>NC_139170.1:33581441-34925772 GCF_965202585.1 Thalia democratica | reverse complement strand
GAGAGAGCTTTAAGTTCAGTTATCAATTTCTTGAGCAAAAGATCTAATATAGATATTTTTAAAGGAGATGTCTTGAAGCTTTGTTAGACTTATTTAGAACCAGATATAGAAAAGCTTACAAGCATCCATGAAGCTCATCCTTCACATTAGATTTGACTTCAGTAGCATACATTGTTTTCTGTACGATTTTCTATTTTATTTGTAAATTTTTTTAAACATTTTTATTTAACTTGGCTTATATTGTATTTAAGTAGTCTTTTTTAATTAAAATTTTATTACGTTATTTACTCTATAACAGGTTTGTTTAATGCCTAATGATTATTAATTACGGTAGACTTCCTCTTGAGTTCGCACTTTTTACCAAAAAAAAAATGAAAATTTATATTTTCTTAAATTTTACTTGAATTAAGTCTATTACTAACTAGGTATTAATAAAACAACGATGTTTTATAATATTTATTACCTTATATAGATCTATAGTTTTTAATGAATGCTTATTTAATGTTTTAGTTAATTTCATGTTTGTTTATAACATTATTGCATTATAACATATTAAAATTTGCCATTTTATAAAAAAAAATATCTTGATTTCTTGATTTCGCACTTTTTGGTTATGTTCAAAATGTGAACTCAAGCGGAAGTCTACTGTGTTTATTAAGTGGTTTATATTTTAAAGTTAATTGTAGTTTTGTTTTGACCTGGTTAATTTGTAGTTTATGTTTATCGTTTGAAATTAGACAAAAAGTTTTTATAGGATAGTGATTAAAATATTTGTTTGAAAGATATTTGTTTGACAAATTTTTGTTATCACTTGTTTAATCTGTATAAATAAAAAAAATCGTGATAACCGTTAAAGTTTTTATTTCAATTAAGATTTTTGGCCAAAAAAGAGTATAGATTTGAGGTCTCTATTTGAAATGACATCAAATTTTACATTTAAATGATTGTAAACTTAATACGTGTAAAAAACTTTTAGTACAACTGTTTTTTGTCTTAATTAAAAATATTTTGACACTAAAAATGTGCTGTATATTTTAATAGTTTAATAGTATCTTCTATTTTCCTCTGGTAAATTATTATAGGCTGATAGCTCGAATAAAAATTCATTTCTGAACAGAATAAAATAATCCATCAAAAAGACTGCTACAGTTACAAAACAAAGTTTTAATTTAATCTTTTTTTAAATTGATTACTTTCTATTCACAGAATTAGTTGTAAAACCTTTTATTTTTTTGAATTTAAATAAAGAAAAAACGTTATTAGAATTAAGTTTTATTTTTTTAAGTGTTATTCCAAATAAAACATTAATAAATGGTATTCTACTACGACAAAAATAGTTAAAAAAGTTTAAAATTAATTATTAACTTTACAATTAACTTGCTTATGATATTTCTAAGCATTGAATTTTATAATTTTACTGTATTAATAGAAGCTATTAATGAAACCAATTTTCATTTGAGATAATCGACCAGCCGGTCAATCTGCTTCAAAGTAGATTAGCAATGATGTTTTAAGTATTATTAATATTTATTCCACTATAGGTAAAGTAAACTGTTTATTCTTTTTTAGTTTTTTTAGTCTCTGGTATAGTAATTTTAGAATTTGCCCATTTAAAAAACCATTCAAGTATATTTTGCGGCTTAAATAAGTTACTTAGCTTTAATTTGTAAATGACCAAAATTCGTTATATTAGAAGTTTTTATAGTGTCAGGTTTCAGTTAAGATTTTAGATGGGTAACGTACGGTCCAGATCCAGTCAAGTTTTTGCCCGCTAAATAATCTGAAAACTACTTGTGCAAAACAAATAGAATTTAGTTTTTTGATACTTAATACTTTTAAACACACTTTTAATTACGTTGTTAGTTCACGATAGTACTTTCTAGATCACAATTGTACTAAATCGATTTATTAAAATTTTGCTCGAGATTTTTAATTTTCTTAAATGTTATTTTTTTAAATTACGCAGCTCGCAAGTACAACTTTTTAACATGTCGAAACTAGAAAGGATTTGTTTGTAAATATGACTTGCTGACTACAAAAGTTGTCCACAACTAACCTAAGGGTTCATTAGTTTCAGAAAAATCATACTTAAACAAAACTGATTACAGAATACATACGGATTTTTAATAATTAAGGAATTTAATACACTTTACTTGGCTTATAAGAAAATAGTTGTAAATTATTTTCTTAAGCCCTGTAATCTACTTTGAACACAGTTAAAATATACGTGCAAAAGAAGTACCAGACTAAATTACATTTCGAACATAAGTTTTTTGGCTAAAAAGTGCGTACTGAAGAGAAAAATACTTTATAAAACTCTGGGGGGCGATTTTTTTCAAATTTTTGAAAAAGGGGCAATTTAGTAAATGAGTTTGGGAAACCCTGATTTACATGGTTTAATATACTTAAGTCTTAATAAAATATGTACTTTCTTAAAAACTTAATAAGTTAAACTTGATAAAATATTTTTATTTTTTACTTACAACCTAACTCTCTATAAAAACCAAGCTTGAAAAGCATTTATCGGTCACTTTTATACATTTTTTATATTATGAACCACTTTTTCATGTTTAAAAAAAATGTTAACTTCTGAAAATAGTTTTTACGCCTTAAATAGTTTGTATTTTTTAGAAAATTCAGTAATTCGTTAATTGAATAAAATTAATACCTATTTGTACTCTAAATAAGCTAAATAAAATTTTTTAACATATTTAATGTTGGAATACCTTATAAGTAATTAATTAGTCTTTTACACGGTTGCCACTTTAAAAGCAAAAATGTCTGAATTATATTAAAAGTTTACTAAAAGATAAAATAGCTAAAAACTTTCTGTTAATCAAGCTTAAATACATAACTAATATATCATTTTATAAAAAAGCACAATATGTAAATAGACAAAAAAATTACATTTAGTAAACTACACAACAGTCATAAAAACTGTTCTGAGAATTCGAAGATTTATTCAAAGTGTTTGAAATAAAAGTTTCAGATACCCCTAAGTTTTATAAAAATTTCTTAACCAGCTTTAACCTAGTCTAAATTTTATAATTTTTTTAAACTAGCCTGTTTGTTTGGCAACCCTGTTTAAAATCAAGTTCACAAAATAAAGAAATACCGAAGTTTATTAACAGTGAATTAATTATATAACTAAAAAAAATATTATAATTCAGCTTGAATGGATAATTAAAGTTTTAAATATTTTTAACAAATGTATAGCAAATTATTAAGCTAATAAAGAAATTGAAAAACCTATTTTTATTGAGCATTAAAGCAATTCTTTATCTGCGTTAAAATTTTGCATTTAAAAATAGCAAATGTAAGTTATAATACGTTAGTTTCGAGTTATTGCGAGAAACGAAAAAAAAATCGTTTATGTCTGTTTCAACAACGCACATGATTATTTTCATTAACTACAGACTTATTAAAAAAAAACTATTAAGGTAAATTATAATGTAGCAAAATTAATTAATAAAAAAGATACCGTTAAGAGTTGAAAACTAGTTTAAATAATTTATGTTGGGGTTAGTAAAATGTTTTTGTTTATTTCTTCAATATCAACAAGATGTCGTGTTTAGGAAATTTCTGAAGATTTTAAAGCCGCATAAACCAAATTAGGACTTAAATCAATCTTTTAAGATGTTAGAATTGATACAACAGATATTGTTCATTTTAGAAACTTTTATTACAGGTATTTTACTAATTTTGACATTTTAGAAGAATTTCTAGGTTTAGTTCCAACACAAAGCACAAAAATAGGTAAAAAAAATTTTAAAAGCAAAAGTATAATGCACCAATATAAAACTTTAAAAGTACAACATTTTGCTTCTATTTTTAGTATATAATTAAGTTATAGTTAAAATGAAAACGTCTTGAATAATATAGAAAAATTTTCAAAATACTGTTAAGCTACTTTAAATGTGTTTTTGAATAAAAAATTATTATATGGTAGATTTTGTGTTAAATCGAAATTTTATTACTTTACATGTAAAAATTGTTTAAAATTCAAGTTTTTTTTTCAATAATTCTCAAATTCAAGGCTTTTACA
Source organism: Thalia democratica (assembly GCF_965202585.1). Lineage (NCBI taxonomy): Eukaryota > Metazoa > Chordata > Thaliacea > Salpida > Salpidae > Thalia > Thalia democratica. The sequence goes on along the minus strand of NC_139170.1, from coordinate 34,921,727 downwards.
GATTTTTTCAAGTATAAGTTGTCAAATTCCAAGCTTTTCCGGGATTTTTTGGCAACACTAATAGTTCAAACTTATGTGTATACAATTAGTATAAATAATAATAGTTCAAATTATATCAGCTGCAAGACTTAAAATGTAAAACATATTTTAATTTAAACCAACAGTGTGCAATAAACATAACATACATCATTAATTTAATTTACCACTCTTTAAAGCAAAAAAAGTCAGTCCGAGTGACCAAAACTAGCGATGACATTTTAGCATACAAAAAGCAATTCAAGCCAAAAACTTAAAAATGACTAAACTGGCCTGAGATTTAAAGTCTTCAAATAGTCATAGTCTGAGTGTGTGTATTTGATGGATTTTGAACAATTTTGATTAAAAATGTACAAACTTAATAAATTACCATTTTATATCTAGTTTGTATTAAATAGGTAGTTTCAAAAAACAGCAACTGTTTATATTAGTATGCAACGCATACAAATTAACTTATTTTGTCAAAAAACATCGTTTAAAAAATTAAAAAGTATACCTAACAAAAACTTTTTTAATTTATGTCATATATATTTTTTTAAATGTGTCTGTACACACTTAGATATTACATGTAGAAACAATAATGTTAGAAAATTATGCTTAAACTAAATTTCATCTCGTTAAGTATTAAATAAAAAGTTGTTTAAAATATAAGCATGTTTGTTCATTGGTGTGCATAGGAATTAATTTAAAATGCAAAGAAATCTTCTAAAAAATCAAAGGTGTCAAAACCAACATAAAGTTAAACTTATTTCTTGTTATTGTTATTATGTTATTTTCAATGTTTTTATGCACACTAGAATTTAACATTTAGTAACAAAGCATCTGTAATAAAAACTTAGGTACAAAAACGTGTTAAAAAACTAAACTGTAAAGAAATAACATTTTAATTAATTACTGTGCTTACTTTTGTACAAAACGGAAAACACTTGCATTTATTTTTTACAAATAGGTATTATATAACTATCTTACTAATTCAACGCAATTTTTACACTCTTTTTTTAGAAAATAATTTGCTGTTGTGAGAAGAAATTTATTATAAAATTGAGAAAAAAACCTGGTGGAATGCCTGTCTTTTTCACATTTTATGCTTAATCAGTAAAGATTTTAATTCTTTTAAAGTATTATACAGTAACTAAAACTAAATTGATCAAACAAGTTTAACTTAAAATATATTTTTGCTCAGCGGGCCACATTTACGTGGTCGCGGGTCGCAAAATTTTCTTTCGCGGGCCGCATTCCATTCAAAAAAATAACGTGCTCGCGGGCCGAAGATTTATCCTTCGCGGGCCGCATTTGGCCCGCGGGCCGCAGTTTGCCGACCCCTGGTATAGTAAGTTAGTTTACATTTTTTGACATTAATAAAACTAAGTATTGCTGTAATTATTATACAAACGCTTTAAACTTAAAAACTACAATCAACTGAAAACTATTTTAAGAGTATTAAACTTTTACAGCAATGTTTGAAAAATAAGTTGATCACATACAACACTTTGTTTCATCATATTTGTAACAATAGACTATCACAAATGTAACAAATTAAAAACAAGTTTCATTTTCCCTAAGAATTGATTACAACCGTATTTACTTAATTTATTAGTTAATTTTAACATTTCTACAGTCAATTTCAAAGTAATAAATTAAACATAATCTCATTTAAAAAGTTAATATGCCATATATTCTTGCTTAAGAATTAAGTTTTTTTTTGTCTTTGCTAGATAATATATTTTTGTAAGTAAATAATAAATTTTACTTTTATTAAAAGTAAGTATCATATGCTTACAAAATAAGTATGCATTTCGGTACTGATTTATAATTTACATTTATAATTTTATAAGTTTGTTATCAAAAAAAGTATTTAAAAAGTCGAAAATTATTACACACTAGTAAGTTAAAGCTGTAATACTTTTTTAAGTACTAGAATCAAGCGAGCCATAAATATGATACGCAAAAACGTAATCGAAATTGCTAGTGAGAAAAATAAGTTCAATCGAAATTGTAGCAATCGTTTGCAAAGGCGGTGACACAAACGTGCACAGAATAACTTTTAAAAATCACTTTCGCCCATGGCTTGTGCGAAACTAGCCAACCGTTAAAAAATGCTTGTTTTGACAGCCGTTGTCATAAAGAACGCGCGCTTGAAGAGCAGCGTTTACAATCGTAAAACTTTTCATGCTACTTTAAAGCGCTTGAAGCAGCTGGTAGACAGCAAACGCATAATCATTAAAGCGTAGACGGCCGAGGTGTTAGCGCTCAGAGTGTTAGAAAGTAAGTGAAAGCAGCTTTTGAGCTAAGCAGTGCATAAATGCGCATATATAATTGCAAACATATCATTTACATCGACCGGCCGTGTGGCCTAATGGATAAGGCACTCGACTTCGAATCGAGGGATTGCGGGTTCGAGTCCCGTCATGGTCGTTATTAGTTTTTTTCAGCACAAAATTAGTTATTTTGTTAGATCTAATCTAAGTAATGTTATTTAGCAGTGACGTGGCTTGGTACGTTTCTGCAAATCTACAGAAACGTATACTTATGTGCGAAAAAACTTGCTTTTGTTTCCGCTTGAAAAGACTCTGCTTTCTTAGCTTTTAGTATTCGTTTATGCCTAGTTATGCACTCCTGAGAGATAATTTTGACATATATGTAATGTACTCTTTAGCATTTTTAGTGTCGTAAAGAAATTGAACGAATTAAATACATCCAAATTGTAACATTTAGCGCGTTAAAGCTTTGTTTTGTCAAAAAGCTACAATGCAAAATTAAACCTATTGGAAGCTGTAGCTTCAAAAATCAAAATCATGCAATTTTATGTTACAAAAATTTGCATAACTTGTTGTTACTATTGACTACGTTAAATGTTTGATTTTATAATTTTAAATGTTTGAATGAAAACAATATTAATGTTTTTGAGTTAAATTGTGTTTTTTTTTAATGAATGTTTTCTTGGTTTAGACAAGTGACATGAAATAAAGAGTCATATGGGGTGTGGAGCAAAATAAATTGCCTTGTATACAGTTATCATCGTACTTCAACATTAAATTTTTGATGTATTAGCATGACTGCATATTTTCAGATTAAATTCAATAATATTAGAGGTAGTTTAAATTGCTGTGTTACCGCTATGACGTGTTATTTCAGATATTTTAGTTTTTGCAGATTCGTAACTTTTTTGATCTAGCTACGTCCCTGGTATTTAGTAAAAGTGGTTCATCATATTTATCAACAAACTAACTTAAAATTGTTTATAAGCATAAAAGTTTAAAACTAAACCCAATTTTGCTATTCATTAACTCTAGAAGTTAAAATATTCAGCTTTAATAACATTATTCATAACTGAAACACACAATTCATTTTAATTATATCTACCTGTATCAATTAATTAACTTTTTTTGGAATATACCAGTAAGAAACGTAAATGAAGGTGTATAAGCAAAAATTAAACCAAGTTTATTAATTACTGCTAAGTTTTACTTGAAAAATATAACCTTTTAATATAGTCTACACTTCACAGAGATCAAATTCTTACCAATAAATTCCTTCCCGATGTTTTCAGTGAAAATTTTGAATATAAGTTGTTATAAGTATTAAAACAGCTTATATATGGAAAAATTTAATGTGTATTGTATGCATACGTTGTATTTAAACAAATATTTATTTAAGACAAAGATTTTTAACACATTGAAATTTAAGCTATATATATAATTTTAAATATAAATTAATGTATACGTTGTATATAAATATGCATTTCACTATTATATGAAGTACTGTAACTATCCGAAAGTTGTACAATTAAATTTGTTAACCAGTATACTGTTGCTAAGTACTACATATTTATTTTATTTTCTAATAGTTGTGTAACCACAAGCATTTTGTTCAAGATGTTTTCCTGTGCTTATGGCATAACTTTTGATACAAGAAGCTTGTGATAACAGGTTTATTGAAAATTTGTAATAAAATGAAATAAATTTAAGCTCATGGCAAGCTAAACCAACATAGACGACTTAAAAAAAAAACATTGTTGTGAAAAACTTCTGTATGATATTTCTGATGATGTGCTTACTGTCAAATTAAAAGTTGCAAATAGATGGATAGTTCGTAAGAAATGACAGCATATAGTTTTAAATATAATGAATAAAAAAAGTATTTGATGATTTTGATATATGAACAATTAAGATCTGAACACGATCAAAGATTTACTTAAAACTTTTGAAAAGAAATAATAACTGTACAGCAGAAGCGTAGCGTGGGGAGGAATAAGTGTTCTTAATTGATTTTTAAGCTTTAGATAAACTAACACATTACTTAAGTGATTACAAATGATTGGTAGGTAAATTTAACATTTTATGAACTGAAACAGCTACATAATTTTCATATATTTAAATTTTTTGTAAACTTTGAACAGTAATAGAACTTTTAAGTATTTGCTAAATAGTTCAATCTTTTGTATACTGATATGAGCTAAAAAGTTAAAATTGAGCTTAATACCAAAATACTTGTGTAAAATAGTTTAAGGTGCATGGATAACAACAAAAAAAATTTATACAAATTTTCTATTTCAATAGCAATCAAGTTTATAGAAGTTTCAGAAACTTATTTAGATTTTAAATTTCAGTAGCACATTTATGGAATGAAAAGTTTAATACATGATTAAAGTAATGAAAATTAAATTAATATTATAAAAAACAATCATCCAACTCATGTATATAAATAAATATTAATATAAATTACATGTGTTTAACAAAAGTTTAACACACAAAACAATAAAATAAACTAAGAACTAGTATTGATTTAAATGTTATCACATTAAGTTTTACTGTATTTGTACATGTTAAAAGTTTAAACTTAGTTGATTATGATGTCATTTTATTATTCAAACATATTTTTTATACATGACAGAATAAGCAAAAATTTTAACTTACATTCTGTTGTATTTTTCTTCATAGCTTTAAATTCCATGCCTAAATGTTTGTGTTTCAAAATGTTTCATTTAGCTAATATTATTTTTAGCAACAACAGAGCCACTACAAACCAGTGTTTCAAATCAAGTTTCGTAAACAGTCTACAAAACTTGTAATCAGAGCAAAGAAAAAATAGCTAATACAACAAACTTATTTAAGCTAAAGTAATAACACATTAAAACATAAATTAAAGTTTTCAAAAAGTTTCAAAGGTACAACTAAGTAATGAATGACAGACATTGACTTGAAAAAAACCTAAAAATGTGTCAGAAGTGGGATTCGAACCCACGCCCACAATTGTGGACCAGAACGCTCTGCATCGCATAGCGATGAAGCATATCGCTTGAGTCTGGCGCCTTAGACCACTCGGCCATCCTGACTTGCGATTGACAGCATAATATAGCGAATATATAGTAAACTTTACATATCATCTTGTATACTTTAACATGTTTGACTGCTGTTTTATACAGCATTCAAGATTAAATCATATGCATTATAATACAAACTTTTAAAGTGTAAAGTAATTTTTTTCTAATGTGTGAACTCAATTTATTTGTTGATATACAAGCAACTTTCAATATTCAAATCTACATAAAACCTTGAAAGGAAATTTATTTAACATGTAGCACATTTCCAAGTTACTTGTTAGTCATTTTATTTTTAAAGCTTTAAAATGTTCATTGTATACTCCTAAAAATCTCTGTTTAATTTTTTCCTAATACTTTGTTTAAAATTATGAATTTGTTATACTTACAGTGTTAAGTTTTATGTTATAGTTAAGTTTATAATTTTCTACAAAAATAACTATTGTAACATTTTATCTACTCTTTATTGTAGTAAATAAAAAAGGTAGTTGATAAATTTATAATTCACCAAACATAAGTTCTTCTTTTAAAAAAATACTAATTTTCTTTTTGATAAAATTTTAGAATATTTTAACACTTCTTTAAACATTTCAGTAACTGTTGATATTTGTAACTTAATTATGAAAGTTATTTGTAACAACAATTTTCTTTAAACTACTTTCAAGTAAAAAAAAATACTTTTAGTAAATATTTTTTTAGCTAAAATGTTTTATTAAAAATATTGAACTAGTTTCACTGTAGTATAAAGTTATTAAAAAGTTTACTTATTACAAAACTTTTACTGAGTATACAACATGCTTATTTGCTTATAAGTATGTTAATAAGTGGCCTAAATACAAAATTTGTATATAGAAGAAACTTTTTTACTACTCAATACATGAAACTTTGTATCAGAAGGTGCTTCAATTGTAGCGAAAAGTAATAAGATACGAAAGAGCACATATAAAAAAAGTTCTTACGAAACCAAAATAAAAAAGGACTAATTGAAAAATGAGGTCCCGCCGAGATTTGAACTCGGATTACAGGATTCAAAGTCCAGTGTGATAACCATTACACCACGGGACCACGTGACAACATGTAATATAGTGCGTATATAAACATATACTCGTTCTAGCTAAATACCTTTACTCATGAAGCATATAAGCCTAAACTGCAGCTTGTATTATTAACAACGCTTCTTATGAAATCTTTGCCTATTCAAATATTTGTTTTTTCAGATGCTTAAGCTACAAATAGAATATATTAAACTTGTTTGATACGTTTAAATGTTGAATAAGTTCATTAATGACATCATAATCAAGGTTATTTTTTGACCAATTTGAACAAAACTAAACAACGAGCTCACAACTGAAAAAGTTTAAAATCCCTTTATAAATCAATAATTTTATTGAGTTTCTTTGATTTCATTAATAACTTTTATTTTATACTTGAATTTTAGAATAAATCATAAATATTTAATAACATCAAACACTTTTTTTAACACATGTACAGATTATCTTTTTTTTTCAATGACTTGATCACTGAAAAAGAAAACTTATTTAATGTTTTACATTAGAATAATGCTTTTAGTTATTATAAGATTATATTTAATTAGATTCTTGTCATAAAGATTACATTTTTAAACTACGAGTTGAAAAAATAAAGTTTGTTAAAGGTTGTAATAATTTATCACAATTTTTTTAAATTTGTATTTCATTAAGTTTCAAAAAGAGTTTTAAAAATAAAAAATGACAAAAAAATGTAAGTTTGAGTTAAAAACAATCAGTTTTCTAAAATTTTAAAATTAATTTAAAATACAAAAATAGTTTTCATACATAACTAAGGTACATTTAAAGTTCTTTTGAGCAAAAAACAAATAATAAATTATGTTTTTAAATACAGTGAGGATTTCTCATTGTTTCTAAAATTTGATTCTTTTATACTTGTGGGTAAACTTTTGAGTATTGAAACACAATATAATAAAAAGTTTTTTTTGCAGTAGTAAACTGTAGTTAGTATATTTAAATTACATTTTTATATTTAAATTTCTTACGCGTTAGCTATAACTAGTTGAATTTATTTGTTTTTCAAAGTGTAGTAAAGTTTATAAAAAATTTGTGAGCAGTTTGTTTGTTAATAATTTATTTACAGTTAAGTCTACTTAAAATTAAAAAAAGCATAACGTTGTGAAACTTAAGTTATTAAGCATTTGAAAAAATATTAAGCTAATCGTTTCTAATAAAGTTAAATTAATAACTGCTTAATTGGATGTTGCTTATTCTGAAACAAAATGTAGAAATTGTTTAAGATATAATTGAAATTAATTTTTTTTTAAGTTGTTACTAGTAAACTTAACTTCTTAAAAACATTGCTCCACAGAATATTAAAAAATTATTCCTACACCGGGAATCGAACCCGGGCCGCCTGGGTGAAAGCCAGGAATCCTAACCACTAGACCATGTAGGACTGTTGAGATTTACTGAATAATAGTATTTATAGTTGCTAAAATGTACTTGTTTAGTATTATATGCTGTGCTTACTAAAGGCCTATCGAATTTCAAAGTTTATACAAAGCTCTTTTTTTTCTTATAAAACTTAGTTTAAATATCCATTGCTTTAAAATATCAAAACATACTTATTTAAGTAATTTTGTTGTTTACATACAATTATATTTATTTAAATGTATTTTGTTCAAAAATATTCTCGTTGGAAAAACTGCTTTTTTACATTTAAAAATTTTATGCAGAAAAGTTTAAACTATGTCTTTTTAAATACTGATTTCAACTTGATCAAAATATTAAACTTTAAACATTATTAAACAAAATAATTTAACATAACTAAAATATACTACAGTTTTAAGTTCACAACACTTTTGGTTTAATACATTTACATACAAAAGTAAACTATATGTATTTAAGTAAACCTACTTTTGTAAACAATAAATACCTCTTCAGTTTTGTTTTTTAACTTTATTTTTCGTTTTTTAATTGAATATGTAAAAAAAAACTTAAACAAAGTGATAACTGTAATGTTTAAAAAAACTGAGAGAAATATTAAAAATAACGATAGTCTTTTCATTATAAACTACAAAAAAAAACTTAATTAAATACAATTTTTATTGTGTTTTTTTTTTCTTAACTTAAACTATAGTCTTAAAAATAAAAACTAAAGAAACTTTCAATTAATTTATTAACAATTATTGTCATATATTTCTCAAAATTTAAGAACATGACTTTTCAATCAAACACAACATTTTACAAAACAAACATATTAACAAAAATAGAAAATATAAAATAAAAGAATCTAAAGTTTGTGGTAAACGTCTGTCAATAAATTTAATTTGAGATATTTTTTTTTTAAATATAACAAAACACATCTATTTTTTTTTAAATTTGTTTGAGTACTTTCGTAGTAAGGCTCATAAGAAATTGTATTTTACTAAGTTGAACTGAATTGTAATTAGAAATAAAATTTATACTGTATAATAAAGTTTTAAAATATAAAATGACGTAATAATCGAATGTTAAAACTAACCATAAGCTTATACTATAGAACTTTGCTGTTCTAATAAAACTCGTTAGATTAAAACCAAACTAAAACAAACCAGCGATAAAAATGAAAATAAAACTACACTTTAAAAAAATTTTAACGGGAAACTATATAGGATTTAAAAAGTCTAGTCAGATATACAAACTTTTTCTGCTTACATAAACTGGGCCTCAAAGATTGAATGCATAAGGCTTCCAGATATGTAACTGAAAAGAGTTCTCCGCTCTCACTAAGACTGAATAGTTCTACTTTTTATAGTTTTTAGCACATTCCGGGTTGTCAAACAAATGTTGCCCAATCGGCGAGAGGTACTTTTTCGTTGGTTTCTCCGAACGACCACCAAACCAGCTTTTCAAAATTTTCGGAACATGCTGATCGATTCTTACATGAAACCTTTGAGATGTTTTTCCCACGTATTCACTACCACAGTGACAACAAAATTTATAGATGATGTTACTTTTTTCATGGGAGGGAGAAACATCTTTGTAAATTCCACTTAGAGGTTGATCAGTATACAAAACTGTTCTTAAATGAACAGAGCTGAAAACCTAGTTTATTTCCTCAAAAATTTTCTTAGAAAACCTCTCAAAAGTATTTCCAACATAAGGAAGTTTTAAGTTTACTGGAAACTTCTGGGGGCCAATAATTTTTAAAGCTGTTGAACTTCTACTTCTTGTTATAACTTTCGAAACTAAGTTACCTGGATCAGCAAGGGAAAGAAAAGTATTTTGAAGTGTTTTCAACTCGCCTTCATGAAAGCAAGGAGAATTAAGTCTGGTGAACCGCTTCACCATGAGATAAACTTTTTTTTTCTAAACGAACTAAAATTAAAAATAAGAAAAAAAAGTTATTATTTAAATTAATCACACTTAATTTTTGTCATTTATTTATATAACTTGAAAAAATCATATAAAAGTTTTACTAATTTGATTTGCCTTTACTAAAACAGAAAAACTAAAACAGAAAAAAAAAAATACATTGTAAGTATTTTAAAAAAGTAATTTAGTAATTTCAACAATAAATTTATAAAAGTAAAAATTAAAAACTTGAAATAAAAACTTTTTGCACCAAAAAGTTGTTTTTATTTGTTTAAACTTATTAATCAAAAAAACGTATAAACCAAATTTTATGTTCATGGTTAACTAGTAATGTGACATCACTTTGAAAACGAAAGTATACATTAAACGTTGTTTAGCTTATTAGTATATATATTGTTATTTTAGAACATATGTACAAGCCTGGCTAGCTCAGTACTGAGTAGTAAAAAGCTGCAATAACTCTTTTATTGAGAATTTTTTAAATATTTAGTTAAATGTGGGCTTAAGATTTCTATTTTTAAATTTTTAAATTATGTGCACCTAATAATAACTATTCCAAAAAAACTTTTAAAAGAAAGTTTTACTGAACGATTAAAATAGTTTTGCACATACATCGTTTGTTTTCAAACAGCTCTACATAATAACGTTTTTGGTCAATATTTAAAAAAATAATCAAGCCTAATACAATGTTAGCAAAATTTACAACTTTTTTATGCAAATTTAAAACAAATTAACTGCAACCAAACTACATTTTGTTTTATTAAACTGATAAATTTAGAAGAGAATGGTTTAATTTCAACTAGAAAACAATGAAAACACAATTACAATTGTACTTATTTCCACAAAACTTTATTAACTTCTTTTTTAACTATAATACTATTTTAATTTGCAAACTTAAGGTTTTTATATTACTAATTAAGGATTTTTTCCTTAACGAGAAAACTAATAAAACAATTACTTGTTTTAACATATATTAAATTTAATTTTGAATTTTAGCTTATATGGAAATAGTTTTTTCTTACAGTTTGAAGTGATAACTTGTTGCAGTTTGTTAAAAATATTAATAAATCATAACTCTATGTTTTTATATTTTCATTCTAAGGTATCATACTTTTCAATCTTATTCATTATGAAATGAAAAAGAAAAATGATTAAATATATGTTATTTTAATGCTAATAAAAAAATTATAACATTTTTAAATTACAAATCAACTTATTTAAATCTACTACAGATATAATGATCTAGTTGTGAATTTAAACTAAAAGCAAAAACTTAACTTTAGTCATGCAGATGAAGCTAAAATATTACGAACTAGTCAATGACAACTAAAACTTGGTAAAAAGCGTCGTCGGAAGGACTCGAACGTAGTCAATCGCCTTAACCACTCGGCCACAACGACAAGCACATTTATGTGTTTATAAAGTTATTGGTTTGATGCCGCGAGTAAATTTACTCGAGTCTAACCTTAGCAATTTCTCCTAACGCTTGTAAGACGGTTAATAGCGGTAGATAAGTATATATTCCTTAATTCCGCGATTTTGACACAAGCGTCGATGGTGTAACGGTTAGCATTGGTGCCTTCCAAGCACTAGTTCCGGGTTCGACTCCCGGTCGACGCATTTTTCGTTTAGGTCCTTCAAACAGTAGCAAAACGACCATCTTTTTTTTTAAACTGAAGTTTAACCTTTATATCTTCTAACTTTTATAACTATTAACTGTTTATACTATTTTCACAAAAGTATTATTACTTACCGTCTCAGAAGAGAGAAACATTGCTTTGTAATAAACTTCTGATTGTTGAAATTTGTAAGCAGCAAGTAATGTAATTTTTTCTTAACTTGAAGAGAAATTGAAATTTTGTTTTCTGCTAAAATAACATCCGTCTCGACCTTTATATTTTGCAAAGCTAAAAGTTTTCACGGTTAAGTTAATATGTTACGTCATGTTTTTACCTAAGATTAAAACTTTAACAACCAACTTTAAACCAAAGAATATATAGTGTAAGTCTAAAAGTTTGGTTTAGCGGACCAAGTTTGTATCTTTGCAAGCCTTCGAGTGTCGGATCTTGGCGGTCTTGTAACTTTCACTGTTCGGATCGGATCCAACCCGCGGGCTATAAGTTGACTACCCATGTGTTAGATGACTAACTATATTTATGTGGAAACAAACTTTAATAGCTAGCTGACATTCAAATTAGGTTATTCCTACAGTGTGATTAAAACTACCATGTATAAGGTTAAAATAATAGTATAAGGTTACAGTAAGAGTTTAAGGTTAAAGTAGGTATATGGTTAAAGTAACAGTATAAGCTTAAAGTAGCAGTATGAGCTTAAAGTAAGTATAAGGTTAAAGTTATAGTATAATGATGAAGTAATAGCATAAGGTTACAGTAACAGTATAAGGTTAAAGTAGGTATATGGTTAAAGTAACAGTATAAGCTTAAAGTGAGTATAAGGTTAAAGTATTGTCTCACGGCATACAAAAGTCCAGGCTTTTGCTCTGCAGACTTTCGCCGATGTTTTTGTTGAAGGTAAAAGTAAGTGTAAGGTTAAAGTAAGTACATATAAGGTTGAGTTAATAATTTTAAGTTTAACTAACAGTGTTACGTAGTCGTTCCGGGCGACTTACTTTCAAAAAATAAAGTTTTGTATAATGAAAGAAAAAATCACATAACCAACTTTGTATACAACTTAGTTGTGAGTAGACTTAAATACTCATTTCAAGTTATAATTAGTGTTGAGACAAATTATAAACTAACTTGTAATAAAAGTTTTTAAATTAAAGCAGCCCTTTAAAGAATAATTTAAATAATATAAGTTAAACTAAAATTAAAAGCATTTTTTTTATTAAAAAAAGGTACAAAAGTTATTGACTGTACTTCCAATAAGCTTCAAACTTTAACAAGTAAGAATTTGTATTGTATGTAACGTTTTGTATATTTTCTTAGTAGAAGTCGGCATATCGAGTAACGTTTCATTACAATTATAATTTGAACAATATGCATCTACTCAAGCGGCGCCATGGCTTAGTTGGTTAAAGCGCCTGTCTAGTAAACAGGAGATCCCGAGTTCGAATCTCGGTGGCGCCTCGCTTCCTTTTAATTTTTCGATGAAGTTGAGTTTTTTAGATTAACCTATTTATACATTAATACTATTTTTTTATATTAAGCCATATTTTTCTATTTAAATTTCAAAATGGTTTTTGTGAGATTAGGGAAAAAGTTACAAGTTAATGTTTAAACTACTTAAAAACAAAATTTTAAACAGTTTACAACAGCATTTAAAGTTAAAACATAGTTTTATCAATTAATAAACAGTTAAAAAAATTACTTAAATATTTTCCTTTTTTTGTTTGATTTTAATTACTTTGCATTAATACTTTTATTTAACTAAAATTCTTCTTTTATTAAACAATTATTAATAAGCTATCCCATAGCTAACGATAGTATGCTTAAGTTCTATTTTAATATTTATATAAATTCAGTACAAAAACTGTACTTTAATTACATAAGTTTAATTAAATTTTGCTTTATATTATAATGAATTAATTAATAATTCTAGCTTTCTTTAAACTAAGTTTCTTTAAAAAGTAGTATATGCGAGACTCTCGTTATAGAAGTTTAAATTGTAAGTTGTTTTTAAATCTGTAAAAAAACGTGAAAGAAATATCGAATTATTTGATAAAACGTTTGTATTAAAAATAGCAAAACTTATAGCAAATCATATGTTCAAAGACAAAAGCTGTTTTTGCTAAACAAGCATTTCGATCAACTTAATTACGGTCGCTTTTACAACGTCACGCAAACACTTAAGTTTATAAACTGTTAAGTACATAATTAAACGTGCGGCTTGGTGGCGCAACGGTAGCGCTTCTGACTCCAGATCAGAAGGTTGCGTGTTCAAATCACGTCCGGGTCACTCATTTAATTTCGAACTTTTGCTGTTAAGTATGTTAATGTCGTATTGTTACATGTGAATTTGCATTATTGTAAACAATATTTATTTCGTTTTTGACAGAAGAAATTAGATTGTATTTGTAAACTGTTATTGTAAGAACTTGTGTGATTTTCATATACTCAATGCACTGCACACAAGTAGAATGCGAAGATCTAAACTAAAACTTTGTGTCTATTTAGGTGCAGGAATGTACTTTAATTCAACCCAGGCATGTAGCTAGGTACGTTTTTGCAAGTCTGCAGAAACGTATAGTTTTGTACAAAAAAAAACTTTATTTCAATTTTAGTTTAGTTTTACATATATGTGTGTCGTAAAAACTGAACGAATTAAATACATCTAAATTGTATACATTTAGCTCATATTGATTTAGTTTATCAAAAAGTTATGCATTGCAAAATTGGTTCTAATGAAATCTGTGGATTTTTCTTCAAAAATAAAAATAATACAACTGTATGTTACAAAAATTTGCATCATTTAATGTTCGTTCTATTGACTACGTTAAATATCTTGAAAATTTCCACAAAAATTCCGAAAGTTTTACAGTTGACATTATAACTGTTTTTGAGTTAAATTGTCATTTTCTTATACTTATTTTCAATGACCGTTTTACGGGTTTACAAAAGTGACAACACATAAATTGCCTTGTATACAGTTATCACTCATACTTCAACATTCCATTCATTTTGAAGTATTATCATAAATGCACACTTTCATGTTAACTTCAATTACATTAGAGGTAGTTAAAATTGATGTGTTCCCGCTAGGACGTTATCACGCGTCATTTCAGATACTTTAGATTTTTGCAGATTCGTTACTTTTTTGAGCTAGCTACGTCCCTGCTACAACCCAATCATGTAAGATGCTAAAAATAAACTTTTTGAGTTTATTGCTTCTTTGAGATAAGGATTTGATCTTTCATAAACAAAAAACAACTTTTCATCCTTATACATTAATTAAAGATTCATCTAAGAATTTATGCCTTAAATATCAGAAGTGACCTAAAACAAAATCATCAAAAAACTCCTTCGAGCCGGAGTCGAACCAGCGACCTATGGATTACTAACTACACGCTACAGTCCACCGCTCTACCAACTGAGCTATCGAAGGGTACGCTTCCTAAAGTTTTATTGCATTTATAAAACCACGTCTTAATTCCAACTAGCTTATGTGTACATACAGTTAATTACTTTTTTGTTGTTTTTTATGCAAACACTATGTTTTTTATTTAGTATGTGCATGTATAACATTTGGTTACTTATTTTTTATCTGGTTTATAACACTTAAGAGATAAAATATAGAATAAAATACTAATTACTAGATTTATTTTTGTCTTATGAAACTTAGTAAACTTTTCAAGCTAATAAATTATATTTAATCTTTTTATTGCTGTTCCAAACAGTTTTGAGTGAATTGTTTAGATAAAGCTTAACAAAAATTTCAAATTTTTTTAAGAAACGCATTTTATAAACAAATATTTTGTATTCATTACTCCATATCAACTAATTTTGACAAAAAAAGTTATTTAGCTTTGTTACTTGTTAGTGGATACTTTATTAATTCTTTTAATATAGGTTTTTTTATGTAGTTTTTATTGTCATATGTTTTTTTTTTCAATAAGTTAAATGATAATCTATTGATTAGCTTCAAAAAAATGTAAACGAAATTTATACATGTTTAATTATTTAAAGAGTAGTTTAATTGTTAGGTGATTTAAATAGTTTCTTTTTATTTATTTTACTTAAACAGCTTATAAAACTTTATTTCAGTTAACTAGCTTGATATGTTTACAGATATACATAAGGTCTTAAATATATTAAATATTAAGTTAACTCACTAGCTTTTAAAGAACATAGATAACTTTTAAATTGCAACAAAAATAATCTTTGTTTTTAAATCTCGTAAACACCTTTTATTTCTGTATAAATAAAAAAAGAATGGGTTTTACATTCTAACAGTAAATTAATAATTTTACCTATTATTAAAGCTTATAACTAGTAGCATTTACTGTGCTTATTTGTAAACTGCTAAGTAACATAGCAACTAAGTAAGTAATGTTTTCAGGTACATAATCATCAGTGTAATGCTTATTAAGAGTTGTTAAACTAATGTAATAACAAATATACTTTAGTAAAAGATATACAAGTCAACTATAATATTTTGGTTATATTTATATCTCATTTAAAAGCTCATTAAATAAAGTTAATTTTATTTTTGTTTTGACTTTAACGTTTTAAGTTATATTGGCAAAAACTTAAAATATTTGATTGTCAGGGCAATAAATTTAAAACTTTTTAAAAGTTTTTACCGGGTAGCTGTCGAATACGCACGAAGACACTTTTGAACGGCTTAATTTTGCATGAGAGGTCACTTTTGCACAAAGACACTTTTGCACGAGGTAAAAAATTATTTTTATTATTATTAGTTTTGTTTTACTATCATGATTGCTACTAACCCTTAACATCGGTAAGTAACTTTTTTTAATGTTTTTTCTTATTTATTAGTTTAATTTAAATGATTTATTGTGCAAAATTTCCTTTCGTGCAAAATTGTTTTGGTGCAAAACTGTCCTTTCGTGCATTTTTGACCTTTCATGCAAAAACATCTTCGAGCATATTTGACCCGTTCCTGTTTTTACCATACCTAGAACATAACTATTTATATAAACATTTTTTATAATATCA
Source organism: Thalia democratica (assembly GCF_965202585.1). Taxonomy (NCBI): domain Eukaryota; kingdom Metazoa; phylum Chordata; class Thaliacea; order Salpida; family Salpidae; genus Thalia; species Thalia democratica. Next base: position 34,905,387 of record NC_139170.1, on the reverse strand, counting down.
AAAATAAAAATAATAAATATTCAAAACTAAATACTCAACCTTCTGAACAAAAATATTAAGTATTAAATATTTTAATCACATGTGTAGAATAAATATGAACCAGTGATTTAATGATTTGTGAATAAATGTTTAAAAGCAAAAAACTATTTATTATAAATTGATAAACTAAATAACACTAGACTAAAATGCATTGAACATAAGCAAAACTGAAATATATGTTTAAGTAATTTTTTAGCCGATATGTTTAAAAATTGAATGTTCTAGATTCTAGATCCAAACTATTATCTTACATCAAGTTTAGCCTTAACCTAAAGCTTATCGTTTGTGGTATTTTATAGGTTATAATTTAATATTAACAGATATTATCTTTTTTTAATCAATAACTAACATGGAATTATCAAGGAAGTCACATGATTTCACTGAACCCATAAACATGTTTTGCTTTGTGACGTAATAATGCTCGATAGTAAATATATAAATCTTACATGTAGCACTCATGTGTGTGGTAGAGTGGCCGAGTGGTCTAAGGCGCTGGATTTAGGCTCCAGTCATTTCGATGGCGCGGGTTCGAATCCCGTCTCTGCCAATACTTTTAACTATGTGTTTTTTGTAAGAAAAAGCGTTTTCTAATATAAGTGTTTTGAAGATTAATTTCATTTAAAAAAAATTAACAATGCTTATATTATTTACCGTATAATTAGTTTGTCACATTTCATCAGGCAAAATTGAACGACGATTTGAATAATTAAAAAAGAAAACGGCGGAGATGGGATTCGAACCCACGCGTGCAGAGCACAATGGATTAGCAGTCCATCGCCTTAACCACTCGGCCACCTCGTCTTGTATGCAAAGCTGTTTCTACGCAATATAAATGTAGTAGCTGAAGAAAACGTAACAACTGAGTATGTAGTTTATTGCACGGTTTGTAACTTGTACCTTAGTAATATTACATTAAACTTTGCGTTTCAGTATTTTTTAAATGTTTAATCCCTCTATTTTTTTACTTTAAAGTTTAATCAACCTTTTAATCGTGACGTCATTCTCCGCACGCTAGTAAAATCTATAACACGAAAAACCTTTTGCGGCTGTAGCTCAGACATTGAAGTCTGATTAAAGTCGAAAACAAACAAACACTAGACAATTGTTGAAGAGCTAATTGAAATTTTCAACTTCATGCACGGCTCGTCCCTTTTAATCAAGAATGTTTCTAACTCACAGTCTAATTGAAACATCTTACTTTTGAGTATTCTTTAAATCCTCTAATTTATATATATATACCCTGTTTCTAAGAGTTACACGTGTATAGATTTTTTGTTGTAAAAAACTGAAAAATTTCAATTTTTGTTTATTATGTCTTAATTGACAATGTGTAGTCAACGTAGTCGAAAAATCAGTTTTGTGAGCTAAGTTATGGGTAAAGACAAAATAATTAAAAACATACAAAGTAAACCGAGGTAAAACTTAAAAATTGATAAGCGAGTGCAAATTGTGTCAATAAAAAGTCCGTACAACTTCAACTACTTCTATGCAGTAATATCAGTAGATTTATAAACGCTAAAAACTGCTTGAAATCCTGTAGCTCAGATGGTACAGCACGCTTTGCATATGCGAGATTCCGGAATCGAATCTCCAACTTTATTTTGTATAGAAATGTATACCTCTTCTCGTTTTGAAACTAAACACTATATAAATTAATGCTACAACTTTTGTCATTTTTTAAACTTTTATTCTTTTTTTTTGAAAGGTTTGTTTTGTAAAAGTAAGTTAGTTTATTTTATTAAGCAAAGAAAGACAAATTACGTACATTCGTTTTAATAATTATTTTAGGTAATAATTTATACGAAAACTAATTTCACAGATATATTTTTGATGTGTTATTTTAGGTGTAAACCCAAATAGCATGTAAGTTTATACTGTTTTTTTTTTTGTGCATTACTAAAACTAAACAATTTATTGTTTTGAAAAACTTTCTTTTTGCTATATAGCCTTACCAAGTTCAGTTAGAAAGTTTTTTTAGTTGTAATTACCAGCCAAAAATAGATATTAGTAAAGTTTAGTTTATAACCGTGCCGTTGATAAACACAACTACAACAAACTTTAAGTTTTGAATGATCTCTTAAATAAAATACCAAAACTATTAAAATTATATAACCTATGAATAAGTTTATTTTAAACATTTTAAACTTTGTTTATTAAGACTTAATCAATTCATTCATCCATAAAAATAAAATGTAGTCGTAGTGGTTTTAAAAGCGCAATTAAAACTTTAAAAAATAAATAGGTGTACTTTAAATTCTGAACTTACTGCGGTTTATAAACAGTACGTAATGCTAACCTGCACAAGCCTCGATAGCTCAGTCGGGAGAGCGTCAGACTGAAGATCTGAAGGTCCCTGGTTCAATCCCGGGTCGAGGCATCGTCTTTTGATTGTTGTAAGATTGTTTGATACTTTTGATTGTAAGACTTTTACTTCAATTTTTAAGTTACGCTGAACATTATCGTCGATCATTAGAATATTTTACTTTATACTAATCTTTATTAGCATTAAGAAAGTTATAGTATTGTTTTGGTACTGGTTTTAGCTAAAAAGTTTAAACATAAGTCACTCATTTAAAAAGGTTTAAAAATATATTTCGTTTAGGTTATCATCAGATTAAACTTGCTAAAAACTGATAATTTTATAGTGTAAATTTAGTTATAAACAGTAATTATGAAATACCTAGCTCGAAATTCGACTTGTGATAAATATTTCTATAAAATTTGAATTTATAAGTACTTTCTACTCCCATTAAGTTTTGACTTTATCTTTTAATTAATAAACCTTTTTTAAATGAGTGACTTATGTTTAAACTTTTTAGTTAAAACTAGTTATGTACCGAAACCGGATCCGGACTTTTTTTTTCAAAATAAGATTCGGCCGGAACCGGTCCCGGATATTTTTTTTAATTATAATCCGGCCGGAACCAGATCCGGAATTTTTTTTTCAAATTAAAATCCGGAACCGGATTCTTAATACTCTAAGTTATTTGTAATGTAAGTAGTATAAAAACTACTATGTACGATAATGCAATTTTATATAACTAACTACTAACAAAGTATGAATGTGTGAAGTTTACTTTTATGTGTTATATCTAACTACATACTTTTGAATTTTGAAAGTTTTAGTTAAAAAAAAATTTAGACTAAAAAATATTAATGTGCTGCTAAAATAATTAAATAATAAGAAAGTTTATGATATGTTATTAAGGTCTAGCTAAGATTAACAGTTAAAAATAGTAGCTGGTATAATTGCTAATTTTCTGAACAATATTTACATTTATATTTTATTAAAATTGAAAGAACAAAAGAAATACTTCAAATTGAAAGAACAATAAAAAACACTAACATATCTTTTTTGCTAAACTTATAAACTTTCCATGATTTTTGGCAACCAGAATATTACCTAAATTTAGCTGATATCAGGGTTGCCACTTTTTGATTTAAAAAAACTAACCTGAGTGATTATAAACTTTCCTGAGTCAGAATGAGGTTTTTAAAAAACAAAAAAATAATTACTTTAAGCTAATAATCAGTAGAACAGCTAGCCACAAGGTTGAACATTTTAAGTAATGTTTACAATTAAGGCTATAGGGGGGTTAAACACTTTTTTTACAAGTTGATCTTATTTAATAGAATACTATCTTAGCGAACTATCTTGTTTTTATTCTTAGTAGTTAAGTTTAATATACAGCATGTTTATGTTTAGAAGTAGTATAAAAAACATAAACAACAGAAAAGTCTTAAGAAAAAAAAAGGTTCCAAAAATTTATATTTTTTACCACTAGTTGACGTTATTTGTTTAGATTAAACTATAACTTTAATTTTTTTTAAGTCTTAATTTTTTTAAATTTTTATATTAAAATAAGACTTAATTTTACTAGATAAAATATATTTTTAATAAAATTCAGAATTTAATAATCTGAGAATGAAACTATAAAAGAAAAGAAAATACAAAGTGTTTTAGCGCCCGATATTACTAAACACATTCAGCTTCATTTGAAAAAGGAAAAGGAACCTTAAGAAGTTTACATTGACCTTGAGGTTTTATTTTTTGTTAAATAATATACATTTAGTTTTGTTTGGTTAAAAAAAGTTTTTATACTAAAACAATCAAGAAATACTTAATATTATTTATTTAAAACGATTACAATAAGAATACTATACATTTTTATAATATATATATCTATACTCGGTCATACAATATATATATGTTTACATTTAGTATTAAAACATAAAAAAATATAATAAGTTTTAAAAACAAAATAAGGTTTCAAAAGTTATCTTGATTACTTAGCTGGCGTTTTTTGTTTAGTGTGAATTAGTTCTTTTGTGTGTTAGTGTGTTAGTTTTTTGTGAAATCACTTTAATCTAATAATCAGTAGAACAGCTAGCCATAAAGTTGACAATTTGGTAGTAATGTTTTTAATTTTACACCATATATAAAGAGTTGCATTTCAGAAATGTAATTTAACAATTAGTATAAAGTAAAATATTCTAATGATCGACGATAATGTTCAGCGTAACTTAAAAATTGAAGTAAAAGTCTTACAATCAAAAGTATCAAACAATCTTACAACAATCAAAAGACGATGCCTCGACCCGGGATTGAACCAGGGACCTTCAGATCTTCAGTCTGACGCTCTCCCGACTGAGCTATCGAGGCTTGTGCAGGTTAGCATTACGTACTGTTTATAAACCGCAGTAAGTTCAGAATTTAAAGTACACCTATTTATTTTTTAAAGTTTTAATTGCGCTTTTAAAACCACTACGACTACATTTTATTTTTATGGATGAATGAATTGATTAAGTCTTAATAAACAAAGTTTAAAATGTTTAAAATAAACTTATTCATAGGTTATATAATTTTAATAGTTTTGGTATTTTATTTAAGAGATCATTCAAAACTTAAAGTTTGTTGTAGTTGTGTTTATCAACGGCACGGTTATAAACTAAACTTTACTAATACCTATATTTGGCTGGTAATTACAACTAAAAAAACTTTCTAACTGAACTTGGTAAGGCTATATAGCAAAAAGAAAGTTTTTCAAAACAATAAATTGTTTAGTTTTAGTAATGCACAAAAAAAAACAGTATAAACTTACATGCTATTTGGGTTTACACCTAAAATAACACATCAAAAATATATCTGTGAAATTAGTTTTCGTATAAATTATTACCTAAAATAATTATTAAAACGAATGTACGTAATTTGTCTTTCTTTGCTTAATAAAATAAACTAACTTACTTTTACAAAACAAACCTTTCAAAAAAAAAGAATAAAAGTTTAAAAAATGACAAAAGTTGTAGCATTAATTTATATAGTGTTTAGTTTCAAAACGAGAAGAGGTATACATTTCTATACAAAATAAAGTTGGAGATTCGATTCCGGAATCTCGCATATGCAAAGCGTGCTGTACCATCTGAGCTACAGGATTTCAAGCAGTTTTTAGCGTTTATAAATCTACTGATATTACTGCATAGAAGTAGTTGAAGTTGTACGGACTTTTTATTGACACAATTTGCACTCGCTTATCAATTTTTAAGTTTTACCTCGGTTTACTTTGTATGTTTTTAATTATTTTGTCTTTACCCATAACTTAGCTCACAAAACTGATTTTTCGACTACGTTGACTACACATTGTCAATTAAGACATAATAAACAAAAATTGAAATTTTTCAGTTTTTTACAACAAAAAATCTATACACGTGTAACTCTTAGAAACAGGGTATATATATATAAATTAGAGGATTTAAAGAATACTCAAAAGTAAGATGTTTCAATTAGACTGTGAGTTAGAAACATTCTTGATTAAAAGGGACGAGCCGTGCATGAAGTTGAAAATTTCAATTAGCTCTTCAACAATTGTCTAGTGTTTGTTTGTTTTCGACTTTAATCAGACTTCAATGTCTGAGCTACAGCCGCAAAAGGTTTTTCGTGTTATAGATTTTACTAGCGTGCGGAGAATGACGTCACGATTAAAAGGTTGATTAAACTTTAAAGTAAAAAAATAGAGGGATTAAACATTTAAAAAATACTGAAACGCAAAGTTTAATGTAATATTACTAAGGTACAAGTTACAAACCGTGCAATAAACTACATACTCAGTTGTTACGTTTTCTTCAGCTACTACATTTATATTGCGTAGAAACAGCTTTGCATACAAGACGAGGTGGCCGAGTGGTTAAGGCGATGGACTGCTAATCCATTGTGCTCTGCACGCGTGGGTTCGAATCCCATCTCCGCCGTTTTCTTTTTTAATTATTCAAATCGTCGTTCAATTTTGCCTGATGAAATGTGACAAACTAATTATACGGTAAATAATATAAGCATTGTTAATTTTTTTTAAATGAAATTAATCTTCAAAACACTTATATTAGAAAACGCTTTTTCTTACAAAAAACACATAGTTAAAAGTATTGGCAGAGACGGGATTCGAACCCGCGCCATCGAAATGACTGGAGCCTAAATCCAGCGCCTTAGACCACTCGGCCACTCTACCACACACATGAGTGCTACATGTAAGATTTATATATTTACTATCGAGCATTATTACGTCACAAAGCAAAACATGTTTATGGGTTCAGTGAAATCATGTGACTTCCTTGATAATTCCATGTTAGTTATTGATTAAAAAAAGATAATATCTGTTAATATTAAATTATAACCTATAAAATACCACAAACGATAAGCTTTAGGTTAAGGCTAAACTTGATGTAAGATAATAGTTTGGACCTAGAATCTAGAACATTCAATTTTTAAACATATCGGCTAAAAAATTACTTAAACATATATTTCAGTTTTGCTTATGTTCAATGCATTTTAGTCTAGTGTTATTTAGTTTATCAATTTAAAATAAATAGTTTTTTGCTTTTAAACATTTATTCACAAATCATTAAATCACTGGTTCATATTTATTCTACACATGTGATTAAAATATTTAATACTTAATATTTTTGTTCAGAAGGTTGAGTATTTAGTTTTGAATATTTATTATTTTTATTTTTGATATTATAAAAAATGTTTATATAAATAGTTATGTTCTAGGTATGGTAAAAACAGGAACGGGTCAAATATGCTCGAAGATGTTTTTGCATGAAAGGTCAAAAATGCACGAAAGGACAGTTTTGCACCAAAACAATTTTGCACGAAAGGAAATTTTGCACAATAAATCATTTAAATTAAACTAATAAATAAGAAAAAACATTAAAAAAAGTTACTTACCGATGTTAAGGGTTAGTGGCAATCATGATAGTAAAACAAAACTAATAATAATAAAAATAATTTTTTACCTCGTGCAAAAGTGTCTTTGTGCAAAAGTGACCTCTCATGCAAAATTAAGCCGTTCAAAAGTGTCTTCGTGCGTATTCGACAGCTACCCGGTAAAAACTTTTAAAAAGTTTTAAATTTATTGCCCTGACAATCAAATATTTTAAGTTTTTGCCAATATAACTTAAAACGTTAAAGTCAAAACAAAAATAAAATTAACTTTATTTAATGAGCTTTTAAATGAGATATAAATATAACCAAAATATTATAGTTGACTTGTATATCTTTTACTAAAGTATATTTGTTATTACATTAGTTTAACAACTCTTAATAAGCATTACACTGATGATTATGTACCTGAAAACATTACTTACTTAGTTGCTATGTTACTTAGCAGTTTACAAATAAGCACAGTAAATGCTACTAGTTATAAGCTTTAATAATAGGTAAAATTATTAATTTACTGTTAGAATGTAAAACCCATTCTTTTTTTATTTATACAGAAATAAAAGGTGTTTACGAGATTTAAAAACAAAGATTATTTTTGTTGCAATTTAAAAGTTATCTATGTTCTTTAAAAGCTAGTGAGTTAACTTAATATTTAATATATTTAAGACCTTATGTATATCTGTAAACATATCAAGCTAGTTAACTGAAATAAAGTTTTATAAGCTGTTTAAGTAAAATAAATAAAAAGAAACTATTTAAATCACCTAACAATTAAACTACTCTTTAAATAATTAAACATGTATAAATTTCGTTTACATTTTTTTGAAGCTAATCAATAGATTATCATTTAACTTATTGAAAAAAAAAACATATGACAATAAAAACTACATAAAAAAACCTATATTAAAAGAATTAATAAAGTATCCACTAACAAGTAACAAAGCTAAATAACTTTTTTTGTCAAAATTAGTTGATATGGAGTAATGAATACAAAATATTTGTTTATAAAATGCGTTTCTTAAAAAAATTTGAAATTTTTGTTAAGCTTTATCTAAACAATTCACTCAAAACTGTTTGGAACAGCAATAAAAAGATTAAATATAATTTATTAGCTTGAAAAGTTTACTAAGTTTCATAAGACAAAAATAAATCTAGTAATTAGTATTTTATTCTATATTTTATCTCTTAAGTGTTATAAACCAGATAAAAAATAAGTAACCAAATGTTATACATGCACATACTAAATAAAAAACATAGTGTTTGCATAAAAAACAACAAAAAAGTAATTAACTGTATGTACACATAAGCTAGTTGGAATTAAGACGTGGTTTTATAAATGCAATAAAACTTTAGGAAGCGTACCCTTCGATAGCTCAGTTGGTAGAGCGGTGGACTGTAGCGTGTAGTTAGTAATCCATAGGTCGCTGGTTCGACTCCGGCTCGAAGGAGTTTTTTGATGATTTTGTTTTAGGTCACTTCTGATATTTAAGGCATAAATTCTTAGATGAATCTTTAATTAATGTATAAGGATGAAAAGTTGTTTTTTGTTTATGAAAGATCAAATCCTTATCTCAAAGAAGCAATAAACTCAAAAAGTTTATTTTTAGCATCTTACATGATTGGGTTGTAGCAGGGACGTAGCTAGCTCAAAAAAGTAACGAATCTGCAAAAATCTAAAGTATCTGAAATGACGCGTGATAACGTCCTAGCGGGAACACATCAATTTTAACTACCTCTAATGTAATTGAAATTAACATGAAAGTGTGCATTTATGATAATACTTCAAAATGAATGGAATGTTGAAGTATGAGTGATAACTGTATACAAGGCAATTTATGTGTTGTCACTTTTGTAAACCCGTAAAACGGTCATTGAAAATAAGTATAAGAAAATGACAATTTAACTCAAAAACAGTTATAATGTCAACTGTAAAACTTTCGGAATTTTTGTGGAAATTTTCAAGATATTTAACGTAGTCAATAGAACGAACATTAAATGATGCAAATTTTTGTAACATACAGTTGTATTATTTTTATTTTTGAAGAAAAATCCACAGATTTCATTAGAACCAATTTTGCAATGCATAACTTTCTGATAAACTAAATCAATATGAGCTAAATGTATACAATTTAGATGTATTTAATTCGTTCAGTTTTTACGACACACATATATGTAAAACTAAACTAAAATTGAAATAAAGTTTTTTTTTGTACAAAACTATACGTTTCTGCAGACTTGCAAAAACGTACCTAGCTACATGCCTGGGTTGAATTAAAGTACATTCCTGCACCTAAATAGACACAAAGTTTTAGTTTAGATCTTCGCATTCTACTTGTGTGCAGTGCATTGAGTATATGAAAATCACACAAGTTCTTACAATAACAGTTTACAAATACAATCTAATTTCTTCTGTCAAAAACGAAATAAATATTGTTTACAATAATGCAAATTCACATGTAACAATACGACATTAACATACTTAACAGCAAAAGTTCGAAATTAAATGAGTGACCCGGACGTGATTTGAACACGCAACCTTCTGATCTGGAGTCAGAAGCGCTACCGTTGCGCCACCAAGCCGCACGTTTAATTATGTACTTAACAGTTTATAAACTTAAGTGTTTGCGTGACGTTGTAAAAGCGACCGTAATTAAGTTGATCGAAATGCTTGTTTAGCAAAAACAGCTTTTGTCTTTGAACATATGATTTGCTATAAGTTTTGCTATTTTTAATACAAACGTTTTATCAAATAATTCGATATTTCTTTCACGTTTTTTTACAGATTTAAAAACAACTTACAATTTAAACTTCTATAACGAGAGTCTCGCATATACTACTTTTTAAAGAAACTTAGTTTAAAGAAAGCTAGAATTATTAATTAATTCATTATAATATAAAGCAAAATTTAATTAAACTTATGTAATTAAAGTACAGTTTTTGTACTGAATTTATATAAATATTAAAATAGAACTTAAGCATACTATCGTTAGCTATGGGATAGCTTATTAATAATTGTTTAATAAAAGAAGAATTTTAGTTAAATAAAAGTATTAATGCAAAGTAATTAAAATCAAACAAAAAAAGGAAAATATTTAAGTAATTTTTTTAACTGTTTATTAATTGATAAAACTATGTTTTAACTTTAAATGCTGTTGTAAACTGTTTAAAATTTTGTTTTTAAGTAGTTTAAACATTAACTTGTAACTTTTTCCCTAATCTCACAAAAACCATTTTGAAATTTAAATAGAAAAATATGGCTTAATATAAAAAAATAGTATTAATGTATAAATAGGTTAATCTAAAAAACTCAACTTCATCGAAAAATTAAAAGGAAGCGAGGCGCCACCGAGATTCGAACTCGGGATCTCCTGTTTACTAGACAGGCGCTTTAACCAACTAAGCCATGGCGCCGCTTGAGTAGATGCATATTGTTCAAATTATAATTGTAATGAAACGTTACTCGATATGCCGACTTCTACTAAGAAAATATACAAAACGTTACATACAATACAAATTCTTACTTGTTAAAGTTTGAAGCTTATTGGAAGTACAGTCAATAACTTTTGTACCTTTTTTTAATAAAAAAAATGCTTTTAATTTTAGTTTAACTTATATTATTTAAATTATTCTTTAAAGGGCTGCTTTAATTTAAAAACTTTTATTACAAGTTAGTTTATAGTTTGTCTCAACACTAATTATAACTTGAAATGAGTATTTAAGTCTACTCACAACTAAGTTGTATACAAAGTTGGTTATGTGATTTTTTCTTTCATTATACAAAACTTTATTTTTTGAAAGTAAGTCGCCCGGAACGACTACGTAACACTGTTAGTTAAACTTAAAATTATTAACTCAACCTTATATGTACTTACTTTAACCTTACACTTACTTTTACCTTCAACAAAAACATCGGCGAAAGTCTGCAGAGCAAAAGCCTGGACTTTTGTATGCCGTGAGACAATACTTTAACCTTATACTCACTTTAAGCTTATACTGTTACTTTAACCATATACCTACTTTAACCTTATACTGTTACTGTAACCTTATGCTATTACTTCATCATTATACTATAACTTTAACCTTATACTTACTTTAAGCTCATACTGCTACTTTAAGCTTATACTGTTACTTTAACCATATACCTACTTTAACCTTAAACTCTTACTGTAACCTTATACTATTATTTTAACCTTATACATGGTAGTTTTAATCACACTGTAGGAATAACCTAATTTGAATGTCAGCTAGCTATTAAAGTTTGTTTCCACATAAATATAGTTAGTCATCTAACACATGGGTAGTCAACTTATAGCCCGCGGGTTGGATCCGATCCGAACAGTGAAAGTTACAAGACCGCCAAGATCCGACACTCGAAGGCTTGCAAAGATACAAACTTGGTCCGCTAAACCAAACTTTTAGACTTACACTATATATTCTTTGGTTTAAAGTTGGTTGTTAAAGTTTTAATCTTAGGTAAAAACATGACGTAACATATTAACTTAACCGTGAAAACTTTTAGCTTTGCAAAATATAAAGGTCGAGACGGATGTTATTTTAGCAGAAAACAAAATTTCAATTTCTCTTCAAGTTAAGAAAAAATTACATTACTTGCTGCTTACAAATTTCAACAATCAGAAGTTTATTACAAAGCAGTGTTTCTCTCTTCTGAGACGGTAAGTAATAATACTTTTGTGAAAATAGTATAAACAGTTAATAGTTATAAAAGTTAGAAGATATAAAGGTTAAACTTCAGTTTAAAAAAAAAGATGGTCGTTTTGCTACTGTTTGAAGGACCTAAACGAAAAATGCGTCGACCGGGAGTCGAACCCGGAACTAGTGCTTGGAAGGCACCAATGCTAACCGTTACACCATCGACGCTTGTGTCAAAATCGCGGAATTAAGGAATATATACTTATCTACCGCTATTAACCGTCTTACAAGCGTTAAGAGAAATTGCTAAGGTTAGACTCGAGTAAATTTACTCGCGGCATCAAACCAATAATTTTATAAACACATAAATGTGCTTGTCGTTGTGGCCGAGTGGTTAAGGCGATTGACTACGTTCGAGTCCTTCCGACGACGCTTTTTACCAAGTTTTAGTTGTCATTGACTAGTTCGTAATATTTTAGCTTCATCTGCATGACTAAAGTTAAGTTTTTGCTTTTAGTTTAAATTCACAACTAGATCATTATATCTGTAGTAGATTTAAATAAGTTGATTTGTAATTTAAAAATGTTATAATTTTTTTATTAGCATTAAAATAACATATATTTAATCATTTTTCTTTTTCATTTCATAATGAATAAGATTGAAAAGTATGATACCTTAGAATGAAAATATAAAAACATAGAGTTATGATTTATTAATATTTTTAACAAACTGCAACAAGTTATCACTTCAAACTGTAAGAAAAAACTATTTCCATATAAGCTAAAATTCAAAATTAAATTTAATATATGTTAAAACAAGTAATTGTTTTATTAGTTTTCTCGTTAAGGAAAAAATCCTTAATTAGTAATATAAAAACCTTAAGTTTGCAAATTAAAATAGTATTATAGTTAAAAAAGAAGTTAATAAAGTTTTGTGGAAATAAGTACAATTGTAATTGTGTTTTCATTGTTTTCTAGTTGAAATTAAACCATTCTCTTCTAAATTTATCAGTTTAATAAAACAAAATGTAGTTTGGTTGCAGTTAATTTGTTTTAAATTTGCATAAAAAAGTTGTAAATTTTGCTAACATTGTATTAGGCTTGATTATTTTTTTAAATATTGACCAAAAACGTTATTATGTAGAGCTGTTTGAAAACAAACGATGTATGTGCAAAACTATTTTAATCGTTCAGTAAAACTTTCTTTTAAAAGTTTTTTTGGAATAGTTATTATTAGGTGCACATAATTTAAAAATTTAAAAATAGAAATCTTAAGCCCACATTTAACTAAATATTTAAAAAATTCTCAATAAAAGAGTTATTGCAGCTTTTTACTACTCATATAAGTAATTCATTAAAAGGTTGTAAGCATAATTAGACTTATGCATTAATGAAAGCACAGAAAAATAAAGTTTATTATGTTTAGTACCAGGCTGAACAATACTTCTTATATATAATTTCAAAAAATGTTCTGAACTTAATATATAAAGAAGTAGATGTTTATTGAAATTTTATTTAGTTAAATCAGCTGAAAAAAATAGAAGAAAGTGCTTTTTTAGCAGTTATTTGTATATATTTTTCAACATAAACAATAGTCAATTTAAAACAATTTAAATTTAATAGCTTAAAGTAGTTTGAGATGAAATAAAACATTACAAATTTATTAAACTTTTTATAAAGCACAACTTCAATTTCATTTGACCTTAATTATAAAATGTATTTATAAACTCTACACCAGGGTTTCCCAAACTCATTTACTAAATCGCCCCCTTTTCAGTAATTTGAAAAAAAATCGCCCCCCACAATTTTAAAAAGTAGTTTTTCTTTTGAGTACAAACTTTTGAGCTAAAAAAAAGTTGTGTTCGAAATGTAATTTAGCCTGGTACTTCTTATGCACGCACTTTTGTGTTCAAAGTAGTTTACAAGGCTTGAGAAAATAATTTACAGTTATTTTCTTAGAAGCCCAGTAAAGTGTATTAAAATACTTAATTATTAAAAAGCCTTGTGTAATCTTTAATCAATCTTGTTTAAATATGAACTGTTGTGAAACTGGTGAAACTTTAAGGCCAGTGGTGGACAACTTTTGTAGTCAGCAATTCATATTTACTAAAATATCTTTTCTAGTTTTAACTCGTTAATAAAAAGTAAATGCGGGCTGCATGATTTAAAAAAAAAACAAATAAGAAAATTAAAAAACTCGAGCAAAATTGTAATAAAATGATTTAGTATTATTGTGATCTAGAAAATACTATTGTGAACTGAAAGCGAAATGAAAGCGTATTTCAAAATGTTAAGTATCAAAAAACTAAATTTTATTTATTTTGCACAAGTAGTTTTCAATTTACTTAGCGGGTCGAAATTCAACTGGATCTGCGACTCGATCTGAGCCGTACGTTACCCATCTGAAATTTTAACTTAAACCTGACATTATAATAACATCACATATAACAAATTTCGGACATTTAAAAGTTAATACTAAGTAACTTATTTAAGCCGCACAAAACACTTAAATTATTTTATAAATAGGCATATTTTAAAATAACTATACCAGAGAATAAAAAACTATAAAATAATGAACACATGGTTGCCACTGGTCAAGCTGAGAAAAAATTCCTGACTTTTTCCTGACTTTTTACCAAAATTTTCCTGACTTTTATAAACCAAACTCTTAAATTAAACTTATTCTAAAATACATAATCTAACACTTGAAATTATATAAAGCTTTCAATCTAATTTTTATACAGGTTAAAAACAACAGTTTTTTGCTGAATTCTATCATCAAACTTCCAGTACTTAAGTGAAGTAATTTTAAAAAAAAGACATAAAAAAGTAAACTAAATCTGTTGTATAAAATATTTCCTCTAATCATTTAGTATAAAATTTGTAACAAATAAATATACTCTTATTTACTTTAAAAACTTAAGTTACTCTACAAAAAATACAAATAATGTGTAAACTTAATCTTGGCATATACCTCTCTTAAAACTTATTTCATAAATTTAAACAACTATAAAAAATTATAAAGAGATAAAGTATACACATCAACTTGATCCATAAAATACTAAACTAACTGCTTAACTATAAAGAACTTAACTATTTACTTAAACAAAAAACACTTAAATTCTAAAATTATGCTAGATAAACTTTTGTGTATATATCAGTTTCACTATGGAAGTGTCCTTGCTACAGATTATCAATACTAAAAAGCTTACAAAATCTGCTTGTTAAAGTAGGGTACTTGTTCAATATGTTAATAGAAATTTTTTGCAGTTTTATAAAGGATATTTTATTTCGAAAGCAAAATTATTGGATTCTATTAGCAAATTTCTATCGTGACGTAACTATAGTGGTAGGATGGAGCTGATTTTCATTTCTACTGATACTGACGTCGTTCCAAGGACGCATACAAATTTTCATCAACAATAATCGAGTTACTTTGCTGAAATCGTGTTCCAATTTTATTTTTACAATTTCCACTGTGAGGAGTTTTTTATCTTAACTTATACCAGGTGAAGGCATTGGAAATAAAATTAAATATTTTTGTAAATTTCTAGGAAAATTTTGGAATTTTTTTCTGACTTCAAAGGACTTTTAATTAATTTTTACCGTTTGAAGGCTTTGGAAAACAAGGAATTTTGTAAAATTAAAATGACATAATCTGACTTTTTTTAATTTTATCAAATTTCCTGACTTTTCCTGACTTTTTTTAAAACCCCCCATTTTTTCCTGATTTTTTTTTTTTTTAATTTCTCCTGACTTTTCCTGATTTCCTGACTTTTCCTGACCGAGTGGCAACCCTGTGAACAGTTTATTTTACACATAATAAAATAAAAATTAAAAAATAATTTCTGATCTAGTTTGAGGAAGTTTGACCGACTGGTTGATTATCTTACATGAAAAGTGGTTTCATCAACAGCTTCAATTAATGCAGTAAATTTATTAATTTCAATGCTAAGATATATTGTAAGCAAGTTAGTTGTAAAATTAAAAATTTAATTTCAAACTTTTTAAACTATTTGTTTTGTAGTACAACACCATGTAATAGTATTTGACTTGGAATAATCTTTAGGGAACTAAACCTTAATTCTAACAATTTTTTTTCTTTATTAAAATTCAAAAATAAAAAATCCAATGTTTTACAGTTAATTCTGAGAACAGAAAGTAATCAATTAAAAAAACTTTTAACTAGGTTAATTTTTTTTTTGTAACTGTAGCAGTCTTTCTGATGGCTTATTTAGTTCTGTTTAAATTTTTTTTCTAGCTATTAGCCTCTAATAATTTAACAGAGGAAAACAGTGAAAAACTAAAAGCTAGTGTTGAAGTATTAAAATAAACTAAGTATGTTCTAATTGCTAATATATGTTGAATTAAGATAATACAAAAAACAGTTGTATTAATAGTTTAAAACTCCTTATATAATAATAAATTTTTTAACAATAATAAATAAAGTTAGAAAATAAAATTGAGTTTAAGAAACTTTTAAATGAAAACGTAGAAGTCATTTGAAATAGAGACCTCAAATTTATACTCTTTTAAAACCGAAAAATTTTTTATAGACATAAAAACTTTAAGGGTTACCAGAATTTTACAATCAGATAATAGTTATATAGTGATATAAGTTATATACAGATTAAACAAGTAATAACAAAAACCTGTCTTTTAAACAAATATTTTAATCACTATGCTATAAAAACTTCTAGTGTAATGTAAAACGACGAATATGAACTACAAAATTAACAAGGTCAAAACAAAACTATTAACAACTTTAAAACAGAAACCATTTAATAAATATAGTAGACTTCCGCTTGAGTTCGCACTTTGAAAAAAATCAAAAAGTGCAAACTCAGAAAATTATTACAATTTTTTTTTTTACAAAATGACAAATTTCAATATGTTATATGCAATAATGTTAAGATTAAACATGAAATCCACTTCAATATAAAACAAACTTTCATAAAAAAAAAGATCTATACAAGCTATTAAATATTATCTATATTTTGTTTTATAAATATTTAGTTAGTAATAGACTTTACTTAAGTTAAATTTAAGAAAATATAAATTTGCACTTTTTTTTGGGTAAAAAAGACAAACTCAAGAGGAAGTCTACCATAATTAGTATTTATTAGGCATTATGCAAACCTGTTGTAGAATAAATAGCTTAATAAAGTTATTATTTTAAAAAGACTACTTAAATACAATACAAACCGGGCTAAATAAGAAATATTTCAAAAGATCAAATAAAAATAAAAAACTTTCAAAAAATAATGTCTGCTACTGAAGTCTAATATTATGTGAAGGATAAGGTTCATGACTGCTTGCAAGTTTTTCTAATCTGATTCTTAATCAGTAAAATAGAGCCTTAAGTCACCTCTTTTATAAATATCTAGATTAGATCTTTTGCTCAAGATGCTGATAACTGAACTGAAAGCTTTCTCAACAACATAGCTAGAAGGAAAAGCAATAAACAACAGTCTAAATTCCTCTCAAATGATTGGATACTTTTGCCTTAGTTTTTGTTGAGTCCAAAAGCTTTCATATCGTTCTTTGGAAGAACTTACTTTAAGTTCAAGGTCAGTTTGTAAGTCGTTTACTTCAAAAGTATCTGCCTCGAAGGGATCCATATTTTTATCTATATGATAGCTTTTTTGTGTCAAATCTAAATTTTACTACTTAATATGTTAAAATTGTTAAAAATTCCAGATTTTTTCTAAGATATTTTTTTGCCTAAATTGTCAAATTTCAGAATTTTCCAGGTTTCTAGGTAAATTGGCAACTCTGTATAGTTTTATTTCTTAGTCTAACTTAGTGACTTTTCAAAAAAAAAAAAAAAAAACTGGAAATATCATGAGGTGATAGTTAATAATAAATAACATAGATTTTTACAAACCATTTATGATCCCAAATAACATATATGTCAGGTTATAAAATAGTGAGAGGGATTTAAATCGTCTATGATCTATGTAATTCTTAAATATAGAAATATTTACTTGAAAGTAGGAGTCATAAGCACTTGATTTTTTTTTCTATCTGTTACATAAATAAAAGAAACTTTTTTGTTTAAGTTTCACCTCAGGGTCAAATAATTAATAGCAAGCTAAAATTAGTAAAATAGCAAGAAAAAAAGTAAAAATCTTATGACAGCCCAAAATTTTTAAATCGCCCCCTTTTCGCCCCCTTACTAGTTATCGCCCACCCTTTCGCCCCCTTACTAATTATCGCCCCCCAAATTACTAAAATCGCCCCCAGGGGGGCGATATCGCCCACTTTGGGAAACCCTGCTCTACACTTTGAAATTAGTTATAAATAGAATTACTTAGTAATTAGTGCTGTTCTCAGACGTTTTTTACTATATATATGTTATTAAAAGATAATTTTTCGCTATGTATGCACTTTAATACAGTGTTTGTTTTACACTAATTGAAATTAAAAAAAACTAAAAAGCAGTCTGACAGGGGACTAGAAACCCTGACCGTTGGATTAAAATTCAACGCTCTACCGACTGAGCTAGCCAGGCTTGTACATATGTTCTAAAATAACAATGTATATACTAATAAGCTAAACAACGTTTAATGTATACTTTCGTTTTCAAAGTGATGTCACATTACTAGTTAACCATGAACATAAAATTTGGTTTATACGTTTTTTTGATTAATAAGTTTAAACAAATAAAAACAACTTTTTGGTGCAAAAAGTTTTTATTTCAAGTTTTTAATTTTTACTTTTATAAATTTATTGTTGAAATTACTAAATTACTTTTTTTAAATACTTACAATGTATTTTTTTTTCTGTTTTAGTAAAGGCAAATCAAATTAGTAAAACTTTTATATGATTTTTTCAAGTTATATAAATAAATGACAAAAATTAAGTGTGATTAATTTAAATAATAACTTTTTTTTCTTATTTTTGATTTTAGTTCGTTTAGAAAAAAAAAAGTTTATCTCATGGTGAAGCGGTTCACCAGACTTAGTTTTTCTTGCTTTCATGAAGGCGAGTTAAAAACACTTCAAAATACTTTTCTTTCCCTTGCCGATCCAGGTAACTTAGTTTCGAAAGTTATAACAAGAAATAGAAGTTCAACAGCTTTAAAAATGATTGGCCCCCAGAAGTGTGCAGTAAAATTAAAACTTCCTTATCTTGGAAATACTTTTGAGAGGTTTTCTAAGAAAATTTTTGAGGAAATAAACTAGGTTTTCAGCTCTGTTCATTTAAGAACAGTTTTGTATACTGATCAACCTCTAAGTGGAATTTACAAAGATGTTTCTCCCTCCCATGAAAAAAGTAACATCATCTATAAATTTTGTTGTCACTGTGGTAGTGACTACGTGGGAAAAACATCTCAAAGGTTTCATGTAAGAATCGATCAGCATGTTCCGAAAATTTTGAAAAGCTGGTTTGGTGTTCGTTCGGAGAAACCAACGAAAAAGTACCTCTCGCCGATTGGGCAACATTTGTTTGACAACCCGGAATGTGCTAAAAACTATAAAAAGTAGAACTATTCAGTCTTAGTGAGAGCGGAGAACTCTTTTCAGTTACATATCTGGAAGCCTTATGCATTCAATCTTTGAGGCCCAGTTTATGTAAGCAGAAAAAGTTTGTATATCTGACTAGACTTTTTAAATCCTATATAGTTTCCCGTTAAAATTTTTTTAAAGTGTAGTTTTATTTTCATTTTTATCGCTGGTTTGTTTTAGTTTGGTTTTAATTAGAGATGTACCGGACCCACAATTTTGGGTCCGGCCGGACCCGGATCCGGACTTTTTTTTCAAATTAGAATCCGGCCGGAACCGGATCCGGACTTTTTTTTCAAATTAGAATCCGGCCGGAACCGGATCCGGACTTTTTTTTCAAATTAGAGTCCGGCCGGAACCGGATCCGGACTTTTTTTTCAAATTAGAATCCGGCCGGATCCGGATATCAGACAAAAACGGCAATATCCGGCCGGACCCGGACCCGGATAGTGAGTTCGGTACATCACTAGAATAAGGTAGCCTGAGTCAGAATGAGGTTTTTAAAAACTGAAGAAAAAAGAACTTTAATCTAATAATAAGTAGAACAGCTAGCCACAAGGTTCACAAATTTAGGTGTTATTTACAATTAAAAATCTGAAATCAAGTTCTTGAACAAAATACACTAAAAAATTACAAAGTATTGAAAACTGGATCAGCTCAAACTCATTCAAAATCTAAAAGAAAACTAGCCTGAGTTTTTATAAAAAATTAAACTAGCTTGAGGCAGTCCAAGATTTTCTAAAATTCCCAAACATTTTCAAACTAGCAGGGTTGCCACTGTTTAAGTCAATAAAACAACTAGAGTGAGTATAAACAAGCCTGAGTCAGTATAAGGTTTTAAAAAACTAAAAAATTAATTTAATCTAAAAATCAGTAGAACAGCTAGCAAAGGTTGACAATTTGGTAGTAAAGTTGTGGACTGACTGTGGTACACTTAACTTATTAGTACTACCCATCATAATTAAATCCTACCTAATTTAATTAAAATCTAACAAATACTAAATTGTAAATGAGACTACTTTCTATAATCAGATACGACAGTTTTGAGTGTTGAATCATTTATATAAAACACAACAAGAAATACTAGCATATACAAAATTATTAATTACTTTGGTAACACTTTAAAAACTGGAAGCTATTTAAATCTATATCAAAAGATTTAAAACAAAAAACCAAAAATTAAATAAAACTTTTAGTAAACAAGAAACTTTAAAATTTTTAATAAACTATTAAACTATAAACCTGGCTTAAATATTTAAACAATTAAACACCTGTTGAAATATTCACTTTTAAAACAAAACACTACTTACAATAAGCATTCACAAAAACGTTCAAGATATTTGTTGCTTCAAGCTACACACCAAACTAACTAACTGCTTACATATAAACTGCCTGTTATGTTCTGATATTTCGCTGCATCAGTATTTAGTTTGAAACATTTCGTCATATGATTCTCATTGGCTCGTACATTCAACCGTATTAACTCTAAATATTCTCTGAGCTCAACTTTAAACAATAAATAATGCAAGTATTCATTCCAAAGATTTCAATTTTACAACATATGTAAAGAGTTGCATTTCATGAAATGTTTATTTCATAGTTTAAATGTAAAGAAATGTAAATTAGTCACGTGTACAAAATGAGCCCATCACGGTAGGTGTTTAATTTTAACTGACGAAAATGACTCTTAATAGTTTACACATGGTTTGTTTTTGAAAAAATAATTTTCAGTATGATCTTTTTTACTAACTAGTTCCGGGTCCGGCCGGATCTCTGTTAGGATCCGGCCGGACCCGGATCCGGACTTTTTTTTCAAATTAGAATCCGGCCGGAACCGGACCCGGACTTTTTTTTCAAATTAGAGTCCGGCCGGAACCGGATCCGGACTTTTTTTTCAAATTAGAATCCGGCCGGATCCGGATATCAGACAAAAATGGCAATATCCGGCCGGACCCGGACCCGGATAGTGAGTCCGGTACATCACTAGTTTTAATCTAACGAGTTTTATTAGAACAGCAAAGTTCTATAGTATAAGCTTATGGTTAGTTTTAACATTCGATTATTACGTCATTTTATATTTTAAAACTTTATTTTACAGTATAAATTTTATTTCTAATTACAATTCAGTTCAACTTAGTAAAATACAATTTCTTATGAGCCTTACTACGAAAGTACTCAAACAAATTTAAAAAAAAATAGATGTGTTTTGTTATATTTAAAAAAAAAATATCTCAAATTAAATTTATTGACAGACGTTTACCACAAACTTTAGATTCTTTTATTTTATATTTTCTATTTTTGTTAATATGTTTGTTTTGTAAAATGTTGTGTTTGATTGAAAAGTCATGTTCTTAAATTTTGAGAAATATATGACAATAATTGTTAATAAATTAATTGAAAGTTTCTTTAGTTTTTATTTTTAAGACTATAGTTTAAGTTAAGAAAAAAAAAAAACACAATAAAAATTGTATTTAATTAAGTTTTTTTTTGTAGTTTATAATGAAAAGACTATCGTTATTTTTAATATTTCTCTCAGTTTTTTTAAACATTACAGTTATCACTTTGTTTAAGTTTTTTTTTACATATTCAATTAAAAAACGAAAAATAAAGTTAAAAAACAAAACTGAAGAGGTATTTATTGTTTACAAAAGTAGGTTTACTTAAATACATATAGTTTACTTTTGTATGTAAATGTATTAAACCAAAAGTGTTGTGAACTTAAAACTGTAGTATATTTTAGTTATGTTAAATTATTTTGTTTAATAATGTTTAATATTTTGATCAAGTTGAAATCAGTATTTAAAAAGACATAGTTTAAACTTTTCTGCATAAAATTTTTAAATGTAAAAAAGCAGTTTTTTCAACGAGAATATTTTTGAACAAAATACATTTAAATAAATATAATTGTATGTAAACAACAAAATTACTTAAATAAGTATGTTTTGATATTTTAAAGCAATGGATATTTAAACTAAGTTTTATAAGAAAAAAAAGAGCTTTGTATAAACTTTGAAATTCGATAGGCCTTTAGTAAGCACAGCATATAATACTAAACAAGTACATTTTAGCAACTATAAATACTATTATACATCCTACATGGTCTAGTGGTTAGGATTCCTGGCTTTCACCCAGGCGGCCCGGGTTCGATTCCCGGTGTAGGAATATTTTTTTAATATACTGTGGAGCAATGTTTTTAAGAAGTTAAGTTTACTAGTAACAACTTAAAAAAAATTAATTTCAATTATATCTTAAACAATTTCTACATTTTGTTTCAGAATAAGCAACATCCAATTAAGCAGTTATTAATTTAACTTTATTAGAAACGATTAGCTTAATATTTTTTCAAATGCTTAATAACTTAAATTTCACAACGTTATGCTTTTTTTAATTTTAAGTAGACTTAACTGTAAATAAATTATTAACAAACAAACTGCTAACAAATTTTTTATAAACTTTACTACACTTTGAAAAACAAATAAATTCAACTAGTTTTAGCTAACGCGTAAGAAATTTAAATATAAAAATGTAATTTAAATATACTAACTACAGTTTACTACTGCAAAAAAAAACTTTTTATTATATTGTGTTTCAATACTCAAAAGTTTACCCACAAGTATAAAAGAATCAAATTTTAGAAACAATGAGAAATCCTCACTGTATTTAAAAACATAATTTATTATTTGTTTTTTGCTCAAAAGAACTTTAAATGTACCTTAGTTATGTATGAAAACTATTTTTGTATTTTAAATTAATTTTAAAATTTTAGAAAACTGATTGTTTTTAACTCAAACTTACATTTTTTTGTCATTTTTTATTTTTAAAACTCTTTTTGAAACTTAATGAAATACAAATTTAAAAAAATTGTGATAAATTATTACAACCTTTAACAAACTTTATTTTTTCAACTCGTAGTTTAAAAATGTAATCTTTATGACAAGAATCTAATTAAATATAATCTTATAATAACTAAAAGCATTATTCTAATGTAAAACATTAAATAAGTTTTCTTTTTCAGTGATCAAGTCATTGAAAAAAAAAGATAATCTGTACATGTGTTAAAAAAAGTGTTTGATGTTATTAAATATTTATGATTTATTCTAAAATTCAAGTATAAAATAAAAGTTATTAATGAAATCAAAGAAACTCAATAAAATTATTTATTTATAAAGGGATTTTAAACTTTTTCAGTTGTGAGCTCGTTGTTTAGTTTTGTTCAAATTGGTCAAAAAATAACCTTGATTATGATGTCATTAATGAACTTATTCAACATTTAAACGTATCAAACAAGTTTAATATATTCTATTTGTAGCTTAAGCATCTGAAAAAACAAATATTTGAATAGGCAAAGATTTCATAAGAAGCGTTGTTAATAATACAAGCTGCAGTTTAGGCTTATATGCTTCATGAGTAAAGGTATTTAGCTAGAACGAGTATATGTTTATATACGCACTATATTACGTGGTGTAATGGTTATCACACTGGACTTTGAATCCTGTAATCCGAGTTCAAATCTCGGCGGGACCTCATTTTTCAATTAGTCCTTTTTTATTTTGGTTTCGTAAGAACTTTTTTTATATGTGCTCTTTCGTATCTTATTACTTTTCGCTACAATTGAAGCACCTTCTGATACAAAGTTTCATGTATTGAGTAGTAAAAAAGTTTCTTCTATATACAAATTTTGTATTTAGGCCACTTATTAACATACTTATAAGCAAATAAGCATGTTGTATACTCAGTAAAAGTTTTGTAATAAGTAAACTTTTTAATAACTTTATACTACAGTGAAACTAGTTCAATATTTTTAATAAAACATTTTAGCTAAAAAAATATTTACTAAAAGTATTTTTTTTTACTTGAAAGTAGTTTAAAGAAAATTGTTGTTACAAATAACTTTCATAATTAAGTTACAAATATCAACAGTTACTGAAATGTTTAAAGAAGTGTTAAAATATTCTAAAATTTTATCAAAAAGAAAATTAGTATTTTTTTAAAAGAAGAACTTATGTTTGGTGAATTATAAATTTATCAACTACCTTTTTTATTTACTACAATAAAGAGTAGATAAAATGTTACAATAGTTATTTTTGTAGAAAATTATAAACTTAACTATAACATAAAACTTAACACTGTAAGTATAACAAATTCATAATTTTAAACAAAGTATTAGGAAAAAATTAAACAGAGATTTTTAGGAGTATACAATGAACATTTTAAAGCTTTAAAAATAAAATGACTAACAAGTAACTTGGAAATGTGCTACATGTTAAATAAATTTCCTTTCAAGGTTTTATGTAGATTTGAATATTGAAAGTTGCTTGTATATCAACAAATAAATTGAGTTCACACATTAGAAAAAAATTACTTTACACTTTAAAAGTTTGTATTATAATGCATATGATTTAATCTTGAATGCTGTATAAAACAGCAGTCAAACATGTTAAAGTATACAAGATGATATGTAAAGTTTACTATATATTCGCTATATTATGCTGTCAATCGCAAGTCAGGATGGCCGAGTGGTCTAAGGCGCCAGACTCAAGCGATATGCTTCATCGCTATGCGATGCAGAGCGTTCTGGTCCACAATTGTGGGCGTGGGTTCGAATCCCACTTCTGACACATTTTTAGGTTTTTTTCAAGTCAATGTCTGTCATTCATTACTTAGTTGTACCTTTGAAACTTTTTGAAAACTTTAATTTATGTTTTAATGTGTTATTACTTTAGCTTAAATAAGTTTGTTGTATTAGCTATTTTTTCTTTGCTCTGATTACAAGTTTTGTAGACTGTTTACGAAACTTGATTTGAAACACTGGTTTGTAGTGGCTCTGTTGTTGCTAAAAATAATATTAGCTAAATGAAACATTTTGAAACACAAACATTTAGGCATGGAATTTAAAGCTATGAAGAAAAATACAACAGAATGTAAGTTAAAATTTTTGCTTATTCTGTCATGTATAAAAAATATGTTTGAATAATAAAATGACATCATAATCAACTAAGTTTAAACTTTTAACATGTACAAATACAGTAAAACTTAATGTGATAACATTTAAATCAATACTAGTTCTTAGTTTATTTTATTGTTTTGTGTGTTAAACTTTTGTTAAACACATGTAATTTATATTAATATTTATTTATATACATGAGTTGGATGATTGTTTTTTATAATATTAATTTAATTTTCATTACTTTAATCATGTATTAAACTTTTCATTCCATAAATGTGCTACTGAAATTTAAAATCTAAATAAGTTTCTGAAACTTCTATAAACTTGATTGCTATTGAAATAGAAAATTTGTATAAATTTTTTTTGTTGTTATCCATGCACCTTAAACTATTTTACACAAGTATTTTGGTATTAAGCTCAATTTTAACTTTTTAGCTCATATCAGTATACAAAAGATTGAACTATTTAGCAAATACTTAAAAGTTCTATTACTGTTCAAAGTTTACAAAAAATTTAAATATATGAAAATTATGTAGCTGTTTCAGTTCATAAAATGTTAAATTTACCTACCAATCAATTATATTCACTTAAGTAATGTGTTAGTTTATCTAAAGCTTAAAAATCATCTCCCCACGCTATTTCCTCCCCACGCTACGCTTCTGCTGTACAGTTATTATTTCTTTTCAAAAGTTTTAAGTAAATCTTTGATCGTGTTCAGATCTTAATTGTTCATATATCAAAATCATCAAATACTTTTTTTATTCATTATATTTAAAACTATATGCTGTCATTTCTTACGAACTATCCATCTATTTGCAACTTTTAATTTGACAGTAAGCACATCATCAGAAATATCATACAGAAGTTTTTCACAACAATGTTTTTTTTTTAAGTCGTCTATGTTGGTTTAGCTTGCCATGAGCTTAAATTTATTTCATTTTATTACAAATTTTCAATAAACCTGTTATCACAAGCTTCTTGTATCAAAAGTTATGCCATAAGCACAGGAAAACATCTTGAACAAAATGCTTGTGGTTACACAACTATTAGAAAATAAAATAAATATGTAGTACTTAGCAACAGTATACTGGTTAACAAATTTAATTGTACAACTTTCGGATAGTTACAGTACTTCATATAATAGTGAAATGCATGTTTATATACAACGTATACATTAATTTATATTTAAAATTATATATATAGCTTAAATTTCAATGTGTTAAAAATCTTTGTCTTAAATAAATATTTGTTTAAATACAACGTATGCATACAATACACATTAAATTTTTCCATATATAAGCTGTTTTAATACTTATAACAACTTATATTCAAAATTTTCACTGAAAACATCGGGAAGGAATTTATTGGTAAGAATTTGATCTCTGTGAAGTGTAGACTATATTAAAAGGTTATATTTTTCTAGTAAAACTTAGCAGTAATTAATAAACTTGGTTTAATTTTTGCTTATACACCTTCATTTACGTTTCTTACTGGTATATTCCAAAAAAAGTTAATTAATTGATACAGGTAGATATAATTAAAATGAATTGTGTGTTTCAGTTATGAATAATGTTATTAAAGCTGAATATTTTAACTTCTAGAGTTAATGAATAGCAAAATTGGGTTTAGTTTTAAACTTTTATGCTTATAAACAATTTTAAGTTAGTTTGTTGATAAATATGATGAACCACTTTTACTAAATACCAGGGACGTAGCTAGATCAAAAAAGTTACGAATCTGCAAAAACTAAAATATCTGAAATAACACGTCATAGCGGTAACACAGCAATTTAAACTACCTCTAATATTATTGAATTTAATCTGAAAATATGCAGTCATGCTAATACATCAAAAATTTAATGTTGAAGTACGAGTGATAACTGTATACAAGGCAATTTATTTTGCTCCACACCCCATATGACTCTTTATTTCATGTCACTTGTCTAAACCAAGAAAACATTCATTAAAAAAAATCACAATTTAACTTAAAAACATTAATATTGTTTTCATTCAAACATTAAAAATTATAAAATCAAACATTTAACGTAGTCAATAGTAACAACAAGTTATGCAAATTTTTGTAACATAAAATTGCATGATTTTGATTTTTATGCCCTCGAATCCAAGCGTCTCCGTAGCGCAATGGATAGCGCGCTGGACTTTTAATGTAAAGGTTCCGGGTTCGAGTCCCGGCGGGGATGTGTCAGAGGTAGCATGGCCGAGCGGTCTAAGGCGCTGGATTAAGGCTCCAGTCTCTTCGGAGGCGTGGGTTCGAATCCCACTGCTGCCACTCTTTTTAGAATTAATTAGCCGATGATTTTATAAGTGCTTTACCTAGTAGATAGATTGTTTACGTTAATACCAGTAAGTTATTTTGTTATGCAAAAGCTATATTAGAAAATATTAATTAAAACTAAGTGTTTAAAAAAAGGTAGAATGTAAATTGGTTTAGGAAAAACGAGCTTTCACAAAATACACCTGTAAAAAAAAGATGATAAAACCTAAAAAATAAGCTACTTATTCCTATGGTTAGAAGTAATACAGTTTTTAAGATTTTTTTTGCTTTTTCTGTTAATATTATGTGAAAATAAATTTTGTTTAGTTTAACTTTTTAAGAGATTTAGTATTGAATAAAAATCAAGTTTTTAGTTTTGCTATAAGCTTAGACATTCTCAGACTTGTGTTAAATTTTGTAAAAATCAGGCTAGCTCATATTAGTTTGAATTTTTTTTTTTAATTCAGGCTGTTTTATTATTTTTACTGAAATACTTGCTGAATTTTCAATAATTTAATCTAATTTGATTTTTGCTTATTTTAACTAAGTAAGCATTAACATCTATAAAAAAAGTTAAATAAAAGTTCTTAATAATGAACAGTTGTTCTAAGTTCAACTTAGTATAGTTTATGGAACGAAAAATAAAAGACGCTTAAAATATTTGGTTCTAGGACCTGCCGCACGAAAAACCTTTCGGTTATCGAGCTGCTCGATTCGAGCACACCATAATTACCTTTTAAAGTCATGTTTAGGACTTAACTTGAAATATACTTGGTTTTTAAACTTTGTTTAAACAGTCACTTGAAATTCTATTTTAAATTAAGTTTTAAAATATTAATAACTTAATAAACATCAATGCTTGCATACAATAGTGAAAAGTACTACAAGGAAGTTAGTTTATAGTATATTATTAACTTTCTACTGGAATAACTCAATTAAGCAAGCAAGTAGCTATTATATTTTTTAAGATGCATATTCCGTTTTGAGTATATAACCGCTAATAGTGAGAATTACAAACAGCAGAGTGGCGCAGCAGAAGCGTGCTGGGCCCATAACCCAGAGGTCGATGGATCGAAACCATCCCCTGCTACTTTCTCGCTGTAATCGTATAGTGGTTAGCAGGGGCGTCGCGTGGGGTGTTGCACTGCCGCAACTGCACCACCTTGAAATTTTGTAAGAAAAAAAAAAGTATCTATAACGTTTTCGTTATTTTTTTGAACGAAATCTCTTTTAAAACTTCAGTTTTGAAAACGACCATTTTGCCCACTTCACTGCCGCAAACTCTTAGCTGACTGCCGCAAATGAACTCAAAAAAGCAAAATTTCTTCAAGAATTACCGCAAAATCAATATCTTGCGGTAAGTAAGCTAAGTTGAAAATTCCCTAAAACAGGACTGCTTAAGTATCATCTACAAGCTATTGTAAACATAAAATAAAAACAAAGCTAAGCTACTGTAAAGGATTAAACTTGAGTTTATGTACCCACATGATTTTTTAAATTTAACAGATCACTTCTATTAAAAGATTTGCCATAAATTGCATAAATTGAAAAAAGATAAAAACCCTAAATCACCAAAGTCTTAAAAATTTGATTTTTTATTTTAATCTGCATACATAAACTTAACTATAACTGATTATTGTTATCATAAAGTTAATAAAATAAATAATAAAATTTAAGTTCTGAAAAAAAGAATTAAGAAGTTTATTATAAACTTCTAGTTCACTCTTACAGAAAAATATTTTAGGTTTATATTAAATAAAAAATAGTATTATTTAAACAATCACATATTTAAATAAAGTAAATAGCCTTAACTTAGAAACTTTGATTACTTAGAGTAGTTTAACATTTTAGGAAAATTTAGTCTACCTCTACTTTATATGACTTTTGGTTTAATTTTTTCATAAACAAAGCAAAAAATTTAGATAAAATTGTTGAAACATGGTTGCCTTGCCTCATAATCAGGATAACTTAGAAATGTTAAAAACTCAAGATGACCCAAGATAAATTAAAACAGACCAAATTAGAAAAATATTCAGGCTGACTAAAGCAGTTTTAATTTTTACTCTGAAAATAACAAGCTTATTTAAAATTAAAAAATAAGTGTTTTACTCCTATGGCCACATGAAAACTAACTAACCAAATTTTTACTTCTATAATGGTTACATATTTATATGTTATCTTTAAAATTCATGAAAAGTTCAACAGCCTCACAACTAAACTTAAAAAAGTTGAGCTCCTGACAAAAATACTGTCATCAAAATGAAAAACAAATAAAAATTATGTAAAGAAAAGATACCCTTAAAAAACTATTGAAGTTTAAAACTCCAACAAAAAACATTAAAATTAGAAAAAAAGTTTATAAAAATTTTAATGTTTGTAAAAAAAATGTGCAAATTAGTGAGGGGTAAGGGGGGAGGGTGTATAGGCACTTTTTTACATGTTGTTCTTATTTTAACTTTTTCAGAAAGCTAATAGTTACTCTTTAATAAACTTGAAATTTCCAATTAAATTTTTAGTTACAACCAGTCAAAGCCAGAGAGTACAATGGTTTAATATACAAGTAGCAAACCAAAACAGCAAAAAATACAATTTTACTGAAAACCTATATTCTCCATCATTTTTAAAACAATTTTTAATTAAACTTTTTCATCCTAATTTTTATAAAATTTTATACTTTTGTTGAAGAGAAGTTTTAAATTTTTAAGTATCAATATATATTTTTATAAATACAAAAAAAAAACTTTTGTTATAACTTTATTTTTTGGTGTTTTAAATATCTAATTTAGCAATTTTTTTTGTTTTATAAAAAAAACATCTAAAGATTTTGAGGCCAACTTATAAAAAAAAGATATGATTTTAGTGATTTGATTTATTTGTTGTTTGAGTTTATATTATAAAAATAAGGATTCATTTGTACCTCTGACTGTGAATTACCATATCTCAATAATTTTAATGAATTTTTAATATTGATAAAAGATGACTTGTAGTTAAATTAAAACTGTAAAAAGTAATTTCAGTAAAATAATTCTAAAGTAGATGTTAAGGGCATAAAGGGGAGGAGGGGGGGGGGGGAGGGGTTAAAACATTTTTTTAAACACTGTTTTAGTTTGTGCCTCCCATTATGAACCTTTTGTTGCCTTTGACTTTGACCGGCTATATCTTAAAACATGTACTGAATTTTTAAAATCTGTAAAAAGCATCTTGTAGCTTAGTAAAAACTAAATAAAATAAGATCAAATTGTGAAAAAAGTGTTTTATCTCCCCTATGCCCTTAAAAGCAAAGCTTATCTTCAGGTGTAGCAAAAGTTCAGTTGTTTTCAAACTTGAGAGTAAAAATATATTTTTATTAAAATAATTGATTTTTTTTTAATTCTGCACCACCTAAAAAAAATACCACGCGACGCCACTGGTGGTTAGTACTTCACGTTGTGGCCGTGACAACCCAGGTTCGAATCATGGTTACAGCAATTTTTTTTAACTTCTTATTAGCAATATTGTATAGTTTATGTTAAATTAGTTATAGTTATGATTTTATTTGATCAAAACTACGTTAAATTATTTTGTTTAAGAATTTCAGAGAACATATCATTTACTTCTTTAAAACTCTGCATTAAACATACCAGCTACACAAACTATATTTAATATTACTTTAACTGTTTATCAAAAAATAACTGTAAACCTAAGTCCAAATATCATATTCCTTTAAATTTTGTAAGCTAACGCATAAGTAAACTAATTTTAAGTTCGAAAAAGGATTAACTAGATAATAAAAAACATTATGTTGCAAATAGTTTGATAACTAACTAAAATAAAAAAGTTTTTATAAGTATTTAATAGTTATTGAAGTTAATTAACTCGATAGTTAATTTTATTAGCAACAGTCAAAATTGTAATTACAGATTAAGCTAGATATTGACAGGGTTTTAAAAATCTCTGAAACCCTTGAAAATTATTGAAAAACATATTTAATGTAGCTTTATACTATCTTTTCAGTGTTGTTATACTTTCTAAGAAAAATTTTAAACCTTGAGTTTTTTTTTATACTAAAAACAAATCAAATATTTGTTTTTTAATAACCTGGAAGAAATTTACCAAAAACCATTGGCAACCCTGTATTGAACAGCTTATAATAAACAGATATTAAGTTTATAATCTATTAAAAAATAAGTTATTTAATAAAATTAAATCTCATTGAATAAAGAAGTAACTTAAAATCAGTTTTTATATTGAAACCTTAATACAAACTAAAAGTTTCACATTATGACATAATAAATAAAATATGTGGAGACGCCGGGGATCGAACCCGGGGCCTCAAACATGCAAAGCTT
The DNA here is from genome assembly GCF_965202585.1 of Thalia democratica. NCBI lineage: Eukaryota > Metazoa > Chordata > Thaliacea > Salpida > Salpidae > Thalia > Thalia democratica. The sequence continues at coordinate 34,873,426 of NC_139170.1, read as the reverse complement.
GCGCTCTACCACTGAGCTACGTCCCCACTTGTAGACCTACAGTTTGTAATAACTATGTACTTAAAGATTTTTCGTATGTTTGATAGTAAAGCTGCATCGGTTGTGAATGTCCTCACTTTTGTACGTTTATACAGTACTTTTAGACGAGAAAATTGTAACTTCAAAGTAACCTCTAGCTTGAATGAGAATTATAAGAATATGTTAGAACTTTTTTAAATTAATACTGCATTTGCACTAAACTGCTGTGAAACAAAAATGTTTAAAAAGGAACGAAGCGTTAACAGAATAAAAATAAATATAAACTTTTCAGTAACAAATTGAGTTTATAAAATTATCTCATGCGTTGCATGTAAGTAATTTATTAATAATATATTTAATTTCACGCAATACTGTAAGCAGAAGTTGTAATAAACGCTTTAAAGAATATCGAAGATACAACTTGAAGCCCTTAGCATTAAAATTAAACATTAATTAAACTCATGTTCATGTAAAGTAATGAAAACTGATAATTTAAAAACATTGTTCAGAAAAAAAGATCGATAGACAGATTATTTTCGATCAATTGCTACGTTTTTTATTTATTTTCGTCTTGTTTTTTTTGAAAGTCTTGTTTTCAAAAGTAAGTCACTTTTGGTAGAAAGTTGTTATATATTTAGTTTTGAATATTAATATTTGTATCAGTGTCATAATAATGATCAGCTTAAAATTAAAATTCCGATCAAAAGTGACTACCTGTTGAGAAAATAATTGTTTTTTAAAGCTTGATATCTGTTCAAAGGCAATGCTCCCATTAAGTGCTATGTCCAATTTTAAAATAAAATTAAGTTCTAAAGTATTGTTCCCTACATAAAAGATTACCGTTTTAGTAGTTGAGATACCTGAGTTTCAATAAAAATGATTCCGCCCGGGCTCGAATCGGGGACCTTTCGCGTGTTAGGCGAACGTGATAACCGCTACACTACGGAAACTTGTGGTGCCATGCAGTCTTATGCGTTAATATACTACATGTGCAAATGTTTTTACCAGTCATATGTTTAGTATGGGTTTGCATAGTATTTGTCATGGTTAAATGTGACTTTATTAGCAAATTTTTGGGTAAATTATACAAAATAATATATTTTTGTGGTTTTAAAATACTTGTGTATAAATTAATAACAGATACTATAGTCAAATAAAACTATTAAAAGACAAACTATTTCTAAAAAAATCAAAAAAGAATTTAGTTAGATAATTAAAACACAAATAAAGCAAGTAATATGTATGTAAATTTTCTAAACAACGTTATTTTTTACTATATCTTGTATACAATTAAATTAATACTGATAAAGTATTGTGCAAAATAATTATCTTACGTTTTATGAATCAAAAATAATACTTTTTTTATCTTATGTGAGTATAGTTATTACTGCTTTGCGTAAGCACAAAAATTTAATTAGAACTTAAAAAACTATTTGAATTATTTGAAAGTTTAAAAATTTTTTCCCAATGGACCTTACTATAACTTAATAAAACAACATAAACTAAACAATCTATTACTTAGTAGTTAAATATTTTTTTTTTTTTGCTGTTTAACACTTACATAAAGAACCTGTCGTTGCCTTAGTTATATTTCAAGTATATTTTAAATTTTGATCAAAATAACTAAAATTTTAGTTTTTAAATAACTTTAATACTACTTCATAATTACTGTATGGATTTATTAATTTCATAAATTTGTTTTGTAAATAGCTGTATTAATCTTCATATATATTGTGACGTAATTATTGGATGTTTTTTGTTTAACCATTACCAACGGTAAAATCTAAATTTGAATCAGTTTTTTTCCATTAAAGTAAGTGATTTGTTTATATTATGGTTTGTTGTTTTATTTTTTATTTTAGTTTACTTTACTTAATTTAATCTTAAGAATTGCAAATATTATATAGTTTAATAACAGTCGGATTTAACATTAAGTATTTTACCTTTTATTTAGTATCAACCTGTAAAAATCTGTAGAAATTATTTAATTTTAATTTTATTGAAATCATGTATACACCTACTTTATTCTATGCTTCTATTCTTACATTACAGTTATTATTTTTTTACAGAACATAGTTTAAGTGTTTCAATTAGTTAACACACAGAAACATATGTTGGTACAATAAAAGAAGATTGCTTTATAACTTGTTTTTATTTATATTCCAGTGAACTTTTTTCACTAGAATCTTTTGTTAGCAAACGATTAAATTTATATTTTAAACAGTTATATATAAATATATCTCATCGACCTTTTTTATCAACTATAAATACATTTTTTCAAATTTAAACTCATGAAAGTTTTTGTATTAGCACAATTATTTGTTTACAAACTCAAAATTAGCACCTAACTAACTAGTAATAAAAAAAACTATTTTTTAAATATATAAAACTTTGTGCGATTAATCTGATAAAAGATGACGAGGTTTTTAAAGTCTAGTAGAAAATAAATACTTATCTAAAACGTATAAAACTTTTACTATATATAACAAAATCAAAGGTAAAGTTTATTCAGACTTAATATAACAGTTTTAAAACAACCTAGAGGTGAAAATATCTAATAACTAAAAATATTTATATAAAAACTTTTGCACGGCGACTCTTTTGCACGGAGGGTCATTTTGCACGAGGGGACACTTTTGCACGGCGACATTTTTTCATGATGAATTTTTTTTACGGCAGCATTGTTGCACAACGTCACATTTTTACGATGAAATTTTGCACAATGGAATTTTGCCACGATGACCTTTTTACACGGAAAATTAGTTTTGCATGTATGCCGATTAAAAGTATTTTAGCTAGTCTCAAATCAGTAACATAAAAACAAACTGAAAACGAAAATTTTATAATATACTTACATTAAGGCAAAAAATGAAAGGTTTGAAATCTTAAACAGTATAAGTAAATGTTAGAAACAAACTAACGAAAAGATAAAATAAAATTGTTTATAAAAGATTCATACCAGGGACAAAATATTTAAATTATTTAGAAACTAGGATAAAAAAATACTTTTAGTGTAAGTAAATTGTTCTAGTTTATTTCTTTTTTTTACTATATGGTTACAAGTTTATTGTTCATATGATGAACCTAGGCATTAAAACCGAGACCACTTAAACTGGAAAACAAATAAAGAAAAAATAAATTAACACAAATAGTTTATTTACTATAAAAAAGATAAATACATAACTTGATATAAAATTTATAGGTTAACATAAAAAGCAAAATTTTAACCACAAACTTATATTTATTTACGCTTTGATGTAGATTGTAGAACGATCAACATCAAGTATTTAAATGCATTGACTAACAACAAAAATAAAAACCTAACGCTCAAAGGACATTATCATTTGCTTTCATTGGCTTATATTATGATCATGGAATGCTGGTGTAAGCAACTCTTGATACTTTTGATGATCATAAGTTCAAACTTCCAAATGTTACTCTCTCATTGGCTTATCATGATCATGCAACATAATAGTAATGAAATAATCCAAGTTTGAAACATGAAAAGTGCGCTGTTTTATTGTTTTTTTTTATTTTCACGCTAAATATAAAAATAAAAATAAACATCAAGTAAAGTCTGAAATACCTTTACACTTCATAAACTAACTAATTTTTTTTTTATTCAATAATTTTTTGAAATTAAAATTAACTTAAAATATTTATTTAACAACTATATAATGCTAATTTTTACATCAAGAGAAAATAAGTAAAAAATAATACACAAAATTCGTGTTTTAAAGCCTTACTAAATTAAGTTTATCTTTCTGTTTAAAAATTATCAAAATTCAGATTATTTTCTTTTCAGATACTTTTCTTTTCAAAATTGTTTTTATTTAAAGATTTGTATTCATCTAGTTTGTTTAAATTAAGATAATAATATAAATTACGTGGATTGTGGTATGTTATTATTAGTGATGTACCGGACTCACTATCCGGGTCCGGGTCCGGCCGGATATTGCCATTTTTGTCTGATATCCGGATCCGGCCGGATTCTAATTTGAAAAAAAAGTCCGGATCCGGTTCCGGCCGGACTCTAATTTGAAAAAAAAGTCCGGGTCCGGTTCCGGCCGGATTTTTATTAAAAAAAAATAGTCCGGATCCGGGTCCGGCCGGATCTTAACAGAGATCCGGCCGGACCCGGATCTAGTTAGTAAAAAAGAGCATACTGAAAATTATTTTTTTCAAAAACAAACCATTTGTAAACTAATAAGAGTCATTTTCGTCAGTTAAAATAAACACCTACCGTGATTGGCTCGTTTTGTACACGTGACTAATTTACATTTGTTTAAATTTAAACTATGAAATAAACATTTCATGAAATACAACTCTTTACATATGTTGTAAAATTGAAAACTTTGGAATGAATACTTGCATTATTTATTGTTTAAAGTTGAGCTCAGAGAATATTTAGAGTTAATACGGTTGAATGTACGAGCCAATGAGAATCATATGACGAAATGTTTCAAACTAAATACTGATGCAGCAAAATATCAGAACATGACAGGCAGTTTGTATGTAAGCAGTTAGTTAATTTGGTGTGTAGCTTGAAGCAACAAAATATCTTGAACATTTTTGTGAATGCTTATTGTAAGTAGTGTTTTGTTTTAAAAGTGAATATTTCAACAGGTATTTAATTGTTTAAATATTTAAGCCAAGTTTATAGTTTAATAGTTTATTAAAAGTTTTAAAGTTTCTTGTTCACTAAAAGTTTTATTTAATTTTAGGTTTTTTGTTTTAAGTCTTTTGATATAGATTTAAATAGCTTCCAGTTTTTAAAGTGTTACCAAAGTAATTAATAATTTTGTATATGCTAGTATTTCTTGTTGTGTTTTATATAAAAGATTCATCACTCAAAACTGTCGTGTCTGATTATAGAAAGTAGTCTCAGTTAGAATTTAGTATTTGTTAGATATTAATTAAATAAGGTAGAATTTAATTATGATGGGTAGTACTAATAAGTTAAGTGTACCACAGTCAGTCCACAACTTTACTACCAAATTGTCAACCTTTGCTAGCTGTTCTACTGATTATTAGATTAAAGTAATTTTTTCAGTTTTTAAAAACCTCATTCTGACTCAGGCTTGTTTATACTCACTTTAGCTAGTTTCATGGACTTGAACAGTGGCAACCCTGCTAGTTTGAAAATTTTTAAGAATTTTATAAAATCTTTGACTGCCTCAGGCTAGTTTAGTTTTTTATAAAAACATAGGCTAGTTTTCTTTTAGATTTTGAATGAGTTTGAGCTGATCAAGTTTTCAATACTTTGTAATTTTCTAGTGTACTATGTTCAAGAACTTGATTCCAGATTTTTAATTGTAAATAACACCTAAATTTGTAAACCTTGTGGCTAGCTGTTCTACTTATTATTAAATTAAAGTTTTTTTTTTTTTTAGTTTTTTAAAACCTCATTCTGACTCATTCTAGTTTATTCTAGTGATGTACCGAACTCACTATCCGGGTCCGGGTCCGGCCGGATATTGCCGTTTTTGTATGATATCCGGATCCGGCCGGATTCTAATTTGAAAAAAAAGTCCGGATCCGGTTCCGGCCGGACTCTAATTTGAAAAAAAAGTCCGGATCCGGTTCCGGCCGGATTCTAATTTGAAAAAAAAGTCCGGATCCGGATCCGGCCGGATTCTAATTTGAAAAAAAAGTCCGGATCCGGTTCCGGCCGGACTCTAATTTGAAAAAAAAGTCCGGATCCGGTTTCGGCCGGATTCTAATTTGAAAAAAAAGTCCGGATCCGGTTCCGGCCGGATTCTAATTTGAAAAAAAAGTCCGGATCCGGTTCCGGCCGGATTCTGATTTGAAAAAAAAGTCCGGATCCGGGTCCGGCCGGACCCGAAATTGTGGGTCCGGTACATCACTAGTTATTATATTGTTCTACGTAAAACTTGAAATAAAAACTTTACATTAAAATTTCATTAAAAAACTACCACATTTTATTTATTCAAAACTACTTGCGTATAAAAGCGAATATTATTTACGTTGTCTAAAAAAAAGCATTTAAATTTTTACTTGAGAAAATAAAAATAAGAAGCGTGCAAAAGTGAAGCTTCGTTCAAAATTGTCTGATTGTTTAAAATTTTTGCAGTTTATAAGTATATCCGTGAAAATATAACGCCGTGCGAATGTGACGCTTTGCAAAAAAGTCGCTTTACAAATGTAAGTCGTGCAAAAGTTTTATCTCCTCGTGCAAAATTGACGCCGTGCAAAAGTGTCCCATCGTGCAAAAGTGTCCCTTCGTGCAAAAGTGACCCTCCGTGCAAAAGAGTCGCCGTGCAAAAGTGTGCCCTCGTGAAAAAGTGACCCTCCGTGCAAAAGTGTCGCCGTGCAAAAGTGTCCCCTCGTGCTAGAGTGACCCTCCGTGCAAAAGAGTCGCCGTGCAAAAGTGACCCTGCGTGCAAAATTAACGCCGTGCAAAAGTGACGCTCGTGCAAAAGTGACCCGTTCCCATACTAAACATATGACTGGTAAAAACATTTGCACATGTAGTATATTAACGCATAAGACTGCATGGCACCACAAGTTTCCGTAGTGTAGCGGTTATCACGTTCGCCCAACACGCGAAAGGTCCCCGGTTCGAGCCCGGGCGGAATCATTTTTATTGAAACTCAGGTATCTCAACTACTAAAACGGTAATCTTTTATGTAGGGAACAATACTTTAGAACTTAATTTTATTTTAAAATTGGACATAGCACTTAATGGGAGCATTGCCTTTGAACAGATATCAAGCTTTAAAAAACAATTATTTTCTCAACAGGTAGTCACTTTTGATCGGAATTTTAATTTTAAGCTGATCATTATTATGACACTGATACAAATATTAATATTCAAAACTAAATATATAACAACTTTCTACCAAAAGTGACTTACTTTTGAAAACAAGACTTTCAAAAAAAACAAGACGAAAATAAATAAAAAACGTAGCAATTGATCGAAAATAATCTGTCTATCGATCTTTTTTTCTGAACAATGTTTTTAAATTATCAGTTTTCATTACTTTACATGAACATGAGTTTAATTAATGTTTAATTTTAATGCTAAGGGCTTCAAGTTGTATCTTCGATATTCTTTAAAGCGTTTATTACAACTTCTGCTTACAGTATTGCGTGAAATTAAATATATTATTAATAAATTACTTACATGCAACGCATGAGATAATTTTATAAACTCAATTTGTTACTGAAAAGTTTATATTTATTTTTATTCTGTTAACGCTTCGTTCCTTTTTAAACATTTTTGTTTCACAGCAGTTTAGTGCAAATGCAGTATTAATTTAAAAAAGTTCTAACATATTCTTATAATTCTCATTCAAGCTAGAGGTTACTTTGAAGTTACAATTTTCTCGTCTAAAAGTACTGTATAAACGTACAAAAGTGAGGACATTCACAACCGATGCAGCTTTACTATCAAACATACGAAAAATCTTTAAGTACATAGTTATTACAAACTGTAGGTCTACAAGTGGGGACGTAGCTCAGTGGTAGAGCGCAAGCTTTGCATGTTTGAGGCCCCGGGTTCGATCCCCGGCGTCTCCACATATTTTATTTATTATGTCATAATGTGAAACTTTTAGTTTGTATTAAGGTTTCAATATAAAAACTGATTTTAAGTTACTTCTTTATTCAATGAGATTTAATTTTATTAAATAACTTATTTTTTAATAGATTATAAACTTAATATCTGTTTATTATAAGCTGTTCAATACAGGGTTGCCAATGGTTTTTGGTAAATTTCTTCCAGGTTATTAAAAAACAAATATTTGATTTGTTTTTAGTATAAAAAAAAACTCAAGGTTTAAAATTTTTCTTAGAAAGTATAACAACACTGAAAAGATAGTATAAAGCTACATTAAATATGTTTTTCAATAATTTTCAAGGGTTTCAGAGATTTTTAAAACCCTGTCAATATCTAGCTTAATCTGTAATTACAATTTTGACTGTTGCTAATAAAATTAACTATCGAGTTAATTAACTTCAATAACTATTAAATACTTATAAAAACTTTTTTATTTTAGTTAGTTATCAAACTATTTGCAACATAATTTTTTTATTATCTAGTTAATCCTTTTTCGAACTTAGAATTAGTTTACTTATGCGTTAGCTTACAAAATTTAAAGGAATATGATATTTGGACTTAGGTTTACAGTTATTTTTTGATAAACAGTTAAAGTAATATTAAATATAGTTTGTGTAGCTGGTATGTTTAATGCAGAGTTTTAAAGAAGTAAATGATATGTTCTCTGAAATTCTTAAACAAAATAATTTAACGTAGTTTTGATCAAATAAAATCATAACTATAACTAATTTAACATAAATTATACAATATTGCTAATAAGAAGTTAAAAAAAATTGCTGTAACCAGGATTCGAACCTGGGTTGTCACGGCCACAACGTGAAGTACTAACCACTATACGATTACAGCGAGAAAGTAGCAGGGGATGGTTTCGATCCATCGACCTCTGGGTTATGGGCCCAGCACGCTTCCGCTGCGCCACTCTGCTGTTTGTAATTCTCACTATTAGCGCTTATATACTCAAAACGGAATATGCATCTTAAAAAATATAATAGCTACTTGCTTGCTTAATTGAGTTATTCCAGTAGAAAGTTAATAATATACTATAAACTAACTTCCTTGTAGTACTTTTCACTATTGTATGCAAGCATTGATGTTTATTAAGTTATTAATATTTTAGAACTTAATTTAAAATGGAATTTCAATTGAATGTTTAAACAAAGTTTAAAAACCAAGTATATTTCAAGTTAAGTCCTAAACAAGACTTTAAAAGGTAATTATGGTGTGCTCGAATCGAGCAGCTCGATAACCGAAAGGTTTTTCGTGCACCAGGTCCTAGAACCAAATATTTTAAGCGTCTTTTATTTTTTGTTTCATAAACTATACTAAGTTGAACTTAGAACAATTGTTCATTATTAAGAACTTTTATTTAACTTTTTTTATAGATGTTAATGCTTATTTAGTTAAAATAAGCAAAAATCAAATTAGATTAAATTATTGAAAATTCAGCAACTCTTTCAGTAAAAATAATAAAACAGCCTGAATTAAAAAAAAAAATTCAAACTAATATGAGCTAGCCTGATTTTTACAAAATTTTACACAAGTCTGAGAATGTCTAAGCTTTTAGCAAAACTAAAAGCTTGATTTTTATTCAATACTAAATCTCTTAAATAGTTAAACTAAACAAAATTTATTTTCACATAATATTAACAGAAAAAGCAAAAAAAAATCTTAAAATCTGTATTACTTATAACGATAGTAATAAGTAGCTTATTTTTTAGGTTTTATCATCTTTTTTTTACAGGTTCATTTTGTGAAAGCTCGTTTTTCCTAAACCAATTTACATTCTACCTTTTTTTAAACACTTAGTTTTAATTAATATTTTCTAATATAGCTTTTGCATAACAAAATAACTTACTGGTATTAACGTAAACAATCTATCTACTAGGTAAAGCACTTATAAAATCATCGGCTAATTAATTCTAAAAAGAGTGGCAGCAGTGGGATTCGAACCCACGCCTCCGAAGAGACTGGAGCCTTAATCCAGCGCCTTAGACCGCTTGGCCCTGCTACCTCTGACACATCCCCGGTGAGACTCGAACCCGGAACCTCTGGATTAAAAGTCCAGCGCGCTATCCATTGCGCTACGCAGACGCTTGGATTCGAGGGCATATTACGGTTCAAATATTTGAATAAGTTAATTATTACGTTTTTGTGACGCAATAATCAACGCGTTGCTTTGAAACATTTTGCTGTACTTGTCTGTAAGTTAAATAATAGGTTGTTTAAAGGTGTTTTCTCTATTAGCTTGTCAAAATAAAATATATAAGTTTTATGTAATGTAGTAAAAAATTTTCTATTTTGTGATGTTACATTAAAACAAAATTTAAATATAATTAAACTTGTGAATCAGTATAACATAATAATAATACACATACAATTTTGACTACTGTTTATTGAACAACAAAAAAATCACGCTCAAAAAGTTTGTTCCAAGGACCTGGTGAACAATAAAACCCTTTCGGTTATCGAGATGCACACCAGAACAGTTTAATTCAGTTTAGTTATTATTTAAAAGCTTTAACTGTTGTTTAGTTGTTATTTTGATTATTAGTTTTGATTCCGGTACTTTTATATGTACTTGCTGTTGATCCTATGCAAAACTTAATTTTTTTTTATCGTGACATTAGTCTTATAGATAAGCTTTGATGTAAGACAATATTATTTATTAAATTATTTTAATTTTTTGCGACAGTTAATTAGCTTTTTGTTTGCACCGATACTCGATGTTGTTATTTAATTAAAATCTATTTCTTATGTATTCTGCTTCTAAAATTGTTATGTTGCTGTTTTTAATATGCTGCTTTAAAAAGTTTTTACTATATGGATGTGTGGTTGTAATCAAAAAAGGTATTTACCAGGTTAAACAATTGTTTACCTGTTTTTGTTGACACTTTTAAATTAAACGGAAAGTTTAAGTATATCAAAATATTTTCCATTATTTCTTTTTAGCTTAGTACTTTATTTTAAATTGAGTTAAAACTTTAAAGTCATTTGAAATATAATAAACTTAAAAGACTTACAAAGTAAACATCGCAAATATTTAAAGTTATAAGTTTGATTCAAGTAACTTAGCAAATATTGTAAATATTTAATAATAAAATGTAACAAATTAAACAAAAAAAACAGTTTTCGTTAATAATTAGTTACAACCGTATTTACGTAGTTCATTGGTAAACTATAATATTTCTATACTAAAACTCAAAGTAATAAATAAAACATAATCTCATTAAAAAAGTTTAAATGCCAAGATTTTTTTTGTTTTCGCTAGATAATATACTTTTGTAGTAAATAACAAACTTCTACTTTATTTAAAAGTAAGTATCATATGCTTACAAATTAAATACGTATTTCCGTATTGATTTATAATTTACATTTATAGTTTTTTAAGTTTGTTATTAAACAAATTTTTCTTTAAAGTCGAAAATTATTACACACATGTAGTTTGTTAAAGCTATAACAAATTTTAAGTACTAAAACTAAGCAAGCCATAAATATTATTCACAAAAACGTGATCAAATTGCTAGTAAGTAAAATAAGTTCAATCAAAATTGTAGCAATCGATTGCAAACGTGCACAAAATAACTGCAAAAAATCACTTTCGACAATGGCCTGTGCGAAACCAGCCAACCGTAAAAAATGCTCGTTTTGACAGTCGTTGGCTCAGGGCGCGCGCTTGAAGAGCAGCGTTTACAATCGTAAAAATTTTTATGCTACTTGAAAGCGCTTGAAGCAGCTGGTAGACAGCAAACGCATAATCGTTAAAGCGTAGACGGCCGATGTGTTAGCGCTCAGAGTGTTAGAAAGTAAGTGAAAGCAGCTTTTGAGCTAAGCAGTGCGTAAGTGTGCATTTATAAACGCAAATATACCATTATGATCGGCTGGCCTTGTGGCCTAATGGATATGGCACCCGATTCGAATTGAGGGTTTGCGGGTTCGAGTACCGTCATGGTCGTATTTTATTTTCTTTTTCAGCACACTAACAGTAGTTATTTTGATGGGAGCGGGTCAGAATGACACAGCGACAAAATGACACGGTCGTCAAATAGACACGGTGCGTCACTTTGGCACAGCGACAAAACGACACGGTGCGTCAGTTTGGCACGGTTTGTCACTTTGGCACAGAGGGTCACTTTGACACGGCGACAAAATGACACGGTGCGTTACTTTGGCACAGCGACAAAATGACATGGTGGGTCACTCTGGCACGGTGCGTCACTTTGGCACAGCGACAAAACGACACGGTGCGTCACTTTAGCACAGAGGGTCACTTTGGCACAGCGACAAAACGACACGGTGCGTTACTTTGGCACAGCGACAAAACGACACGGTGCGTCACTTTGGCACGGAGGGTCACTTTGGCACAGCGACAAAACGACACAGTGCGTCACTTTGGCACAGAGGGTCACTTTGGCACAGCGACAAAACGACACAGTGCGTCACTTTGACACGGAGGGTCACTTTGGCACAGCGACAAAACGACACGGTGCGTCACTTTGGCACGGAGGGTCACTTTAGCACAGCGACAAAATGACACGGTGGTTAATAAGGGGGGGAACGATTTGTTGTGAAACTTCAATCTTCATTGGTATGGACGACGATCTTGTTTTTCTAGGAAACTTTTTGGTTTCTTGTCTTCTAACCGGTTTTGTAGAATCAGCAACAATCACATTGATTAACTTTAAAAACAAAGGTTGCAGGAATTTTTGATTGTGACTTCATAAAATAAAGTGAAACACGTAATGTTTATACCTTCTATTGTCCATCGTTGTACTTATAAACAACATACTCATTTTTAAGCAGTAGCAAGGTGTAAGGTGTGCTTAAAAGCTGTGCATAATAAACGACAAATAATTATTTGTATCAAACAAAGTTCACAACGATGCAAAAGCAGCAACTTTTTTAACAAAATACGACTGCCAAAGTTAAAGGGAATTTATTTTTGATTTCTTTCGAATGGAAAAACTTAAACACAGTTTTGTATTTGAACTTGAAACGAGTAATAAAAATTAAAAAATGAATTGCCATTTTACGACTAAAAAGATAAAAACTCATATAAACATTTTTTTTAAACTTCAGCATAATTTTGATTTAAAAAATACAATCTACATTTTAGATCAATCATTCAGCACATTAAAACAATAAACTAGTAGGTGTAAACTCAGAGGAAATTTGTTTTATAAACTAAAACTCAGACGTTATCAAAAACAACTTTTATGCTGTTGTAATTCTAAATTCTAATACGGTTCTTATTTTTCGATTTTATGCTTAAAAAAAGTGATACTTGCGCTCTTTTGACTTAATAGGTTACAATTTTAAACTAAAATACTGCGTTCACTGACGATTTACGTTAGTAGCAAAATCTTCAAAAAATAATTGTGCACTTGACTTAAAAGATCGAAATTTTGCGCCTCTATGCGACTTTTGTTAGTTGCAACATATATCGTGCACTTAGAAGTAGAAGTATAATGCTCTTTCGCAAATTAAATTGTGCACCTAAGCACTAAAACTGCATAGATAAAAGTATAAGTACAAATAACCGCAAACAAATTAGTTTTTTTAGCACAACATTCCCTACATCAAGCATCTCTTTAAATAAAACTCAATAAACCACTATTACACACTTTTAATAGACTATTGTAGACTTGCTTTAACAAAGTACAATTTTTCTTACTTTTATAATACTAAAACTAATAGTATAAATGCTATTTAATTCCTTAAATGCAGAAAAATACTATAATATCTGTCATACTCTAAGTTTAGTTCTTTATATTTTAGGCTACAAAGTTTTGTAAAAATTGAAAAGACTTGTAGTATTAACTTTATTAGAATTAACTAAATTGACGATAAACTTAATATTTAATACACTACTTTTAAGAAAAACTAATTTTGATTTATTAGGACTCAAGTTGTATAACCTCTAGCCCTTAATTTTATTAAAAGTGATAAATTTATAAATGCGCATGAATGGTTGCATCAGACTCTTAATTTTCTCTCAACTGTTCATAATACTATTTTTAACTTTTTCATAAATTTAGGCTCCAGGACCGTTTATTTTAATTATTTGCTTTTAGATAAGTTTATTATACAATTTCAATACAGAGTTTTAAGTAAACATCCTAATTTATTAACTTTTGTTGAATATTTTTTTGTATGTTTTTGGAAATTTAGGACTTAACATTAAAAAAAATTATTTTTAACTGCGCGTAATAGATTGTTAAAGCATGTGATTTACGACTCGATAACTGAAATGTTCATTGGTATAACTTTTCGTGCGATAACCTTTTGTCGTTTAAAAAACAGTAATAACAAAGCTTTTATGTTTAAACGAACTACTAGGTTAAAATATTAAACATATTTAATATAACTGGCTAGATACTACAAAAGCAGCTAAACTCTGTAATTTCAAAAACTAGAGTTAAAACACGCATGACTTATTCTTACAACGAAATAACTCTGTATTAAGTTAAATCTTAGTTATTTTTTGTAAAAATTCCTGATAATAATTGTAGAAGTATTTACCTAGTTTTAGTTATGTTTTGTGTTACAGACTTTATCATTCTTGTAATTAGTTTGTGAATAAACTCAACCAAGAAAGATATATTTATTTATGATAAAGTCAAGCTGAATAGAATCAACAATGCCTGTGATTAAATGCCCTCTTGAGAGTTGCACATATGAAACACCAGACGTCGATGCTTCTGTAGTTGCCTCTTTGCTTATCATTCACAACAATGTACACATTAATGCAAATTCTTCAAAACCAAAGCTTCCAAAGATGGACCGTCCTCGAATAGGGACAGACTGCAACGAAGAGGGTTGGAACATATTTGTACAAAAGTGGACTATCTTTAAAGATAGCATGGAGATGTCAGATGTGGAAAAACGCCGTCAACTGTACCAGTGCTGTGAGGAAGATTTAGGCGATGCTATTCTGAAGGGACATAAAGATGTAGTAAATTTAAGTGAGCAAGAGCTTTTAAGGATGATCAAGCAGCTTGCAGTTATTCCTGTTTCAGTTGTTGTACGACGATCAGACTTTCTTAGTGCAAGACAGGGTTTGACTGAAAACACTAGATCATTTGCTGCCCGTTTAAAGGGAAAAGTCAGTACATGCTCGTACACATGTAAATGCCCAAAGGATGGCTGTAATCAAATGATAGATTTTACAGACATAATCCTAAAAGATGTCATGGTAACAGGTTTAGCCGATGAGGATATCCGTAAAGAGGTGCTAGGATGGGAAAATCTAGATGAGAAAAATGTCAATGAGACAATCGGTTTTATTGAAGGAAAAGAGATGGCACGTGGTGCAATGTCAAAACCCGCTGTTACAGCTTCAGTTTTCTCATACAAATCCTCAAAGAAAACCGCACAAAAACCAAGTGGTAAAGTAACTTGTGACACATGTAATAAATTAACTGATAAATTTGTTTGGAGCAGTAAAAATATGAGGTATATTGAGTGTTCTGCCTGTAAAAAATGCTGGTTAAAGTCCTGTAAAAAAATTAATCAAAGTCACCAAAACTATGCTGATGAGTCAAATGCACTTCTTGTTGGTGGACTGTACACACCAAATGTGCGCAAATCCTTAAAGAAAACCACACAAAAACCAAGTGGTAAAACAACTTGTAGCATATGTAATAAATCAACTGATAAATTTGTTTGGAGCAGTAAAAATATGAGGTATATTGAGTGTCTTGCCTGCAAAAAATGCTGGATAAAGTCCCGTAAAAAAGTTTATCAAAGTCATCAAAATTATGCTGATAAGTCAAATGCACTTCTAGTTGGTGGTTTGTATGCACAAAACTTTGATGGCCTTTGCAGCCGAGGTCGTAGAAAAAATATGTTCGAGCGGAAAAACGCGAAGAAGAAAAAGGGGGTACGGGGACAGAAAAACGTACTTTTACACACTGGATCGCAACAAAATTTAAAGAAGTCATTACCTTACGTCAGAAAGAGTGTTTTGACCTACAATAACCCGCAGATCTCAAAAATTTGGCGTGACGTTTGGAATAAAAAGGAAGAATCTCTCAGTATTTGTTTTGTTAAATCTCTGGAAAATATAAGTGAGAACACAAAATCGTTGCCACCACTGAATTGCGGTGATCATGTCGTGATACTAAATCGAACAGGTAACTTTCGTAGCAAGTGGGGGAATAGTGGAGTGGTGGTGGAAGTGAAGGACTGCCATCAATGTGTTGTCAAAGTTGATGGATCAGGTCGCTAAACTGCTCAAAATCGTAAGTTTCTGAGAAGATTTACCCCTCCTGTTTGCATATCTCTAAGTAGTATCCCTTATCTGAGAAAGACAAACATACCACTGTAAAAGTTTGTCTTTTCTGTAACGTTGAGAAAAAGATGTCAAGAAAAGTTTTAACGTTCTATGTTTTTATAGAAGGAAGATTCTTTTTGTGAAGCATTGTGTAATTTTCTTCTGTACTAATGGTTTTCTTCGAAATTGATGTTGAACTGGAATGGCTCGGATTTGCTTTGATCTATATTTTCTTGACTTATATTTTCTACAGAAAAGCAAACAGACAGCCAAAGTTTACTGCGAACAACAATGTGTCCGGGATGAGTGTGTGAAATTATCGGATTATTTGCAGCGTTTCCGTGTAAGACTTTACGATGCTTTTCAAAAGCTTCGTGCCACCGATGTTTCTGATATTCATTTATTGTCAAGTTGGAATGTTCACTGTAAATTAATGTTTTATGGTCTAACTAATGAATGAGTTTAAGTCCAATGGTGACGTCCTAAAGTTTGTAGTTGACTTTGCAGCAGACTAGTCTAACAGCCATCTGTTTAAAGTGATCTTGGATGAGGACGCAGAGATTGACTTTCAAAAATTCGAACTGTTTGGAAGTTTCAAAATGATTAGATGAATGACGTGTGGTTTCGTTCTTCAAAGCTGAAAAGTTCGAATCGGTGAAGCAATTAAGTTTTTAAATGCTTGTATTCAGCAACTGTGTGAAGAAAAGTAAAGATTAAGTCTCAATTTTTTTTTGTTACAGTTTGTTTGTTTAAGTTGTAGTTTGTTTTAACAAATCATTTATTAGTGAACTAAGTTAATCGTTATTTTTGAAATTTTTTTGTCTTTTTGAGTTTTATTTCGTTGAATTTTAGACCTGAAAAATGCGTTTAAGTTGTAACAAAGTGTTTAAAAAAAAATTTTGTTTTGCTAGGTAAATTTGCCGTTTTATCTCCTTAGTAGATAAAATCTGGGGGGAGATGTAGAAGTATTTACCTAGTTTTAGTTATGTTTTGTGTTACAGACTTTATCATTCTTGTAATTAGTTTGTGAATAAACTCAACCAAGAAAGATATATTTATTTAATAATTAATTAAACGATTAACAAAAAGTACTAAATTTTATTCATTACATAAATATGAAAAGTTGTGAAACGTAAAAAGTAAAACTTAGGAATATTTATGTTTTTATACTTGGACTTAAATTTTAAAGCATTGTTGCATCATATATAGTTTCAAATGTATCAACCTACTATAGTTTGGAAAAAATATAATTAATCATTTGTTTAACTGATTACTATCAAAGTTTTACAATTAAAAGTTATATTACTGAAAAAGTTTAGTTTTGCTTATAAGTTTTTTTATCCATGCTATAGTGACGCACCGTGTCATTTTGTCGCTGTGTCAAAGTGACGTACCGTGTCATTTTGTCGCTGTGCCAAACTGACGCACCGTGTCATTTTGCCGCTGTGCCAAAGTGATCCTCCGTGCCAAAGTGACGCACCGTGTCGTTTTGTCGCTGTGCCAAAGTGACCCTCTGTGCCAAAGTGACGCACCGTGTCGTTTTGTCGCTGTGCCAAAGTGACCCTCCGTGCCAAAGTGACGCATCGTGTCATTTTGTCGCTGTGCCAAAGTGACCCTCCGTACCAAAGTGACGCACCGTGTCGTTTTGTCGCTGTGTCAAAGTGACCCTATGTGCCCAAAGTGACGAACCGTGTCATTTTGTCGCTGTGCCAAAGTGACGCACCGTGTCATTTTGTCGCCGTGCCAAAGTGACCCTCCGTGCCAAAGTGACGCACCGTGCCAAGGTGACGCACCGTGTCATTTTGTCGCTGTGCCAAATTGACGCACCATGTCATTTTGTCGCCGTGCCAAAGTGACTCTCCGTTCCAAAGTGACGCACCGTGCTAGAGTGACCCACCGTGTCATTTTGTCGCTGTGCCAAAGTGATGCACCGTGTCATTTTTTCGCCGTGCCAAAGTGACTCTCCGTGTCAAAGTGACGCACCGTGCCAAAGTGACGCACCGTGTCATTTTGTCGCTGTGTCATTCTGACACTCATCCATTTTGATAGATCTAAGGAATACTATTTCAGTCTACTTTTAATTATATTTATCAACAAAGTTACTGACAGTTATTTGTAAGCACAAGAAGGTTTATTAACAAAAGTTAAATCAAGTTTATTAATTACTGTTAAGTGTTACTAAAAAAATATTGTCTTTTAATATAGTCTGCACTTCACAGAAGTTATTTCTTAGCAACAAATTCCTTCCTGATGTTTTCAATGAAAATTTTAAATACAATTTTTTATAAGTATAAAAATAGCTTGCATATGGGAAAAGTTTAATGTGTATTGTATGTATACGTTGTATTTAAATAAATATTTGTTTAAGACAAAGATTTCTGACACATTGAAGTTTAAGCAAAATAGATAAATTTTAAATTTATCATTAGGTTTCATACTAAACAAATATGTTACAAATTAGAAAAAAACTAACCTTGAGACTGATTACATACTTTATTTAGAGCTCCATCCAATTGCAATAATTTTGCCATAAAATTGGTTGCAAGGTCCTGTGAAGAGTGACATTTGTATAAAACACATAAAAGTTTATAGTTTAGTGTTGTTTTCTTTTTAAAAAACTTTCAATTTACTCTGGTATAAGTAACATAAAGTTAGGTAAAGTAAACAAATAGCTTTCTTTAGAGTTGTTTAGCTTGTTTGGGTTATGTAAATTCTTGATATTACAAACAAAACTTAAACGAAAATAACAATTTGTATTAATATAAAGCATGTAATGTAATAGCTTCACAATTAATAAAATTTAACATATTTTAAACTTAATAACTGGTACTATGATTTGGTATATCAATCTTAAAGTTTTAAAATTTTACTAAATACTCTTCAACTAAAGTAGTAACTAACAGCTTGGTTTAGTAACTTAGTTTATAACAATATGCCTCAAAAGTTAATTAAGTTGTAAGAAAATTTGAAGTGATTTGTATATACAACCATGTTCAAAGCTTTATTCATTGATTTGTAAAGCTTATTAACTTTTAAACACAGTCTTTTTTTTTTAATGAAATGTATTTCACCATTATATGAAGTACTGTACATATCCGAAAGTTGTACAATTAAATTTATTAACCAATGTACTGTTGCTAAGTACTACATCTATTTTTTTAATTTCTAATAATTGTGTAACCACAAGCATTGTGTTTAAGACAGGGGTCGGCAAACTGCGGCCCGCGAACTACTTTTTAGCCAAAAAAATTTTTTTTTTAATTTAAAAACAAAAAGTTTTCGTATAAAAATTTACAATTAGGCTCTTGATTTAATAAATAATCTTTAATTGTGATATTTGTTAACACTATAGCTTACAAAAAAACTCAAAATAAAAAGACTATTTTAATAAGTTGACTTTACCAGTTTTGATGTATCTAAAAAGTTTTTAAAGTAAAAAAAAATTATTAGCTTTTGTAAAAAAAACACTTAATCCTTTTATTATTTATTTATTTGATTAGTTAAGTTGTAAGCATGATAACTTCCTTTACTAAACTTATTTTATTTATAATAACTTAGCTTTTCATCGGAATTACCAAGTAAAAAGTATTTTGTTTAATCTGAACAGTGTCTCATACAACATTTTATTTTACTAACATAGACAAGGGTGAAAAAAGTTTTGAACAAACTTGTTTAATTTGCTTTAAAAATAATATTTTTGACAAGAAACATCTATTAAAAAATATACATTGAAACAGACCAAATTAAAAGTATTGCAATGAAAAGTTGAAATCAAAAGCAAAAGTTTTCATAATTTTCCATTTATGCAAACAAAAGTTTCACTCATTTAGCATCTATACATTTTAAAACATTTGTGTTCAACCCTTGACTCTTTAAACCAATCTGTCCCATAAATACTTTATTCTATACTGTTCTGGTAACAAATAAATTTTTAAACTAACTTAAGAGGTTTGTTCAAAACTTTGGCCGCACCTATGATATGATAATCAAATATTCTATGAGTCACTGTTGAGTCTAAATTTAAAATAAATGCAGTTATATGTTGTTTATTAAGTGGATTTCATACACAAATATATAGTACACAAGCAGTATTTTTATTTTAATGATAGCAACTAAAAAACCAAGTTCAGAACAAACTGTCTGTTTTCATTAAACTGATTATGATTATGTTAGTTTTGTATATATTAACTTTTTTTACAATAAGACATATCATTTTAGTCATTTCATGGCTTTAACTATCATAAACAAAACTAAGCAGTTAAATATAGATATAATTGTATAATAAGGTGATATTTGTCAAAATACTATAGCTTACAAAAACACACAAAATAAAAAAGTTTAAATTTCAAACATACATGTTTCAAAAAGCTATTCTTAAGCTCTGTAACTTTTTGAAATAATTAAAAAAAAACACTTTAAGCAGTTGCAACTTGTTCTAACTTATTGTACTAAAGTTTACAGAAGTATTAAATTGCTAACAATGTAACTGTTGCAAATGTTTACAAATATAATATTTTCTTTAACATTTTTTAAAAATTTACAATATTTTCAAAATTGTGCTATATTGTGCAAAATATTCAAAATAATATTAAATGTAGTTGCTAGCTGATAATTCTGAACTGTTAAAAGGTTTGAAAAATAAAACACAACCAGTTATAATTTAATTTCATATAAATTAACAAAGACTTGAATTTCTTGTCATTTTAAGAACGTTTTTCAATATTTGAACGCAATTTTTTTTATGTAATTGGTTTGTTTTGTATCTCACAGTTTCTAGCAGCAATGTATAAGTTTAAATTATTTATTTTTACAATAAATTAAAGTTCTGTATGATTTGAATACCTCAACAAACAATAAATTTGACTTCCTTTTAAAGTATTGTTATATTGAATTTTTTTATGCTTTTTTCATATTGCTATTGATAATATCAAACATTTTTACATGCTAATTGGATATTAGTAAATAACTGTTCTTAATTAACTTTTAAGCTTTAGATAAACTAACACATTACTTAAGTAAATATAAATGATTGGTAGCTAAATTTATCATTTTGTAAGCAGCTATACAATTTTCATATATTTAAGTTTTTGTAAACTTTGAACAGTAATAAAACTTCCAAGTATTTGCTAAGTAGTTCGTTCTTTTGTATAATGATTTTGTATATCTATTTATAAAAAATAGTTTAAGGTGCATGAATAATAAAAAAAAAACTTTTATAAAAATTGTCTATTTTGTTTTTAATCAAGTTTATAAAAGTTTCAGAAACTTATTTAGTTTAAACTTTTCAGTACCACATTTAGAGAATGAAAAGTTTAATAAATGATTAAAGTTGTAAGAAAATAAACTAATATTATAAAAAACAATTATCTAACTCATGTACAAATATAAATACTAGTACGAATTACATGTGTTAAACAAAAGTTTAAACACAAATCATAATTATTTTAATTTTGTTGTATTGATATAAATTTTATAACACTAAAATGTACTGTATTTGTACATGTTAAAAGTTCAAAATTACTTGATTATGATCTAGTTTTATTATTCAAATATTTTTTAATAAAAAAGCAAAAATTTTAACTTACATTGTGTTATATTTTTCTTCCTAGCTTTAAATTCCATGTCCAAGTGGTTATGTTTCAAAATGTTTCATTTAGCTAATATTATTATTAGCAACAACAAAGCCATTACAAAAAAGCATTTCAAATTAAGTTTGGTAAACAATCTACAAAACTTGTAATCAGAGCGAAGAAAAAATAGCTCATAAAAGCAAACTTATTTAAGCTAAAATAATAAGACATATTTAAACATAACTTGAAGTTTTCAGAAAGTTTCAAAGATAACAATTAAGTAATCGTACACATTGACTTAACAAAAGCGCAAAAGATGTGTCAGAAGTGGGATTCGAACCCACGCCCACAATTGTGGACCAGAACACTCAGCACCGCACAGCGATGAAGCATTTCACTTGAGAGGCGCCTTAGACCACTCGGCCATCCTGATTTGCGATTGATTTCAAAATATAGCGAATATAAAGTAAACTTTACATATCATCTTGTTTACCTTAACATGATTGACTGTTGTTTTATACAGCATTCAAGATTAGATCATATGCATTATAATACAAACTTTTAAAGTGTAAAGTAAGTTTTTTTTTAATTTGTGAACTCAATTTATTTGTATAATTTACAAGCAGTTTTCAACATTCAAAACGTTTTATAATTTTATTCAAGTTTAAAAAAATAATTTTAACTACATAAAACCTTAAAGGAAATTTATTTAACATGTAGCACATTTCTAAGTTACTTGTTAGTCATTTTATTTTTAAAGCTTCAAAAAGTTCATTGTATATTACTGAAAATCTCTATTTAATTTTTTCCTAATACTTTGTTTAAAATTATGAAATTGTAATACTTACAGTGTTAAGTTTTATGTTATAGTTAAGTTTACATTTTTCTACAAAAATAACTTTTGCAAAATTTTATCTACTGTTTATTGTAGTAAAATAAAAAAAAGTAGTGGATAACTTTAAAATTCAGCAATCATAAGTTATTCTTTTAAAAAGGTACTTTTTTTTCAAATAAAACTTTAGAACATTTAAACTTTTCTTTAAACTTTTCAGTAATTGTTGGTATTTGTAATTTAATTATGAAAGTTATTTATAATAATAATTTTCTCCAAAGTACTTTCAACAAAAAAAAAATGTTAGCAAGTATTTTTTTAGGTAAAAATGTTTATTAAAATATTAAATTAGTTTCACTGTACTATAATCTTTTTATAAAGTTAACTAATTACAAAACTTTTACTGAGTATACAGCATGCTTATTTGCTTATAAGTAATTTTAATTAGAGACCTAAATACAAAGTTTGTATAAAGAAGAAACTTTTTTACTACTCAATACACGAAACTTTGTATTAGAAGGTGCTTGAATTGTAACGAAAAGTAATAAGATACAAAAGAGCACATATAAAAAAAAGTTCTTACGAAACCAAAATAAAAAAAAACTATTAAGAAAAGAGGTCCCGCCGAGACTTGAGCTCGGATTACTGGATTCAAAGTCCAGTGTGATAACCATTACACCACGGGACCACTTAGTTATAATTAATATAGTACGTATATAATCACATACTCATGCTAGCTAAATACCTTTACTCATGAAGCATTCAAGTATAAACTGCAGCTTGTGTTAATAACAACCCTTGTTATGAAAGCTTTGCGTACAGTAACCTCTCGTATCTTTACGCACTCGTGACGTTACGCATTCTCGTTTAGTTACGCATTTTAGAATATTAAAAAATTCAAATTATAAAAATTTTAATTTTTTTAACAATCACAAATTAGGTTTATTGTATATCTTTAATTTAAAATATGTTTTAAAATGCTAATTAACCTCGCTATATCTTTAGATTTTGTAAACTTATTTTAATAATTGATAAACATCTAATTATTCCTTAGTATATTAGATATTTTGTTAAGAATAAAAGATTAAATTTAAATTCTGAAAGAAATATGACTGTGTTAAATAATGAAAGTTTAAAACACAAATAAATAATACAGCACTTTTGCCCTATATATGAATAAACATCTAAAAAAGAAATATAATGAAACTTCCTAGTAAAAAGTAGCAGTGATACTTAATAAATATAGAGCTTACACTTAACACAAATCTCAATTGTTTTTTCAGTAAAGATATCACTAATTTTCATTTGGCGTTTTTTTTAGTTTAAGTTCTTCTTCAACACTTGATTTGCACAGCAAGCGTTGAAATTTTTCTCACGTTGCCTTCAATTCTTCGTAATGCTCACCAGCACCAGTTACAGATTTGGGAGAACACAACTGCGCGTTAAGACTGATGGTCTTCATTAACATTGGTTTAAAACCTTCGAATTCAAGTTCTTTTTTATTGCTCTGAAAAATATTCTTCATCAGTTTTAAAATGATCCTTTGAAGTTCCAGGCATGTTTGTGGAATCAACTTCACTGTTTGCCGCTTTAATTTCCTTTAAAATACTTTCTGAGTATTTTTCAGTTGTTTGTCAAACTAAAAAAAAGTTGTAGTAACGTAAACATTTTTTATATACTTTTGTTCCAAAGAAGAAATCCATTACAGCACCAAATGCAAGTTTTTTAAAAGGCTCTAGCAACAAATTCTAATACAGACTCCACACCATTTCTTAATTGTAAACAAATGCATAAGTATAAATTGAATTCGCTAAAGTAGAATAGAATATAAAAGTTAAGTATCAAATAAGTCACTTATAAATAAAGATAAAATCTACTTATTAGTAAAGTTTTTCTACAAGTATTATTATTTTATATAACTTGAAATCCTTTTTTTGTTGTATGTATAGTTTTATCTTTTGTTTTCATATTTATAAATAAAGTAAACAAATTGTTAAAAGTGATAAAGTCTCGAGTCTGCTTTTAACTAGAAGTAATATCAAAAAACAGCCATTACAGTAAATATATTTGGTACCTCTCATATCTTTACGATCTCTCGTATCTTTACGCACTATTTCACAATGTGCGTAAATAAGCGAGAGGTTACTGTACATACAAAAGTAAACTATATGTATTTAAGTAAACATACTTTTGTATAACAATACTTTTTAAGTTATCTTTTGTAACTTTATTTTTTGTTTCTTAATTGTATATGTGAAAAAAAATCAAAGAAAGTGATAACTTTAATGTTTAAAAAAACTGATAAAATATTTAAAAATACGATAGTATTTCATTATAATTACAAAAAAAAACTTAATTAAATACAAATTTTATTGTGGTTTTCTTTTTACTAACTTAAACTATAGTCTTAAAAGTAAAAATTAAAATAACTTCCAACTAATTTATTAACACTTATTTTCATATAATTCTTAAATTTTAAGAAACATGACGTTTTAATCAAATACAATATTTTATAAAACAATTATATTAACAAAAATAGAAAATAAAAAACAAAAGAATCTAAAGTTTGTGGTAAACGTCGGTCAATAAATTTAATTTGAGGTAACCTTTGTAGAAATATATTTTTTCTTTTTTATTTTTCTAAATAAACTAAAGTCATAAAATAAGAAGAAGAAAAAATTATGACTTAACTTAATCACTCTTAATTATTGTCATTTATTTATATAATTTAAGAAAATCATTTAAAAGTTATACTAATTTGATTTGACTTTACTAAAGCAGAAAAACTAAAACAGAAAAAAGTTTACATTGTAACTATTTTAAAAATAAATATTAGTATTTTCAACAATCGACTTATAAAAGTTAAAATAAAAAACTTGAAATAAAAACTTGTTACACCAAAAATTTGTTTTTTTTTATTTGTTAAAACTTATTAATCAAAAAAACGTATAAACCAAATTTTATGTCCATGGTTAACTAGTAATGATATATCACTTCGAAAACGAAAGTATACATTAAGCGTTGCTTAGCTTGTTAGTATATATACTATTATTTTAAAATTTCACATAGGCCTGGCTAGCTCAGTCGGTAGAGCGTTGGACTTTTAATCCAACGGTCAGGGGTTCAAGTCCCCTGTCAGGCTCCTTATGTTTTTCAATTAGTGTAATACAAACACTGTATTATAGTGTATACATAGTGAAAAAATATCTTTTAACTACATATATAGTAAAAAAAACGTCTGAGAACAGCACTAATTACTAAGTAATTGCATTTATAGTTAATTTCAAAGTGTAGAGTACATAATTACATTTTATTAGTAAGTTTAAATATAATTAAAGTTGTGCTTTATAAAAAGTTTAATAAGTTTGTATTGTTTTACTTCATCTCAAACTACTGTAAGCTATCAACTTTGAATTACTTTAAATTGACTATTGTTTATGTTGAAAAATATATACAAATAACTGCTTAAAATGCACTTTCTTCTTGTTCTTTTTAGCTGATTTAACTAAATAAAATTTGAATAAAAATTTACTTCTTTGTTTATTAAGTTAAAGATAAGAAGTATTTTTCGGCCTGGTGCTTAACCTAACAAAATTTATTTTTCTGTGCTGTCCTTAATGCATAAGTCTAATTATGCTTACAACCTTTTATCAAATTACTTATATGAGTAGTGAAGAGCTGTAGTAACTCTTTTATTAAGATTGTTTTTAAAGATTTAGTTAAATGTGGGCTTAAAGTTTCTATTTTTTTCAAATTATTAAATTATGTGCATCTAATAATAACTATTCCAAAAAAACTTTTAAATGAAAGTTTACTGTACGATTAAAATATTTTTGCACATATATCGTTTGTTTTCATACAGTTCTAAACAACAACATTTTGGTCAATATTTTAAAAAATAATCATGCCTAATACAATGCTAGCAAAATTTACAACCTTTTTTTGCAAACTTTAAAAAAACCAACTGCAAGCAAACTACATTTTGTTTTATTAAACTGATAAGTTTAGAATAAAATCGTTTAATTTAAACTAGAAAACAATTAAAACACTATTACAAATGTACTTATTTCCACAAAACTTTATTAACTTCTTTTTTAACTATAATGCTATTTTAATTTGCAAACTTAAGGTTTTCATATTACTAATTAAGAATTTTTACTACAACGAGAAAATTAATAAAACATATAAACTTGTTTTAACATGTACTAACTTTTATTTTGATTAAAGCTTATATAGAACCAGTTTTTTCTTACAACTTTGAAATAATAACTTTTAACAATAATCTAGTTGTGAATTTAAATTAACAGCAAAAACTTAACTTTAGTAAAGCAAAAAATATTACGAACTAGTTAATGACAACTTAAATTTGGTAAAAAGCGTCGTCGGCAGGATTCGAACCTGCGCGGGCAGAGCCCAATTGATTTCTAGTCAATCGCCTTAACCACTCGGCCACACCGACTTGCGTGTGTAATCACGTTTATGTGTTTATAAACTTATTGGCTTGATGCCGCGAGTAAATTTACTCGTGTCTAACCTTAGCAATTTCTCTTAACGCTTGTAAGACAGTTGATAACAATGGATAAGTATATACTCCTTAATTGCAAGTGATCGACACAAGCGTCGATGGTGTAACGGTTAGCATTGGTGCCTTCCAAGCACTAGTTCCGGGTTCGACTCCCGGTCGACGCACTTTTTTACTCAGGGTTTTCAAACAGCATTAAACAAACCATAAGTTTTTTTAATTTGAAGTTTAACCTTTATATCTTCTTTTAAGTTTATATCATTTCACAAGTATTATTACTTACCGTCTCAGAAGAGAGAAACATTGCTTTGTAATAAACTTCTGATTGTTGAAATTTGTAAGCAGCAAGTATTGTAATTTTTTCTTTACTTGAAAGAAAATTGAAATTTTATTTTCTGCTAGAATAACATCCGTCCCGACCTTTATATTTTGTAAAGATAAACGTTTTCACGGTAAAGTTAATAACTTACGTCATGTTTTTACCTAAACTTAAAACTTTAACAACCAACTTTAAACCGAAGAACATATAGTGTAAGTCTAAAAGTTTGGTTTAGCGGACCAAGTTTGTATCTTTGCAGTCACTCGAGTGTCGGATTTTGGCGGTCTTGTAACTTTCACTCTTCGGATCGGATCCAACCCGCAGGCCATAAGTTGCCCACCCATGTGTTAGATGACTAACTATTATTATGTGGAAACAAACTTTGATAGCTAGCTAACTTTCAAACTAGGTTATTCCTACAGTGTGATTAAAACTACCTGAATTATAAAGTCATAGAATAGATATAAGTGTGTATATGTGCAACATAATAGGTACTGACAAGTGTCTTACTGCCAATAAGCATATAAGGTTAAAGCAGGTATAAGGTTTAAGTAAGTATAAGGTTGAAGTAAGTACAAGTTTAAAGTAATTGTAAGGCTTAAGTGAGTACAAGGTTAAAGTAAATATATGGTTAAAGTAACAGTATAAGTTAAAGTAACAGTATAAGCTTAAAGTAAGTATAAGGTTAAAGTGATAGTATAATGTTTAAGTAAGTATAGGTTTAAGTAATAGTATAAGGGTAAAGAAACAATATAAGATTAAAGTAATAGTATAAGCTTAAAGTAAGCATAAGGTTAAAGTAAGTATAAGGTTAAAGTAATAGTATAAGGTTAAAGTATTGTCTCACGGCATACGAAAGTCCAGGCTTCTGCTCTGCAGACTTTCGCCGATGTTTTTATTGAAGGTAAAAGTAAGTGTAAGGTTAAAGTAATTATAAGGTTAAATTAATAGTAAAAAGTTAAACTAATAGTATTATGTGGTCGTTCCGGGCGACTTCCTTTCAAAAAATAAAATTTTGCACAAAGAAAGAAAAAAACATATAACCAACCTTGTATACAACTTAGTTGTGAGTAAATTTGAATACTCATTTCGGTATACTATCAAAATCCACCCGCGTTCAAAATCCACCCGATCAAAATCCACCCGCATTCAAAATCCACCCGATCAAAATCCACCCGGTTCAAAATCCACCCGATCAAAATCCACCCGGGTCAAAATCCACCCGATCAAAATCCACCCGAGTCAAAATCTACCCGATCAAAATCAACCCGAGTCAAAATCCACCCGATCAAAATCAACCCGGTTCAAAATCCATCCGATCAAAATCCACCCGATCAAAATCCACCCGAGTTAAAATCCACCCGATTAAAATCCACCCGGTTCAAAATCAACCCGATCAAAATCAACCCGACTCTAAATCTACCCGTTTCAAAATCCACCCGATCAAAATCCACCCGATCAAAATCCACCCGGTTCAAAATCCACCCGATCAAAATCCACCCGGTTCAAAATCCACCCGATCAAAATCAACCCAACTCTAAATCCACCCGTTTCAAAATCCACCCGATCAAAATCCACCCGGTTTAAAATCCACCCGATCAAAATCAACCCGAGTCAAAATCCACCCGATCAAAATCCACCCGAGTCAAAATCCACCCGATCAAAATTCATCCGAGTTAAAATCAACCCGAGTCAAAATCCTACCAACACAAAATCAACCAAAGTCAAAATCCAACCGAATCGAAACAAGCACCTTGTTTATTTATTTCTTTTTAAATCAAGTATCATTTAAACAAATCTCACCACTCTAAAGTACCAATCTTAAACAAGTTTTATTTAAAAAACACTTATAAAATCTTGTATTTTTGTCCCTTATAAATTGACTTAAGAATATAAAAACTGTACTACAGATTGAACTTATTTTGTGAGGTTTTTTGAGTTGTTATTTGGTATTTTTGCTTATTATAAGGAATTTTTGACAAAAATATTTTTGTTTTTTTGATTACTGAATATAATTTTGAATAGCTACAGCCGGCAAGCAGCTTTTAAAGGTACTGTTGTTTTGATATAAGTATAACTATAAGAGCTAATAAAAGTTTAACAACGTCAGGATAAATAAATTAAAGTTTTACTATACAAATATGACTATGTTAAAACTTTTAGAAAACTAAAGCAGTGCTTCTAAACCTTTTTCTAGTGGCGGAACCCTTTTCTAAAGTTCAACTTTTCCGCGGAACCCCTAATTTTAATTTTACATAAAATGTTTAACTAAATATATGTTCTTTTTTAAATTTCGAAAGGTTTCGCGGAACCTTTGAGAGGCGTCGCGGAACCCTAGGGTTCCGCGTAACCCCATTTCAGAAGCACTGAACTAAAGGATGTGCCAGAAAAAATAATCTTGTATTATCTCAATCACAATTACACGACAATCAATTATAATTTACTGTTTCTAGGTATAAAATTTAATAATTTAGAACTTTTAAGTAATTTTTAAACAAATACGTCACACGATATAATTTTTATAAAAACTGAGTATTACAAGTGAAAGCTACCATTTATACTACAAATTAATCCATTTAATTTAGGGGTCAGCAAACTGCGGCCCTCGAAGTGTAAATATGTGGCCCTCGAGCATGTAAATTTGGTCAACTAAACAAAACAAAATTTAAATTGAAATTTTCAAAAAAGAAATTATAATAGTTTGTTTTTAAGTTTCTGAATATCATTTAAAAATCATTTATTATGCTTAAGCCTTAGATGTGAAAAAAGACAGATAGTAAATCTAGAAGTTTTTCTTTAAAGTTTAGACTTTACTTTTCCTTTTAAACAACAAAAGCTTACGTACTTGGATAAATTACTTATATAATATTGCAAAGTTTTTTTAATTGGCAATTTTACATGTTTTTAACTTTTAAAAACACGGTGACTGGGTTGAAGTAACTGTTGTACTTTTTTTGTTTCAAAAAGTTGCAACCCGAAAAACTTTAGATAGATTATTAAGGTATTTAAAGGTTTTAAAAGAAAAACTTACACTGTTTAAAATGAAAGTATTAATATTTGTTTATATTTTAACTAGTTTAACAAAATCACTAAAATTTTAAATACGTGATATGCTGTGCATTAAATAAAAAAAGATTTTTTTTAACTACTAAAAAGAAAATACAAATAAAATAATAGAAATTGATTATAAAAAGTGTACATAATGATCTACACCTGTTTTTAATGATCTACACCTTGTAAATAATGATAGAAATAATAATATGACACAAATTTTTAAAAAAAATAGTTTTCGACTTTAGAAAAAAATATACATTTTAAATATGCCAGGCCTGATCCCTTTAAGTAGATAAACGTGACTAAAACAGATTAAAAACAAAAATTGAATAAAACAACGGCTCGCGGAAAAAATTGAAACATGAAATTTGGCCCGAGATAAACAATTGTCTGCCGACTCTGATTAAATCCAACTGCATCTTCGTTACTTTTAATTACAAAAAAGTAAAAGGCAAACGTTTAAAATTCATTTAGTTTGTGTTTTTTTTAATATAATTTTTTTATGTGAAAGGTCTTAACAAGATATTTATCTATAAAAGTTCTCTTTGTTAAGAAAAGGTCACTAATTTACTTTAGATAGTTACCTTTACTGTATTGCCATTTAAAGATTTTTCAATATTAACTTTAAATTAAATATTTATTAATTTTCGGTTTTATTTGTTAGACAAAATTTTCACGCTTTTAAAGTTAATTTGTCTACTAAACAATTTGTTATAACAATAGTTGTCTTTACCGTTTAAATTCGTTATAACCAATATAAAATTTTGTTTAATTTTAATATTGTTTCATTTTTAATTAAATTACTTAAAATTTCTTAAGTTTTAACAAATGGACTTTTTTTATATGAAGATTATATTTAAAAAAAATAGTGGTAAATAATAACATTTCCATTTCTATGAATTAAAAAATATCAATTAACAATATAATATTGAACAGTAAATAATAATTTATCTTACTTAATTACAATTTCTATGCAACTTTATATTTATAAAAAAACATAAAACGTTTACAACTAATTAATTAAAAACATGCAGTTATAGCTTTTAACTTAAATTGTCGGAAATTAATTCAAGAAAATTTATCGCATGTAAATTAAAAGTTTTAGATTAGAAAATTTTAAATTTAAAATTTAAACGTTAACCAAAAGAGATTAAATTTTATAAAACCACTCAATTAATCACTTTCAAAACTGGCCTTAACCTATTAATAAAATTAATAATACGATTGTTTAAGTTGATACAGTCTGGTACAAAAATTCATAAAAATAACTTATACTTGAATTTAAACTCTCTTGTCTGAAATACATACTTTTTTTAATGAACCTATGTAAAAATAGAACATTTTAATAATAAATTAAAAATGTTATAAGTTTTTTTTTTCGTAATATTTGTTATAAATATAGTGTCATTTCTAAAAAACTCAACTTATTTGTTTACTACTACAATTCTAAAGTATATAATTTCCCTAGCTCAAGTCTAACTACTAACTTTTTTAGTTGCAATTTACAAGCTATTTGAGCAAACTCAATGAATTGTAGAGTCGATATTTGTTTTATGTAAAGGACTTTAGAATTCATAGAAAAATCTTTAGCTTTTTAATTTGTACTATTAGTTAAAAACTAGCAAATTAAGTTGTTATCTAATTAAAAATAACTTATAACTTTAGTTACTTTAGACAAAACAATTTTTAGTTTTTTCAAAAATAGATGGTTTATAAAAAAAACATTTAATAAAATAAAATTCAATTAACTTAAACACTTTGTAAAAACGATAATAGCAGCTAAAATTATTGTATAAATTAAAAAAAATAACTAAAAAATATTTGTAAAAAAAATTACATAGAAAACAATAAAATTGTTTTAAAACAGTTATTGATTTCTTACATATTCCTCATTTATATTTTTAGTAAATTAATTTTCGTATTTTTATATTAAAATTTATGTTCTGTTTTTAAAAATTGCTAATAAAAGAAACGTCAATAAATTGTTTACTAAACGACAAATAAAAGCGCTCAAAATATTTGGTCCTAAGTCCTCTTGCACGAACATACCTTAAAGTTATCGAGTCGCACACCAAAAATATCTTTTAACGTCTTTTCCACGTCGAAAACAATAATGTTTAAAATATAATTAATAGGTGATAGTTTTTCCAAATTTAACAAAGGATTTTTATTTTATTATCACGTAGCAATTTTATATTATTCTTTATCTATATTTTATTTTTTATAAACACTGTTAGTTGAAATTTTTTATATAATAAAATATTGTATGTAATACTATTTTGAAATTTAAGTAAAGCACAAAACACAAAACTATTTACATCAAAAAAAAAAGCTCAAAAAATTTAGATTAATATTTTAATTTTCTTTTTGTAACATTTAATTAACATTTTCCATAAATTTACATTATTTGGTATTTGATTTTTGTAATTTTCTTTAGCTTAATAAATGTTATTAAAGATTCTTCTAATTTATAAACTTCTATAGTTTTGATATTTTAATTTACTATGAGTTATCCTTAGTAAATATTTTTATTTAATTATGATTGACTTTGGGAAATTAAATTAGAAGGAAGTTTAAATGGATTGAAACTGAGCGTAATTCTTTTTTTATTTTTTTTTAACTTCTTTTTTTTAAAGTAACACCAACACTACTAACATTAATAAATTATAAACATTTTAAATACTTGTAAAGCTACTATATTTTTTTTTAATGCTGTTTAATTATATTGTTTAACTTATTTTTTAAATTATTTTATTAAATAAATTAAAATTTCTTTCTTTATAAATACTTACTCTTTTTTATACCAATAGTTGTTTAAACATATAACTTTATTCAATATTACAAAATTCTATTAGAAATTAATTCTTATTTCGAAAAAAAATGAACTCGGGTTGATTTTGATCGGGTGGATTTTGAACCGGGTGGATTTTGAACCGGGTGGAATTTGATCGGGTGGATTTTGACTCGGGTTGATTTTGATCGAGTTGATTTTAATCGGGTGGATTTTGAACCGGGTTGATTTTGATCGGGTGGATTTTGAACCGGGTTGATTTTGAACGGGTGGATTTTGACTCGGGTGGATTTTGACTCGGGTTGATTTTGATCGGGTTGATTTTAATCGGGTGGATTTTGAACCGGGTTGATTTTGATCGGGTGGATTTTGAACCGGGTTGATTTTGAACGGGTGGATTTTGACTCGGGTGGATTTTGACTCGGATGGATTTTGATCGGGTGGATTTTGACCCGGGTGGATTTTGATCGGGTGGATTTTGAACCGGGTGGATTTTGATCGGGTAGATTTTGACCCGGGTGGATTTTGATCGGGTGGATTTTGACTCGGGTGGATTTTGATCGTGTGGATTTTGATCGGGTGGATTTTGATCGGGTGGATTTTGATCGCGGGTGGATTTTGATTGCGGGTGGATTTTGAACGTGTCCCCTCATTTCACAGAATTTCATTATAATTAGTGTTACAACAAATTAGAAACTAATTTGTAATAAAAGTTTATAAATTAAAGCGGCCCCTAAAGTATACTTCAAAATAATTTATGTAACAACATACAAGTTAAACTACATTGTAAAGCAATTTTTTATTTTTAGAAAGATTACATTCAATAAGCTTCAAACTTTAACAAGTGAGAATTTCTATTGTATGTAACAATTTGTATGTTTTCTTACTAGAGGTCGCCATATCGAGTAACGTTTCATTACATTTATAAACTGAATAATGTGGTTTTACTCAAGCGGCGCCATGGCTTAGTTGGTTAAAGCGCCTGTCTAGTAAACAGGAGATCCCGAGTTCGAATCTCGGTGGTGCCTCGCTTGCTTATAATTTTTCGATCAAGTTAAGTTTTTTTAATTAACTTATTTATATAATAAGACTGTTTTTTAAAATTTAAGCCATTGTTTCAGTTTAAAATTCAAAATAGTTTTTGTGAGATTAGGGAAAACGTTATAAATTAATGATTAAACTACTTGAAAAAAAAACTGTAAACAGTTTATAATAGTATTTGAAGTTAAAACACAGTTTTATGAATTAATGAACAGTTAAAAACAAAATTACTTTAATCTTATCTTAATCTTTTTGATATTAATTAATTTGCATTAATACTTTTATTAAAATAAAGTTTTTCTTTTATAAACAATTATTGATATGCTATCCCATAGCTAACGTTAGTATGCTTAAGTTCTATTTTAATACTCATATAAACTCAGTACAAAAAATGTACTTTAATTACATAAATTTAAGTAAATTAAACTTTATATAATAATAAAAAAGTTGATAATTCTAGTTTTCTTTTATCTAACTTTCTTTAAACTGAGTTTCTTTAAAAAGTACTGTATGCGAGATTCTCGTTATAGATGTTTAAATTGTAAGTTGTTTTTAAATAATTAAAAAAACTTAAAAGAAATATAGAATTATTTGATAAAAGGTTTGTATTAAAAGTGGCAAAATTTATAGCAAATCATATGTTCAAAGACAAAAGCTGTTTTTAAACAAGCATTTTGATCAACCTAATTACAGTCGCTTTTACAAAGTCACGAAAACACTTAAGTTTATAAACCGTTAAGTACAATGCTAGATGTGTGGCCTGGTGGCGCAACGGTAGCGCGTCTGACTCCAGATCAGAAGGTTGCGTGTTCAAATCACGTCCGGGTCACTTTTTCTTTACAGTATTTTATTTTCGTATTGTTACATGTGAATTTGCATCATTGTAAACAACCTTTATTTCATTTTTGATAAGAGAACATTATTGTTTTTATTTTTCTCAGTAATAGTATTTAGTTTTTGAGCAAATCATTTAACAGTTGTTTCTACAAATTATTGTTGTGATAACTTGTGTGATTTACATATACACAATGCACTGCACACAAGTAGAATGCGAAGATCAAAACTAAAACTTTATGTCCATTTAGGTGCAGGAATGTACTTTACTTCAACCCAGGCATGTAGCTAGGTACACGTTTCTGCAAATCTGCAGAAACGTATACTTTTGTTTCAATTCTTCAGCTTATAAAGGCCCTGCTTTCTTAGCTTTCAGTATCATTTTTAGTTTTGCATTTCTGAGAGATAATTTTGACATATAGTTTTGTAAAAACTGAACAAATTATATACATCTAAGTTGTATACATTTAGCTCATATGGTTTACTATCATTTCTAACTCGCTATCATTTCTAACCTGATCATTTCTAACCCGATCACTTCTAACCCGATCATTTCTAACCCGATCACTTCTAACCCGATCATTTCTAACCTGATCACTTCTAACCCGATCACTTCTAACCCGATCACTTCTAACCCGATCATTTCTAACCCGATCACTTCTAACCCGATCACTTCTAACCCGATCACTTGTAACCCGATCACTTCTAACCCGATCATTTCTAACCCGATCACTTCTAACCCGATCATTTCTAACCCGATCATTTCTAACCCGATCACTTCTAACCCGATCACTTCTAACCTGATCATTTCTAACCCGATCAATTCTAACCCGATCACTTCTAACCCGATCATTTCTAAACCGATCACTTCTAACCCGATCATTTCTAACAAGATCATTTCTAACCCAATCATTTCTAACTCAATTAAACCCGATCATTTCTAACCCGATCATTTCTAACCCGATCATATCTAACCCGATCATTTCTAACCCGATCGTTTCTAACCTGATCATATCTAAACCGAAATTTATTTAGCCGATCTGTATTAATATATTAATTTATTATTTTTTAAAGATAAGGATTTGTTTAAAAAAAATCTCAAGAAATTTTTTTTTTTTAAGTATAGTTTATTTTGTGTAAAATAAAACCTAATGTTCAGATAGCTTTTGTTAAAAATTAGTTGTCGATATTAATTAGTTCATTTATTGTTTTGACAATAAGGTTTAAAATTGGATTATTAATTAAGTGTACTTAATTAGTTTTAAAAAGCATTAGGAAAATTATAAGTCTTTTGTATTCTAAAGATTGAATATTAAGTTTTGATAGTCGTCAATGTAAGAAATATAATGAGTATCGCAGCGGTTAAAGTCTATTATGTACTTTCTTTTGAAATGATTCTGTATTGTTAATATATATTTATTCAAGTGTAGAAACCAGATTACCAATTTGCCTCCGAATTCAGGGAGAATTTATATGAAATACAACTTTTTTTAAATATTAATATCAGTGTTTATGAAAGTTTAAATAATACAGTTAATAAAATTTAGTAATTGTAATTATAATGGTGGTTTCATTTAAAACTAATATCATTTAACTCTAAGTTCTTTAAACGAAAATGTATACTGTTTAATACAAAGCCAAAAGTAGAGGTAGAAGGTTTTTCAAATATTCAGAACTTGTCATTTACTCGAACTTTAATTTAATTTTAATTCTTAAATCAACTAGTAAATTGTATATAAAGATTAACTGTAATTAATTATATTTAGTTATAATAAACTTAACTATGAAAGTTTAGTGTCGAAAACTTATTATTACGCATTTTTACTTTTTCTTTTGAAATAAAATTTATGTAGGGCAAAATAAATTTACATTTTTTATAAAAATTTAAAAGTTTTCAAAATTTAAACTTGCAAAAAAACGATTATTCTCACGATTAATAGTAGATATTTCTAAAATAATTTTCTTGATATCTTTTGAAAGTTATTGTTCTACATGTTTTCAAAAACACAAAATCTTTATATTATTTAGCGATCATTATATTTGAAATGTAAGTATAAATTACTAGATTAAACTATATAACTTAAAAACTTATAACAAAATAATAAAACCAGTTTGTATTGTGAAACCTATTATATAGGTTTAAATTTTTAATAAAGAAAAAACTCATAATATTTATAGAAATTTAGAGGTGCAAAAAACCACCGAGAATAACGTCAATAGACTGCAAGCTGGCTTTACTGTAATAAATAAAAAATAAATATGTTTTGTGTAATAATCGTCTGGAAAAATATTTGATTAAAACAAACAAAGAACTTAATGGAATTTTTATAAAATTCTGCTCATAATTATACTTAATTCAACTATAATAAATTTATTATTCTATTTCAAAATGTTTTATTTTTAATACTTATTTTGTTTTTACTTACATTATTTCAACTGCTCATAATAAAGTAATTTTAAAGAAGTTTTTGTCAATTAAAGTACTAATTTAAGTCGCAATTAAAACATAGGCGAGACTTAATTACCCTCGAACTTGTTATACAAATAAACTTGTATTTTTAACTGTTAGTGTTAAAAATTTTTGTTTTGCTCTAAAACTAAGTAGGAATTTTTAATGATGTTAAATCCCGACGGTCGATCGACATAACAACTTTTGCGGTTTAGTTATATGACATAACTGTTTTAATAGCTAGTTTCTATTAAAAACCATGTTTTTCCACTTAACATAATAAAGGATTTTATCTTCTCCTAATGTTTCTTTGAATTCCATTATCTTATTAGGCCTATGCAAGTTGCATAACAATTTATATAAGTTATTAAGATGAAACTTAAGACTACCCTACTAAAAAAGGTTAATACATTAGTAAGCAATAATAAAACATTTACGTAAGACTTTCATAGCAGTTTTTAAACCGTAATATGAAAATTTTTGTATCTGAATATTACAATTGTAAAATTTGACTCTTTAAAATTTGCTTATGTTAAAACTATTTTAGTCACGTTAATTACAATAAGATCCAACTAAGATATAATTATCACTGCTTATTTTAAAGTCCTACAAAGAAAAGTTCAAAATACTTAAAGGTAAACAATTTAGTAAATTGTATATGATTAACGAAAAATGTCTCTTAAAGTGTATTGAAAAAACAAAAAAATAATAATTGAAAAAAACTAAAAGTATGTGTAGGATAATGAGGTAATAAAAATATATTATGATTGTTAATGCTAAAATTAAAATTTATACTAAAAATATTTTTAAGTAAAACAATAAAATCATTATGTTTAAAGTAACTAAAAGTTTAATTTTTTTAATATTATTTAAATAACTTCATTAAGACTAGTTTGTTTTTGCATTAAATTTAGATTAAAAAATAAAAACGTAACATAAGTAAAATGGGTTAGAAATGATCGGGTTAGAAATGATCGGGTTTAATTGGGTTAGAAGTGATTGGGTTAGAAATGATCTTGTTAGAAATGATCGGGTTAGAAGTGATCGGGTTAGAAATGATCGGGTTAGAAAT
Organism: Thalia democratica; assembly: GCF_965202585.1. Classification (NCBI taxonomy): domain Eukaryota; kingdom Metazoa; phylum Chordata; class Thaliacea; order Salpida; family Salpidae; genus Thalia; species Thalia democratica. The sequence goes on along the minus strand of NC_139170.1, from coordinate 34,835,070 downwards.
GATCTGGTTAGAAGTGATCGGGTTAGAAGTGATCAGGTTAGAAGTGATCGGGTTAGAAATGATCGGGTTAGAAATGATTGGGTTAGAAGTGATCGGGTTAGAAATGATCGGGTTAGAAGTGATCGGGTTAGAAGTGATCGGGTTAGAAGTGATCGGGTTAGAAAAGATCAGGTTAGAAGTGATCGGGTTAGAAGTGATTGGGTTAGAAGTGATCGGGTTAGAAGTGATCGGGTTAGAAGTAATCGGGTTAGAAGTGATCGGGTTAGAAATGATCGGGTTAAAAGTGATCGGCTCCCTAGATGGGAAGCCGATCATTTCTAACCCGATCATTTCTAACCCGATCACTTCTAACCCGATCACTTTTTTGACCTAGCTACGTCCCTGCTACAGCCCAATCATGTAAGATGCTAAAAATAAAACTTTTTGAGTTTGTTGCTTCTTTGAGATAAGGATTTGATCTTTCATAAACAAATAACAACTTTTTATCCTTATAGATGAATTAAAGATTTATCTAAGAATTTATGCCTTAAATATCAGAACTGACCTAAAACGTAATCGTCAAAAAAAAATCCTTCGAGCCGGGGTCGAACCAGCGACCTATGGATTACTTACTACACGCTACAGTCCACCGCTCTACCAACTGAGCTATCGAAGGCTACGCTTGCTTCAGTTTTATTGCATTTATAAAATCATGTCTCAATTCCATTTAGCTTATGTGTACGTACAAGTTAAGTACTTTTTTGTTGTTTTTTATGCAATTTTATATTTTTAATTTAGTATGTGCATGTATAGGGAAAGGGTCACTTTTGCACGAGCGTCACTTTTGCACGAGAGGACACTTTTGCACGAGGGTCACTTTTGCACGAGGGGTTTTGCACGGCGACTCTTTTGCACGAGCGTCACTTTAGCACGAGGGGACACTTTTGCACGGCGTCACTTTTGCACGCAGGGTCACTTTTGCACCTTTTGCACGGAGGGTCACTTTTTCACGAGGGGACACTTTTGCACGGCGTCACTTTTGCACGGCGTCACTTTTGCACGGAGGGTCACTTTTGCACCAGGTGACACTTTTGCACGGCGACATTTTTTTTTTTATAATTTATTTTTTTTACTTAAATAATGCTCGGTTTTAGACTTAAGTTGTTTTGAATACATAAAATGTGGTAGTTGTTTTATGAAAATTTAATGCAAAGACTTTGTTTGAAGTTTTACGTAGAAAAATATAATAAGGTACCACAGTTCATTAATTTATATTTTTTAGCTTATATTAAATGAACTAGATGAATTCACATTTTTAATTTTAAATAAAAACAGTTTTGAATATATTAAATGAAAATAGTCCGAATTTTGTTACTTTTCAAACAGGAAAATAAACTAAATTTAGTAAGGCTTTAGAACGTTTGAGTATTATTTTTTACTTGTTTTCTCTTAATGTTATAATTAGCATTATATAGTTGTTGAACAAATATTTTAAATTTATTTTGATTTAAAACAATAGTTAAATTAAAAAGAAAGATTTAGTTAGTTTTTGAAGTTTAAAGGTATTTTAGATTTTACTTGTTGTTTATTTTTATTTTTTAACTTAGCGTGAGAATAAAAAAAGCAATAAAATAGCGCATTTTTCATGGTTTAAACTTAGTTTATTTCATAACAATAATGTTGCATGATCATGATAAGCCAATGAGAGAGTAACATTTGGAAGTTTGAACTTATGTTCATCAAAAATATCATAAGATGCTTACACCAGCATTCCATGATCATGAAATAAGCCGATGATAGCCTAACGATAATGTCCTTGGAGCGTTAGGTTTTTATTTTTGTTGTTAGTCAATGCATTTAATTACTTGATGTTGATCGTTCTACATCAAGTGTAAATCGATATAAGTTTGTGGTTAAAATTTTGCTTTTTATGTTAATCTATAAATTTTATATCAAATAATGATTTTATATTTGTTATAATAAATAAACTATATGTGTTATTTTATCTTTTATTTATGTGTCTTCCAGTTTAAGAGGTCTAGGTTTTGATGCCTAGGTTCATCATATGAAAAATAAACTTGTAACCATATAGTAAATTATATAAAAAGGCATAGTTGTTTATTAGTATATTAAAATTCAAAATAAACTAGAACAACTTACTTACATTTAAGTATTTTTTATCCTAGTTTATATATAAATTAACTTTATTGTCCCTGGTAGGAATCTTTTATAAATAATCTTATTTTATCTATTATTATTTGTTTCTAACAGTAACTTTTACTGTTTAAGATTTCAGACCTTTCATTTTTTGTCTTTAGTAAAGGTATATTATAACATTTTAGTTTTCAGTTTCTTTTTTCTGTTACAGACTTGGTAGTAGCTAAAAAACTTTTAATCGGCCTGCATGCAAAATTGATTTTTCGTGCGAAAAAGTTATCGAGCCAAAATGTCGCTGTGCAAAAATTTCATCATAAAAATGTGACATTGTGAAACAATGCAGCCGTAAAAAATTTTCATCGTGAAAAAATTTCGCCGTGCAAAAGTGTCACCTCGTGCAAAAGTGACCCTCCGTGCAAAAGTGACGCCGTGCAAAAGTGTCCCCTCGTGCAAAAGTGACGCTCGTGCATAAGTGTCGCCGTGCAAAAGTGTCCCCTCGTGCAAAAGTGACCCTGCGTGCAAAAGTGACGCCGTGCAAAAGTGTCCCCTCGTGCAAAAGTGACGCTCGTGCAAAAGAGTGGCCGTGCAAAAGTGTCCTCTCGTGCAAAAGTGACACCCACCCGCATGTATAACATTTAGTTACTTATTTTTTGTCGGGTTTATAACACGATAGAAATATAAAATAGAATAAAACAGTAATTACTAAATTTTTTTTGTCTTATAAAACTTAGTAAACTTTTTAAGCTAATAAATTATATTTAACCTTTTTATTGCTGTTTCAAACAGTTTTGAGTGAATCGTTTTGATAAAACTTAACAAAAAAGTCTAAGTTTCTTAAGAAAGGCGTTGTATAAACAACTATTTTGTATTCATTCCTCCATATCAAACTATTTTGACAAAAATATTATTTAGCTTTGTTACTTGTTAGTGGGTAATAAATAATTCTTTCAATGAAAGTTTCTTTTTTTAGTTTTTATTGTCATACGATTTTTTTGACGATAAATAAAATTATAATCTAATGATTGGCTTCAAAAAAATTGTAAACAAAATTTATACATCTTTAATTATTTAAAGAGTAGTTTAAATGTTAGTTGATTTAAATAGTTTCTTTTTATTTATTTCACTTTAACAGCTTATAAAACTTTATTTCAGTTAACTAGCTTGATATGTAAAAATCTGTACATAAGGTCTTACATAAATTAAATATTAAGTTAACTCACTAGCTTTTAAAAAACATAGATAACTTTTAAGTTGCAAAAAAAGTATTTTTGGTTTAAAATATTGTAAAAAGCTTTTTTTTCTGTACAAATAAAGAAATAATGGGTTTTAGATTGTAATAGTAAATTAATAATTTTATCTATTATCATAACTTGTTTACTAGTAGCATTTACTATGCTTATTTAAAAACTGCTAAGTAACATAGCAACTAAAAAAGAAATATTTCAGATAAATAATCATCAGTGTAATGCTTATTAAGATTTTAAGATCTTAAATTCAATTAATAATAAACATATTTTAGTAAAAGAAACACAAGTCAACTATAATATTTTTGTTATATCTCATTAAACAGTTCATTAAATAAAGTTAAACAATATTATTTTTTAGTTTTGACTTTAATTTTTAAAGTTTTATAGCCAAAACCTTAAAGTATTTGATTGTCAGGGCAGTAAATTCAAAACTTTTTAAAAGTTTTTACCGGGTAGGTGTCAAATATGCATGTAGGGAAACTTTTGCACGAAGACACTTTTGAACGGCATCAATTTTGCACGAGAGTTTACTTTTGCACAGAGACACTTTTGCACGTGCTAAAAATATTCTTAATTTATTTTTAATGTTGTTAATTTTGTTTTACTATCACTGTTGCCCCTAACCCTTAACATCGGTAGGTAATTTTTTTAAATATTTTCTTTTTTTGAAAGTTTAATTTAAATGATTTATAGTGCAAAAGTTTCTTTTCGTGCAAAATTGTTTTTGTGCAAAACTGTCCTTTCGTGCATTTTTGACTTAGAACATAACTATTTATATAAACATTTTTTTCTTAATATTAAAAAATAAAAATAATAAATATTTTAATCTAATTACTCAAGCTTTCTGAATAAAAATATTAAGTTTTAAATATTTTAATCACATTTGTAGAATAAATATGAACTAGTTGATTTAATGATGTGTGAATAAATGTTTAAGAGCAAAAAACTATTTATTTTATATTAATAAACTAAATAACACTTGACTAAAACGCATTGAAAATAAGCAAAACTGAAATCTATGTTTAAGTAATTTTTTAACCGATATGTTTTAAAACTTGAATGTTCTAGATTCTAGAACCAAATTGTTATTTTACTTAAAATTTAGCCTTAACCTAAAGTTTATCGTTTAAGGTATTTTATAGGTTATAGTTTAATATTGACAGATATTATGTTTTTTAAGCAATAATTAACATGAGTTATCAAAAAAGTCACTGGATTTCACTAAAGCCATAAAGATGTTTTGCTTCGTGACGTAATAATGATTAAAAATTAATTTATATATTTAATTTGTAGCATGTCAACGTGTGGTAGAGTGGCCGAGTGGTCTAAGGCGCTGGATTTAGGCTCCAGTCATTTCGATGGCGCGGGTTCGAATCCCGTCTCTGCCAGTACTTTTAATTTTATGTTTTTTGTAAGCAAAAGCTTCTTCTATTAAAAGTGTTTTAAAGATTAATTTAATAAAAATAAAAGCTATGTTTAACAATGCTTATATTTATCAATTACAATTAGTTTGTCACATTTCATCAGTCAAGAAGTAAACGACGATTTGAACAATTAAAAAAAATATCGAAAAAGAGACCGACGGAGATGGGATTCGAACCCACGCGTGCAGAGCACAATGGATTAGCAGTCCATCGCCTTAACCACTCGGCCACCCCGTCTCGTAGCTAATATTGTTTCTAGGCAATATAAATGTAGTAGCTAGAGAAAACGTAACAACTGAGTATGTAGTTTATTGCACGGTTTGTAACTTGTACCTCAGTAATATTACATTAAACTTTGCGTTTCAGTATTTTTTAAATGCTTAATCCTCTATTTCTTTACTTTAAAGTTTAATCAATCTTTTAATCGTGACGTCATTCTCCGCACGCTAGTTAAATCTATAACACGAAAAACCTTTTGCGGCTGTAGCTCAGACATTGAAGTTTGATAAAGTCGAAAACAAATAAACACTAGACAAGTGTTGAAGAGCTAATTGAAAGTTTGAACCCTTTTAATCAAGAATGTTTCTAAGTCACAGTCTAATTGAAACATCTTACTTTTGACTATCCTTTTAATCCTCAAATTTATATATATACCCTGTTTCAGAGAGTTACACGTGTATAGATTTCTTTATTGCAAAAAACTGAAAAAATTCAATTTTGTGTTTATTATGTCTTACTTGTCAATGTGTAGTCAACGTAGTCGAAAAATCAGTTTTGTGAGCTAAGTTGTGGATAAAGACAAAATAATTAGTAACATTTGAAGTAAACCGAGGTAAAATCTTGAAGATTGATAAGCGAGTGCAAATTGTGTCAATGAAACGTCCGAACAACTTCAACTACTTCTATGACGTAATATCAGTAGATTTATAAACGCTAAAAGCTACTTTAAATTGTGTAGCTCAGATGGTACAGCGCGCGCATAGCATATGCGTGATGCCGGAATCAAACCTCCAATTTTATTTTGTATAGAAATGTATACCTCTTCTCGTTTTGAAACTAAACACTACATAAATTAATGCTACAACTTTTGTCATATTCTAAACTTTTATTCTTTTTTTTTTTGAAAGTTTTGTTGTGTAAAAGTAAGTTAGTTTATTTTGTTAAGCAAAGAAAGACAAAGTACTTATACTTGTTTCAATAATTATTTTAAGTAATAAGTTATACGAAAACAAATTTCACAGATATATTTTTAATATGTTATTTTAGCTGTAAACCCTAACAGCATGTAAGTTTCTACTGTTTTTTTTTTTTATTACTAAAACTAAACAACTTATTGTTTGGAAAGACATTTTTAATTATAGTATAGCTTTAGCAAGATCAGTTAGAAAGTTTTTCTAATTATAATTACCGGCCAAAAATTTGTATTAGTAAAGTTTAGTTTATAACAGTGCCGTTGATAAACACAATTACAATAAACTTTAAGTTTTGGATGAGCTCTTAAACAAATATCAAAACTTTTAAAGTTATATAATCTATGAATAAGTTTATTTTCAAACATTTGAAACTTTGTTTATTAAGACTTAATCAATACATTTTTCAATAAAAAAAAAATGCAATCGTAGTGGTTTTAAAAGAGCAATTAAAACATCAAAAAATAAATAGGCGTACTTTTGTTTCGCTATCATATTTTTACTGTAACTGCTATTTTTCTGCTGTTGTTTCTGATGTTTTTTTTTCTAAGTGTTTACCTTGTTATCCTGTAAAAGCAAAAGCTTACTTATATTTTTTGAATATAAATTTTGAACTATTTTTTTGGTTGTTTGTGACGCTTTGGTTGTATTAGATGTTTTTGTGAGTATGATTATTTTCATATTTTAGAACATAAAAAAAATGAATTTGTCATAGGCTTAGACAGCAATTTTGTTTTTTTTTACAAATTTAAGCTTCAAAACTACCCAAAGTAAAGTAGTGCGTACTTAAGGCGTGGTGCATACCAAAAAAGTGCGTACTTAAGCGGTAGTCTACTGTAATAAGTGGGCTTAAGTTAAGATGAATTTTAATCAAGCTAAATTTTATTGTGACTTAAATATTGTAAATTTAAGTAATTTTGTGCTTGTAATAGTTAAAAAAATTTGAAAATTTTACTTGAATAAATTAGAAAAAAAAACTTTTAACTTTAAGAAAATTATAGTTACAATAATTAAAAAGCATGCACAAAACCTGTATTACTAGTAATTTAAGTTTTGAAGTGGAGTTTTCGGAAGTGCGGGCAGGAATAAAAGAGTTCGTACCGTTTGTTTAGATTATCCCCTCTGTCTGCTTTAGCGATCGCGACCTTTTCTAATATGCAAGTACTGCAAATGCTTTGTAGGTTTTTCGCTTTGCCAATATGGTGGATAATTTCCAAATCAATTTTGTATCCAATATTCTTATTTTTAAGCTTCCATATATACTTCGATATTTCTGTACATAATAGTAAAAATATTATGTTAGACGCCGCAAACGTGACAGGTCCTAATGGTAAAACAGTTCAAGTTTCTAAGCACGCTGTAGATAGAAGATCAAACTACAACCAAAGGCTTTAACAAAAAATATTAAACGAAAACTATCAGTTTAGTAATCTCCAACTGCAGAAAAGAAAAGCTAATATAGCTTATAAGTAAGCTTTTGCTTTTACAGGATAACAAGGTAAACACTTAGAAAAAAAACATCAGAAACAACAGCAGAAAAATAGCAGTTACAGTAAAAATATGATAGCGAAACAAAAGTACGCCTTTTTATTTTTTGATGTTTTAATTGCTCTTTTAAAACCACTACGATTGCATTTTATTTTTATTGAAAAATGTATTGATTAAGTCTTAATAAACAAAGTTTCAAATGTTTGATTATAAACTTATTCATAGATTATATAACTTTAAAAGTTTTGATATTTGTTTAAGAGCTCATCCAAAACTTAAAGTTTATTGTAATTGTGTTTATCAACGGCACGGTTATAAACTAAACTTTACTAATACAAATTTTTGGCCGGTAATTATAATTAGAAAAGCTTTCTAACTGATCTTGCTAAAGCTATACTATAATTAAAAATGTCTTTCCAAACAATAAGTTGTTTAGTTTTAGTAATAAAAAAAAAACAGTAGAAACTTACATGCTGTTTGGGTTCACAGCTAAAATAACATATTAAAAATATATCTGTGAAATTTGTTTTCGTATAACTTATTACTTAAAATAATTATTGAAACAAGTATAAGTACTTTGTCTTTCTTTGCTTAACAAAATAAACTAACTTACTTTTACACAACAAAACTTTCAAAAAAAAAAAGAATAAAAGTTTAGAATATGACAAAAGTTGTAGCATTAATTTATGTAGTGTTTAGTTTCAAAACGAGAAGAGGTATACATTTCTATACAAAATAAAATTGGAGATTTGATTCCGGCATCACGCATATGCTATGCGCGCGCTGTACCATCTGAGCTACACAATTTAAAGTAGCTTTTAGCGTTTATAAATCTACTGATATTACGTCATAGAAGTAGTTGAAGTTGTTCGGACGTTTCATTGACACAATTTGCACTCGCTTATCAATCTTCAAGATTTTACCTCGGTTTACTTCAAATGTTACTAATTATTTTGTCTTTATCCACAACTTAGCTCACAAAACTGATTTTTCGACTACGTTGACTACACATTGACAAGTAAGACATAATAAACACAAAATTGAATTTTTTCAGTTTTTTGCAATAAAGAAATCTATACACGTGTAACTCTCTGAAACAGGGTATGTATATAAATTTGAGGATTAAAAGGATAGTCAAAAGTAAGATGTTTCAATTAGACTGTGACTTAGAAACATTCTTGATTAAAAGGGGCGAGCCGTGCATAAAGTTCAAACTTTCAATTAGCTCTTCAACACTTGTCTAGTGTTTATTTGTTTTCGACTTTATCAAACTTCAATGTCTGAGCTACAGCCGCAAAAGGTTTTTCGTGTTATAGATTTAACTAGCGTGCGGAGAATGACGTCACGATTAAAAGATTGATTAAACTTTAAAGTAAAGAAATAGAGGATTAAGCATTTAAAAAATACTGAAACGCAAAGTTTAATGTAATATTACTGAGGTACAAGTTACAAACCGTGCAATAAACTACATACTCAGTTGTTACGTTTTCTCTAGCTACTACATTTATATTGCCTAGAAACAATATTAGCTACGAGACGGGGTGGCCGAGTGGTTAAGGCGATGGACTGCTAATCCATTGTGCTCTGCACGCGTGGGTTCGAATCCCATCTCCGTCGGTCTCTTTTTCGATATTTTTTTTAATTGTTCAAATCGTCGTTTACTTCTTGACTGATGAAATGTGACAAACTAATTGTAATTGATAAATATAAGCATTGTTAAACATAGCTTTTATTTTTATTAAATTAATCTTTAAAACACTTTTAATAGAAGAAGCTTTTGCTTACAAAAAACATAAAATTAAAAGTACTGGCAGAGACGGGATTCGAACCCGCGCCATCGAAATGACTGGAGCCTAAATCCAGCGCCTTAGACCACTCGGCCACTCTACCACACGTTGACATGCTACAAATTAAATATATAAATTAATTTTTAATCATTATTACGTCACGAAGCAAAACATCTTTATGGCTTTAGTGAAATCCAGTGACTTTTTTGATAACTCATGTTAATTATTGCTTAAAAAACATAATATCTGTCAATATTAAACTATAACCTATAAAATACCTTAAACGATAAACTTTAGGTTAAGGCTAAATTTTAAGTAAAATAACAATTTGGTTCTAGAATCTAGAACATTCAAGTTTTAAAACATATCGGTTAAAAAATTACTTAAACATAGATTTCAGTTTTGCTTATTTTCAATGCGTTTTAGTCAAGTGTTATTTAGTTTATTAATATAAAATAAATAGTTTTTTGCTCTTAAACATTTATTCACACATCATTAAATCAACTAGTTCATATTTATTCTACAAATGTGATTAAAATATTTAAAACTTAATATTTTTATTCAGAAAGCTTGAGTAATTAGATTAAAATATTTATTATTTTTATTTTTTAATATTAAGAAAAAAATGTTTATATAAATAGTTATGTTCTAAGTCAAAAATGCACGAAAGGACAGTTTTGCACAAAAACAATTTTGCACGAAAAGAAACTTTTGCACTATAAATCATTTAAATTAAACTTTCAAAAAAAGAAAATATTTAAAAAAATTACCTACCGATGTTAAGGGTTAGGGGCAACAGTGATAGTAAAACAAAATTAACAACATTAAAAATAAATTAAGAATATTTTTAGCTCGTGCAAAAGTGTCTCTGTGCAAAAGTAAACTCTCGTGCAAAATTGATGCCGTTCAAAAGTGTCTTCGTGCAAAAGTTTCCCTACATGCATATTTGACACCTACCCGGTAAAAACTTTTAAAAAGTTTTGAATTTACTGCCCTGACAATCAAATACTTTAAGGTATTGGCTATAAAACTTTAAAAATTAAAGTCAAAACTAAAAAATAATATTGTTTAACTTTATTTAATGAACTGTTTAATGAGATATAACAAAAATATTATAGTTGACTTGTGTTTCTTTTACTAAAATATGTTTATTATTAATTGAATTTAAGATCTTAAAATCTTAATAAGCATTACACTGATGATTATTTATCTGAAATATTTCTTTTTTAGTTGCTATGTTACTTAGCAGTTTTTAAATAAGCATAGTAAATGCTACTAGTAAACAAGTTATGATAATAGATAAAATTATTAATTTACTATTACAATCTAAAACCCATTATTTCTTTATTTGTACAGAAAAAAAAGCTTTTTACAATATTTTAAACCAAAAATACTTTTTTTGCAACTTAAAAGTTATCTATGTTTTTTAAAAGCTAGTGAGTTAACTTAATATTTAATTTATGTAAGACCTTATGTACAGATTTATACATATCAAGCTAGTTAACTGAAATAAAGTTTTATAAGCTGTTAAAGTGAAATAAATAAAAAGAAACTATTTAAATCAACTAACATTTAAACTACTCTTTAAATAATTAAAGATGTATAAATTTCGTTTACAATTTTTTTGAAGCCAATCATTAGATTATAATTTTATTTATCGTCAAAAAAATCGTATGACAATAAAAACTAAAAAAAGAAACTTTCATTGAAAGAATTATTTATTACCCACTAACAAGTAACAAAGCTAAATAATATTTTTGTCAAAATAGTTTGATATGGAGGAATGAATACAAAATAGTTGTTTATACAACGCCTTTCTTAAGAAACTTAGACTTTTTTGTTAAGTTTTATCAAAACGATTCACTCAAAACTGTTTGAAACAGCAATAAAAAGGTTAAATATAATTTATTAGCTTAAAAAGTTTACTAAGTTTTATAAGACAAAAAAAATTTAGTAATTACTGTTTTATTCTATTTTATATTTCTATCGTGTTATAAACCCGACAAAAAATAAGTAACTAAATGTTATACATGAGGGTGGGTGTCACTTTTGCACGAGAGGACACTTTTGCACGGCCACTCTTTTGCACGAGCGTCACTTTTGCACGAGGGGACACTTTTGCACGGCGTCACTTTTGCACGCAGGGTCACTTTTGCACGAGGGGACACTTTTGCACGGCGACACTTATGCACGAGCGTCACTTTTGCACGAGGGGACACTTTTGCACGGCGACACTTATGCACGGAGGGTCACTTTTGCACGAGGGGACACTTTTGCACGGCGTCACTTTTGCACGGAGGGTCACTTTTGCACGAGGTGACACTTTTGCACGGCGAAATTTTTTCACGATGAAAATTTTTTACGGCTGCATTGTTTCACAATGTCACATTTTTATGATGAAATTTTTGCACAGCGACATTTTGGCTCGATAACTTTTTCGCACGAAAAATCAATTTTGCATGCAGGCCGATTAATAGTTTTTTAGCTACTACCAAGTCTGTAACAGAAAAAAGAAACTGAAAACTAAAATGTTATAATATACCTTTACTAAAGACAAAAAATGAAAGGTCTGAAATCTTAAACAGTAAAAGTTACTGTTAGAAACAAATAATAATAGATAAAATAAGATTATTTATAAAAGATTCCTACCAGGGACAATAAAGTTAATTTATATATAAACTAGGATAAAAAATACTTAAATGTAAGTAAGTTGTTCTAGTTTATTTTGAATTTTAATATACTAATAAACAACTATGCCTTTTTATATAATTTACTATATGGTTACAAGTTTATTTTTCATATGATGAACCTAGGCATCAAAACCTAGACCTCTTAAACTGGAAGACACATAAATAAAAGATAAAATAACACATATAGTTTATTTATTATAACAAATATAAAATCATTATTTGATATAAAATTTATAGATTAACATAAAAAGCAAAATTTTAACCACAAACTTATATCGATTTACACTTGATGTAGAACGATCAACATCAAGTAATTAAATGCATTGACTAACAACAAAAATAAAAACCTAACGCTCCAAGGACATTATCGTTAGGCTCTCATCGGCTTATTTCATGATCATGGAATGCTGGTGTAAGCATCTTATGATATTTTTGATGAACATAAGTTCAAACTTCCAAATGTTACTCTCTCATTGGCTTATCATGATCATGCAACATTATTGTTATGAAATAAACTAAGTTTAAACCATGAAAAATGCGCTATTTTATTGCTTTTTTTATTCTCACGCTAAGTTAAAAAATAAAAATAAACAACAAGTAAAATCTAAAATACCTTTAAACTTCAAAAACTAACTAAATCTTTCTTTTTAATTTAACTATTGTTTTAAATCAAAATAAATTTAAAATATTTGTTCAACAACTATATAATGCTAATTATAACATTAAGAGAAAACAAGTAAAAAATAATACTCAAACGTTCTAAAGCCTTACTAAATTTAGTTTATTTTCCTGTTTGAAAAGTAACAAAATTCGGACTATTTTCATTTAATATATTCAAAACTGTTTTTATTTAAAATTAAAAATGTGAATTCATCTAGTTCATTTAATATAAGCTAAAAAATATAAATTAATGAACTGTGGTACCTTATTATATTTTTCTACGTAAAACTTCAAACAAAGTCTTTGCATTAAATTTTCATAAAACAACTACCACATTTTATGTATTCAAAACAACTTAAGTTTAAAACCGAGCATTATTTAAGTAAAAAATATAAATTATAAAAAAAAAAATGTCGCCGTGCAAAAGTGTCACCTGGTGCAAAAGTGACCCTCCGTGCAAAAGGTGCAAAAGTGACGCCGTGCAAAAGTGTCCCCTCGTGCAAAAGTGACCCTCCGTGCAAAAGGTGCAAAAGTTACCCTGCGTGCAAAAGTGACGCCGTGCAAAAGTGTCCCCTCGTGCTAAAGTGACGCTCGTGCAAAAGAGTGGCCGTGCAAAAGTGTCCCCTCGTGCAAAAGTGACGCTCGTGCAAAAGTGACCCTTTCCCTATACATGCACATACTAAATTAAAAACATAAAATTGCATAAAAAACAACAAAAAAGTACTTAACTTGTACGTACACATAAGCTAAATGGAATTGAGACATGATTTTATAAATGCAATAAAACTGAAGCAAGCGTAGCCTTCGATAGCTCAGTTGGTAGAGCGGTGGACTGTAGCGTGTAGTAAGTAATCCATAGGTCGCTGGTTCGACCCCGGCTCGAAGGATTTTTTTTTGACGATTACGTTTTAGGTCAGTTCTGATATTTAAGGCATAAATTCTTAGATAAATCTTTAATTCATCTATAAGGATAAAAAGTTGTTATTTGTTTATGAAAGATCAAATCCTTATCTAAAAGAAGCAACAAACTCAAAAAGTTTTATTTTTAGCATCTTACATGATTGGGCTGTAGCAGGGACGTAGCTAGGTCAAAAAAGTTACGAATCTGTAAAAAACCTAAGTATCTAAATGACGCGTGGTAACGTTCTAGCGGGAACACATCAATTTTAACTACCTCGGATATAATTGAAATTAATATGAAAGTATGCAGTTATTATAATAATTCAAAAATGAATGGAATGTTGAAGTATGAGTGATAACTGTATACAAGGCAATTTATGTGTTGTCACTTGTGTAAACCCGTAAAACTGTCATTGAAAACAAGTATAAGAAAATGCCAATTTAACTCAAAAACAGTTATAATGTTAACTGTACAACTTTCGGAATTTTGTGAAAATTTTCAAAATCGAACATTTAACGAAATCAATAGAAACAACATTAAGTTAAGCAAATTTTTGTAACATAAAGACGTACGATTTTGATTTTTGAACAATTTTTATGTTTTATGATTGATTTTATTAAAACCAATTTAACAATGCATAGCTTTTTGATAAATTAAACCTATATGAGCTGGGAGCCGATCATTTCTAACCCGCTATCATTTCTAACCCGATCATTTCTAACCCGATCACTTCTAACCTGATTACTTCTAACCCGAACATTTCTAACCCGATCATTTCTAACCCGATCACTTCTAACCCGATCACTTCTGACCCGATCACTTCTAACCCAATCATTTCTAACCCGATCACTTCTAACCTGATCTTTTCTAACCCGATCACTTCTAACCCGATCACTTCTAACCCGATCACTTCTAACCCGATCATTTCTAACCCGATCACTTCTAACCCAATCATTTCTAACCCGATCATTTCTAACCCGATCACTTCTAACCTGATCACTTCTAACCCGATCACTTCTAACCAGATCATTTCTAACCCGATCATTTCTAACCCGATCACTTCTAACCCGATCATTTCTAACAAGATCATCTCTAACCCAATCACTTCTAACCCAATTAAACCCGATCATTTCTAACCCGATCATTTCTAACCCATTTTACTTATGTTACGTTTTTATTTTTTAATCTAAATTTAATGCAAAAACAAACTAGTCTTAATGAAGTTATTTAAATAATATTAAAAAAATTAAACTTTTAGTTACTTTAAACATAATGATTTTATTGTTTTACTTAAAAATATTTTTAGTATAAATTTTAATTTTAGCATTAACAATCATAATATATTTTTATTACCTCATTATCCTACACATACTTTTAGTTTTTTTCAATTATTATTTTTTTGTTTTTTCAATACACTCTAAGAGACGTTTTTCGTTAATCATATACAATTTACTAAATTGTTTACCTTTAAGTATTTTGAACTTTTCTTTGTAGGACTTTAAAATAAGCAGTGATAATTATATCTTAGTTGGATCTTATTGTAATTAACGTGACTAAAATAGTTTTAACATAAGCAAATTTTAAAGAGTCAAATTTTACAATTGTAATATTCAGATACAAAAATTTTCATATTACGGTTTAAAAACTGCATTGAAAGTCTTACGTAAATGTTTTATTATTGCTTACAAATGTATTAACCTTTTTTAGTAGGGTAGTCTTAAGTTTCATCTTAATAACTTATATAAATTGTTATGCAACTTGCATAGGCCTAATAAGATAATGGAATTCAAAGAAACATTAGGAGAAGATAAAATCCTTTATTATGTTAAGTGGAAAAACATGGTTTTTAATAGAAACTAGCTATTAAAACAGTTATGTCATATAACTAAACCGCAAAAGTTGTTATGTCGATCGACCGTCGGGATTTAACATCATTAAAAATTCCTACTTAGTTTTAGAGCAAAACAAAAATTTTTAACACTAACAGTTAAAAATACAAGTTTATTTGTATAACAAGTTCGAGGGTAATTAAGTCTCGCCTATGTTTTAATTGCGACTTAAATTAGTACTTTAATTGACAAAAACTTCTTTAAAATTACTTTATTATGAGCAGTTGAAATAATGTAAGTAAAAACAAAATAAGTATTAAAAATAAAACATTTTGAAATAGAATAATAAATTTATTATAGTTGAATTAAGTATAATTATGAGCAGAATTTTATAAAAATTCCATTAAGTTCTTTGTTTGTTTTAATCAAATATTTTTCCAGACGATTATTACACAAAACATATTTATTTTTTATTTATTACAGTAAAGCCAGCTTGCAGTCTATTGACGTTATTCTCGGTGGTTTTTTGCACCTCTAAATTTCTATAAATATTATGAGTTTTTTCTTTATTAAAAATTTAAACCTATATAATAGGTTTCACAATACAAACTGGTTTTATTATTTTGTTATAAGTTTTTAAGTTATATAGTTTAATCTAGTAATTTATACTTACATTTCAAATATAATGATCGCTAAATAATATAAAGATTTTGTGTTTTTGAAAACATGTAGAACAATAACTTTCAAAAGATATCAAGAAAATTATTTTAGAAATATCTACTATTAATCGTGAGAATAATCGTTTTTTTGCAAGTTTAAATTTTGAAAACTTTTAAATTTTTATAAAAAATGTAAATTTATTTTGCCCTACATAAATTTTATTTCAAAAGAAAAAGTAAAAATGCGTAATAATAAGTTTTCGACACTAAACTTTCATAGTTAAGTTTATTATAACTAAATATAATTAATTACAGTTAATCTTTATATACAATTTACCAGTTGATTTAAGAATTAAAATTAAATTAAAGTTCGAGTAAATGACAAGTTCTGAATATTTGAAAAACCTTCTACCTCTACTTTTGGCTTTGTATTAAACAGTATACATTTTCGTTTAAAGAACTTAGAGTTTAATGATATTAGTTTTAAATGAAACCACCATTATAATTACAATTACTAAATTTTATTAACTGTATTATTTAAACTTTCATAAACACTGATATTAATATTTTAAAAAAGTTGTATTTCATATAAATTCTCCCTGAATTCGGAGGCAAATTGGTAATCTGGTTTCTACACTTGAAAAAATATATATTAACAATACAGAATCATTTCAAAAGAAAGTACATAATAGACTTTAACCGCTGCGATACTCATTATATTTCTTACATTGACGACTATCAAAACTTAATATTCAATCTTTAGAATACAAAAGACTTATACTTTTCCTAATGCTTTTTAAAACTAATTAAGTACACTTAATTAATAATCCAATTTTAAACCTTATTGTCAAAACAATAAATGAACTAATTAATATCAACAACTAATTTTTAACAAAAGCTATCTGAACATTAGGTTTTATTTTACACAAAATAAACTATACTTAAAAAAAAAAAAATTCTTGAGATTTTTTTTAAACAAATCCTTATCTTTAAAAAATAATAAATTAATATATTAATACAGATCGGCTAAATAAATTTCGGTTTAGATATGATCAGGTTAGAAACGATCGGGTTAGAAATGATCGGGTTAGATATGATCGGGTTAGAAATGATCGGGTTAGAAATGATCGGGTTTAATTGAGTTAGAAGTGATTGGGTTAGAAATGATCTTGTTAGAAATGATCGGGTTAGAAGTGATCGGTTTAGAAATGATCGGGTTAGAAGTGATCGGGTTAGAATTGATCGGGTTAGAAATGATCAGGTTAGAAGTGATCGGGTTAGAAGTGATCGGGTTAGAAATGATCGGGTTAGAAATGATCGGGTTAGAAGTGATCGGGTTAGAAATGATCGGGTTAGAAGTGATCGGGTTACAAGTGATCGGGTTAGAAGTGATCGGGTTAGAAGTGATCGGGTTAGAAATGATCGGGTTAGAAGTGATCGGGTTAGAAGTGATCGGGTTAGAAGTGATCAGGTTAGAAATGATCGGGTTAGAAGTGATCGGGTTAGAAATGATCGGGTTAGAAGTGATCGGGTTAGAAATGATCAGGTTAGAAATGATAGCGAGTTAGAAATGATAGTAAACCATATGAGCTAAATGTATACAACTTAGATGTATATAATTTGTTCAGTTTTTACAAAACTATATGTCAAAATTATCTCTCAGAAATGCAAAACTAAAAATGATACTGAAAGCTAAGAAAGCAGGGCCTTTATAAGCTGAAGAATTGAAACAAAAGTATAAGTTTCTGTAGATTTGCAGAAACGTGTACCTAGCTACATGCCTGGGTTGAAGTAAAGTACATTCCTGCACCTAAATGGACATAAAGTTTTAGTTTTGATCTTCGCATTCTACTTGTGTGCAGTGCATTGTGTATATGTAAATCACACAAGTTATCACAACAATAATTTGTAGAAACAACTGTTAAATGATTTGCTCAAAAACTAAATACTATTACTGAGAAAAATAAAAACAATAATGTTCTCTTATCAAAAATGAAATAAAGGTTGTTTACAATGATGCAAATTCACATGTAACAATACGAAAATAAAATACTGTAAAGAAAAAGTGACCCGGACGTGATTTGAACACGCAACCTTCTGATCTGGAGTCAGACGCGCTACCGTTGCGCCACCAGGCCACACATCTAGCATTGTACTTAACGGTTTATAAACTTAAGTGTTTGCGTGACTTTGTAAAAGCGACTGTAATTAGGTTGATCAAAATGCTTGTTTAAAAACAGCTTTTGTCTTTGAACATATGATTTGCTATAAATTTTGCCACTTTTAATACAAACCTTTTATCAAATAATTCTATATTTCTTTTACGTTTTTTTAATTATTTAAAAACAACTTACAATTTAAACATCTATAACGAGAATCTCGCATACAGTACTTTTTAAAGAAACTCAGTTTAAAGAAATTTAGATAAAAGAAAACTAGAATTACCAATTTTTTTATTATTATATAAAGTTTAATTTACTTAAATTTATGTAATTAAAGTACATTTTTTGTACTGAGTTTATATGAGTATTAAAATAGAACTTAAGCATACTAACGTTAGCTATGGGATAGCATATCAATAATTGTTTATAAAAGAAAAATTTTATTTTAATAAAAGTATTAATGCAAATTAATTAATATCAAAAAGATTAAGATAAGATTAAAGTAATTTTGTTTTTAACTGTTCATTAATTCATAAAACTGTGTTTTAACTTCAAATACTATTATAAACTGTTTACAGTTTTTTTTTCAAGTAGTTTAATCATTAATTTATAACGTTTTCCCTAATCTCACAAAAACTATTTTGAATTTTAAACTGAAACAATGGCTTACATTTTAAAAAACAGTCTTATTATATAAATAAGTTAATTAAAAAAACTTAACTTGATCGAAAAATTATAAGCAAGCGAGGCACCACCGAGATTCGAACTCGGGATCTCCTGTTTACTAGACAGGCGCTTTAACCAACTAAGCCATGGCGCCGCTTGAGTAAAACCACATTATTCAGTTTATAAATGTAATGAAACGTTACTCGATATGGCGACTTCTAGTAAGAAAACATACAAATTGTTACATACAATAGAAATTCTCACTTGTTAAAGTTTGAAGCTTATTGAATGTAATCTTTCTAAAAATAAAAAATTGCTTTACAATGTAGTTTAACTTGTATGTTGTTACATAAATTATTTTGAAGTATACTTTAGGGGCCGCTTTAATTTATAAACTTTTATTACAAATTAGTTTCTAATTTGTTGTAACACTAATTATAACGAAATTCTGTGAAATGAGTATTCAAATTTACTCACAACTAAGTTGTATACAAGGTTGGTTATATGTTTTTTTCTTTCTTTGTGCAAAATTTTATTTTTTGAAAGGAAGTCGCCCGGAACGACCACATAATACTATTAGTTTAACTTTTTACTATTAATTTAACCTTATAATTACTTTAACCTTACACTTACTTTTACCTTCAATAAAAACATCGGCGAAAGTCTGCAGAGCAGAAGCCTGGACTTTCGTATGCCGTGAGACAATACTTTAACCTTATACTATTACTTTAACCTTATACTTACTTTAACCTTATGCTTACTTTAAGCTTATACTATTACTTTAATCTTATATTGTTTCTTTACCCTTATACTATTACTTAAACCTATACTTACTTAAACATTATACTATCACTTTAACCTTATACTTACTTTAAGCTTATACTGTTACTTTAACTTATACTGTTACTTTAACCATATACTTACTTTAACCTTGTACTCACTTAAACCTTACACTTACTTTAAACTTGTACTTACTTCAACCTTATACTTACTTAAACCTTATACCTGCTTTAACCTTATATGCTTATTGGCAGTAAGACACTTGTCAGTACCTATTATGTTGCACATATACACACTTATATTTATTCTATGACTTTATAATTCAGGTAGTTTTAATCACACTGTAGGAATAACCTGGTTTGAAAGTTAGCTAGCTATCAAAGTTTGTTTCCACATAATAATAGTTAGTCATCTAACACATGGGTGGGCAACTTATGGCCTGCGGGTTGGATCCGATCCGAAGAGTGAAAGTTACAAGACCGCCAAAATCCGACACTCGAATGCCTGCAAAGATATAAACTTGGTCCGCTAAACCAAACTTTTAGACTTACACTATATGTTCTTCGGTTTAAAGTTGGTTGTTAAAGTTTTAAGTTTAGGTAAAAACATGACGTAACATATTAACTTTACCGTGAAAACGTTTATCTTTACAAAATATAAAGGTCGGGACGGATGTTATTCTAGCAGAAAATAAAATTTCAATTTTCTTTCAAGTAAAGAAAAAATTACAATACTTGCTGCTTAAAAATTTCAACAATCAGAAGTTTATTACAAAGCAATGTTTCTCTCTTCTGAGACGTTAAGTAATAATACTTGTGAAAATAATATGAACTTAAAAGAAGATATAAAGGTTAAACTTCAAATTAAAAAAAACTTATGGTTTGTTTAATACTGTTTGAAAACCCTGAGTAAAAAATTGTGTCGACCGGGAGTCGAACCCGGAACTAGTGCTTGGAAGGCACCAATGCTAACCGTTACACCATCGACGCTTATGTCGATCACTTGCAATTAAGGAATATATACTTATCCATTGTTATCAACTGTCTTACAAGCGTTAAGAGAAATTGCTAAGGTTAGACACGAGTAAATTTACTCGCGGCATCAAGCCAATAAGTTTATAAACACATAAACGTGATTACACACGCAAGTCGTTGTGGCCGAGTGGTTAAGGCGATTGACTAGAAATCAATTGGGCTCTGCCCGCGCAGGTTCGAATCCTGCCGACGACGCTTTTTACCAAATTTAAGTTGTCATTAACTAGTTCGTAATATTTTTTGCTTTACTAAAGTGAAGTTTTTGCTTTTAATTTAAATTCACAACTAGATTATTGTATAAAAGTTATTATTTCAAAGTTGTAAGAAAAAACTGGTTCTATATAAGTTTTAATCAAAATAAAAGTTAGTACATGTTAAAACAAGTTTATATGTTTTATTAGTTTTCTCGTTATAGTAAAAATTCTTAATTAGTAATATGAAAACCTTAAATTTGCAAATTAAAATAGCATTATAACTAAAAAAGAAGTTAATAAAGTTTTGTGGAAATAAGTACATTTGTAATAGTGTTTTCATTGTTTTCTAGTTTAAATTAAACGATTTTATTCTAAACTTATCAGTTTAATAAAACAAAATGTAGTTTGCTTGCAGTTGGTTTTTTTAAAGTTTGCAAAAAAAGGTTGTAAATTTTGCTAGCATTGTATTAGGCATGATTATTTTTTAAAATATTGACCAAAACGTTATTGTTTAGAACTGTTTGAAAACAAACGATATATGTGCAAAAATATTTTAATCGTACAGTAAACTTTCATTTAAAAGTTTTTTTGGAATAGTTATTATTAGATGCACATAATTTAATAATTTGAAAAAAAAAGAAACTTTAAGCCCACATTTAACTAAATCTTTAAAAACAATCTTAATAAAAGAGTTACTACAGCTCTTCACTACTCATATAAGTAATTTGATAAAAGGTTGTAAGCATAATTAGACTTATGCATTAATGAAAGCACAGAAAAATAAAGTTTGATATGTTTCGTACCAGGCTGACCAATACTTTTTATAAATAGGTTCTAAAAATGTTATTAACTTAATATAAAAAGAAGTAAACTTTTATTCAAATTTTATTTAGTTAAATCAGTTAAAAAAAACTAGAGGAAATACTTTTTTTAAAGCAGTTATTTGTATAAATTTTTCAACATAAACAATAGTCAATTTAAAGTAATTCAAAGTTGATAGCTTACAGTAGTTTGAGATGAAGTAAAACAATACAAACTTATTAAACCTTTTATAAAGCACAACTTTAATTATATTTAACCTTACTAATAAAATGTATTTATGTACTCTACACTTTGAAATTAACTATAAATGCAATTACTTAGTAATTAGTGCTGTTCTCAGACGTTTTTTTTTACTATATATGTTGTTAAAAGATATTTTCTCACTATGTATACACTATAATACAGTGTTAGTATTACACTAATTGAAAAACAAAAGATTAAACAGCAGCCTGACAGGGGACTTGAAGCCCTGACCCTTGGATTAAAAGTCCAACGCTCTACCGACTGAGCTAGCCAGGCTTTGTATAAATTTAAAATAATAATATATATACTAACAAGCTAAGCAACGCTTAATGTATACTTTCGTTTTCGAAGTGATATATCATTACTAGTTAACCATGGACATAAAATTTGGTTTATACGTTTTTTTGATTAATAAGTTTTAACAAATAAAAAAAAACAAGTTTTTGGTGTAACAAGTTTTTATTTCAAGTTTTTTATTTTAACTTTTATAAGTCGATTGTTGAAATTACTAATATTTATTTTAAAAATAGTTACAATGTAAACTTTTTCTGTTTTGATTTTTTGCTTTAGTAAAGTCAAATCAAATTAGTATAACTTTTAAATGATTTTTTTTAATTATATAAATAAATGACAATAATTAAGAGTGATTAAGTTAAGTCATAACTTTTTTTTCTTCTTATTTTATGGCTTTAGTTTATTTAGAACAGGGTTTCCCAAAGTGGGCGGTATCGCCCCCCTGGGGGCGATTTTAGTATTTCGGGGGGCGATAATTAGTAAGGGGGCGAAAAGGGGGCGATTTTAAAATTTTGGGTTGTCATAAAACTTTTACTTTTTATTTTGCTATTTTACTAATTTTAGCTTGCTATTAAATATTTGACCCTGTGGTAAAACTTAAACAAAAAAGTTTATTGTGTTTATGTAAAATATAGAGAAAAAAATCAAGTACTTATGACTCATACTTTCAAGTTAATTACATATTTTCAATTATATATTTTCTTATTTAACACTTACATAGATCATAGACGATCGGAATTCTTTTCACTATTTCTAACCTTACATATATGTTATTTAGGATCATAAATGGTTTGTAAAAATCTATGTTTTCTGTATTAACTATCACCTCATGAAATTTCCAATTGTTTTTTGAAAAGTCATTAAGTTAGACTGAAAAATAAAACTATACAGGGTTGCCAATTTACCTAGAAAAACCTGGAATTTGACAATTTAGGCAAACAATTTTTTTAATCTAGAATTTTTAACAATTTCACCATATTAAGTAGTAAAATTTCGGTTTGACACAAAAAAGCTATCATATAGATAAAAATATGGATCCCTTCGTGGCAGATCTTTTTGAAGTAAACGACTCACAGGAAACCTTCTCCTACTTACAAACTGACCTTGAACTTAAAGTAATTTTTTCCAAAAAACGAAATGAAAGCTTTTGAAATCAACAAAAACTAACGCAAAAGTATCCAATCATTTGAGAGGAATTTAGATTGTTGTGTGTAGTTTTTTCTTCTAGCTATGTTGTTGAGAAAGCTTTCAGTTTAGTTAACAACATCTTGAGCAAAATATCTAATCTAGATATTTGTAAAGGAGGTGACTTGAGGCTTTATTTGACTGATTTAGAATCAGATTAGAAAAACTTGCACGAATTCATGAACCTCATCCTTCGCATTATATTTGAATTCAGTAGCAGACATTATTTTATGAAAGTTTTTTTATTTATTTGATCTTTTAAAATACTTCTTGTTTAACCTGGTTTTTATTGTATTTAAGTAGTCTTTTTATATTAAAAAATCTTTTAAGTTATTTATTCTATAGCAGGTTTGCATAATGCCTAATAAATATTAATTACGGTAGACTTCCTCTTAAGTTCGCACTTTTTACCCAAAAAAAGTGCAAACTTATACTTTCTTAAAGTTATCTTAAATAAAGTCTATTACTAACTAAGTATTAATAAAACAAAAATACACAATATTTAATAGCTTATATAGATCTTTTTTTTATGACTGTTTGTTTTATGTTTTAGTTGATTTCATGTTTATTCATAACGTTATTGCATATAACATATTTAAATTTATCATTTTGTAAAAAAAAATGGTAATAATTTTTGAGTTTAAACTTTTTTATTTTGTTTAAAGTGCGAATTGAAGAGAAAGTCAACTGTATTTATAAAATGTTTTATGTTTTAAATATGTTAATAGCTTTGTTTTGACCTGGTTAATTTTGTAGTTTATATTTGTCGATTTACATTACACTAAAAGTTTTTATAGCATAGTGGTTAAAATATTTGTTTGAAAGAAATTTATTTGACATATTTTTGTTATTACTTGTTTAATCTGTATAAATAAAGAAGCCTTGATAACTATTAAAGTTTTTATTTCAAAAATTATTTTCGGTTTTAAAAGAGTACAGATTTGATGTCTGTATTTGAAATGCTTCAACTTTTTCATTTACAAGATTATAAAACTCAAACTTATTTTCTAACTTGATTTATTACTGTTAGAAAATCTATATATTAAGTAATTTTAAACTATTAATACAACAGTTTTTTGTTTTATCTTATTATTTAATATATTAGCAATTAGAATATGTTGTTTATTTTAATAGTTGAACACTAGCTTTTAGTTTTTCACTATTTTTTTCTAGTAAATTATTATAGGCTAATAACTAGAGAAAAAATAAAATTAAACAGTATTGAATAAGCAATAAAAAAGACTGCTACAGTTACAAAAGAAAGTTTCAACACAATTAAAAGATTTTTTTAATCGATTACTTTCTGTTCACAGAATTAACTGTAAAACATTTGATTTTTTTTAAATTTAAACGAAGAAAAAAAATGTTAAAATTAAGGTTTAGTTTCCTAAAAGTTATTTTAAGTCAAAAACTATTTAATGGTATTCTACTACAAAACATATAGTTTAAAAAGTTTAGAATTAAATTTTTAATTTTACAACTAACTTGCTTAAAATATATCTCAGCATCGAAATTAATAATTTTACTGCATTAACAGAAAGTATTGATAAACCCACTTTTCATGTGAGATAATCAACCAGTCGGTCAAACTTCCTAAAACTGGATCAGCAATAATGTTTTAATATCTTTTTCATTATGTTTAAAAAAATCTGTTCATTCTTTTATAGTTTTTTAATCTCTGGTATTTAATTTTAGAATATGCCTATTTATATAATATTTTAAGTATTTTGTGCGGCTTAAATAAGTTACTTAGTATTCACTCTAAATGTCCGAAATTCTTTAAATGAGAGATAGTTATAATGTCAGGTTTCAGTTAAGATTTCAGATTGGTAACTTACGGTCCAGATTCAATCAAATTTCGACCCGCCAAGTAACTTGAAACTACTTGTGCAAAATAAACAAAATTTAGTTTTTTGATATTTATGATTTTGAAATACACTTCAATTTGGTTTTTAGTTACTTTAGTATTTCCTAGATCACAATAATAGTTAATTATTTTATTACAATTATGCTCGAGTCTTTTAGTTTTCTACATGCTATTTTTGTAAATTATGCAGCCCGCAATTACATTTTTTAAACGAGTTGAAACAAGAAATGATTTTTTAGTAAATATGAATCGCTGACTACAAAAGTTGTCCACCACTACCCTAAAAGTTTCATTAGTTTCAAAACAATTCATATTTAAACAGGATTGATTACTGATTACACAAGGCTTTTTAATATTTAAGTATTTTTATACACTTCACTGGGCTTATAAGAAAACAACAGTAACTTATTTTCTCAAGCCCTGTAAACTATTTTGAACACAGCCGAAAAGTGCGTGTATAAGAAATACCAGACTAAGTTACATTTCGAACACAATTTTTTGGCTCAAAAGTTTGTACTTAAGAGAAAAACTACTATTTAAAATTGTGGGGGGCGATTATTTTTCAAATTTCTGAAAAGGGGGCGATTTAGTAAACGAGTTTGGGAAACCCTGATTTAGAAAAATAAAAAAGAAAAAATATATTTCTACAAAGGTTACCTCAAATTAAATTTTTTTGACAGACGTTTACCACAAACTTTAGATTCTTTTATTTTTTATTATCTATTTTTGGTAATATAATTGTGTTATAAAATATTGTATTTGATTAAAACGTCATGTTTCTTAAAATTTAAGAATTATATGAAAATAAGTGTTAATAAATTAGTTGGAAGTTATTTTAATTTTTATTTTTAAGACTATAGTTTAAGTTAGTAAAAAGAAAACCACAATAAAATTTGTATTTAATTAAGTTTTTTTTTGTAATTATAATGAAATACTATCGTATTTTTAAATATTTTATCAGTTTTTTAAACATTTAAGTTATCACTTTCTTTGATTTTTTTTCACCTATACAATTAAGAAACAAAAAATAAAGTTACAAAAGAAAACTTAAAAAGTATTGTTATACAAAAGTATGTTTACTTAAATACATATAGTTTACTTTTGTATGTACAGTAACCTCTCGCTTATTTACGCACATTGTGTCCACAGAAATAGTGCGTAAAGATACGAGAGATCGTAAAGGTATGATAGGTACCAAATATATTTACTGTAATGGCTGTTTTTTGATATTACTTCTAGTTAAAAGCAGACTCGAGACTTTACCACTTTTAACAATTTGTTTACTTTATTTATAAATATGAAAACAAAAGATAAAACTATACATACAACAAAAAAAGGATTTCAAGTTATATAAAATAATAATACTTGTAGAAAAACTTTACTAATAAGTAGATTTTATCTTTATTTATATGTGACTTATTGATACTTAACTTTTATATTCTATTCTACTTTAGCGAATTCAATTTATACTTATGCATTTGTTTACAATTAAGAAATGGTGTGGAGTCTGTATTAGAATTTGTTGCTAGAGCCTTTTAAAAAACTTGCATTTGGTGCTGTAATGGATTTCTTCTTTGGAACAAAAGTATATAAAAAATGTTTACGTTACTAAAACTTTTTTTTTAATTTGACAAACAACTGAAAAATACTCAGAAAGTATTTTAAAGGAAATTAAAGCGGCAAACAGTGAAGTTGATTCCACAAACATGCCTGGAACTTCAAAGGATCATCTTAAAACTGATGAAGAATATTTTTCAGAGCAATAAAAAAGAACTTGAATTCGAAGGTTTTAAACCAATGTTAATGAAGACCATCATTCTTAACGCGCAGTTGTGTTCTCCCAAATCTGTAACTGGTGCTGGTGAGCATTACGAAGAATTGAAGGCAACGTGAGAAAAATTTCAACGCTTGCTGTGCAAATAAAGTGTTAAAGAAGAACTTAAACTAAAAAAAACGCCTAATGAAAATTAGTGATATCTTTACTGAAAAAACAATTGAGATTTGTGTTAAGTGTAAGCTCTATATTTATTAAGTATCACTGCTACTTTTTACTAGGAAGTTTCATTAGATTTCTTTTTTAGATGTTTATTCATATATAGGGCAAAAGTGCTGTATTATTTATTTGTGTTTTAAACTTTCATTATTTAACACAGTCATATTTCTTTCAGAATTTAAATTTAATCTTTTATTCTTAACAAAATATGTAATATACTGAGGAATAATTAGATGTTTATCAATTATTAAAATAAGTTTGCAAAATCTAAAGATATAGAGAGGTTAACTAGCATTTTAAAACATATTTTAAATTAAAGATGTACAATAAACCTAATTTGTGAAATGTTAATAAAAATTGAAATTTTTATATTTTGATTTTTTTAATATTCTAAAATGCGTAACTAAACGAGAGTGCGTAACGTCACGAGTGCGTAAAGATACGAGAGGTTACTGTACGCAAAGCTTTCATAACAAGCGTTGTTAATAACACAAGCTGCAGTTTATACTTGAATGCTTCATGAGTAAAGGTATTTAGCTAGCATGAGTATGTGTTTATATACGTACTATATTAAATGTTAATTAGTGGTCCCGTGGTGTAATGGTTATCACACTGGACTTTGAATCCAGTAATCCGAGTCTCGGCGGGACCTCTTTTCTTAGTAGTTTTTTTTTGGTTTGGTAAGAATTTTTTTTATATGTACTCTTTTGTATCTTATTACTTTTTGTTACAATTCAAGCACCTTCTAATTATTAGGCACCTTCCAATTAGAATATAATACAAAGTTTAGGTATTGAGTAGGGAAAAAATTTCTTCTTTATACAAACTTTGTATTTAGGTCACTAATTAAAATTACTTATAAGCAAATAAGCATGCTGTATACTCAGTAAAAGTTTTGTAATAAGTAAACTTTATAAAAAGATTATAGTACAGTGAAACTAATTTAATATTTTAATAAACATTTTTATCTAAAAATATACTTGCTAACATTTTTTTTTTCTTGAAAGTACTTTAGAGAAAATTATTATTATAAATAACTTTCATAATTAAATTACAAATACCAACAATTACTGAAAAATTTAAAGAAAAGTTTAAATGTTCTAAAGTTTTATTTGAAAAAAAGTACCTTTTAAAAGAATAACTTATGATTGCTTAATTTTAAAGTTATCCACTACTTTTTTTTATTTTACTACAATAAACAGTAGATAAAATGTTGCAAAAGTTATTTTTGTAGAAAAATGTAAACTTAACTATAACATAAAACTTAACACTGTAAGTATTACAATTTCATAATTTTAAACAAAGTATTAGGAAAAAATTAAATAGAGACTTTCAGTAATATACAATGAACTTTTTGAAGCTTTAAAAATAAAATGACTAACAAGTAACTTAGAAATGTGCTACATGTTAAATAAATTTCCTTTAAGGTTTTATGTAGTTAAAATTATTTTTTTAAACTTAGATAAAATTATAAAACGTTTTGAATATTGAAAACTGCTTGTAAATTATACAAATAAATTGAGTTCACACCTTAAAAAAAAATTACTTTACACTTTAAAAGTTTGTATTTTAATGCATATGATCTAATCTTGAATGCTGTATAAAACAACAGTCAATCATGTTAAGGTATACAAGCTGATATGTAAAGTTTACTTTATATTCGCTATATTTTGCTATCAATCGCAAGTCAGGATGGCCGAGTGGTCTAAGGCGCCAGACTCAAGCGATATGCTTCATCGCTGTGCGGTGCCGAGTGTTCAGGTCCACAATTGTGGGCATGGGTTCGAATCCCACTTCTGACACAGTTTTTCGCTTTTGTCAAGTCAGTTTCAATTGTTACTTTTGAAACTTTCAAAAAACTTTGTTTAAATATGTTATTAGTTAAGCTTAAATAAGTTTATTTTTATGAGCTATTTTTTATTCGCTCTGATTACAAGTTTTGTAGATTGTTTACCAAACTTAATTTGAAACGCTTTTTTTGTAATGGCTTTCTTGTTGCTAACAATAATATTAGCTAAATGAAACATTTTGAAACATAACCACTTGGACATGGAATTTAAAGCTAGGAAGAAAAATATAACAGAATGTAAGTTAAAATTTTTGCTTTTTTATTAAAAAATATTTGAATAATAAAACTAGATCATAATCAAGTAATTTTGAACTTTTAACATGTACAAATACAGTACATTTTAGTGTTATAAAACTTATATCAATACAACAAAATTAAAATTAAAATAATTATGATTTGTGTTTAAACTTTTGTTTAACACATGTAATTCGTACTAATATTTATATTTGTACATGAGTTAGATAATTGTTTTTTTATAATATTAGTTTAATTTCTTACAACTTTAATCATTTATTAAACCATTCATTCTCTAAATGTGGTACTGAAAAGTTTAAACTAAATAAGTTGCTGAAACTTTTATGAACTTGATTAAAAACAAAATAGACAATTTTTATAAAAGTTTTTTTTATTATGCATGCACCTTAAACTATTTTTTATAAATAGATATACAAAAACATTATACAAAAGAACGAACTACTTAGCAAATACTTGGAAGTTTTATTACTGTTCAAAGTTTACAAAAACTTAAATATATGAAAATTGTGTAGCTGCTTATAAAATGATAAATTTAGCTACAAATCATTTATATTTACTTAAGTAATGTGTTAGTTTATCTAAAGCTTAAAAGTTAATTAAGAACAGTTATTTACTAATATCCAATTAGCATGTAAAAATGTTTGATATTATCAATAGCAATATGAAAAAAGCATAAACAAATTCAATAACAATACTTTAAAAGGAAGTCAAATTTATTGTTTGTTGAGGTATTCAAATCATACAGAACTTTAATTTATTGTTAAAATAAATAATTTAAACTTATACATTGCTGCTAGAAACTGTGAGATACAAAATAAACCAATTACATAAAAAAATTGTGTTCAAATATTGAAAAACGTTCTTAAAATGACAAGAAATTCAAGTCTTTGTTAATTTATATGAAAATAAATTATAACTGGTTGTGTTTTATTTTTCAAACCTTTTAACAGTTCAGAATTATCAGCTAGCAACTATATTTAATATAACAATATTAATTTGAATTTTTTGCACAATATAGCACAAAGCTTTTAAGCAGAAAGCTTTTAAAAAATATTACAAATAATATTTTATTTGTAACACTTCCAACAGTTACATTTTTAGCAATTTATCACTTCTGTGAACTTTAGTATAATAAGTTAGAATAAGTTGCCACTGCTTAAAATGTTTTTTTTAATTATTTAATAAAGTTACAGAGTCTTAAGAGTAGTTTATCAAATATGTATGTTTGAAGTTGAAACATTTATATTTTGTGTGTTTTTTTAAGCTATAGTATTTTGAAAAACATCACCTTATTATACCATTATATTTATATTTAAGTGGTTAATTCTGTATATAAAAGTTGAAGCCATGATATAACTAAAATTATAAGTCTTATTGTAAAAAGATATACAAACTAACAAAATCATAATCAGTTTAATGATAGTTTATTGTGGTTTTTGTTTTTTAATTGCTACCATTAAAGTAAAAAAATACTACTTGTATGGATATCCACTTAATAAACAACATACAACTGCATTTATTTTAAATTTTAACTTAACAGTGTCTCATAGAATATTTGATTATCATATCATAGGTGCGGCAAAAAATTTGAACAAACCTCTCAAGTTCGTTTGAAAACTTAAATATTACCAGAACAGTAAAAAAAAAAATTCTTTGGGACAGATTGGTTTAAAGAGTTGTCAAAAAATGTTTAAAAGTATATAAATGTTGTATGAGTGAAATTTTTGTTTGAATAAATGAAAAGTTATGAAAACTTTTGCTTTTGTTTTTAGTTTTTATTACAACAGTTCAATTTAATCTGTCCCAATGTATACTTTTTACTAGATATTTGTTGTAAAAAATATTATACTGAAGAAAATTAAACAAGTTTGATCAAAACTTTTTCCACCCTTGTCTATGTTAGAAAAATCAAAGTTGGTATGAGACAATGTTCAGATTAAACAAAATACTTTTTACTTGGTAATTCTGGTAAAAAAATAAGTTTTCATAATTAAAATTAAACAAATTTAGTAAAGGAAGTTATCATGCTTACAACTTAACTAATCTAAGAAATATATCATAAAAGGATTTCGTGTTTTTTTACAAAAGCTAATAATAATTTTTTTCTGTAAAAGCTTTTTAGATACATCAAAACTGGTAAACTAACTTATTAAATTAGTCTTTTTATTTTGAGTTTTTCTCTAATCTATAGTGTTAACAAATATGACAATTAAAGATTATTTATAAGTTAATAGCCTAATTGTAAATTTTTATTGGAAAACTGTTTGTATTTGTACTTTAAAAAAAAGTACTTCTTTGGCTAAAAAGTAGCTCGCGGGCCGCAGTTTGCCGACCCCTGTCTTAAACAAAATGCTTGTGGTTACATAATTGTAAAAAATTAAAATAACAGTGCATTGGTTAACAAATTTAATTGTACAACTTTCGGATATGTACAGTACTTCATATAGTGGTGAAATGCATTTCATTTGGAAAGAAAATGATTGTGTTTAAAGGTTAATAAACCTTACGAATCAATGAAAAAAGCTCTAAATATGGTTGTATATACAAGTCACTTCAAATTTTCTTACAACTTAATTAACTTTTGAGGGACATTGGTATAAACTAAATTACTAAACCTAGTTATTAGTTATTACTTTAGTTGAAAGTATTTAATATAGTTTTAAAACTTTAAGACTCATCTATCAACCAACATTACCAGTTTACTAAGCTTAAACTATATTAAATTTTATTAACTGTGAAGCTACTACATGCTTTATATTAACACAAATTGTTATTGTTGTTTAAGTTTTGTTTGTAATATCAAGAATTTACATAACCCAAACAAGCTAAACAACTCTAAAGAAAGCTATTTGTTTACTTTACCTAACATTATGTTACTTATACCAGAGTAAATTGAAAGTTTTTTAAAGTGAAAACAACACTAAACTATATATTTTTATGTGTTTTAAACAAATGTTACTTTTTTAAGGACCTTGTAACCAATTTTATGGCAATATTATTGCAATTGGATGGAGCTCTAAATAAAGTATGTAATCAGTCTCAAGGTTAGTTTTTTCTAATTTGTAATACATTTGTTTAGTATGAAACCTAATGATAAATTTAAAATTTATCTATTTTGCTTAAACTTCAATGTGTCAGAAATCTTTGTCTTAAACAAATATTTATCTAAGTACAACGTATAGATACAATACACATTAAACTTTTCCCATATGCAAGCTATTTTTATACTTATAAAAAATTGTATTTAAAATTTCCACTGAAAACATCGGAAAGGAATTTGTTGCTAAGAAATAACTTCTGTGAAGTGCAGACTATATTAAAAGACAATATTTTTAAGTAACACTTAACAGTAATTAATAAACTTGATTTAACTTTTTTTAAAAAACCTTCTTATGCTTACAAATGACTGTCAGTAACTTTGTTGATAATTATAATTAAAAGTAGACTGAAATAATATTCCTTAGATCTATCAAAATAACTACTGTAAGTGTGCTGAAAAAGAAAATAGAATCCGACCATGTCGGGACTCGAATCCGCAATCCCTCGATTCGAAGTCGAGTGCCTTATCCATTAGGCCACACTACCAGTCGTTTGAAATTATATATTTGCGTTTATATATGCACACTTACGCACTGCTTAGCTCAAAAGCTGCTTTCACTTACTTTCTAACACTCTGAGCGCTAACACATCGGCCGTCTACGCTGTAATGATTATGCGTTTGCTATCTACCAGCTGCTTCAAGCGCTTTCAAGTAGCATAAAAAATTTTACGGTTGTAAACGCTGCTCTTCAAGCGCGCGCTCTGAGCCAACGACTATCAAAACGAGCATTTTTTACGGTTGGCTAGTTTCGCACAAGCCATGGGCGAAAGTGATTTTTTGCAGTTATTTTGTGCACGTTTGTGTCACAGCTTTTGCAAGCGATTGCTACAATTTTGATTGAACTTATTTTACTTACTAGGAATTTGATCACGTTTTTGTGAATAATATTTATGGCTTGCTTAGTTTTAGTACTTAAAAATGTATTATAGCTTTAACAAACTACTTGTGTGTAATAATTTTCGACTTTAAAGAAAAATTTGTTTAATAACAAACTTATAAAACTATAAATGTAAATTATAAATCAATACGGAAATACGTATTTAATTTGTAAGCATATGATACTTACTTTTAATTAAAGTATAAATTTGTTATTTACTACAAAAGTATATTATCTAGCGAAAACAAAAAAAAATCTTGGCATTTAAACTTTTTTAATGAGAATATGTTTTATTTATTACTTTGAGTTTTAGTATAGAAATGTTATATTTAACCAATGAACTACGTAAATACAGTTGTAATTAATTATTAACAAAAACTGTTTTTTTGTTTAATTTGTTACATTTGTGATGGTCTATTTTTACAAATATAATGAACTAAAGTGTTATATGTGATCAATTTACCTTTCAAACATTGCCGTTAAAGTTAAATACTGTTAAAATAGTTTTGAGTTGATTGTAGTTTTTAAGCTTTAAAGTGCTTGTATAAAATTACAACAATACTATATTTAAGTAATGTAAAAAAATATGTAAACTAACTTACTATACAATGTTTAAAAATAACAAACTAAAAGTTTACTTAAATGTAATTATGTCAGGTGAACATATATTTTAAAGTATAGACTCAAAGTAAATTTTATGTTTTAGACTTTAAAGTTCTTTATATAATAATCATTGTAGCCTAAAATTAGTTCAATAAAACAGTTATCATATTAGTGTTTTGTCTTTGCTTTTAAATTGCTTTGTACTTATTAATTTATAGCTGAACTAGAATATAGGAAAAAGATAAAAATGAAAATTAATAATGTCGCAGTTGCATTCAAACAACACAAATCAAAATTTCACTTTATATATTTCACATTATGCAAAAATTTCTAATAATTTACTTCCTATATAAAAAGTTGACCACGATGGGACTCGAATCCACAATATTCCGGTTCGTGGCCGGACGCCTCATCAATTGGGCCACGCGGCCGGTCTCTTGATAACTCATATAAGCATATATATATGTCAAGTTGCAGCGCGTTTAGTAATTAGTTCTATCAGTATCTAGAGTTTTATATGTGGGTTTAAGCGTTTTCTGTTAGTTTGCTACATCATTATAAAAACTTTCAATCGACAGAACAATTTTAATATACTAAGTACATACCAGAAATTATGTGCATATAGTTCTTAAAGCAGTTTTTCGTAAAACTTTTCCATATAAGTTATCGTCATTTCTTGTACTATATTATTTATGATTAACTTTTATTAACTTCTTTTTAGTCTATCTTGTGTACATATTACTTGTTTTTATCTCTGACTACTTATTTTTATATATTAAAAATAAGTTTAAACTCAGCAAAGATAGAAATAATTTCTTAAAGTTCAGTATCTTATTTTTCAGTTTGAATCATAAAAATCGTCCAAAAGTGTTTTTACGACTAAATTAATAAAACTAGAACTTTAAAAACTAAAAATAAAACATTTAGACCAACTTTTTAACTATTATACAACAAAATAAAATTTACAGTTATAATTTACACAAAAAAAATCTTAAAGTTAGTTATGAAACTTTTAAGGTAATAGAGATAAGTTGTAAAATAAAATATTTTTAGCTAAGCACATAACTTAATACCGTTTATTTTGTGCTATTGGTTTTGATTTTCTCTAAAATCTCTTAGTAAAGCACACGTTTAACAAATTTCTGCATTATAAATGTCTTATTCTTATTTTTTCAAATTTGGAAACAATTTCGTACAAAAGTATAAACAAAAGTTTAAAAACTTGTTTGATGTTGAAAGTCGTTTTTGGCTGTTCTAGTAAGTTTGGTCGATTACTTATTTTTAAAATACCAAGTTTTCAAAAAATGAGGAGTATTCTGCAAACAAAATAAAATTTTGGAGAATGAAAAAATAATGATGATTAAATTTGAATAACCTTACAATTGCAATTGTCAAATACTTACTATTTATTACTTTTGAAGTACATATAACCGCTGCGTATATTTATTAAGTTTGCTACTTTTTCATACAAAAAAATAAAATAAACTAGTTTTAAGAACTTGATTTTTACTTAAGCTAATGGTGGCTTAGGTCTGTTCACTTTTAAAAATGTTGACTAAACTAACTGTTAAAACAATTTCGTTCACTTTGTTTAACAAAACACAGTTCATATTCTTAGAATAGACTTGATCTGATTGTTAAAATATAAATTATCCTTAGAATGATGATTTTTGAAAAGTATTTATTGGTTATTTAGAATAAGTTTTTATAATAATCCATTAAAAACTAATAATTTTGAAATAAAATAACATTAATAAAAATATAAGCTTGAAATTTTTATTTAATTAAAATATTTTTCTTAAAGATCCTATATGTTTACAATAAGTTACACAAGACACACACTTTCAAAAACACTAAATATATTTCAAGCAATTCTCTTCAGTAGAGTACAATGCTAACAAGTAATAAGATTTTACACACTTATATAATAACCAAGTAATCAAAAAGTAATCAAGAGATTAATAAAAGACAAAAGCAATTAGTAAAAGTTAAAACCAAATAAGTCCATTTTCGTTATAATTGATCTCCAGTAAAACTAAACATAAATAAAATGAAAACAATTCTTAAAACGTGTTATGAAAATAAAGAAACAGTATAGTCAAATTCTTTTTGCTTACATAAAACAGGTTTCCTTAACAAAATACAAATGGCTTCTAATTTAATCAAATCAAAAACATGACAGCAAATTTTAATAATTTTAAATCTATCTGTATTATAATTGTTTGCACAAGTTGGATTATTAACTAAATGTTCTGAAATAGATGAACGTTTAGATGCGTTTAAAACCTTAACCGGTATATCATCTTTCTTATCTGACAGACAAAAATTCTCTACACATTTTGGTATGTGTTCTTTTATTCTCTTCCTTAGATGTCTAGTTGTTAATCCAATATAACTTGCTGTACAACAACAACTGTACTGGTAGATTACCATACTTTTATTTAATTTTGATACTGGATCCTTTCCACCTGGTGTTATTAGTGGTTTAGAGGTAAAAACAATTCTAGGGTTCGCTGCATAATAAATAGTTCTTACTAATTGTCTAATTTTCTTTTCTAACATCTCTGAGCTTTTATTAATAAATGGAATTTTTAAAGTAACTACACACTTTTCCGGTCCTATTGTCTTTATTCTATCCAAATTTTTCACATGTAAATGAATTGTTTTGTTAACTAACTCTTGTGGGTAACCGTTTTTGTTTAATAGTGTTTTGATTTGTTTGATTTCACTTAGTAGCAACTCTGGGTAACAAATTTTGTGTCCCCGATGACACAAAGTTCTTCTTAAATTTACTTTTCTCATTAAACTGCAGTTTGATTAAAAATTTAAATAACGTAGAGTAATTTATAAAATTTGATTTAAATTTGAATTTTTATAGAATAAAACTAATCCGTTTATTTCTCTCAATCGTTAACTTGAATTAAACTTTTAAATTTTCTATGCGCTGTTAAAATTTGATATTATAGCTTAAGGCTTGCTAAATATAGCTGAAGTCTAGCTCTTTACAATGAAATTATCTTTAATAAATTTAACATCATAGATAATAAAACATAACTTAATTCTAACTACTTTCTAAAATTAAAATATTGGAGAAGTGGTGTGGTAAGTAAACATAAAACTCGAAAATTTTGTTTTCAACAAAAAACTCGAAATGTTTTCAAATCATAAATTGAGCATAAAATACATAAAAACCTTCATTTATATCGTAAACCTTTTGAAATTTTTTATAACACAAAGTTAAAGCTATTATATGTTTCAAATTAGTGTTATACTTATAATGTTTTACAAATTGTTCTTAAAATATAAACGTGCCTTACGTTAAGTAAAATTATTAACCCTAAAAGATAATTTATTTGTTAATAATTTTATATTGTTTCGGTGCATATAGTTTTATTTTTTTGAAATAATATATTCTGCATGCTTTTCTTTGTAGCATTTATTTTCAATGTAGTATATTAGTTTATAAATTAGAAAATTAGAAAGATGTTTTTATTTTACCGAAATTAGCAGCATCTACTTAAACTGGGAACGGGTCAGTTTTGCACGAGCGTCACTTTTGCACGAGCGTCACTTTTGCACGAAGGGACACTTTTGCACAAGCGTCACTTTTGCACGAGGGGTCACTTTTGCACGAGAGGACACTTTTGCACGGAGACACCTTTGCACGAGCGTCACTTTTGCACGAGGGGACACTTTTGCACGGCGTCACTTTTGCACGCAGGGTCACTTTATCACGAGGTGACACTTTTGCACGGCGTCACTTTTGCACGGTCGTCACTTTTGCACGAGGGGACACTTTTGCACGACGACTCTTTTGCACGGAGGGTCACTTTTGCACGCGGGGACACTTTTGCACGGCGACTCTTTTGCACGGAGGGTCACTTTTGCACGAGGGGACACTTTTGCACGGCGACTCTTTTGCACGGAGGGTCACTTTTGCACGAGGGGACACTTTTGCACGGCGACTCTTTTGCACGGAGGGTCACTTTTGCACGAGGGGACACTTTTGCACGGGTTCACTTTTGCACGAGGAGACATATTTTCACGGCGACATTTTTACACGATGACAATTTTTTATGGCAGGTTTCTTGCACAACGACACTTTTGCACGGAGAGTCACATTTGCACGAGGTGACACTACTGCACTTTCCTCATTTTTGCACGAGGAGACATTTTTGCACGGCGACATTTTTTCAATCAACCCAAAACTCTCGCGACCTGAATATTGAACACATTGTCTCGGGAATAAAGCCTGCTGGTAAACAGTTAAAGTATAAACAGGCAGATGAGAGAATTCATCGGCTCGTTTTTAACTTTAATGATAACTGCAACATAGTAGAATTTTTGAGAGGGATCTCTCATAACTTTACTTTAGAATAATTCTAAATATTTTTTTTTCGTTATTTTTCTTTTTGTTCGTTTATTGAGGATCTTTTAAATTGTAAACAATAAATAAATGATGATTGGGTATAGAATAAACTGCTTAGTTGTTTTTTTCTATAATTAAAAAAATATTC
Organism: Thalia democratica; assembly: GCF_965202585.1. Taxonomy (NCBI): domain Eukaryota; kingdom Metazoa; phylum Chordata; class Thaliacea; order Salpida; family Salpidae; genus Thalia; species Thalia democratica. The sequence goes on along the minus strand of NC_139170.1, from coordinate 34,796,618 downwards.
TATATTAAAATATAACGTAATCTTTAAATTTATAAACTGATTTATTATTAATAGTTTTGATAGTTAATATTTAACTTTTACAAAAATGTAGAAGTTAGCGCATGGTTATAATTAACAATTAGAATTTAAAGACTACTAAAAAAACAATTTTTTCGATTTTTGTATTGTACACTGTTTTTAAATTGAGATTTTTAGGAAAAAATTAATACAAAAGATTTTATTTAAAAGTTAGAAATAGGTTTCAATTTATATAATCAATCTTTAAAAAAATGTAGTTCAATACATTAAAATTTATAATTTTATCTGAGTACATTTTTTAAATATAATAAAAAAACGCACGCAATAGAATTATGTTTTTATATATGTTATAAATCTAAAAAAGGCGTTTAATTGGTCTTCATGCAAAATTGATGTTCCGTGCGAAAAATTCATAGTGCCAAAATGTCGCTGTGTAAAATATGATCTTAAAAAAGTGACGTTGTGCAAAAGTATCGTTGTGCAACAAAGCTGCCGTAAAAGATTGTCATTTTGAAAAATTGTGGCCTAGAGAAAGTGTCTCCTTTTAGAAAAATTACTGCGTGCATAAGTGTCTCCTCGTGCAAAAAAGACGCCGTGCAAAAGAGTCCCCCCGTGCAAAACGTCCCCTCGTGCAATAGTGACTCTCCGTGCAAAAGTGTCGTTGTGCAACAAAGCTGCAATAAAAGTTGTCATCGTGAAAAAATGTCGCCGTGCAAAAGTGTCTCCTCGTGCAAAAATAACTCGCATGCAGAAAAGTCTCCTAGTGCAAGAATGACGCCGTGCAAAAGAGTCACCTCGTGCAAGTGTGACTCTCAGTGCAAAATGTCGTTGTGCAACAAAGCTGCCGTAAAAAAAATGTCATCGAGAAAAAATGTCGCCGTGCAAAAATGTCTCCTCGTGCAAAAGTGACGCCGTGCAAAATTGTCTCCTCGTGCAAAAGTGACCCTCCGTGCAAAAGAGTCGCCGTGCAAAAGTGTCCCCTCGTGCAAAAGTGACCCTCCGTGCAAAAGAGTCGCCGTGCAAAAGTGTCCCCTCGTGCAAAAGTGACCCTCCGTGCAAAAGAGTCGCCGTGCAAAAGTGTCCCCTCGTGCAAAAGTGATGACCGTGCAAAAGTGACGCCGTGCAAATGTGTCCCCTCGTGCAAAAGTGACCCTGCGTGCAAAAGTGACGCCGTGCAAAAGTGTCCCCCCGTGCAAAAGTGACGCTCGTGCAAAGGTGTCGCCGTGCAAAAGTGTCCCTTCGTGCAAAAGTGACCCCTCGTGCAAAAGTGACGCTCGTGCAAAAGTGTCCCTTCGTGCAAAAGTGACGCTCGTGCAAAAGTGACGCTCGTGCAAAAGTGACACCCACCCACTTAAACTACTTAAGGAAATTTTAAATATTATACCAGTTTGCTTTTTGTTTTTTAATTTTTTTACGATTTTGTAACTATTTAACGATTTAATCGCGTCATAATCAACATAAAATTTTGGAACGAAAACGATATGAAAAAAAAAAATTAAATAAAAAGTTAAAACAGCCCTTAGTGAAAAGAAATATAAAAAATATGAATCCTACAAGCAAACCAAGCAAGCTAAGTATGAGGAAGGCCTATAGTGAACAAATTAGAGAAAAACAAAAAGCAAAGAAAAATAAAAAACTGAGCAAAGTAGATGGAAATACATCAAAAAGATCTTTGAATAAAGAAGCAAATTCAAAGACTAAGATTAATTTTAAATATGTTAAACCACTTCGAGCACAAAAACGCCATCTAAACATACTTTTTGAAGAATGTAGTCATCCAAGAGTGCAAACAGATAAAAATCTTACAAAAACTTCGAGAGCTAAAAATGATAAACAAACAAGATGCATTAAACCTCCGAAAACTTATCTGAGTATTAAATCTAATAGGAAGAATCATGAATCAACTACTCTCAAGCCAACCAATAATGAAATACAAGCTAATGGCACTCAAGATACCTTGAAGTATCAATACAGGATATACGAACTCAAGAAGAAGCTAGATCAGTAAGTTTAAAAACTTTCTTGTATATGCATTTATTTTGAGTGAAACTTTTAAAAAATAAAACCTATTCAACAAGCTATAATTTGGTTTGTCTTATACACTTAAAAAAATCTAGAAAAACAAGCAAATAGTAAACTTATTCATTTGTTATTTTTAGAGTTCAGAAGGACAATGCAATTAGACAAAAAGTAAAAGATGAACTTTAAAAGACCTGGAAGATACAATTAAAATTTTAAGGGAAGAACTTGAAGTAGCCAGACGCAATAAAAAAATTAAGAATAACATTTTGACTTTCTTAATTTTCAATAATTTAAAATCATGAATTGAAAAGATATTATAACAGGAAGAAGTTTTTTGGAAAGAAAACAGTTTGGAAAGTATGTTGACTTTGATAATTAAATTACTTTAGGAGATACTTCAGTAGAATTATTTAATTAAGACTCTTTAATGAAAAAATAATATTTAACATTTAAGAAATTTTAATCAATATCTTTAAAAAAAATTTATTATAAAGAAATAGGTAGATATAGCATTTTGATAATTTTAAACTTTGTAGCTATCAACATCTTTTGTATACAAAAAAAAGGAATGTTTACATTTAAGACAATATTTTGCTGTTTAAGTTGCAAAAACTAATTAAAAATCAACTAGTTTACAATATTTGCTAAGTTACTTGAATCAAACTTATAACTTTAAATTTTTGCGATGTTTACTTTGTAAGTCTTTTAAGTTTATTATATTTCAAATGACTTACAAAGTTTTAACTCAATTTAAAATAAAGTACTAAGCTAAAAATAAATAATGGAAAATATTTTGATATACTTAAACTTTCCGTTTAACTTAAAAGTGTCAACAAAAACAGGTAAACAATTGTTTAACCTGGTAAATACCTTTTTTGATTACAACCACACATCCATATAGTAAAAACTTTTTAAAGCAGCATATTAAAAACAGCAACATAACAATTTTAGAAGCAGAATACATAAGAAATAGATTTTAATTAAATAACAGCATCGAGTATCGGTGCAAACAAAAAGCTAATTAACTGTCGCAAAGAATTAAAATAATTTAATAAATAATACTGTCTTACATCAAAGCTTATCTATAAGACTAATGTCACGATAAAAAAAAATTACGTTTTGCATAGGATCAACAGCAAGTACATATAAAAGTAGCGGAATCAAAACTAATAATAAAAATAACAACTAAACAACAGTTAAAGCTTTTAAAAAATAACTAAACTGTATTAAACTGTTCTGGTGTGCATCTCGATAACCGAAAGGGTTTTATTGTTCACCAGGTCCTTGGAACAAAATTTTTGAGCGTGGTTTTTTTGTCGTTCAATAAAAAAACTATACTCATAAAATTACTCTAAACTATGCTTGAAAAACATAATAAAAAAAGTTTATAATAAAACAAACTTAGAACTACTAGAATTTGTCACGTGAGACTTTAAATTATCCTATACCGTAAACTTTACTCACATAAAATCTTATTCAAATGCTGTTTTTTTTAAATTTATTATAATTCTTTAGTAGTCCAAGGAAGAAATAAGCTGTAAATATTTTGTATGTTATGTATTGTTTAGAGTAGATAACATTTTTTTAATCAAAAATAATTAACTATCATAACATTATTTTAAAGTTTTTTTAAAGCAAGCTTCTGTAGACTTGACAAATGTTAGTTTTTCTAAATCTAAATTATCACTAATCGTTTAAAGCCAAAAGTACTAATTTTATTTAAATCTGTACACTTTATAAAAGTTTGTTATTATACTAAAGCAGTGTTTAAAATTATTTTGTATAGTTTACAATCTTTATTAAGTTATTCACCTCCTACTTTAAAATTAATAGCCATATTTTCGTGTAACTTAAACTAAATATTTTGTTCATTGTGTTAGCTTAATGTTACCTATAAACAATAGCAGTTAAATGTACCACTTATAAAGCATTAGCAAAAAGTTAGATCTGAGCAGATGTTTTAAGTTTATATACCAAACAGGTTATACATTTTATTTCAATCATAAATTCATGATTGATTAACTTACAAAATAGATTTTCATAATTAAATGTAATTAAGTCATGTGAGTATAATTATGAGTATGTAGTATAAAAAGTAGCTAAACTTAAAACAGTAGTCAAAATTATATGTGTATTATTATTATGTTATACTGATTCACAAGTTTAATTATATTTAAATTTTGTTTTAATGTAACATCACAAAATAGAAAAATTTTTACTACATTACATAAAACTTATATATTTTATTTTGACAAGCTAATAGAGAAAACACCTTTAAACAACCTATTATTTAACTTACAGACAAGTACAGCAAAATGTTTGAAGGCAACGCGTTGATTATTGCGTCACAAAAACGTAATAATTAACTTATTCAAATATTTGAACCGTAATATGCCCTCGCATCCAAGCGTCTCCGTAGCGCAATGGATAGCGCGCTGGACTTCTAATCCAGAGGTTCCGGGTTCGAGTGCCGGCGGGGATGTGCCAGAGGTAGCATGGCCGAGCGGTCTAAGGCGCTGGATTAAGGCTCCAGTCTCTTCGGAGGCGTGGGTTCGAATCCCACTGCTGCCACTCTTTTTAGAATAATTAGCCGATGATTTTATAAGTGCTTTACCTAGTAGATAGATTGTTTACGTTAATACCAGTAAGTTATTTTGTTATGCAAAAGCTATACTAGAAAATATTAATTAAAACTAAGTGTTTAAAAAAAGGTAGAATGTAAATTGGTTTAGGAAAAACGAGCTTTCACAAAATAAACCTGTAAAAAAAAGATGATAAAACCTAAAAATTAAGCTACTTATTCCTATGGTTATAAGTAATACAGTTTTTAAGATTTTTTTTTGCTTTTTCTGTTAATATTAAGTGAAAATAAATTTTGTTTAGTTTAACTATTTAAGAGATTTAGTATTGAATAAAAATCAAGTTTTTAGTTTTGCTAAAAGCTTAGACATTCTCAGACTTGTGTAAAATTTTGTAAAAAATAGGCTAGCTCATATTAGTTTGAACTTTTTTTAAATTCAGGCTGTTTTATTATTTTTACTGAAATAGTTGCTGAATTTTCAATAATTTAATCTAATTTGATTTTTGCTTATTTTAACTAAATAAGCATTAACATCTATAAAAAAAAGTTAAATAAAAGTTCTTAATAATGAACAATTGTTCTAAGTTCAACTTAGTATAGTTTATGGAACGAAAAATAAAAGACGCTTAAAATATTTGGTTCTAGGACCTGGTGCACGAAAAACCTTTCGGTTATCGAGCACACCATAATTACCTTTTAAAGTCTTGTTTAGGACTTAACTTGAAATTCCATTTTAAATTAAGTTTTAAAATATTAATAACTTAATAAACATCAATGCTTGCATACAATAGTGAAAAGTACTACAAGGAAGTTAGTATATAGTATATTATTAACTTTCTACTGGAATAACTCAGTTAAGCAAGCAAGTAGCTATTATATTTTTTAAGATGCATATTCCGTTTTGAGTATATAAGCGCTAATAGTGAGAATTAAAAACAGCAGAGTGGCGCAGCGGAAGCGTGCTGGGCCCATAACCCAGAGGTCGATGGATCGAAACCATCCCCTGCTACTTTCTCGCTGTAATCGTATAGTGGTTAGTACTTCACGTTGTGGCCGTGACAACCCAGGTTCGAATCCTGGTTACAGCAATATTTTTTAACTTCTTATTAGCAATATTGTATAATTTATGTTAAATTAGTTATAGTTATGATTTTATTTGATCAAAACTACGTTAAATTATTTTGTTTAAGAATTTCAGAGAACATATCATTTACTTCTTTAAAACTCTGCATTAAACATACCAGCTACACAAACTATATTTAATATTACTTTAACTGTTTATCAAAAAATAACTGTAAACCTAAGTCCAAATATCATATTCCTTTAAATTTTGTAAGCTAACGCATAAGTAAACTAATTCTAAGTTCGAAAAAGGATTAACTAGATAATAAAAAAATTATGTTGCAAATAGTTTGATAACTAACTAAAATAAAAAAGTTTTTATAAGTATTTAATATTTATTGAAGTTAATTAACTCGATAGTTAATTTTATTAGCAACAGTCAAAATTGTAATTACAGATTAAGCTAGATATTGACAGGGTTTTCAAAATCTCTGAAACCCTTGAAAATTATTGAAAAACATATTTAAAGTAGCTTTATACTATCTTTTCAGTGTTGTTATACTTTTTAAGAAAAATTTTAAACCTTGAGTTTTATTTTATACTAAAAACAAATCAGATATTTGTTTTTTAATAACCTGGAAGAAATTTACCAAAAACCATTGGCAACCCTGTATTGAACAGCTTATAATAAACAGATATTAAGTTTATAATCTATTAAAAAATAAGTTATTTAATAAAATTAAATCTCATTGAATAAAGAAGTAACTTAAAATCAGTTTTAATATTGAAACCTTAATACAAACTAAAAGTTTCACATTATGACATAATAAATAAAATATGTGGAGACGCCGGGGATCGAACCCGGGGCCTCAAACATGCAAAGCTTGCGCTCTACCACTGAGCTACGTCCCCACTTGTAGACCTACAGTTTGTAATAACTATGTACTTAAAGATTTTTCGTATGTTTGATAGTAAAGCTGCATCGGTTGTGAATGTCCTCACTTTTGTACGTTTATACAGTACTTTTAGACGAGAAAATTGTAACTTCAAAGTAACCTCTAGCTTGAATGAGAATTATAAGAATATGTTAGAACTTTTTTAAATTAATACTGCATTTGCACTAAACTGCTGTGAAACAAAAATGTTTAAAAAGGAACGAAGCGTTAACAGAATAAAAATAAATATAAACTTTTCAGTAACAAATTGAGTTTATAAAATTATCTCATGCGTTGCATGTAAGTAATTTATTAATAATATATTTAATTTCACGCAATACTGTAAGCAGAAGTTGTAATAAACGCTTTAAAGAATATCGAAGATACAACTTGAAGCCCTTAGCATTAAAATTAAACATTAATTTAACTCATGTTCATGTAAAGTAATGAAAACTGATAATTTAAAAACATTGTTCAGAAAAAAAGATCGATAGACAGATTATTTTCGATCAATTGCTACGTTTTTTATTTATTTTCGTCTTGTTTTTTTTTAAAGTCTTGTTTTCAAAAGTAAGTCACTTTTGGTAGAAAGTTGTTATATATTTAGTTTTGAATATTAATATTTGTATCAGTGTCATAATAATGATCAGCTTAAAATTAAAATTCCGATCAAAAGTGACTACCTGTTGAGAAAATAATTGTTTTTTAAAGCTTGATATCTGTTCAAAGGCAATGCTCCCATTAAGTGCTATGTCCAATTTTAAAATAAAATTAAGTTCTAAAGTATTGTTCCCTACATAAAAGATTACCGTTTTAGTAGTTGAGATACCTGAGTTTCAATAAAAATGTTTCCGCCCGGGCTCGAACCGGGGACCTTTTGCGTGTTAGGCGAACGTGATAACCGCTACACTACGGAAACTTGTGATCTCATGCATTCTTATGCGTTAATATACTGCATGTGCAAATGTTTTTACCTGTCATATGTTTAGTATGGGAACGGGTAACTTTTGCACGAGCGTCACTTTTGTACGAACGTCACTTTTGCACGAAGGGTCACTTTTGCACGAGCGTCACTTTTGCACGGCGTTAATTTTGCACGCATATGACAACATATGACAGGTAAAAACATTTGCACATGTAGTATATTAACGCATAAGAATTAGTTTAGTGCAAATGCAGTATTAATTTAAAAAAGTTCTAACATATTCTTATAATTCTCATTCAAGCTAGAGGTTACTTTGAAGTTACAATTTTTTCGTCTTAAAGTACTGTATAAACGTACAAAAGTGAGGACATTCACAACCGATGCAGCTTTACTATCAAACATACGAAAAATCTTTAAGTATATAGTTATTACAAACTGTATTTCTACAAGTGGGGACGTAGCTCAGTGGTAGAGCGCAAGCTTTGCATGTTTGAGGCCCCGGGTTCGATCCCCGGCGTCTATACATATTTTATTTATTATGTCATAATGTGAAACTTTTAGTTTGTATTAAGGTTTCAATATTAAAACTGATTTTAAGTTACTTCTTTATTCAATGAGATTTAATTTTATTAAATAACTTATTTTTTAATAGATTATAAACTTAATATCTGTTTATTATAAGCTGTTCAATACAGGGTTGCCAATGGTTTTTGGTAAATTTCTTCCAGGTTATTAAAAAACAAATATCTGATTTGTTTTTAGTATAAAATAAAACTCAAGGTTTAAAATTTTTCTTAAAAAGTATAACAACACTGAAAAGATAGTATAAAGCTACTTTAAATATGTTTTTCAATAATTTTCAAGGGTTTCAGAGATTTTGAAAACCCTGTCAATATCTAGCTTAATCTGTAATTACAGTTTTGACTGTTGCTAATAAAATTAACTATCGAGTTAATTAACTTCAATAAATATTAAATACTTATAAAAACTTTTTTATTTTAGTTAGTTATCAAACTATTTGCAACATAATTTTTTTATTATCTAGTTAATCCTTTTTCGAACTTAGAATTAGTTTACTTATGCGTTAGCTTACAAAATTTAAAGGAATATGATATTTGGACTTAGGTTTACAGTTATTTTTTGATAAACAGTTAAAGTAATATTAAATATAGTTTGTGTAGCTGGTATGTTTAATGCAGAGTTTTAAAGAAGTAAATGATATGTTCTCTGAAATTCTTAAACAAAATAATTTAACGTAGTTTTGATCAAATAAAATCATAACTATAACTAATTTAACATAAATTATACAATATTGCTAATAAGAAGTTAAAAAATATTGCTGTAACCAGGATTCGAACCTGGGTTGTCACGGCCACAACGTGAAGTACTAACCACTATACGATTACAGCGAGAAAGTAGCAGGGGATGGTTTCGATCCATCGACCTCTGGGTTATGGGCCCAGCACGCTTCCGCTGCGCCACTCTGCTGTTTTTAATTCTCACTATTAGCGCTTATATACTCAAAACGGAATATGCATCTTAAAAAATATAATAGCTACTTGCTTGCTTAACTGAGTTATTCCAGTAGAAAGTTAATAATATACTATATACTAACTTCCTTGTAGTACTTTTCACTATTGTATGCAAGCATTGATGTTTATTAAGTTATTAATATTTTAAAACTTAATTTAAAATGGAATTTCAAGTTAAGTCCTAAACAAGACTTTAAAAGGTAATTATGGTGTGCTCGATAACCGAAAGGTTTTTCGTGCACCAGGTCCTAGAACCAAATATTTTAAGCGTCTTTTATTTTTCGTTCCATAAACTATACTAAGTTGAACTTAGAACAATTGTTCATTATTAAGAACTTTTATTTAACTTTTTTTTATAGATGTTAATGCTTATTTAGTTAAAATAAGCAAAAATCAAATTAGATTAAATTATTGAAAATTCAGCAACTATTTCAGTAAAAATAATAAAACAGCCTGAATTTAAAAAAAGTTCAAACTAATATGAGCTAGCCTATTTTTTACAAAATTTTACACAAGTCTGAGAATGTCTAAGCTTTTAGCAAAACTAAAAACTTGATTTTTATTCAATACTAAATCTCTTAAATAGTTAAACTAAACAAAATTTATTTTCACTTAATATTAACAGAAAAAGCAAAAAAAAATCTTAAAAACTGTATTACTTATAACCATAGGAATAAGTAGCTTAATTTTTAGGTTTTATCATCTTTTTTTTACAGGTTTATTTTGTGAAAGCTCGTTTTTCCTAAACCAATTTACATTCTACCTTTTTTTAAACACTTAGTTTTAATTAATATTTTCTAGTATAGCTTTTGCATAACAAAATAACTTACTGGTATTAACGTAAACAATCTATCTACTAGGTAAAGCACTTATAAAATCATCGGCTAATTATTCTAAAAAGAGTGGCAGCAGTGGGATTCGAACCCACGCCTCCGAAGAGACTGGAGCCTTAATCCAGCGCCTTAGACCGCTCGGCCATGCTACCTCTGGCACATCCCCGCCGGCACTCGAACCCGGAACCTCTGGATTAGAAGTCCAGCGCGCTATCCATTGCGCTACGGAGACGCTTGGATGCGAGGGCATATTACGGTTCAAATATTTGAATAAGTTAATTATTACGTTTTTGTGACGCAATAATCAACGCGTTGCCTTCAAACATTTTGCTGTACTTGTCTGTAAGTTAAATAATAGGTTGTTTAAAGGTGTTTTCTCTATTAGCTTGTCAAAATAAAATATATAAGTTTTATGTAATGTAGTAAAAATTTTTCTATTTTGTGATGTTACATTAAAACAAAATTTAAATATAATTAAACTTGTGAATCAGTATAACATAATAATAATACACATATAATTTTGACTACTGTTTTAAGTTTAGCTACTTTTTATGCTACATACTCATAATTATACTCACATGACTTAATTACATTTAATTATGAAAATCTATTTTGTAAGTTAATCAATCATGAATTTATGATTGAAATAAAATGTATAACCTGTTTGGTATATAAACTTAAAACATCTGCTCAGATCTAACTTTTTGCTAATGCTTTATAAGTGGTACATTTAACTGCTATTGTTTATAGGTAACATTAAGCTAACACAATGAACAAAATATTTAGTTTAAGTTACACGAAAATATGGCTATTAATTTTAAAGTAGGAGGTGAATAACTTAATAAAGATTGTAAACTATACAAAATAATTTTAAACACTGCTTTAGTATAATAACAAACTTTTATAAAGTGTACAGATTTAAATAAAATTAGTACTTTTGGCTTTAAACGATTAGTGATAATTTAGATTTAGAAAAACTAACATTTGTCAAGTCTACAGAAGCTTGCTTTAAAAAAACTTTAAAATAATGTTATGATAGTTAATTATTTTTGATTAAAAAAATGTTATCTACTCTAAACAATACATAACATACAAAATATTTACAGCTTATTTCTTCCTTGGACTACTAAAGAATTATAATAAATTTAAAAAAAACAGCATTTGAATAAGATTTTATGTGAGTAAAGTTTACGGTATAGGATAATTTAAAGTCTCACGTGACAAATTCTAGTAGTTCTAAGTTTGTTTTATTATAAACTTTTTTTATTATGTTTTTCAAGCATAGTTTAGAGTAATTTTATGAGTATAGTTTTTTTATTGAACGACAAAAAAACCACGCTCAAAAAGTTTGTTCCAAGGATCTGGTGAACAATAAAACCCTTTCGGTTATCGAGATGCACACCAGAACAGTTTAATTCAGTTTAGTTATTATTTAAAAGCTTTAACTGTTGTTTAGTTGTTATTTTTATTATTAGTTTTGATTCCGCTACTTTTATATGTACTTGCTGTTGATCCTATGCAAAACTTAATTTTTTTTTATCGTGACATTAGTCTTATAGATAAGCTTTGATGTAAGACAGTATTATTTATTAAATTATTTTAATTCTTTGCGACAGTTAATTACCTTTTTGTTTGCACCGATACTCGATGCTGTTATTTAATTAAAATCTATTTCTTATGTATTCTGCTTCTAAAATTGTTATGTTGCTGTTTTTAATATGCTGCTTTAAAAAGTTTTTACTATATGGATGTGTGGTTGTAATCAAAAAAGGTATTTACCAGGTTAAACAATTGTTTACCTGTTTTTGTTGACACTTTTAAGTTAAACGGAAAGTTTAAGTATATCAAAATATTTTCCATTATTTATTTTTAGCTTAGTACTTTATTTTAAATTGAGTTAAAACTTTGTAAGTCATTTGAAATATAATAAACTTAAAAGACTTACAAAGTAAACATCGCAAAAATTTAAAGTTATAAGTTTGATTCAAGTAACTTAGCAAATATTGTAAACTAGTTGATTTTTAATTAGTTTTTGCAACTTAAACAGCAAAATATTGTCTTAAATGTAAACATTCCTTTTTTTTGTTCACAAAAGATGTTGATAGCTACAAAGTTTTAAGGTTATTATAACGTAAAAAAAATATTCATTGCAATTTATTTAAAGTTCATTTAAGAATAAACAAAGGAAATCATATTTCTTATAGTCTTTTTATGAAATTTAGGCGACTTAACATTATAATTATTAATAAAAAAATATTATTTGCATAAGTTTTAAATAAGTTTAAACTCAAACTTAAACCAAATTTTGCTGTATTTTAAAACTGTTCTAGTTATTCGTTGCGTTAAGCTTTTTTGTCTAAACACTAAATTACTACAACGTTTTAAAACAACTATACTAGTTTACAGCTTAATACTTACTGATTAGAATGCAGTTGAATGAATAAGTGAAACTTAAATAAAAAACGTTCATAGTTTTATATAACAGTTTTGAAAACATAGCATATGTACATTTTATTAAAAAAAAACAAAGTTTGCTTTTATTATGTAGGTAAAGATTTGTTTATCTCAAGTTATAGTGCCAAAAATTAAACATGCTAACAATAAAAGAAGTTTTTTCATTATTTCAATTTAATTTTATAGTGCACTATAAAAAAAAGGAAACCTAGTTGCTATGTTTTACAGTCTTTTATCCAATTAATTGTCACATTTGTAAAACAAAGCTGAAAGAAACATGTTGAACATAACAACATGCATATTTGTGATGATTTCTATTATAGTGATGTTTTTACAGGTGAGCTTATTTTGAATTATTTTTGTTTATTTTTGCGTAAACATGGTCGTATTGAACTTGTTATAAACATGTAAACATATAAACTGTAACTTATTTCAAAACACTTAAATGAATTATACAAAAAATAAATCGTAATAATAATAACTGAGTAAACTGCAACAGAAAAGATCTTCACCTGTCAACAAACGTGAGTTTTAAAATTGAACTCTTTTTCAATGAAAACTGTTTATGTTTAGACAGAAGCTTACTTATAAATAGAAATGTTTATAATCAAATTAACAAATAAGTATAAGTAATAGTTTATTAATGTGTACTTTAAAGTTTAAATTATTTATCCATAGAAGTAAATATTTTATTGTTATTAAAGCTTCTAAACTACAGATTACTTTATATTTCAGATTCTTAGCTAAACTTTGTTAATTTCATTAAAGTTTTGTTGAATATTGTCATATATCTTCAACTTATTGATAAAAAATATTTCACTAGTTCAGAACCGAGTTTGAATGAAATGATGCAGAACGAAAGTGTTTCAATTTCACCACCTCACAACAATAATAGCTTGATAGTTGATAGTGTGGACTCTTATGGTGAAAAAATTAAAATGTTATATAATCAAAACCAAATTACTGAAATCATCATACAGAACCCAAGTTTAAATTTATCAAAATCTTTACACCAGAGTTTTAAATTGTCATCTCTATAAACTGTTTTTAAAGAAAAGCTAGATGTCGTAATTCCTAACCCTCTTAAAGAAACTGTGCTGTTTTTAAATCAAAGCGAGAGTAGCAGAAATTATTGGCAAAATAAAAATTCTTCCCCAAGTGTTTCTATTATTTATGACCATGACTTTAAAGTCTCAATTTTTTTTTTGAATATTTCTAATATAAGTATTGAATCTATGAAGCGTTTAAATCAAAACGAGAGTACTGGGTGTTCTACGCATAATTACAGTTCAAATAAGCTCAATTCAATCAATCACCACCACAATTTAACTGTAGATGACAAAGTCATAAACATAAAAACTGATGAAGTATCTCTAAATATTACTCAGGCAACCACTAAGTTTGATGAAGATAAGCGATTGGAAAGCACACTTCACTCTAACATGCAACTAGAAGTCTTGGACGCAGAACCTCATTCAAACATCAAAAATAAAGATGAATTATCAAACAAAAAAACCCCAGTTACTTCGATTTTTACAGGTACTGTTTGTTTTGATAAGTTAAAGTTTTGAGGTTAATAAAAAAACACTGCGTGTTTTAGCAAAAATTATTATTTTTTTTTTCTAATTGTTATGTTGTTAATTGGAAAAAATAATTAAATTATTTAACTATTAAAATAGACTAGTATACACCAGTGTAAACTTATACTGAATAAATAGAGTGACGAACTAAATTGTATTTAGTTTTCTGTATTACAGAAAACAAAGAAAAGGAAAGAAAAGTCTCAACTAGTTGGTTAATTTCAACCGTTTTAAAATGTGTGTTGTTTTTCATACTTTTAAATACTGTGATGTTTCTTATGTTTTTAATTATTATTTTGATTGTCGTAATTTTTAGTTTGTTGATGTTTCGAAATTTATGTTTAAATTTGTTAAGGGAAAACTGCATTCTCACTGTAAACCTTGAAATTTATTTATCCAAATAAAGAAATAAGGCTATATATTATCATTAAACATTTTGAAGTATGTATTAAATTTGAAAAAAAAGTCTGCTTAAAAGTATTAGTTAGTTTTGTAAGCAAACATATAGATTAATATTATGTTCAAATACTAATTTCATACTTGTTTTCGTTTTTTCCAGTTACTTTGCTCCGAAAAAACTACACTTAGTTAAGGTTCTTGTTTAGTTTTTTGACAAATATCTTTCTGTTGCAATATTTCGTTTAACTAAATTTAAATAAAACTAGTGCCAACCAACTGAATAGCCTGAATGTGATATTTTCTTACAAAAAACGGGTATTTAATTAAATTCTCGGTAAATTAGTTTTCTGCTAAATTTATTGCTAGATGTATGATTTCAATTAGTTGTAAAAGCTTTGACAAATAGTAATATTTATTTGCAATTCTAAGTTCGATTTGCATAATGAATTAAAAGGTTATAAATCATTACTTCAAAACCTCAAATATTTTAAAACCTTTTTTTTATTTTGAATATTTTGCACAATATAGCACAATTTTGAAAATATTGTAAATTGTATTAAATAAAATGTAACTGTTGCAAATGTTTACAAATAGAATATTTTCTTTAACATTTTTTAAAAATTTACAATATTTTCAAAATTGTGCTATATTGTGCAAAATATTCAAAAAAAAATTGTTATATTAAATGTAGTTGCTAGCTGATAATTCTGAACTGAAAAAGGTTTAAAAAATAAAACACAACCAGTTATAATTTAATTTCATATAAATTAACAAAGACTTGAATTTCTTGTCATTTTAAGAACGTTTTTCAATATTTGAACACAATTATTTTTATGTAATTGGTTTATTTTGTATCTCACAGTTTCTAGCAGCAATGTATAAGTTTGAATTATTTATTTTAACTATAAATTAAAGTTCTGTATGGTTTGAATACCTCAACAACAACAAATTTGACTTCCTATTAAAGTGTTGTTATATTGAATTTGTTTATGCTTTTTTCATATTGCTATTGATAATATCAAACATTTTTACATGCTAATTGGATATTAGTAAATAACTGTTGTTAATTAACTTTTAAGCTTTAGATAAACTAACACATTACTTAAGTAAACATAAATGATTGGTAGCTAAATTTTACATTTTATAAGATACAATTTTCATATATTTAAGTTTTTGTAAACTTTGAACAGTAATAAAACTTCCAAGTATTTGCTAAGTAGTTCGTTCTTTTGTATAATGTTTTTGTATATCTATTTATAAAAAATAGTTTAAGGTGCATGCATAATAAAAAAAAACTTTTATAAAAATTGTCTATTTTGTTTTTAATCAAGTTTATAAAAGTTTCAGAAACTTGTTTAGTTTAAACTTTTCAGTACCACATTTAGAGAATGAATGGTTTAATAAATGATTAAAGTTGTAAGAAATTAAACTAATATTATAAAAAACAATTATCTAACTCATGTACAAATATAAATATTAGTACGAATTACATGTGTTAAACAAAAGTTTAAACACATGTTTAATTTTGTTGTATTGATATAAATTTTATAACACTAAAATGTACTGCATTTGTACATGTTAAAAGTTCAAAATTACTTGATTATGATCTAGTTTTATTATTCAAATATTTTTTAATAAAAAAGCAAAAATTTTAACTTACATTCTGTTATATTTTTCTTCCTAGCTTTAAATTCCATGTCCAAGTGGTTGTGTTTCAAAATGTTTCATTTAGCTAATATTATTGTTAGCAACAACAAAGCCATTACAAAAAAGCGTTTCAAATTAAGTTTGGTAAACAATCTACAAAACTTGTAATCAGAGCGAAGAAAAATAGCTCATAAAAGCAAACTTATTTAAGCTAAAATAATAAGACATATTTAAACATAACTTGAAGTTTTCAGAAAGTTTTAAAGATAACAATTAAGTAATCGTACACATTGACTTAACAAAAGCGCAAAAAATGTGTCAGAAGTGGGATTCGAACCCACGCCCACAATTGTGGACCAGAACACTCAGCACCGCACAGCGATGAAGCATTTCGCTTGAGAGGCGCCTTAGACCACTCGGCCATCCTGACTTGCGAACGATTTCAAAATATAGCGAATATATAGTAAACTTTACATATCATCTTGTTTACCTTAACATGTTTGACTGCTGTTTTATACAGCATTTAAGATTAGATCATATGCATTATAATACAAACTTTTAAAGTGTAAAGTAAGTTTTTTTTTAATGTGTGAAGTCAATTTATTTGTATAATTTACAAGCAACTTTCAATATTCAAAACGTTTTATAATTTTATCTAAGTTTAAAAAAAAAATTTTAACTACATAAAACCTTAAAGGAAATTTATTTAACATGTAGCACATTTCTAAGTTACTTGTTAGTCATTTTATTTTTAAAGCTTCAAAAAGTTCATTGTATATTACTGAAAATCTCTATTTAATTTTTTCCTAATACTTTGTTTAAAATTATGAAATTTTAATACTTACAGTGTTAAGTTTTATGTTATAGTTAAGTTTACATTTTTCTACAAAAATAACTTTTGCAACACTTTATCTACTGTTTATTGTAGTAAAATAAAAAAAAGTAGTGGATAACTTTAAAATTCAGCAATCATAAGTTATTCTTTTAAAAAGGTACTTTTTTTTCAAATAAAACTTTGGAACATTTAAACTTTTCTTTAAACTTTTCAGTAATTGTTGGTATTTGTAATTTAATTATGAAAGTTATTTATAATAATAATTTTCTCTAAAGTACTTTCAAGAAAAAGAAATGTTAGCAAGTATTTTTTTAGGTAAAAATGTTTATTAAAATATTAAATTAGTTTCACTGTACTATAATCTTTTTATAAAGTTTACTTATTACAAAACTTTTACTGAGTATACAGCATGCTTATTTGCCTATAAGTAATTTTAATTAGTGACCTAAATACAAAGTTTGTATAAAGAAGAAACTTTTTCCCTACTCAATACCTAAACTTTGTATTATATTCTAATTGGAAGGTGCCTAATAATTAGAAGGTGCTTGAATTGTAACGAAAAGTAATAAGATACAAAAGAGTACATATAAAAAAAATTCTTACCAAACCAAAAAAAAAACTATTAAGAAAAGAGGTCCCGCCGAGTCTTGAACTCGGATTACTGGATTCAAAGTCCAGTGTGATAACCATTACACCACGGGACCACTTAGTTATATTTAGTACGTATATAAACACATACTCATGCTAGCTAAATACCTTTACTCATGAAGCATTAAAGTATAAAGTGCAGCTTGTGTTATTAACAACGCTTGTTATGAAAGCTTTGCGTACAAAAGTAAACTATATGTATTTAAGTAAACATACTTTTGTATAATAATACTTTTTAAGTTTTCTTTTGTAACTTTATTTTTTGTTTCTTAATTGTATAGGTGAAAAAAAATCAAAGAAAGTGATAACTTTAATGTTTAAAAAAACTGATAAAATATTTAAAAATACGATAGTATTTCATTATAATTACAAAAAAAAACTTAATTAAATACAAATTTTATTGTGGTTTTCTTTTTACTAACTTAAACTATAGTCTTAAAAATAAAAATTAAAATAACTTCCAACTAATTTATTAACACTTATTTTCATATAATTCTTAAATTTTAAGAAACATGACGTTTTAATCAAATACAATATTTTATAAAACAATTATGTTACCAAAAATAGATAATAAAAAATAAAAGAATCTAAAGTTTGTGGTAAACGTCTGTCAATAAATTTAATTTGAGGTAACCTTTGTAGAAATATATTTTTTCTTTTTTATTTTTCTAAATAAACTAAAGTCATAAAATAAGAAGAAAAAAAAATTATGACTTAACTTAATCACTCTTAACTATTGTCATTTATTTATATAATTTAAGAAAATCATTTAAAAGTTATACTAATTTGATTTGACTTTACTAAAGCAGAAAAACTAAAACAGAAAAAGTTTACATTGTAACTATTTTAAAAACAAATATTAGTAATTTCAACAATCGACTTATAAAAGTTAAAATAAAAAACTTGAAATGAAAACTTGTTACACCAAAAACTAGTTTTTTTTATTTGTTAAAACTTATTAATCAAAAAAACGTATAAACCAAATTTTATGTCCATGATTAACTAGTAATGATATATCATTTCGAAAACGAAAGTATACATTAAGCGTTGCTTAGCTTGTTAGTATATATATTGATATTTTAAAATCATACATAAGCCTGGCTAGCTCAGTCGGTAGAGCGTTGGACTTTTAATCCAACGGTCAGGGCTTCAAGTCCCCTGTCAGGCTCCTTTTTATTCTTTTGTTTTTCAATTAGTGTAATACAAACACTGTATTATAGTGTATACATAGTGAAAAAATATCTTTTAACAACATATATAGTAAAAAAAACGTCTGAGAACAGCTAATTACTAAGTAATTGCACTTATAGTTAATTTCAAAGTGTAGAGTACATAAATACATTTTATTAGTAAGGTTAAATATAATTAAAGTTGTGCTTTATAAAAGGTTTAATAAGTTTGTATTGTTTTACTTCATCTCAAACTACTGTAAGCTATCAACTTTGAATTACTTTAAATTGACTATTGTTTATGTTGAAAAATATATACAAATAACTGCTTGAAAAAAACAATTTCCTCTAGTTTTTTTAACTGATTTAACTAAATAAAATTTGATTAAAAGTTTACTTCTTTTTATATTAAGTTAATAACATTTTTTGAACCTATTTATAAAAAGTATTGGTCAGCCTGGTACTAAACATAACAAACTTTATTTTTCTGTGCTTTCATTAATGCATAAGTCTAATTATGCTTACAACCTTTTATCAAATTACTTATATGAGTAGTGAAGAGCTGTAGTAACTCTTTTATTAGGATTGTTTTTAAAGATTTAGTTAAATGTGGGCTTAAAGTTTCTATTTTTTTCAAATTATTAAATTATGTGCATCTAATAATAACTATTCCAAAAAAACTTTTAAATGAAAGTTTACTGTACGATTAAAATATTTTTGCACATATATCGTTTGTTTTCAAACAGTTCTAAACAACAACGTTTTGGTCAATATTTTAAAAAATAATCATGCCTAATACAATGCTAGAAAAATTTACAACCTTTTTTTGCAAACTTAAAAAAAACCAACTGCAAGCAAACTACATTTTGTTTTATTAAACTGATAAGTTTAGAATAAAATGGTTTAATTTAAACTAGAAAACAATTAAAACGCTATTACAACTGTACTTATTTCCACAAAACTTTATTAACTTCTTTTTTAACTATAATGCTATTTTAATTTGCAAATTTAAGGTTTTTATATTACTAATTAAGAATTTTTACTATAACGAGAAAACTAATAAAACATATAAACTTGTTTTAACATGTACTAACTTTTATTTTGATTAAAGCTTATATAGAACCAGTTTTTTCTTACAACTTTGAAATAATAACTTTTATACAATAATCTAGTTGTGAATTTAAATTAAAAGCAAAAATTTAACTTTAGTAAAGCAAAAAGTATTACGAACTAGTTAATGACAACTTAAATTTGGTAAAAAGCGTCGTCGGCAGGATTCGAACCTGCGCGGGCAGAGCCCAATTGATTTCTAGTCAATCGCCTTAACCACTCGGCCACAACGACTTGCGATTGAAGATACATTTATGTAATTATAAACTTATTGATTTGATACCGCGAGTAAATTTACTCGTGTCTAACCTTAGCAATTTCTCTTAACGCTTGTAAGACAGTTGATAACAATAGATAAGTATATATTCCTTAATTGCAAGTGACCGACACAAGCGTCGATGGTGTAACGGTTAGCATTGGTGCCTTCCAAGCACTAGTTCCGGGTTCGACTCCCGGTCGACGCACTTTTTTACTCAGGGTTTTCAAACAGTATTAAACAAACCATAAGTTTTTTTTAATTTGAAGTTTAACCTTTATATCTTCTTTTAAGTTCATATTATTTTCACAAGTATTATTATTTAACGACTCAGAAGAGAGAAACATTGCTTTGTAATAAACTTCTGATTGTTGAAATTTGTAAGCAGCAAGTATTGTAATTTTTTCTTTACTTGAAAGAAAATTGAAATTTTATTTTCTGCTGGAATAACATCCGTCTCGACCTTTATATTTTGCAAAGCTAAACGTTTTCACGGTAAAGTTAATATGGTACGTCATGTTTTTACCTAAACTTAAAACTTTAATAACCAACTTTAAACCGAAGAATATATAGTGTAAGTCTAAAAGTTTGGTTTAGCGGACCAAGTTTGTATCTTTGCAAGCATTCGAGTGTCGGATTTTGGCGGTCTTGTAACTTTCACTCTTCGGATCGGATCCAACCCGCGGGCTATAAGTTGACTACCCATGTGTTAGATGACTAACTATATTTATGTGGAAACAAACTTTAATAGCTAGCTGACTTTCAAATTAGGTTATTCCTACAGTGTGATTAAAACTAACTGAATTATAAAGTCATAGAATAAATATAAGTTTATATATGTGCAACATAATAAGTACTGACAAGTGTCTTACTGACAATAAGCATATAAGGTTAAAGCAGGTATAAGGTTTAAGTAAGTATAAGGTTGAAGTAAAAGTATAAGGTTTAAGTAAGTACAAGTTTAAAGTAAGTATAAGGTTAAATTAAAAGTATAAGGTTTAAGTAAGTACAAGTTTAAAGTAAGTATAAGGTTTAAGTAAGTATAAGGTTAAATTAAAAGTATAAGGTTTAAGTAAGTACAAGTTTAAAGTAAGTATAAGGTTTAAGTAAGTACAAGGTTAAAGTAAGTATATGGTTAAAGTAACAGTATAAGTTAAAGTAACAGTATAAGCTTAAAGTAAGTATAAGGTTAAAGTGATAGTATAATGTTTAAGTAAGTATAGGTTTAAGTAATAGTATAAGGATAAAGAAACAATATAAGATTAAAGTAATAGTATAAGCTTAAAGTAAGCATAAGGTTAAAGTAAGTATAAGGTTAAAGTAATAGTATAAGGTTAAAGTATTGTCTCACGGCATACGAAAGTCCAGGCTTCTGCTCTGCAGACTTTCGCCGATGTTTTTGTTGAAGGTAAAAGTAAGTGTAAGGTCAAAGTAATTATAAGGTTAAATTAATAGTATAAAGTTAAACTAATAGTATTATGTGGTCGTTCCGGGCGACTTCCTTTCAAAAAATAAAACTTTGCACAAAGAAAGAAAAAAACATATAACCAACCTTGTATACAACTTAGTTGTGAGTAAATTTGAAAACCTATTTCACAGAATTTCGTTATAATTAGTGTTACAACAAATTAGAAACTAATTTGTAATAAAAGTTTATAAATTAAAGCGGCCCCTAAAGTATACTTCAAAATAATTTATGTAACAACATACAAGTTAAACTAAAATGTAAAGCAATTTTTTATTTTTAGAAAAATTACATTCAATAAGCTTCAAACTTTAACAAGTGAGAATTTGTATTGTATGTAACAATTTGTATGTTTTCTTACTAGAGGTCGCCATATCGAGTAACGTTTCATTACATTTATAAACTGAATAATGTGATTCTACTCAAGCGGCGCCATGGCTTAGTTGGTTAAAGCGCCTGTCTAGTAAACAGGAGATCCCGAGTTCGAATCTCGGTGGTGCCTCGCTTGCCTTTAATTTTTCGATCAAGTTAAGTTTTTTTTAATTAACTTATTTATATAATAAGACTGTTTTTTTAAATTTAAGCCATTGTTTCAGTTTAAAATTCAAAATGGTTTTTGTGAGATTAGGGAAAACGTTATAAATTAATGATTAAACTACTTGAAAAAAAAACTGTAAACAGTTTATAATAGTATTTGAAGTTAAAACACAGTTTTATGAATTAATGAACAGTTAAAAACAAAATTACTTTAATCTTATCTTAATCTTTTTGATATTAATTAATTTGCATTAATACTTTTATTAAAATAAAATTTTTCTTTTATAAACAATTATTGATATGCTATCCCATAGCTAACGTTAGTATGCTTAAGTTCTATTTTAATACTCATATAAACTCAGTACAAAAAATGTACTTTGATTACATAAATTTAAGCAAATTAAACTTTATATAATAATAAAAAAATTGATAATTCTAGTTTTCTTTTATCTAACTTTCTTTAAACTGAGTTTCTTTAAAAAGTACTGTATGCGAGATTCTCGTTATAGATGTTTAAATTGTAAGTTGTTTTTAAATAGTTAAAAAAACGTAAAAGAAATATAGAATTATTTGATAAAAGGTTTGTATTAAAAGTGGCAAAATTTATAGCAAATCATATGTTCAAAGACAAAAGCTGTTTTTAAACAAGCATTTTGATCAACCTAATTACGGTCGCTTTTACAAAGTCACGCAAACACTTAAGTTTATAAGCCGTTAAGTACAATGCTAGATATGTGGCCTGTTGGCGCAACGGTAGCGCGTCTGACTCCAGATCAGAAGGTTGCGTGTTCAAATCACGTCCCGGTCACTTTTTCTTTACAGTATTTAATTGTCGTATTGTTACATGTGAATTTGCATCATTGTAAACAACCTTTATTTCATTTTTGATAAGAGAACATTATTGTTTTTATTTTTCTCAGTAGTAGTATTTAGTTTTTGAGCAAATCATTTAACAGTTGTTTCTACAAATTATTGTTGTGATAACTTGTGTTTAATATACACAATGCACTGCACACAAGTAGAATGCGAAGATCAAAACTAAAACTTTATGTCCATTTAGGTGCAGGAATGTACTTTACTTCAACCCAGGCATGTAGCTAGGTACACGTTTCTGCAAATCTGCAGAAACGTATACTTTTGTTTCAACTCTTCAGCTTATAAAGGCCCTGCTTTCTTAGCATTCAGTATCATTTTTAGTTTTGCATTTCTGAGAGATTGTAGCAGTAATGCATGCTTCACTGCTTTGTTTATTGTATAAGAGAAGAGATTGCAAAAAAAGATCAATTTCTCAATGCTTGATCCCGTTGTTAGCGAAACAGAAAAGTCTCGACCGCCGGCTCCGTTTAGGGAAAGTACCGAAGGGCCGAGCGATCGTCACAGTGGCGTCCTCCTCGGGTCTGAACCCATTATTATAAAAAAATATAATACCTTAGATAATAGGCAGAATTGCGATTCTGGCGTGCAAGCGATCAATGCCTCTGCACACCCAGAAAGAATTTATTGCGAACCAGGAACGATAGCGAACAACGAAGCTTCCTCGTATCCACAAAACTCGCACGATTTATATACAGCAAGCGTAGATAACTCGCACTCTTCGATTTATCAAAGAAACGCTGCTGAAATTGTACAAGTTAGTCCGCACCTTAGTAATAGGCAGGACGATATAGAAAATCTTAGCCTAAGCGAATTAGAGCTAAGGATTAAGACAATAAAAGAAAATCGTCGCACGAACGCTTTACGAAACAAGTTACGTGCGCTAATGACAGAATCATTGTCAGATAATAACAATGTTTATAATTTAGAAAACGGCGCTCGATGTTTTGAAACTGAACAAGATCGATTGCGCCGTAAGATAATCGAAAATGCTAAGCTATTTCGACAACTTCGAAATATTTCAGAACCTCGCGCGGAACTCGAATTATTCGAGTCGCGCTGTAAGTCGTTTCATATCGATAGCGATCGTGAGAAACTTGAGTTATTAATCCATATTTGGCCTCGAGATGACATAATTAATTTTCGCGAAACTAATAGCGAGTGTCATTTCAACTACCCTAATTTAAAAACTTATCTTATTGGCAAAAAATCTAGTTTGCCACACATACTTCGATTTAAACAGAGTACCTTAGGGCAGGCGTCTTTCCAGTCAGATAAGTGCCTAGCTGAAAAGTTGTCTAAAGCTGATAAGGATAGTATGATAAAGTATTTTATGTCAGCTATATGTCCAATCGAACTAAAAAAGAAAGTTGAAGAAGCTTTTACGCTTAAATTAGACGATTTTTTAGTAAAAATTGAACAGATTTACTCTGGATCTCACTCGGAGATTCTAGAAAAAGCTCAAGAATTTCGTTATGAGCAAAGATCGCAGAATTTTCATAAAAAGAAACAAAATAATAATAAAAATTCGCATGTACAGCAATCTTCGCGTCGCCCTTATAGACATAATCAAAGTAATCAAGTTGAATACGATCAACAAAACGATTATAATAATCAAAACGCGCGTTACGACAGTAATATAAACTATCAGAACGTAGCGAACAATAACATGGGGTTCGGCAACGTTCAGCCGAACCATATGCAGTTTCAGAATGTAATGCCACCAAACGGCCAAGTTTTTAACCAGAACCCCGTTCAGGTTAACAATAGATATAATAATTCAGGGTATACCAATGGTCCGAGTAATTTCCAGGGACAAGGTCCTCCATTTAATCAAGGTTTTCATAATCAAGGGCCTCCGTTTAATAATCAAACCAACTTACCAAGTCAAGGGCATCCCCCAAACAACCAAAATTTTCATAATCGGCAGGGCTCCTTTAATCCAAAAAACGGGCACCCCTCCTCCCGACAGTAAGAGGTAGGGAGGAGAGGGGAGATCCACCTCTTGTTAAGACAGTCGGCTGTGTTTTTAAAATATCTGAGCAAACTGATTCTGATTTAAAATCAACCGCGTTAACGTACTTTAGCGGCGATATTAGTAACCTTAAGACTTCTTTAAAACCGGAAAACGAGTTAACAGAGTCAAAAAATTTTAGCAAGACACATGATGTTCAGGTTGATGCTGAACAACAGTCGACGTCTTTCGCGCCGGTTGAAGATAGTAACGAGGTTGATAGTGCAGAAGCCTATTGTGACGTCATAACAAAGCAGCCTTCGACTGTGGAAAGGCTACCCGTGCCGACCGTAAAATCCGTTAATATGACAAGTGCAGAAACACATATAGTCAATAACGAGCTAGGAAAACAACGTTTCAAAGAACCGTATCAACGTTCTAAACTTATTGTCAATACAGATTATATCAGCCCTTCTTATAGTAATTACACTTCAGGTTCATTATTTGTAAACAATAATTCGTGCACAAATAAAGCGTTTAAAAATATACGTCATCTTAAGCGATATCAGCAGCGAAACATTATTTACAATGAGCCAGTGAATAAAATAAGCCAACCTTATAAGTTGCGTAAAATACAAGTTCACGATTAATTACGCTGACGAACCGAGCGATGACTAATTCTACAAAGCAATTAAATTATTATCAGCGGCACTTGAGTTTTAGCGTTTAGCAATAAAACTAATTTAATTTTTGTTTAGCTTTGCGCAGCAAAAAAGAAAAAGCTCACGTTAAAAGGTCGTGTATTTTAAACTTGCGATTTATCAAACACGCGTTGACGTTTTTCTTCATAAAAAGAAGCGTTACTAACAAGTTTAGTCTTTTAGCAAAATTAACATATTTTTTTCTTCTTGAATGAAGGGTCAAGTTTTAAGAAAATGTTGAATACATGTTTGTTATTTTCTTTGTTTGTATTTTGATCTACATTCTTTAAAAATTAGTTGTTTTCGTTTAAAATGCTTGCAAAGTTTAAAAATTAATTTCAATTAATGTCAGTTTTGTTTATTGTTTGTGTTAATTTTTTTCTATTTTTCTTAAACATTAGTATTTTTTATTCTTCTTTTCGTTTAAACGTAATAAGTTATTTTTTATTCGTTATACACTTTTTAACATAGAATTAAGCCTTAAATAGGTTTGAAATTGTTACAATTTTCAAACGTAGTAACTAAGAATTCTTCTTTATCTTGAAATTAGCAAATTTTGTTATTATTTGAAATTCATACTAATAACATAGAATAAAATTGTTAAACAAGTCATGTTTAAGGAGTATATGACAAGTCTATTACGTAAGTAAACAAGTATATGTTATGATTTTTTGTTTTAAAATATCGAATGTTTACTTTTGATATATTCTTAAATAAATAGGAGTTGTTGTTGATTTATCGTTTCAAAACAACTTATTTCCTGTACTTGTTTTAAAATTAATGCAGAACGATTGCTTTGATTTTAACTCCCACATTTTATATACACTGATATGTTCTTTTGACAATTTATTTCTCAATTGTTGTTTTACTTCTTATTAAAGGAAACAAATTAAAATTTAAACGCACTATGAAATATGTAATGAAGCCTATTTGAAACTTAATAAGTTAAGTCAAAAAATTTAATTTGCATTGTTGTAGTGAAATTATGCAACAATAATTCTGAACTGCGATCGATGAGAATTCTGACTGAGTTAATTAGGAGCAGTGTTTTTTACTAAAACACAGTGTTTAAACTTTTTTGTAACAAATGACTTTTCTTAATTGTTAAGGTCTTTAAAAACCAGTTAGAGTTTTTTTCTGTTTCAGTTCAAAGTAAGGGAAATGAGTTGTAAATCGTTAACCTTTTTTGTCCGTAAATGTCATCTTTTCTTGTATAATTGTAACATTGCGAGAATGCTTCAGCGGATTGGTTTTTACGACGTGTAGCAATGATTATAGCTATTGTTAAATAAACATTATACCTCGTTAAGCAAATTGAAAGCTAATTATCGTTGTCATTTTCAAATAACTATAAAAATAAAATAAAACTAAGTTTTTTCAAAAAACAAAAAGTCTGCGATTTAATTGTTTTAAAATTATATCGGCCGGTTGAAGCATTCTTTCAGTTATTGATTGACATCAGGGCTTACTTTATATTTTACGTTAAACGTGAAAATAGTAAATATCATTATAAATACAATGTTTAGTTAATAAACTAGACGATTTTATTAAACTATTTTAATGTTTACGCTATATTTAACATTGTATTTTATATTACATATGTTTTTTAAATAAACAATCACAATGGATGGAAGTATTGACGCCATAAAGAATCTTTAGAAGACCTCATTTGTCACAATGAGTCTTACTTGGTTGCAAATGGAGATTCACACGTTACTGTACAAAATTCGTGGAAAAAAGATGAAGCACTCTAATCGCTGACACGTCATTGTTTCACGAATATCACGATGTGGAAGAGACTTCGCTAACATTCAAAACCACTCAGTGGAAATGCTTACCGGTTTAGCATCTAGTTGTTCCATTACAACTGTGATATTCATTGCGGGAACCACCCGTTTTATCTCAACGAGGAGTGGAGAAAAGACAACAGGGCTACAGAACTATAGAACTGCTTCAATTTGCTAAGAGCCAATAAACTGTAAACTTTTTTAGGGATTGAGTAACATAATTCTAGGATTGTGTAAACTTTTGAATTTTTTAATTAAAATTTTAAAGCTTGTTTATTTTATTATATATTTTATTTTTTGAATTCAAATCATTGTTTCTTTAATTTTATGGCACATCTAAAACAAAATTTTAATACCTTAAAAACAAAAATGAAATTATAAAACAAAAGAGTGAAAACTTCTTTGATATGTTTTATTAAGTATTAGTGTGATATTGCTAATTGCTACTTTTGATTTACATTGTCATTTTTTTAAGTATTGTTGCATACTTTACAATATCAACAAATTATTAGCATGTTTTCTAAAAGAAGGAATCTTAAGCGTTAAGTTTTTACTCCTTCGTATTTATTTTTTATGTTTTGTCGCTTTTAAATTACATCAAATTTTTTCGTACATACAATTTTTTCTTTTAGCTTACATTACAAGTAAACACTACATCAACGTTATTTTAAGCTTTATGCTTTGTGTATTAAAAACTTGTTTAGTATTGCACGTAATCGAATTTCGTGGTATAAGTGATAATAACATCCTTACAATTTCCATACTCTCATTTAATTCAAAAAAAAATGACTGGAGTGGGGGAAGGGGAGCGCACGGAAAATGCGTTATTGAAATCCCTAAGCCTCCACAGTCATTTCTTCTTCGGGCTAGACGGAGTGTAGCAGTCTAACAGACATGCTCTGTTATAAATTGAGAGAATTGGGAAAAAGGGATTGTTAAAGCACTATATATACTACGCATGAACGATTACGTCGCTTTTGTATCGCATGCGCTTTTTATCGCATGCGCTTTTTATCGCATGCGCTTCTTGATCGCATAGACGAAATATGCAAAAGTCAGTGTTTACTTTTTGCTAGTTTAGTATTATATTATACTTGTGTTCATTTACTTACGATTATAGAGTGTATTTGGTGTTTTATATTTTATGTTGTGAGTTCTTTTAATAAATAATTGTGTTTATACATTTTTGTTGTTTTAGCTTATACTACTTGACCATTCATTCGCGGTATATTAATCGATAAGTAGCGCGATATGAATTCTAAACAAGTTGCCAAGAAATTGGCCAAAATGACTACTCGCTCTGAGTCAGCCAACGCGCCTGATCCCGTTGTTAGCGAAACAGAAAAGTCTCGACCGCCGGCTCCGTTTAGGGAAAGTACCGAAGGGCCGAGCGATCGTCACAAGATAATTTTGACATATAGTGTTGTAAAAACTGAACAAATTATATACATCAAGTTGTATACATTTAGCTCATATAGGTTTAATTTATCAAAAAGCTATGCATTGTTAAATTGGTTCTAATAAAATCTTTGGATTTTTGTTCAAAAATCAAAATCGTACGTCTTTATGTTACAAAAATTTGCTTAACTTAATTTTGTTTCTATTGATTTCGTTAAATGTTCGATTTTGAAAATTTCCACAAAATTCCGAAAGTTGTACAGTTAACATTATAACTGTTTTTGAGTTAAATTGGCATTTTCTTATACTTGTTTTCAATGACAGTTTTACGGGTTTACACAAGTCGCAACACATAAATTGCCTTGTATACAGTTATCACTCATACTTCAACATTCCATTTATTTTTGAATTATTATAATAACTGCATACTTTCATATTAATTTCAATTATATCCGAGGTAGTTAAAATTGATGTGTTCCCGCTAGAACGTTACCACGCGTCATTTAGATACTTAGGTTTTTACAGATTCGTAACTTTTTTGACCTAGCTACGTCCCTGCTACAGCCCAATCATGTAAGATGCTAAAAATAAAACTTTTTGAGTTTGTTGCTTCTTTGAGATAAGGATTTGATCTTTCATAAACAAATAACAACTTTTTATCCTTATAGATGAATTAAAGATTTATCTAAGAATTTATGCCTTAAATATCAGAACTGACCTAAAACGTAATCGTCAAAAAATGTCCTTCGAGCCGGAGTCGAACCAGCGACCTATGGATTACTAACTACATGCTACAGTCCACCGCTCTACCAACTGAGCTATCGAAGGCGACGATCGCTTCAGTTTTATTGCATTTATAAAATCATGTCTCAATTCCATTTAGCTTATGTGTACGTACAAGTTAAGTACTTTTTTGTTGTTTTTTATGCAATTTTATGTTTTTAATTTAGTATGTGCATGTATAGGGAAAGGGTCACTTTTGCACGAGCGTCACTTTTGCACGAGAGGACACTTTTGCACGAGGGTCACTTTTGCACGAAGGGTCACTTTTGCACGAGGGGACACTTTTGCACGGCGACTCTTTTGCACGAGCGTCACTTTAGCACGAGGGGAAACTTTTGCACGGCGTCACTTTTGCACGCAGGGTCACTTTTGCACAAGGGACACTTTTGCACGGAGGGTCACTATTGCACGAGCGTCACTTTTGCACGAGGGGACACTTTTGCACGGCGACACTTATGCACGGAGGGTCACTTTTGCATGAGGGGACACTTTTGCACGGCGTCACTTTTGCACAGAGGGTCACTTTTGCACGAGGTGACACTTTTGCACGGCGACATTTTTTTTTTATAATTTTTTTTTTTTACTTAAATAATATTCGCTTTTAAACTTAAGTTGTTTTGAATACATAAAATGTGGTAGTTTTTTTATTAAAATTTAATGCAAAGACTTTGTTTGAAGTTTTACGTAGAAAAATATAATAACGTACCACAGTTCATTAATTTATATTTTTTAGCTTATATTAAATAAACTAGATGAATACACATTTTTAATTTTAAATGAAAACAGTTTTTAATATATTAAATGAAAATAGTCCGAATTTTGTTACTTTTCAAACAGGAAAATAAACTTAATTTAGTAAGGCTTTAGAACGTTTGAGTATTATTTTTTACTTGTTTTCTCTTAATGTTATAATTAGCATTATATAGTTGTTGAACAAATATTTTGAATTTATTTTAATTTGAAACAATAGTTAAATTAAAAAGAAAGATTTAGTTAGTTTTTAAAGTTTAAAGGTATTTCAGATTTTACTTGTTGTTTATTTTTATTTTTTAATTTAGCGTGAGAATAAAAAAAGCAATAAAATAGCGCATTTTTCATGGTTTAAACTTAGATTATTTCATAACAATAATGTTGAATGATCATGATAAGCCAATGATAGAGTAACATTTGGAAGTTTGAACTTATGTTCATCAAAAATATCATGAGATGCTTACACCAGCATTCCATGATCATGAAATAAGCTGATGAGAGCCTAACAATAATGTCCTTGGAGCGTTAGGTTTTTATTTTTGTTGTTAGTTCAATGCATTTAATTACTTGATGCTGATCGTTCTACATCAAATTGTAAATCGATATAAGTTTGTGGTTAAAATTTTGCTTTTTATGTTAATCTATAAATTTTATATCAAATAATGATTTTATATTTGTTATAATAAATAAACTATATGTGTTATTTTATCTTTTATTTATGTGTCTTCCAGTTTAAGAGGTCTAGGTTTTGATGCCTAGGTTCATCATATGAAAAATAAACTTGTAACCATATAGTAAATTATATAAAAAGGCATAGTTGTTTATTAGTATATTAAAATTCAAAATAAACTAGAACAACTTACTTACATTTAAGTATTTTTTATCCTAGTTTTAACTAAGATTTAATTTTAAGTATTAACTTTATTGTCCCCGGTAGGAATCTTTTATAAATAATCTTATTTTATCTATTATTATTTGTTTCTAACAGTAACTTTTACTGTTTAAGATTTTAGACCTTTCATTTTTTGTCTTTAGTATAGGTATATTATAACATTTTAGTTTTCAGTTTCTTTTTTCTGTTACAGACTTGGTAGTAGCTAAAAAAACTTTTATTCGGCCTGCATGCAAAATTGATTTTTTGTGCGAAAAAGTTATCGAGCCAAAATGTCGCTGTGCAAAAATTTCATCGTAAAAATGTGACATTGTGAAACAATGCAGCCGTAAAAAATTTTCATCGTGAAAAAATTTCGCCGTGCAAAAGTGTCACCTCGTGCAAAAGTGACCCTCCGTGCAAAAGTGACGCCGTGCAAAAGTGTCCCCTCGTGCAAAAGTGACCCTCCGTGCATAAGTGTCGCCGTGCAAAAGTGTCCCCTCGTGCAAAAGTGACGCTCGTGCATAAGTGTCGCCGTGCAAAAGTGTCCCCTCGTGCAAAAGTGACCCTGCGTGCAAAAGTGACGCCGTGCAAAAGTGTCCCCTCGTGCAAAAGTGACGCTCGTGCAAAAGAGTGGCCGTGCAAAAGTGTCCTCTCGTGCAAAAGTGACACCCACCCGCATGTATAACATTTAGTTACTTATTTTTTGTCGGGTTTATAACACGATAGAAATATAAAATAGAATAAAACAGTAATTACTAAATTTTTTTTGTCTTATAAAACTTAGTAAACTTTTTAAGCTAATAAATTATATTTAACCTTTTTATTGCTGTTTCAAACAGTTTTGAGTGAATCGTTTTGATAAAACTTAACAAAAAAGTCTAAGTTTCTTAAGAAAGGCGTTGTATAAACAACTATTTTGTATTCATTCCTCCATATCAAACTATTTTGACAAAAATATTATTTAGCTTTGTTACTTGTTAGTGGGTAATAAATAATTCTTTCAATGAAAGTTTCTTTTTTTAGTTTTTATTGTCATACGAATTTTTTGACGATAAATAAAATTACAATCTAATGATTGGCTTCAAAAAAATTGTAAACAAAATTTATACAATTTTAATTATTTAAAGAGTAGTTTAAATTTTAGTTGATTTAAATAGTTTCTTTTTATTTATTTCACTTTAACAGCTTATAAAACTTTATTTAAGTTAACTAGCTTGATATGTATAAATCTGTACATAAGGTCTTACATAAATTAAATATTAACTTAACTCACTAGCTTTTAAAGAACATAGATAACTTTTACGTTGCCAAAAAAGTATTTTTGGTTTAGAATATTGTAAAAAGCTTTTTTTTCTGTACAAATAAAGAAAGAATGGGTTTTAGATTGTAATAGTAAATTAATAATTTTATCTATTATTATAGCTTGTTTATTAGTAGCATTTACTATGCTTATTTAAAAACTGCTAAGTAACATAGCAACTAAAAAAGAAATATTTCAGATAAATAATCATCAGTGTAATGCTTATTAAGATTTCTAAAATTCAATTAATAATAAACATATTTTAGTAAAAGAAACACAAGTCAACTATAATATTTTTGTTATATCTCATTTAACAGTTCATTAAATAAAGTTAAACAATATTATTTTTTAGTTTTGACTTCAATTTTTAAAGTTTTATAGCCAAAACCTTAAAGTATTTGATTGTCAGGGCAGTAAATTCAAAACTTTTTAAAAGTTTTTACCGGGTAGGTGTCAAATATGCATGTAGGGAAACTTTTGCACGAAGACACTTTTGATTTTGAACGGCATCAATTTTGCACGAGAGTTTACTTTTGCACAGAGACACTTTTGCACGAGCTAAAAAAATTCTTAATTTATTTTTAATGTTGTTAATTTTGTTTTACTATCACTGTTGCCCCTAACCCTTAACATCGGTAGGTTATTTTTTTAAATATTTTCTTTTTTTGAAAGTTTAATTTAAATGATTTATAGTGCAAAAGTTTCTTTTCGTGCAAAATTGTTTTTGTGCAAAACTGTCCTTTCGTGCATTTTTGACCTAGAACATAACTATTTATATAAACATTTTTTTCTTAATATTAAAAAATAAATATTTTAATCTAATTACTCAAGCTTTCTGAATAAAAATATTAAGTTTAAAATATTTTAATTACATTTGTAGAATAAATATGAACTAGTTGATTTAATGATGTGTGAATAAATGTTTAAGAGCAAAAAACTATTTATTTTATATTAATAAACTAAATAACACTTGACTAAAACGCATTGAAAATAAGCAAAACTGAAATCTATGTTTAAGTAATTTTTTAACCGATATGTTTCAAAACTTGAATGTTCTAGATTCTAGAACAAACTTGTTATTTTACTTAAAATTTAGCCTTAACCTAAAGTTTATCGTTTAAGGTATTTTATAGGTTATAGTTTAATATTGACAGATATTATCTTTTTTAAGCAATAATTAACATGAGTTATCAAAAAAGTCACTGGATTTCACTTAAGCCATAAAGATGTTTTGCTTGGTGACGTAATAATGGTTAAGAGTTAATTTATAAATTTAATTTGTAGCATATCAACGTGTGGTAGAGTGGCCGAGTGGTCTAATGCGCAGGATTTAAGCTCCAGTCATTTCGATGGCGCGGGTTCGAATCCCATCTCTGCCAGTTTTTTTAATTTTATGTTTTTTGTAAGCAAAAGCTTCTTCTATTAAAAGTGTTTTAAAGATTATTTTAATAAAAATAAAAGCCATGTTTAACAATGCTTATATTGTTTACATTACAATTAGTTTGTCACATTTCATCAGTCAAGAAGTAAACGACGATTTGAACAATTAAAAAAATTATCGAAAAAGAGACCGACGGAGATGGGATTCGAACCCACGCGTGCAGAGCACAATGGATTAGCAGTCCATCGCCTTAACCACTCGGCCACCCCGTCTCGTGGTTAATATTGTTTCTAGGCAATATAAATTTAGTAGCTAGAGAAAACGTAACAACTGAGTATGTAGTTTTTTGCAACGGTTTGTAACTTGTACCTTAGTAATATTGCATTAAATTTTGCGTGTTAGTATATTTTTT
Organism: Thalia democratica; assembly: GCF_965202585.1. NCBI lineage: Eukaryota > Metazoa > Chordata > Thaliacea > Salpida > Salpidae > Thalia > Thalia democratica. Next base: position 34,762,397 of record NC_139170.1, on the reverse strand, counting down.
TAATGTTTAATCCCTCATGTTTTTTACTTTACAGTTTAATCAACTTTTAAATTGTGACGTCATTCTCCGCACGCTAGTTAAATCTATAACACGAAAAACCTTTTGCGGCTGTAGCTCAGACATTGAAGTTTGATCAAAGTCGAAAACAAACAAACACTAGACAAGTGTTGAAGAGCTAATTGAAAGTTTGAACTTTATGCACGGCTCGCCCCTTTTAATCAAGAATGTTTCTAACTCACAGTCTAATTGAAACATCTTACTTTTGACTATCCTTTTAATCCTCAAATTTATATATATACCCTGTTTCAGAGAGTTACACGTGTATAGATTTCTTTGTTGCAAAAAAATGAAAAAATTCAATTTTGTGTTTATTATGTCTTACTTGTCAATGTGTAGTCAACGTAGTCGAAAAATCAATTTTGTGAGCTAAGTTGTGGATAAAGACAAAATAATTAGTAACATTTGAAGTAAAGCGAGGTAAAATCTTGAAGATTGATAAGCGAGTGCAAATTGTGTCAATGAAACGTCCGCACAACTTCAACTACTTCTATGACGTAATATCAGTAGATTTATAAACGCTAAAAGCTACTTTAAATTGTGTAGCTCAGATGGTACAGCGCGCGCATAGCATACGCGTGATGCCGGAATCAAATCTCTAATTTTATTTTGTATAGAAATGTATACCTCTTCTCGTTTTGAAACTAAACACTACATAAATTAATGCTACAACTTTTGTCATATTCTAAACTTTTATTCTTTTTTTTTGAAAGGTTTGTTGTGTAAAAGTAAGTTAGTTTATTTTGTTAAGCAAAGAAAGACAAAGTACTTATACTTGTTTCAATAATTATTTTAAGTAATAACTTATACGAAAACAAATTTCACAGATATATTTTTAATATGTTATTTTAGCTGTGAACCCAAACAGCATGTAAGTTTCTACTGTTTTTTTTTTCATTACTAAAACTAAACAACTTATTGTTTGGAAAAACATTTTTAATTATAGTATAGCTTTAGCAAGATCAGTTAGAAAGTTTTTCTAATTGTAATTACCGGCCAAAAATTTGTATTAGTAAAGTTTAGTTTATAACCGTGCCGTTGATAAACACAATTACAATAAACTTTAAGTTTTGGATGAGCTCTTAAACAAATATCAAAACTTTTAAAGTTATATAATCTATGAATAAGTTTATTTTCAAACATTTGAAACTTAGTTTATTAAGACTTAATCAATACATTTTTCAATAAAAATAAAATGTAATCGTAGTGGTTTTAAAAGAGCAATTAAAACATCAAAAAATAAATAGGCGTACTTTTGTTTCGCTATCATATTTTTACTGTAACTGCTATTTTTCTGCTGTTGTTTCTGATGTTTTTTTTTTCTAAGTGTTTACTTTGTTATCCTGTAAAAGCAAAAGCTTACTTATAAGCTCTATTAGCTTTTCTTTTCTGCAGTTGGAGATTACTAAACTGATAGTTTTCGTTTAATATTTTTTGTTAAAGCCTTTGGTTGTAGTTTGATCTTCTATCTACAGCGTGCTTAGAAACTTGAACTGTTTTACCATTAGGACCTGTCACGTTTGCGGCGTCTAACATAATATTTTTACTATTATGTACAGAAATATCGAAGTATATATGGAAGCTTAAAAATAAGAATATTGGATACAAAATAAATTTGGAAATTATCCACCATATTGGCAAAGCGAAAAACCCACAAAGCATTTGCAGTACTTGCATATTAGAAAAGGTCGCGATCGCTAAAGCAGACAGAGGGGATAATCTAAACAAACGGTACAAACTCTTTTATTCCTGACCGCACTTCCGAAAACTCCACTTCAAAACTTAAATTACTCGTAATACAGGTTTTGTGCATGCTTTTTAATTATTGTAACTATAATTTTCTTAAAGTTAAAATTTTTTTTTTTCTAATTTATTCAAGTAAAATTTTCAAATTTTCGTAACTATTACAAGCACAAAATTACTTAAATTTACAATATTTAAGTCACAATAAAATTTAGCTTGATTAAAATTCATCTTAACTTAAGCCCACTTATTACAGTAGACTACCGCTTAAGTACGCACTTTTTTTGACCAAAAAAAGTAAAAGTTACTGTTAGAAACAAATAATAATAGATAAAATAAGATTATTTATAAAAGATTCCTACCAGGGACAATAAAGTTAATTTATATAGAAACTAGGATAAAAAATACTTAAATGTAAGTAAGTTGTTCTAGTTTATTTTGAATTTTAATATACTAATAAACAACTATGCCTTTTTATATAATTTACTATATGGTTAAAAGTTTATTTTTCATATGATGAACCTAGGCATCAAAACCTAGACCTCTTAAACTGGAAGACACATAAATAAAAGATAAAATAACACATATAGTTTATTTATTATGACAAATATAAAATCATTATTTATATAAAATTTATAGATAAACATAAAAAGCAAAATTTTAACCACAAACTTATATCGATTTACAATTTGATGTAGAACGATCAGCATCAAGTAATTAAATGCATTGACTAACAACAAAAATAAAAACCTAACGCTCCAAGGACATTATCGTTAGGCTCTCATCGGCTTATTTCATGATCATTTGCGCTAATGAAAAATTTCATGAATTTCATGAAAAATGCGCTATTTTATTGCTTTTTTTATTCTCACGCTAAATTAAAAAATAAAAATAAACAACAAGTAAAATCTGAAATACCTTTAAACTTCAAAAACTAACTAAATCTTTCTTTTTAATTTAACTATTGTTTTAGATTAAAATAAATTCAAAATATTTGTTCAACAACTATATAATGCTAATTATAACATTAAGAGAAAACAAGTAAAAAATAATACTCAAACGTTCTAAAGCCTTACTAAATTAAGTTTATTTTCCTGTTTGAAAAGTAACAAAATTCGGACTATTTTCATTTAATATATTCAAAACTGTTTTTATTTAAAATTAAAAATGTGTATTCATCTAGTTTATTTAATATAAGCTAAAAAATATAAAATAATGAACTGTGGTACGTTATTATATTTTTCTACGTAAAACTTCAAACTAAGTCTTTGCATTAATTTTTAATAAAAAAACTACCACATTTTATGTATTCAAAACAACTTAAGTTTAAAAGCGAATATTATTTAAGTAAAACAAAAAATTATTAAAAAAAAAAATGTCGCCGTGCAAAAGTGTCACCTCGTGCAAAAGTGACCCTCTGTACAAAAGTGACGCCGTGCAAAAGTGTCCCCTCGTGCAAAAGTGACCCTTCGTGCAAAAGTGACCCTCGTGCAAAAGTGTCCTCTCGTGCAAAAGTGACGCTCGTGCAAAAGTGACGCTCGTGCAAAAGTGACCCTTTCCCTATACATGCACATACTAAATTAAAAACATAAAATTGCATAAAAAACAACAAAAAAGTACTTAACTTGTACGTATACATAAGCTAAATGGAATTGAGACATGATTTTATAAATGCAATAAAACTGAAGCGATCGTCGCCTTCGATAGCTCAGTTGGTAGAGCGGTGGACTGTAGCATGTAGTTAGTAATCCATAGGTCGCTGGTTCGACTCCGGCTCGAAGGACATTTTTTGACGATTACGTTTTAGGTCAGTTCTGATATTTAAGGCATAAATTCTTAGATAAATCTTTAATTCATCTATAAGGATAAAAAGTTGTTATTTGTTTATGAAAGATCAAATCCTTATCTCAAAGAAGCAACAAACTCAAAAAGTTTTATTTTTAGCATCTTACATGATTGGGCTGTAGCAGGGACGTAGCTAGGTCAAAAAAGTTACGAATCTGTAAAAACCTAAGTATCTAAATGACGCGTGGTAACGTTCTAGCGGGAACACATCAATTTTAACTACCTCGGATATAATTGAAATTAATATGAAAGTATGCAGTTATTATAATAATTCAAAAATAAATGGAATGTTGAAGTATGAGTGATAACTGTATACAAGGCAATTTATGTGTTGCGACTTGTGTAAACCCGTAAAACTGTCATTGAAAACAAGTATAAGAAAATGCCAATTTAACTCAAAAACAGTTATAATGTTAACTGTACAACTTTCGGAATTTTGTGGAAATTTTCAAAATCGAACATTTAACGAAATCAATAGAAACAAAATTAAGTTAAGCAAATTTTTGTAACATAAAGACGTACGATTTTGATTTTTGAACAAAAATCCAAAAATTTTATTAGAACCAATTAAACAATGCATAGCTTTTTGATAAATTAAACCTATATGAGCTAAATGTATACAACTTGATGTATATAATTTGTTCAGTTTTTACAACACTATATGTCAAAATTATCTCTCAGAAATGCAAAACTAAAAATGATACTGAATGCTAAGAAAGCAGGGCCTTTATAAGCTGAAGAGTTGAAACAAAAGTATACGTTTCTGCAGATTTGCAGAAACGTGTACCTAGCTACATGCCTGGGTTGAAGTAAAGTACATTCCTGCACCTAAATGGACATAAAGTTTTAGTTTTGATCTTCGCATTCTACTTGTGTGCAGTGCATTGTGTATATTAAACACAAGTTATCACAACAATAATTTGTAGAAACAACTGTTAAATGATTTGCTCAAAAACTAAATACTACTACTGAGAAAAATAAAAACAATAATGTTCTCTTATCAAAAATGAAATAAAGGTTGTTTACAATGATGCAAATTCACATGTAACAATACGACAATTAAATACTGTAAAGAAAAAGTGACCGGGACGTGATTTGAACACGCAACCTTCTGATCTGGAGTCAGACGCGCTACCGTTGCGCCAACAGGCCACATATCTAGCATTGTACTTAACGGCTTATAAACTTAAGTGTTTGCGTGACTTTGTAAAAGCGACCGTAATTAGGTTGATCAAAATGCTTGTTTAAAAACAGCTTTTGTCTTTGAACATATGATTTGCTATAAATTTTGCCACTTTTAATACAAACCTTTTATCAAATAATTCTATATTTCTTTTACGTTTTTTTAACTATTTAAAAACAACTTACAATTTAAACATCTATAACGAGAATCTCGCATACAGTACTTTTTAAAGAAACTCAGTTTAAAGAAAGTTAGATAAAAGAAAACTAGAATTATCAATTTTTTTATTATTATATAAAGTTTAATTTGCTTAAATTTATGTAATCAAAGTACATTTTTTGTACTGAGTTTATATGAGTATTAAAATAGAACTTAAGCATACTAACGTTAGCTATGGGATAGCATATCAATAATTGTTTATAAAAGAAAAATTTTATTTTAATAAAAGTATTAATGCAAATTAATTAATATCAAAAAGATTAAGATAAGATTAAAGTAATTTTGTTTTTAACTGTTCATTAATTCATAAAACTGTGTTTTAACTTCAAATACTATTATAAACTGTTTACAGTTTTTTTTCAAGTAGTTTAATCATTAATTTATAACGTTTTCCCTAATCTCACAAAAACCATTTTGAATTTTAAACTGAAACAATGGCTTAAATTTAAAAAAACAGTCTTATTATATAAATAAGTTAATTAAAAAAAACTTAACTTGATCGAAAAATTAAAGGCAAGCGAGGCACCACCGAGATTCGAACTCGGGATCTCCTGTTTACTAGACAGGCGCTTTAACCAACTAAGCCATGGCGCCGCTTGAGTAGAATCACATTATTCAGTTTATAAATGTAATGAAACGTTACTCGATATGGCGACCTCTAGTAAGAAAACATACAAATTGTTACATACAATACAAATTCTCACTTGTTAAAGTTTGAAGCTTATTGAATGTAATTTTTCTAAAAATAAAAAATTGCTTTACATTTTAGTTTAACTTGTATGTTGTTACATAAATTATTTTGAAGTATACTTTAGGGGCCGCTTTAATTTATAAACTTTTATTACAAATTAGTTTCTAATTTGTTGTAACACTAATTATAACGAAATTCTGTGAAATAGGTATTCAAATTTACTCACAACTAAGTTGTATCAAGGTTGGTTATATGTTTTTTTCTTTCTTTGTGCAAAGTTTTATTTTTTGAAAGGAAGTCGCCCGGAACGACCACATAATACTATTAGTTTAACTTTATACTATTAATTTAACCTTATAATTACTTTGACCTTACACTTACTTTTACCTTCAACAAAAACATCGGCGAAAGTCTGCAGAGCAGAAGCCTGGACTTTCGTATGCCGTGAGACAATACTTTAACCTTATACTATTACTTTAACCTTATACTTACTTTAACCTTATGCTTACTTTAAGCTTATACTATTACTTTAATCTTATATTGTTTCTTTATCCTTATACTATTACTTAAACCTATACTTACTTAAACATTATACTATCACTTTAACCTTATACTTACTTTAAGCTTATACTGTTACTTTAACTTATACTGTTACTTTAACCATATACTTACTTTAACCTTGTACTTACTTAAACCTTATACTTACTTTAAACTTGTACTTACTTAAACCTTATACTTTTAATTTAACCTTATACTTACTTAAACCTTATACTTACTTTAAACTTGTACTTACTTAAACCTTATACTTTTAATTTAACCTTATACTTACTTTAAACTTGTACTTACTTAAACCTTATACTTTTACTTCAACCTTATACTTACTTAAACCTTATACCTGCTTTAACCTTATATGCTTATTGTCAGTAAGACACTTGTCAGTACTTATTATGTTGCACATATATAAACTTATATTTATTCTATGACTTTATAATTCAGTTAGTTTTAATCACACTGTAGGAATAACCTAATTTGAAAGTCAGCTAGCTATTAAAGTTTGTTTCCACATAAATATAGTTAGTCATCTAACACATGGGTAGTCAACTTATAGCCCGCGGGTTGGATCCGATCCGAAGAGTGAAAGTTACAAGACCGCCAAAATCCGACACTCGAATGCTTGCAAAGATACAAACTTGGTCCGCTAAACCAAACTTTTAGACTTACACTATATATTCTTCGGTTTAAAGTTGGTTATTAAAGTTTTAAGTTTAGGTAAAAACATGACGTACCATATTAACTTTACCGTGAAAACGTTTAGCTTTGCAAAATATAAAGGTCGAGACGGATGTTATTCCAGCAGAAAATAAAATTTCAATTTTCTTTCAAGTAAAGAAAAAATTACAATACTTGCTGCTTACAAATTTCAACAATCAGAAGTTTATTACAAAGCAATGTTTCTCTCTTCTGAGTCGTTAAATAATAATACTTGTGAAAATAATATGAACTTAAAAGAAGATATAAAGGTTAAACTTCAAATTAAAAAAAACTTATGGTTTGTTTAATACTGTTTGAAAACCCTGAGTAAAAAAGTGCGTCGACCGGGAGTCGAACCCGGAACTAGTGCTTGGAAGGCACCAATGCTAACCGTTACACCATCGACGCTTGTGTCGGTCACTTGCAATTAAGGAATATATACTTATCTATTGTTATCAACTGTCTTACAAGCGTTAAGAGAAATTGCTAAGGTTAGACACGAGTAAATTTACTCGCGGTATCAAATCAATAAGTTTATAATTACATAAATGTATCTTCAATCGCAAGTCGTTGTGGCCGAGTGGTTAAGGCGATTGACTAGAAATCAATTGGGCTCTGCCCGCGCAGGTTCGAATCCTGCCGACGACGCTTTTTACCAAATTTAAGTTGTCATTAACTAGTTCGTAATACTTTTTGCTTTACTAAAGTTAAATTTTTGCTTTTAATTTAAATTCACAACTAGATTATTGTATAAAAGTTATTATTTCAAAGTTGTAAGAAAAAACTGGTTCTATATAAGCTTTAATCAAAATAAAAGTTAGTACATGTTAAAACAAGTTTATATGTTTTATTAGTTTTCTCGTTATAGTAAAAATTCTTAATTAGTAATATAAAAACCTTAAATTTGCAAATTAAAATAGCATTATAGTTAAAAAAGAAGTTAATAAAGTTTTGTGGAAATAAGTACAGTTGTAATAGCGTTTTAATTGTTTTCTAGTTTAAATTAAACCATTTTATTCTAAACTTATCAGTTTAATAAAACAAAATGTAGTTTGCTTGCAGTTGGTTTTTTTTAAGTTTGCAAAAAAAGGTTGTAAATTTTTCTAGCATTGTATTAGGCATGATTATTTTTTAAAATATTGACCAAAACGTTGTTGTTTAGAACTGTTTGAAAACAAACGATATATGTGCAAAAATATTTTAATCGTACAGTAAACTTTCATTTAAAAGTTTTTTTGGAATAGTTATTATTAGATGCACATAATTTAATAATTTGAAAAAAATAGAAACTTTAAGCCCACATTTAACTAAATCTTTAAAAACAATCCTAATAAAAGAGTTACTACAGCTCTTCACTACTCATATAAGTAATTTGATAAAAGGTTGTAAGCATAATTAGACTTATGCATTAATGAAAGCACAGAAAAATAAAGTTTGTTATGTTTAGTACCAGGCTGACCAATACTTTTTATAAATAGGTTCAAAAAATGTTATTAACTTAATATAAAAAGAAGTAAACTTTTAATCAAATTTTATTTAGTTAAATCAGTTAAAATAACTAGAGGAAATTGTTTTTTTCAAGCAGTTATTTGTATATATTTTTCAACATAAACAATAGTCAATTTAAAGTAATTCAAAGTTGATAGCTTACAGTAGTTTGAGATGAAGTAAAACAATACAAACTTATTAAACCTTTTATAAAGCACAACTTTAATTATATTTAACCTTACTAATAAAATGTATTTATGTACTCTACACTTTGAAATTAACTATAAGTGCAATTACTTAGTAATTAGCTGTTCTCAGACGTTTTTTTTACTATATATGTTGTTAAAAGATATTTTTTCACTATGTATACACTATAATACAGTGTTTGTATTACACTAATTGAAAAACAAAAGAATAAAAAGGAGCCTGACAGGGGACTTGAAGCCCTGACCGTTGGATTAAAAGTCCAACGCTCTACCGACTGAGCTAGCCAGGCTTATGTATGATTTTAAAATATCAATATATATACTAACAAGCTAAGCAACGCTTAATGTATACTTTCGTTTTCGAAATGATATATCATTACTAGTTAATCATGGACATAAAATTTGGTTTATACGTTTTTTTGATTAATAAGTTTTAACAAATAAAAAAAAACTAGTTTTTGGTGTAACAAGTTTTCATTTCAAGTTTTTTATTTTAACTTTTATAAGTCGATTGTTGAAATTACTAATATTTGTTTTTAAAATAGTTACAATGTAAACTTTTTCTGTTTTAGTTTTTCTGCTTTAGTAAAGTCAAATCAAATTAGTATAACTTTTAAATGATTTTCTTAAATTATATAAATAAATGACAATAGTTAAGAGTGATTAAGTTAAGTCATAATTTTTTTTTCTTCTTATTTTATGACTTTAGTTTATTTAGAAAAATAAAAAAGAAAAAATATATTTCTACAAAGGTTACCTCAAATTAAATTTATTGACAGACGTTTACCACAAACTTTAGATTCTTTTATTTTTTATTATCTATTTTTGGTAACATAATTGTTTTATAAAATATTGTATTTGATTAAAACGTCATGTTTCTTAAAATTTAAGAATTATATGAAAATAAGTGTTAATAAATTAGTTGGAAGTTATTTTAATTTTTATTTTTAAGACTATAGTTTAAGTTAGTAAAAAGAAAACCACAATAAAATTTGTATTTAATTAAGTTTTTTTTGTAATTATAATGAAATACTATCGTATTTTTAAATATTTTATCAGTTTTTTTAAACATTAAAGTTATCACTTTCTTTGATTTTTTTTCACCTATTCAATTAAGAAACAAAAAATAAAGTTACAAAAGAAAACTTAAAAAGTATTGTTATACAAAAGTATGTTTACTTAAATACATATAGTTTACTTTTGTACGCAAAGCTTTCATAACAAGCGTTGTTAATAACACAAGCTGCAGTTTATACTTTAATGCTTCATGAGTAAAGGTATTTAGCTAGCATGAGTATGTGTTTATATACGTACTAAATATAACTAAGTGGTCCCGTGGTGTAATGGTTATCACACTGGACTTTGAATCCAGTAATCCGAGTTCAAGACTCGGCGGGACCTCTTTTCTTAGTAGTTTTTTTTTTGGTTTGGTAAGAATTTTTTTTATATGTACTCTTTTGTATCTTATTACTTTTCGTTACAATTCAAGCACCTTCTAATTATTAGGCACCTTCCAATTAGAATATAATACAAAGTTTAGGAATTGAGTAGGGAAAAAGTTTCTTCTTTATACAAACTTTGTATTTAGGTCACTAATTAAAATTACTTATAGGCAAATAAGCATGCTGTATACTCAGTAAAAGTTTTGTAATAAGTAAACTTTATAAAAAGATTATAGTACAGTGAAACTAATTTAATATTTTAATAAACATTTTTACCTAAAAAAATACTTGCTAACATTTCTTTTTCTTGAAAGTACTTTAGAGAAAATTATTATTATAAATAACTTTCATAATTAAATTACAAATACCAACAATTACTGAAAAGTTTAAAGAAAAGTTTAAATGTTCTAAAGTTTTATTTGAAAAAAAGTACCTTTTTAAAAGAATAACTTATGATTGCTGAATTTTAAAGTTATCCACTACTTTTTTTTATTTTACTACAATAAACAGTAGATAAAGTGTTGCAAAAGTTATTTTTGTAGAAAAATGTAAACTTAACTATAACATAAAACTTAACACTGTAAGTATTAAAATTTCATAATTTTAAACAAAGTATTAGGAAAAAATTAAATAGAGATTTTCAGTAATATACAATGAACTTTTTGAAGCTTTAAAAATAAAATGACTAACAAGTAACTTAGAAATGTGCTACATGTTAAATAAATTTCCTTTAAGGTTTTATGTAGTTAAAATTATTTTTTTAAACTTAGATAAAATTATAAAACGTTTTGAATATTGAAAGTTGCTTGTAAATTATACAAATAAATTGAGTTCACACATTAAAAAAAAACTTACTTTACACTTTAAAAGTTTGTATTATAATGCATATGATCTAATCTTAAATGCTGTATAAAACAGCAGTCAATCATGTTAAGGTAAAAAAGATGATATGTAAAGTTTACTTTATATTTGCTATATTTTGCTATCAATCGCAAGTCAGGATGGCCGAGTGGTCTAAGGCGCCTCTCAAGCGAAATGCTTCATCGCTGTGCGGTGCTGAGTGTTCTGGTCCACAATTGTGGGCGTGGGTTCGAATCCCACTTCTGACACATTTTTTGCGCTTTTGTTAAGTCAATGTGTACGATTACTTAATTGTCATCTTTGAAACTTTCTGAAAACTTCAAGTTATGTTTAAATATGTCTTATTATTTTAGCTTAAATAAGTTTGCTTTTATGAGCTATTTTTTCTTCGCTCTGATTACAAGTTTTGTAGATTGTTTACCAAACTTAATTTGAAACGCTTTTTTTGTAATGGCTTTCTTGTTGCTAACAATAATATTAGCTAAATGAAACATTTTGAAACATAACCACTTGGACATGGAATTTAAAGCTAGGAAGAAAAATATAACAGAATGTAAGTTAAAATATTTGCTTTTTTATTAAAAAATATTTGAATAATAAAACTAGATCATAATCAAGTAATTTTGAACTTTTAACATGTACAAATACAGTACATTTTAGTGTTATAAAATTTATATCAATACAACAAAATTAAAATTAAAATAATTATGATTTGTGTTTAAACTTTTGTTTAACACATGTAATTCGTACTAATAAGTTGAAGCCATGATATAACTAAAATTATAAGTCTTATTGTAAAAAGATATACAAACTAACATAATCATAATCAGTTTAATGATAGTTTATTGTGGTTTTTGTTTTTTAATTGCTACCATTAAAGTAAAAAATACTACTTGTATGGATATCCACTTAATAAACAACATACAACTGCATTTATTTTAAATTTTAACTTAACAGTGTCTCATAGAATATTTGATTATCATATCATAGGTGCGGCAAAAAATTTGAACAAACCTCTAAAGTTCGTTTAAAAATTTAATTATTACCAGAACAGTAAGAAAAAAATATTTTTTGGGACAGATTGGTTTAAAGAGTTGTAAAAAATGTTTAATAGTATATAAATGTTGTATGAGTGAAGTTTTTGTTTGAATAAATGAAAAGTTATGAAAACTTTTGCTTTTGTTTTTAGTTTTCATTACAACAGTTCAATTTAATCTGTCCCAATGTATACTTTTTACTAGATATTTGTTGTCAAAAATATAATACTAAAGAAAATTAAACAAGTTTGATCAAAACATTTTCCACCCTTGTCTATGTTAGAAAAATCAAATTTGGTATGAGACAATGTTCAGATTAAACAAAATACTTTTTACTTGGTAATTCTGGTAAAAAAATAAGTTTTCATAATTAAAATTAAACAAATTTAGTAAAGGAAGTTATCATGCTTACAACTTAACTAATCTAAGAAATATATCATAAAAGGATTTTGTGTTTTTTTACAAAAGCTAATAATAATTTTTTTCTTTAAAAGCTTTTTAGATACATCAAAACTGGTAAACTAACTTATTAAATTAGTCTTTTTATTTTGAATTTTTCTCTAATCTATAGTGTTAACAAATATGACAATTAAAGATTATTTATAAGTTAATAGCCTAATTGTAAATTTTTATTCGAAAACTGTTTGTATTTGTACTTTAAAAAAAGTACTTCTTTGGCTAAAAAGTAGCTCGCGGGCCGCAGTTTGCCGACCCCTGTCTTAAACAAAATGCTTGTGGTTACATAATTGTAAAAAATTAAAATAACAGTGCATTGGTTAATAAATTTAATTGTACAACTTTCGGTTATGTACAGTACTTCATATAGTGGTGAAATGCATTTCATTTGGAAAGAAAATGATTGTGTTTAAAGGTTAATAAACCTTACGAATCAATGAAAAAAGCTCTAAATATGGTTGTATATACAAGTCACTTCAAATTTTCTTACAACTTAATTAACTTTTGAGGGACATTGGTATAAACTAAATTACTAAACCTAGTTGTTAGTTATTACTTTAGTTGAAAGTATTTAAAATAGTTTTAAATCTTTAAGACTCATCTATCAACCAATATTACCAGTTTACTAAGCTTAAACTATATTAAATTTTATTAACTGTGAAGCTACTACATGCTTTATATTAATACAAATTGTTATTATTGTTTAAGTTTTGTTTGTAATATCAAGAATTTATATAACCCAAACAAGCTAAACAACTCTAAAGAAAGCTATTTGTTTTCTTTACCTAACTTTATGTTACTTATACCAGAGTAGATTGAAAATTTTTTAAAAAGAAAACAACACTAAACTATATATTTTTATGTGTTTTATACAAATGTTACTCTTTACAGGACCTTGTAACCAATTTTATGGCAATATTATTGCTATTGGATGGAGCTCTAAATAAAGTATGTAATCAGTCTCAAGGTTAGTTTTTTCTAATTTGTAATACATTTGTCTAGTATGAAACCTAATGATAAATTAAAAATTTATCTATTTCGCTTAAACTTCAATGTGTCAGAAATCTTTGTCTTAAACAAATATTTATTTAAATACAACGTATACATACAATACACATTAAACTTTTCCCATATGCAAGCTATTTTTATACTTATAAAAAATTATATTTAAAATTTCCACTGAAAACATCGGAAAGGAATTTGTTGCTAAGAAATAACTTCTGTGAAGTGCAGACTATATTAAAAGACAATATTTTTAAGTAACAGTTAACAGTAATTAATAAACTTGATTTAACTTTTTTTAAAAAACCTTCTTATGCTTACAAATAACTGTCAGTAACTTTGTTGATATTTATAATTAAAGGTAGACTGAAATAATATTCCTTAGATCTATCAAAATAACTACTATAAGTGTGCTGAAAAAGAAAATAGAATCCGACCATGACGGGACTCGAACCCGCAATCCCTCGATTTGAATCGGGTGCCTTATCCATTAGGCCACACGGCCGGTTGACATATTTGCGTTTATAAATGCACACTTACGCACTGCTTAGCTCAAAAGCTGCTTTCACTTACTTTCTAACACTCTGAGCGCTAACACATCGGCCGTCTACGCTTTAATGATTATGCGTTTGCTATCTACCAGCTGCTTCAAGCGCTTTCAAGTAGCATAAAAATTTTTACGATTGTAAACGCTGCTCTTCAAGCGCGCGCTCTGAGCCAACGACTATCAAAACGAGCATTTTTTACGGTTGGCTAGTTTCGCACAAGCCATGGGCGAAAGTGATTTTTTGCAGTTATTTTGTGCACGTTTGTGTCACCGCTTTTGCAAGCGATTGCTACAATTTTGATTGAACTTATTTTACTTACTAGGAATTTGATCACGTTTTTGTGAATAATATTTATGGCTTGCTTAGTTTTAGGACTTAAAAATGTATTATAGCTTTAACAAACTACTTGTGTGTAATAATTTTCGACTTTAAAGAAAAATTTGTTTAATAACAAACTTATAAAACTATAAATGTAAAATATAAATCAATACGGAAATACTTATTTAATTTGTAAGCATATGATACTTACTTTTAATTAAAGTAGAAATTTGTTATTTACTACAAAAGTATATTATCTAGCGAAAACAAAAAAAAAAAATCTTGGCATTTAAACTTTTTTAATGAGATTATGTTTTATTTATTACTTTGAGTTTTAGTATAGAAATGTTATATTTAACCAATGAACTACGTAAATACAGTTGTAATTAATATTAATAAAAACTGTTTTTTGTTTAATTTGTTACATTTGTGATGGTCTAGTTTTACAAATATAATGAACTAAAGTGTTATATGTGATCAATTTACCTTTCAAACATTGCCGTTAAAGTTAAATACTGTTAAAATAGTTTTGAGTTGATTGTAGTTTTTAAGCTTTAAAGTGCTTGTATAAAATTACAACAATACTAAATTTTAATAAAGGAAAAAAAAATGTAAACTAACTTACTATACAATGTTTAAAAATAACAAACTAAAAGTTTACTTAAATGTAATTATGTCAGGTGAACATATATTTTTAAAGTATAGACTCAAAGTAAATTTAATGTTTTAGAATTTAAAGTTCTTTATATAATAAGCATTGTAGCCTAAAATTAGTTCAATAAAACAGTTATCATATTAGTGTTTTGTCTTTGCTTTTAAATTGCTTTGTACTTATTAATTTATAGCTGAACTAGAATATAGGAAAAAGATAAAAATGAAAATTAATAATGTCGCAGTTGCATTCAAGCAACACAAATCAAGATTTCACTTTATATATTTCACATTATGCAAAGATTCTAATAATTTACTTCCATAATAGAAATTTGACTATGATGGGACTCGAATCCATAATATTCTGGTTCGTGGCCGGACGCCTTATCCATTGGGCCACGCGGCCGGTCTCTTGAAATCTCATATAAGCATGTATATATTTCAAGTTGCAGCGCGCATTTAGTAATTAGTTCTATCTGTATTTAGAGTTTTATATGTGGGTTTAAGCGTTTTCTGTTAGTTTGCTACGTCATTATAAAAATTTTAAATCGACAAAAAAATTTTAATATACTAAGTACAGAAATTATGTGAATATAGTTCTTAAAGCAGTTTTTCGTAAAACTTTTCCATATAAGTTATCGTCATTTCTTGTACTATATTATTTATGATTAACTTTTATTAACTTCTTTTTAGTCTATATTGTGTACATATTACTTGTTTTTATCTCTGACTACTTATTTTTATATATTAAAAATAAGTATAAACTTAACAAAGATAGAAATAATTTCTTAAAGTTCAATATCTTATTTTTCAGTTTGAATCATAAAAATCGTCCTCGAGTGTTTTTACGACTAAATTAATAAAACTAGAACTTTAAAAAATAAAAATAAAACATTTAGACCAACGTTTTAACTATAATACAACGAAATAAAATTTACAGTTATACTTTACACAAAAAAATCTTAAAGTTAATTTTGAAACTTTTAAGGTAATAGAGATAAATTGTAAAATAAAATATTTTTAGCTAACCACATAATTTAATACCGTGTATTTTGTGTTATTGGTTTTAATTTTCTCTAAAATCTCTTAGTAAAGCACACGGTTAACAAATTGCTACATTATAAATGTTTTATTTTCATTTCTTTAATTTGGAAACAATTTCGTACAAAAGTGTACACAAAAGTTAAAAAAACTGTTTTGATGTTGAGAGTCGTTTTTGGCTGTTCTAGTAAGTTTGGTCGATTACTTAATTTTAAAATACCAAAGTTTCAAAAAATGAGGAGTATTCTGCAAACAAAATAAAATTTTGGAGAATGAAAAAAATAATGATGATTAAATTTGAATAACCTTACAATTGCAATTGTCAAATACTTACTATTTATTACTTTTGAAGTACATATAACCGCTGCATATAATTATTAAGTTTGCTACTTTTTCATACAAAAAAATAAAATAAACTAGTTTTAAGAACTTGATTTTTACTTAGGCTAATGGTGGCTTAGGTCTGTTCACTTCTAAAAATGTTGACTAAACTAACTGTTAAAACAATTTCGTTCACTTTGTTTAACAAAACACAGTTCATATTTTTAGAATAGACTTGATCTGATTTTAAAATATAAATTATTCTTAGAATGATGATTTTTGAAAAGTATTTATTGGTTATTTAAAATAAGTTTTTTATAATAATCCATTAAAAACTAATAATTTTGAAATAAAATAACACAAATACAAATAGAGTGCTATAGTTTATTTTGTTTAACAACAGCTGTTTCGAAAGACAGATAGTCAATCTCTTCAGGCTTCAACAAAATAAGAATAAGCACGTTTTAGGCAACTATTAATAAATACAAAATAACTATTCATGCGTAAAAAGAAAGTTCATAAATGAAAGTAAAAAGAGAGAGAAAAAAAGAGAGAGAGAAAGTAGAAATGCTTTTTGTTAATTATTTTGATTAGATTAAGTTAGCAATTAGAAAAATATATTGTATTGTAATTATAATAATAATATCAGAATGTTTGATTATAGTTAAAGGTTTTGGCAAAAGGATTGGCTTTAATTCTTAATATACTTCGAAATAAAACAAAACATTAAAAAGCAACATATTAACTAGTAATGGTTAAACACAATGCATGAATTTAAGTTGAAACGGAATATTTAACATTTAACAAAACAAAATAATAAAAAACAACAAATAAAACTCAAAATTCAAAACCCTAATTTGAACATTTGTTATGCTAGCTAATTGCTTGCTTCCAATTCATCAACAGAAATTTGTTCCTATGTCTGCAACTGCCCATAAGTTCGGATTTTTTGTTGATACAGTTGTTACTTGCTTGTAATATCTTGAGGGCTTCTTTCAAGCAAAGCTTGCATGTTGTTTTTCCTGGTTGGTGTTTGTTTACTTTTTCTAGGATCTTCCAATTTAATTTGTAATCCTCTCCTTCGTTTTTTAATTTAAATAACATTATGAATGAAATAAAATAGAAAAATTTAAATGAAATAAAATAACATTAATAAAAATATAAGCTTGAAATTTTTATTTAATTAAAATATTTTTTTCTTAAAGATCTTATATGTTTACAATAAATTACACAAGACACACACTTTCAAAAACACTAAATATATTTCAAGCAATTCTCTTCAGTAGAGTACAATGCTAACAAATAATAAGATTTCACACACTTATATAATAACCAAGTAATCAAAAAGTAATCAAGAGATTAATAAAAGACAAAAGCAATTAGTAAAAGTTAAAACCAAATAAGTCCATTTTCGTTATAATTGATCTCCAGTAAAACTAAACATAAATAAAATGAAAACAATTCTTAAAAAATGTTATGAAAATAAAGAAACAGTATAGTCACAATCTTTTTGCTTACATAAAACAGGTTTCCTTAACAAAATACAAATGGCTTCTAATTTAATCAAATCAAAAACATGACAGCAAATTTTAATAATTTTAAATCTATCTATATTATAATTGTTTGCACAAGTTGGATTATTAACTAAATGTTCTGAAATAGATGAACGTTTAGATGCGTTTAAAACCTTGACCGGTATATCATCTTTCTTATCTGACAGGCAAAAATTCTCTACACATTTTGGTATGTGATCTTTTATTCTCTTCCTTAGATGTCTAGTTGTTAATCCAATATAATTTGCTGTACAACAACAACTGTACTGGTAGATTACCATACTTTTATTTAATTTTGTACTGGATCCTTTCCACCTGGTGTTATTAGTGGTTTAGAGGTAAAAACAATTCTAGGGTTCGCTGCATAATAAGTAGTTCTTACTAATTGTCTAATTTTCTTTTCTAACATCTCTGAGCTTTTATTAATAAATGGAATTTTTAAAGTAACTACACACTTTTCCGGTCCTATTGTCTTTATTGTATCCAAATTTTTCACATGTAAATGAATTGTTTTGTTAACTAACTCTTGTGGGTAACCGTTTTTGTTTAATAGTGTTTTGATTTGTTTGATTTCACTTAGTAGCAACTCTGGGTAACAAATTTTTAGTCCCCGATGACACAAAGTTCTTCTTAAATTTACTTTTCTCTTTAAACTGCAGTTTGATTAAAAACTTAAATAACGTAGAGTAATTTATAAAATTTGATTTAAATTTGAATATTTTTAGAATAAAACTAATCTGTTTATTTCTCTCAATCGTTAACTTCAATTAAACTTTTAAATTTCTATGCGCTGTTAAAATTTGATATTATAGCTTAAGCCTTGCTAAATATAGCTGAAGTCTAGCTCTTTACAATGAAATTATCTTTGACAAATTTAACATCATAGATAATAAAGCATAAATTAATTCAAACTACTTTCTAAAATTAAAATATTGGAGAAGTGGTGTGGTAAGTAAACATAAAGCTCTTAATTTTTATTTTCAACAAAAAACTGGAGATGTTTTCAAATCATATAATGAGCATAAAATACGTAAAAACCTTCATTTATATCGTAAACCTTTTGAAGTTTTTTATAACACAAAGTTAAAGCTATTATATGTTTCAAAACAGTGTTATAATGTTTAACAAATTGTTCTTAAAATATAAACGTGCCTTACGTTAAGTAAAATTATTAACCATAAAAGATAATTGATTTTTTAATAATTTTATATTGTTTCGGTGCATATAGTTTTTTTTTTTGAAATAATATATTCTGCATGCTTTTCTTTGTAGCATTTATTTTCAATGTAGTATATTAGTTTATAAATTAGAAAATTAGAAAGATGTTTTTATTTTACCCAAATTAGCAGCATCTACTTAAACTACTTAAGGAAATTTTAAATATTATACCAGTTTGCTTTTTGTTTTAATTTCTTTACGATTTTGTAACTATTTAACGATTTAATCGCGTCGTAATCAACATAAAATTTTGGAACAAAAACGATATTAAAAAAAAAAAAATTAAATTAAAAGTTAAAACAGCCCTTAGTGAAAAGAAATATAAAAAATATGAATCCTACAAGCAAACCAAGCAAGCTAAGTATAAGGAAGGCCTATAGTGAACAAATTAGAGAAAAACAAAAAGCATAGAAAAATAAGAAGCTGAGTAAAGTAGATGGAAATACATCAAAAAGATCTTTGAATAAAGAAGCAAATTCAAAGACTAAGATTAATTTTAAATATGTTAAACCACTTCGAGCACAAAAACGCCATCTAAACATACTTTTTGAAGAATGCAGTCATCCAAGAGTGCAAACAGATAAAAATCTTACAAAAACTTCGAGAGCTAAAAATGATAAACAAACAAGATGTATCAAACCTGCAAAAACTTATCAGAGTATTAAATCTAATAGGAAGAATCATGAATCAACTACTCTCAAGCCAACCAATAATGAAATACAAGCTAATGGCACTCAAGATACCTTAAAGTATCAGTATAAAATATACGAACTCAAGAAAAAGATGGAACAGTAAGTTTAAAAACTTTTTTTATATGCTTTTATGTTAACTAAAACTTTAAAAGATAAAACCTATACAGCAAGCTATAATTTGGTTTGTCTTATACACTTGAAAAAACTACATAAGTAAGAAAATAGTAAAAACATTTATTTATTATTTTTAAAATCCAGAAGGACAATGCAATTAGACAAAAAGTAAAAGATGCAACTTTAAAAGACCTGGAAGATACAGTTAAGAATTTAAGAGAAGAACTTGAAGTAGCCAGACGCAATAAAAAAAGTAAGAATAACATTTTGTCTTTCTTAATTTTCAATCATTTAAAAGTTTTGAATTGAAAATATATTATAACAGGAAGAAGTTTCTTTGGAAAGAAAACAGTTTGGCAAGTATGTTGACTTTGATATTTAAATTACTTTAGGAGATATTTCAGTAGATTTATTTAAATAAGACTCTTTAATAAAAATAATATTTAACATTTAAGAAATTTTAATAAATACATTGAAAATTTTATTATAAAGAAATAGGTAGACAGCATTTTGATATTTTTTTTTATCAACCCTAGCCTTTAACTATATCAGTAATAAAAGAATAAAATTTGATAAGCATGAAACACCATATTTTCACAACTATTTTCTTATAATTTGTACAGATAAAAATTACACAAAACCATTTTGGTTTATTACTTATTAAATCTTTTAAAACTAATTTATGATACTTTCAGTTTGCCAAAGGGTTTATGCTGACATGCGGAGCCGCGTACTTGTTAACGTTATACAAACTGCCACAAATCGATGATATTTTCATGCAGCTGCATATAAAAAGTTGTGTGTTTTGTGAGTGCGTTTTAATCATTTCGGTTTTTATAAGTAGGTTGCCTTTCAAAACTTTGAAAGTTTTTATTTATTTCTCATTAATTTTAGCAAGATTTTTGCTAAAACTATCATATTTTAGTCAGCATCGTCTAAATATAAATCTATTTTTGGTGATAGTTTGATATTTGAAAGTGACTAAAAAGTTAATACTTAACAAAGTTTTAACTAGTAGTATATTTTGAAAAACTTCTGTTTATTTAAACTTGTACAAAGGTTACTAGTTATTTTTTAAAACTATTTTTATAAATAGAATAGAAACTTGTTGTACGGTATAATTTAAAAAATAAGAGCAAAAGTTTGGGTTAGGGCTAAGGTTAAGGTTTGATGTTACGGTTAGGAGTGTGAGTTTAGATTTAGGTCATTTAGGCTGAGGTTAGGATTTAATGTAAGGGTTTTAAGAGAGTTATTACAAGGAGTTAGGAGTTAAGTTACCCGTGCAAAAAATACAAAAAGTTCTGTCAACTATCAATGTACAGAGTTTGAACTTCATCAGACTAAGTTTGACATGAACATTTTTGATAAAGTTTAAACTTATTAACAAGTCAGTTTAAGACTTTCAAACAAAAAGTATACATAAAATTAGTAAAAGCTCTAGTGTACTTAAATCAAAAGCTATTTTAAACGTTAGTGCTAAAAAACTTTACATGTTAAGAAAATTTAATTTGTTGTGAGCTATAACGATTTTAGTTAATTAATATTTCTAATAAAATCTCATTTAAAATATTTAGTTTGTAAAACAGCTTTAAAATACAAACACCATTGCCTTAGTAAAAAATGGCTTCGAAGAATTAATTGATAAATATATATATACAATTTAACCAAAAGCCATTTAAAGCTTAACATTTATTTTGTTTACATTGTTCTGAATCCAAGCACGAACAATTTTAACTTCTTATCAACGTAATTTACTAATATTTTTTCGCCTTTAATCGAAATTTAATTTTTCAAAAGTGTAAAAGAGCTTTTTCAATATACTGTTTCCTACAAACAAGATTATTGCTTTAGTACTTAAAAAGCATATAGTATGCAAAAACTACGGCACTAGATGTTTTTATACTACAAAAATATAAATATAATAAGAAATATAGTTATTTAACAAATACCATAATCGTTCTTACATTTATAAAACGACTGAAAATTAAAATCTTAGTATGTAAAATTTTTATTTGGTCAAGGCTCTAACATTTTTTTTACATTCAAAGGAGTTTGAATGTAAAAACATGTGCACAATTACTATTTTATTTTAAAGTCGAGAACAAGCTTTAAAGGCTTTATCTAAATTGTAAAAAGACATTTAAAGTTAATGTGAGAACTTTCTAAACTAATTAAATTTAATTTAGTTATTCAAATGCTACTGTAAAAATGTTATTAAGTAAACTGAAGTTATAACAAAGTTATAGGCTTACGTAAAACAAAACAGATTTTTAAATTGCAAAACTAAACACCATAAAATTACTTATATTTTAGATGTTGTCTAAGTATAAAGAACTTATTTTAAAACAATAAAATATAAACTCTGATTACTACTATATATTTTGAAACAAAAAGTTAAAGTACTTTGTTAAGCCTAAAAGCTTAGATTTAAAATATAATCCCCTAAGATACATTTCAAACCGAAATGATTGTTGAGTAAAGTTAAACATAAAATAAATGATAAAAGAATTCTAGAGAAGATTACTAAAAAATACAAACATGTATATTAAATAAACCGGTATAAATAAGTTCTTTGTTGTAATTTTTATTGTTTGTTTAAAACTGTATTGAATCATAGATTTCGATTGTACTAAATAGATAATAATTTAATAAAAGTAACATATAACAACATGTACTTCGTTGATAAATTTGAAGTAATTTAAAAAAGTTTTTGTTGTTTTTAATAGTCATAAAAAATACTAAAACTTGAATGTTTTCAAAATGTCAATAAAGAATCTGTTTTATAATTTAATTTAGTTCTTTAAAATCAAAGATAATAAAAACTAATTTGAAAAAATCTGCAAGTTTTGTGTTCGTTAATTATAAAAAAAATATACCCAGTAAAAAAATCAATCGTTTCAATTAATTAGTTTAGTAATAAGAAAAAGGTTTTAAAATATTTGAGGTTTTGGAGAAATGATTTATATTTTTTTAATTCATTATGCAAATCGAACTTATAGAGTTGCAAATAAATATTATTTTTTGTTTAAGCATTTACAACTAATTGAAATTACGCATCTAGCAATAAATTCAGCAGAAAACTAATTTACCGAGAACTTAATTAAATACGTGTTGTGTAAGAAAATATCACATTCAGACTATTCAGTTTATTTAAATTTAATTTAACGAAATATTGCAACAGAAAGATATTTGTCAAAAAACTAAACAAGAACTTTAACTAAGTGTAGTTTTTTTCGGAACAAAGTAACTGGAAAAAACGAAAACAAGTATGAAATTAGTATTAAAACATAATATTAATTTATATATTTGCTTACAAAGCTAACTAATACTTTTAAACAGACTTTTTTTTAATACGTATTTCAAAACATTTAAAGATAACATATAGCTTTATTTCTTTATTTGGATAAATAAACTTCAAGGTTTGTAGTGAGAATGAGTTTTCCCTTAACAAATTTAAACAAAATTTTCGAAACATCAACAAACTAATAAGTATGACAACCAAATTAATAACTAAAAACATAAGAAACATCACAGTAATTAAAAGTATGAAAAATAACACACATTTTAAAACGACCAAAATTAACCAACTGGTTGAGACTTTTCTTTCATTTTCTTTATTTTCTGTAATACACAAAACAAAATATAATTTGATTCACCACTCTACTCAATCAGTATAATTTTCACTGTTGTATACTAGTTTATTTTAGTTGTTCATTAATTTCCTTATTTTTTCATTTAACAAAAAAATATTTATAAAAATACATAGACTTAATTTTTACTAAAATACGAAGCGTTATTTTAATCCTCAAAGCTTTAATCAGTACAAACATTACCTGTAAAAATCGAAGTAACTGGAGTCTTTTTGTTTGGTACTTCATCATTTTTATCGATGTTTGAATGAGGTTCTAAGTCCAAGATTTTTAATTGCTTGTTAGAAAGACTTATGTTTTCCATTCGCTCAACTTCTTCAGACCTAGCGTTCACCTCAATAATATTTGGAGGTACTCTATCAGTTTTTTCGTTTATGAATTTGTCATCTACAGTTAAACTGTGGTGATGATTGATTGAATTGAGCTTATTTGAACTGTAATTATGCGTAGAACACCCAGTACTCTCGTTTTGATTTAAGTGCATCATAGGTTCAATACTTATATTAGAAATATTCAAAATTTTCTTCGAGACTTTAAGGTCATGATCAAGAATAATAGAAACACTAAAAGAAGAATTTTTATTTTGCCAATAATTTCTGCTACTCTCGCTTTGATTTAAAGACAGCACAGTTTGTGTAAGAGGGTTAGGAATTACGACATCTAGCTTTTCTTTAAAAAGAGTTCTTGGAGATGACAATTTAAAACTCTGGTGTGAAGATTTTGATAAATTTAGACTTGGGTTCTGTATGATGATTTCAGTACTTTGGTTTTGATTAAAAAACATTTTAATTTTTTCACCATAAGAGTCCACACTATCAACTATCAAGCTATTATTGTTGTGAGGTGGTGAAATTGAAACACTTTCGTTCTGCATCATTTCACTCAAACTCAGTTCTAAAATAGTGATATATTTTTTATCAATAAATTGAAGATGCATGACAATATTCAACAAAACTTTAGTGAAATTAACAAAGTTTAGCTAAGAATCTGAAATAGCAAGTAATTTGTAGTTTAGAAGTTTTGATAACAATAAAATATTTACTTCTCTGGATAAATAATTTAAACTTTAAAGTACACATTAATAAACTATTACTTATACTTATTTGTTAATTTGATTATAAAGATTTATATTTATAGGTAAGCTTTTTTTCTTAGCATAAATAATAAAAAATGAGCAACTCCTATAAACTTTCATTAAAAAGTATTTCAATTTCAAAACTCACGTTTGTTGACAGGTGAAGATCTTTTCTGTTGCAGTTTAGTTAGTTATTATTATTTCGGTTTAATTTTTGTATAGTTCGACTAAGTATTTTAAAAAATGTTCCAGTTTAGATGTTATACATAAAATGTGTTGATTAAGTATTCAGAGTCAAAAACTTTAACAAGTTCAATACGACCACGTTCAAGCAAAAATAAATAAAGATAATTCAAAATAAGCTCACCTGTAAAAACATCACTATAATAGAAATCATCACAAATATGCATGTTGTTATGTTCAACATGTTTCTTTCAGCTTTGTTTTACAAATGTGACAATTAATTGGGTAAAAGGCTGTAAAACATAGCAAGTAGGTTTACTTATTTTTATAGTGCACTATAAAATTAAATTGAAATAATGAAAAAACTTCTTTTATTGTTAGCATTTTTAATTCTAACCACTATAACTTGCGATAAACAAATATTTACCTACAAAATAAAAGTAAACTTTTGTAGTTTTTCGATAAAATATACTATGTTTTCAAAACTAATATATAAAATAATGAATATTTTTGATATAAATTTTACTTCTTCATTCAGATTCATTCTAATCAGTAAGCATTAAGCAGTAAACAAGTATTATTATTTTATTAAGCTTTGTAGTAATTTAGTGCTTTGACAAAAAAGCTTTAAAGCTAAGAATAACTCAAAACAGTTTTAAAATAAAGCTTAGTTCGGTTTAAGTTTGAGTTTAAACTTATTTAAAGCTTATGAAAAGAATGTTTTACTAATAATAAACTAAATTGTAATGTTAAGTTGCTTAACTTTCATAAAGATACTATAAGAAAATATAATAATTTTTATTTATTTGCAAATGAACTCTAAATAAATGTAATGAATATTTTTTTTACTTTATAGTAACTTTAAAACTTTGTAGTTATCAACATTTTTTGTGTACAAAAAAAGGATTGTTTACATTAAAGTAAATATTTTGCTGTATACGTTGCAATAGCTAGTTATAAATTAAACAGTTCACAATAGTTGCTAAGTTACTTAAATCAAACTTATAATTTCAAATTGTTGCGAAGTTTACTTTTCAACTCTTTTAAGTTTTTTAAATTTTAATGACTTTAAAACTTTAACTCAATTTAATATAAAATACTAAAATAATAAAAAATAACGGAAAATAAAATGTAAATTACTTAAACTTTCCATTCAACTTAAAAGTGTCAACAAAAATAGGTAAACAATTTTTTAACCTGGTAAATAGCTTTTTTTGAATACAACCACACATCCATGTAGAAAAAACCTTTTAAAGCATTATAATAAAAACAGCTACATAACAATTTTGAAAGCATTATACATAAAAAAAAATTTCAAATAACAACATCGGGTATCGGTGCAAACAAAAAGCTAATTAATTGTCGCAAAGAATCAAAACCATTTAATAAACAATATTGTCTTATATCAAAACTTATCTATAAGAATAATGTAACAATAAAAAAGTACAATTCGGTTTTGCTTAGGATTGACACCAATACATATTATATTGTTTATCGAATGAAAAAAAAGCGCTTAAACATATGGTCTTAGTAGGACCTGGTGTACGAAAAAACCTTTCGGTTATCGAGTCTACATATACAAGTACCGGAATCACAAACTAATAATCACAAAAAACAATTAAAGCTTTTAAAACAAGAACTAAACTATATTAAACTGTTCTGGTGTGCAACTCGATAACCGAATAGTTTTTTTTGTAAAAAAGTCCTTGGACCAAACTTTTTGAGCGTTTTTTTGTCGTTTAATAAAAAAAACTATACTCATAAAATAACTCTAAACTATGCTTGAATAGAAGTTAAACTTGTCAAAGTGGTGTACGACTCGATACCTAAAATGTATGTTTGTACACCAGGCCCAAGGACCAATTTTTTGAGCGCTTTTTAAGTCGTTTAACAAGCAATACTAATATGCACACTGAAAAAGAGAACAACAGTTAATTGATATATCCAAAGCTTTAAACACTAAAAATAAATAATACAAGAAGTTGGTCATTTACTAAAAGTTATTCACAACTGTAAAATACTATAGTCCAAATAACTTACTATTATATTTAACACAAACCAAATCAATCCTGTAAATGCTGTTATTTTTTATCAGTTTGCTAACCTTCAGGATAATTTATATATATTTTTTTTGCATAAATAAGTTGTAATTTAATAGTTTAGAATTGATAACTCTATAATTTTTATGATTATTGTAAATATAATGATTTATTTAACTAAAAACAATAAAGGTACTTGTTTTTAAAATGAAATAGTTGAATTTATTTTGTTACGACACTTTTAAATTTTGTATTAACTTCACTGTAACTTGAATAAATTTTTGATTTACTTAATTTATCCTTGGCTATACACGCATGTACTTCTTTCGCATTTTAAACAACTTTTTCTCAGTTATGTCTTCAATATTTTTTAAAACAGTTAGTGTATTTGAAATTCACTTATTAATTTCGACCTATAGATATTAGTGAACTAATTCATATATTAAGGTTATATATTATATAATTAACAGTTGTTTATATATTGTTTGTTAAAGGATAAAAAAAGCGCTCAAAAAGTTTGGTCCAAGGACCTGGTGTACAAAGTAACCTTTCGGTTATTGAGTCGTACCCCACATGATTATAAATTTGCTTACGAGCTATTACACTTAGTTTTATTATCACTTAAATACTTAAATCTTTAGTAATAACCAATCAATTAAACGAAAAAAAAATGAAAGAAAATAAAACTAAACGAAAATGAACTTCAAATTGTGTTTAATAATGTACTATGAATCTTGTTTAGTAACATATTAACTAAAAAATATATATCACTTTAAATTAACTTTTAAATGTAGATATACAACACTAATAACAAACGTGTGAATACTTTATTTGTTAAATTTTAGATATTTTTATTTTAGATTGTATTTTTTTGTTGAATTATAGATAGTTTAACTAAACTCAATGGGAAACTTAAAAGATGAAATGAAGTGGTGCTATTTGGAGGAAACGGTTTTGTGCTCATAGTAGGCTGTGGTTTTCATAGTCAATGTTGGCAGTTATGGATTCATGTAAGAGTGATTAACAATTTTATAAGTTAAATTATTTTGTTTAAATGTATTTATCGTGGTTACCACAATCTCAAGTCACTTAAATTTCGATAGCAGTATTAAATTGCTTTTGTTTGTCTAAATTTTGTAGGACTCTATTGGAACTATTTTTGTTATTATGTTTAAATCAAATGACACACAAATTTAAATTAAAATGTTCTTTATTTTCGTTAAATAGATAAACTTTAATTTGTTTGTTTTACATACCAAATTTTATTATCATTTTTAAATTTGTAGCTTACTTTTTGGTTACTTCAGACTTTATATATTTAAAATTAATAGCATATAATTCAATATAAATCGTACAATTTATTTTTATATTTTGTCAGGTTTTTTATATCATTTTAAAATAATAATTGATTGCACTTTGAACACAGCGTTTTTCGGCTAAAAAATGCGCACCTTACCGGCACTTCGTACTTAGTAAGGGCGTATTTACGTAGCAGGTTATTGTAGTTATCTTAAAATTGAAACCAAACGTTATTGTAAATAGTTAATACGAAAGTTAAAATAATACTTTTTGCTTATAAATTTTGTATTAATATATTAAGTTCGAAACCTAATAGTTAATCTAGCTAACATAAATCTAATTTAGTGCTTGTTTAATGAATTAACACTATACGAATTTCAGTTGGTTGGTTATAGTTTTATTTTAAACTTCATTTAACGAAACAAAGCAACAGAGTAACAAAGTTATCATAAAACTAAACATATAAAATTTCAACTAAAAGTAATTTTTTCTGAACGAACTTAGATAAAATTAGATTTAACATGAAATGAATTGAATATTACAATTACTTACTTGTAAATAATACTGAAAAAAAGTTCGAAATAGATACACAAAGTTTTTTGGAAAAATCATTAAAAATATTTAATCTTGTAACTATTCACCTTATCTGGATAACCTAATTTGAAGGTTTACAGATAAAACACTATTATCCCTTAAAAAGAATGAAGTGTTTAACAAAATTCTACTAAGAAACTGAAACATCATTAAACATAAAAATATAAAAACCAACATAAATGCTAGAAGCATACAAACTAACATCATTACACTAAGCATGAAAGCCAACATGAAGCTACCAATCCAAAGTAGCCAGCTAGACGATGTTTTTCTTTCCTCTCCACAATTTACTGTGATACATATAACATTTTATATTTTACTATACCATGTTACTCAATATAAATCAACTATAACTGTTGTATGTTAATGTCTTTTAAGTTTTTGAGAATTTATTTAATGTAGTTTGTCATTAAGTGGTTTTAAATTAAACTACTAAATATCTTAACTGCTTTAAAGTATCATCAACTTTATTATAGTTGAAACAAATTAGTTTTACAATTCTTAGTTTTAAGTTATATTCAACAAACAATACCTGTTATGGTCAAAGCAAAAGGGGTTGTATTGTTTGATATTTCATATTTCTTTACATTATTTGAATGAGGTTTGCTGCCTGAGTTATTTTCTTGGCTGTTTAGGTAAGGTGCATTTTCCTCATCTTCTTCAAATTTAGTGGTTTCCTCAGTAACACTAGGAGTTACTCTATCAGCTTTTTCGTTCATAGTTTTGCTATCAGCAGTCAAATTGAAGTCGTGATCGGCTGACTTGAACTCATTTGAACTATGCTTCTGCGTAGTACACCCAGTAATCTTGTTTTGATTTGAAAGATTTTCAGTTTCTCTATTTGGATTAAAAGTATCCGAACTGTCATGATCATGAAAACCTAAATCAGCTAGAGGTGAGTTTTTGTTTTCCACAATTTTTCTGTTGTATTGGCTTTGATCATAAGACACCACAGGATCTGAAAATGATGCATCTAAACTTTCTTCCTTATTTTTTTTTGGCGAGAGTGTTTCAACTTTATGTTGTGCGGATTTTGGTGGATCAATATATGAGTTTTGTTTGGAATCTTCCGCACTTTGGTTTTGATCTGTTTTGTTCCTAGCAAGAGAATCATCACTTTCAACTACCAAGGTATCAGTTTTGTTTGGTGAAATTACACTTTTGTTTGGCAGCTGAACATTTAAACCCCATTCTAAAATATAAAACAATTTCGGAACCGATTGAAAATTTATTAAAGTAATAAACAATATTTGAGTTATTAAACTTTAGTTTAAATTTTAAAATAATTCATGTTGATTGGTTAAAGATATATGTAGCTTACAGAAAATAGTTCATAAGTTAAAAAAATTTAAAATATTTTTTTTTTCACAATTAAAACAAAATTTGATAAGAGAAAAAGTTAACTTTTACTAGTAGCTTTTTATTAAAACTTTATTGACAGAAACAATATACTTTTAGAATTTAAACACTCAAAAAATACTTAAAATTAAACTTTTTGTTCTAACAAGTTCTAAAAAAAATGTTTTTAAATTTTTTAAGTTATTTAATTTTTTACTCACGCTTGTTGACGAATAAAACCCATGTCTGTTGAAAAGAATTTAGTAATTAAAACCAAGTTATTTTTGTTATATAATTCGACTATATAGTTCAGAAAAAGTTACATTCAAAATATTAAAAAAAAATTATGTTACTTGAGTATTTGTAAGTCTATAGCTTAAATAGTTTCAGTAAAACTATGTTAACATTTTACAAATAAAAAGATTCAAAAAAGTTTACCTGAAAAAACACCACTATAATAAGAAGCATCAAAAATATGCATCTTGTTATTTTAAACATATTTCTTTTTGCTTAGTTTTACAAATGTGACTACTAAAGTGGTAAAATACTGCAAAATACAAAACTTGTTTTCACTTATTCTTCTACTAAAAACTTAACTTAGAATAAATAATTTAAACTATTAATACTTTTAATTACAACCACAGCAACTTTAGATAAGCATATTTTTAACTACATAATAAAAGCAAACTTTTGCACTTATTTTCAAAAAAAGTACGTATGCTATGTTTTTAAAACTAATATTTAAATCTATAAAGTTTAACAAATGTAAATTTCACTTGTTCATTCAGCTATATTCTAATCAGTAAGCATTTAGCAGTAAACAAGTATTATCGTCTTGTTAAGCTTTGTTGTAATTTATCGTTTTGACAAAAAAGCTTTAAAGCTATGAGTAACTCGAAACATTTCAAAAACAGCTAAATTTGGTTTTAAGCTTGAGTTTAAACTTATATAAAACTTATGAAAATAACATTTTTCTTATTATTAATGTTAATTTTAAGATTATGTCGCTTAACTTCCATAAAGAGACTTAAATAGCAGTGGCGTAGCTAGGTATTTTGGTCAGTTTTTTCGTTCATACTTTTGTTATCAGCAGTCAAATTGAAGTCGTGATCGGCTGACTTGAACTCATTTGAACTATGCTTCTGCGTAGTACACCCAGTAATCTTGTTTTGATTTGAAAGATTTTCAGTTTCTCTATTTGGATTAAAAGTATCCGAACTGTCATGGTCATGAAAACCTAAATCAGCTAGAGGTGAGTTTTTGTTTTCTAAAATTTTTATGTTATCTTTGGCTTATGACCAGACATGTTAAAAAGCTCTGCTTTGTTTACTCAAGCGTGAAAATATTAACTTAAAACAAACCAAAAATAAAACACTTCATTGCTGAATTACCATAGTAACTGTTAGCATTTTAACATCTCTGCGACTTTGATCATAAGACACCACATGATCAGTAAATAATGCAACTAAACTTTCTTTCATATTCTGGTGCAGTGGTCGGCACGGTGTACACTGGGGCACACTAGTGTATATTAAACTTCTTTTAGGGTGCACGAGAATTTTGGGGTGCATGAAACTTATTTTGGGGTACATTATTTTTTTTTCTCGCAGAAACTAAATTAAAGTTTTTTTTTTAATCATTTTAAATTTAAGACATATTCAACCTTGATATCTAATTGACCATTTTGTTGTAAATAAAACGACCATTTTTGTACTCTCCTAGTTCTATTCTGTTACATTATGTAAAATTTTTTCCACTCTTAGCCGCCCAAAGAAAAACCGAAGTGAGCAAATTTCATAGATTCTTAAAGATTTCGTTATTTGGACGTGGCAATACCTTTGTTAAGCACAGACAGTAATCGCTTAATAAAAAATTATTAGTTTACATAGCTAAATATTTAAATTTACAATTCAATAAAAAGTACCAAGACTACTAATTGTTAATTGGGGTAGTGGTAATGTATTAAGTTAATCTAATTAGTGTTTTAGACCTTGGTGATACAAGTAAAATTTTGTTGTAAACATTAGATCATCGATTTTAAAAGCTTATTAAAATGGATAGGGTAAACTGGTAAAATTTAAAGTTAGTGTGTAAAAATTAGCTGGATGTTACCGAATTGTTAATTAAAAAAAAACGACTAAAAGTGTTTACATATTCTTAAACACTAGCGGCGCTAAAGAATGCACATTGGGG
This sequence comes from Thalia democratica, assembly GCF_965202585.1. Lineage (NCBI taxonomy): Eukaryota > Metazoa > Chordata > Thaliacea > Salpida > Salpidae > Thalia > Thalia democratica. Next base: position 34,730,089 of record NC_139170.1, on the reverse strand, counting down.
TGCACAGAATTTTGATTTTGTGATTTAGGGTTCACGGATTCGAAGTAGCGTGCCGACCACTGTTCTGGTGTATACGCTATGTTTTTTAAATTAGTATATATACCTATTATGAAGTTTACAAATGTAAATTTCACTTATTCATTCAACTGCATTCTAATCAGTAAGCATTAAGCAGTAAACAAGTATAGTTGTTCCAAAACGTTGTAGTAATTTAGTGTTTAGACAAAACAGCTTTAACGCTAAGAATAACTTAAAACATTTTTAAAATACAGCTAAATTTTGTTTTAGTTTGAGTATAAACTTATATAAAGCTTATAAAAATAGTAGTTTATTTTATTAATAAAGTAATTTGTAAAAGTAAGTCGTTTAGCTTTCGTAAAGATACTTTAATAGTGTTAAATTTCTTTTTTTTTGCAAATAAACTATAAACAAATTTTAATTAATAAAGCTATATACTTCATAGTAACTTTAAAACTTCGTAGTATTTTACATCATTGGTTCACATTAGAGTAAAAAATTTTGCTTTATATATTGCAACAGTAAAATATAAAAAAAAACTAGTTTCAAATGTTTTACTAAGTTACTTGAATCAAACTTCTTTTTCTTGCGAAGTTTATTTTTTAACTCTTTTAAGTATTTTAAATTTTTTGTTACTTTAAAACTATAACTTATTTTTTGATAAAATACTAAACAAAAAATTATACTGGAAAATAAGATGTGATAAATTTAATTTTTCCGTTTACATTAAAAGTTTCAACAAACGCATTAAAACAAATTTTTTACGTTTTTTGATTACAACCACCTATCAATATAAAAAAAACTATTTAAAGCAACATAATAAAATCAGCTACATAAGAATTTTAGAACCAGAATACAAAAAAAAAAAATTCTAAACATAATAACAACATCGAGTATCAATACAAACAAAAAGCTATGTGACTATCGCAAAGATTCATATCCATAAATAAACAGTATTGCTTTATATCAAAATTTGTCAATCAGGCTAATGTCACAATAATGGGTGCACGACTATTTAAATTCGGACAATTAAAATTCTTCAAAAAAAATTGAAACAGAAACAATTAAAAAAGTAATGTATATCTGTCAAATATAAAAAATACATATGTAGGTCAAACTAATATCTACAAGCCATTTTTAGCTTTTTGCAAAACACTAAATATTTTTTAAGATGTGGCTTAAACAAAGTGAAAAACATTGTTATTTTTAGTAATTTTAAAATATCTTAAAAAGTATTTTAGATTTATTAAAAATCATAAAAGTGACTTGTAGATATTAATAACATCTACATATATATTTTTTACTTTTCTCAAATTTATATTACTTATTGAGATATAGTCTTTTAAATATCTTTTTAAGAATTTGAATTGTCAGAATTTGAATCGTCATGTAACCCACAATAATAAACATAACTAAAAGTTACATAGGATCAAAACCAAGTACTTATAAAAGTACTGGAGTCTCAAAATAATAATCAAAAAAAAAAAAACAAACATTAAAAGAAGTTAATTTGTATTTATAAAATTACTTTAAAAAAGAGTTTTCCAAACTTTTTTTAAAAGGCTACCTTAAAATAAGATAAAAAAGCTATGGTCCTACCTCTGAAGATTTTTTCTTCAAAAATTTACATTAGAAATGCCCAAGACTTTTTTTTGCTCTTCATCATCAACTCCAAAACATCTAGTGTAAGTTTCAAATTTTGACCTCATAGCTCCCTGTGGCCCTTTTACTGCTCTTGCCCTTCCTCCGGCCCAAATCCCCTTACAAACTTATACAAAATTACTTCTAGTAAAACAATTTCCCAAAGCTTAGAAATAAAAAAATCTTAATAAAACTGTTTAATAGTAATGAAAACATTAAATAATTGTTTCGCGAATACAAGTCTGGCAACTGTTATTAGTATCAGGGTAGTTAGGATGCAAATATTGCTATTCCGCTATTTTAACTGAGACTGAATACTTAATGAACATTTTTTTAGTTTCAAATGTCATGCTCTGTGAGTTTAGTAAGAACATTTATTTTGAATCTGTTACAGAATAGTTTAAAACTAGCTACTGTTGTAAATAGTTTAACGAAATGATTCATTTTAATTAAGCTGTTTTAGGTTTTTTATAATTAAAGTCAATCTTGTTTTTACTCAAGTTTTTTTTAAATTGTGTCCATCGTAGTAACTTTAGTTTTACATAATAAACCTTATAATTATAAATTAAAAAAGTTAAAAGTATTACGTTTAAAAAGATCATTTACAACTTAAGTAGAGTGAATAATTTTTGTTTGTTTATTCAAATTTACATTTTCAAATTAAGCTTAAATTTTATTCAATTATAAGGTACATACTTCACATTATATCATTATATTATAAGGTACATACTTCACAATTATAAGGTACATATTTTCGTTACTCACTAAAACATAACCTACCAAAAACATTAAAATGTTATTACATCAACTTTAACACTTTTAAAAAGTGCAACACATTAGGAAGAAATTAAAAAAAAGAGAATTGAAGAAATGGAACGAAAAAGGAAAGGAGAAATTGATCAAAGGCGAAAGGAATAACTTAAAAGAAAGAAGTAGTCAAACGAAAAAGAAAGGAGCAGTTTGATAAAATAATGAAAAAAGAATAAGTTAAACAAAAAAGAAGAGAAGAAATTTAAAATAAGAAAAGGAAAAGACATCAAACGAAAAAGAAGAAACTGAACGAAAGAGGGGGGAAGAAATTGATAAATGAAAAGAAGAAGCCAGGCGTAAAAGATTGGCGCAATCGACGTTTGACATGCTGGAGCAAGCAACAATCTTAATTAAATTTCAAATGGAACACTTTGTTAACAGAAACGAAATGTTTATATTACAAGCTTATACTTTTAGTACAGTAAACTTTTACAACTATTTTATTATATCTTACAGACTAGATAGATATATTTTGTTATAGTACTTAAAAGTAATGAAGAATTAAAAGTAATGATAGAGTTCTCACTTCTCAGTGTTGTTCGCATGAGTTTTTGATTTGTCTTAATTCGTAACAAAAGTTTGATGGCCAAATATTTACCTTAAACCATAAGTAAGATACTATACGTTTTTATTTCAAAAGTAGTAATTGATCTGTTTCTTAATCTTCAAAAGTGTAGTTTACTTATTCAATAATATGCTTTTCTTCTTGATTATGTCAAATTTTTTTTCATTATGGTTATACTTGTTTTTTTTTAATAAATTGTTAACTCAGTAAATGATTTGTGTTTTTTATCTTTTTCTTTACAGTTTAAGGCGCTATATGAAGAATAAAAATATTTAATAAAAATCAAAATAAATAAATAAAACTGTAATAAAACAGATTAAATTAAACATGATTATATTATGTTGCTTGACTTATTGTTAAAGAAGGGTAAGTGAGTAATGACAATATTTTTTAAATATTTGTATAACTTGTATCCGCTAGAGTGATTTGCATAGATACTAAAAAGCCTTACTTATTTTATAAACAAATACTTAAAATAAAGTATGATGTAGACTATTTTTACTTATAGACCAATATTTTCTGTACTGTATGTAAAATGAGTATAAACTATAAATAAAATTGGTTTAATTTAAATCATTATTGCTGATATATAAATTAACTATTTTTCAGTATAAAGTTATACAGTTTAAAAGCTAATACTTTGAGTACAACTAGGTTTAGAACTCTTTTGTCATTTTATAGTTAGCTATATTAAAATTAAACTTTCTGTAAAGGTGTAAAGTATAAACAGATCACTAATTTGTAAAAAAAATAGCATTTTAAGCTTTTTAGTTTTTTTATTTTCTTTAAAGTCTAAGTGTATATGATTTATTGTGAGTTTTTAATTTATTATTTACTGCATGTTGATACAGTTATTTTTTAAGTCCAAAGTACTCACCAAAGTATATAACACCATTTTCATAACAAAAATGAAAAATTAAACAAGATTATATACGAAATCAATTAAGTGAAATATAATTTAAGCTTTAATAGAATTTTCGGACTGCATACTTTTAAAATTTATTGATTTTAAGTTTGAGATTTGCTTTGTCTAAAGGGTTGCAAAAAAATCTGGAATTTGAAAAAATTTAAAATAAACCTAAATTTTTGTTAATTTTAGCTTTTTTTACATGTAAAACAACAAAACTTAGACTAGATATGAAAAATCTATTATGTACACCTTTTTTGTGTTATTTATTTCTTTTATCATAGACCCAATTAAAGTAGCATTATAGTATCTTTAAATATTTTCATACCATTTAGAGTTTTATATGTAATTTTGTACAAAATTAAATAAAAACTCTTTCTTTAGAAACTTCAAATAAATTAAGAAAGCTGAAACTTTTTTAAAAAAATCATAGGCAACCCTGTTTCTTGTGTGACTTAGTGGAGTAAGGTGCCAAGGGAAACAGTTTTTTTTGTCATTATATTTTGTAGCAAAATAATTTTCTTAATGGCATAAAAGGGGAAATTTTTTTTTTTACAATTTGAACTTATTTTATATAGTTTTTACTAAGCTACATGATGCTTTTTACAGATTTATAAAAGTTCAAAATATTTTTTGAGTTATAGCCAGTCAAAGTCAGAAGCAACAATAGGTTCCTTATGGGAGGAGCAAACTATAACGGCTAATAACTAGAAATCACTAAAAATCTATCTTCTTCTACGTTTTTTGAGATAATTACCTCAAACTTTTAGAAAATGTTACTTGCATTATTTATAAAATTCTGTCGGAACAACTTGTAGGTAATTTAAAAAGCAACTTGTAGGTAATTTAAAACTCTACTAAATAAAACCAAGCTGTGAATAAGAAATTTACCCTTCCCTCCTATGGCCTTAGACTTGTAAACAAATGTATACTACAACAATATATTTAGAGTTTTAAGTTTTGTATATTAATTTGATTGCAAACATTTTTTTTTAGAATAAAAGGGCATGTTAAATTAGCTGTGAATTAACTTACTTTATTGACCTTAAAAAAATATTGTTGTAAAGCAGGGTTTTCCCAAACTTTTTTTCAAATGGCCCCCTTTAATGAAATTAAAAAGGCTGTTTCCCCCTTCCAACAAAACTACTCAAAAAACTACCATTTAAATACACCTATAACCTAAGTCTGTTTTGTTTTTTGTTTTTCATCTGCAACTAAAGAATATCTGGTCTAAGTTTCAAAATCACTAATAAAATCATCTAGGACCTTTTTTTTTTCTTAATCTGCAACTCAAGAATATCTGATATAAGTTTCAAATTTTTATGGCTACCAAAATTTAAAAATTGCCCCTTTCTCCCCTTTACTAGTTATTGCCCTCTGACTTACTAAAATTGCCCCCAGGTTGGCGATTGCTTCTACTTAGGGAAACCTTGTTGTAAAGGGAAGAGTGAGACTGATACTCAGTTTTAACAAAACTATCAAAATTGTTAAGTGTTAGGTAAATTCTTGAAATGGTTTTAAATATTGACTTTAAAAACCCACATCAGCCTTTTGAAGTTGTTTATAAAGTTTAATTAGTTTTATTTAAATAAATTAATAAAAAGTTAAAGAAGTAGTTTTTTTTCTGTATAGTTTTGACTTTGTTGTCAAAAAAAAAAAAAAACAGATCTGGTCCTAAAATATTTAAATCTAAATAAATATTTTTTATAACTATAGCTTCTATCTTAAGATTATACTGAAGTTAGTTATGGCCGCAGAAAGTATAAATTTTTTTTACAAAAGTTGAAATTAGCCTTTATATGTAATTTTAAAGAATACTCTATAAGATACTTTAGTAGAACTTAAAACAGTTATTATTTGAGATATATTCAGTTTTCTTAAAAGTTTTCAACTCAAACAGATGTAACAAAAAAAAAAAACATAGCTGATTTACTATGAATTTAAAAAAAGTTCCTTATACTTTTAAACATTACATAAGCAACTTCCTACAGGTTGTTTAGTATTTGTTAAAGTTGAGACTGAGAAAATTAAAATAATAAAAGGTTCTATAAATTAAGGAGGTGAAACAATTTAAGTGAAGTAGCATGTTTTGTCTTTTTAGTCGGAGCGTTTCATAAGGAACTCTCTTACTTGAGTTGCTCTGATATCTCAAATTTTACTTAAAGTTTTAAAAAAAGTTGACATTAAAAACAGTAAAAATTGATGTACTCTTATGTCCTCTACAAATTACTAATTTTCCAACTTATAAAAAAGTTATAAAGAGCAGTATTTAAATAAATGCAGGAAACCTGAAAATTTTGAATTTACCTGGAAAGCCATTTTACCTAGAAACCTTTAATTTTGAACAACGTTTAATTTTATAGCTAGTTCCTAAATTTAAATTATACAAAAAATGACTATCATGTAGTTAAAGTATAATCCTGTTTTTTTTTTGTTACAAAACACATATAAAGCAGCATTTCAGTATCTTTTCACTAATTTAAAACTATTTTTTTTTTGCAAAGTATAATTATCTATCCACTAAAAAGGGACAAGAAAACTTGCAGTTTCAAAACTTGACATATTTTTTATTAAATCAGTGGCCACCTTTCAGTTATTATGAATAAATTTTCATTTATTTAAATTGTAAATTCTAACTTAATTAGACTTTTACCCTGTATTCATTTTGGCCATCATCAACAAAACTGAGTTGTTTTGCGTTGGTTGTGGGTCATTTTGGATGCTGTTGTTGGTTAAGTTCATTACTTATTATTAAAGATCTAAAAGAGTCTAATTATTCTTTACAAAAAATAGTAAAACAGGAATACCTATTTTCTTAGACTAATTTTGTTATTATTGTTATCAAGTGTTTGTAATTATACTTTTTTTTTTAATTGTTTACAAGTTTAAAAAACAAAGTTTTTAAACTTAAAACTATATTTGCCCGAGAAATTTTTGGGTAGATTAAATTTATACTTTGCAAGTTTTGTTTCAGGAAAACAGCAACTTTAAAATAAAGCATTAAAAACAAAGATGGCTAAAAAAGCAAAGAAGGGTAAGAAGAAGAAGAAGCTTTTGACCGAAGAAGAGAAACTTCTGCTGTTGGAACAGAAAGCGCTCAAAGAAGAAGAAATGAGAAAGAAAAAGGAAGAGATGCTCATGCAGTTTTTAAGAGTTTGTCATTTTATTACACTATACTGGTTGTTCAATATTTTACTATTTGAATATTTAATAACGTTTATCAGTTGTATTAAAGTAGTTTTTAAAATATTTTTTCCTGAAATATTATAAAGTTTGTTTTTAGAGTAAGTTACTTTAACTTACTTGTTTCCTTTATATTGTTTTATAACAGTTATTTATTTTATTAATTGCTTAATTACTAATTTTCAAAATGAAGTTAATAAATAAAAACTTTACAGTTCATGTTTTTATTTTAACTTTGTAGATGTCAACTTGTTTTAAGTTAAGGCCATGGGGGAGACCAACATTTTTTTACAAAAACTAACACTTGCTTTGTTTAAAACCTTAAAGTATTACCAGAGACTGTATAAAAAAATAGCTATTGATATTTTAAACAGTGTTCCATATAAAAGTTTAAATATAGTTATTTTAAGGCCAGTTTTCTGAGTGTTTTGATAAATTTATTAAAAGCTTTCTTTTCTTTCATTTTAAAAGCAACTTAATTTTGATTTTCAGAAGTCATTTTATAAATATATATCACAAACAACTTGTACAAAGTAAATTTTATTACCTTAAGTAAAAAAAAAGGAACAAAAATTTGAAAAAAATGTGAAAATTGTATATTTTTGATGAAAGTGTATTTATAAAAAGTTTAAAACACCTGTTATTTATCTAAGTTTCTCAAACTTTATTTAGTATCTTAGCTAAGAATTTTTAAAGTGAATGCTGAAAGTCTGCAGGTGGAGATATGTTTTTAGTAAGTTAGTGTACTTTTCCCCTACTAAAGACATAGGGTGTCCAACATTGATTGTTGTATGAAAGCTTGAAGTACAAAACTCCAAGCCCATTTTATGGAACTTAAAAATTTTATTTAGCTTTTGAAATATTGTGATTTTTGTAAAAAGTTTCCAATACAAGCGTATAGACTGCAAATTTTTTAAGCTTATTTTTCTCAGAAGTTTTAAAAATCTATCTTCTTCTTCACTTTTTGAGCTAGAGAGCTCAAACTTCCAGGAAATGTTCCTTTTTTTTTAAAACTTTTGATGATGACTTTTAAAAAATGTTAAATAGGAAAAAAAAAAGATAAAATACAGAAGATTTTTTTTTATAAAAAAAATATTTTTCACTGTTAAAAACACTTTTGCGCTATATCTATTCAAAATTTATTGATAGACTTTCTGTGAAAATTTTAAGAAGATTGTTTAAAAAATGAAAAAGAGGAAAGCTTTTTAATGAAATTGTCTTTTTTGCGTTTTTAGTTTTTGCCTTCCATAAGAAATCTGTTGAACATCCTTTGATGGCTCATATCTTAAATTTTAATTTGATTTTTTTTTAAACGGTTAGAATGTTGATAGCTCAGATAAAGCTCTACAAAATAAGATCAACTTGTAAAAATCAAGGTGGACCTGCATTCATCCTTAGAATGCAACTTCCATAAATAATTCTCCATCTTTGACCACTTATTTCTCAAAAAACTACTTTGATTTTTTTTATAAAATCAGAAACATCAAGTAGCTGAATTACTTAAAAAAAGTAAAACTTAATAAAAAAGTAACCTCTTCCATGGCATTAATATAATTTAGTGTAAATTAACTTGGAAACTATGTTATTTCCAGTGTTTTAGTGCTTTATCAAATGCTTAAAATAACAGGGTTGTCATATTTACTTAATTATATTTGTATGTTTTAGGACAAACTTGAAAAAGAAGAAAAGCACTCAAAGAAGAACTTAAACAAACTCAATCAAAAATGGAGAAAAATCATGAGAGAAGCAAAAACCAAAGAACTTAAAAAAGTAAGTTTAACTTTTGTTCAGCTATTAACAACATTGTTTTGAATTGTACTTATTTAGTTTTATGTTTGTTTTATTATATACAGAGGTACATAATTAGCTTGTAAAGTTGTAAAAAAAAATTAAACTTAGATTTAGCTTGGTGTTAAGTAAACTTTTATTTTGTCAAATTTTTTGATTTTATATGTTATTAAATACCTTTAATTACAAATAAAAACACTTATTTAATGTATTTTTATTGATTAACTCCACATCATTTGTTTACTTATTATTAATACTAAACAGTATCTATTTATTTTTTCCTAGTAAGTAATATATGAGTTAATAATATTAGTTTTCTACTACAGAATTTTTTAAAATTTCTGATAATACTTTTTTTATTTAGTGTTTATTGAAAATACATTGTTTAAAATATGTAACAATTTTAAAGCATTTCTTCTAAAATAAGGTATTATTAATATTTTTTTTATAATTGTTTAAATACTACACATGAAAAATAAGCAAAATATTATGTGTAACAAATTAGTATTAAGTAGTGTCATAAACTTCAAATTTTGTGTGATTAAAAAATTTTAGTGTGCAAATCTACTTTTAAAAACGAATTTAACAATTAAAAGGAGATAGCAATAATGAGTCAGACATTCGAGAGAGTGGTGGACAGGAAGCAGAGTCTGGTGAACGCATTGTTGCAAGATGTGGATGAGAGTGAGGAACAGTACAATGTGGCTGCGAGGAAGCACTTCTACAACATAGACAATCTCATCGGTTGGTTTGAAAAAAATTTACAAGTATACTTTATGAGTTAACGGTAGAACTTATCATTTTATTTTTCAAGCAACAAAATGCTATGATCAACGAATTTAAGAGAATATAAATTTTTACATTAACGACCTTCTCATCGGTTGGTTGTAATCATAAGCTTTTATTCATGTAAACTGTTTTACCCACGTATGCTTATTGAACTGTTGTAGAACTACGACCACACTAAAAGTTTTGAAATATTTGACTAGCTTTTCAAAAACCAATCTAATTTTTTGTTTTATTCTGGTGGTTATATTGTACAACTTTGTTTGCTAAACTTGTATTAGCACTTGAATATATTACAAACTAATTTAAAGTGTTTATTTTATACAGGCTAAAATCATTTAAGGACATTAGGGGGTCCACCTTGGTTTTTTAAGTTGGTCACAAATTGTAGATTTTTATCTTAGCTTTAAATATTTTAATTACTTAACGAAATTCAAAGTAACTTTTCAGCAATTTTTTTCATATTTTCACAGTAAGTCTTTAACTAAAATTCAAATCTGTTAATATTGAAAATGGATTTACTTCTATATTTTTAGTACCCCACTCCCCTATGCCCTTATTATAAGAAAAAGGTGAAAATATAATTTATATTACTTAGAAAAATAAACATTTTTTGACACTTTAATAAATTCTTTCAAACAATATAAATAAGACTCAAATTTTCAGAACAATACATATTTCATGCTTATTTCGTCAGTTGTATACTAAGCAATAAAGATAAAATTTCAAATCTAGCTTATATAGTGAAAATGCAATCAACGTAAAAGTAATAATAATAAAGCAAAGGGTAATTAACTATACATGAGTACTTCTAATTACAATGCAACTAAATAAAAATTAATAAAACAGAGCAACAACTTATAAAACAATTTAAGAAAACAACGAAATAGTATAATCAAAATCTTTATGTTTATACAAATTAGGTTTTCTTAACAAAATACAAATAGCCTCAAGTTTAATTAAATCAGAAATGTGAAAACAACTTCTAATAATTTTAAGTCTTTTTAAATTATAATTACTTGCACAATCAAGGTTATTTACTAAGTGTTCTGCAATAGCAGATCTTTTTGAAGCATTTATTACTCTAATAGATATAGTTTTCTTATTACTCATACAAAATTCAACGACACTTTTTGTAATACTTTCCTTTATTCTTTTGCCAAATTGTCTTGAGGTCATCCCGACATAACTAGCTTCACAGAAGTAATTAAACTGGTAAACTACCATACTTTGTTTAAGTTCTGCTATCGGATCTTTGAAATCGGTTTGGATAAATTATCTCAGCTTCTCAATTATAAAACGAAACTTTAAAAACATTTACTATTTCAACTACCTACTCACCACACAAACTTGAAGAGTAACTCCTTGTTGACTTAATTATTTTAATACCAATGAAAAACTAAAATGAAAACAATTTTAAATCTAACCACACTGAAATGAGCCGCAGTTGAATTGTTCTAAAACACTAAACGTTCCAATCACCAACCACATCTCTTTTCTATATTAAATTCACTAGTACTAACTCGACACAATCTGTTAAATAATGATATATAACAAGATTCACTGTTATCAGTTACTGTTATCTCATTGTACAGACCTGCACAAGCGCAGATTGAACGACCTGTACCACGTGTACAACGACGAACTGACGACAATCAGGAGGGAGTTCGACACCGAGAGGCAGCTGATGAACCAGATGCACCACAGCGAGATGAAGAAGCTGCAGGACATACTGTTCGCCATGGACTACAACCACACCGAGCAGGAGAACGAGGCCAAGCAGGAGTTTCAGAGCTTGAGGGACGACATTAAAAATAAGGTTGAGTTTGTTTGAATAGTTTTATTAAATACTTAAGTTTTACACGACTGTCTCTTTAATAGATTTCATTGTTTTTAGTTCCCCTGAAACTTTTATTCAATATGTTTTCAAATTGAATGTTTTGAAAACATTAGTTTTTTGAAATTTAGTTACTATTTTATATTTAGATGCCGTTAAGGATAAAGTTGAGTTTGTTTATTTGTTTAACTTGTTATAAAATCACAGATAAACAATTTTAAAAGTTTTAATAGTATAGATTAAGAGTCTGAATTCTAAACTATCTTTGCTAAAAAAGTACGATATTAATTTTAGTTACATGTGTTACTTTTTAAATTAGTTAGTTCATAAACATTAAGCTTTATAATTTGTAACTGAATGAGAAATTCCATTGAAATTGTTTTAGTTTTGTTTATTTACCCTTTAAAATAAGTGTTTGTTTTTTCTGCTTAGTGTTTCTTTTACTAATGCAATAAAACATTATTAGATTTATAGTTAAAAATATGTTTTCTGACTTTTGTATCTCAAAAGCTCTGTTTTTTATAATTCAAATTCAAATTATTTTAATTGCGAACGAAGTTTAAAAAAAATTAATTGAGTTAAATGTAAAACACAAAAAAAATCTGTATTAAAAGTATGAAATATAAGTGCTAACAAATAATGTTGACCGTAAAAACAAATCCACCTAAATAGAACTTGGAAAAGAAGCAAACTATTGTAATTTTAATCAATGTAGTTGGAAACAAAGTAATAAAAGTTGTATTTGGATAAAATCATGAAAAAAGTAAACTTGCAACTCATTCAGAACTTGGAAGAGAAGCACGCGCTGAGGATCCAGCTTGAAAGTTCGGTGGAGAACTTGTGGAAGCAGTTCCAGTCGGCGCTGAAGAACTACAACGAGACGACGGAGGAGAGGAAGGCGGCGTTCGAGCTGCTGAAGAACAAGGATGAGAAGAGCAGCAGGGAAATCGACATGCAGATGAAGAAGCTGCAAAAACTGCAGGTTTGTTTATTGTGCGCAATATGACTTGTTTTATTGTGTTTTAAATAGTAATGAGAATATTGATATAATGACTTTAAGACGAAGAAACTGCAAAAACTGCAGGTTTATTGTCATCATTTGCTCAAAATTGATATTAATAATAACATATTTTGTACTTATATAGGTATTTTTATAAAGGTATTTTGTTTTGTTCTTGTTATGTTGAAGTTTAAATAAAGCCCGCAGATCTCACAAGTAATATTTTATGTAATAAAAAAAAACTTGATATGATTATTCAAAAGTTACAAGTTTGTTGTTGTAAGACAATGTGCAAAAAACTATGACTTGTCATTTTGTGTTTAGGTTAGCACATCTATGGTACTATACAAGTAAAGTGCATGAGAACATATATAATTGTAATTTTACCTTAGCAAATTTTACTTATTGTAACTTGGATAAATTTGCAGATGGCGCAATTAAGGTGTTTGGTTTAAAGCAACTTACAATCAGTTTGCTGTTTTCAATGTAAATTACTTTATAGATAAAAATAGCTTTGTCGTCACACTTAGTAATTAGATATGGTTAAGAACTTTAACTTACAACCAATATAGCTCAAGTTTAATTTGTTGAAACTATTTAATTAACAATGGAGACTGGTTAAGTGTAACTTGTTACAATTATTAAACTTCATTATCAAAAAAAAAAAATTCTAACTATTTTTAAAAAATAAGTTTTATGCTTTATAAAAGACATTTTTTATACACAAGCATACTAAACGAACTCAACCGAATTCATGCTTATATTTATTCCTATCAAAATGATTCACACACCTATTGTTTATAAATCATTTCCACTCATACCATCATTGAATTTTAAAATTACTTCCTAACTATTAAAACGTGTTATTGCAAAAAACTTTACAACCTTTTTAATTTTTTGACAAAACAGATAGTTTTTCTATTTAGTTTAATTTTTATTTAGTTATCAAACAAACTGACTGCTTTACAACTACCTCAATACGGGACACGATACATACATTAAATGGAGGTGTTAGAGTTACTCAAACATATCAATGAAGATACCTTATAGTTTTTAGAATTATTTTTCTATCTTTTTTTTTCCAAACTAAATCCTTTATATCGTTTTAAGCAAGACGTTTTCATTCACATGTTTTTATCCTAAACTGATCCAAACGTTAAAAAAGAAACCACCAATATCTCATTCAACAAGACACGATATCATCGCTCAAAGGAAGGATCGTTAGAACTATTAAAACATGTTATTGAAAAAAAAATGTTATACTTTTGATTAAGGCCATAGGGGGGTAAACCATGTTTTTTACAAGTTGATCTTATTTTATAGAGTTTTTTCCAAGCTTCAAGATGCTTTTTATTGTTTTAAAAAGTTCGAATTATTTATTGAGATATGACCAGTCGAAGTCGGGCCGCATAATAGATTCCCCATTGTAAGGGAAAACTAAAACAGCGAAAAAAGACTATTTTATTTAAAATCTATCTCCTCCTAAATTTTTCAAGCAATCCAATCTTCTTCAAACTTTCACAGTCTAATCTTTATACAATAACGAAAAAACGTTATTTTGGAATTAAACTTTTTTTTTGTAAAAATATAATTTTTTGAAAAAAAAACACTTTTTTTTTAAAATTTTTGTGATAAAATTTTTATTTTTTGAAATTACTAATATTCTAAAGTAACGTTTTTTCCTTTTATTATGAGGAACGTTTCCTAAAAATTTGAAGAAGATTGCTTGAAAAATGAAGGAGGAGATAAATTTTTAGTGAATTTTAAAATTTCTGAGAAAATCGACCCCGAAAAATTTGCGGTCCATACGTTTATATCGGAAAATTTTTACAAAAAATTAAATATCTCAAAAGTTAAATGATATTTTTGAATTCTAAAAAACTGGCTTGTAGTTTGTACTTAAACTTTTCATATAATAGCCAAAGTTAATTTTTGTAAAAAAAAATTTTGGACCCCCCTATGGCCTTAAGTTAATCATTTTAGAACTATCTTGCTTTTTTTACAAATGTACTAAACTAACTTATTCTCACATCTATGTAATAACTAAGTAAAGTATCTTTTGCATCAAATTAGTAATCATCCTATTCTACAGGACATGATATCGTCGCTAAAGAGAAGCAAAAAGAAAAAAACATTTTTTGTTTTAAAATTAAATGGTTTTTATCTTGTCATAAAACCTGTACTTCAAACAACTATGTTTTCTGTTTTTCATTTTCCACCAATTAATTTTTTTTATAAACCCCACAGTACACGATATCATCACTGAAAAGAGTGTTTACAATAAAAAATGATCTAATTTAAAAATTTCGAAAAAATTATTATATAGACATTTTAATGTAAATTAAAACCCTTATCGATATGATTTTTAGTTGTTTTTACACTTGATTTTTTCTCTGTCATACAAGTTGTAAACACAGGACACGATATCCTCGTTGAAGGGAAGGATGCAGCAGAACAACCGGGAGTGCGAGGAGAGGAACAAGATGCTGAGGGAGGAGAGAGAGTTCGTGCAGTGCCACTTCCAGCGACTGAAGTTCGAGATGGGCAACTGCAGGGAACAGGAGCGGAAGTTGTTGAGCAAGATGGTGCAACATTCCAACACTGCCATAAAACACCTTAACAAGTTTGTTGTTTGTTAATAAGATGGTGCAACATTCCAACACTGCCATAAAACATCTTAACAAATTTGTTTGTTAGTAAGATGGTGCAACATTCCAACACTGCCATAAAACACCTTAACAAGTTTGTTTGTTAATAAGATGGTGCAGCATTCCAACACTGCCATAAAACACCTTAACACGTTTGTTTGTTAGTAAGATGGTGCAGCATTCCAACACTGCCATAAAACACCTTAACAAGTTTGTTTGTTAATAAGATAATGCAACATTCCAACACTGCCATAAAACACCTTAACAAGTTTGTTTGTTAATAAGATGGTGCAGCATTCCAACACTGCCATAAAACACCTTAACACGTTTGTTTGTTAATAAGATGGTGCAGCATTCCAACACTGCCATAAAACACCTTAACAAGTTTGTTTGTTAATAAGATGGTGCAGCATTCCAACACTGCCATAAAACACCTTAACACGTTTGTTTGTTAGTAAGATGGTGCAGCATTCCAACACTGCCATAAAACACCTTAACAAGTTTGTTTGTTAATAAGATAATGCAACATTCCAACACTGCCATAAAACACCTTAACAAGTTTGTTTGTTAATAAGATGGTGCAGCATTCCAACACTGCCATAAAACACCTTAACAAGTTTGTTTGTTAATAAGATGGTGCAACATTCCAACACTGCCATAAAACACCTTAACAAGTTTGTTTGTTAATAAGATGGTGCAACATTCCAACACCGCCATAAAACACCTTAACAAGTTTGTTTGTTAATAAGATGGTGCAGCATTCCAACACTGCCATAAAACACCTTAACAAGTTTGTTTGTTAATAAGATGGTGCAGCATTCTAACACTGCCATAAAACACCTTAACAAGTTTGTTTGTTAATAAGATGGTGCAGCATTCCAACACTGCCATAAAACACCTTAACGAGTTTGTTTGTTAATAAGATGGTGCAGCATTCCAACACTGCCATAAAACACCTTAACAAGTTTGTTTGTTAATAAGATGGTGCAGCACTCCAACACTGCCATAAAACACCTTAACAAGTTTGTTTGTTAATAAGATGGTGCAGCATTCCAACACTGCCATAAAACACCTTAACAAGTTTGTTTGTTAATAAGATGGTGCAACATTCCAACACCGCCATAAAACACCTTAACAAGTTTGTTTGTTAATAAGATGGTGCAGCATTCCAACACTGCCATAAAACACCTTAACACGTTTGTTTGTTAATAAGATGGTGCAGCATTCCAACACTGCCATAAAACACCTTAACAAGTTTGTTTGTTAGTAAGATGGTGCAGCATTCCAACACTGCCATAAAACACCTTAACAAGTTTGTTTGTTAATAAGATAATGCAACATTCCAACACTGCCATAAAACACCTTAACAAGTTTGTTTGTTAATAAGATGGTGCAGCATTCCAACACTGCCATAAAACACCTTAACAAGTTTGTTTGTTAATAAGATGGTGCAACATTCCAACACTGCCATAAAACACCTTAACACGTTTGTTTGTTAGTAAGATGGTGCAGCATTCCAACACTGCCATAAAACACCTTAACAAGTTTGTTTGTTAATAAGATGGTGCAGCATTCTAACACTGCCATAAAACACCTTAACAAGTTTGTTTGTTAATAAGATGGTGCAACATTCCAACACCGCCATAAAACACCTTAACAAGTTTGTTTGTTAATAAGATGGTGCAACATTCCAACACCGCCATAAAACACCTTAACAAGTTTGTTTGTTAATAAGATGGTGCAGCATTCCAACACTGCCATAAAACACCTTAACACGTTTGTTTGTTAGTAAGATGGTGCAGCATTCCAACACTGCCATAAAACACCTTAACAAGTTTGTTTGTTAATAAGATGGTGCAGCATTCCAACACCGCCATAAAACACCTTAACAAGTTTGTTTGTTAATAAGATGGTGCAGCATTCCAACACTGCCATAAAACACCTTAACACGTTTGTTTGTTAGTAAGATGGTGCAGCATTCCAACACTGCCATAAAACACCTTAACAAGTTTGTTTGTTAATAAGATAATGCAACATTGCAACACTGCCATAAAACACCTTAACAAGTTTGTTTGTTAATAAGATGGTGCAACATTCCAACACTGCCATAAAACACCTTAACAAGTTTGTTTGTTAATAAGATGGTGCAGCATTCCAACACTGCCATAAAACACCTTAACAAGTTTGTTTGTTAATAAGATGGTGCAACATTCCAACACTGCCATAAAACACCTTAACACGTTTGTTTGTTAGTAAGATGGTGCAGCATTCCAACACTGCCATAAAACACCTTAACAAGTTTGTTTGTTAATAAGATGGTGCAGCATTCTAACACTGCCATAAAACACCTTAACAAGTTTGTTTGTTAATAAAATGGTGCAGCATTCCAACACTGCCATAAAACACCTTAACAAGTTTGTTTGTTAATAAGATAATGCAACATTCCAACACTGCCATAAAACACCTTAACAAGTTTGTTTGTTAATAAGATGGTGCAGCATTCCAACACTGCCATAAAACACCTTAACAAGTTTGTTTGTTAATAAGATGGTGCAACATTCCAACACTGCCATAAAACACCTTAACAAGTTTGTTTGTTAATAAGATGGTGCAACATTCCAACACCGCCATAAAACACCTTAACAAGTTTGTTTGTTAATAAGATGGTGCAGCATTCCAACACTGCCATAAAACACCTTAACACGTTTGTTTGTTAGTAAGATGGTGCAGCATTCCAACACTGCCATAAAACACCTTAACAAGTTTGTTTGTTAATAAGATGGTGCAACATTCCAACACCGCCATAAAACACCTTAACAAGTTTGTTTGTTAATAAGATGGTGCAGCATTCCAACACTGCCATAAAACACCTTAACACGTTTGTTTGTTAGTAAGATGGTGCAGCATTCCAACACTGCCATAAAACACCTTAACAAGTTTGTTTGTTAATAAGATAATGCAACATTCCAACACTGCCATAAAACACCTTAACAAGTTTGTTTGTTAATAAGATGGTGCAGCATTCCAACACTGCCATAAAACACCTTAACAAGTTTGTTTGTTAATAAGATGGTGCAACATTCCAACACTGCCATAAAACACCTTAACACGTTTGTTTGTTAGTAAGATGGTGCAGCATTCCAACACTGCCATAAAACACCTTAACAAGTTTGTTTGTTAATAAGATGGTGCAGCATTCTAACACTGCCATAAAACACCTTAACAAGTTTGTTTGTTAATAAAATGGTGCAGCATTCCAACACTGCCATAAAACACCTTAACAAGTTTGTTTGTTAATAAGATAATGCAACATTCCAACACCGCCATAAAACACCTTAACAAGTTTGTTTGTTAATAAAATGGTGCAGCATTCTAACACTGCCATAAAACACCTTAACAAGTTTTTTTGTTAATAAGATGGTGCAGCATTCCAACACTTCCATAAAACACCTGAACAAGTTTGTTTGTTAATAAGATGGTGCAACATTCCAACACTGCCATAAAACACCTTAACAAGTTTGTTTGTTAATAAGATGGTGCAACACTCCAACACCGCCATAAAACACCTTAACAAGTTTGTTTGTTAATAAGATGGTGCAACATTCCAACACCGCCATAAAACACCTTAACAAGTTTGTTTGTTAATAAAATGGTGCAGCATTCCAACACTGCCATAAAACACCTTAACAAGTTTGTTTGTTAATAAGATGGTGCAGCATTCCAACACTGCCATAAAACACCTTAACACGTTTGTTTGTTAATAAAATGGTGCAGCATTCCAACACTGCCATAAAACACCTTAACAAGTTTGTTTGTTAATAAGATGGTGCAACATTCCAACACCGCCATAAAACACCTTAACAAGTTTGTTTGTTAATAAGATGGTGCAGCATTCCAACACTGCCATAAAACACCTTAACAAGTTTGTTTGTTAATAAGATAATGCAACATTCCAACACCGCCATAAAACACCTTAACAAGTTTGTTTGTTAATAAAATGGTGCAGCATTCTAACACTGCCATAAAACACCTTAACAAGTTTGTTTGTTAATAAGATGGTGCAACATTCCAACACTGCCATAAAACACCTTAACAAGTTTGTTTGTTAATAAAATGGTGCAGCATTCTAACACTGCCATAAAACACCTTAACAAGTTTGTTTGTTAATAAGATGGTGCAACATTCCAACACCGCCATAAAACACCTTAACAAGTTTGTTTGTTAATAAAATGGTGCAATATTCTAACACTGCCATAAAACACCTTAACAAGTTTGTTTGTTAATAAGATGGTGCAACATTCCAACACCGCCATAAAACACCTTAACAAGTTTGTTTGTTAATAAAATGGTGCAGCATTCTAACACTGCCATAAAACACCTTAACAAGTTTGTTTGTTAATAAGATGGTGCAACATTCCAACACTGCCATAAAACACCTTAACAAGTTTGTTTGTTAATAAGATGGTGCAACATTCCAACACTGCCATAAAACACCTTAACACGTTTGTTTGTTAGTAAGATGGTGCAGCATTCCAACACTGCCATAAAACACCTTAACAAGTTTGTTTGTTAATAAGATAATGCAACATTCCAACACTGCCATAAAACACCTTAACAAGTTTGTTTGTTAATAAGATGGTGCAGCATTCCAACACTGCCATAAAACACCTTAACAAGTTTGTTTGTTAATAAGATGGTGCAACATTCCAACACTGCCATAAAACACCTTAACAAGTTTGTTTGTTAATAAGATGGTGCAGCATTCCAACACTGCCATAAAACACCTTAACAAGTTTGTTTGTTAATAAGATGGTGCAACATTCCAACACTGCCATAAAACACCTTAACAATTTGGTTTGTTAATAAGATGGTGCAGCATTCCAACACTGCCATAAAACACCTTAACAAGTTTGTTTGTTAATAAGATGGTGCAACATTCCAACACTGCCATAAAACACCTTAACACGTTTGTTTGTTAGTAAGATGGTGCAGCATTCCAACACTGCCATAAAACACCTTAACAAGTTTGTTTGTTAATAAGATAATGCAACATTCCAACACTGCCATAAAACACCTTAACACGTTTGTTTGTTAGTAAGATGGTGCAGCATTCCAACACTGCCATAAAACACCTTAACAAGTTTGTTTGTTAATAAGATGGTGCAGCATTCTAACACCGCCATAAAACACCTTAACAAGTTTGTTTGTTAATAAAATGGTGCAGCATTCCAACACTGCCATAAAACACCTTAACAAGTTTGTTTGTTAATAAGATAATGCAACATTCCAACACCGCCATAAAACACCTTAACAAGTTTGTTTGTTAATAAGATCAGGGTTGCCACACACTCAGGGAACTCAGGAAATCTCAGGGAATTTTCAAACTGTAGAAAATCTCAGGGAATCTCAGGGAAACTCAGGGAATTTTGGCATTTTTCTTTTAACTCAGGGAAACTCAGGGAAGTTTTGATTTTTTCTCTAAATTTCAGGGAAGTTTTTGAAAATCTCAGGGAAATTTTTTTATAGATCTAGAATGAGGTTTGTTAATCCAGTTTCAATATTTTGCTCAAAAGTAGTAATTTTTATCATTTAAGTGGTTATTTAGAATTTTTTTAGCCTTGCGGCTAGTTCTTCAATATTCTTAGTATTAACATTGTAGTTTTTTTTAGTTTTAAATTTATATTTACTTAAGTAAAATCAAACAGTTTAGAGAAATGAAAATTGTTGTTAACTATTCATTGAAAAGTTCTAATAAACTTTTTATTTTTAATTACTTATGTAGTTTAAAAAACACTATGTTGTACTATTAGTTCTTATTTTTTAAATAATAAAGTTATTTGTTATTTGTTTACAACTACTTGTTTTCAGTTTACAAGTTTACACAAAGTTGTGCAAAAATTTAGTTTTTAATTTTTAATTGGTTTAAACCTTTTAAGATTGAGTTTTTGAAAACAGTTTTTTTCATAAATTTAGTGCAGAAGCATACACATCAACCTTCCTTTTATTATTAAAGAAGAAAAATAAGAATGAGGTATTAATAATATGTGTTAGAAGAGAAATTTTTTCTTTTAAGATTTGAAAAATACTCAGGGAAACTCAGGGAAATTTAAGGTTACTCAGGGAAATTTTTGGTCACTCAGGGAAGATTTTTTGGCTCAAAGAGTGGCAACCCTGTAAGATGGTGCAACATTCCAACACTGCCATAAAACACCTTAACAAGTTTGTTTGTTAATAAGATGGTGCAACATTCCAACACTGCCATAAAACACCTTAACAAGTTTGTTTGTTAATAAGATGGTGCAACATTCCAACACTGCCATAAAACACCTTAACAAGTTTGTTTGTTAATAAGATGGTGCAACATTCCAACACCGCCATAAAACACCTTAACAAGTTTGTTTGTTAATAAGAAGGTGCAGCATTCCAACACTGCCATAAAACACCTTAACACGTTTGTTTGTTAGTAAGATGGTGCAGCATTCCAACACTGCCATAAAACACCTTAACAAGTTTGTTTGTTAATAAGATAATGCAACATTCCAACACTGCCATAAAACACCTTAACAAGTTTGTTTGTTAATAAGATGGTGCAACATTCCAACACCGCCATAAAACACCTTAACAAGTTTGTTTGTTAATAAGATGGTGCAGCACCCCAACACTGCCATAAAACACCTTAACAAGTTTGTTTGTTAATAAGATGGTGCAACATTCCAACAATGCCATAAAACACCTTAACAAGTTTGTTTGTTAATAAGATGGTGCAACATTCCAACACTGCCATAAAACACCTTAACAAGTTTGTTTGTTAATAAGATGGTGCAGCACTCCAACACTGCCATAAAACACCTTAACAAGTTTGTTTGTTAATAAGATGGTGCAACACTCCAACAATGCCATAAAACACCTTAACAAGTTTGTTTGTTAATAAGATGGTGCAACATTCCAACACTGCCATAAAACACCTTAACAAGTTTGTTTGTTAATAAGATGGTGCAACATTCCAACAATGCCATAAAACACCTTAACAAGTTTGTTTGTTAATAAGATGGTGCAACACTCCAACACTGCCATAAAACACCTTAACAAGTTTGGTTTGTTAATAAGATGGTGCAGCATTCCAACACTGCCATAAAACACCTTAACAAGTTTTTTTGTTAATAAGATGGTGCAGCATTCCAACACTTCCATAAAACACCTGAACAAGTTTGTTTGTTAATAAGATGGTGCAGCATTCCAACACTGCCATAAAACACCTTAACAAGTTTGTTTGTTAATAAGATGGTGCAACATTCCAACACTGCCATTAAACACCTTAACAAGTTTGTTTGTTAATAAGATGGTGCAGCACTCCAACACCGCCATAAAACACCTTAACAAGTTTGTTTGTTAATAAGATGGTGCAACACTCCAACACCGCCATAAAACACCTTAACAAGTTTGTTTGTTAATAAGATGGTGCAACATTCCAACACCGCCATAAAACACCTTAACAAGTTTGTTTGTTAATAAGATGGTGCAACATTCCAACAATGCCATAAAACACCTTAACAAGTTTGTTTGTTAATAAGATGGTGCAGCACCCCAACACTGCCATAAAACACCTTAACAAGTTTGTTTGTTAATAAGATGGTGCAGCACTCCAACACCGCCATAAAACACCTTAACAAGTTTGTTTGTTAATAAGATGGTGCAACATTCCAACACTGCCATAAACACCTTAACAAGTTTGTTTGTTAATAAGATGGTGCAACACTCCAACACCGCCATAAAACACCTTAACAAGTTTGTTTGTTAATAAGATGGTGCAACATTCCAACAATGCCATAAAACACCTTAACAAGTTTGTTTGTTAATAAGATGGTGCAACACTCCAACACTGCCATAAAACACCTTAACATGTTTGTTTGTTAATAAGATGGTGCAGCACCCCAACACTGCCATAAAACACCTTAACAAGTTTGTTTGTTAATAAGATGGTGCAACATTCCAACACTGCCATAAAACACCTTAACAAGTTTGTTTGTAAATAAGATGGTGCAACATTCCAACACTGCCATAAAACACCTTAACAAGTTTGTTTGTTAATAAGATGGTTCAACATTCCAACACTGCCATAAAACACCTTAACAAGTTTGTTTGTTAATAAGATGGTGCAGCATTCCAACACTGCCATAAAACACCTTAACAAGTTTGTTTGTTAATAAGATGGTGCAACATTCCAACACTGCCATAAAACACCTTAACAAGTTTGTTTGTTAATAAGATGGTGCAGCATTCCAACACTGCCATAAAACACCTTAACAAGTTTGTTTGTTAATAAGATGGTGCAACATTCAAGTAGTGCCATAAACACCTTAACAAGTTTGTTTGTTAATAAGATGGTGCAGCATTCCAACACTGCCATAAAACACCTTAACATGTTTGTTTGTTAATAAGATGGTGCAGCACCCCAACACTGCCATAAAACACCTTAACAAGTTTGTTTGTTAATAAGATGGTGCAACATTCCAACACTGCCATAAAACACCTTAACAAGTTTGTTTGTAAATAAGATGGTGCAACATTCCAACACTGCCATAAAACACCTTAACAAGTTTGTTTGTTAATAAGATGGTTCAACATTCCAACACTGCCATAAAACACCTTAACAAGTTTGTTTGTTAATAAGATGGTGCAGCATTCCAACACTGCCATAAAACACCTTAACAAGTTTGTTTGTTAATAAGATGGTGCAACATTCCAACACTGCCATAAAACACCTTAACAAGTTTGTTTGTTAATAAGATGGTGCAGCATTCCAACACTGCCATAAAACACCTTAACAAGTTTGTTTGTTAATAAGATGGTGCAACATTCAAGTAGTGCCATAAACACCTTAACAAGTTTGTTTGTTAATAAGATGGTGCAGCACTCCAACACCGCCATAAAACACCTAACAAGTTTGTTTGTTAATAAGATGTCTTCGTGCAATTTTGACCCGTTCCCCCATAAAACACATTATTAAGTTTTTTATTTGTTTGTTAATAAGGTGGTGCAACATTACAACAGTGCCATAAAACACCTTAACAAGTTTTTTTGTTTTTGGTGTTTTTTTATTGAAACGGTGCACAGTGACAATGCTTATAAGTATCTTAACACATTTTTTAAACCGTTTATACTTAGCTAGGTGTAATAAAGTTTACAAACTTTTTTTGTACATTTTATTTTTTTTTTACACTTTTATGAGTTCCTACAAACTATGTTAAGTGCAACTAACCAGCAACTACTTTGTGAAATTTTCTTGACCTAAACTACCCACACCTCTGTATGCAACTTTTGTTTAACGCAGGGTGGCAGAGAAGGGCGAGACGATATTGAGGTACGCGGAGGTTTGCAGGAAACTGGAAACAGAAGAGGAGAAAATCCTCCCATACTTCGCATCCAGTCTCACCAAAGAAGAACAGGAAGACATCACTGTTTGTTTGTTTTATAAAAAATTACACAATTTTATATATTTTTGTAGTTGAAAATTACTTTACTTTGTATCAAGTAATACAAAACACGACATCACTTATTTTTTTATATTGAAAACTACTGTGATTTTTATAGACTCATGCTAAATATGGTATCACTTCTTGTTAACTTTTATATTGGTAATTTTAAGGAATTTCTATTTGAATTTTCACTCAGTCTAACTCAGTCTTGTATTGTTGTTGTTTATATTATAAACAGTTTGCAATTTACTCTATGAGTTTTATAAATAAATCTAGTATTGTTTTAATTAAAAAACATGTATGAAGTATTGTTTATACGACATTTGATTATAGATTGAAAGGTTTAAATTCTAAAACTTTATTTAAAAGTTTTCTGTATGTTCCATTTGAAATTGGTATGCATGCATTCAGCTTATATATATATATTTTGAAGCACAACTTATTATTTTGATTTTTGAATACTAAAACAGCTGTCTTATAAAGTTATTTGTCAATTGTGAAGCTGTAATATTTGGCAGTACTTATACACAATGAACTGTGCAATCAGTAATCAATTACATTGCAAGTTTAATGTAAAAAGTTGTTTTAAACTTGATCATAAGACTAATTATTTTACTTGTACACTATTATTTTAGTCTTTAATCTAAATCTAACTCAAAAAATATTTCTATGTCAATTAACCAAGTATATATGACACAAAATTTCTTTAAAGTAGTAGTTTTTTATGTTATTTAAACCCGTTACACCTACATTGGTTAATAAACATGCCATCCAATAACAATCGTAAATCTGATAAATAGTTAAGTACTTCAAAGTAAAGTAAAATTTTAATCGGTAGCTTTTATTCACACATAAAACATCTCATATATGCATTGATTTTAAGATTAAGTATTGCATAAAGGCCAAAAATATTTTTTAATTTTTATGTACTAATTAGCTATCATATAAAGTTTTATAATCATTTTGAAAAACTTAATAAAGTTGTTATTGCTGGTATTACTCATGTTATCATGGGTCTTTTTACAGCAATCAACTAAAATTCTATTTAATCGATTTTTTTGAACTATTAATAGCTTCAAGTTTCAACTTTTGAGTTAAAAACAAATTAGACAGAGTAATCTATCCAAGAAGGAGATTGAAAATTAAAATTTTATTTTTTTTAAGAAACACTATTCCGTGTTTTGTTTGAGTTCTATTCTATTACTTCTATTTGAATAAGATTTACAATTTGAAAATATGCTTTGTGGTGAAACAGTGTAATTGTGTTTTTTTAACGTGTTAAATTTTAGCATTAAGTTTTGTCAAAAAACAAATTATTTTACTTCAGTTTATACACTAATAGTTAAATCTCTAGTCAAAATCCAACTTTTAATAATTAACCAAACAATTTTTTTTGTAATATTCTTTTAGTAAACTAACTGACAATTTACAGCAAACGGAGTTGGAGGAACCGAGCGAACCGCTCAGCAAACTCATGCACGATTTCAGTGGACTGGAAAATTTTTGGAAGAGGTACAACAAGGTTCTGTTCGACAAATTGGCCCTCGACAAGGAATCAAACACCCTCACACAAGTAAGTTGTTTAACAAACTTAATGTAATGTTAGATTCAAACTATGTCCGCGATAAATTTCTAATATTATGTTTAATAAATTCCATTTGTAAGGTTTGAAAATTTTTAAACTTTTTTTATTATTTAAACTTAGCTTTGTTTAAACAAACGTTTGGTATTGCCAAATGTCTCACACAAGTCAGTCGAAGTGTTTACAAGGCTGTCTTGTTGTGAATAAACAAAGTATGTAACATTTATAACAAAAGTATATAAAACAACAATTTGATAATAAACTAAGCTGCTTAAACTTTTTACAAGTTCAAAAAATAGTTTCTCAAGAAATTTTATTTAGTCTTAGATGATTTATGTTGTTGTGGATAAACAAAACAGATACACTTGTTAAAGTATTTAAAAGAAATAATTAACTGTTGTTCCATAAAATTGCTTATTGTTTTAAATAAATTTGATAGAGGTTTATTTAAAACTTAAAAAACGTATTTACCGTTAATAACGTAACGTTTTAGCTAGTTTTAGTTTGACATGAGTTTATAAAAAATTGGTAGGAAAACAACCAGTTAAGGCTGATATTGAAGCAGTATTTGGATGGAATTTCGGTTAACGATGAAATTTTGAGCCAAAACAATTCACTGTTTATTGTTAACCAACGTGCTAATGTTCCGTTAGTTTATTTTAAATGGTGTTGTTTTCATTACTGTTTAAACAATTTGTATCATATTTATTTAAATATAGTTTATTTTATTTAACTACAGTATTGCAATTAGTAATATTCAAAGTTTTTTAACACATTTTAGTTAGTAAATACAAAGAAAAGTATTTAAGTATTTAACCTATATTATTAATCTAAATTGTAAAAAATAGCTTAATTAAATTCAAGAACCATTTGTAAATGTCATTTAAATCTTAATAATTGTGTGTAAACTTTTGTGTGTATCCTATTTTTAGCAGAAAGTAACTAAAAATTACTTTTACTGCTTTAAATTTTAATACACAGCTTTATTTTTATAAACAATAACTATTATCTATGTTGATTTGTTAGTTAAAATACTATTTATAGTTTTTTGAAATATTTAAATTAAAATTAATGTAGAGTGTTTTTTTTAAACTTAACAGAACACAGCAACACACTTAAACAACCTTGGTAATATTCGCTTAGCAACTGGTCACATAAATTGTGCATTTATATAAGCTACAACAGCTTTACGTGCGTAGCTCCCGTGGCGCAATCGGTTAGCGCGCCGTACTTATAAGATAGTATCGGAGAAATGCGGAGGTTGTGAGTTCGAGCCTCACCGGGAGCACATTTTGTTGTAATTTTAAATTTTGCTTTCATCTTTTTTATAACTATGAAACCCTCTCCTTTATTTAAAGTATAATACTAAACTTTTTATTTTGCATTTTCTAATTAAACATAAGCTAAAAAGCCAAATCCTTATATACTTTGTTTGAAATAAATAAGCACTATATACAACGTATCGAATTCTCCTCAGATTTCAGTAAATCAAACAATTTTGAAGTTAATATGAGAACCTATTAGTTTTTATAATTTATGTTGTGATGAAGCGTATTATAAGTTTTGTATTAGTTTCATAATTTTGAAAAATAAAAAGCGCTGCGAGCAGGATTTGAACCTACGCGGGGAGACCCCAATGGATTTCAAGTCCATCGCCTTAACCACTCGGCCATCGCAGCTTGTGGCTGAATGCATGAATTCGCGTTTATAAACACAAAATTGCTGCTTCAACCTTCAGCAGTTTGTTCAATGTTGTAATCTAAATACTATTACGCGATAACTGCATATTAAAATACTAAATGTTTATTATTATTTAAATTTTTTTTCAATATTTCAGAGAAAGCATAAACTTATGACTAGAAATAATTAAAATTATATTGTTCTTTTGGTTATTTAAACTCCGTAATGTAACCTATACATTTACATTAAGTTATACAAAGCTACATAAAATATAAATATTTTCTTGTGATACTACAAACAAGACTATGTAGTAGTAAATATAACAATTTTTCGTTACATATAATAAATAATTGTAACAGATTGGAGGTACCTATAACAGACGGCAGAGTTATTGGTATTAACAGAGCTCATGTGATTAACAATGGAAGGAGTAATAATAATGCGCAAGGTAAATTTTTTTTTTTTGCATAAATCACCTTTTGCTAAAAGTTATAAGTTGTATAAAAATAACTGTTTATTTTACATACTTGTTTAGCTTGCTTGTAATATTTTTTTTCAAAAAGTATGTATCATTTTTTTATTAATGTAAGCTAAACAACAATTATTGTGTTATAAACGATTTTTAGTTTTTGTATTGAAAAATACTATTATTTATTTCTTTTATAAACAGTATTTTAGTACACTAAATTTATCTTTTTATTGTTAACTGGAAATATATACAATATGACAGTAATTTGTATAAAAGATTAAAAATTTAAAGTTGTTAAACTATTTTATAGTTATTTTTGTAAATAAAGTTGTAAAGTAATGTAAGTTTTTTTTTATTAGTTTAAAATGAATATTTTTTTTTAGTTGATAAATAATTTGAATCATTACATTTAACTTATTATATTATCATTTTTTATATAATATTTTTTTAGGACCAGGCGCATCTTTCCAATACTGGATGAAAGGATGAATAAAAAGTTTTTATTTCAGATTATAAATATTTAACTGTGAATACTTTGTGTTGTGTGTCTTAAAACTGTGACAAAAACTATTATATTCTTGATATTTTTTAAAAATATTAAAAACCACATCAAAAGTTTTTATACTTCACTGCTTTGCCTATTTTATTTTAATCAGCCAAGAGTTATTTTGAAAACTTTAATTAAACTGAATTATTTAAGAGTATTTATTAAGTTATAACAAATCTTAGTACCACAACATTATATTTAATAGCAATATCATAGTGTCGTTTTATTATCATTAGACTTTGGTTGTTTAACGTATTTAATCGAAAAACATACGCTTAAAAACTAAAAAAATACAGTAACTGTTAAAAGTTGTTTTAATTTCTTATCTTTGGTTTTGTATAGCTACGTTTATTGAAATATAAAATTTTATTTTGTTTATTCTAAACAATAAATACATGTTGACTTTGAGTTTTTGTCCTGTTAGTACTTTTATTGAAAATTAACTCAAGATAGTTTTAAAAGTTTACATTATTATTAGATAACGTTTTGTATTTTTGTGCTGTATTATTACGAATTTATGTAAAGCTGTACAAAGTTCTACAAAAAAAAAATTCTAGTTTCAATGTCTTTTGTCTATTTTTTTTTAATAAAGTTTGATAGATATTAAAGGTTTAATAACTATTTTTTTAGTTCATAACAATACTTGTTTTAAATACTACACATAAATAAACAAGATATTTAGTTTCACAACTTAGTACTCCATTTCATGAATTAGTTATCTTCTAAAAAGATTGAATTGTACATTTTTTCTATTCCTGAATATTAGAAAAATATTATTTTAGCTATCTTAGCCCAATAATACGTTGCTAAAAGTGCAACTTATTTCAGTAGCATTGAAACAAAGAAACCGCTTGTAAATGTATAGGTTACAGTACGAAACTTAAGTATCAAATAAACAATATAATTTTCATTATTTCTAATCATAGTGTTGTGCTTCCTCTGAAATATTGAATAACAGTTAAAATGATAATAAACATTTCGGTAGGACTTTTTATGTGTACTATTTTATGGGCACTATTTTATGTGTAGAATTGCTGCATTCAATTTTTGATGTGATGTCATCAAAATTATGTGTAGTATTTAGATGTTGCTGCAATTAAATGAAAAATAAATTACTGTCCAGGCCTTATATAAATATTATGGATAGTTTTTGTAGTTTTAAGTTTATAAACAAACAAATAAAGTGTAACTTGAATAAACATAAACCAATAGTATGATTTATTTTTACATTTATTTGAGTTATATTTTTTAAACTGACAGAAGTAGTGGCTAGACTTATAAAAGATTATGGATATATTTTTTTAAGTAATTTTTAATAAAGAAAAAAAGAAACTTGAACATACTTAAACAAATAGTTTGATTTATATGTATATTTATGTAATTTATTGTTTTTATACTAACAGAATTAATGGCTAGTCATATAATAAGTAATTTTGGTTTTTTTTTATTTAAGATTTTATAAATAAAATTTATAAATTAAACTTGAACACACATAAACTGTTTGATTTAAATCTAAAATTGTTTGATTTATAGTTGTATATACGTAATTTGTATTTAGTAAACTTATAGAGTAGAGGTTCGACCTTATGTGTACTACTTTATGGGCACTATCTTATGTGTAGAATTGCTTCAATCAATTATGCCCATAATTTTATGTGATTTCATTCAAATTATGGGTAGTATTGAGATGTAGCTGCAATTAAGTTGCTAAAATTAAATGAAAAATAAAATACTGTCTAGATCTTATATAAATATTATGGATAGTTTTTGTAGTTTTAAGTTCATAAAAAAACAAATAAAATATAACTTGAATAAACATAAACCAATAGTATGATTTATTTTTACATTTATTTGAGTTATATTTTGTAAACTGACGAAAGTAGTGGCTAGACTTATAAAAGATTATGGGTAGATTTTTTTAAGAAATTTTTAATAAAGAAAAAAAAACTTGAACACACATAAACCAATTGTTTGATTTATAGTTGTATATATGTGATTTATATTTAGTAAACTTATAAAAGTAGTGGTTTGCTCTTATGTGTACTATTTTATGGGCACTATTTTATGTGTAGAATTGCTTCAATCAATTATATTCAATGGGTAGTATTTAGATGTTGCTACAACTAAATGAAAAATAAAATACTTTCTGAGCCTTATATAAATATTATGGATAGTTTTTGTAGTTTTAAATTTATAAACAAACAAATAAAAAATAACTTGAATACACATAAACCAATAGTTTGATTTGTTTGTACATTTATTTAAATTGTATTTTGTAAACTAACAGAAGTAGTGGATAGACTTATTAAAAGATTATGGATGGTTTTTTTATTTAATAAAAAAATCTTGAATACACTTAAATCAATTGTTTGATTTAAAAGTAGACAGTATCTTATTTTTACTTAATTACAGCAACATATAAATACTACCCATAATTTAAATGAAACCACATAAGTTAATTGAAGCAATTCTACACATAAAAAAGTGCCCATAAAATAGTACACATAAGGACAAACCACTACTTCTATAAGTTTACTAAATGTAAATTACATATATACAACTATAAATTAAACAATTGGTTTATGTGTGTTAAATTTAAATTTTGTTTATAAAATCTTAAATAAAGAAATATCCAAAATATTTATAATATGCCAAGCCATTACTTCTGGTAGTATAAAAAATATAAATTATATAAATATACTAATATATCAAATAATTGGTTTAAGTATAATCAAGCTTTTTTTTTCTTTATTAAATCTTAAAAAAAAAATTATCCATAATCTTTTAATAAGTCTAGCCACTACTTCTGTTAGTTTACAAAATACAATTTAAATAATTGTACAACTAAATCAAACTACTGGTTTATGTGTATTCAAGTTTTTTTTTTATTCGTTTGTTTATAAATTTAAAACTACAAAAACTATCCATTATATTTATATAAGGTCAGGACTGTATTTTATTTTTATTTAATTACAGCAACATCTAAATACTACCCATAATTTAAATGAAGTCATATAAAACTATGGTCATAATTGATTGAAGCAATTCTACACATAAAATAGTGCCCATAAGATAGTACACATAAGAGTAAACCACTACTTTTATTAGTTTACTAATTATAAATTACATATATAAAACTACAAATCAAACAATTGGTTTATGTGTGTGTAATTTTTATTTTTTTATTTTGATTATAAAATCTTGAATAAATTTTTTTTTTCATAATATTTATAATATGCCAAGCCATTACTTCTGTTAGTATAAAAATAGAAGTTACATAAATATAATTTTACATCAAACAATTGGTTTAAGTGTATTCAAGTTTTTTTTCTTTATTAAATCTTAAATGAAAAAAAATATCCATAATCTTTTAATAAGTCTAGCCACTACTTCTGTTAGTTTACAAAATACTATTTAAATAATTGTACAACTAAATCAAACTATTGGTTTATGTGTATTCAAGTTTTTTTTTTATTCGTTTGTTTATAAATTTAAAACTACAAAAACTATCCATAATATTTATATAAGGTCAGGACTGTATTTTATTTTTATTTAATTACAGCAACATCTAAATACTACCCATAATTTAAATGAAGTCATATAAAACTATGGTCATAATTGATTGAAGCAATTCTACACATAAAATAGCGCCCATAAAATAGTACACATAAGAGTAAACCACTACTTTTATAAGTTTACTAATTATAAATTACATATATAAAACTACAAATCAAACAATTGGTTTATGTGTGTGTAATTTTTATTTTTTTATTTTGTTTATAAAATCTTGAATAAAATTTTTTTTTCAAAATATTTATAATATGCCAAGCCATTACTTCTGTTAGTATAAAGAATATAAGTTACATAAATATAATTTTATATCAAACAATTGGTTTAAGTGTATTCAAGTTTTTTTTCTTTATTAAATCTTAAATGAAAAAAAATATCCATAATCTTTTAATAAGTCTAGCCACTACTTCTGTTAGTTTACAAAATACAATTTAAATAATTGTACAACTAAATCAAACTATTGGTTTATGTGTATTCAAGTTTTTTTTTTATTCGTTTGTTTATAAATTTAAAACTACAAAAACTATCCATAATATTTATATAAGGTCAGGACTGTATTTTATTTTTATTTAATTACAGCAACATCTAAATACTACCCATAATTTAAATGAAGTCATATAAAACTATGGTCATAATTGATTGAAGCAATTCTACACATAAAATAGCGCCCATAAAATAGTACACATAAGAGTAAACCACTACTTTTATAAGTTTACTAATTATAAATTACATATATAAAACTACAAATCAAACAATTGGTTTATGTGTGTGTAATTTTTATTTTTTTATTTTGTTTATAAAATCTTGAATAAAATTTTTTTTTCAAAATATTTATAATATGCCAAGCCATTACTTCTGTTAGTATAAAGAATATAAGTTACATAAATATAATTTTATATCAAACAATTGGTTTAAGTGTATTCAAGTTTTTTTTCTTTATTAAATCTTAAATGAAAAAAAATATCCATAATCTTTTAATAAGTCTAGCCACTACTTCTGTTAGTTTACAAAATACAATTTAAATAATTGTACAACTAAATCAAACTATTGGTTTATGTGTATTCAAGTTATTTTTTATTTGTTTGTTTATAAATTTAAAACGTCAAAAACTATCTATAATATTTATATAAGGCCTGGGCAGTAATTTATTTTTCATTTAATTGCAGCAACTTAATTGCAGCAACATCTAAATACTACACATAATTTTGATGACATCACATCAAAAATTGAATGCAGCAATTCTACACATAAAATAGTGCCCATAAAATAGTACACATAAAAAGACCTACCCAAATGATAATAAACATTTAGTATTTTAATATGCAGTTATCGCGCAATAGTATTTCGTAAACAGAAAATATGCATTTCAATAACAAAATTGAACAAACTGCTGAAAGTTGAAGCAGCAATTTTGTGTTTATAAACGCGAATTCAGGCATTAAGTCACAAGCTGCGATGGCCGAGTGGTTAAGGCGATGGACTTGAAATCCATTGGGGTCTCCCCGCGTAGGTTCAAATCCTGCTCGCAGCGCTTTTTAATTTTTAACTACATACTCTTTTGTTTCTGTTTGTATTAAAAGCTGTTAAAGTATTAAGTTTAAATAAGTTACCCATCTTGAACAAAAACTGCATTCTGATCAAATTAATTTTTAGTATCTGAAACATTTACTACTATTTGCTTCCACTTTTTATCTATTAGTGTTGAATTGAATATTTTTAAGTAATATAAAACTTTCAGATTTTTTTATTTACAGCTTAAGTGATGCTATATTTAAATTTTCACAATTTTTTTTTTATACAGGAGTCCTTTCTAAAAAAATTAATAATTTACTTGTAAATACTTTCTAACATATAAATTATTTGAGTAAATTAACTTTTTTTAGCTCTAAAGTTGCTAACATAACGTAGTTTACATCTAGAAATATAACTAATAAGTAGTTACTACTTAATTAATGCAAATCAAATAAAGTAAGTATGCACTTTTGAACATGCACAGAAGTATTTTGAATATGCTTGATACAAACAGCTTGATCATAAAAGAGCTCATTTTTTTAACTCACAAACAGTTATTACAAAATATTCAAATAAGCAAAGAACGTCAAGTACACAAACTTTCTGTTGAGTTATATTATTCAAGTAAAAGGATTTATGTTAACCTTTAAAAAACGAAATATTAACGAAAAAAAAGTTGTAAGTAAAGCCTTTTATGTATTTTCACTGCTATATTAGCTCAACGAAAGTTAGTATCTAAAACAAATAACACTACATTGAACAGCTGTAAAGATTTAAAAAACTACTTTTTAGCTTAATTATTCTGTCATTTACTATTCTTCTCCTATCTGCCAAAACTTCAATTTCATCCTTTAAGTCTTAATTTGGTTAATGTACTGTATAGTTTATTGAACGCCAAAGTAATTGTTCAAAATATTTGATTTTAGGACCTGATGCACGAAAAAACCTTTCGTTTATCGAGTCGCACACCACGGATACCTTTTAACGTCTTGCCCAGGACATAGCAATATATGACAAAATTTAATCTTTATTTAATTCAATTTTTAAAAACTTTATGGTTAGCTGTTTTACGCTATTTTTACTTACAACTTTCAGTACCCATTTGTTCTCTGGGACTTGTTCGTCGGAAATTATAAATTAGTACATAAGTTTGACTTCAAAAGGAGCGTATTGTTTAATTATCAAGTTTACTAAATAATGCAACTAAAAACACAAAAAGTAGAGTGTTATAAAACGTTTTAGTATTTCAACAATTTTGACTCAATTATAAGAACTTTAAAAAAAAAGTTTTTCATACTCCCTTTCCGATTTATATTACCCATAAAAGTTTGTTTATTTTTCATAATTTCTACAAGTTTTTATTCTGTACGATTAAAAAGCAGGTTAATGTAGTAAGTAAGATTATAAGTAAAACAAAGTTAAATTCTAATAGCTACTGTATAGTGTATAGTAACTATTTTCAAAGATTGAAACTTACTCAATGATAAACCCTAAAAGTAATTTTGGTTTTAAAAGCTTCAAATACTCTTAAAAGTTTTTGATAAAAATTAAAAAAAAAACTTTAAACAATGTTTTATTCCTGGAGCTTTGAGCTTTTATTCACAAAAAACTACAGGACTAAATTTTTATTGCAAAAAAAAAACACAATAACAGTTCAGCCAAGACTGTTATTATTACTTTGAATTTTAACTCCACTGGGAATAAAACAAATTAAGAAGTTATTCAATAAAAAAATCAAATCATGTATTACAACAAGAGTTGGCACTCGGCAACATACTTGTTGAAAAGAGTTTAAATTCTTTATAAAAAACAACTTGAGCGTTAAGTTTTTAATTTAAAACTGACCAACGTCTATTAATGTTCAGTTTTAAGTTGGCATGACAACAGTTAGTATTCTTGCAACGCTGGTTAACAAGCTGCGTTTCGCAGACCAGACCTGAAATTTGTCTACAAGTTGAAATAATTACTTTAAACCAACTTAAAATATTCCTTTCGATTATAAGGGAATTAATCTTTTGGTAGAACTTTAGTTATGCTGTTTTGTTTAGTTGCAATAATTTTATTATGATATAAAACAATTGTAGTAAAGAAATACGTAATGCATTTGTATTGTATCTTGAGACCACAACATAAATAACGATTGAAATTATCTTAAGTTTTTTATAGAGTTACATACAAGTTTTTTAAGTTCTTTATGTACATAGTGCGAATTTGCTTATATGCAACAAAGCTAAGCTTGAAAATAAAGCTAGTATTTTTTTACAGTTGAGTAAAACTAAACAATCTATCATGAGTTTTGGTATCAATGAAAGATACATTAAGTTTTATTTTATGAGTTGAACATGTTTTAATCTGGTTTTATATTCACTTATAGTTCATTAAAAACAATTAATTAAGTATTATTATTGCTAGTTAATAAAACTACTTTCAGTTTTATGCTTAATAAAACGGTAACAGTTAATAAATTTATTAATTCTAAAAGTTTTGTATTAGTATTTAAATATATGTTTTAATCAAACAAGTTATAACACTAGTTTTTTTTTATCTAAAGTTTTTTTTTTAATTAAATTCAAGTTCTGTTGGTTTAGATAAAAAGTTTAGTACCAAAACAGACCTTAGAATTATACTTTATTTTACTATCTATAGGTTGTTAAGTTTTATATTAAGTTTTTGATTTAGTTTCTCTTTTGTTTTTCTGTAGAGTTTAAATTTAGAGTTTCTGTAGAGTTTAAATATAGAGTTCTGTTATGTTCTTAAATTAGCTGAGTACTATATTTTCTTTAAAATTTGCTTTGTTTTGTAAAAAGTAAGCTATGTCAAATTAGTGTTTCTAATTGCAACTCTTTATGAGAAAGTTTGAATTCTTAAAACTTTAAGTAACTTTAGATAGTATTAACGTTGAAACAAGAACAAAAATAAAAATCTCAAATAAACATTTGAAGAAAATAACACTAGAGAGAGTATAAAAGTATTTGTTCAACCTTTAAATACAAAACAAACTTCAAAAAACTATAAAGATTAAGAAATTTTAAGCTCAAGAAAAGTTAATTTAAAAAAATGTAGCAAAACCTAGTAGAAATAAAAATATTGTATTTTAAAGCTTTAATAAAATAAATATTATTTATAGAAAGATTGTTATAAAATACGTTTATAGTTTAAAAAAAATGGTTACTGATAATGAACTACATTATTAATATGTTCCAAAATTTTTGTTATTTTGTTGTGTAATTGGCTTAAATTATAACTAGAACATATTTTAGCTTTTTGAAATTGATAGAATGTTTAAAAAAAAAAAGGTTAACTCTTTTCCTAAGTTTTGTATAAAAAAAAATATTTTAAAACTAACAAGCACAAAATTTATATTACCTGTGTTTTTAATTTGCTTTGTAACAAAATAGTTTGCTTAATTACATACTTGGCAACTATTTTTGCTTGTCTTATTTTTTACTATCTAACAAAACCTAAAACTTATGTTATAATTCATCAAACCTATGATTTGTTTAAACTAAAATCAGATAGCATGCTTTACATTTTTAACGTTTTTATTATAATATTAAAACATTTTAATTTAAGTTCAGCAGACTTAAAAAAATCTACTACAGGAAGCTATATTCTGTTATTCCATGTTAAGAGTCATTTTAGTATAAATTATTAACTCTTTTACATAATAAAGTTAAAATTTAATTGTGATCAAGCATTGCCAGGTCAATTCAAAAGCCAAATTTATTTCTCCTTTAAACTTGTTCTTTAGTTTTAAGCCAGTTTAAATAATTTTAAAAGATTCAACTAGAAAGTTTATAATTTACAGTTTAGAACTAAAACAGATTTAAAGTCATTACAAATACTTTTGTTGCACAATAGTGCGCACAAATGTAAACAGTAGTGTTCATAAAAACTAAAATTATTTAATTAGATTTATTTGAAAACATTAACATATATTTTGATGGGTAGTAAATATAAATACTACAAGTGTTTGTTTTATTAATACTTAATGCTTATGTTTTAAGAGCTTTTCGTTAGTTTTGTTATGTTGGGTACTAATGTTCTATAAAAAAGTATGACTTTTTACCAAGTTGTCAAATGTGTCCACAACACTTTTCAATAATAACAGGTTTGGAAAATATAGAGAATATTTTTGTTACAACTAGAAAAATATTTTTAAAATTGATAATATAACAATTTAAAAGAATATCAACAAAGTATTTAAAGTTTTGTCTTTAATAACATTATACATTATTATAATAACAATCTTTAAATTTTGTAAAAAAAAAACTAAGACAGAATTGTAGTTTTATTTATTCAAAATAATTTAGAAGAGGCTTTAATTTGAAAGAATTTCAAGTTGTAATTTGTACTTTTAAAAGTTTTTATTTAATTTTTGAAGTTTTTCATAGTTTAAAAAACTCTAAAATTGTATAGATTTTAGTACTAACTATTGTAAAATATTTTTTAGAGTTTTGTTGAATGCTAATTTGTATCTTGATTTTTTAAATTGTACAATTCATAATTATCAACAAGTTTCTTAACCTTTGTACCACTTAATTTATTTTTATGCTAAACTGCCCCCAAATAAAAAGGTCCACAGGCCGGATGCGTCGTGTCAGCAAAATTATTCTTTATGTTGAAAACAACTCATGCAAAACCTACTCAGAAATTTCTTTAGAGAAATGTAATTTTACATTCTTTACTTGATTATTTTCTTGACCTAGTTGATTAAAAAAAAATGTCGAATTAATCAGCATTAACTTTTATTGACATGCATTAGTTTTGCACTAAATATAAAAAAATAAACTTTTTCAGCTTATTTGTAATCTACGAACATGGCGCACATTTTAGTGTACATCAACTGCTACTACTTGAATGAAAAAAACTCCTGCGTACTCGGAAACAAGTCTTCATTCACCAAGCAGTGGAAGAACGAACAAACGACAATAGGAGAATTCTGCAGGACCATCATCAGTGACGGAAGCTCATGCTCGAAATTTCATTACGTCACGCCACCCATACACGGACCTGGCAACAGTCATGTCACAATGAACGATTTTGTCAGTTCGTGCAAAGATAAAAGTGTGTTTCCGACCATCGTTGTCAATGTGTTCATGTAAAGGGAATTGTTTTTCTTCTTTTTTATAGTTAAGATTTTTCTAGGAAATAAATACTTTTTTAAATGGAGCTGTTGGTAAAGTTTTTTATGTGTTAAATTAAGTTTTGTGATAAATTTTTCTATTATTAGAAAAAAAATAGTTTGTGTATTAATTTAATTTTAAGTGAGACATTATTTACTTAACTTAAATAAGTTAATTTTTTTGTAACCAATACATATTTTATTTATCTCTCAACAAATTTTGTTTAACGTGTCTTTCATCACAATGACTCACTATAAAAAACAAAACTTATCCACAAATGCTCAACGACATACCATCAACTAGGTTTAGCTAAATTTATTTAGTAAGACAATACTATCTGTGCAGAGACTACACCAATAGACCATAAAAAAATCACAACATGTAAATCTTTTAAAACACAATAATTCAATGAAGTTACAAAAACATTAATAAAGTATATACGTTACATATTGATAGAACATGGACTTTAGAGTAAGTTAAAAATTGAAAACAGAAGTTAAAACTTAATGCAAAATACAACTATCTATTACAGACCAAATGCTTAGCTTAAATTTTGTAAACACAAAATTGTTTAACAACTTTAAAGTCGCACTTTTGATAATTTTTAAATTGTACTATCTACTTTTGATATAAATATATGATTTAACTATCTGTTTTATATTTAGTTATTGGTGCTACCAAGTATTTATTAGAAACAAAACTAAAGTTTTTATATATGTAATTGTTTTTTTATTTAGAAAGGTAAATTCATATTTGTCCGATATATTGTCGATATATTAGGACGATATTTGTCCTTAAAAAAGAAGGTTTAAGCTTTTTTTATTGTAAAAGAAAGCTTGATATAATTTATTGCTTTTGTTTTTTACTATATTCATACAGGTCCTCTTACTTGTATGTCACAAATTATGTAGAATTTTCAATAGTTCAATAAAAAATAAGTTTATGCGGTATTTAATATCACGTATAGTAGAGAAAAATTCTGAAAAATATAGAAGTGGAAGAAAGATAAAAGTTATATATAGAAGTGAAACAGATGAATTAAATCATTATATCTGTGTGGAAAATATTTTAGGGCCAAGATATCTGGTAAAATTTAGTAGTAAAAAAAAAGTATATTGGTAGATAGATAAAAGCGAGAACTATAAAGAAGAGCTTTACATTTAAAAATGATCGCCAGATTGACCTATTTTAATGATTTTCTCGGTTGTTATCATCTTGATTTTTTTTTTACCTAAGTAACTAGAATAACAGTTTCTTTTGCCAACTCATTTAGCTGATTATTGGTGTAACTAGTCAACCAGTGTACAAATTTTCTAAATCAATGCAAGTTTTTTTCAAATAGCTACATAAACAAGCAAGTGAAAATTTGTAAGGGATTTGAGCCAAAAAATTCAAGCAAACAGATCTAGTGAGACTATGTAGCTCCAGAAAGTTAACTTTGTTTTATTGTTATGTGTAAAGCTTTTGTTTAGGTTGCTTATTTCCTACAAGTGTTTTATAATTTAAACTTAATAGTAAATTTTTAGTACAAGCTTAATTTCTTTTTTTTTAATTCGTTTTATATGTAAAACTCTTTATTCCATTTCCAATTCTAAAGTACAATTCTTTGTATTAATAGTAAATTTATCATTTTATTATATTTATGGTATAGAATACATGCTCATTTGTTATATCTTGTTATTATAAAATAGATTAAGTAACATTATGTATTAGTTAAGATTTAAGTTAATTATTGTTTATAGTGTGAATGTAAAGTATACTATAACCATACAAGATCCTTCTTCTAAGTAATTCACAACCACCTTTGTACTTTTTTTTTGTTATGTAAAAAATTATTAGCAGAATTAATATGTTAATCAACAAATAAAAACTTTAATACTTTTTTTATATTTACTATATCTAAATCTAGGTTGGCCGGATCTCGCCGTTTTTTTTTGGACCTAAATTTAAAAAGATATACAGATCCTGAGATTTATTCGGATGCCAATCCAGTTGATTGGAAATACTTTTTGCACTATGTAATCAGCTTCTTTTAGTTTTGTTCATAAACTATTGTGTTTTTGCCTAAAATTTTTTTAACATTTTTTACTTTTAGCCCCTTTTCAATTTCTAACAAATCAATTGTGATAGTTGTTTTCGACTGTTTCAGATTTAGTTACTTAAAAGAACCTTTTTAAAAGAAATACGCATATGTCAAATTAGAGTATATTTTTCAAGATCGGTGCGGAAAATCGTATAGTATTAAGTATATAATTAAAACTAAAAAATGCTAAATTTTTTAAAGTTTACAACTACTGGTTTTATTAGAAGGAAACAAAAGGAAATATTTTTAACATTAAAATTAATAATTTTAAAGTTTAATTTGGCCTGAGAATTTTGGTTTTGAAACTACTATATAATTTAAATAAAGTTTCCAGTACTACGTGGCTAACAATAACTTTGATTCTAATAATACTACTTTATTATACTTAAATAATGGCAACTTTTTAACCACATTTTTAACTGTTTGAACCTTGTTGGTAATTACAACTGTCGATCGACTTAATTTTTTCCTCCTAATCTTAAACAGGAGATTGAAAAGCTGCGTAAACTAGATGTAAAAAAGTATAGTTGTCGCGAGACTTACCATAGTTATCACTTTCTTTTAGTACCAGCTAACAATTCGAAAAAATCAACTACCTTCAAATGAAGTGCTTAATAATCTTTTATTGTTGTACTGCACAAGCAGAAACAAAGCCACTCACGAAAGCGAGAAACAAGATTCATTCGATCAAGGGAAGAAGCCTTATCTTGGTAGACGTCAAACAAGAAAAAAATACCCATTTCTTGTCAGGTTTGCAAGCAAAACCAAAGTCGATTGCTTTCTAAGACCGGCACATTTTTTAAAATTCTTCATACATCTTTAAAGAGCTAGAGTTGGTTCCTTTGTAGTTGAATATCGTGGATATGAGTAAATGTTATTTGTTAAATTTGTATATAATTATAACTTTATATAATTAAACAGTTGCTACAGAAGTTTATATTCGTCTTTTTATTCAAACTCTTGTATATATAAGTTAAGTTTAAGCTTAACATATAATAAAATAATTAAAGTTCGTAAATTTTCAAAAACTATAACATTGATTTTTTTTTTACATCATACAAGGTACCAAGTTCAAGTTTAATTGTATAAATAGTTTGAAGTCATATTTTAAAATTCAAACTGAGATTTCGTATTAAATAGCTTCTTTTGTCTTCTTTATACGACATTTGATTTTTTCTGTTAGTGTTCGAAACAAACAACTTTAACAGTAACATTGTCTTTCTTTTACAACAACATATCTACTAAAATAAATTTTACTAAACTATTTGTATTATGACAACAAATTTTTCTAATTTTGTTTTCTATTAAGACTACATAAAACTTAAAATATTTATGATCTTTATTAGCGGAATAAAACTGTATACGTAGTTTGTAACTTGATAACCAAAAAGTATCTTTCGTACACCACGTCCATAGACTAAACTTATTAAGCACTTTATTTATTGTTCAAAATAAACTATGCATTTCAGAAAAATTTGTCGAAGACTTATCTAAATTTTAAGCTTTACCAATTTTATTGTATTTCCTATTGACTTGACTTCTCATATTTAAATGGTCAACTTCAAATGTTTTATTCGCAAGCAATCCTTTAATACATATATAGTGTGAGAAATAATAAAATTTGGGCTACTTTATGATTTCTAGCATCCCGTATGATATCATAATACGAACTTATTTGATTAGTGAGTAAAAAAACAGTTTTATTAACTGTTCAATATAGTTTAATTTAACTAAAGTTTGCTCAAAACCATGTAGTTTTTATAGTGTGAAAAGCATAACAACTATTAAATAATTAACGGGCTTAATTAAGTTATGTTTTAAACAATATACCACACGGAAGGTTACATTTTAATAATTTAAATTTGCTTTGAAATAGTTTGAACTTGTTTTTAGTCAGATTTTACTAATGAGATAACAAAATAACAACTTTTTTTAAGCAGGCAAAAAGCTCATGTAAACAGCAAAATAGTTTTTAATTGATCAACAGTTATGCAATTAAACTTGTTTGATAATTTTAAATATATTTTTTAAGTTTTATTATTTTATTAAGTGTATCTCAAAACATTTTCTGCACATTTTAGAATTTTGTTTTGTGTAATTCTGCATAAACTTTTCTAATTCACTACCTTAAGTTTACTTGACTACATTTTAAGTTAAAAATTATCAATTTGTAATCGCAGAAAATATTTAAAGTTGTATCATAAGTTTATAATAACTGCTGGTAAAGAGTTTTTGGTAGTGAAAAATTCTCTGTATGTGATTTTCTTCTACATATTAGAAGCACACGTTTTTTTAACTAAACTCTTTATTTTACAACAAAATATTGATTGATTGAAATTCATATTAATAAATCTTTACATTCACGTTAAGATTTTATGTTGATGAAAACTGCATGTATAGCATAGGGCTGCACAACAGCTTCAGTTCAGTAAATTTAATTATTTCAAAATGTTTAAAGGAGCCTTTACTAAACGACAATAAATTTATCATTAGGTCTGATTAATAAACAGTGTTTATAGCTTTTTTGAGTTTATTATATTACAATATTTACAATAACTTAGAACTATCAGAGTTTGAAAGATTTTAATTTAAATTTCAAAATATAAGTCGCTGTGCTATAATTAATTCTTTTTTTTAGTAAAATTAGCTTTTAACCATGATCTTTAATTTATCCATTATAGTAACAACAGTAACATAAAATCTCTTAACAGTTTTTAAATGCTGGCTCAAATAAGTAAAAACTACTTTGATTTCTTTATAGTAATTTTTTAAGCATTTAACTGTTTATTACAACAATTAATTCTAATTATAATAGTTTAAGTTACCTTAAGTAACCCATAAGTACTACTTAACTTAATTTTAAACACAACATTTAAAGTAAACAAAGTTAATTTCAAAAATTACTTAGCT
Organism: Thalia democratica; assembly: GCF_965202585.1. Lineage (NCBI taxonomy): Eukaryota > Metazoa > Chordata > Thaliacea > Salpida > Salpidae > Thalia > Thalia democratica. Next base: position 34,685,951 of record NC_139170.1, on the reverse strand, counting down.
ATTTTTAATAATCACTTTTATTAATTTTGTTTTGTTTAGTGCTGTCATTGTTAAAAGTGTTAACCTTTTAAAAAATATTTTGTTTGAATATTAAGCGTTAAAAAAATGTGTAAAATTATAAATAAAATAAATGGAATAAAATATCAAATGTTTTTAAGTACTTTAATGGCTAGCGTTTAAATTTTTAAAACTTTTAACTTTTTATAACTTAACCAATAACTTACTTAATAAATGTGAACAAAATAGAATCTCGTAAAATCATTTATTAGTTTTGAACAAAACAAGCCCATAAATTTAAAGTTTCCAAACTTATGTAAGTATATATTATTGTGCATATTACTCTATATTTAATCAGGGTTATAAGAACTATACTTTAAACATTTTGCATAACATCTATATTAATTAAATATATTACATTGGATACTACTAGAAAGTTGCCTTCTAAGGAAATCAAACTATAGCGTTTTTCTATATATAAACAAGGCGATTGAAAGAATCAAGAAAGAAGCAGAAAGCCCGAACCAAATGTAAGATGTTGTGTTGTCTGGAACTTTCTTGTCATCATCTTTTTTGTCATCATCTTTTTTGTCGCCATCTTTTTTGTCACCATTTCCTTAATTTTTTCATTAGTCATATTACTTTATGTCCTTCATAAACATAACTTTATGTTGAATAGTTCAAACAACATACATAAAAAATACATTTTGATTTTTATCTTTATTACTCTGTATCTTAAGTAGTGATGTACCGGACCCACAATTTCGGGTCCGGCCGGACTCGGATCCGGAATTTTTTTTCAAATTAGGATCCTGCCGGACCCGGATCCGGATAGTTTTTTCAAATTAGAAATCGGCCGGAACCGGATCCGGATTTTTTTTCAAATTATGATTCGGCCGGAACCGGATATTTTTTTCAAATTAAAATCCGGCCGGATCCAGAAATTCTTAATACTAAAAGTTATTTGTAATGTAAATAGTACAAAAACTACTATGTACGATAATGAAATTTTATATAACTAACCGCTAACTAAGTATAATTGTGTAAAGTTTATCTTCTATGTGTTATATCTAACTATATCCTTTTGAATTTTGAAAAAATATAGTTAAAAAAAAAATAGACTAAAAATATTAATGTGCTGCTAAAATAATTAAATAATAAGAAAGTTTATGATATGTTATTAAGGTCTAGTTAAGATTTACAGTTAAAAATTGTAGCTGGTATGTTTGCTAATTTTCTGAACAATATTTACGTTTAAATTTTATTAAAATTGAAAGAACAAATAAAAAAACTTGAAATTGAAAGAACAGTAAAAAAACTTTAAATTGAAAGAATAATAAAAAACACTAAAATATCTATTTTGCTAAGTTGTGGTGAAGAAGTAAAAGCTTTTGCCCGGTATTTGCAAGTAAACGATTGCGCTTATTTCATACAAATTGCGAGCTTCAGAAAACAATCGTTCTGAATACACAGAAGATAGAGGTGCAGACAGACATTTCCTTGCAAAGCTTGCGAGATAGGGGTATTTTGCTTGGTTTAAGTTACACCATTCTAAAACATCGGCTTCTTTGGCATGACTTTTTAAATTTACTTCGGTTAAGAAGCTGTTAATCTCAGCAACAACAAATCAAGGAGGACTCCCCATATAGCCTTACCAATCTAAAATCAATTAAAATCAAGTTTTTGAACAAAATTAACTAGAAAATCACAAATATTGAATACTGGATCACTTAAAAAAAAAAATTCAAAATCTAAAAGAAAACTAGCCTGAGTTTATCAAAAAATCTTAAAACTTGCCGGAGTTTTTATAAAAAACCAGACTAGCCTGAGATTTTCAGAAGTTCACAAAAATTATCAAACTAGCAGGGTTGCCACTGTTTAAGTCGAAAAACTAGCTAGAGTCAGGGTTCCCACCAACATTTCAGAAAAAAAATCTAGAAAAAAAAAACAAAAATCTAGGGAATAATTATCAAAAAATGTGTCAAAAATGAAAAAAAATCTGTAGTATTTCCTTAATTTTATTCTAGTCATTAAACTTTGCTTTTTTTTAACTTAAAACTCTAAAATATAAATATACTTTATAAAAAAATTTATGTTATGTTGTATAAATATATCATAAAAGTTGATCCAGCACTAAAAAAAAAGTAAAATCTAGAGAAATCTAGGGAAATTCATGATTTTTTCAATTTTATTTAGGGAAATTTAGGTTTTTTTTTTGGAAAATTGCATAAATCTAGGGATATCTAAAGAATTCTAGGGATATGGGAACCCTGTAAGGTGAGTATAAACTAGCCTGAGTCAGAATGAGGTTTTTAAAAACTGAAATAAAAACTTTAATCTAATAATAAGTAGAACAGCTAGCCACAAGGTTGACAATTTTAGGTAATATTTACAGTTAACAATCTGAAATCAAGTTCTTGAACAAAATTAACTAGAAAATCACAAAATATTGAAAACTGGATCAGCACAAAATCATTCAAAATCCAAAAGAAATCTAGCCTCAGTTTTTCAAAATATCTTAAAACTAGCCTGAGTTTTTATAAAAAACTAAACTAGCCTGAGGCAGCCTAAATTTCCAAAAATTTTTAAACTAGCAGGGTTGCCACTGTTTAAGTCAAAAAAAATTAGCTAGAGTGAGTATAAACTAGTCTGAGTCAGAATGAGGTTTTTAAAAACTGAAAAAAATACTTTAATCTAATAATCAGTACAATAGCTAGCAATAAGGTTGACAATTTGGTATTAAAGTTTTTAATTTTACAACATAGGTAAAGAGTTGCATTCCTGAAATGTTTATTTCATAGTTTAAATATAAACCAATGTAAATTAGTCACGTGTACAAAATGAGCCAATCACGGTAGGTGTTTAATTTTAACTGACGAAAATGACTCTTTTTAATTTACACAGGGTTTGTTTTTGAAAAAATAGTTTTCTGTATGCTCTTTTTTACTAACTAGATCCGAATCGGCTGGTTCTCTGTTAGGATCCAGCCGGAACCGGATCCGGACCGGATCTTTTTTATTAAATCAAGATCCGGCCGGATCCGGATATCAGACAAAAATGGCGATATCCGGCCGGATCCGGACCCGGATAGTGAGTCCGGTACATCACTAATCTTAAGCTTATTTTACACTACATACAAATATCGCAACTCAAAAGCTGTACAACTTGTGATATGTAAAAACAACTGCAGCTAAAACTCTTATTTGAAATTGCGTAAAACCAAAAACATCATTCTATCAACTAATTAAGAAGCATCACTTGATTCATCTAGTTACATTTTCAAACTCACCGCCTCCGCTGCTCGTTTCTGAAGATGTCAAAGTTCCATCATCCTCGATGCACTTGTGAACAAAATCTTCCTCCTCCGGTTCTTTCACGTATTTGACTTTGTACTTGACGCAGACCGAGTTCTCCTCATTCTTTGAACAGGTGTAGTCCGATTTCAGCAGAAAGTTGTTCGAGCTTGAAGAGCAGTATTCTTCTGCAGAGTTTTTGCGCGTGCTTATAATTTTAATGTTATGTTTAAAGTAGTAATTTGAATAAAGACCTCTATAAACCTGAAGTTCAAGGCACTACTGGCAAACAATTCAAAATATTTTTTTTTTCTTGAATAGCGATACAGTTAACATGTCAAATGTTAAAATGACTAAAAAAGTTTTATCATAAACTAGTACTGCAAACAACTTTATGTTTTGCTTTAATCAATTTAAATAAATATTTTCTATTTATCATTATTGCAAATTTATTGTCCATATAATTTACGTAGGAATAAAAACTTAGGCCACTTAAACAGAAAGATGCATAACAAAAATCAAAAATATAAATAACACAAAAATTTCATTTTGTTTTAAACAAAATTAAAATCATATTTTCATATAAAAATTATAAATTAACATAAAAATCTAACTTTTTAAACACAAACTTATACTTATTTTTGCTTTGATCTAGAACGATCAACATAAAATGCATAAATGCATTGACTAAAAATAAAAACCTAAAACCTCAAGCCCATAAAAATAAACTGGACATATAAATAATCATTGAACACATTTAATACACTATACATTCTACAATACTCGTTATAGTACTACATAAAAAAATGCATTTTTTGTGAAATTAGACCAAATTTTTTTTTTTACTTCTAAGTAGTTAACGCAATTTACAATATAAAATAAATTTATAAAAAAAAGTTTTTTTGTTTTAGTAAAATTCATATGAAATATTTCAAGATATAAATTCATTTTTAAATTAACTTATGTTACAGTATATTTATAAATAGTGTTTGGTTTTCGTATTCTGTTACAGACTAAAAACTAAAATATGATTTAAAATACATACCAACACTGCAATTAAATAACATTACTATATTATAAGCAAAATTTGTAAAAATTAGAGTGTAAAAAACAGTTATATAAGTAAAAAATTAATACATACAAGTTTACTTTAAATAAAACTGTTGGTAACAAATAACTTTGTATAAGTTTAATTATAATTTATTTAAAAGTTACTTCGTTTGCATAAAATTAATTGAAAATAATAATTAAAGTTAACGTAAAAAGTCTTAATGGTTTATCTTTAGATTTACTTGAAATTTATGTGGATTGGAACAAAACAGCAAAAGTTTAAAAAAAGAAACATATTTTTGTCAATTTATCTTTCAATCATGATTTTTATTTATTGGTCCTATATGTTCTAGCACTGAAACTATTTTTTATTTATATTACGGTTTATTCTTTTCACAAGTTATCACAAAATGCTATAAAAAAATAAAAACAGATTAGTTACAAACTTCAAAAGAGTTTATTTAATTATAAATACAGTACTTCTTTCTAAATATTTTACAACATACTACACTTTTTTATTAAAATTCAACATAAAGACGAACTTGGAACAATTTTTGGTTCAACAAGACTGTTGCATTCGTGAATTCTTATAGGATCGTCTGAAAGTACGTACGTTACGCTTACTTTTGAGCTTTGGCAAAAATCTTCAGGTGCCCAACCTTTTTCTAAAAACATTCAATTGTTAACAATCAATTTAAAAAGAAAATTACATAGTTTTAACTATTTAAGTGTTGAATAAAAAATGGTTAAGTTCGATTTGTAACAAGGTCCACTCCTTGTTATGAATATAAAATAAATAAGCTTGAACTAAACTGAACCAATGAAACCAAAGGTTATACCTCCATTTTGTTAAAAAAACAAAAAAAAATTTTGAGTTTGTTTCGATTTATTTTAAATGGATGTGTAAATTGAAAAGAAAATTATAAAGATTGAAGTATTCAATTTGATAAAAAAACAGTTTCATTTAACTAGGGTTAATCAAAAAATTTTTGAAAAATAGGTAGTCATTTAAAAGTTATTTGTATAAGTAACAATATATAAATGATTCAGCTTATTATAAACATAAATCAAGTATTGAAATATATGTTTTTTTAGATTTTTAAGTGACATCTTTAGATTTTTATTTTTTATAGGTTAAGTAGAAGAATATAACAATTTAAAAAAAGAGTTTGTTTTATTCAAAATGTACAAAAGTGACCCATATCTTTTTTTAAGCTCTAAGTTTTTTTGTAGATGTCATTAATGTCAAGTGGGAGTCGCTTGCAAATGACCACGTCAAATCACCATCTACAGCAGGGTTTCCCAAAGTGGGCGATATCGCCCCCCTGGGGACGATTTTAGTAAGTCGGGGGGCGATAATTAGTAAGGGGGCGAAAAGGGGGCGATTTTGAAATTTTTGGCTGTCATTAAATTTTTAAATTGCTATTTTACTAATTTTAGCCTGCTATTAAATATTTGACCCTGAGGTAAAACTTAAACAAAAAAAGTTTATTTTATTTATGTAAAATATAGAGACAAAATTCAAGTGCTTATGACTCCTACTTTAAAGTAAACTACAATTTTTCATTCATATATTTTATTATTTAACAATTACATAGATCATAGACGATCGGAATCCCTCTCACCATTTTATAACCGGACATATATGGTATTTGGGATCATAAACCGTTCATAAAAATGTATGTTGTATATTATTAAGTTTCTAGGTAAATTGGCAACCCTGTATAACTTTATTTCTTATTTTAACTTAGTGACTTTTCAAAAAACAATTGAAAATATCATGAGGTGATAGTTATATTACCTCATGATATTTCCAATTGTATTTTGAAAAGTGACTGACCTTGAACTAAAAGTGAATTTTTCCAAAGAACGAAATAAAAGCTTTTGGACTCAACAAAAACTAAGGCAAAATTATCCAATCATTTGAGAGGAATATAGATTGTTGTTTATAGTTTTTCCTTTTAGCTATGTTGTTGAGAAAGCTTTCAGATCAGTTATCAACATCTTTAGCAAAAGATCTAATCTAGATATTTGTAAAGGAGGCTTTTTATTACTGATTAATAATCAGATAAGAAAAACTTGCAAGCAGTCATGAACCTCATCCTTCGCATTATATTAGACTTCAATAGCAGACATTATTTTATGAAATTTCTTTTGTTTTATTTAATCTTTTAAAATACTTTTTATTTAACCTGGTTTGTATTGTATTTAAGTAGTCTTTTTATAATAAATTTTTTTTAAGTTATCTATTCTACAACAGGTTTGCATAATGCCTAATAAATATTAATTACGGTAGACTTCCTCTTGAGTTCGCACTTTTTACCCAAAAAAAAAGTGCAAAGATTTATATTTTCTAAAGTTTAACTTAAATAAAGTCTATTACTAACTAAGTATTAATAAAACAAAAAATACAAAATATTTAATATCTTTTATAGATCTATTTTTTAATGAATGTTTGTTTTATGTTTTAGTTAATTTTATGTTTATGCATAACGTTATTGCATATAATATATTTAAATTTATCATTTTGTAAAAAATAAGGTAATAACTTTTGAGTTTGCACTTTTTGATTTCGTTCAAAGTGCCAACCCAAGCGGAAGTCTACTGTATTTATTAAATCATTTATGTTTTAAATCTGATATTAGTTTTATTTTGACCTGGTTAATTTTGTAGTTTATGTTTGTCGTTTTGCATTACATTAAAAGTTTTTATAGCATAGTGATTAAAGTGTTTGTTTGAAAGAAATTTATTTGAAATATTTTGGTTATTACTTGTTTAATCTGTATAAATAAAAAAATCTTGATAACCATTAAAGTTTTTATTTTAAGTTTTTTTTTGGTTTTAAAAGAGTATAGATTTGAGGTATCTATTTGAAACTACTTCAAATTTTTCATTTAAAACATTTTTAAACTCAATTTTATTTTCCAACTTGATTTACTATCGTTAAAAAACCCATACATTAAGGAATTTTAAATTATTAAAACAAATATTTTTTGTTTTATCTTAATTTTTAATATATTAGCAATTAGAATGTGTTGTTTATTTTAATAGTTCAACACTAGCTTTTAGTTTTTCACTATTTTCTTCTGGTAAATTATCATAGACTAATGACTAGAGAAAAAATAAATTTAAAACAGTATTAAATAAGCCATTAAAAAGACTGCTGCAGTTACGAAACAAAATTTTAAGCTAATTAAAAGAATTTTTTAATCGATTGCTTTCTGTTCACAGAATTAACTGTAAAACTTTCGATTTTTTAACATGTAGTTTAAAAAGTTTAAAATTAAGTTTTTAGCTTTACAAGTAACTTGCTTATAATATATCTTAGCATTGAAATTAATAACTTTACTTCATTAACTGAAGCTGTTGATGAAACCACTTTTCATGTGAGATAATCAACCAGTCGGTCAAACTTCCTCAAACTAGATCAGAAATTATGTTTTGTTATTTATTTTATTATGTGTAATATAAACTGTTCATTTTTTTATAAATTCTTTATCTCTGGTATAGTAATTTTAGAATATGCCTATTTATAAAATAATTTTAGTACCTTGTGCGGCTTAAACAAGTTACTTAGTATTAACTTCTAAATGTCCGAAATTCGTTATATGAGAGATTATTATAATGTCAGGTTTAAATTAAGATTTCAGATGGGTAACGTACGGTTAAGATCCAGTCAAATATTGACATGCTAAGTAACTTGGAAACTAATTGTGCAAAAGAAACAAAATTTAGTTTTTTGATACTAAATATTTTGAAATACACTTTCAATTTGGTTTTCAGTTTACAATAGTATTTCCTAGATCACAATAATACTAAATCATTTTATTACAATTTTGCTCGAGTTTTTTTAATTTTCTTATATGTTATTTTTTAAATTATGCAGCCCGCAATTACATTTTTTAAACGAGTTGAAACTAGAAAAGATTTTTTAGTAAATATGAATTACTGACTACAAAAGTTGTCCACCACTACCCTAAAAGTTTCATTAGTTTCAAAACAGTTCATATCTAAACAAGACTAATTACAGATTACACAAGGCTTTTTAATAATTAAGTATTTTAATACATTTAACTGGGCTTATAAGAAAACAAATTTAACTTATTTTCTTAAGCCCTGTAAACTACTTTGAACACAGCTCAAAAGTGCGTGTATAAGAAGTACCAGACTAAATTATATTTCGAACACAACTTTTTCGGCTCAAAAGTTTCTACTCAAGAGAAAAACTACTTTGTAAAATCGTGGTGGGCGATTATTTTTCGAATTTCTGAAAAGGGGGCGATTTAGAAAATGAGTTTGGGAAACCCTGATCTACAGTATCTAAACGACTGAAGAAAATGATAAAACAACACTTTATAAAAGTTAAGTAAAAGGATTTTTTTTTTGTTATTACATAGATTTTTTTCGCATAAATGTTTTTGTAATTGTTTTTTTATTGTTGTGTATCTTGTACAAGATTTATTTTTACACAAAACGCATATCCTATTTTTCCATACTATTTTTTTACAGAGTTAAGTAGTAATTAGAGTATAAAACTTTTTTTTTACTTTTGATATTGATAAAATAAAATAAGAGATAAGTGTTTTAACTATTGTTAAATTTAGATAAAAAAATTTACATTTCAATGAAGCATTATATGTCACACTGGGCTAGCAAGCGGCCATTAACCATTTTAGTGACTAAAAAATTAAATCAAAGTTTGATTTATTTGTTTAGAGCTGGGCATCTTCTTGAAAAGCTGCGTTTTGTTCTATTCTGCTTTAAGTTTTCAAAAAATATATAAGCTTCATTGTAGCAAAATGTTGCTATTTTAAAGTTTAAAATAAGGCAATAAGGTAAAAATTATATCATAAGTAAACTTTACAGCAATTGCTAAAAAACACTTTAAATGTTTTTATATAAGTAGGATTTTTCTTTGACTTAGTGTTAATAAAAATGTTTAAGTTTTCTGAATTAATCAAAAGATATAATATTGTTCCAGAATAATCTTTGGTATATTTAGGGCAATATATGATGTTTTTAAGAACTAGATATCTCAATTACCTATCACAGAAATATATACTTTTTTCATGTTTTAGCAAAAATGACAACGATTCTAAACACAATCAAAAAAAACTGTTAATAGACTTTTAGCTATTTTTTATTGTAGGTTTTACAACAGATATTTTGACGCCTGTTTACTTTTCTTTAAAAAAATTTTAACTATAAAAAAAACCTTAAATTTTTTGTCATAAGTAATTTATCTTATTTTCTAATAAAAATTAAAACATTTTTAAGAAAATTATTGAAAAAAGTTATAATCATTTAGTATTTCAGGTATTTTTCTGTAACTTTCTGAAAGCAAATTTTTGACTAAAACTATGCAGAGTTTTGATTAGATTATGTTTTGTATAAGGCAAAAACTGGACGGTTTCAAACTTATATAACTTCTTAAACACTTTTACCAGGAAAGTGACAAAACCAATTTTGAAACATAAAAATTAAGTTCCATCTATCTATGTTTAATACTTAGTTTGATTCTCTATTTAGCAAAATTATTTTTATATAGTAAAATACCGCTTGAACCAATTTTCAGTCCACATTGTATGTTTTCAAAGGTGGTGAAAACTAAAATGTAGTTGAAATAAAAACTAAACAAAATTAAAACAGCGGCGGCGAAAAATTTGAAGCTTTAAATTATGCCAGCAAGGAGCAATTGACTGCAGACTTCTGAATTAAAAAGAAATATTGCTGCAAAAAAAAAACAATTATTTCAAATAAAAATTATACGAAAAAGTTTTAACTTACTTATTGGTAACTTTTCAGCACACAAGTACTCATTGTTGTGCAATTTGCAAAATTTTTTTGAGTTAGGGCATTTCTTATCCAAAAGATCTTGTGAACAAGCAACATCACCTTGGTGTAATAAAAATTACAATTAAAACAAAAACTGACTACAATTTCTAATAACTTAAAAACAAATACTGCTATTAACGTTTTTTAAGAATCTTAATCAAAGTTAGTCAAACCTTTTGAGTTGCAGGAAGCTACAAGCAAGCAAACCAAGACAAAAAGTTCTTTCATTGTGTTGACTAAGTAAAATATCACTGTTAAAACATATTTTCTACAGACTTATTTGTTTAGATTATATAATTTACTAGACTACTTTTTTATTAGTGATGAAAAATTTACTTTGTAAGTTATTACAAATCAATTAGTTCACAAAAAGCCTCGTGTGTTAAAGAAAAAAATTATCAAAATTTATTTAAACTCTAATCAAAAAAGTAACATAAGCATGCTTAATTAAATCATAAATTTATCTACTCACATTTTTTTAAATTTTATTAGCAAAAACTTCAAAACAGTTTCTCTACAATTATATTTACAAGCAACTGGTATACTGTATACCAGGGGCGTGTCTAGAAATTTTCAAAGGGGGTTCACAATTTTTTTGTTTACAATTTGCCTTAAGTACGCATTTTTTAGGTATGCACTGCCATTTTTGTACGCATTGTGCGTACTACGCAATAATTAGCAAACTACTTACAATTTTTTTTTTTAAATTTTAAATTCATTACATTTATATATCTATTTATAATAAAAATATTTTTTTCAAGTAGTTTTATATATAAAAATTTCAATGTATAAATGTTGTGGCCAACAGATATACAAAATAAAACAACTTAAATAAAATTTGAAATTTCACTAAAAAAATGTGTAGACTTATACAATTAAATTAAAATATCTTTAAATTATAATTAAATGTCTGCCTGATGGTGCAGGGATTCTAATGATGTTTTGAAATCTTTCTGAGTAGAAAATTTTTAAAAATCAAGAATTAACTTTGTGGCTAACAGATACACAAAAATAAAATTACTTTATTAAAAATATTAAAATACCATTAAATAATAAAAGAATAAATTGCTAGGTGGTGTAGTAGTCTAAAAATGACTCTGAAAACTCTCTGAGTTGAACTTTTCAAGGTTTAAAAGCTTTACACAACATTATTAGGTTATGCTTAACTTTAAGTGAGCACTAATATCAAGCTGAAATTATAATACATTGGATATCTTATTCAACCACAATTTCTAGGTAAAAAAAACTGATACTTTGTTTAAAACAAGCTATATAAATACATAGTAAAAACTAAGTTTGTATATTAACAGCTAAAAAAATTAACAAATTTTATTTTACAATATCATAATCAATATAAACTATTGTATTGATACAACCACTTTATATTGTAAAATAAAAGCGATTAAATAATTTTAAATTATTAATTATTTATGTTTTATTAATTTATGATAAATAAATATTTCATTTATGTATTGATAAAAGAAAATTTTTTAGTATAAAATTATGGTTAAATAAGACATCAAATGTATTATAATTTTAAGTTGATATTGGTGCTCACCTAAAGTTAAGCATAACCCATTATTATTATATACAATCAACTAAGTAAAATAAAACTAGTTGAAAAACAAAACTTAGTCAAAAGTTGTTTACACAAGTAACAATTTATAATGGGAACTAAGAGCATCTTAAAAAAAGTTTCCCAGGAAGAAAATCCTACTTTAAAACTTTTACCTATTATCAGGTCACAATTGAAATTTTATTTAAAACAAATTTCAGCTAGGCAAAAACGAGCATTTTTTGTTAAGGAAATTTATAATCTTTCAGTGTAATAAATTCAACATTCATTATTCAAAGTTTACCAAAAAACCAATACAAAGTCAATAAACAACGTTTTAGTGATATTCTAAAAATCTTTTTTTTTTTTCCTATCTTTTTTTAAGGGGGTTTACAGGAAACAGGAAAGCAGTCAAAACACGCCCCTGCTGCATACTATTTTTATAAAAGAAAGTTAAAAGCTAATCTTCCTAACAACCACTGCTGAATTGGATAAACATTTATTATATTTATAATCTCTCAATCTTTAAAAAATATTAACTCACTATTATAATTATACTGATTTTTTTAACTAAAAATTATATGAAACAAAAATGAAGATTTTTTTTAAATTATGTTGAAAACAAATGATATACTTTTTAAACTGTTAAGTAATGACTATTTAAATTCATATAAACGATTTTAAGGTATTAGTTAACATTTTTATTTTATATTTAAGCTACGTGAAAAAGTTTCTATAACGTAATTCTAAAAAATTAATGAATAATAAAATTATATAAAACCATTTAGCTAATAAATATTTTAAGTTAATAAAACTCAAGTCTTTAAGCATAAAACATCATAAAATAAAATAAGTTGTTGTAAACAATTGCCAATAAATCTTCTAAATTAGCACTAATTAAATAAATCAATTTTCTAATCTTAAAATAGTCATAGAAATAATAGTAATAAAATAGAAATAAGTTAGAAAAGTATTATAAATATTAATGTAAAGTTTAGTTTGAAAAAATCTTTGATCTAAACTAACAAAACAGTCAAGAATATTTAAAAATTTATTTTGAGTAAGACTTAGTAAGGTTAGAAACTTTGAAAACGTCATTGAAAACTTTGTTTTAAATGATATTTTTAAGTAGCTCTCTAAATAATATTCAAATTTTTTTTATTAACAGTATGAGAAATATCTTTTTCTTTTAAATTAAAGTGCATAAAGATTATCTTTAAAAAATATAATAACCAGAAATTAAAAAAGGGTTTAGCAAGAATCTGACCCGGCATTGAGAAGAAATCCCTGGATTTCTGCAAAAATTTTATCTGAAAAACTTTTGCACATAAGAAAGTGTAAGCTTTTCATTATGAAGACTTTAAAATGTGTTCTCAATTTAGTTATTAATAAACAGTAGTCCTTACAAATTAATATTTTCATCACAGTTTTTATTTTAAAGAGTTTGTTGAAACATTTTATTGTATGTTTATATAAATACCTAGCCTGCGACGACTTTGCTTCAACAAATCTGGTTTATATTGTATAAGGCATGTTGAGTTTTTTATACTAAATATGAATCTATATATTTTTTAATGAAATGCTGAAATCTGATAAACGGTAAAGTATTAGTAAAGTCGATCATGATTTTGCAGAAAAATTCTGTAGCATATGAAGTGGGTTATATGAGCAAGTCATGAGCTGAAGGGGAGCAGTGACTAGTAAAACTTAAACTAGGTCAGGTTCTTCCAAACATTTTTTCTTAAGGCCCCGTTTGGTAAATTAAAAATCTAGATCTCCTTTGAAAAGATTTCTCAAAAAAACTACACTTAAATACACATAAAGGGCAGTTGTCAAATTTGCACGAGCGTACAAAATTGCATGAGTGCACAAAGATACTTTTGCACGACAACTTTTTTGCACGAGGGGATAAAATTAACTAAAGATAAAATTGCACGAAGCTCACTGTTGCACGAAGACACTATTGTACGAGCAGAAAATTTTGCACGATGACATTGTTGTAAGGATTTTTTTTTTTGATAAATTTATTTTTTATTATTATTACTGTTACCCCTAACCCTTACCCCCATAAGTAGGTAACTTATTATTATTTTTTTATTTAATTTTTTTTACTATCACTGTGACTCCTTACCCTCGGTCGGTGGCTTTTTTTTTTATATAGTTTTTTTCTTTTTTATTTTTACTACACCTGTTACCACTAAACCTTTCTCTCGGTCACTTACCTTTTTTATCTTTTTTTTTTTTAATTTATCTATTAGTTATTTTTTCTGTTTTATTTTACTCTCGTGCAAAAATGTTACTCGTGCAAAACTGACCCTTTGTAAAATTTTCTTCCCTCGTGCAAATTTGTCAGTAAACATGCGTTCAAATGTATCTTCGTGAAGTTGTGTGCACTCGTGCAATTTAGTAACCTCGTGCAATTTTGACCCGTTCCCACGCCTAAGACCTTTTTATTCTTTTCGTTATCAACTTCAAAAAACTTCTGAATATCTAGTGTATTTTTCAAATTGTGGCTACATGGTCTCCCTCTGGTCCTCTTTAATATTCAAACTTATTCCAATTATTTTTTTTAACTAAAACAAAAATGTTTTTAATGGAAAAAAATGTCCGATAACTTTCGTTTTATTAAAAACTTTTTTTTTGAAAATTTATTAGATAAACAACCTTAGACTACATTAAAATTAAGTATATGTAAAGATTTTAAAGTATTGATTTTTTAAGAAGTTCTTTCTCTAATTCCAGTTAAATGCGCTTTGGGTCCGCTGTGTTAGATACAGGAACCAGAATAAATCCCGCGACTAATATTTAGTCTGATTTGTCATTAAAAAAAACTGAGAGTTATAGTACTGATAATTTTAAAAATGCTCTTGATATTTTTCATTAGATAAAAAATATTATTTTGTGGTTATTAAATAACGTTTGATATTTGAGAATTACTCTTAATGTTTATAGTAAAACTTTTTAAATGCTGCGACACTAAGAATATTTTATTCTGATATATCTGGCAGTAGAAACATTTAACATCTTTAGTTTAGAATATTTGCATTACTTAGCTTTTACTACTGATAATCCAATGAAGATTTATTTAAATTATTCAGTGTTTTCCGACTTTTAGCAAGCATTCTTTTAAAAATAAGCAGATTACAAAAATTTTCTAATAGTTATCTACCTGATATTATTATTATCTTGTTTTAATCATAATTCAATACTAAACAACATAGTTTTTCCAAAAATTTTTACTTAGAAAAATTAAAGCCTCTGTTTTTTGTCATTAAGTTACTTAGTTTTGCGTGTTCAGAATAAACCAAAAAAAAATTAAGCTTTTTAATACTTTTACTTGCTCAATAGAAACTTTAAAGATCTTAATTATTCTAAACTACAATTTTTCAAAAATATAAAAATTAATTTAAAGTTAAAAACCGTTGTTGTATAAAAATTGTTTGTTTAAAGTAAAAGTGCATATAGACTAGGGTGCTTATAAATTTTGCAACTTTTGAATTTTGAGCTGAAAAAATACATACAAAAAACACTAGAAAAGTACAATGTATAAATTTTAGATTAAAAAATAAATAAAATATAGCGATTTTTGATTTTTTAAAACATCCCAATTGTAAACTATATAGGACACAAAAATGCAGCCTTTAATTTAAAAAAAATGTTTTACATGTGGCAATGGTCACAAAAATACATTGGCGGAATTAAAGATATTTTGAAGAGTGTTTTACGGAAGCACTTCAGGAATGAACGTAATATTTTTTACTTTTTTGTAGTGTTTCTTGATCTTTACATTTTGAAAAATTAAGAAGTTCCTCTGTAAAACATTTGTTAAATGTTTTTAATTTGGCACAGTTTTTTTTTAAGAAATTTGCCACATGAAAAACAATGTATTGCTAAAAATTACAAGGTCGCATTTTTTAGGCCCTATACAGTTTACCTTTAAGGTTTGTAAAAAAAATAAAAAACACCTTTGAAACATATTTTTTATTAATCTAAACGTTTGCACGATTTTTTTTGTAAAGTTTCTCAAAAGTAAAATTTTCTAGCTGAAAAACGAAAAAAAAGGTGTATTTATTGTAAGCACCCTAATGTGGGAAGGATGCTAATATGCACAAAGGGACATTTTTACACGGTGTTAATTTTGTAAGAGGGGACACTTTTGCACAAGTTAAAATACTTTTTTTTTTTTTTTTTTTAATTTAATATAACTTTTTTTACTCTCATTATTACCCTTACCCTCGGTCGGTTTTTTTTTTTTTGTTTTTTTTATGATTTAACTTTTATTATCTTCTAGTTTTTTTTAATAGTGTTTATTAGTTTTTTTGTTTTTATTCACTGTTACCCCTAACCCTTATCCTTGATTGGTAACTTTGTTTATTTTTTATTAATTTTTTTTTTGATCTAATATTTTATATTTTTTGTTATTTATTTTGACTATTACTATTACCTCTAACCCTTACTATCGGTTGGTATTCTTTTTGTTTTTTTTATTGTTTTTATTTATATATTAATTTTTATATTCTCGTGCAAAACACTGACTCTCCGTGCAAAAATAACGAACTATTGCTCTATTTTGCAGAAAACTTTAGTATACAAAATTTCAGAAATGTAAGAAAAAAAATTAAACTAATTGTTTGACTGATAATTTGTTTGACATTAATGTGGATTTCATTACAAGCTGTAGATTTCTATAAAAAGTTACAATTATAGTGTTAAAAAATTATTCTTGTACTTATAATTTAGTCTAATACATATGTATAGATATAAGCATTAATTTATATAAAATTGTTTTGTTCTTTTGCTGAATTAAAAACAAAATATTTAAAACTACAATTGTATAGTTATACTATATACTAACCACGTACTAAAATATTATTGTATAGTTTTAAAAAAACATTTAACCTTTTTTAAATCCACATAAACATTATAATATTAAAAAAGCTAATAGTTTTTTTTTACCGACTTTCCTTAAAATACTTATTGTGTAACTTTCTACCTTTTTTCTTTTGCAAGCTATAAAAAAAAGAAAACCCAATTTCGAAATCAGCTGACTATATAAAAAAATAAGTCAAATAAATGTTCATGAATTACAATAATTTGTATAACAATACAGTACCTACACCAATGTTTTCCAAAATCATTTTAATAATCGCCCACTTGATGGAAATTAAAATAAAAATTCCTCCCCTCTATTAGATCTTGCCCTTTCACTTATTTAGTATTCATTTACTTTATCACGTCCTTTATCTAGTTATTTCTCTAAAATGGTCGAAACTTCCCAAAGGAGATATCGCAAACCTTGGTTTAAAGTTTAAACTATTTGTAGTCTGGTTTTTTTAACTGATATAACATACTAACAAACCACAAAAAAGTTAGAATATTACAAACAGATCTTCTTAATACAATACGAAATAACTCAACACATGGTTTTGAGCATAACTTTATGTATATATGTGATGCATTACTTACACTTGGTTTTAATGTTATTATTATTATTATAAGACCTAAACTTAATAAGTTTATTTCTAATTTTACAATATTAATTTTAATTTAGTAAAGTATTTACAATATCAACTTTATAGTTTTTGTACTGATCTGTGGATTATTTTAAATTAGAAAACTGTTATAATTTTTTTACACTATTTGGCTGTTTACATTCTGTACAGTATATTCTAAATAAATTTTCAAATGTTTATCAAAAACAAAATATTTTATTAAACCAGAACAAAACACCAAAAAAGTTTATAAAACTTATAAAGATAGCAGTTGCTCTACTTCAATTAAACTTAAAAAAAACGTTGAAAAACAGATCATCACTTAAGTGTACTTCAAATATATTTTTTATATCTAATAATCATTTAAACAACATACAACTTTATTAGAAAGCTACTACTTTAAACTACTTACTCTTAAACTAGCATTATAACTTGATCAAAATAATGTCCTGTTGTAACTTCTTTACATTGATGCTCAACATTCGTTTAAATAAATTTTCTAATAAATTGTATGGTCGTTATAGATTATCTTTTTTTTTGCATTTTTAGTATCTATATGTTTTGTAAAATTTGTACAACAAATTTGAATTTACTTGTCAAAAGATTTCTGTTGACCAACTTTCAAATCTGCTCAGAAATTATATGTTTTCAAAAACCTTACAAACTATTAGTGGTAGCTTTTGTTAAATTATAAAGTGAAACAATACTAATTACTACCAAAAATGTACAACTTTTTTATGATAAAATAAAACATTGAAATACTTACATAATAAAGTTATACATAACAATTTATCGTTTCTTTTAACCTTTTTAAAGCACGTATGCTACATTTACTAGTTATAAAATTTTACAGTTTGCATTTAAAACTAAAAAATTTACAAAAAAAGTATATTAAAACCAAAAGCCTTTTAAACTAAAAATGTACTCTTATTTAAAATTGGTACTTTTTTCATATTCGAACAAATGTATGTCTATATTGACGAAATCATGCCAACAAAATAGATAGGAAATAAATGGTTTGTGTACATATACTGGTTTGTTTCGAGTATATCAAAGGGTAGAAAAATTGCGAGTCAGGTAGTCAGTCAATTACGTTAACGAGACACTTTAACATGTTTTTTAGTTAAGAAACAACTTACGTGAAGTAAGCAAGCTAAGGTTTTTTTTTAACTTCGAGAAAAATAATTTAAATGGTTTCCATGAAGTATTACTCGATAGCCGAAACTTTTTTTAGTACACCAATGATCATTTCATAGCACTCTATTTAAAAGAAATATATTAAGAAAATTGTTTTTGCTTTTAAGTAGAAAAGTATTTTTGCTGCTTATTTTGTTTTTATTTCGTTTTTATTTGCTCTTAAACACGTTTTTTTGTTTTAAGTTCAACTTGTCAAAAACAATACTTCCTACTAATGAATTACATCCTTTAATGTTAAACCCGTTCCTCATAAAAGGCTGCTGACCTTGATACTGTTTTAAAAATGGCTAACAATTAAAACTTTTTTTATTTAACCACTACTAGGTGCTAGCAAACCATTATACGTTGTTCGTAGTAACTTGTTCAATAAACAAAAGTGTTTTTAATTTTTACTGTAGTGTTAAGTAAGTGTTAAGCAAGCTAAAAATACTTGCTTAACTAGCATAAAGTAGTTGCATTTAAATATTAAAAATTTTCACACATTAAAATAAATGTTTAATTAAAATCTTTAAAATTTTCTTTTAAAGTTTTTAATATTTTATGAAGTTATTAAACTATAATTTAATGTTTTTAAAAAAAAATTGTTTAAGTTAATAACTTACACTAGTAAGTTAATAACTTACATTAAGTCAAAAATAAATAAGTAAAAATATTTTTTTTACTAAATAGTTTTAATAAAAAATATAAATTGTATTTAAGCTCAAAATTGCTAAAAAGAATACATAACTTAAACTTAAACAATAACTTTTTAAACTTAAACAATAAATAATAAATACTAAATTATTATTCTTAAAGTTTAGTTTTTATCTCAACATATTCTTGATTTCTATTTTTTTTTCAGTTTCATCATCAAGTATTTTAAAATTTTAGTAAACATTTATTTTTATTCAACATACAGATAAAAAAAGTACTTATTTACCAACTAATTTTTAATAAGCGGCTTAAAGTCAAAGCTTGTTATAGTTTCATACTCTTTAATTAATAAAGAAATCAACTATTAAAAAATGTTTTTCAACATATAGCTTAAGGAATTGTAGAAGTTAATTAATCACTAAAGATTATAACTTGAGAACTCAGTTCAAGAAATTGCTAATTAGTCAAACAGCAAGTTATCGAAATCAGCATGAAAAGAAAAACTTGTTTCTTTTTTGCTGTGGTTGACTTCACAGTTGTTGAATTGCCTGCCAGATCGGTATCAAATTCGTTATCCCGGTCGGTTTCAACATTGACATTCACGTCGGTTGGCACAGTAGTTTCATCTTAAAAAAAACATGCTTAAATTACTTCAAGTAAAATCACAGATAAACGTATTTGTAATTTTTAGAGCATGCTAAAAAAAGCTAAAACTGTTAAAAAACAATAAGTCAGTTAGATGTTAACGAATGTACTTTTTTTATGATGTATAATACATATATGCAAGTAAACTGTGCTGTGCTCGTCACTTAACTTATGTGTTTAAATAAAACTTTTTTAATTTAGTAAAGCGAAATTTTTACAGCTCAACTATATTGCTTTTGTTTTATAGAAAAGTTACTGAGTTTAAAAGTAAATTTTCTATGAGAAAGAATTTATTTAAGATTTAATTTAATGAAGGTGATAAAAAAACAAAATTCAAAACAGTTTTAGAATATTTCTAGTCAAAATTAGTCTGTGTTAATTGCTTATGTTTAAAAGTAACATTTTACTGAAATATCGATTAGTATTTAAGTGCTCGACTATTTTATATCTTTTGACGAAAATGATTTTACAAACATGCAAAAAAAATACTACATAGCTCAAACAAAGTACAAAGGAGTTTAAATATTAATGAAGCTTAAGTATGACTTTTTTTTTATATAAAATCATTGTTTAACTTGATCTTTCTTTAACTTGTTTGAAAAGACAAAACTCATATATATTGTTTTCTTTCATTTTGCAACAGATTAAAAAAACAAAAGTGAAACTAAAAGTTGTATGCAAGTACTTTTTAAAACATACGTAAAAAGTGTACTTTAAAATTATTACAAAAGTTTGAAAGACCAAAATCAAAAGACCAAAATAAATAAAGAACTATTTATTTGCCAATAGTAAATTCAAACACTTAGTATAAAGATAAAATTAACAAGTTTTTTTTTAGTAAAAACATTAACAAACTTTTACTATGAGCGGAAATCGAAGACGATGCAAAGCAGAAGTTCTGCGATAAAATCTTTGTATAGCCATTGTAGCTCAGCTTGAAACCGCAATGGAAAGCATATTGTCCCAATTCCGAATCTTCACATGTTCCATCTGAGCTGTCTGAAGTGGGTTGAAGTTGAACAAAGTTACTTTTTAATTTCAACTAAAATTAACAAAAAGACTAACATGTAACAAAAAAAAAAAGCAGCGTTAGTCTAACGATAGAATTAAACGAGAGTTTAAAACCGTATAAAGAAAAAACTTTTTAAAAGCTTCAAAGCTCACCGCACTTTGATAAACTCAACAAAACTATACAGCCAGAACGATTCGCTGTTGTGAGCCAAGCTTGAGTGCGATATAACAACAAAAGTTGCTTTTCGCTCAAAATAAACTCACTTAACGCTTCACACAATGCAGGTTTGACGTTGTGATTCTTCTGAACATTTGAGGCATTCCAGGTCCCTACACAGGAAGTTTTTTCCAAATTCCTATGCAGGAAGGGTAAATCGTCGCAGGCTGCAAAAAGTGAGTTAGTCGAATTTTAAAATAAACTCCGTTCTGTGGTAACATTTGTAACAGCAATAGTATTTATAGATTTTATTAACGAACGCCAGGCGAATCGTAATTTAACCTTTAAAGCACAAATACACAACTAGAAACAATTAAAAAAAGCAGACTTGGTTTTTTCTTTGATTAAAGTTGTTAAAGTAAAAAAAAAACTTATTCAAAATCATCTTAAAGTTTTTTTAGCTTCTTTTTTAACCAAAAAGAAAGCTGAAACTTTTCTTAAACTATTTAAAAGTATAAAATTAAAAAAAAATACAAACCACCCACCGGAATCTTCGATTTGTTTGTAGAATATACACGTGTTTGTTTCTATGTCATAGAAGGACTTGTCATATGGTAAACACTCTGAAAAACAAATACTTTATTAAAACTCAGAAAATACATTTAATTTTTGTTTATGTAAGTATAAAAAATTTAGTTAGCACTTCAACAGTATGAGAAGTTTAAAGTTTTTTTTTTTAAAGTATGAAATATTTGAGAAATACTAATAGCAATGCAATTAATGGTTTTAAAAGTGTTAAAAGGTTTATATATTGAAAAAATGACAAATTTAGTAAACAAAAAAGAAAAAATTTACGAAACTTCATAGGTTAAAAGATCAGCTGTAAAATATAATGTAAGTTTAGTTATGTAGACAATTAATTTGATAAAAATTTATAAGTAACAAGCTTACCCTTAACAGCCGTAACAGGGCTGGAAACCTGAAAAATAAATTTAAAAGTTTAAAAACCAAACAAAGCTAAAAATGAAACTTTTTGGTTATGTAATTACAATAGGTAGATAAGATGATAAACTATTTGCAACTTTTAATAAACAAATTACAAGTTTGCAATAAAAATTTTTTTTGCGTCAATATTTTAAGTTTCATGATTTAAAAAGTTTGTCTAAACAATAATAACTTGTCATATGTTAAATAACAAGAACGCTAGAGCTGTTACTCAACCTATAAAAACAAACAAAAAAAGTATAAAAAGTTTCAGTTTAAGATTTTAAGTAAGCTTTAGTAGTACCACCCAAAACTAAATCAAAATAACTTTATTTTACAGTTAAGGAGTTGAGTTTTTCAATGATGTAAAACATAGTTGATAACGAAAGTTTTAAATCAGAGGATTTTTTCTAAAGAGTCATTTTACAATTCCTAACAAAAATATTACGCTTCGCAATGATTGATACTAAAAAAATAAAACTTTTTAAAGAAAGCGTTTTTTTATGCAGATATTAAAGCATATACCGGTAAAAACAAATCAAGGTTTGTTTTTACATTAATAATTTTTATTTTTTTTTACTAAAAACTGACTTATTTTAAAAAACTTATTTTAGAAGTCTACAAAAAAAACATACAAAAAGTATCTTAGTTGGAAGTTCAAAAAATATTGATGTTATACTTACTACTATAATGACAAAAGTAAAAAAAAATAACACAGTGGTTATAAACTAAAAGCAATTTAAAAAAACACTGCTGATCAAGCTCAGATTTGCTTTTAAAAAGAGCATAAAAAATATATTTGAATTCACTTACAAAAATATACGATGAAATTCCAAGGAATACGAAGAAGATAACAAGGTTCATTTGCATAATGCAATTTTATAAAATCCTAAAATAAGTGAAAGTAAACGTACTTCGTGTTTGCACGGTATAAAAGTAAATAATAACAAAGTTGAAAAAAATAATTTTCAAGTTTTACATGCGTAAAAGTTTTTAACATAAACACTTTTGTGTGAAATTGAGAAGTCTCTTTCAAAAGTTTAAAACATAGTTGTGCATAGACTTTAACTTTAAAATAATTAAATTGATGAGTAAAGTTAAATTACATTTTATAATTTTTTTTTACAACTATCAAAACTTAATTATATATTTTTATAAGTCTTTACATTAGAACAATTTGTTTTCCATTACATTATTGCTTA
The DNA here is from genome assembly GCF_965202585.1 of Thalia democratica. NCBI lineage: Eukaryota > Metazoa > Chordata > Thaliacea > Salpida > Salpidae > Thalia > Thalia democratica. The sequence continues at coordinate 34,662,900 of NC_139170.1, read as the reverse complement.
CTTTGTAATTAATAAAAAACTTGAAACATTTAAAAATAAATAATAGAAACTTAAAATAACACTTAATAATGATGTTATAAAAAATAGCCTATGTATGTATTATTAACATTCTATGTCTTAGCAAGAGTTTGAAATATATAGTTGAATAAAGCTAAAAGTAGATAAAACTTTACGTAAAAATTAGGTTGTAAAATATTAAATTAATTTTTACGACCAATAGAAGAAAATATGATAGCTATGTGCAAAAAAAAGCAATAATTAAACTTTTTAAATACTTTAAAACACACGTGATTTACACTAAGCATACAACTTAAATATTACTCAAAGAAAGCAACTGTCACAATGAAATCTATAACTTTTTATCTTACATCTTAATTGTAATTTCTCGACTAAAATATACACTTCAGTGAACTAAACTAATATGAGTTTTACCATTTAATTTGAGTGAAAAAACAACCAGTTTTTTCACAGCAATTAAAAAGTTTAAAACAAAACTTTATAGTCTAACAAAAGGTAAGATAAATTAACTAATTTTTAAATTGAACTAAAAAACTTAATTAAAAACCTCCAATTAATTAAACTAATCATATGACTTTAATAAGTTCAACAAGTTTATCTCGTTCTAGATAAAAAAATATTAATTAAAAAAATAGTTAAAAAGCTCATTTATCTGCTCAATGAATTTTTTAAAAGTTTTAATATATATACTTAAACAAATTCAACAAAATGATCAAAAAATGTTTTTGAAAACTATTCATTGAAAGTAAATTGATGTCTTATGAAAGCCAAACATTTATTTTTGTTTTGTAAATAGCAATTTTCAACAAGCTTTCTCAATACTTAGCACACTATAAAAAAAATATAGTTTAAAAATTAAGTTGTTTGCATTAGATAATTTTCTAGTTTTATAATTTTAAAGTTTTATAAAAAACAAAAAAAAAAACTACGCATAAACTAAACTATGTATTTAAAAAAAAACTTAAAAAATTTAGTAAGTGTCACTTGATAAGCACTTATATTTAAACTAACTTTTATGGTTTGTTTTTAACACTTTTCTCTCTTTTTTTGTTCAAAAGTAAATTGCTCGAAAGTGATAACAAAACATAAAACTGTAAAAATTTTTGTCAATAAAAATGCACAAGCATTTGAAGATTTTTTTTCTACCATTTTTCGTGGTTTACTCCTATCTAATCTACGTTTCTTTATTGTTTGAAAATTTTAACACTTTAATACTTTTTACAACAACGTTTTCCTCTACGTTGAATGCTACGAAAACAACACATAAACTTTAAAAACATTAATAAAAAGGTATTTATTAATAGTTTGCAAACCTTTTTTAACTCGACGAAAAGATTATGTTTAAAACGAATAAAAACTTTTGACGCGATGATCGCTTTAGTCGATTTAAAACACAACAACTCGCAAACCAAACGTCATCAGTCATGTGACCAATGTGAGCTGAATGTTTGTTATCGCTCAATATCGCACTAAATAAATTGTTTGTGATTAAAGTGATACTTTATTTTGTTAAATATTTTAAGGCTAGTACAAAACAAGTGTAAAAAAGCTCAGCACACATAAAGAAATATACTGTTTTTTGCATAAAAAACTAAGTACTGAATATTTTTTTTAAAGTATGTAAAAGAAAGAAAGTATTTATCGGTATACTATTTGCTATTTATCGATTATTCTGTTAGAATTAGTTCAATTAGTTTCAATATAATGTGTTAAATAAGTAAACAATCACTTAACACAAAGTTTATATCTAGACATAAGCTAATTACATTTGATTCTTCGACGTAACACTAATTTTAGCTAAAATTTTTAATATATTTGTACCTAGCTAAAATTTATACAACTTCAGAATGTTCAAAAAAAAAAACATTTTGTTTAGCGCTACAGAAAATTACAAAACATATTAATTTTTTTAACTTTGGAAATTAGTAATTTATATTAACTTTTCAAATAACAATTAACTTAACGACAAATTTATTGCTCAGTATCATAAGACTATTTTACATAAGAAACGCAGTTTGTAATGTCTTGTACTACTTTTCCACGAAAAAGTCAATGAAATAGACAACGAAAAGTATTTCTGTGGTTTTGCAGACCCACACAAAATCTAAACACCAAATCACCAAACGGAGAGTTGTTTCTTTTTGGATGTCGTACTTCCACCTTCCATTTGCTTTCCAACTAGAAATAAACGGATGGTCTGATGGGATTGCTTAAAACAATCAAAAATTTGCAACCCTATCGATACATTAAACAATACATACAACATTTAACAATTGCATTTAATTTTATTAGTATCTGTTAAGGGTGTAAATATCAAAAGTTAAGATTTCAATTCCATATTTGCAATACTAAAGTAGTATTTATTGTCATTTTTATACAATTTTCTAGATTATTTAACTTTTTGTATAAATTTGAACTTTCAATACACAGTGAGCTGGCAAGTGGCCATTGACTATTTTCGCGACTAAACAGTTAAAGCAAGATTTTTATTTAATTGTTTAGAGCGGGGTTTCGTCTTTTAAAAACTGGGTTTATTTCTGTTCTGCTTAAAGTATACTAAAAGTTATGTAAGCTTAAATGTAGCCAAAGTTTGCTTTTTTTAAGTTTAAAAAAGCCTCGAAAAATGCTTAAATTTTTGTCAAAATTAAGGTCTACATCTGCTGTTTAAAAACACCTTAAAAGCTTTTATACAAATACTTTTTTTAAGTTTTTTCATTTCTTTGGTTTAGTGTTAATTGAAAAAAGTCAAAATTCTTTGAATATTTAAATGTAAAAGTATATTATTTCTCATTTAAAAAATCTTCTATTCTCGTCGAAAATTCATTGATGATTTTCTGGCAATTTAGGGTATTCTTTAGGGTTAATTTTCTCAATTCGCCACCGTACAACCAACATATATATTTTTTTTAATAATTTAGTAAAAATGACAAGGATTCTATATACAAATTTACAGACAAATCTATCATGTGGAATAACACTATTTTTTTAGGTTTTTACAAGCGATATTTCTGTTAAAAAATTTGATATAATATCCTATCCCTGGTTTTTCACTATGACAAAAAAGACCATTTTGTATGTTTTAGAAGGTTCTTAATGTGTATAAATTCACTTACTTTTGTTTACAGATCATTTAAGCTCCGAGAATCATGAGAACAGTTAGTATTGGTCAAAACATGGTAGCTTAGCATATAATTTAGTTATTGAAATAGGAGGTCTAGGAGGTGCCTGCTGTTGCCTTTGCAGTTATAGCAAGGAACAATGTAATTCTTTAGATTATGTTAAAGCAGGATTTCCTGTTGATCGTTCTCTTGAACAAAAAAAAAAACAAATATGTGAAGAGAAATGGCACTTGCTTGAAAATCGAAAACTAAATGACTATAAGGTTAGACAGGGAGTAACTAAGGAACCAATTACAAATGAAGAGCACTTGACTTTACATCCGCTTCACAGTTACCTCAGAGTTTTCGGATGGATCTATAAAATATATTATCATGCTGTGGCTAGACATTTTAATTGGTCAGAATCAAATCGAAGTTTGAAGGAATATCTAAAAGTCAAGGTGTAAATAATTTAATTGAGTCAAAAAGAAAAATTCAGAAATGTGTAGAAGAAGAAATTAATGTTGCTCTTGAAAAACCGGATCCCACAGGCCATGGTGGAACTTCTACAACAGGTAACGTAGTCAAAACTTTGCTAAACACCAACAATAGGACTCTGCTGACGAAGCATATTTCTGATGTTAGTTTGAAAGAAAACATTGACAAAATTATTTTGTATGTTTCTATTATTTTATGCCTCATAAATTCTAACAGAAAGATTAATGTAGAGAAATACTCAGTTTTATGTCAAAAAACAATGATGCTGGTCATGTCGGTTAAATGGATTCGCTTTACACCAACTGCGCATACTGTTCTTGCACATAGTGCTGAACTAATTGAGCAAAACAACGGTAGAGGTTTGCTAAATTACACCGAAAATGGATTGCAAGCTAACAACAAGTTTCTAAGACAGTACAGAATGAACTTTTCAAGGAAAACTTCTCAGTTTGAAAATTTAATAGATAGTTTAAATCGATTATGGGACAAGAGTGACTACGATTTTAAGAACACTTTAGACAGACTGAATTGCACTTATTGTAAAGAAGTTGGACATACTGCGCGAAGTTGTTTGCAGCTAGATGAAAAAATTTCATCATGTAGTTCAGAATTGGAAGCGTTGTTACATATGCTTTGTGCTACTGAATAGAGTGTTTTATTTATTTTAGAAACTTAATTTTAAAGAAGTTTTAAGAACTTACTGTTTGACTTATATTTTCTAGTAAATTTAAAGTAATTTTTTTTAATCACAGGCTAAATTATTTTGTTTTTTGCACTGTTTTGCAACGAATAAAAGATTTTATTGTTCAAAATGTTTACGGTTTTTTTCTTTTGATAAACTAGTACAAATGTAACGTTATTAATAATACAAACTTTGATATACACAGAACAGCCTTAAATTAAAAATAAACTGTATTTAGAGTATAATTTCACCCGGCTTGATATTGAAAATTCATTCATATTTAAACTAAAATGGGAGTAAATGTGACTCTCTTGAGGTAGCCAATTATTATTTTCTTTTTTTTTTAAGTTTCTTTCTTTAAAGTTTTATTAGAAATTAAAATTTAACTATTTTTTAAATAAAAACAAACATTATTCATATTGTAACACTAAGTGTAACTTTAAATTGTATTATACTTCTTTTTATGACAGTTTTATGTCAACGGCCGCTTGATCCCCGTTTTCAGCCCACTGTGCAATATTCGTTGTAGAACATTAACCGCCACCGTAAAACATAATTAACACTTTTAATTAATAATTCATTTCTAATGTTTTTAAAATGAATTACCTACTTTTGTAATGTATACTTAAAAAGTTAGTTGAAAGGCAGAGTAAAAAACTAAGCTAAACTTGTTTGGTAAATAAAACCCGTATAAACATGAAAGTAATATTTTATTAAATTTTGTTACGTATTTAAATATATCAACGAAAACTTACAATGTAAATACCAAGAAAGAAATATATTTTTTAAAAAATTTTGCAATTTATCAAAAGTATTTTTTCTTGGCTTGCAAAATAGTAATAAACTAGGAAAATGCATTTAATGAAAATTGTATAACTATAATAAAAATTTGTACATATAGTGTATTAATAAGATTTATCTACCTACTGCATACTTTTAGCTCAAATAAACCATGCAGAGCAAGTTTAAATTGTATGTATAAACTATGGTTGTATTTTTTAACGCTGAATAATAAGAAACGATATAACATAAATGTTAATAAAAATAACACAGTTTTTTTTTTCGCAATAAAAAAAACAAGAAAAACAAAAAGGAAAAACAAATTGCCAATGAGCTCTTAATTTGGTAAACTTCTGAAAAATTTATTAGCTAAACTGTTTTATTTTTTATTTAACAAATTTATAAGTTGAGCGGTGAAATTCTGTTGGCTTGTTTGTATATTTCAAAATTAATTTTATCTTGTTTCATTTTGTTGAAAGACTGAAAAATTAGTATACATCATACACTTAAAAATCAAGCTGTATTTTAAATTTAATGTTTGTTTTAGTTAAAATCATAAAAAAATACTTAGAAATGATGTGGTATTTTTTTTTTAAATTGAATTTAAAAAATAAGGAACCAAATCAGCTTTATTGATAACTAGATAAAGTAAATTGTTTAAAAACTTTTAACACGGACAGAAAATAGACTTGACTTGACGATATAACTATCTATCCTCATTCAAACACAAAAAAGCCTAAGTTATTGCCACAAAATTATTAATAAATTTTCAGTTTTTAAATCCTTTGATTACTTTGAAAGTTAAGACTAAATAAATAACATATTTATCTAAAACCCGTATTTAAGTGAAATGTAAATATTAAAAAAGGACGTTGTTGATATAACTTATTACTAATTAAAGAACTGTATCTAAAAACTAAAACACATAGGTACTAGATATTTAGCAGATTCGTTCAACACTTCTAGACACTTTTGTACAACTACGTTTAAACATATCAATCATGAAATTATTTTTTCAACATAGTTTGTTGTTCTCGCACATACTGTTTCTTTATTTCACAGACTGTAGCTTAACTTAATTATCCGTAGGCCTAAAGTTTTTGATAGGGTTTTTAATCAAAGTATGTTTTTATTATTTTCCATTCACCGCATGTGCTTCATCAGTTGTGACCGGATCCAAGATCCAGGTTCTACCGTTTTTTTTTTTGTTAAAAAAAGAGATCTGGACCTTTCAAGTTACGATCCGACTAGATTCGGATTCTGGTATTTTAAACTTTCTGTAGTATCAATAGAAGACAAACTTAAAAAATTGATTATTATAGCACCACTAGTTTAGATAAAGATGTTTAATCGTATATCTTGTCTAAAATGAAATACAACTATTATATTAAGTAAGCTATTTTATTTTTAATGATAAGAAAAAATTAACTTCATATAATAAAGACAAAAACGTATATCTTTACGAAAACTCAGTTTAAATTTTAACATATTTTCAATCTATACTTACACGATTTAACTTGAATTTCGTACATTGTATGATGTAAAAGAAAAAATGTTAAGATGAAAAAAAAAGAACTTTATCTTTTTTTTATGATAAGCCTGAGTTTAAGTTTTATATACAAAAGTTTGAAATAAAGACAAAGATTATCCTTTAGCAACTATTTAGATACATTAAAGTAAGTAACTAGCAAATAAAATTTACTCCTACCCACGATATTAAGCTATAAAGAAAACTATTCTAGGTTTTTAAAGTTGTGAATAAGAAATAAAAGTTTTTTGCCGGTTATATGACCCTTAGTGCAAAACTGTCTTTCGTGCAAAATTGACCCTCCGTGCAAAATTGTCATTGTGAAATTTTGTCTTCGTGTAAAACTGACCTTTCGTGAAAGTTTATTTTCGTGCAATTTAGTCCCCTCGCGCAATTTTAAAATCTTTTTTTTTTTTATAACAAATTAATGCTGCTAATATTTTTTTTAGAAGTATTTAAATTTTAAAACTACACAGTAATTGTGGAATACTTATACTTGTGTAGTTACAGTATACTTTACATATACATTTTAAACAATAATCAATTATAAACTTAACAAGTACTTAATGTTACTTAAGCTAATTTATATAAAAAAGGCGTAACAAAAGAGTGTTTATTTTATATCATAAAGAACATAAGATGATAAACTCATTAGTAATACAAAGAACTACGCTTTAGAACAAGTTGAAAATTGAAAATAAAAGTTTCACACACAAAATAAAAATAAGAAAAAATAAGAGAATATAAGAAAATATATTTTAAGAAAGGTTTAAACGGGGACAAGAATTAACTATTTGAGCCTTAAACCATAAAACACTTATAGGAGATAATCAACTTAAATAAAAACTTGACATATAACAATGAAAACAATATAAAGTTAGTACTCACTAGTACTGCTTACAGGTTTTTGGCTAGAGTCCCTCACAAACTCTTACTTTCTGGTTTATGTAGCTATTTTTCGAAATGTACTAACACTAAGTCAGAAAACGTGCAGTCCAGTTGACTGGTTTTAATTTATACGATATTTAAATAAACGAGTTAACAAGTGAAACTTTTGTTCCATTGCAAAGTTACTTCAGTAAAATATTTTGTAGCATGATAAAAACACTGAAAGAGTTTTTTATTAATCAAACTAGCAGAATGTTTTTTATAAAACTCTTCTATATTGTTTCTACTTTATTTATCTTTCCATCAAGATAGTTTTTATTTACTGTTAAATTTAACCATATACCTCGGTGTTACAAGATTTTCAACACATACATCATGAATCCTTTCATCTGTTCAAGTTTCGTTATACACTTTTATCTTTCTTCCATTTCTATATTTTTCGTAATTTTCTTTAGAGTTTTTCTCTACTATCCGTGATATCAAATACCTCTCAAAGTTATTTTTTCTTGGATAATTGAAGACCTATATAGGCTATATAACATATAACATAGAAGTAAGAAAAACCAAATCGCACTAATATAAAGTAAAGCAATAACATTTTCTATAGTACCTAGTTTTAAAATGTCGCCCCAAAGTCCCGCCGCAATAGCTATAATTCCTACTTTGAACTTTGAAATTTGGATAAGTTTGTAAAAAGAATAACTTCCATAAGTTTTTCTAACTGAATAACTTCATTTATTAAAGCAACAATCTCTTTTTTATTACACCATTTAGTATTCTTCTTTTTTAGAGAATAAGTTATTGCTAAGTAAGAACTTGCTGTTAAATAAACGCCAGGCCCACAACTTCCTTTAGTAGAAGGCTTGAAACCCTTTTCGATAATGCCAACTGCACTATCAGGACTTGTACCATGAAACAAGAGAAGATTGTCACTTTTACTATCAGTGTTTTCGTTTTCACGTTTTTTTATTCTATATATTTTCATTTCAAAACTGTCATTTAAGATTAAGGAAGATTTAAGGTGATTGATAGCTTTTCGTTAAAAGCTGTTTTTAATCAACTTATAATCATCTTCTGTAGATATCATATCTTCTAAAACATACATAGAATTATCAGAATACTTGTCAACAATGTTCGTAAAAGTATTATTTGTTTTAGCTGTATTTGGTTCCATTTTTTGTAGTACTTTAGTCTTATATCTAAAAATAGCTCGTTTAATTGTTGAATAAGTTTAAATATTTTTTTAAAAAACATTAAGTAATACTTCTTTATATAGTAATTGGTTTTAAACTAATTAATTGCATTATTTATTGTAAAAATTATTATATGATTATTTAATAAATTTTTGAACAAAATAGTATTAAAAAATCACTACTTTTATGTAGTTATACAATATACTTCTGTTTTTTATTTTATTTTAAGGTTTAATCCTAAGAGTTTACTTACAGCTGTTCATGTGTATTTGACCACTACTAATTTATATTCACTGTTGTAGTGACAATATAACATTATTTTTTAATTTGATCATCTCTTTTTTTAGGTTACAAATTTAACCTTTAAGCTCTAAAGTTAATTAGTTTAATAAACTTGAAAACCATTAGAACAAAATGTAAAGATTTTCAACCTCTAGGTTTTATAAAATTCATGTATACTTCAACAACTGAAGTTACTTTTTTTTTTAATCAAAGTTCAAAAAATTTCAAAATGCCGATTTAGCAACTTCTAGGTTTAGGAATTAAAATAATGCAGAAAGTTTTCAATAAACTATAATATAACTACTGAAAGCTAAAAATATAAAAAGTACAAAGGAAATTATCGTACTTAAAAGTGTAAAACTTAAGTTTAATATTTTCATTAGGAATTTTTCTTTAAAAATAAAATATCTTATTTAAATAAATCAATTTCTTCACAAACAAAAAGATTTTCAAAATTTAATAAAGTTTTTATGATAAAATAATAATGATAAGCTGTTTATACTTATGAACACTTCACTGAAGTGTTTGAAAATCTTAGGGATAATATTAAATTATTAAATTCAATTCAAATAGTCTCCTTACAAAAATCTAAAGGTTAATTGTCATTATACTGGTATATTGATTTGTAGTAATGGATTAGTTGACTTTGTAAGTGAAAATATTTATCTTACTTAAAAAAACTTTATTAATTAACATTACATTACTCCTCTAATTAGAAGAAATTATATAAGAAGTTTTATCAAATATTTCTAATTTTTTTAATATTTATATTTTATAAAAGTATAAAAAGAGAAACAAAAGTACTGACTTAATCTAAGTTCCCTCGAAAATTTACAGAATATATGTATTATAAACTTATACAAACTCTTATTTACAAACAAATTAATACTAAATAAAACTAAAGTTTAAAGCTAAACATTTAAAATAGTTTTTTTAAGTTTAGGATAGAACGCACGGACTTTTGTAACATAAATTTAAACATAATATTAGAACAAGTTTCTATAAAAAATAAGTGCACATACATTTACAATTAAATTTACTTTTAAGTTTGAAATCAGTTACAATGATAAAAATTAGCCTGGCATATTTAACTTATTAGCTTTGTTGAAATGCATACATGAAGGCACTCCATGTTTTAAGTAAATACTTTTAAGCAATGGAAAAACGACCAATAAGTAGTAAACTTTTTATACTACAATTGTTAACTATGAGTAGTTACGTGAATGCGTTTAAAAAATTATAAATAAACATCAATATTTAATAAAATATCATAAAATAAATCATCTTAAAACAGTAAGTCTATATAATAACTAATTTTTATTATTTTAAGTATTACCTGGTAATGTTACAGTGTAGTGTACAACCACACCAAAAACCATTATAAAATGTAACTTAACTTAGAGCTAAATAATACTTAAAGGTATTCTGTACTGCTTATTAAACTATGCAGGACTTTTGGAGGTTATATTTTATATTAAATAACATTTTAAACACTATAAAAACATCATAATTTAGAAAATACTTTAAATGTGGTCAAAACTTATACACAAGAACTAAATATTAAATGAATATACTATAGAAATGTATAACTAAACTAAAAATTAGCTACTTGGAATTAAAATCCAAAAATAAATTATAAGCATTATTAAAAACAACTTTACAAAAAACAATATAGTAACAAAAAAGTTAATTTTCGGAACTTTATCTGGAAGGTCTTGACTAGAATTTCACTGCAACTACGCTGTGGCTGGTTTATCTGCTATATTTTAATTCAGATTAACTTGCTTTCTGGTTAACTGAATTTATAATATTCGATGTTCAACTATATGTTCGGCAGTAAAACTGGTATTCCATTACAACCTTTTTAACAGTTGTGTTGACTTTTTTATAATCAATTCAAGACTTATAAATTGCTATTTTTTTGATGACATTAAAACATTCATCTATGTTTAGGTAAACAAGTTTTTGTCTTTTAAAAATCGTAAAATGCTTAACTAACACAAATATAGAAAACAACTTGATTATTTTTCAAATAAATATGAAATATAGAAACTTATAACTTTTTTAGGTTTTCCTACTTTACACAAACGCGTAAAAATATAGTTTTAATGGTTATACAAAGATACAACTTTACAGCTTGAAAATTTTACTGATATATAAATTTTTACACCTAGTAGTAAAAGTTTAATATAAATCTTTAGTTAGAGGCCAGTTTTCAACATTAGTTAAAAGGTTATTCCGTTAATTTAATGTGTTTAATATCTAATAAATGTAAGTTAGTCTATCTGCTATTAGTATTTGTAATATATATGTAGTTTTAACATTCTTAAAATTACTCTAACTTAACTAACATCTTTTTGGTTCCAACTTAGAATGCGAGCAGAAATAAACCTGAACGTGGTTTGGGAGAATGTTGTATTTGTGTGTTTGTGCAAGAAAATAATTTCAAAAAGTTATTTGAAGAGTTTTTTAACATAATTTATGAGGAATTGGAAGGCGTTGACAACAATCAGGTGCTTAAAGGTTTCAAGGAAAAGTTGATAAAGATGCTTTGAATTTTTTTAAACAGGTTTTTTTAAGATGAGCCCCGCTATTTGCAAAAGGATCTTGAAAAGATGAAGGTAATTTTTATAAAATAGCACTGTTGTTTAATTTGCATTTATCAAAAGTATATCTTAATAAAAATAAAAAAGCTAGTGTATAAGTAATAAAAATGGGAATTTCATACGATTAATGTTTTAAAATTTAAGTAAAAAACGTATATATAGGACTTGAAAAGATTTTTTTTGACACAATAAGTTTATGACAGAATAAATCTCACAAACTGCAGTATTGATAAACTTAAGTCGATCATGCAACTGAAAAAAAGCACTTTTTATAAGTTGTGTTAGTATTATAGCTATTTTTAATGTGTTTTTAGTTATCTATAACAGGAAACGATGCTTTGTTTATACTTCATACAAATTATTTTATTTGTTTACTATGTAAAATTGTATTTAAAAATTTATAATTAAGCTCTATGATTTTTCAAAAGCTTTAAAAATTTATTTTAAATAACTGATTTATAATACAGTAACCTCTCGCTTATTTACGCACATTGTGTTCTCAGAAAAAGTGCGTAAAGATATGAGAGGTCGTAAAGATACGAGAGGTACCAAAAATATTTACTATGATGGCTGTTTTTTAATATTGCTTCTAGTTAAAAGCAGAATGAAGACTTTCCCACTATTAACAATGTGTTTACTTTATCTATAAATATGAAAATAAAAGATAAAACTATACATAATAAAAAAAAAAAAGGATTTTAATTTATTTAAAATAATAAACGTAGAAAAATTTTACTAATTTTAATAATAATAACAATAAATTGATATTTGTGTTAATTGTAAGCTCTAAATTTATTAAGTTTAACTGCTACTTTTAGATAGGAAGTTTCATTAGATTTCTTTTTTAGATGTTTATTCATATATAGGGTAAGATTGCTGTATTTTTTATTTGTGTTTTAAACTCTTATTATTTCGTTTTACTTACAATATTTAACACAGTCAGGTTTTTTTAAGTATTTTTATTTAATCTCATATTGTTAACAAAATTTCTGACATACTTAAATATAATTAATGTGTAACAATTAGACAAGAAACATAAGTTTACAAAGTCTAAATATATAGAGAGGTTAGTTAGCATTAAAAAATATATTTTAAATAAAAATATACAATATACGTAATTTCTGCATTAACAAATAAAAAAAAAAAATTTAATTTTTCCGAATTCTAAAATGCGTAACTAAACGAGAGTGCGTAACGTCACGAGTGCGTAAAGATCCGAGAGGTTACTGTACTACACTTTCGATTACGAAAGAGTTTATAGTTAACTAACACTTCTTGTATAATATAAACCTGACTCGTTTAAACTACGTTATTAACTTGATATAGTTTGGTTTGAATTAAAAATTATTCTTTCAAGTGTTAGTATAGAGTAACAAATTAAATTAAGTTAGAGTAGAGGTTTATTGTCACCTTCAACTATCTAAAAAAATTATTTAGATAAAAAAATTTTTCTCAGTCCAAACCTTCTTGTTTTTATTTATGAAACTAAAATATAGTAGTAATTATTTTAACAAACTAAAAAACCAAAAAAAAAACATAAAAGTTTTAGTAATTATTTTTCCATTATTTATGCTTAAAGTTTTACGGAATTTAAAATTATATAATGAACGTCAGTTATCTACTGCTAGAAAAACCCTGTAAAAAATATTCTTTAAATTTTTATTTACGTTATAACTAAGTATCTCACTATCTCTATTAATTTGGACTTTTGTACTTTACCGATAAGGCAAGAAAAAAATGCTGATGCACCAAAAAATGTAATTAAAGTTTACGCACGGCTAAGTGTGTGTCTTTTTAATGTACGGATTAAAGTTCTTCAAGCTATAGTCAAAATTTTAAATAAAAATAACCTTTTTTAACTTTTTTTTGTTCCAAAAAATTTAAAAAAAATCTACTATTATTTTATCTAAGTTTGTTTTCATAACTTTTTTTGAAGATTGAGTTAAAAATATCTTTTTAACAAAAACAACAAGCTAGTGAAACTGTAAAATGTATAATATTTATTTGTCTCTAAATTTTTTAAATTAAGTGTTTATTTAACAACTTGAAGTTGCTAATTGGTTAACTAAGCTGTTGCCTATTTCAAAGTAATAAATACTTTGAATGCCGAAATAGTAAAAACAGCTAGAATTACTTTATAAATAAAGTTAAATCTAAACCTTGTAGATTCAACAAAAATACTCATAAGTCCAATAGAAATTTGGCTCAAGGCATCTTAGTAGATTACAAGGTATTTAAAAGTCGTTTTGATTTAACAAAAATGTTATTTATTGTAAAAAATATAAATTTAAAGTTTATTTTTATTTTTATAAAAATAGCTGTTAACTTTTTTTTTCTATTCAAAAGTACATAAAAGGGTAGAGTGATCTGATGTTTTTGAACCATAAAATTTTTTTTGGCCTAATAGCATAAGGTTCTTATTGATGGGTATGTGTATGTATATGTTTATGTGTAGTGACCACACAATTAGATTTTTGATGTAGTTTTTGTTTATTGTCCACACATACTTAAAGGGTGTTTAAGCTTTATGATTTTTCAACACTCTGTGGTTTTTAGTGTTGAGATTTTAACCTTGTGAGTGTTTGCCAGATAACTTTTGAGTGTCACCAAGGGATTTATAAAGTAAAGGGAGAGGGGATCCAACAGTTTTTAATAAAAATAACATTGGATCTTATATAAAAGCTTGAAGCACAAACTACAAGCCAGTTTTTATAGAATAAAAGAATCTTATTTAACTTTTGAGATATTGTAATTTTTATGAAAAGTTTTGTGTAATTGTGTAAATAATGTTGAATGCTGTGTGCCCTGATTCGTGCATAACAGGTGATTAGCTCAAACTCACTTGCTTGACCTTCAGAAAACGTTTATTGTTGCAGAGGGGAGAGTGAGTATTTTCTGATGTTTTTTCTACCTTAAAAGAAATAAAATTTATATAAAAAGTTTTTGATTCAAACGTTTAAATCTCAATTTTTTAAGAGTCAATTTTCTTAAAAACTTAAAAAACCACTAAAATCTATCTTCTCCTTCATTTTTTGAGCTAGAGACCTCAAACTTTCAGAAAAATTTATTTTATTGTTTCAAAGACTTTGAATGTTGCAATTTTAAAAATATTAAAAGGTAAATACTTTGGACAAAAGGTGGCTTTTTTTAAATAATAATTTTGTTTTTCAGAAATAAAAAAATCCTGCATTTAATCTTTTTGAAATTTGTTAATAGACTTTCTGTGAAAATTAGAAGAAGATTGCTTAAAAAATAATTAAAACTAGTCAAATTGTTTTGAAAAGTTTTTGTTTACAAAACTATCTGTTTTAATGTTCATAAAAAAGGTAAATATTTTGTCAAGCTTAAAAACTTTTTTTGAGGGTTTTTTGTAAGTCTATTGTTTGATTGAAAGTTCAAAATGTTGTTATATATTTAATGACTCAGTGTTGTTTGAAGACATTAAAATTGTTAGTCATTAAAATTTATTATAAAAAAACACAGTACAATTTTAAACTTTAAAGTCTTCTTCATTATTTTTAACTAATCTTCTAAACGTTTTGATAAAAGTTTGCTTTTTATTTTAAGTTGTTTTCAAGCTTGAAAAATTTTAAATAACTAACTTGTTTTATCCACTTATTAATAATGTTGATTTGGTTCCTTCTACTTTTGTTGTAGTTGAAAAAACTATTTTTTACCATATTATTTTTTAGTATTTCATTAAGATTTTTGACTAAAATTAAGTATTAAGTTTAAGACATAACTTAACTTAAGTCTAGGCTATACACTGATTTTTCAGTTTTTATCAAAAGCAACTTTAAAATCTACAAACAAGCCAACATAATTTCACCAGTCAAGTAATACATTTATTAAATAAAACAGTTTAAGTAATAAATTTTTCATAAGTTTACCAAATTAAAAATTCATTGGCAATTTGTTTTTCCTTTTCTCTTTCTTTGTTTTTTACTTGACACAAACTCAAGTTGCCTAATTTCTAGTTTAAGAGTGTTTTTACAAAGCAAGCTATAATGAAGGTGAACTTATTAAGTTTTATGTTTTTTATTACCACTGCTAATGTTATGTTTTATTTTTAATTATTTCAAACATAACATTTTAAGGTTTTCCAACTGTAATAAAACTTTTCTAAAAAATAAAAGTTTTTAGTTTTTTATATGCTTTTGTAAATGAATTTTAGTACTTTTTTAACTTAATATGCTTAAAAATAGAGTATATTAAAAATGATTTCAATATATTTTTTATACTGTTTTGTTGTTTTTTTAGTTTTATTTTTAAAACTCTATATAAAACTTTTAATTTATAAATAATTTTTTTATGAGGTATAAAAAATGAAAATGTGATAGTGTCAAATATTATTACACAAAAAAAAAACACTTTCCTTTATTTTAAAGCTAATATAACATATTTTAAAACATTTTATTGAGAAAGTTGTATTTTTTATAAACTTTTAAATGTAGTAAGTTTTGTAAACAGTTTGAAAAGCAAAAGTATAAATGAAAATTTTCATAGTCTATTTATAATTTTTTTTAAAGTTTTACTAAAAGTTAATTGTTTTTTATTTTTCTTTCTTTTTCAAGAAATTGAGTTTAAAATTTCAGAAATTATTTTTGAATTACAGAAAAAAAATATTGTAACAAAAAAAGTTTTACTTTAAGTTAAAAAACTGCTGCATTAAAAATTATTTTTATTATGTTAGGACTGGTTTAAGAGAATGATTTCTTAAATACTACAGAACATAGAATTTTAATAAAAATTAGGGTTTGGTCTTTTAAATTTTATATTTCTGAATTTGTATGTCTCACATCTTATCTCTGTTTTTTAAATGATAAAAAGCAACTTTCAGCCAAGTTAAATCTCAATATAATAGATGACTAAAAAATCCATACTACCCTATAGCATTTAAAAACTCTAGACTAGTCTTTTTTAAATTATCCTTTTAACAGTGTTAATAAATTTGTTTTACACACCTCCGACTTCAATTTCTACTTAAATTTCTTAACACCGTTTAAGCATAAAAGCAAATTTTGTTATATTTTTAGACCTTCAACCCCTATTTGTACCACCTTGTACCTTACAGTATAGTTTTAACACCAAACACCATTTAAACAGAGAAGCGACGATTTTGTGTCCAACTTAGTGATGGGATGCTGGTGCTCTTCGGAGAAGCTGGAAGATGAAGAAAGGAGTATAAACAACAAGCCCAAAGTTTACAGCTGGGACAACAAGGAAGATGTTAGTATTGATTATAAACTATGAGAGATAATGTAGAATAGTACATTTCTTTGCACAGACTCATAGTCTGATATTTGTAATGAACAGTTAAAAGTATTTGTTTTAGACGTATGGTAATGAACTTGATGTTTATTTAATATTTAACCATTAGAAACAAATGAGAAATAGTATTTTTTTAGCTTGTAGTTTTGAAACAAAAATCGAAAATGTTTTTATGTCAAAGAACAATGTTATAAATCGCACGTTTTATTATTGTTTAAAGCAAACTTATTTTTGGAATAAAGAATGTTTTTGATGATTACATTTGCAATTATTGTAGTTATATGTTGTTTTTTAGTAAAATTAACTTTTTTTAAAAATGTATGTTATACAAACATCAGCTATTTTTAAAGTTAGTTGACTTTTATTATAACCAAAGTTTATATACTTTTCAAATGTTTATTAAATACAAGTTAAGAGCAACTTTTTTTTTAAAGATGAAGGTAAGTAGATAAGAGTAGCTATATTGAGAAAAAAAAAATCTTTAAAAGCAGCATAATTTTAAAATTTGTTTTATTTATAAAACAAGCTTAATTTTAAATTAAATTCTGTTAAAGCTACTTTACATATTAACTCTAAATATAATTTTGTTCGTATAAATTATTAAAACCTAGATATACTTGTAGTAATACAAGTTATACTTGTTTTTTTTTACAAACCAATGATTCAATTTGTTTCTACAAATCTTGATTTTTATAAAAGTTTTTTTTTTATGAAAACTGTTTCAAAATATTTATTTCTAAAAAATTTCTTCCACAGATAGACCTGAGCAACTACATGGTGGACGGTCTGCAGAAAGGCACCGCGGTGAAGCTGGACGGAGACGTGCAGGGCCAGCAGTTCACCATACAGAACTGCAGCAAGTGCGTGATATTCGTGTTAGATCACGCGGACACCGTCACTGTGGACAACTGCGAAGACTGCAAGATTGTCATCGGACCCGTTAAGTCAGTTTGAGTAAATTATTTTAAAATTGTTGTAAGCTGTTCATCTCATTGCTTTTTTTAGATAAAATGTTACTTTTAAGATTAAAGTTTTTAAGAGCCAACTTGACTTGTTATTGTTTTTTACTCTTTTAGGAATATAGTTGTTAAAGTTTATCTTATTATAAAAAAAATATTTCTCAAATAAGATAAATTTCTATGTATTTAAATTTCTTGCTTTAATTCGTTTTTGTGATTTTTGTCCTCTACCATCGGTTAACACTTACTTTATAATTAGGTTAGCAGTAAACGAATTTTATTTAATTTTTTTTAATTAATTCATATTTCTTTTATTAGAAAATAAGAGTATGAAAATTTCTATTAATATACTTTAAAACAAATATTCAAAAATCCCTTCTAGTTCAAACATTATTTTTAAATATTGTTTTTATTATAATAACTAAGCTACGAGTAGCGTTAAACCTTTTTTTTTTATAATTTTTGAGATATAAGCGACCAAAGCATGAAAGTTTAGTAGCTTGCTCATGGAAGCACAAATTAAAAATGAAAATATTATTTTACAGAAATACTATCCCCTCCTACACTTTTTAGAGTTTTTTTAATTTTTCAGACGAATATCTTTTTAAATAAGCACAATTTATGATAGTGATATTTTTAAAACTTATAGCTAATTGTTTTTACAAAAACAAAATAAAAACACCTTTTTTTATTGTTTGAGCCATTATTTTATTTTTCAACTTTTGCCTACAAATTGTTCTTAGTATTGAAATGACCATTTCCTTTAAAAATTGACATATTCCTTTTTATAGGAAAAAATAAATTTATTAACAACTATTCTAAATTATATATCTTCATTACCAGTGTTTTTCAATCTCATAATTATAATCGTCCCTTGGTAGAAATATGAAAAATAATGGTCCCCTCTATTTTATTAAGTATCGCCCCATTTGTAGTTAACTGCCCATTTACTATTTCACCGCCTTACTAGTTATTACCTCTGTTTTCAAAAATTGCCATTTTTGTAAACCCTGCTCTGTACCTTTGTATCAAAAGTTCTTAAAACTGACTACTTAAAGTTACTTTGAGATTTTGTTTTATTTAAAGTATTTCATAATATATGCTTCAAGCTTTTACAGTAGTGTAATTTTTTTTAAGGATTAACTCTTTATTAGTGTTTAGCTGTTAATTTAGATTATTGTATTAACAAAATTCTAAAAGGGTTTTAATTTTGAAAAGGGCATAGGGGGGTAAACACCCTTTTTTGGTTTTTGATCATATTTTATATAGTTTTTACTAAGCTACAAGACGCTTTTTACAGATTAAAAAATACCAAAATACCTTTTGAGATACAGCCGGTCAAAGTCGGAGGCAACAATAACATCCTTATGGGTGGCGCAAACTAAAACGGCAAATAACTATAAATTAGTAAAATTCTATCTCCTCCTACGTTTTTTTAGATAACTACCTCAAATTTTCAGGAAATGTTCCTTGCAATATTTAAAAAATTCTGTCGGAACAGATTTGAAAAAAAAATAAAAAAATTATTACAAAAAAACTAAAAAAAACTGTTTTTTTGTTTATTTTTTATATAAAATGTTTATTTTTTAATTTTTTTTAAATCTTTTCCGACAGAATTTTTTAAATACAGTAGACTACCGCTTAAGTACGCAAATTGAACCCGACTAAAAAGTGCGTACTTAGCACGGGTAGTGCGTACTTTTTGACAACATAGTATAATATGAAATTTAGTTGTTTGTTTTATTTCTTACACCGAGCCACCAAATAATTAAGCCAAATAAACAAGTCTTTTTATTTTAAATAACATTTTATACTTGATTCTAATCTGCAAATTTTTTTAATAGATTTCAAAATGATTTAATTTTTTTATAAAAAGTTTCTACATATTTGCTAGTCAAGCTAAGTTTAGTTTGGTTAATACATTTATTATAATTTTCCATTAGCTAAAAAGTTTTTGATTTTTTTTGAAAGAAAAACGATTTAGGACTGTTTTTGTAAGAAAGTTTATATCAGTAGAAACATTTATAGTATAAGTGCACAATGATAAGATGCTCATTATTTTTTTTAACTTTAGTTTTTTGTTGTTGTTGCTTCTTTTTATGTGTTTATTTTGACTTAATAAAAATTGTAACTAGTTTTTGTGATTAACTAGTTTTGTATTATGTCACATTAAAATTAGCCTTTCTTTTGCAGTTATTCTACAGTTTTGAATAAAAAAATTAGAAATTTTAGAAAAACTTAGAGATATTTATAAAAATGGATGAAAAGTGTCAGAAAATGACTCTATGGAACAAGTCTTTAGAAAATATCTAAGTCTAAGAAAATTTAGAAATTATTTTGTCTTTCTAGGTAAGTCCGTACTTAAGGCGAGGTGCGTACCAAAAAAAGTGCGTACTTAAGCGGTAGTGTACTGTATTGAAATGAACATTTCCTGAAAATTTGAGGTAGTTATCTCAAAAAACGTAGGAGAAGATAGATTTTTAGTGAAATAGTCTATTTTTGCTGTTTTAGTTTGCGCCTCCCATAAGGAACCTATTGTTGCCTCCGAATTTGACCGGCTATATCTCAAAAATTATTTTGTATTTTTTAAATCTGTAAAAAGCTTCTTGTAGCTTATAAAAAACTATATGAAATAAGATCAAAAACCAAAAAAGAGTGTTTACTCCCCCCCCCCCCCCTATGCCCTTAAATGTACCATTTTCAATAAAAATTGTTTAGGTTTTTTTTATTCATTTTTACCTATGTATAATTCGTATTATATTGAGTTTTATTGTCAAGCAATTTCAAAAGTCAAACAGCTAAAATCTTAGTCTTAAATATAAATTGTTCTGCAGAGTAATTTATACTTTTTAAACAATTTTATTTATTGGAAAATAAAACAATTTAACTATTACTATAATAAAAAGAGTTAACAAACATTTAGTGTTTTTTGTGTTTAGTTTTCATTTTAAATTAGGTTATCTTAACTCAACTATTGAAAATTGATAAATATAATTTGTTTCCAACAGAGTTGTAAATTTAAAACAACAAAAAAAATTTTTTTTTACAAAATTATAACTGTTGTAAAAACATAATGACTTTTTTTAGTAGTTGAATTTATATCACTTTGCAATGGATGGGTATTTAATTTATATTTTTTAAATTGATTGTATCTCAAAAGTTATTTACAATTATTTGTAATTAAAATTGGCTTTTAATCTTTACTTTTAAATTTAGTATATTTTTTTTATAATGTTTGACTTCCCTATATGGTCTTATTTAATTGTTTTATACCCAAAAAAAAATATAAAAAACAGCTTGCCTGCAACATACAATACTGTGATTGTAAATAAAACCTTAGTTGTCTGGTTTAATTTAACAGTTTTGATTGTATTATATACAAAAGATAAGTGCTTGAAAGTACTAACACATTGCAGCGGTTCGATATTCCTGAGGAATTGCAGGCAATGCGCGGTCGCGGTAAGTTGCCAGCAGTTTCGGATAAGGGACTGCGAAAACATGGAGTTCATGATATCCTGCGTCACCCAACCCGTCATTGAGGCTTCGGTTTGTTGTTTTTGTATGCACAGATTAAAATGATTTTGTATTGGTTCGAATGAAACTTTACATGCTTTTGGCAATTTTATTTTCCACACTTAGTTATTTTATTTTAATGAATAAAATATTTTCTAGTTTCAACTACAAGTTAAAAATTATACTTTAAAAAGTAAATTAAAGTATTTGACAAGATGAAATACTTAAGCTAACTTTTAATAGTCTAGCTCAGTTTTTTTTTTAATAAAAGAAATAACTAATTTCAATACTCATGTAACTGTTTCTTACTCAATTAACTCTTGTCTAACAAAGTTCGATTTAATAAATTTTTATTGTTTATTTGATGTTTTTCAACCATTGCAGAACAAAACAAGATGTTTCTATAACCTCTTAATTCTAATATATTTTACGTGTGTAAATACGGGATTAACATTTTTCTCTTACAACAAATCTTATACGACTTCAATAAAAAAGATAAGTCTGTTGAGCTTCCACTGTTTAAAAACATATTTTATTGCTAGCTTACTAAAAAGTTTTTATCTATTGAAAAGTAGTTCAAACAATATTTTAACTTAAATAAAAAAGCAAAAACATCTTTAAACTCAAGTTTACAACTTATAACTAATTTAAGCCTTATATCAAATAGTAATAATCTTAAAAACCTAACTTCAATCCCAGGTAGCCATCAAATTTTTCCCGCTCCAAATGAAATACGACCAGATGCGCACGCACTTGTCACGTGCCGGGCTTTCCCCTTTCGAGAACCACTGGGACAACGTGCACGACTTCACCCCCAGCGAGGACAGCCAGTCCAACTGGCAGGTCAGTCCATACGAGCTGGACATGTGCCAGGTGTTTGAGTTGAACGCGGACCAGTTTGCTTGTGGCGATGCGGACAAGTTCGACTTCACCGACACATTACGTTGGTTTTATTGGTTAATTTATTAAGTTTTATTTTTTCCAAACCTGAAAAAGATGGTAATTTAGTCGTAAAGTCAAGGAAATTGATAACTTTTGACAAGTTTTGCACTGCCTTATCTGTTTTGATTGTTTTATTATATATTTGTTTTGTTATACGATTGTTTTATATACTGAATTGCTTAATATAGTTTTAATAGTTTACATTAGGTAAGAAAAATAGTAATACATTGTTACTAAGATAAAATGCGTTGGTTTGATAATATAAATTTTGTTTAAAAATACCTATAAACAGAAATTGTGTATACCAAAGGCAGGCTAAAATTATAAAGATTTTTTTTGGAAAGTTTATAAAATTCCTGAAACAATGAACTTTTGTTAAACTTAACTGTTTATAATTTTTGTTTATTAAATTAAAAGGGTGGCCACTAAACCTTGAATCCTAGAAAAACCTGGAAATTGACATTTTAGTCTAAAAAAATTTTTAAAAAGTTTTGAAAAAAACCCAAAAATTTTAAAATAAGACCACCAAAAAACTTGGAATTTTATACTAATTTATATGTAAAGTAACGAAACTTCGATAAGATACAAAAATCTACTATAATGATTTACTACATTTTCTATCATTAAAAAAAGTTTACTAAAAGACACATTTAAAGTATCTTTTCAATGGCTTTATACTATTTATGACAGTTTTTTTTTTACCTTAAGTTTAGTTTTATACTAAAAATGGACCAAAAAACATGTTTTTTAAAAACCTAGAAGAAGTTTACGAAAAACATTTGGCAACCCTGAATAAAGTCAATTCGCTTAACTGAGCTCCAACTTCCTTCTCTAAGGACATCAGTCTAGCACAGCAAAAACTGCAGTCATCAACAAAATATCCGTATTTAAACTCGTAACCACGTACACTATCTGTTTTTATACCAAACTTTTAAATCAAACAATGTTTATAAAAGCTTTATTTCTATAACTGCAAACAATGTCTTTAATACGAGGAATAATTCGCGAATTCTACACACAATATTTTCCTTAAAGTAACAATATATAATTAATTCTTAAGTATTTATATAACTGTACAAATTAACTTGATGTTTTTCCCTGGAGACTAAATAAAATATTACAATTTCATTAGTTTATGCACCAGGGACGTAGCTAGCTCTAAAAAGTTACGAATCTGCAAAAAAAAAAATCAAGAATAATGTGTGATGACGTCATAACGGGAACAGAGTAGTTGTAACTACCTTAAGTTTTATATGAAAGTGTGCAGTTTTGTTAAAAGTTTAAAAATAAATAGAATGTTGAAGTATAATGAACAACTGAATACAAGGCAATTTGTACTGCTCTTTACCCCCTATAATTCTTTATGTGTTGAAACTTTTATGAGCCTATAAAACCTTTCATTTAAAATAAAAATATTAATTAAGAATTTAAGTTTAAGGCCATAGGGGGGTAGAAGCCATTTTTTGACCAAAAATAACATATAGACTTATATTATAGTAAATTTCATAATCTTTCAGATGCTTTTTTTAGATTTTAAAAATATTGAGTAACTTTTTTTTTATGACCGGTTATATAAAGGGTTGTCTTTATAAAGGGTATATAAAGGGTAACTTTAAAGCCATTTTTCTCGAGTTTTTAAAAACGGGCTTTAAAATCTATCTTCTCCTTCATTTTTCAAGCCATCTTCTTCAAATTTTCAGGAAATGTTCCTTACATTATGAGAAAAAACGTTATTTGTGAATTTTAATAATTCTAAAAAATAAAAATTTTATGACAAAAAAAAAAAAAAAAAAGTGATTTTTTATCAAAAAAAAATTTTTTTCAAAAAAAAGGTATTTTTACTTTAAATTTTTTTAAGTCACAAATAACGTTTTTTTGTTATTGTATAAAGAATAGACTGTGAAAGTTTGAAGAAGATTGCTCAAAAAATGAAGGAGGAGATAGATTTTAAATAAAATAGTGTTTTTTCGCCGTTTTAGTTTTTCCTTCCCCATAAGGAAGCTGTTATGCGGCCCGACTTTGGCCGGTCATATCTCAAAAACTAATTCGAATTTTTAAAAACGGTAAAAAGCAACTTGAAGCTTAGTAAAAACTATAAAATAAGATCAACTTGTAAAAAACATGGCCTACCTCCCTATGACCTTAATGGGATTACTGATAGGCCTAAAATATATAACTTTGAAAACATTTTCCCAACTTCAGAAAATATTTGCAAAAATTGTTGCTTTTATTAAAATAAAAATCATAAATTTTAGGAGCTGAATGAAAAGCAAAAGAGATATAAAATAAAAAGTTCACAAAATTAGATAAAATTCAGATGAACAATTACTTTATTTTGTCAATAATAATTCATAAAGAAAGGAAGAGTACACGTCTTTGTAAATGTTATTACTAGCTTTGGTAGCATAAAGATTAAAGCTGTAAAAAAAAGAATAAAACATTTTGTTATTAAAAAAAATTGTTAAATAAAAACTGTAAAAAAGAATCAAACTTTTTTTTTACAAAACAAACTTGTTAAATAAAACAACTTAGTTAAATAACAACAAACCTTGAATGTTTTACATTAATATTTTTCAGATACAATGTGAAACATATAAATAAGTTCAAAGATAAAGATTTTTAAACATAAAATATATTAGTTTTTTTAAAACTTGTTATGAATTTATAATACAACTATACACTTGTTAAAATAGATAGTACTAACTTATTCTTCTAAAACTTAGATTGAAAAAGTTATATAAAACTTATTTTAAAACTTTTTATATTTATCAAACATAGATTAAAAAATTAAAGTGATATATTTTTTAAATTTAGTAAACCACTCTAAAATTTATAAACTTATTTTAAAACAACAGATACAATCCATATTCTTGATACATTTAAATAAAATATAAAACACAAAAATCTTCATATTGTAAACAACAATGCTTGTAGAAAAATAAAATTTACAGTAATATTTAAAAACAAGTTGAAACAAACTTTATATTTTACATAATTGTCTGAAAACATCATTCAAAGAGCTTTTTCTTGAAGTACTTATCTGGAACTCATTGTAACAAACTGAACTTCAGATTGATTGACTTTGTTAATAGCTTTGAGTGTCAATGGTATTAAGTGGGTGGTTTTACTTTCAAACGATATTTGCATAATTTTAACTATAGAAAACTGAACTTTTAACTTAGTTTTTAAAATCTGTGAAACAACTAAATATGTTAAAATGCACACATAGTGTACCAAGTTTACAGTAGTAATACAAATAAAACTCAAAAATAATTTTCAAAATGTAAAGCTAACTAGAAAATACAAATGTACTAATTTGATTTTTTGTAATTTTGTAAACTACTTAAAAATTGTTAATATAAAGATGAAAAAAAACAGATAATGAAAAACCTTTGAAAGTTGGGAATAAAACCAAAAACTCTGAAAAAATCTTCATATAATAAAACAATATGAAGACATAGACAACAAACTCATTGTAAACAAATAATATAAAAATACATGTAAAATAGGTATATACAACAGCTCTACCCTATGACCAACACCAATTCAAGGATTTTATTTTTGAATTTTTCTTATTATTTTTTGAAAGAAGACTAAATTTTCAAATTTATCAATGTTTTTTTTACAAAATTGGTCATAAAATAACAATTTCTTAAAACTAGCCAGCAAAATTTATTCAAATCTAGAAAAACATCGGTTATGACATTATTGAAAAACCTTAAATGTCCTTAGTTTTTCATAGATAAAAAAAAACTATACTGAGTCAGCCTGAGCTCAAAAATAAAACTCTAAATATCTTAGAGTTATCCAGAATACTTTGAGTGTGCAGCTACAATGTACAATTTAAATCTTTTAATTTTGCTAAAAAATGCAATAAAAACTTTAACTAAGTTAAGCATTTATAAAATCTTTAAAACCAGTTTTAATTAAAAAATAAAGTTCTAAAATACAATAAAAAACTACAATTTTTTTATATTAATCTTAAAAAATAAAAACTTTAACTTGCTAAGCATTTTAAAAATCTTTAAAACAAGTTTTAATTAAAAAATAAAGCTATGAAAATAATTTGTTTATATTATTCGTAAATTTTTTTATATTTTTGAGTTTTTTAATTATTCTTCTTGTTGCAAGCTATTTTTCTTATTGTGTTGTTTTTTCTGATTAAATAGATTCTAATTTTCTTGATGAAACTTCAGGAAATGAGATTATTACCACTGTTTCAAAAGTTTTTCATTTTTGTATATTTTTTAACCACAGGATTTAATCTTTAAACATTCAATTCAGATAGTCAATTTGATTTAAAACAAAAGTTAATTCTTCATGTTACTTTACTTTTAGGTTCATCTATTCTAGAATTTATCTTTTCATATATCTTCTATCTGTATTTGCTCTTTTGTAGGACAAAAAAATGTAAAGTTCAAAACATTTCAATAGTACAAGATCCTCTCTCACACTTACTTTTTTTTTTAAACCAAATCTACAGCCTCGAAATGAGTTTTTTACAGTAGTAAAGTGCTAGAGAATCCGTAAAAATATATAAATATTTCTCAGGAGTGCAAAACCAAGTATAAACGAATACTTAAAGCTAAAGAAACAAGGTCTTCAAAGCTGAATAATCGAATGAAAAGCAGCGAGTTTTTCGCACAAATGTTTACGTTTCTGTAGATTTGCAGAAACGTACCAAGCTACGTGCTGCACATAAGTAGTACAACATACTTTATTAGTCAAAAAATAAAAATGAAATTATACAGGAAAGTATTTGGTTTATTATATTTATGAAAATTTTCACAACAGAAACAATAGAAAACGCAGGATTGTCGTTCAAGCGTGAAGACTCGGTGTTGCCAGTTGTCACGGGCAACAGGGGCGTCCAATCAGGTGAAAGCTGTGTCATGTCCTTCTTCTATCACAGATACATATCTGATGATGTTAGTTAATTTTGAAAAAGTTTATAAATAAAAATTTTTCGCAACTTTCATACAAAAAAGTTCTACATTCTTATTCTGTTAATATACTGCATTCTATTTATTATTCATAACATAATTTCAGCATTTGTCTTCTTGAAACTTAGATAAAAATTTAAATTGTTGCATTTAAAACCGACTGTATACCACATTATTATTCAGTTACAAAATTAAATTTTTGTATCCCTCTGTTTTATTTTTCAAAAATCTTTAAATTAGTTATCATAGAAAATAACTGCTTTGTTTAAATAACTTTAAAATTCTCATAAGTACTTTAATGTATATTTATTATAAACTCACTACTCAACTTAAGTTAAGTCAATTAGACAATAAATTTAAAAAACGTGATTTTTGACAACTTTTGCATTCACAAAGTAAATTTTACAAACCAACTTTTGCAGATGGTAGTCGACACGGTGAACAAATTGAACCAATCAGGAGTGAGCATTGTCAAGACAAGGAAGATGAAACTGACCAATGACGAGGCTACACGGTTGTTCATCGACGAATCACCGGAGAGCATTGTGTGCAGGCAGAAAGCTCAGCAAGGTTTTGATTAGTGTGATTTTTAAATTTGATTAAACTAAGTATTTTTAAATAGTAGTTATTTGTTATTGTTATTTACTACTTTTTTCTGTATTTTAAATGTAAACAGGTTGTAAGTTGTAATACTATTAATTCATGATAAAAGAATCAGGCAAAAATCTCAGCAAGTTTTTACTTTATATGATTTCAATTAAATTATTTGAGACATTTTTAGTTGTTATGATTTCATGGTTTTTAATTCAGTATTTATTCAAAGTTTGTTTAATTTGAACTACCTGAAAATTATAAATACATATTTTTAACACTTTGTTTGGTATATCTTCAAAAACTCAATGGTTTTTTTTATATTCAAAAAAAATTTGTATCTTAAGTTTTTGTCTTTTAAATATGTTATATTAAATAAAGTCAAGTTACCTTGTGAGACGAACGTGGTTGAATGTTTTACAACAAAAGTTTATTTTGAATTATTTAACAGTAGTTTTATATTCCTTTCAAATGGATTTGTTCTGATGTATTATCAAAATAAGTTTTGTTAGTAGTTTTATAACAGTGTCGCCACTTTACTTTTTTTATAACAGTTTTAATGGAAACCTGGAATTTGAGAAATTTTGAAAAAAAACTTGGAAATTTGATCAAAAAACCTGGAATTTTTACTAACTTTAACATTTTCAGTTGTAAAATTTTATTTGACACAAAAAATCTATCATATAATTAAGATTTTTGTCATTATCAAAAATTTTTTGTATAAAAAACACATTAAGAGTAACTTTACAGTATCTTTTCAATGCTTTTATTCTATTTAACACAGTTTCTTTAATAGATATTAACTTAAAACTAAAAATAGACCCAAAAATGTGTACTTTTTAAAACCTGGAAGAAATTTGGAAAACCCGGAAAAAAAAATTGAAAAAATGAGTAGCAACCCTGTTAATAAGTATATTTAAATTCACCTAGCTTAAAAATAGTTTAGGATATTGTTTCAAATGATACTAAGTTAAATCTAATAAAAAGTGTAAGTGTATCTAACTTAAAAACTTTCACACTAAAAAAAATAAATAAATAAAACTAAACAGTCAAATATATTTCCCACAGGAATCATGATAGGAGTTGAATGTAACGGTGACAACTGCATATCAATATGCAAGCAAATGAGCCAATCACATCAGCAGGAATCGGGTACGAGCGATGTTATTGTGCATTCAACCGGAACCGTTCAAGACTCGAGTCACATGACATCTGTTTTCGCATCATTGTACGACAACAAGTTCAATTTCTAACTTTTCATACTTCATTTCTGCTAAAAGTAGTGCTTATTTTTCTGTACTTTGAAGTCTAGTATGAGTATTTGAATTGGTTCGGTAACAGGTTTTCAGATTCTTGGTGTATGATTGAACTTTTTTTTTCATTTTTGATATATGGCTGAACTGATTTTAGTTTGCTAAACGTTTGTATTCGTTTTAATTCTATCAAATGTCCGTATAATTTTTCATCAAAAGAGTTTCGTAAATGAAAGCTTTGTAAATTTTTGATGAAAAATATTTTTACGCTAAGTTTTAAGCCAAGGCTTGTCAAATTAAAGAAAGACAGTATATAATAAATTGTTTTTTTTTTTCTAAATGGAAATTAAATTTCAATACGAAGTTCACTTTTATCTTTGTATACAGTTATTTTAGTTTTATGTATGCTTATATTCTTTGAAGTATAGTTAGAAGTTTAAACAAAAACTGAAAGTTATCATTTGTTTTGTTGACTAAACTTGTCTTTATTTTATTGAATTTGTGTATAGTCAAGTAATTTGTTTAAAACGTTTTTTTCAAACTTATTGTATACTTACAAATAATTTTAACTTTTAAATTGATACTTCATTATATGTTTAGACCCTACTTATTAATTCTACATTTGAAAATTTTCATTTAAGCCTCTCTATATTTCAAAAGCTGTTGAATAATTTAATGCATTTGACAAATACTTGTGGAATATACTGAAAAAAAAACATTTTATGACTAACCACTGTGTTAAAATTTTTACTACCACCATATCTAAATTTCAATCAACAAAATCGGCGAAAGTCTGCAGAACAAGTCCGGACTTTCGTTTGCCGTGAGACAATTCTAAATTTGTTTTAAAAGTATCATAAAGTTTTATTTTGTTTAACAAAGTTTTTATAATTCTTCAAATATTTTCGTTTCTTCAAAAAACTGTAATTTATATATTACTTGTCTGTAATTAATTATTCTGTTATTATATTTTGTTATTTTTTTTGTTGCACTTTTTAAGATTATACTTATACTAATCCTTAAGTTTGTATTATTCAGATATACTTTGAATATAAAAATAAACTCTTTTATAATTCATATAATCGCTTGTATTAAAAATCTACCTGTAAAAACTTATTTTATATCCATTCTTATCTTTTTATTTTCTTTTTTTTTTTTTTGACTAATTAAAAGTATTGAGAAAAATGTTTTCTTACGTTTTGTTTTTTGTTTAAGAACCAACTACTTGACATAAAGCTTCTAAACTTTTGCGACTTATTTTGTATGCGATAACTACTTATTTTTTTATAGTACCGAAGCCAATTCTCTAAAACTGTTGTTGTTAAACCCATATAATTTTAAGTAAAATAATATTTACTCTGCATTTTATGTGTTTAAAATCATTTATCTAGTACCATTACTTGTGTACTTTTTTAAATCTGGCTATTATAGTTTATTGAACGACAAAAGACGCTCAAAATATTTGGTCCTAGGACCTGGTGGACAAAGAACCTTTCGGTTATCGAGTCGCACATCACCGATACCTTTCAACGTCTTGTCCAGGACATTAACTTACTTATTTTATTCTAAGTAAACGTTATAAATCGCAAAAAAAGAAAGTTTATAAATCCAAACTTTAATTACAAAAATGAAAAACTCTGCGAGTGTTGTAAAAAAGCGCTGCGAGCAGGATTTGAAACTACGCGGGGAGACCCCAATGGAATACAAGTCCTTCGCCTTATGTAGGCAATTCTGTTATAGAAAACAGTTTACAAGATACGTGAACAAATTGAATGCATTACAAGGTTATATAACTGCTTAAAAGAAACTTGAAACATACATAAGAGTATGTAGAAAAAAGTGTATTCGTAGCACAACTATTACTTTTTATCGCTTTTTTTTAATGGGTACTTGAGATTTAAGTTTTCAACTTCTTAAAACTTTCTAGTATCACACGAGTGCAAGGTAATTTAAATTTCGACAATTTAAGCTTTAAAAGTTTTTGTGAAGTAACTTATTTAATAAACAAATTTTTCAAAAACATTTTGTATTTGAAATTTTAACAATAAGACTTTTAATTATTTTTTAAGCATGGCTAGTTTTAGTAACTATAAACTTTATTTTTTATTAATTTTTTTTTGCCGTCAAAATTTTATAGTTTGACCTAAATGTGCACTTTTTATTTCAAAACTATCTATCTAATTAAAGTGTTATCTACTTACAAAAAACTTTAAACAGATTATGCTAAAAAATAAGTTTAAAGTACTTAGAACCACATTTTAATATGTAAAATGTTAGTTGCACCATTAGGTAACGCAATTAACTTAAGACTTCAAAATAGTAATAAGCTACAATAATCAACAAAACAAATTATAAAAATTACAATTAAGTCTACTTGTGCTTTAAAATTTTTTAATAAGTTGTTCTTATTTTCTGTGGTACTGTTAAAAGTAAAAAATGTTAGTTATTAATTTTATAATGTTTTTGTTTATTTTATAACCTAGAATTTTTTTAAATATCATTGAGTTTTTAGGGTTTTCTCTAAGATTTTAAGTTAATTCTTTATAAAACATATGTTTAGGAGTTAAATTGATAAAAAAACAAAGTATAATAAATTCAAAAAACTAAATTTATGTATTAAATTGAAAATCATTTAAGAATTCACAGATATTATAATATTTTAGTCACTAAGTATCTGGTTATTTCGATAGTATGTTAACTTTTATGTTACATTTTTCTATTTTTATGACAAACATACTAATTAGATAACAGTAACAGCTTTATAGAATTTAATTGAAAACAGATGATTTTATTCCAAGTTAACTTAACAATAAGAAGAACTTATTTCTAATATGCTTACTTTTATTAACTGATTGATACCTTTGTTAATGGATACTGGATAGTATTATTTATAACACTTATAATTCGAACATTTTGAAATATATATTTATTAATAAATTGTGCAGTTTTTATTGTTTTTAATGTTGTTCACTAACTTAAGCTTCATTAAAGGAAATTGATTAAACATGAATACTGGATGTTTAGAGAAACAAATTTTTACTTGTATTGTTAGTTTATTTTTTATTGTTCAATATCTAAAATTAATAATAACTACAAAACTTGTCTTTGTTTAGTAGATTTTATAAACTAAAATTATAGGCATATATAAGTTGTAATTTGTAAATACCATACTTTTTACTTGAATTTTTTATTAAAGTTGTTTTTAAACTTGTTATTTCTTTATAACAAGATGAGAAATAAAAAAAACTTTGAATTAAAAAAAAAATTCAATAACTTTAAAAATGTTTTAGTACTTAATTAAAATAAAGATTGTTTGTCGTAAAAGATAAATACTACTTGTACTGTATATTTGAAAACATAACAAAATTCAAGCTTAAGGTTGAATTAAAGGTTACATAATTTTAAACTTTAGTCGATGTAGAGTGAAAGATTTTTACCTACTTATAAGAAATAAAATTTACTTGATTAACAAAACGCAAATAAAATAAAAATTGCAACAGGTTCACCATAGTTTTTAAGTGATGCTAGTAATTAATAAAATTAAATTTTGTTACTGTTTAGCTACTTAATTAGTGATTGATTATAATGAATTACAACTAAAATACAAAACTAACACTGTTTAAATTAAACTATTTTGAGTATAAAATAAAGTTATTTAACTTATTGCGTAACTGTTAGTATTTTTACCTTTTTAAATAAAATAGTTGATATTTCTTTAGTGTTTAAATACTTACATGGTTAAACTTAAACGTGTGTAGAATAAATTTATTTATCTGGTTATTTAGAGAAAGGAGCTGGGAAAGTTTCACAAAAATCACAAACCCAATTATGAAGAACAAGATATTTGTGTGGTCAAACGAGATAGTCCGTTGGGGCATTTTTGGTGGCCAGCTCACATATCACAAATATGTGATGGCGATATTCGTCATATTCCCATTGATAGGTCAGTGTGCCTGTACACTGTTATTAAATAATATTGCATAATTTTAAAAATAAATTGAAAAATTACAACTTAATAAGTGCTTTTTATTAAAAATAAACTGTGCTTAACTATAGTCGTTTAAAATTGCTAAATACTTAATAAAACTGTAAGTAGATCAATAAGCTTTTTCACAGAGATGAATTTACAGCAACAAAGGAATATGTGTGTGAGCACCATTATCAAACAATGCAACGGTGGGACAAAATGAAAAATTTTAGTTGGACATACTTTCCTCAATTTGGTAACATACCTGATAGCAGTCTAAAAAATATGTATGTTTTGTGTTTGGTAATTAAATGATTTAACTTTCAAGCTATCATTTGTCACGATATGTTTTTTTTAAATTAAGTGTGAAATGATAAAAATTAAAAGCTTAACACCTTAAATAAATTGTTAACAAGAAAATACTTTCAAAATATTTTAGATTTAAGTCCGCTTGTGCTGATCGAACTATTTGTATACGCATTTTTTAACAGTACCTCATTAAGAAATTTTTGGTAATTAAGTTAAATTTTTAAACAAGAAAACAAGCCTAGCGGTACAAAACAGCTATTCCAACTAACAGCAACTAAATTTAACTTAACATATTACCTTAACCAATCTTGCTAGGAAAAAAACCGTGTTGAAGAATGCAAACATTTGCCCTTCAGATGCATACATTACCACTCACAACGTTCACAAGGCCGCCTCAGCGCACGGGAAGATCAGTTCGCCTTATCAATGAAATGATAAACGCGCAATCAGTCATCGTACAAAAAAGCAGCAAGTGACAAGTGAAATATGGTAAAAACCAATTGAGCGCCAGTTCTTTGCCGAGCTTGAACCTTATTTTCGCCGATCAACCCCCAAGCCCTAACAGAGGCTACCAAAGTCCAACTCCGTCCACGGCCGAGAGCATGTTGAACTACCAGTGGAAAAAAGAGAGGCACATGAACGAATCGCCCAATTACATCGACGACCCTCCGGAAACTTCTGACAACGGTAAAGTACCTCGTCAGATATTGACCGACAACAACAAGCAGAGGAACCCGATCCGGAGCTAAAGGAGCACAACGATGAGGCGAGGAGGGAAGTGAGAGAGTTCAATGAAGAATGCGTGTACATGATTTACCTCAAAAAAGAAAGAATCGCAGATGTGGGTTTAGTTTTTACATTTTATTTTTACTTCTTTAGATTGGCAAATTAATTTTAAGTTATGTTGTACCAATTAAAAGCTAAACTCTCAAGCTTTTGCTTTCTTCTGACCACTAAAGGTATCTGGGCATAGAAATAATTTAAACTTTGTAATTGACACTTTAGCTTTTTTTTGTGTAAAAGCTAATTAACTAAAATCTTTATCTTGTAAGTGCAATAAAAACTACTCATCTTTTTGACATGAAGTGAAACTTACATATAAATAAAACCAATTAAGGTTTTTCATCACTATAAAAAGTTAGTTTTAGCATTAAAGATGATAATTTAAGTGTTGTTTAAGGCTTAACTAATGAGAAAAATATTAAGTTTTAAATATCAACTTAATTTTTTTTAATACTTATTAATTTTCAAACAGACACACTGACCTTATGGAAGGGAGAATAAACACAACGATGAACAATTACGACGTAAACAACATTCCCGTTAAGTTTTTTGAAGATCAAAACCGAATAACAGACATAACGAGGTTTTGCCTTGAAATAAACGCAAAAATGGAAGATTGTCACAATAGTAAGGGGAAATTAGATTCTAAAAGAAAGTTCACAACAAAAGTTGAACTTCCAAACTGTCCAAGTGACGTGAAGGTAGTAAGGCGTAGAAATCAAGGCAGGAGCAGTGTTTACCAGTTTGTTTTGTTTCAAAATATCTAAAAGCTTGCATGATTGCCAGAAAAATAATTGAAAATTTGACAATTTATTTTGTTGAGTATTTTTGACATATCAAATTTAAATTGTGGATTTTATATGAAGCAATATTTTATGCGGTATTTTACAGTTTAAGTAAATTAAGCTTAAAAAAAAACTAGCATTTGAAAATGTGTGTTAGGATATATTATTTTCGAGGTTATATACCAATGTTTTTCTAACTTAGGTGGTCTATTGTGGGTATCCTTAGATAAGTATAAAATATAAAAAACAGCTACTACATTATTATGCACAAACGTTTCTCTCAATAAATCTATTCTTACAAAAGGTTTATTTATTATTTTTTTACAGAAATGTATATGATGCCGCCCAAAACACCAAAGAAAGTAATTTTGAAAGTCACGTGTTCTTTCCCGAAGCATTCGTTGACGCGCTCATGCATGTACGCGGGTTGGGCAGAAAAACAGCCAAAAATGTTTGTTTATATATGATATCTAATAAAATGGTTTCAATTATTTTTGTAGATGAGTAATTTAGTTATGTCTAATAGATAAACAACTTTTGTGTAAAACATGTTGTAAGTACATACTATTTTATTTGTAATATCTACATACGTAGACTATTACTTTCAAACGTAAGTTTGTTTTCTTGTTAGTACTGTCATATAAGGTAAAAATTTTATGAAGCACTGGTAAAGTTTTAATAACTTATAATTTTTATTACGTATAGCAGAAGCTTAAGTAAATAAAAAACATCTAAATGTTTATAACAAAACCAGTAGTTTACAAACATGTTAAATTAACATGAAAAGCTTAAAGTTATTGTACCAATCTTAAATCTCCCTTTTGACTTATAAAACTATTAATTCAGCTAATAAAAACATAATTGACACAAGTTGTACCTTATAAATATAAAACATATTTTTTTTTCTAATTGAATCAGTTTAATTTATGTTAAATGCATATTTATTCAAATTATAATTATTCTTAAATGACTAATAAACGGTTTACAAAACTTAATATTGTAAGTTTTTGTTTAATTATTACAATTTCAAAACATATATAGAGTGTATATGGACCGAGTAACAACCAAAAAAAAGAGCAATTAGCAGTCTAGAAATTTGACTTAATTGATAAATGACAGAAATTAATATACTAATGTTCTATTTGGTTATTTAATATTTATATTTTTGTGATGATAGTTTAAAATTTTATAGCCAGATATTAAGTTTTTTTTTTGAAAAAACGCTTTTTAATTATCAATAATCAAGTTAAATAGCTTAAATTTTTTGATAGAGTTCAAGTTTTAAATAAAAATGCAGTTTTTTAGACGAATAAAACAATTTATTGTTTTTGAATGTTTTACTTAAGTTTTCAGTATATCAGTTAATTATGGACATTCCTTGTAAAAAACATGCTAATTTTTTTTCTTAGGAATTTTAAAGCTAAAAGTTACAAGTCTAAGTAAACAATTGATTAAGTTTTCATTTATTTTTGATAATGTCAATATAATCCACAAGGCTCAGTATTAGGACCGTTGTTATTCCTGATACATATAAATGACTTACAGAATAATGCTAGTATTAACGTCCTCAACTTTGCAGATGACACAATGTTATACAAAGCATTCACAAAAGACACATATCTAAAAGACAGTAAGAAGTTTAACACAGAACTAAAAAAGGTATCAGATTGGCTTATGGGAAACAAACTTAAACTAAATCTTATTAAAACCAGAAGCATGATTCTACATCAATCAAAAATTAGTTTTTTGGAAAAATATAGATCCTAGTGTAAAAATAGGTAAAACAGTTATAACAAACACAAGTAGCTATAAATATTTTGGAATAATAATAACAATAATAAAACATCAATTTGATTACTTATAATGCTTGGTCACTAATCGGTGATAGAATATACTACGTCACTTATTTTGCAAATTAGTAAAAGTCTGTATATAAGTAATCTATAAAGAAAAAGTTTTATAAGTTAGTTTAGTTTAGAATAAAAAAAACTAATGTATTAATTTGTTTACAAAATAACTAAGATAATTCAAATACTATGAAACCTAGAAAAGTAAAGTCTATTACCAATAAATTATTGGTATGCAGTTTTTTTTTTTTTTTTTTTTTGACTGCACGTCTAGCTTTTTTATTATGTTACGTATTTATGTTTCATCTAAACAACACTTGAAAATAGTTTAGAAATCTTTGATGTAAGCTTCTTGATCTTAATCAACAAAAAGATAACCAAACAAACTAATGCAACTAGGCATGATGTTTCAAATATGACAAAACTTGAATTATTATTTACTGCATCACCAGTAATATCATCTGATATTGAATTCTTTTTTGGCTTAAAACAAATGTGTTTTTTACTTCAAATTCGTCTACAGCCCCTTTTAAATAATTTTTGAGCTTTTCCGGAAAGAAAAAATTAAAAAAGCTCCGGGGCAGTTAAGCGCAGTAGTACTAATTTTCTTTTAGTCATACAAGTTACTATGAAGCTTATAGCTGAATAATCCCATTGCTGAATACACGAGCTGAATTTTCTTTGGTAATGTTTAATACAATGTACTTTGAATAATATTCATAACGTTAATAATCACACAATTTTGTAGCGTTGACAACGGCATCAAACTCAGATTTCTCTGTAAATGGGGCAAACATGGCTCCTAACAGAGTACATTTCTCTTCTGCTGCGCAATGTCCTGCGGCTTTGTCAGATGGAAGAATATAAGTTCCCTCTTCAGCTTCCACAATTAGTTTCTTTAAGTACATGTACTCATAACTAACTCTAAAAATAGTGAAAACAATTAAAATAAACATTTAGATAGTTACCTGAATTTTCTAATAAATTTAGTTAAATAAGTAATCGACTTAAATAAACCAATAAATAAGAAGCTGCTTTTCAAGTTAAAGAAAAGGTAAGTCTGTGTTTAAAAATCGCCTTAACATTTGTTTCATATTTTTTCTTAAAGTAGGATACATATTTTATTTTAAAAAGGCTTTTAAATCTTTTTAATAGTACTTACTTTTGTATCTAAAGAAATTGTTTTAGTAATATAAATTTGATTGGTAATACTAAGTTGCATAAAGCTTAAATTTCACCTGTTTTTAAAACACGATTTTAAAAGTATAATTAATATTTTAAGTAATTAAAGTTTTAGAAAACTAGAACTGCAAAGAGCATAAAGCTAATAAGTAAAAGTTGTTGTTTTATTTAGCAATGTAGTTATTTATATTAATATTCACTTCTAAATCATCTAAGCAACACTGGAAGTTAGTTGAGAGATCTTTGATGTGAGCTTCTTGCTTTTAAACAGCAAAAACACAACCAAACAAACTAGTGCAACAATGCATGTTCCTGCAACTACAAGCAAATTTGAATTACCGCTCGCTAAACTATTTGTAACAGCTTCTGATTCAGCAGTCTTTTTGGGTTTAAAACAAATATATTGTCTTGATACAACTTTTGAACAACCCCATATTTGACCAATTTGAAGCTTTGGTTCAATGAGCAATAAAAAGGCACCAGGACAGCTTCCAGGCCTAATGTTATTTTCTTCATACAAGTCTCCATGCAAATCTTTATCGAATTCAATCCCGTTACTGAAGAAACGGTGAGAGTTATCGTAAGAGATTGACAATCCAATATACTTTGGGTCATATTCAGCCTCCTGATGTACACAGGAATTCATAGCGTTGATAATGGCATCAAATTCTGACTTCTCTGTAAATGGCGCCAAAATACTGCCCATTTCCAAACACCTTTCCTCTGCGGTACATCTACCAACTACCCTTTCAGAAGGGAGAATATAAGTTCCCTTTTCAGTTTCAACAACAAGCTTATCTTTGGTACATGTACTCATAATCAAGTCTGAAAACATAAATTACAGTAACATTAAGTTTGTTAAACAAAAAAGAACAACGAAGATGCTCAAAAAACTTGGTTCAAGGACCTTGGTGTACGAAAAGACCGCTTTGGTTACAGAGTAATTAAAATATTTGACTATGATAAATTAAAGTATAAGGTAAATTAAAAGTTGCTTACTATATTTTCCATTAAATAAGTAATTAAATGTTTTTATTATCTAACTCTGTAAAACTAGAGGAAAGCAAAACCCTAAATTTTGAGCTGTATAATTTATTAAATACTTTGTAACTCATCTAAGGTTGTATATATTTGTATTTTTAGTCATTAACACGCTTTTTTTTATAATTAAAATTCTACTAAAAAACCAACAAGACTTTTAAAACTTTGTCTCTTTACTTTTATTAAGCATTGTTCAAACTCTTTAGTCGTATAAACAGGCATAATAAAATACTTTTAACAGATTTTATTAAGCTAAACTAACACAAATCATAAGTTATTTTAAATAATACCAATAAAACTTTGTTTACTTTTTCTTTTACGTAAAAATAATAATTTTTTAATTATAAACAATGAATACTTATCTTCTAATAAATAATAGTCATTTTAAGTATGTTTATAAAAAAGTAATGAAAATTAAAACAATGATTGGAATTTTTTCAGTGGTTAATCGAACCCAAGTAGTTCTGTTTATTTTGTATAATCATAATTTTTTTTAATAAAAGTTAAATTCATTTTATTTAACAGTTACATATCTAAATAGAAAACAAAGCTAATAACAAGAATTTCTTCTTACAACTTTGAGCTTAGACTTAATGAATTTGTAATTTTTGTAATTGTTTTTGAATCAATTTTTTTTCATACTTTAATCATACAAGATCTATTTTAAAGCTAAAATACAAAAAAAATAAAGTAAAGGACTTTTTAAATGCTACTTTTAATTTTTTAACTTAATAAAAATATATCTGTACTTTAAAATTCTTTTTAATAACAAAAAAAAAATTCACGATAAAAATAAAAAATAAGTACAGTTTGAAACAAAACTGTATCAAAAAACAGTATACAAATTTAAAAACTAAAATTCTTCCATGTTTTTTGTTGGTTGTTTTTGAAAAACTGTCTTATAAATAAGCTCTAACAGTTATCTATAATTAAAAAGATTACATTAAAATCAGATATAAATATAGTTTGTATAATCCTTGGATATAAATCATTTTTCAGTTTTATTATGATTGAACAAAAAATAAAACGATGAAAGCTTTGATGCAAGCTTGTAATACATTAATAAAAAGCTTATAAAATTAACCGCAATATAAATAGCTATTAAAAGTTTTGATAATTAGAATGAATATTTTAAGTAAGTATCTTATCAATTAAAAACAGTAAAAAGACTGGTTAAATATAATATATAGTAAATATGATTAACTAGTATATTAAGTGTTTTATATTTTGTGATTTAGTTATAAGTTACTGACTGATTAGTCTAAGTATTCTGAAAACATAGTTAGTTAAATTCTTTATGTATAAAATTTTTTTAATTTTTCTTGCTATATATATTAAAAATACCTACTTTTTTTTAATTTAAATAAGTTCTGCAAGCTTATTAAAAAATTAATTTTTGAAAACTTGTTACTTGTTTTCAAACAATACTTGTGGTGTTATTATGTCGTCTTGTTAAAAGAAAATTAATTACTGAACTTTATAAAAAAGTATGACTATCACACTTATTAAGTTTACATATTATCTATCTTTTGTAATGGGAAAAAGTTACAGTAAAAATAAAACCTTTTTTAGTTTCATTTTTTACAACTTAAAGTAAACAAAACAAACTAACGTTTCAATTTTTTTTATTTGGAAACAAATTATTTGACAGACTTTAATATTTTTTAATTCAATGTACCTCAACTTTTGTTAGTCAAACATTTGTAAATACAAGTAAAATGTGTGGTTTATTTAAGTTGTATATAATTATTAAATTAATTTGGACAATTTTTAAACTTTGCTGTAATTTTTAAACACAGAAAGTGTGTCATTTAGTAATAAATAATGTACTAACAAAACATGACAAAATCAAAGAGTTTATTTTTAAAATTTACACATTTAAAAGCAGCTTTAAAGCTCAAAATTAAAACTTACATTTTACCACAATATATGTTTACTTTTGATACTTTTACAGTACTAAGTTGCTTATGCAAGCTTTATTTTGAAACTTTCACACATATGGTTATTAACTTATAGTAAACTTTTAAAGTTAATGGACCAAAAATACTTATAGCTATATTCTCAAAAATAAAATGATCTTTTTAATTGATCTTTTTTTATAAATAACAAGTATACTTCATAAATTTGAAACAAACTTATAGCTTTCCAATTTGTAACAACCTCTATGAGTACTTGTTTTCCTTTTGTTTGTTTTCAAATAAAAATTAAATCACAAAACGAACGTACAAAAAGTAAAAACAATTTTAAAACGGTATTAAATTTTGTTACTTTAAAAGCAAGTTCGGTGCAAAGTATCTTTGATAATAGTATAAATTTAAAAACAAGGATCGCGCTAGTCTTATTTTTTTTTTACTTAACTGATCATACAAAACTAAACTTTTTACGATATAAATGAAGAAACCAGAACAGTCATAATTTGATTTCCCATATCTAGTGGTAACTTTTTTCTTTGTTACACTAAGGTTGTCAACATCTGTTAACGAATTAAGGGGTAAAAGCTAGAGCGGCTAGATCTTGGAAATTATTTTTATATAAGGGCTCTTCTCTGAAAACAATCTTAATTAGAACGATACGCTTATCAAAAATTGGTAATTAATCCTAAAACTAGGGGGATAGCAATAATTAAAATATTGATTCGCTTTGTCAACTAAACACTAATTATTTGATAATGTTTTTTGCTTTTAAAAATATCTCGCTTGAATATGTTTTTTAACCATTTTAATTTAAAGTTGCAACCGTGATAGAAGTTAAAGAGTTTTACAACCATTTGATTTCGAAAAACTTAAACTATGGTAACTATACTTGCTATAAATGATAGTTTTACTTCGCTCTAAAATTTTATCCTGTTTATTTACTAATAGTTGAAGATTTTCTTATTCTAGCTATTTTAGTTTTTCTATTTAAGACCTTAATTCGTCAAAACTAGATGTTGACGTTCTATATCTAAAAAAACATTTACATTTACGACCGCAATACTTAAACTCTACAAACTATAATGTTACTTTGACTTAGAATCTTATCACGAAACAAACGGTAAAGTATTTTTTAAAAATCGCTCAAAATTACTCAAACATTACGTTTTAAGACAAAAAAATCAAGCATTTGTTAAAACTTTTGTTTATGGAATTGTTGCGACCTTGCGTTAGCAAAACAATAAAAACAATTAATCCCCTAGAATGAAATTCTATTAGAAAGCTAATATTTTAACAATACATTGCACAATATCAAGTTATCTGATTCACATGTATTAAACATGCTTAAAAATAAACTAGAAAGCTTAAAAATAAACTAGAAAGCTTAAAAATAATATTTATGTTTTCAAAAAAAGTTTGAATAAAACATTCAATGTTTTGATGACTTCTGTTCTACTATGATCAAATGTTAGATTTAATTTATTATATGTAACTAAAATCTAGGTAGATATTTATAATTTCTCTCCTGGACAAAATTTAAAGTTATCAAATAGAGTTCAACTCCTTAACCAAAAAGTGTTTTTGTACACCAGTTCCTAGGGTTAAATACTTTTAGCACTTTTTGTTATTCAACAAACAGTAATATAAACATTTTAAGTAACACTTAACCAATTTGTTTTTTTTTTGACAAAGTGTTTTACTTATTGAAATTGTTAAAAACTTCAGTTTTACAAATATGTAAAATATTTTACAGCATATAATTTGAATAAATTATTTTTTGATTCAAAACTGACACACCCATTAACCACCCAACAGTACATATATATTTTGAAATTGCTTCCATAGTTTTAGTTTTGAATGTATATTTAATATGTACTTCATTTTAGTAAGTGTTATATGCAGTGTTGCCACTTTACCTGGAGTCCTGGAAAAACCTGGAATTTGATAATTTAGGCAAAAAACTTGGAATTTTGAGCAAAAATCACTAAAAAATTCTGGAAAAACCTGGAATTTTAACAATTTTCACATGTTCAGTAGTGAAATTTTGATTTGACTCAAAAAATATATCATATAAATAAATAAAATTTTTCATCAATTTTTTTTTTATTAAAATACATACTCAAAGTAGCTTTACAGTATCTTTTCAATGTTGTTATACTATTTAACACAGTTTCTTTCCTTAAACTTAACTTTAAACTAAAAATAGGCCCAAAAATGTGTACTTTTAAAAACCTGGAAGAAATTTGGAAAACCTGGAAATAATTTTAAAAAGCGAGTGGCAACCCTGTATATGTACTCAGGTTGTAATTTCTTATTTTCTGATTGTATGGTTAAGAAAAAAGTGATTGTTATAACACTAAAATAAATAGTATTTATTTTATAGTTTTGTTTTTTCTGTAAAAAAATAAAGATTGTTGATATTGTTTTATTGCAATAGTAAAAGTAAAGGTTGAAATCAGTTTATTTTTAGATTATGATGTTAAGATGTTACTATCAAATTTCTGTATCAAATTGTTTCCATAGTTTTTACTTTAAATCTATGAATTAAAATTGTAGAGGTTAAATACTGATGTTTTTCTAGCATAAAAAACTATAGGAAATGTAATTACATAGAGAAAAAAATTCTCTCCCCTTTGCAATGCTTTTCTCTTTTTTAATTTAAGTAAGTTACATCTTGTTTGAATCTAACTGCCCTTGTAATAATATAAAAATCGATATTAAAAAATCGCTACTTAACTAAGTCCCCTTTTTAACAAAAAATGTTATAAGCTAGTCTATCAAGTAAGTTTAATTTTGCTGCCTCTATACAATTGAAACAGAATATTGTCTTAAATTAATAAAAACCCTATAGCAAACACAGACAAGGTTAAAAATTAAGATTAATAACTATAAAATGCTGGAAGTGAAGCTCAAATCCTAAAGCAAGTGCTTGCCTCTGCTAAAACTGATTAAGTACACCATCACCAACTGTACAACTTCACCAAAATAAATACACATTAGCTGTTACAAATTAAAGTTAGGATAAACAAAACTTAACTAACAAAATGCTAGATTATTATTTAAACTGAACTAAACCTTTAGAATAAATAAGTTTTAATGATGATGAAACTTTATAAAGTTTTTATAAAAAAAAGTTCTTGCATAAAAAATAAGTGAAATATTCAGTTTAAATGTACGTTAAACAACATATTTACTATATTAACTCTTCTATGAGCATAAGAAATAAAACATTAGATTACTTACACAATTTGATCAAATCAACATCTATCATAATTAAAACACTACAATTAGAATAATTAATTAGAAGAATTCCAAACTTATACATTATAGAAGTTACATGTCAATTAAAATTCTAACAACTCGAATCTC
Organism: Thalia democratica; assembly: GCF_965202585.1. Classification (NCBI taxonomy): domain Eukaryota; kingdom Metazoa; phylum Chordata; class Thaliacea; order Salpida; family Salpidae; genus Thalia; species Thalia democratica. The sequence goes on along the minus strand of NC_139170.1, from coordinate 34,618,659 downwards.
TAATAAAGTTTTTATTTTAGGTGCAAGACTATTCAAAATCAGAAGTTCAAATTCCGACAATTCAAATTTAAAAATAAGTATTTAAGAAACATTTTTATTCTCAAAAAGTTTTTTAAATATAAATAGGTATTTAGGTCTAATTAATATCTACAAGCCAGTTTTTCTTATTTATCAAATTTCAAATATAAAATAAATATATTAAAATGACTATATTTTAAAACTTATTTTAGCCATATCACAAAAAATATTTGAAAGCTTTCAAAAGATAAAAAATGGCTTGTCCTTGAATTTGAATTGTCACGTAGCCTTTATTTTATAAAATAACTAAAAATTATTAAAAAAAAAATTTATTCTCAAAAAAGCTATTGTTAAAAGTTTAAGCCTTTACAAATAAGCTATAGGCTACATTTTTTCATCTAGTTTTAAGACCAACTAACAGCCAACTAACAAAGGTTAGGAAAAATTTCTTACTTTAATTGAAAATTCTGTTCCCTAACAAAACCATTAACTGTTCCCTAACAAACTTGAAAGAAAACTTGTACCTTAAAAACTTGTAAAAAAAATCTTAAAATCCACTGGCCACCAGATAGTTTCTACTGAATTTCTTTCTACTATTGATAATAAATGTTGTATTACATTATTTTATGTAGTTTATAAAAAAGCCTTTTTTCCCTAAAACATTTATCAACTTTAATCAACTCCTTATAAATATCTCAATTCACATGTTCAACATTATTATGTTAGAAACTAAGCAGGCATCATCAGCAAATATTCTCATGAAAACATCTGTAGCAGAAAGTTTGTGATTAAAGTATATACAAGAAACCTTTGGACCCATTATAGAACGCCTAGTTATTCCAACAGTTAATTATTTATTACAGTAGGTTTACTTCTATCTTATAAAAACCTTCAAACTAATTTTAAGATTAAGTTTTTCTTTTATCATACTGTGTTAAATGTTTAGTGGCCCTATAGGGTCTCCACCTTGTTTTTACAAGTTGGTCTTGTTTTTTAGAGTTTTTTTTTTCTACCACTTACTTTGAACTGAATAACAAAATTTTAAGTAACTAGCGATATATGAGGTTCAATGTTGGTGAATTGAATAAGCTCCAACTAAAGGCTTTAACTAAAATAACAAAAAAAAATTCTTTTTACTAAAAATATATCTTCCTTGTTTTTTACTAATCTTCTTTAATTTTTTACAACAATTCCATTAATAATAATTATTGCATTTTATCAAAATATAAAATAATTTAAATTATAATTATTTTTATATAATAGCTTTATTTAACTTTTTTATGATTTCCAATAGTAGAAATACTTTCAACTATTTATGGAATGTTTCCTGAAAATTTGAGAAGTCTATCTTATCTTAAATTACTTTTAAAATTTTTGTTTAAATTTGTAATTAATAAAAGCTAAATTATGACTTCTATATGTTTGTGTTGTATAGAAATACAATGCAGTTTTGATATTAAGTTTTAATGCTTATTTAACTATGCAATAATTGCAAGTTGAGAGCTTAAGGTTTAAGAAATAATTAATTTATCATATTTTTGCAAGCAGACTTAATTGACAACATTGTTTTAATTGCCCATTACGATTATTTCAAAGGAAAAAAATTGTTTATATTAAACTTAACAGTTAGATTAAGGCTATTGAGGGGTTAATCACTTTTATCAAAGTTAGTTTGTTTTTTTTATTTCAACATACAATAAAATTAATTTTAAAATAAACTATAGAAAAAAGCTGTCTTATAATTTTTAAAACAAAAACAACAGGTTCAGAGATCTATTATTTTATAAAAACATTTTAAATTATTAATCAAATGTAATCATTGAAATTTTTTTTTAACTATGGATTTTTTTAAACCAATATTTCAAGCTACTCAAAGCTGTCCAATTTCTTATATAAAAAAAAAGCAAACTACCTACAAACCATTCATTCTAACTTTTTTTTATTTCAAAGTAACTTTTGAGGTGTAAATAGTCGAAGTTTTAGTGTTAACAATCAATTCCTTATTAAAGATGCAAAATAAAAAGACAAAAAGGCTATTTTATTTAGAAGTATTTCACCTACAATTTTTGTAAAATCGATTTTAAACTTTTTCAACTTAACCTTTGTAGGAAAGTAATCTTATAACTTTTGAGTATATATTTTTTCAAAAACAAAAACTATTTCCAAAAGATAAAAAACGTTTTATAAAGATAAATTGGCAGATTGCTTTAAAAATTAAGGAGGATGTAAAGTTAGAACAAGTTTTTTGAAATATAAAGAAAATTGGCCAATATATTTCCAAAAGATAAAATATGTAAATTTTTTATAAAAATAAATAGGTAAATTGCTTTAAAAATTAAGGAGGGTTGTAAATTAGAAGAAATTTTTTGAAATTCAGAGAAAATTTGCTTAAAAAAGTTTCTCTTCTATACATTAATATCAGTTTTTTTTTTTCAAACTGACTACATCTTAAAAATTAATTAAATATTTTTGAAGACAATTATTTTATATTATATACAGGGTTGCCACTTTACCTGGAAAAACCTTGAAAAACCTGGAATTTGACAATTTAGACAAAAAAGACCTGGAATTTGAGAAATTTGAAAAAAATCTGGAAAAACCTTGAGTTTTAACAATTTTCACATGTTTAGTAGTAAAATTTCAATTTTACTCAAAAAATCTATCATACAAATAAAAAAAATTTGTCATCATCAACAATTTTTTTTATTAAAAAACATATTTGAAGTAGCTTTACAGTATCTTTTCAATGGTTTTATGGTATTTAACAAAGTTTTTTACCTAAACTTAATTTTAAACTAAAAATGGACCCAAAAATGTGTACTTTTAAAAACCTGGAAGAATTTTTGAAAAAATGTGTGGCAACCCTGTATATACTTAAAGGTTTTAAATAAAGTTAAATGTTTTAAATAATGTAAATAGAGATCTTGATCACTTTATGGCCTTTAATTGTTTACTAATACTTATTTATAAAAAAGCTGCAAAGCTTTGTTACTTTCTTTATATTATGTATGTTCTTGTGTTAAAACTTTATTCTGACTAACGGCGTTTCACTGCTCTCAAATAAATTTAAGAACAGATCTATGGAGTCTCAAAAAGCTCTAAGAATAGATATAAAAAAGCTCTATTCTTAGAGCTTTTTGAGACTCCGTAGATTTGTTCTTAAATTTATTTGAGAGCAGTGAAACGCCGTTAGTCGGAATAAAGTTTTAACACAAGAACATCTGTGATATATATTCCAATAAGCTTAGCTTATCAGGATCTCCAGGATTTAACGCCTTTTAACGTTAAATCTTACTTTCTTTATATATTTTTTATAAAGTTCATTATTTTGATATCATTTTGATTACTTATTTATAAAATATGTTACAAAATATATTTGAAAACCAACAAGTTAAAAAATACAGATTTTTCACTACAAAGGAAAACTTTTTTAAATTCTGATAAAAATATTATTTTTTTACAAAAAGAAACATGAACAATATAAAAAAATATTTTGAATTCAGGAAAAACAGGATTATACTCTTTTTTAGTAATGGACCTACCTTTTTAAATATTGCAAAAAACTATTAGTAATAAAATTTTGTATTGTTTGACTAAGTATAAATAACAAACAAATGCTGATTTAAGCCACAAATCACAAACTGATTTAATAACTTAACTGTTGATTTACTCGTTTATACAGTACATAACCTCTCGCTTATTTAAGCACATTGTGTCCACAGAAAAAGTACGTAAAGATATGAGAGATTCTAAAGAAACGAGAGGTACCAAATATACTCACTATAATGGCTGTTTTTAATATTGCATCTAGTTAAAAGCAGACTGGACACTTTCCCACTTTTAACTGTTTGTTTACTTTATTTATAAATATGAAAACAACAGATAAAACTATACATTTATTAAAAAAGGATTTGAATTTCTATAAAATAATAATACGAGTAGAAATAGTTTTACTATTTTAATAATAAGTAGAAATTATCTTTATCTTTATTTATATGTTACATTTATATTCTATTCTACTTAGCAAATTCAATTTATAATTAATTTCAGGGAAACTCAGGGAATTTTGGCATTTTTCTTTTAACTCAGGGAAACTCAGGGAAGTTTTGATTTTTTCTCTAAATTTCAGGGAAGTTTTTGAAAATCTCAGGGAAATTTTTTACTAGATCTAGAATGAGGTTTAGTTAATCCAGTTTCAATATTTTGTTCAAAAGTAGTAATTTTTATTATTTAAGTGGTTATTTAGAATTTTTTTAGCCTTGCGGCTAGTTCTTCAATATTCTTAGTATTAACATTGTAGTTTTTTTAAGTTTTAAATTTATATTTACTTGAGTAAAATCAAACAGTTTAGAGAAATGAAAGTTGTTGTTAACTATTCATTGAAAAGTTCTAATAAACTTTTTATTTTTAGTTACTTATGTAGTTTAAAAAAAACTATGTTGTACTATTAGTTCTTATTTTTTAAATAATAAAGTTATTTGTTACTTGTTTACAACTACTTGTTTTCAGTAAAAAAAATTAAAATGAATACAGATTAGTGTTGTATTACTTTTGTTAAAAAAATAGAGGTTAAACTTTTGTTTATAAATAATAATTTCAAAAGTAGTAGCAGTAATGGTAATTAATTTTTTCGTGTGAATGTTTTAATATAATATCCCAATTTTATAATAATATCCCAAGCAAGTATAAAGATTTAACAAGAGTCCTTGAGGCTGTTTTTGTGCTTCACAATGGCCAGGCAAGTGTTGAACGGGGCTTTAGCTTAAATAAGGAAGTAATATCAACTAATATGGGAGAGATGACAATAAGGTCCCGAAGAATGATCAAAGATCATCTATATGCAAACAGTCTAGAACCAAGCACAGTTGAACTAAGTTCTGAATTGTTAAAATTTGTAAAATCTTCTAGGGCCCAATATTTGGCATATCTTGAGCAACAGCGCTTTGCTAAAAATGTTCCAAATAAAAGTGATGCTTTGAGCAAGTTAGGAGAACAAAAAAGTAAACTTACAAAGCAACTCAAATGTTTGAATGAAGACTATGATAAATATACTGCAGATGCCAACAAACAGTCTGATTTAGAAGCAATGAAAGAATTATTAGCAAGAGGAATAGCTGCTAAGGACAACGCAAATAAACTTGAAAATAAAATTAAAACTATAGATTTAGAAATTGCATACTTAAAAAAACAGTATTAAGATTTTTTTATTAGGTAATGTGAAATTGTTTTAAAATCAAAATTATGTTTTCAGTTATTTAAAATAGATTGTGTATGAACATCTAAAAGACATAAAAAAAAATTTAATTTTAGATTATTTTGTATCAGTTGTTAGGTATTAAGTTGTACTTTGATATGAGATATTTCTTTAGCTATTTCTTTAAACTTTCTTTTTGCAGGTTTTTTTACAATAATTTTAAGCTTTTAAGTTTTATTTACTGCATTCAGAACAGTTGCTAGGAAAGACATATAAGTCATAATGAAGTTATTATGTATGCATTTAAGTGAGTTCTTCATGTGAAATTATTATTATAATATAACTAAATTTTGTCAATTAAAATGTCAAACAAATTAAACTTTATTCTTTTATGTAGAAAGTTAACTAACAAGTTTACACAAAGTTGTGCAAAAATTTAGTTTTTAATTTTTAATTGGTTTAAACCTTTTAAGATTGAGTTTTTGAAAACAGTTTTTTTCATAAATTTAATGCAGAAGCATACACATACAACCTTCCTTTTATTATTAAAGAAAAAAAAATGAGAATGAGGTATTAATAATTTGTGTTAGAAGAGAAAAAATTCTTTTTAAGATTTGAAAAATACTCAGGGAAACTCAGGGAAATTTAAGGTTACTTAGGGAAATTTTTGGTCACTCAGGGAAGATTTTTTGGCTCAAAGAGTGGCAACCATGTAATTTCTTTACAATTGTAAAATGGTGTTTATTAATATATAGGGCAAGACTGCTGTACTATTTCTTTGTGTTTTAAACTCTCATTATTTCATTATTAAACACAGTCATGTTTATTTCAGAATTTTGATTTAATCTCTTATTGTTAACAAAATTTCTGATATACTGAGTTATAACTAAATGTTTATCAATTAGTCAAGGAACATAAATTTACAAAGTCTAAAGATATATAGAGAGGTGTGTTAGCATTCAAAAACATATTTTAATTTAAAAACATACATTAAACCTAATTTGTGCAATATTACAAAGAATTAAAATTTTTATTTTCTGAATTTTATAGAATTCTGAAATGCGTAACTAAACGAGAGTGTGTAACGTCACGAGTGCGTAAAGATCCGAGAGGTTACTGTATATAGCAGCAAATAACATTCTAGCAAAGTATAGTCCTTTTTTTAATGTGTGGTCTGATTGAGTAGGGATTCTAATAACAGCTTTGAAAACTCTTTGAGTTTAATATTGCAAGATCAAAACCCAGTGGTCAAAGCAAACAAAAACATTTCACTTAAAACAAATTACAAAATAGTCTAACAATCAACACAAGTGTTTTAAACATAGTGTATATGTAGAATATATTCAAAAACATATTTAGAAAAAAATTTTGTAGACAAAAGCTAATATTTGTAAAAACTGTACAAAGAAAAGAAAAATGTCTCTGAAAACTCTACTTTCATCTACATGGGGACTAAGGTGAGTTTTTTATAGTGTTTGTAATGTTTTTAAACTGATAATTCTTAATAGATAAATTACTTTCGCTTGCTGAGAATACTCAAGATATTTAAAAAAATAAAAATGTCAGGATATTTATATTTTTATTTATAAACGTCTGCTGACTCAAGATAGTTTTGTTTTCTATGAAAAACTCCAGAATTATTTTAGGTTTTTATAATTATTTCATGACCGATTTTTGTCCTATATTTTAAATGAAATTTAGATGATTTAGTTTTAAATTTTGTTATTTTATTACTAATTTTGTTAAAGAATTTTATTTTATTAATCTAAGAAAAATGAAATGAAAATCTTTTTTGAAGATTTGAAAAAACTCAAGATGACTCAGAACACTTTTTGTTCATTTAGTAAAGTTTTTTTTACTCAAAGAGTTGCAACTCTGATTATTGTGCTTTAAATATTGTTAAATTTAGTTGGTTAATATGGACAACTATAAACTATTAGTTATATTTGTCATTTTTGCTAATCCTGTCCATTTTTAATCTAACCGGTTTCAGTTGATAAGTAGATTTAATTAAATCAGCTAAAGTCATTTTTTTCACTTCTTACTTATATTTAAAATTATACAACTAAATGTGAAAAAAAAAAATTTATAAAACACTTTGATTTATAACTTCATCAAAGTTTTACTAGTCTGTTTTATTTTTTCTAGTTAGTTATAATAATGAAAATATTAATTTATATTATAAAATCATATAATAAGATTTATTTAAGCACTGACGAAGTCTTTGACCAAAACTTAGTTTGTAAAATAAATTCTTGAAAGAATAAATTCATTATTTCTCCTCTTGTAGTTGAGATCTCTTTATTTATTTTCTTAAAACCAAAACATATAATAAAAAAATATATTAAACTTGCAGAAAGTTTAGTTTGTTTTTTATCAAAGGTGCACAGTGGGCTGAAAATGGGGATCAAGCGGCCATTGACATAAAACTGTCATAAGAAGCACTATAAAACAATTTAAAGTTACACTTAGTTTTACAATAAGAATAATGTTTGTTTTTATTTAAAAAATAGTTTAAATTTCAATTTTTAATGAAACTTTAAAGAAAAAAACTTAGAAAAAAAGAAAATTATAATTGGTTACCTCAAGAGAGTCACATTTACTTCCATTTTAGTTTAAATATGAATAAATTTTCAATATCAAGCCGGGTGAAACTATACTCTAAATACAGTTTATTTTTAATTTAAGGCAAATTTTTGTATATCTAAGTTTGTATTATTAATAACGTTACATTTGTACTAGTTTATCAAAAGAAAAAAATTGAAAAATTTTGAACAATAAAAACATTTATTCGTTGCAAAACAGTGCAAAAAACAAAATAATTTAGCCTGTGATTAAAAAAAGCACTTTAAATTTACTAGAAAGTATAAGTCAAACAGTAAGTTCTTAAAACTTCTTTGAAATTAAGTTTCTAAAATAAATAAAACACTCTATTCAGTAGCACAAAGCATATGTAACAACGTTTCCCATTCTGAACTACATGATGAAGTTTTGTCATTTAGCTGGAAACAACTTCGCGCAGTATGTCCAATTTCTCACAATAAGTGCAGTTCAGTCTGTCTAAAGTGTTGTTAACATCGTAGTCACTATTTTCCCATAATCGATTTAAACAGTCTGTCAAATTTTCATACTGAGAAGTTTTCCTTGAAAAGTTCATTCTGTACTGTCTTAGAAACTTGTTGTTAGCTTCCAATCCATTTTCGGTGTAATTTAGCAAACCTTTACCGTTGTTTTGCTCAATTAGTTCAGCACTATGTGCAAGAATAGTATGCGCAGTTGGTGTAAAGCGAGTCCATTTAACTGACATGACCAGCATCATTGTTTTTAGACATAAAACTGAGTATTTCTCTACATTAATCTTTCTGTTAGAATTTATAGGCCATAAAATAATGGAAACATACAAAATAATTTTGTTAATGTTTTCTTTTAAACTAACATCAGAAATATGCTTCGTCAGCAGAGTCCTATTATTGGTGTTTAGCAAAGTTTTGACTATGTTACCTGTTGTAGAAGTTCCACCATGGCCTGTGGGATATGGTTTTTCAAGAAAACCTTTAATTTGCTAAAATAGTTAAAAAAAACTATTTCAATAACTAAAACATATACTAAGCTACCATGTTTTGACCAATACTTACTTTTCTCATCATTCTTGGATCTTAAATGATCTGTAAACAAAAGTAAGTGAATCTATACACATTAAGAACCTTCTAGAACATACAAAATGGTCTTTTTTGTCACAGTGAAAAACCAGGGATAGGATATTATATCAATTTTTTTAACAGAAATATCGCTTGTCAAAACCTAAAAAAATAGTTATAATCCACATGATAGATTTGTCTGTAAATTTGCATATAGATTCCTTGTCATTTTTACTAAATTATTTTTAAAAAAATTATGTTGGTTCTACGGTGGCGAATTGAGAAAATTAACCCTGAAGAATACCCTAAATTGCCAGAATCATCAATGAATTTTCGGCGAGAATAGAAGATTTTTTAAATGAGAAATATTATACTTTTAGGTTTAAATATTCAAAAAAATTTGACTTTTTTCAATTAACATTAAACCAAAGAAATGAAAAAACTTAAAAAATAGTATTTGTATAAAAGCTTATAAGGTGTTTTTTAACAGTAGATGTAGACCTTAATTTTGACAAAAATTTAAGCATTTTTCGAGGCTTTTTTAAACTTAAAAAAAGCAAACTTTGGCTACATTTAAGCTTACATAACTTTTAGTATACTTTAAGAAGAAAAGAAACAAACCCAGTTTTTAAAAGACGAAACCCCACTCTAAACAATTAAATAAAAATCTTGCTTTAACTGTTTAGTCGCGAAAATAGTCAATGGCCACTTGCTAGCCCACTGTGAGGTGTTGCATAATATAAAGAGGTAGTTGTATTATAACAAAAGTTGTCCAAATGTTAATCTGGCTATAATTTTAATAAAACCTTACCCAACATGGCCAGTTAGGCAAAAAATGCACTGTAGTAGACTTATATAAAAGTTAAGACAATAGAGGTACTTTTTTATTTCTTACAGGGTTGCCATACACTCAAAAAAACTCTACATATTTTTAAAACTTTAGGAAGACTCATTATTTTTGATTTTTTTAGAAAAACTATAAATAATAACAAAGAGTTGTAAAGCATAACAATTTTTGTGGTTTTAAAGTAAAGCTAGATAAATAAAAACTAAATATTTTTTCAAATGTTTTATTCTTTTAATTAATATAATATTTGTAATAGTCCGATAAGCTTTAAAAACAATTATACAGAATGTGTCTATCTACATACACAAGGCAAGCAGCAAAACTGCAAACTACTCAGTTGAAATCCATCAACAAAAATCAGCTGTCAACGTTCACTACTAGCAGTGTGAAGTTTGCTGAAAATAATCTGGAAAGTGAAGGACTCATTATTACTGATGCTTGCGTTAAAGTTAGTGCTGTTGTTCTATGATGCTTGTAACTTTATTATTACATAAGAAATTTAAGTAAGATAATTCTAAAATCTTTTTTCTGATTATTTTAAGGCTATAGTAGGATCCACTTTGTGTTTTACAAGTTGTTATTGTTTTATGGATTTTTATGTTTACTATCAGACAATTTTACCATTTAAAAAATTTGAAAATGAATTTTAAGGTATAAGGGTTTAAAGTTAGAGAGTTTAATAAATCCCTTATGGAAGGTGTAAACTAAAAAGAAAAGTAAAGAATTTATGCTTGAAATCTATTTTTTTACTTTAATAAATATATAAAAAACCTTCTTGTTAAGTAATTCAGTTGGCACATAACTAAAAATCATCCTGTTTATTTCATATAGAATTTTAGATTCTTATAAATTTTTAATGACTTTTATTTTAATCCAGCAATTTAAAGCTTTAAACTTTTTTTGAGAAATTTTTTATGAAAATTCGAGGTCTTAAGCTCATAAAAGTAAATGGCTTTTCATGAATTTATAAAGTTCTAAGAATATTGAAAATAAAGAATTGGTGTTTATTAGTTTGTGTTTGTGACTTCTTACAAAATTAGCCATTTCTTGAAAATTATTTACTTTTTTTTTTAATTTTTCATAAGATATGCAGTGTTTGTTTTTTTATATGCTATAACTGTACTGTGTTTAAAATTTTTGTAAAAATGATTGGAAAATTACTTAAGTAATTGAAAATTGTTGTGTAGCAAATACAAAACTTAGTTTAAGCTACTAGTCCTGGAAAAATCTTAAATTTGACAATTTAGACTGAAAAAAAACACGGAAAAATCGGGAATTATGAACAAAAATCATTAAAAACCTTTTAATTTTAAACAAGTTTTATACTTTAAGTAGTAAAACATTGATTTAAAACAACAGCTATCATGTAGGTAAATAATTTTAGTCATCAAATTTTTTTATCTATTATAACCACAGCTAAATTAGCTTGAGTATCTTTTTAATGTGGTAATACTACTTAACACAGTATACTTACAATTCCCAGCCGCAATCAAATTCCCTTTTTGTTTATTAATTAATTTTATCTTTTTGGTTTTTTTCCATTATTATTTTTTTAATTATTTTCTACTACCACTGTTACCCCTTTCCCTTAGTTGGTAAACGGTTCTCGGATTTTATCAAGTGGGAATTGTGCGTGGTGAAAAATGATTGCTAGTTGGATTTGAGCGGTTTCCATTTAACACAGTTTTTAATCTTTGACTTAACTTTCAACTTAATATAGACCCAAAACCGTGTACTTTTAAAAACCTGAAAGAAATTTTTCAAAAACCGTTGGTCACTCTATTCAAATATAGAGAACTGTATCTGTCCAAAATTTTATAACATTTAAAATACTTAATTATTCACCTTTTTAAGCGAACTAAATATGTTTTTTTAAATGCTTGATAAAATGCTTTTAATTTTTGAATTAAATGTAGTGACGAACTTAAATTTGAACAATTACTGTATGGGTACACTTTAAATCAAAATCATCGCAATTAGTCTTACAATTTTTTGTTGCTTTTTACCTAATAAAATTGTCAAAGTTTTTTTTACCACTAGCAGGTAATTTTACAACTACCGTAACAAATAAATAGTAAATTTTGAAACAGCAAATGAAGAAGATAGGCGAGGAAGGGGAATTTTTAAGGGTGACAGTGGAAGGGGGCGGTTGTTCCGGGTTCACATACAAAATTACATTTGATAAAACACTCAACAAGGATGACAAGTTGGTTTTAACAACACATTCTTAAGACTAAAAGAATAATAAAAATAAAATTAATTTGCGTTTGTTTAAACGTTTAATAATAATTATAACTGAAACTAATACTTAAAATCATATTTTAATAAAGATTTTTAAGTATTGGTTTATTAAATACCCTTCTCATCACTATTTCTTTTGATGAATTCGAAAAACAATTTAATTTTTTGTGACTGACAGTTTTTTGTAGTTTGTAGAAATTTTGTTATAAATGTTTCATAATTAACACAGGATTGCAAAAAAACCTGGGGTCCTAGAAAAACCTAGAATTTGAGAAAATTTAAACAAAAATCATTAAAGAACCTTGAATTTTAAAATTTGTGTGTAAAATATTAGAATTTATATTAGATACAAAAATTTTAGATACAAGTTTTTTTTTTTATATCGTTTAGAGTTTTATTTATTTTAAAAAAACATTTAAGAAGCAATACTGTATTATTTCAATATTTTTTATTATTATTTTAGACAGTTGTTTTACTAAAACTTAATTTTGATTTGGACAAACAAACTTGTATTTTTAAAAACCTTGAAGAGATTCAGAAAACCTATGGTAACCCTGAGCATAATATGACCTCAGTGTTGCTATACATTAACTTACTTTTCTTTCTTACCAATGTCTACTTGTGTGTATTGAATTGTATTTTATTTTATACAAAAATGTTTAAAATCAAATCTTATTGGTTTTGCTTTGGTAATTTCAATCGAAATGTATATAACAAATGATCATAAACACTGTGTTCGTATTTCCACTCTTCTTTAAGTTTGTGTACTAAAATTTAACCTGAATTATTTTTACAGCCCTATCTATCATTTACAACAAAATATAACCAACCATTTTCTTCGTCTTTTCATAGTTATCATTTTCTATTATCCCTATATTTTTCTATTAGTTTATCATTGGTCCCTTTTTTCTTGTTTAACGTGTTTAAGTGGTTGGTAATATTCTAAATCTAAACATAATAATACTTAAACGTAAGACAATCATCTATTTACATAGCCACCACTATCCAGTATTATTGTAATTTCAACACTTTAAAGGTGGATTTTTTTTTTAATTTCTGAGGTTTTTTTACTTACACTGCTAAGGTTGTTATATGTATATATAAGAATAACTGAAGTTTTAAAAGCTATGCCAGAAGCTATAAAGGCAAACAAGGAAATGAGCTACAAATGCATCAAACAGATTAAATCTCTCTGTTCGTTATATATATTTTTTTCATTTGTGATGGTTCTTCAAGCCTTTGCATAAATTTAAAAAAATCAATTAGGTTATTTAGTTTCAGTAATACTTCTTATATGATTTTTTATTTTCCAAAGTTTACTTTTTTACATATAAGTTTATTAAGATAAAGAAAAAAATCATGTATAATTAATTCTTTTTTGTAGTGATGAATTTTATGCTCATATATTTGAAGCTTCAAGAATTAAAAAAAATATTTTTCTGATTTTGCTAATAAGTTCTAAGAGTTTGTCTCACGACATAAAAAGTCCAGGGTTAGGTTCTGTAGACTTTCGCCAATGTTTTTGTTTAAGTTCTAAGACTGTGTGTGATAATTATATTTTAGTTTTTTAATTTAGTTTACATAAAAAGTGAAAACTATCTCTCAAAAATACATGAGCTAAAGATTTCACATTTTATATTTAAGTCTGTTTACACGAAGTACCTTAATGACTCTTTATTTTTTAATCACTACTTTACTGACAACTTACTAGTTTATACAAAAAAAAACAACATTTAGTTTCTCAGCAATATAAGAACAACATTAAATCTATTAAATCGATAGTTTTTACCTTATATACCTTCCTAAAAATAATTTAGAGTTTTAATTAGTTTTTTGTACCTTGATGCCTCACATACATCATTTAAGATTTAAAATTAAAGAAATTATATTGCTTAAAAATTCTGGCTGAGCTAAAAGAAAATAACAGTTTTAAAAAAGTTTTTTTTTCTTAAAACTAAAATATCATAAAGCTATAAAACCTTTTTTTAAGCATTAAGAAATTTATTAGTTTATATACAATTTATAAAAATATATGAAGCAATTAATAACAAATTTATAAAAGAGTTAAAAATATTTTTGATATCAGTGCTATTCATATTTTAAACTTGTGTTAAAACTTCTATATTACCTTACTCATAACTTTAATTTTTTTACTTACTTTTATCAACTGCAAAACCCTTTAAACATGATTCTGTTAATAAATTTTTTTTTCAAAAGCGTAAATTTTTAACAAACTGTCGTTTTCGAGGTCTCTGTCTTAGAACTTTCTAACTTTAAACAAGTTAAGGTTAATCAAAATATAGGAAAAGCTTCAAAGAGTTGGCCAAATTGGTAGCATTGTTCTAATACATGTCATTTTTACCGATACGTTTGAGTTTGTGTACTTATTTTTATTGTTTTCAATATTTTATACACTGTTTTAAACCCTTACCCCAACTCTAACAATTTTACCAAAAGATCACTCAAAGGTATCGGTAAAAGTTTGCTATTATTTGAAGCAGTAATTTAATGGTATTAAGAATAATTAGCACAAATAATACTCAAACTTTTAGAAAAGTTTAACGCAGGCTTCATCTATATGTTTATAACAGTACTGTCAATTACAAGGTTATTAAGAATATATGCAATTTAAGCATTGAATTTAAGTAGAAATATTCACAGAACAGTATACTTCATATAGAAACAAGATTATCTGATTACATCAGTTTTCACAACCTTTGCCTATAAAATAAACCAAAAATTTTCAGGCAGTTCGTCAAGGACGGAGTCACGGTGGTGAGCGACGAAATATCATTGGACTTCATCAAGGGTAGTACAGTCGACTACACCGTGGAATTGATCAGGAGCTCGTTCACGCTTTCCGGGAATCCCCAATCTAAAAACTCGTGCTCTTGCGGGGTCTCGTTTTCGATCGACTGAATTTAATTATCGAGTTTATAACGGAATGTATGTGTGATATTTTAATGTTTTCAAAAATTAATACAGGAGAATGAAAAAAATCTGATCAATAGAATAAAGTCAATTAGCAAATAAACTTTTTATTTATTTTACTGAATACAAACTTTACAAAAGTTTTACATAATATTATTTACTACTTCATAGAATATATTGTTTGTTATTTGATAAATTGTTAAAAACCATTCTAAATTAATTCACATGTTTTCTGAAAACGAAACAAAATTCAAAAGGTTATTTAAAAGATTCACTGCTTTTAATACGTAGTTAAGTGTATTTATGCTTTCTTACTTATTAATTTTATGTAAATCTAATTAAGTTTTATTTAGTATGATTATAGTTTAAGTCTTTGAATTAAATCAAAATTGTTTTATCCTAGCCTAAGTTTTTAGTAATACTTTATTGTTTTATAAAAAAGTTGTTTATTCTTATCATTTTGTTCCAGTTATAATAAGTAAGCAGAATTAATATCTGATCTATAAATTATTGTTATATAATTAGAAATTATATATTTCCAATTAAAACAATGCTTACTTGTTTTCATACCTAAACATAAAACTGTTTAATCTCTAAATGTGTTAGTATTTTTAGTTTTAAACTTTTTTTACTAATTTTTTTTTCTGAAACCTTACTTTCAGCACAGATTTTAATACATAAATTATATTCAAAGCAATAAGTTTTTAGTACTTTTAACAATCCAAAAATCGTTTTAAACTTCTTAGAGTATAAGTTCTAAGTACAAAAAAAATTATGTTCTTATAATTATAAGCATATGAAGTGAGACATTCAATAATTAAAATTTTTATTTATTTATTTTGATTTTTAAAATGCTTTACAAAATTTTTAAGAGGTATAAAGTTTAGATTATTTAATAACTTCATAATTATCTAAAAACTGAATAAAACTTGTTAGGTATTAGTTACAAGTCCAAAATCAATTAAACCTTTATTTGGAGATTACATTTAAAATATTGCCCCATGAGATATCACAATTCGAAAAAAATTATTTAATTTTTAGTACAACTCCTTAATATCCGTTATAAGTAATATATTGTAGCTTGTAAATCGGTGAATTTACTTATAACATATTACTGGCACACAAGCTTTAATATATGTCTCACTTTTTTATCAATTTACTTTTGACTAGTGTAACATTTAGATAGACATGGGTTTTTTTAGTTTATTCAAACCTTGTACATTAAGTATAAACACATTTTACAAAACTTAAGATTGTTTTTGATATTCAATAACTACAAAGTTTTCCTAAGTATGTTTTTTTGTAGGTAACAGGGTTGCCACTCTTTGAGTCAAAAAATCTTCCCTGAGTGACCAGAAACTTCCCTGAGTAACCTTAAACTTCCCTGAGTTTTTTTCAAACCCTTAAAATTATTTTTAATTATTAAAAAATTACCATTTTAGTTCTAAGAACATTGAAGAACTTGCCGCAAGGCTTAAAATTTATAAATAAGCACTTGAAAATGAATTAAATAAACTTTTATGAACAAAATATTGAAACTGGATTAACTATATCTCATTCTAGATCTAGAAAAAAAATTCCCTGAAATTTTTAGAAAAAACCAAAATTGCCCTGAATTAAAAAAAGAGGATCAAAATTCCCAGAGTTTCCCTGAGATTTTCTGCAATTTTAAAATTCCCTGAGTGTGTGGCAACCCTGAGGTAAAATTTGTTTTTAGCATTTCAAATATTTCTAGTTTGTATAATGTACTACATGAAAGTCTAGTTAAAATAATTAAAAAACGTATAAAAATAGAACTTAATGAATATAAATACATAAAAGTCCAAAACAATTTTAAGAATACTGCAGTATTAGTTGTTCAGGAACAAAATTTATTTTAAAAAAACCAGGTCTAAAACTTCAAGTGTTACACAAACTATTGCACTTTTTAAAAATACAAAACTAAAACTGACTAATTTTTGAAAATTCAGATGTATGAGATTTAAATGCACTACTACTAGTAAGAATGACGTTTTTTACTATTGTTAGCTTGATCTTTTTTTCAAGTCTTAGTTTTTGTTTGTAATCTTTATCAGAAAATAGCTCACTACTGTTAAAATCTTTTTTTTTTATCTTCCACAAGTTTGTAGCTTAACTTTATAGTTTTGTCAGTTTTTTAATTTCATTTTACACAGATTTTTGAGCCCTTTTTGCAAATTGTATCCGCTAAAAGCACTACATTCTACCACAAGCAATTTCTTGTTATCGAATTCGTCTAAATTCAGTTTCTGTATGATTGAACTTTTGTCCATAGCAGTTGGAAGGTCCTGTTTGTTAGCAAATACTAAGATGGGTTTGTCGGGAAATTCCAATATCAAGTTGCTAATTTCATCTTCAGATTTTGATAGTTGACTGGCGTTTGTGCTGTCAATAACGTAAACTATTCCTGCAAATAATAACTACGATTAATAAAGCTGTTTTAACTCTAACAAATATACAAAGATTGTAAAACTGAGTTAAAAACAATGTATTTCTTCATCTTAAAATGAATAAATAGAAGTTTTAAAGAACGTAAAAAGTAAAGTTTTTGTAAGCATTTTAAAATTGATATTCGTTTTGCAAAACTATTGAAACTTCTTTTTACTTAATGTAATTTAAACATAAAATTATTATAAGTTCTTACCGTCACTTAGTTGACAGAATTTATTCCTGTATTCTGGCAAAACCTGACCGCTAATATCCCAAATGGTCATTTTTTTACCTTTAGTTACTTCAATTGTAGTCAAAAACAGCTCAATGTTGAACAAATTCGCCGGTGGGTTTCTCAAAAAACAATGTAGTATCTTTGATTTACCTGTGCAAAAGTATACTTGTTATAATCTACTAACAACTATTATGACTACTTTTATATAAATGAGGTGGTAGCTTTTTTCTCTGAAATATATTTCTTTAAATAGTTATTCAAGTTATATTCTACAACTTAAGTCAGGAAAGTTCTAGTAGTATCTGATATTGTGTAAAAAATATTCTGGTTAAATAAAAGCTCAAGTAGCATTTCTAACATTTTTTGCAAACAGATTTTTGCTTTCAGTAATCTACTTTGCACAGTTTTTCAAGTATTTAACTTATATTTATTTTAAATTCTAAAGATAATAAAACTCAAATCTACAAACCATTAAAAAAATTAAAAACTACTTTTAAAACAATCGTAGACTCTGCAAATTAATTATAATAAAGTTAGTGTTAAATATTTGTACTTAGTTTGACTCACCAGATTTTTTAGGTCCAACCATAGCAAAAGTTGGAACTTCTTTGTTTTTACCACTTTTACTAAACTTTTCACCCATTTTATAGTATTTTATTTTACTAATTCTAAAGAAATTTAACAAAATTAAGTAATAAATAAATGTTGCAATTCTAAATATTAAACAATTTTTTATCAATAAAGATAAACAAAACCGCATCACTAAACATAAAAATGTTAATCTTAACTACTATTTATCAACCAAGAAAACAGTAGAATTTTTTAATATAAGATGTCTTGTTTAAGATTTATAAAAAGTTTGTCCAACACTAATTAACTTTAACAATAAAAACTTTATTATTTTTATCATAAATAGATATCATAAAGAACTAACATTTTAAAAACCATAATATTTTTAATAATTTAAAAAGTTCTATAAGGAAGGTACACGTTTACTTTTTTAACATACAAATAAAAAATAGTGTTATAAAAGTATAGTATTTCGGACACAAAAGTTTTATAAAAAGCTTCAGCTATAGCTAGCTACTGTCAAACAGACTTATTGGTATAAGATTAGTATTAAGTTTAAGAATTTATTAGCAGTATAGTTTGATTAGTTCGAAAGCTAGTGTTATTTTTTCTGTCTTTTTTTATTTCATCCCACACAATTTTTTAAACCCTTCACACAAGTTGTACCCGCTAAAAGCACTACATTCTACTACAAGGAACTTTTTGTTATTAAATTCGTCTAAGTTTAGTTTCTGTATAATTGAACTTTTGTCCATAGCAGTTGGAAGGTCCTGTTTGTTAGCAAATACCAAGATGGGTTTGTCGGGAAATTCCAATATCAAGTTGCTAATTTCATCTTTAGATTTTGATAGTTGACTGGCGTTTGTGCTGTCAATAACATAAACTATTCCTGTAGATAATAACCATAAATAATAAAAAAGTTTTAATGACGTTACAAACATTGTTGATTGTACACGTAAAATTAAAAACTTTGCAATTAAAACAGAGCTTATTTAAAAATTAAACAAACAAATAGTCACATAGAAAGTTTACTTAAACTATATTCTTATTAGCTATTGTATTAAACTTTAAATTATTACCATCGCTTTGTTGACAGAATTTTGATTTGTAGTACTCTGGCTGAACCTGACCGCTTATATCCCAAATGCTCACTTTTTTACCATCAGATAACTCAATTGTGGTCAAAAACAGTTCAATGTTGAACAAACTTTCCAAATTTATTTTTTGCTCTTTAAACTTCAAAAAATACTCTAGGATCATTGATTTACCTGCAAGATAATACATTTTGTAATAGTTTACTGAAAACTTCATGACTAGCTCAATATAACTAAGGTTGTAGTTTGATTACAATCGTCTCCACAGTAGATTAACAAAAGACCAAGTAACTAGTTTTGCTTACAACTTAGAGCAAAAAAACAGTTGTAGTATTTTGTATTTTATATATAAATAATAATATAATTACCTGATTAAATGGCTTAAGTAACTTTTTGAAGCATCAATCTTGAATAAAATATATAAAGTTTGTTTAGTGATATAAGAAATCAAGTGTGCGTTAAAAGTACTATGTAGTTAGATTTAAACCTTTTACCATACTATTCAAACTTTTCGTGGATTATTTTTAACATTTAAAAAAAATCAACTTAGTTTGATACAAAAAAAATTTAAATTATATTTTTACTACCTTAAAAGAATTTCTGACTTATTTATCTAAGTTTTTGTACATAAAATACAAGAGGGGATATTATAACTTTTACAAACCATTTCAAAGGTATACACAAAAGTTAGAGTTGAAACGTCGACGTTACATTGAAATAAACTATAAAATTGTTATGTGCATCTCTTTAAAATGTTTTCAACATAAGTATATACTTCGAAAAAAACTACTTCTATTATTTTTACACAGCTGTATTCCATTAAAAACAATGTAATAAAACGTAAGTAATTAAAAATTGTTGTTTAGATTTGTTTTTAATTTTGGTAGTTTATTTTTAAGCCTTTATAAGCATTTACTACCATAAATCAAAGAAGGTTTATAACTTTGTTACTTATCTCGGTTTTCAATACTACTTGTATGATATGTTTTAGTAGTAGACTCTTTTAGACAGTAACAGGTTTAACTTTTTACGTTTCTATGAAATTTTCAATTATTATAAATATAACTCTTTTAGAGTTTCTAAGAATGAGGAATCTTTCACAGTAATATGCAAAAGTAAGTATTTATAATGTATAGAAAATTATGTTAAATAATGATGATAATAATAAACTAACTTAATTTTATTATTTTTATTTTTTTTTATCTTAAATATTTTATCAACTACTTTTAAAATACGATGATAAACCTGCTTAAATAGGAGTAATATTTTTGTACAAAAAGTATAATACACTGTAAAATATAGTGCAAACAGACTTTTGTAAATAAATTAAAAGCCGGGTCAAACTACTAACTAATGTTACTATATAAATGTATGGCTAATTTTTAGTTTTTAAAATTGTCAAGTAAAAATAAAATTTCCATAAATCTTTGAAAAAAAACTGGAAGTTGCATGCTAAACATTTGTAGTTAATTGAAAATATGTAATAATCAAAGTAAACTTTAATTCTTTTATTCTTACCTTAGACTCACCAGATTTTTGAGGCCCAACCATAGCAAAAATCGGAACTTTTTTGTTTTTACCATTTCTACTTACCTTGGAAAAAAATTCACCCATTTTATGATACTATTATATAAAAATTCTTAACTAAAATTGCTAAATTTAAAGAAAACCAAGTGTAGTACTTTTGAAACTTAATTTTTTTGTAAACTTATCGTCAGTATAAACCAATAAAATCGTTTCATTAAAAGATAAAACATTAATTTTATTAGTATTTGCCACATGAAAGAATATAAAATAGCTTCAACATAAAATATATTCTCTAAAACATTTATAGAAATCTTGTCTAACGTTAACTTACCTAAAAATGAAAAAAAAACAGTACTTAGTACAACAAAAACCTTACTAACTTTGTACAAAAGTCATTATATTTAATACTAACACAACACACTTTGTAAAAAACACGTCTTAACTATTTAACAAAAAAAACTTATTGTACAAAAGTATAAAAAGAAGATCACAGTAATTAAACAATGTTAGCTGTTAATCGTACATCCGTCTTATAAACCAAAACCATCATAAAATGACGTTTTTTAAGAGAGATATTTAACTCATTTAAGGGAGAACTAGAATTTAGGGCTTTCGTTTTTGTGAAGGTATTACAACATTTTTTTTGTAAGAAAGTAATTCTTGTTTGTTTTACTTAAATTCAATCACGTTTAGTAACTTTTGAAAAAAAAAAACAAAGTTGCATATCCTTATTAGCTGTTGCAATGTATTTCGTTAAAAATAGTTTCGTATAGTAAAAAATTAATGTGATTACTTAATGCAAAAACAGTTTTGCAACGACAACTTACAAAAACTAAACAACTAAAAACAAGTTCTCCCTTTATAAAGTAAAAAGTTTTGTATCTTTTACAAAGCATATGAAGTTTTTGTTTTTATAAAAAACCATTTAACAACCTTTTTTTTTGAAAATCTTTACATTTCTTACAGTTTGAGTAATGAAGTAAGCCTTTTTACGGTAGTTTGTTTTAGTTCTATCACAACACTTATAAAAGTGTAGTAAGCTTTATTATTGAAATACCTGTATACTTTGCTTCATTACCTTGTAGAGTGGCAAATAAAAAGTTGGTTGTTAATTTTAGTATAAAATACAAAAACAAATATTTAAGTGTTGTTGATTTTTTTCAGATTAAACAATAATAAAGTAAAGCAGATCAAGTTTTACACTATTTTTTTTAACCAAATGCTTTATTTTCGGTGTTTAAAACGTAAGAGATATGTATTTGTAAAAACCTAATGCATTTGCTAGTTATAAGCTTATTGATAATTTTCAATGTTGTGATACAAACTAATGCCATTCTATTAGTTTCTATGAAGTTATTGGGCTTCTATAAAAATAATTTGTAATCAATGTTAAAGTTATACATCTTGTATGAAACTTTTAGCTAACTTTTATAACTTTAAAGAATTTAAATAACTTTAATGTTCTGATACAAACTAATACTATTTTATTAGTTTCTATGCAGTTTCTAAACTTTTATGAAAATTATTTGTAATCAATATTAAAGTTATAGATTTTATATGAAACTTTTAGCTAGCTTTCGTAACTTTAAAATGTTTTTTTTATAGTTAGAGCACTGTAATAACCTTAACCTTATTTTTTAAAACACAAAATACAGTTCAAAAACTTGTTAGACCAGTTGATATATAATGATATTTTGTTATATTAGTTATTTCATTTATAGAAGATCAGTTTTATAAATCTAAAACATTTTTTAGTAACGACAAATATTAGTAGTTTAGTGTCAAAGGCTTTTAGGTTTAATTTTTAAACAAAGTTCAAAATTAATAGTTACAATTATCACTATTTGGTTGATATAAACTGATATTTAAGTACACACATGTGTATTTTGGACTTTTTAATCAAATCATTACAGCTTTTTTAAACTGGTTTATTAAAATATTCTTTATTTTGTCATTTTACCTCAAATTTAAAACAATTTGTAAAAATGAAAAAATCTTAAACAACGCAATTATAGCTTCTTTTTAATTACAAAAAGCGTCTCAATTTATTTTTTTTAATTTAATTTTTACAATGAATCATTAGTGGTAAGAATTGAATCTTAAAGCAATTATTCATAATTTAATACTTATTCTGATAATCTTCATTATATGTTATTAAACTTTTTGACCCGAAAAAAAAACAAATTAATCTATAAGTTGATAATTCATAGATTAAAGCAGAGGTCGGCAGCCTTTTGTAACTCGCGGGCCTAGAAATAATTTCTCGTGGGCCGCGCTCACAGAAAAAATTCATCAAGGGCAGCAGTTATTTTAAAATGATTGAAGTAACCAGAAGAAAAATACAATTTCAAACCAAAAATATTATTAAGTAAGCAGTAATAATACTAAACAGTATTTATTGGTTAGAGAGCCTAACTGTAAGCTTTCTTATTACAAAAACTTAATTTTTTTTGATTTAGAAAAAGTATGTTTTTAGCTAAAGAGCACCTTGCGGGCCGCAAATTTTGGCTTTAAAGGCCGCATTTGGCCCGCAGGCCGCAGCTTGACGACCCCTAGTTAAAAAGTTTTTTTTTTCATAAAATACATTTTAAAATATATTATTAGCAGATTCAGTAAATAAAAACAGTTTGGAATGTGTTCAATGAATCTTCTACTAGACTAAGTACTACTTTAGTTAAATCAATGACCACTTTGTACAAATATTTAGTGCGCACGTCTATAATGTTGAAGTTTAGAATCACCAAATAAGATAGGGACATATAAATACTTTTATATAGCGGGCAATATTTACCACAAATTATTTTTTGCGGATCGAAAAAATTTAAAAATTTTGCATCAAAACTTATTTAAAGCAAGATTTTAATGAAAAGATCTTTTTATACCCGTTACTGTATAACATAATAGTAAGTTAGATAATTTCATTAAATTCAAACGTAAAAAACGATAATGCTCAAAAATTTGATTTAAGTGCATAAACCAAACAACGAGCTTATTTTAAAATGTTTATGATACTAGATCTTAAATTCATTTCTATTGCACAAATTGTTTACAAGTTAAAAAAAAATGAAGGCCAGATTTTTCTTCGGTACGTTGTCTTGCCTAACCTACGAGATAATATTAAGTATCAAAGGATTATCATATTAAGCTAATAACTAGCAAGTGTTATGAAAGATTACAAAAGTTTGTTGTGTAGATTTACC
This sequence comes from Thalia democratica, assembly GCF_965202585.1. NCBI lineage: Eukaryota > Metazoa > Chordata > Thaliacea > Salpida > Salpidae > Thalia > Thalia democratica. The sequence goes on along the minus strand of NC_139170.1, from coordinate 34,594,716 downwards.
TCTATTATATCCTGGCACAACTGCAACCCTTATAATTATAAATAGCGTAAACATTTTTTAAAGTCCAAAAAATCTCCTAGGTTTAGTATGAATTATAAAAACAAAATATTTTTAGTAAGTTAACAGTTTATTGTACAGTGTTACTCTTAAAAAGGAACAAAAATAATATAACTGTAGGTAACATAGAATGAAGTCAGTTTTTATAGTATTTGTTTTACAGTGAAAAAAAAAACAAATAACTAGAGCAGATTGTAAAATATACTAGTATTTGTTATTTAGGCGCTAGATTATAGTTCTTAACTAAAAACTTTGATGCATACTTATCAGATAAGAAAGTTACTAGTCAGTATGAGAACGGTGCTAGTACAAACTGCTAAGTTTTCATTTTTTAAAATATATGTATTTTGACATGATCAGTAAGACAAATTGCTTTACAAAAAAGACCATGTTAAAAAAACTAGGTTTTTATTTTTTCAACGTTAATTTTTTATTCAGCATTTTTCAAGCAACTGTTTTTTTTTTTTTTTTTTTAAAATATGCTAGTTAAACAGAAAAATAGTTTTTCATGACATAAGAGATAACTTTAAATATTATACATACTTTTGACCAGAAAAGTTGCTTAGTCTTTTAAGAATTTTATAATAGTTACTAAACACATACTTTTTTTTTGATTGTAAAACACTTCGTTGAAAACTTTGAAACGTATCTGTTTTTTTTTAATGTAAAGTTTCACAATTAAATTGATTTATTTCTATTCTTTTAAGTTAAAATTACGACTTACTATTATGTTTTGCAATGTTTGTTTCTTTTCATGCTTAAAATCTAATGTAAACGCTTAATTTAAAAAGCTTGTTTAAGCTAATGTGTGCACATAATTCCTTAATACCAAACTTAAACCATCTACTTTGGATAGTATAAATTCTTCTTATATATAACAAATTCTATAAGCTATTAAAATATATTATAATCTTCCTTTTGATAAAAATCAATACCGTAAATTCAAAATTTTGGCAGTTTGTCATATGTAGTTATACTGTCCACTTTAAGAACAGATTTTACAACAAATATGTTGACAGCTATGTTTCTTCTGTGGCAAATACTAAAACATTTTGTATTAGTTACTTAATGTTAAATATTTAAATAGTTTAAACCTCTCTATTTTTAACGTGTTATAAACTCAGAATTAGATATAGATAAATATGTTACTGTCTGATAGAAGCTTAAAAATTTTATAGTCAATGAAAAAAAACCAGACTTTCTATTGCGAAAATAAAGATACCTTTACAACAGACGCTCGGGTCGCAGAAACTAAATAGTTTAATTTACAACGATTCTAAATATTTATTTACTTATTTAAGTACTGGTTTTTATACTACACTAATTAGAATAAAACCCGAAAGGTCCTAGAAATAAAAAATACATAACAGATTCTAGACTACAGTATCAATTTAAGAAATGAGATTCGGAACTTTGTTTTTAAGCAAGTTTGTTCTAAGTATACGCATCTGACAGTACAAATGCACACGCTTAAAACAAATTGTTGAAGATATATTTGTTTGGTGAAAAAAACGGACCAGTTTGAACCAAATGCATGTTTACAAAGCTAGTTTGAAGAAGGAACTACCTGACTCAACTTCAATGTTCTCATCTCAGCTATCAGGAAACATACTTTGGTGGCTAATATGAGTGGAGGCAAATAAGCTGTGATTTTAATTACGGAGGGAACTAGAACAAATGACAACTTGACAAGGCGACTTATTCACGCAGTACTTAGCTAACAAGTTATTCTTTTCCGTCATGATAATTATTAAAATTGTTTAAAACTCTAAATGAAAAACTTTTAATCTTTAGCTCATTTATTTTTAAACCCAGGGGTAATATTCGATTGCCAAATAGAACTGGGTCACGACGCAAATTTTTAACTTATAAACAATTTGTGCATATCAAGTACTTTCAATATTTTTGATATTCGACCTATCATTAAAACTCTGCCTTTAGTTAAGTTTTTTTAGTATAGTGTTCAAAACTGAAACGCCCCGCCAAAGGCTATGTCTATTACATCTACCTTTAAACGTAAAAAAGCTGTCGAACCCTGCTTTTGCCGTTTAACTAGGTAATAACTTATTCTTCGATATTATATTTCTTAGTTAAGGTTTACAATTCATTTTTTACATAACAAGTAATCTATCATACAACATTACTATGAACATGGTAGTCAAAAAAAAACTGTGTTTTACTTTTTTTTATTTTGTTTTTGAGACAACCTCTCATTTAAGTACTACTGCAGAGTTTCCCTTTTTTTTTTCAAATAGCCCTCTTTAAAGAAATTAAAAAGGCTATTACGCCTTCCAACAACACTATTCAAAAAAACTACCATTCAAAACACCTAAGACCTCCTTTCTTTTGCTTTTCATCTGCAAGTCAAGAACATCTAGTATAAGTTTCAAAATTTTCAAATCGGCTTTTAACTAATTTTTTCCCCTTTAACTAACTAATATCACCCCCACTTTGGGAAACTCTGCACTACTGGTACATAAAATTAAACGTCTGTAGCTTTAAAGTAGCACAATTTTTAATTTTTTTTTTGGCGTAGAACTACTGAAATGTAGCTTATCAATTTTATCTATCTTTACAAGTCATTTAAATTAACTGCGCACAATTTAGTTGGCAGTTGGTGCTCGCGGGCCAGATTTCAAGTTTCCAAAATCTTTTCGGGCCGCAGTTTTAGTTTTAGTGACATTTAAATAATCTTTTCGTTTTATTTTTGGTCACCCTAGAGAAAGTTTTATTTTTGTGTAACTATATTATTTTAAATGACATTTAGCTACACAGTGTGCCTATTTAAATTATAAATACTTATTGGAATAAAATTTACATTGACTAATATATTTAAGTCTTAATCAATTATGTACTTTCTTAAACATTTAATAAGTTAAACTTAATATTTTTATTATCTTACTTACAACCTAGCTCTCTACAAAAATTGAACTTGAAAAACATTTATGGGTTACTTTTATATATTTTTTATAAAATGAACAACTTTTTCATATTTTTAAAAACATTTACTTTTGAAAATATTTATTCCGTTTTAAATAGTTCGCACTCTTTAAACAAATTAGTAACTAGTTAAATAAAACTATAACCTATTTGTTTTATAGAAAGCTAAAACAAGTTCTTCAACACAACTAATGCTCGTATATTTTAATAAAATACCTTAACAATATTTAATTTGTCCATATGGTTGTCATTTAAAAGCGAAAATGTCTGATTTATATCAAACCAGCCTAAGTTTATTAAAAGTAAGAAAAGCTAAAAACTTTCATGAAAACTATTCTGAGATTTCGAAGATTTATTTAAAGTGTTTGAAATAAAAGTTTCACACGTACCTGAGTTTTTTTTTTAATGTCTTAAACAGGTTTAACCTAGTCTGAGTTTTTTTAATTTTTTAAACTAGCCTGTTTACTTGGCAAGCCTGTTTAAGATATTATAATAGTATAGCAACATTAAAAACATACTGTTAAGCTACTTTAAATGTGTTTTCCTAATAAAAAATATTAATATGTTAGGTTTTTAGTGTCAAATCGAATTTTCATCAATATAATTTTCAAAATAAAGTTAACCTTATTTCTTCCTATTACGTTATTTCAACTGCTTTTATACACACTCGAATACAACATTTATTAGTATAACATCTATAATAGTAACTAAAGTATAAAAAACGTTAAAAAAATACTAAAGATGTAAAGAAATGACATTTTAGTTAAATAATGTGCATTACTTTTAAGCAAAATAAAAAACATTTGCATTTAGTTTATTTACTAAATACAAATCATAAGTTTAACGTATCCAAGCATTATTCATTATCTTTTTTCAGATAATAACTAGCTGTTATAAGAAATAAGTTATTATGATACTGAGAAAAAACTCTGGTGGAGTACTAATCTGTTTTTTTCATATTTCTAAGATAAGGCAATTAAGTCTTTTAATTGTTTTAAAATGTTATACAGGTACTTGTAACGAAATTAATCAAATTAGACCAAACTCAAAAAAGTTTAATTTAAAATATATTTTTGCTCATCGGGCCACATTTACATGCTGGCGGGCCGCAAAATTTTTGTTCGCGCGCCATATTCCATTCAAAAACAAAACTTGCTCGCGGGCCGCATTTTGCCGATCCCTGAATTATTTTATAACAAGTTCATAAGGTTTAAATAAAAATGGGTCTCTAACAAGAATATTGCTCAAAAAATGTAAAATAAATCAGTTAAAATCAAAAAATGGTTACAATTTAACAACTTCAGCTGTAAAATTAACAATGGTATCTGAATTTTATTTTAACAATGAACATCTGATATCTAGTAATTATCAACTCTGTAATCTTAAGTTTATGTACCACAACTTCTACATTTACTAGTATTAAACATTTATTAGTTGTATACCTATTCAATAATATTTTTAATTTAAATAACAACCTTAGTGTATCTGCATAAAATAGTTTTTTTTAATGCTTTGCAATTTAGGAATCTAAAAATTTAGTACTTATTTAATTGTATAGATTTGAGTATAGAATTAAATAGTTACGTTTTTTGATTATTTACAAGTTTGTTATAACAAGTTATCCTTAAATTATCAATCAATCAGTTCGCATATTTTGTGAATTTTAATCGTTTTACTTTTAAAAACTTAATAATATAAGCCTTCAATGTCAATAGCAATTACAAACTTTCAGCTTATATAACGATGCTATATACTTGTGTGCATAATACTATAATATATTAAATTATTTTTTATAAGTACTAAATATGGTTGCTAATATCAATAAATAATTTTTTGACATTAAGGCACAAGCATCGGAAAAAAAGTTAAAAACTAATATTAGTTAAAATTATAAAATATAATCACTTTAATTTGGAATCAACTTTATCAAGGGCTATCAAGACCTTTTAAAATAATCAATTAAACACGGTAAAAAATAAATACAAAAATTACCAATATCTTAAAATTTCAGGTAGTTTTTAATGTAAAAGAAAACATCAAAAACTAGCTTTAGATATAAAACCTAATAGCAGTTATACATTATTTATAACCATTAAAAAACAACTTACATAAACTATAGTGTTTCATACAGATACTACATAAAAAACCATTAACTTATGAAACAACTTATTTTAAAACCTTTTTAGTTGAAAACTAGTCCAAAGTGATTACTAATTAATATTTAAATTTTATCTGAATTTTTAATTTTGATAGTAACAATTTAATATACTTTTTTTTTATTAAATGAAATTATAATTATTAATAAAATGTATAATTCAAAAAATACCACACAAAATAATACATTAAAGTTAAAAAACTATGTAAGCTTAAGTTCATACTTTTAATTGGTCATAATAAGTTTAGTCATATATTTTTGATATAGTAAACTTTTATTTATTTTCAAAACCTTATAAAAACTTGAAGTAAAACTTAAATACCAGTAATAACTTTCTATACCTTTTCTTGACCAGATGATATCAAAGGAATTGATAGTTAGAAGTAAAAAACTTCAAGCAGAAATTTTAAAAAAATCTCTACATGGTTGCCACTGATCAAGCTGAGAAAAATTTCCTGATTTTTCACCAAAATTTTCCTAACTTTTCTAAATCAGTTTTACTTATATAAATTTTTCACTTAGTTTAATAAAATACTACCCAAACTATTTAATATCAAATCCTTAAATTAAAAATCAATTAAAAAAGAAAATACTTAAGTAACTGTAAAAAAAGACATAAAAAAGTAAACTATATATCTGTTATATAAAATATTTCCTCTTATCATTTAGTATAGAATTTGTAACAAATATATATACTCTTATTTATTTTAAAAACTTAAGTTACTCTACAAAAAATACAAATGATAAGTAAACTTAATCTTGGCATATACCTCTCTTGTAACTTAATTTATAAATTTAAACAACTTTGAAAAAATTATAAAGAGGTTAAGTATACACATTAACTTGTTACATAAAATACTAAACTAACTGCTTAGTTATAAAGAACTCAATTATTTAAAAAAAAACAAAAAATTTTTTGATTCTAAAATTATGCTAGATTATATTATACTTTTGTGTATATATCACAGTTTCACTATGGAAGTGTCCTTGCTACAGATCATCTATCAATACTAAAAAGCTTACAAAATCTACTTGTTCAAGTAGTGTACTTGTTCAATATGTTGATAGAAAATTGTTGCAGTTTTATAAAGGATATTTTACTAATTTATACCAGGTGAAGGCATTGGAAATAAAATATTTTTGTAAATTTCTAGGAAAATTTTGTAATTTTTTCTGACTTTAAAGGACTTTTAATTAATTTTTACCATTTGAAGGCTTTGGAAAACAAGGAATTTTGTAAATTTAAACTGACAAAATCTGACTTTTTTTTAATTTTATCAAATTTCTTGACTTTTTTCAAAACCCCCCATTTTTTCCTGACTTTTGTCATTTTTTTAAATTTTTCCTGACTTTTCCTGATTTCCTGACTTTTACTGACCGAGTGGCAACCCTGCTCTAGTGGCTGGTTATTTAATTAAAACTTAATCAAACATTTCCCTTAAACATTCAACTATTACTTTAAACTAAAAACAATCAGTAAGAAAGATATTGAAACACCACTTTTTTGTATAAGATAAACTAAAATTGACTTTCAAGAAATTATGAAAATTCATTTACAAATTAAAGTTGCATACTATTTGTTAAATAATTTTTGAATTGATGAATTTTCTTAAAACTATGAAATTTTTTGAATTTTTTTCTAGGTTTGTAAGCTATACCTTTAATCTTTCAGAAAGCAGTCCTTTGGCAATCATTATCTGTTATAACTTTTAATAATAGTGAAAAACACCAATACGTTATAAAAGATGCCAAGCATCATGATAGAAAGGGAAAATACTTTAATTAATTGAGTTTTGTATTAAGACCTTTAAAAAATTTAGATTATTATAAATGAAGTAATAATGTTTTTGGTTTGTAATGTTATTAGATACCTGTTTAATAAATAACTTAAGCATTAAAAATAAAATCTTTAAGTTTAGCCAAAAAAAAGTGTCTTTTGAAGCTTTACATGGTTGCTAGTTTTTAAAACACAAATTTAGACTGAATGAGCAAAGCTAGCCTTATTTACATCCATTGTATATATCTTACATCAAAAGCTAGCCTGAGTTAGCTAAGTTTTTGTAAAAACTGAAACAACATATTAATATTAAACAAACTATAATACTTGAAAATACATAAAAAAAGAGGTCTTATTTGCATAGGTGGGTCCACCATGTATTTAAAAAGTTGATCTTAGTTTGAACAGTTATATCTCAGCTGTCAGAAATGTTTAATAACTAAACAAAATTCAAAGTAACTTTTCAAGTATAAACAATCTAGTCAGTGAACTTAATTAGGATGTTGATGAATGCAAAAATCATAAACAAAAAAAGGCTGTTTTATTAAAACACTGTATTATCCTTCATTTTAAACCTATGTTCCTCAAATTTTTACAGTAAGCTTATTGCTATTATTTAAATGTTTTCAATGCACAAAACTTCATTAAAAAAATTATAAAAAAAAATATTTTAATCTAAAAATTTAGTTTTTGAATAATTCTAAAATTCCAACACAGAAAGTCTTTTAAACTACATGAAATTATTCCTGAAAATTTAAGATATTAGCTCGAAAAATGGAGGATATAATAGACTGACTAATAAGAATTTTTTTAAATTTTTGAAAAAAATGGCAATAAACAAATTGTTTTAATGGAAACTTACAAGAAAAATGTCCGTACCTAGGGTTGCCATAGGTTTATAAAAAAATCAGGTTTTCTGAATTTCTTCCAGGTTTTTGTACAAACAGTTTTGCTGTTAATTTTTAATACAAAATTATAATTAAGGTAAAAAAAATATTTAACAATATAAATATTGAAAAGATATTGTAATGCTACTTTTAATGTGTTTTATAATTAAAAAGCTATAAACAATACAAAAAATGTATAATATATAATGAACTTGTCAGACCTAATCAAAATTTCAGTTTTTACATGTAAAAGTTGTTTAAATTTACAAGTTTTTAAATGGTTTTGGTTTTAAAGTCTAGGTTTTTTCCAGGTTAAGGTGTTTTTTCTCTAAATTGTTAAATTTAAGGTTATTTTTTAAGTTTTATGGCAACCTTGTACAATCAAAAAGTTATTTAAAATTATCTTATAAAAACTAACTTTAAATTTATACCTTAAGCTTTCATATAGTATCAATGTTAGTTTGTTAAAAAATTTATCTCTTTATATAAACAGAAAAATTAAAAAAAAAAACAAGTTTAAAAAAAATATTTAAAAATTTTAAACTGTGTGGCAACCAAAGCAGATATTTTTTCATTTCCTACTCAATTTTTTTTTAATTAAATATTTTTTTTCTTTTGGTCGAAACATTCAATGCAAAAATTTGAAGTCAAAATTAACTTTAAGCAATATAAAAAAGAAACTAAGTGAAATTCTAAAGATATGCTATTTTCATCAGTGGATACACAGCAATAAATAAAAGATAAATTTAATGGCATAGGGGTGGAGGGGTAAACACCCTTTTTTGGTTTTTGATCTTATTTTATATAGTTTTTACTGAGCTACAAAATACTTTTTACAGATTTTAAAAATTCAAAATATTTATTGAGATATAGCCGGTCAAAGTCGGAGGCAACAATAGGTTACTTATGGGAGGCGCAAACTAAAACAGCAATAATAGACTATTTCACTAAAAATCTATCTTCTCCTACGTTTTTTGAGATAACTACCTCAAATTTTCAGGAAATGTTCCTTGATATATTTAGAAAATTCTGTCTGAAATTTTCTTTTTATATTAAAAAATAAAAAAAATATATAAAGTATAAACAAAAAAACAGTTTTTTTTTTAGTTTTTTTGTTATAAAATTTTAATTTTTTAATTTTTTTAAATTCTGTTTCAACAGAATTTTTTAAATATTGCAAGGAAAATTTCCTAAAAATTTGAGGTAGTTATCTCAAAAAACGTAGGAGGAGATAGATTTTTAGTGATTTCTAGTTATTTGCCGTTTTAGTTTGCGCCTCCCATAAGGATCCTATTGTTGCCTCTGACTTTGACCGGCTATATCTAAAAAATTATTTTGAATTTTTTAAATCTGTAAAAATCATCTTGTAGCTCAGTAAAAACTATATAAATTAAGATCAAAAACCAAAAAAGTGTGTTTACTCCCCCCCCCAATGCCCTTAATTTATATAGTAACAGTAGTAAACTTCAAATAATAGTCACATATAAAGTCAATTACACAAAACTAATCAAAACACTAATTATTAAAGCTGATAAAATACAAACATTATTTTATTATGATCATTGGTTAATTTTATAACTAGACATCTGAAGAAAAGAATCGAAGAATATATTCCTGTTTGCATTAATAAGTTTTTGAATTTAGCCAAAAAAAAAAGAAAAGATTTCTAATAAAATTATGAATGCAATAAAAAAATTTGGTATTGCGGAACATTTGGTGAACAATCAGAGTTGTGCTTTGGAGAGATTGTGTGTTATAACATTTTTGACTTAATTAAAATAGAAGCTATATGTATTTTAAACAGAAAACCTACCCTTTGTTGGCAAAAATAATTTGACTATAGTGTTACTTTACTTACTAAATGCTCTTTTTGGTGTTTTCTTGTTTGTATTTAATCAGCCTTAATAATTAGTATCTTGATTAGTTATGTATAATTGACTTTATATGTAATTATTATTTGATGATTACTTCTGTTATTTTTTAAGTTAAATTTATCTTTCATTTATTGCTATGAATCCACTGATAAAAATAACATGAAATATATTTGTATTTTGCACTGAGTGTCTTGTTTATATTGTTCAAAATATACAAGTTCATCTTAGAATTGAAAGAAAATAATTCATAAAGCTTGAGTTAACATTAAATAAATATATTAAAATTCAGGGTTACCACTATTTGAGTTAAAAAAACTGTCCTTTGTGACGTTAAACTGTCTTGAGTCATCTTAAGTACTTTTAATCCTTAAAAAAATCTCAAGTATTTTTTTTCTAATATAAACAAACTAAACAAAATGAGTACAAATTAAGTTCTTTAAAAATAAATGGGTTATAAAACATCAGTCTTGGGTCAGCTTGAGTTTAAAAAAGTTTTTTTTAACTTTTCAAAACTAAATATCAAGTTCTTTAACTAAATTGGTTATAATAAACAGGGTTGCCACTACTTTTGATAAATTTCTTCTAGGTTTTCTGAATTTCTTCAAATTTTTTTAAAAAACACAATTTTAGGGTCTATTTTTAGATTAAAGTTGATATAGTTGAGTTTACAGTTAAAACTGTGTTGAGGGCATAGGGGGGTTAATTACCTTTTTCACAATTTGATCTTATTTTTTATAGTTTTTACTAAGCTACAATATGCTTTTTACAGATTTTAAAAATTCAAAATATATTTTGAGATATAGCCGGTCAAAGTTGGAGGCAACAATAGGTTCCTTATGGGAGGCGCAAACTAAAAAGGCACAAATAGATTATTTCACTAAAAATCTATCTCCTCCTACGTTTTTTGAGATAACTACCTCAAAATTTCAGGAAATGTTCCTTGATATATTTAGAAAATTTTGTTGGAACAAAATTTAAAAAATATATAAAAATTTGTTTTTTAATTTTTTTTTAAATTTGTTTTGACAGAATTTTCTAAATATTGCAAGGAATATTTGCTGAAAGTTTGAGGTAGTTATCTCAAAAAACGTAGGAGATAGATTTATAGAAACTTCTAGCTAGTTTGCGCCTCCTATAAGGAACCTATTGTTACCTCCAACTTTGACCGGCTATATCTCAAAAAATATTTTAAATTTTTAAAATCTGTAAAAAGCATCTTGTAGCATAGTAAAAAGTTAATAAAATATGATCAAATTGTAAAAAAAGTGTTTATCCCCCTATGCCCTTAAGTAGTATAACAACATTGAAAAGATACTGTAAGACTACTTTAAATGTTTTTTTAATAAAAAATATTTTTGAAGATGACAAGAATTTTAATCTATATTATAGATTTTTTATGTCAAATCAAAATTTTAGTACTTAATATGTAAAAATTGTTTAAAAATGCAGATTTTGTAGTGACTTTTGTTCAAATTCTAGGTTTTTTCAGGTTTTTTTTTTTCAAAATTTCTCAAATTTTAGGTTTTTATCTTAAATTGTCAAATTCCAGGTTTTTCCAGGATTCCAGGTTTTATAGCAACCCTGTTAATTAAAATAACATAAGATTGTAACTTAACCTCATTCAAAATCTAGAAAAAATCTGTTCTGATATTATTGAAAAACCTTAACGTATCCAAAAATTTTCATAAATAAACAAAACAACCCGGAGTCATCCTGAGTTTAAAATTAAAATCAAAATATACTGAACTATCTTGAGTCATCCTGAGATTTTCAAAAACTTCAAAATAGTTTGAGTTATCATGAGTGTAGTATTCTGAGTGTGTGGCAACCCTACAAAATACTTGAGAATGACATCTATTTCAAGACCTAGAAAAAAGTTGGACTGATATTTTCAAAATATCTTATAACTTGCCTGAGTTTTAATTTTTAATTCAACTTGCATGTTTTAAAAAGAGTTTTAAAAACTTCAAACTTGCCTGAGTTATCATTAGATTTTCTAAAATTTCAAACTGTCTTAAGTATCCTGTGTATGTGGCAACCCTAAAAAGTAAATATTTTAGCTATTTTTTTAAGTTTTTAAGAAAATAGGCTGCAGTAAATGTTTTATATATGTGTTATTTGTATAACTTATGCAAAATGACTGCAGCTAAAAATGTTTATTTTTGTTCAATAAAAACCATCATGCAGTGTACTTATGTTTTAGAAAAAAAGCCAACATTTAAGTTGTGAAAAAATGTGGACCCCTATTATTTTCAGAATTTTAAAAATTGTTGTAGAAGTAATTAACATGATAAATTTACTTCCACTTCAATTTATAAACAATTTTTAGAAACAATAGAATATTCTATGTTCGTCTTAAAAAAAAATCTAAAAAGAATTATAATTAAACAATATCTAAAAATAAATATGCTTAAATATATCTTTAAGTAAATGTAATTCAGTTACAGTATGATTTATTATAAACAAAAGCAACTATTTAAAAACTTTTACAATAAAATTCAATAGCAACTATAGTTTTATTTTTATTTATACAATATATTTGTATATTAATAAAATTAGAAACTATAATCTTGGTTTAGTAAAAACTTTTTAATTGAAGTTTTATTTAGAAATAACTAAAAGTTTAAGTTAACATATTTTAATTAAAAACAAAAAAAAATTATTTAACTTATCACTAAAATAATAACTCAATCTTTTAATTTTGAAAATTATTTATTACCATTGGAATAATAACAGTCTTACATGTAAAAACAGAAACAGTTAAAAGTGTTTACTTTTTCCAGCAGTTGTTCTCATAATCCCACAATGAGGGGTATCCAGTGATGGGATTGTGGTGAGTTTTCAGCTGCCACACAATTTGATCCTTGACCATTTCTTCACTTCTCAAGTATTCATCACGGGGCACTTGAATGTACTCTCTGATTACAAATCCGAGTGCAAGAGCAAATGAAAGGTAAATCATTGCACAACCAATAGCTGTCTTCCATCTGTCTGTTCCTTGGGAAAGTTCAGCAATGGACATTCCAAAATACATGTTGTATAAGTCATTTTGCTCATCAACAGACAACTCTTTCCAGTCACCTAGTTCCTTTTCTTTGAGAGGCTTTAGCTCTTCTGGAATAACAATCATTCGTGGTCCTGATGGAATTGGGTGCCTCAGACTCTCATGAAAGTAAGGGTCATCATGTGGGTCAAACTTTAAAATGAAAGCAGGTTTGACATTAGCAACATCAGAGCCAGCTCTAGCTTGAATTCTGATGGCATTTAGTCTTAAAGCCTTCTGGGCTCCACGAAGCATAATCAAAGTCATATTTCCTAGGTGAATTGCACAAAATTTAGGGTTAAAAATTTAACAACAACTAAGGTTTGCCAAGCAATCTAGCTATTCAAGGTCTTGATGAAAAAAGTTATTTCGCCTTTACTACTTTCTAAAAAAAAACTTAAGCAGGGACGCAATATAAATTTAGATAGTAAGACGAGAACGTAGCAAAACTTCTTTTAACTTTTTTTAATTATTTTGTAACCAAAAATCAAAGCAATACAAAATGTTTGTTTAAATAGACAAGTCAAACTTTTAAAAAAAATTAAACAGTTTTCTAAGTAAGAACTTTAAGCGTTAATATATGTTATAAAAAGTTTATACAAACTTAAATTCTTATATATTTATTTATTTGAGCTTATCGACGAAAAACATTAAAAATTAATTATAATAGATTTAAAATTATCTTCTGTTGATTTTTAAGAAATAAAAAATCTTTTTCTTTCATTGAAATATAAGATGATTTAAATAAAAGAAAGTTGTTTATTATTTTTTTTTTAATATCAGTTTTCAATTTATACCTATCGAAATATCTAAGGTTCTTAGTATTTGAAACGAACTTTTTTTTAAGTTTAAGAAATACAATGATTATAGTTAACTCATTTTAATGATTAATGCCTTAACTGTTTTTGCTTTTTAATTTTTTTAATAAGCATCAATAACAATTAATTAAACTATTTTTTTTATTGCTTACTTGAAAAACTAAGTTTTTTATAACCCTACTTATAAAAAGGTTTGTTTTATTTAATAAAATAAGTAAAAAAATATATTATAAATTACTAATAATTCTTATTTTGTTTACAGCTTTTGCAATAATTACCTGAAAAAATAAATGAAATAGTAAAATAATTGAATATGCTTGTTATTAATAACATAAGTTTTTTTTTCATTTTTTTATCGCGTAACGACGTTTTGCTGCTAAAGCAGTTTGCCATACAAAATAAAATAACGATAATTTATAAATAAGATTAAAAAAAACTAATAACATTTGCTAATTATTATTAATGTGTTTAATAAGCAAAATTAAAAAACTTCAACTAAAGAAACTTAAAAAATTTAGTTAAATGGTAATGTTGAAAATGTAAACTTCACAAAAAAGTAGTTTAGATTACTTTTTTTTCCTTTCTTTTCAATTTCATAGAATTGTTTAAAAAAATCTTTTTGTTAATTATTTTTATTAGAAAGATATACAAATTAATCCTTTTGAAAACTCGAAAGGTTTTTTTATTAGTTTCGTTAAGAGCTCAACAGAAAAAAAAGTTAAATACTGTACTGACATAAATAAAAATTAACACAAATGAAAGTCTTACTGAAAGTTTAATTAAAATTATTTACGTCATAAAAAGTTAAAACTATGTAAATATTAAAGTTTTTTTATCATTATTTTGTATTTCTACTTAGTATTGTTTATTAAACGACAAAAAAGTTGATTAAAATATTTTTTCCGGGGACTTGGTGCACGAAGAACAATTTTATTATTAAGTCGGACACCACGGGTCTTGTTCAGGACAGGAATGTGTAGTAAACGTTAGCAAATATTATAAGCAGTTAATTTTTTCTCAGCTTCTTATAAATCTTTGTTGTTTTACTTAAATTTTCGCAGCTTTACTTTTGTCTGATGAACTAATCTTGCAGCGAAACATCGTTACGTATTTAAAAGTTAAAACTTAATCTATTTAAAATATTCTTGTGTTAATAATCATTAACTTGCACATTACCTGCGTATGTCTTAATGTTATTGATAATACTTTGACGATTTAAAAAGAAATACGTAAACAATTAAGGACAGTACAAAAGCTGTTTGTAACAAACAGAAAATATTTGCTGACCTATATCAAAGCTACTTACTTCTTTTAATATTTACAACTATAAACTTAACAAAATATAACTATTAAATTAAGTCTCTCATATACTATTTAAATACTTAAGACTTTTATTTATTTAGTCGCGTTTTTAATTACTTTATATATAAATAAGTATTTTCTATTTTTTTATTTTCATAAGGATTGCTTTAAACTAAACAATTTTAAGTTGTTAAACAAATCTAGCTAGAATTAGCTTAAGAAGTAATCAAGTTTTGTTTTTTATAATTTACTAAGATTATGTTTAAATTTATTTGTCAAAAAATGTAGAAATTAAAACTAAACTAAATTTACAATAGTTTTAAATAATAGAAACAAATTTATATGTCAATTTTTGATCAACGTTTTGATTTGTATATAATCAGCATTTTTAATATTTTTTATCAACTTTATTGTCGAAATTAAATTTTAAGCAGCTCACTTTGAAAACAAAATACATAGTTGGTTTGTTAGTAATACACTAATACTTTCTTAGTATGTCTTCAAAACAGTGATGTTTCAAGTAAAGCTTCGTTGAATCTAGCGTTTCGTACACATGTATTTTGCTTTTTACTTTCTATGGTGGTCACTAGACACTGGACGATTTAAAATTAGAAACTGTAGCGTTTACGATCTAGCAGCTAAAAAACAAGCTTAATGTCATATGTAACGGCAATGTCATATGAAAGTGCTTTTAAAAATGAAGCTTAACTATTTCTAGCTTAAGTTTTTTCGACTTAGTTTGTTGAGGCTAGTAGTTTGTTAGAATATCACCATAGAAAAGTTGCCAGATTTATGTACAGAAACAGTTTCACAACTACTCGATCAAAAAAATTTATGTCGCTAAAACAAACAATGTTTAGAATTTAGATTTTTTATAATTCTGGTAACCTTGCCTGCACCATAACATTTAGAGTTGCTAGGTTGTCTAAAAAAGTTCAAACTATAAAGAGTATTTATTCAATTTAAAAGAAGTTATTTAGAAACTTGACACACGCTGTATAAACAGTAGTGATGTGATGTATATATTTGTTAATTTTAATTTTAATTATTAGTTAGAATGTTTGTGAAATATGTAGATGTTATGATTAGATTTTAATACATTTTTAAAAAAGTTTGTTCATTAAAGCAGCTATTTAATAATTAGTTTGACTTAAAATTGATTAAACAAAAAAGTTGTAGTTTATAACACTTACTTCTTCTAACAAATCTAAAATCTTTTTTATAGATAGATAAACATGTGGTAATTCAATAAACAATAAAAAAATTTGAATAAACCAATTTAAAGGTCATCGGCGATTTTCGAGCACTCATTAAACAGTTGTGACTGTGCAAAGAATTATAAAGATAATCATTTTTTAATTATAAGGAAAGCACGTAATGATTATTATCTAAGTGTTTTAGAATTTTTATTTATAAAAATGTTTAAACCTTATTTATGCAAGCAATAATATGTTTATAAATTTAACTTTTATAAGTTGTTATGATTGTTGTTTGTCGCTTATTTTGTTGTACTTTTTGTTTGTTTTATTTTTATCTTAATACGTTTGTTTATCATAGTTAAATTACTAATTAATTAGTTTGTAATTATAATATTGTTTATCTATCTCTAATTAATTTTGCTTAATTATGCCAATTCTTATTAATTGAAACTTATGAAACCTATAACTGTTTATTTACTCAAAATTTAATTTTTGAATTAGTTGCTAGCCAAAGTAATCGATTTTATTTGTCTGCTCAATAAAAATGTTTTTGAATGAATCATGTCTCAAATTTCTGTTTAGTATATGTAGAACAAAAAAGTTATATAACATAATAACACTAACCATTTAAATTCGTTTACTCGTGGCATTAGTAGAATATTATACGAACTTTTAAGATATGTTACTAAAAATAAAAAATAAAGCCAAAATGTCAATTTTTAAATATATGAATATTCTCTTTTTTGTTGCGAGTTAACTGTTGTGCCTAAATAATTATTTTCTTACATAGTTTATTTTGCTTATACTTTTATTTATATTTTTTGTAAGACTTTGGCCTGCAAAAATATATATAGTAAACAAACCTTCTCCGCCCTCCGGCCCTTGAGATAGAACAATTTTTTTCAAAGAATAAAAATTAGACTTTATTGTGTCTTGTCTACTATTTAGTCAAAAATTTGTTTACTTTTTACAGATTTAGTACTGAGTTGAGTATTTGATTGCCGAGTTGGTACCGAACCTTTATATTTTAGACCTATTTGTTAGTGTTAAATCTGTAAAACTTTAACCCAAACAAAAATATCTTCTTTCTTTCGAATGAAGTTCTTCACTTTGTATAAAAACTGTTTTTTATATTAACCTAAGATTCCCACGCCCGTTTCTTAAAAATGTTATAATTACTCTACAAATAATATACTTGAATACAAAATTTATTTAAAATAATAAAAGTTCGTCAAAGGACCTCGGTGTGCGAAAAGACCTTTCAGTCATCGATCTAAAAAAGGAATTTTTAGGTTTTAGCACTTATATTTTTCAATCATAAATAAATTTTAGTTCTTCTTAATTAGAAAGTTTTCAAGATCGATGCTAATATTAATTGATGATTAATATTAATTTTTTTTGGTTAAAGTAGAAAAAAATAACTATTTAATGTGTTCTTTTTGATTAATAATTTTTAACAATTTAATTCTCTTTAATATTTAGATTAAATGTTTTTTTACTTCAAAAACCTTTCAATCATATGGTAAATTCTTAAATGACTTATGTTGTTTTGAATTTTTTTTTATTTGTCATCATCAGTTAACTTTTAAAATATTTACACTTTTGATAACCTTAAACAACATGTTTACTATGAAAACTTTTTTTTTTTTTGCTATAGCTATATTAAATTGAAGTACTTATTATATTTAGCATAGTATACTTCAAACAACAAAGGTTATCTTGTTTAGTCTAGTTTTGCAAGCTAACTGCATTAGATCTCAAATAAGGTTAAAATTATAAAATAAACAAGTGAGTTATTAAAACCACAAAGCACGATATGCTGTAAGAACACGTCAGGGTAATATTGTTATAGCATAGTCCCTCCATTTGTATTTTAGCAGAAGTATTTTGGAGTAAAAGCATTTGAATTTTTTTGACGAGCTTTTTTAGACATTGAAGCTTGCAGTTTTTACTGTTATTTTGACCCATAAAATAAACCAAATTTTTAAACACTCTAAAACTTAATACTTTTTCTGATATTTTTTATTTTCAGCAAAATATAAAAATAGTTTTAAAATGTTTTTGTAAAACGTCGAAGTTTTTCACTTTTAAAATCCTTAACTTTAATGTATATAACATTTAATATTCAGTAATTAATTTTAGTAGTCTATAAAAAATTTACTTCAAACGTTTGCTAAGCTAGTGGCTAAGGAAATGAAAAAACAACTGTAAAAGTTTTGATTGAGTTTCATTTAAATTTTTGAAAGTTTTTGGTTGTTAAGGCAAAAACTATAGTTTCTTTTGTTTTTAAGGTTGTAAATTGTAATGATTACAAATGGTTTAAACTAGTATTTATATTTAATATTTATTTAGTTATAACTATATTCAAAGTTTGTTAAAATCTATAATTGTATACACATACCATATCAGTCTTAAATTAAAACTGAACTCGTTAGAAAAACGTGTGTTCATTTAAAAATTTACAAATTGTTAAAAATCAACCTACTCGCAAAAAACTACCATGTTAGTTTTTTGATTGTGTTAGTTTAGGTAACATATTTAGTGAAACAAATTTTTGATGTATACAGCTGTTTTTTAGATAATTATTTAGCCTATTTCAGTTTTGATAGCTTTATTTTATTTTGATTGCAACATTAGGTTGTTAAGTGTTGGAAATTATAGGGGTTTAGTTCTTAAACATAGTTATATTGAATTTTATGTTAGATTTTATTTATCATCCTGACAGTTATTATTGGTTGAAATTTCTAAAGTAACCTTAATTTAATTAAACTGTTATACAAGTTTCGCATGAACACTTATTTAGTTTTAGGATTAGCAAACATATAGATTAGTTAGTCGTTAATAAAAAAGTAATCTATTTGTAGCAACAAAAATTATACTATTTTTAATTAAAATACATGTTTAATAGTTTGTAATTGTGAGATGTAGAATATCAAAAAATACAAATACCTTGTGTTGACTAATTTCTTTTTTTAAATTTAGACAAAATATGAACAAAAGTGATAAAATTTGCTTTAGATAAGTTTAACCTTTTTCTATTTGCTCAAAAAACCAGTTGTGAAAATAGTTACTCAAAAAAGTAACTAACTTAGTTCTAAAAATTAAATAAAACAGTTAAAAATGTTTTCTTGCTAAAATTAAGGTCTTAAAATTTAATAAGTATTTTTATAAACTTTTAGCTAAGTTAGAAAATTAAGCAGATTTAAGAAAGAGTATAAAAGTAAACAATTAATGAAAAAAACTGTTAACTAAGGGATCTGATTTAAATAAAAATGAAGTTTTAATAGTGTTGTTTTTCAAATAGGGTATCAATTATGTTGAATTTTTTTATTCACCTTTAAAATAGTCATTCAATCAACTAAAAACTGAATTAATAAATCCTTATAGTAGTTATATTAAAGCTCCTAGACCCGACCTAATAACCCTTTAATTAAAAAAACAAAACCGAAACCAACCTTCCTAAAAGTAAAACTTAAAGTAAAATTTAACTTTTTGCCTATTAAGACAATTTAAAAAAGTCATCAAAAGTTATTTACTAGTACATTAATCAAGAGATCTTATAGCACAAATTTTTTTATTTTAAAAAATGTTTATAAAATAGTTTTGAAGTACTTAATTATATTCTAACTCAATAAACTTATTAAGAAAACATAAAAAAGCCCATAGTTAAAGATATAACAAATTTAATAATAGTTCGTTCTTCCGTATTGATTTGTGTTAATATTTAATTAGTAAACAAACTTTTCAGCAATAATATTCAAACAAAATGGATGACACCGGTTCATCAGCTAGATCCGATGATATAAGGCTTTTACCGGTTAATTATTTTTAACTATTTAATATTTATTTATCTTTATATTATAACAAAACTATTGATACTATGATTCGTTCATAAATGCTGTATAAAGATTAGTGATGTACCGGACCCGGATCCGGACTTTTTTTCAAATTAGAATCCGGCCTGATCCGGATATCAGACAAAAATGGCAATATCCAGCCGGACTCGGATAGTGAGTTCGGTACATCACTAATAAAGATTAAACTAGTTCGAGTATTTGATAACAAAACAAACGCATTACCTTTTATTAAAACAGCTTTAAAAATATTTGAAAAACTAAAACAAAAAGAATTGAAAGAGTAAATATTTATATGTTAGAGGTCATTCTTTAGGAGAATTGGTAAGTTTCATACTACATAAGACTACAATAACGCTTTTAATTTAGATAAATTATAGCTGAAATTTGGCGTTAAGGTTGTTTTTATCAAGCTATTTTTAAAAGTTAAAAACTCTAAACCCATATTTTGAAACATTTTAAAGATTTTGTTAATTAATTAGAAAAATATTTAGTAGTTGATTTAGTTTTATTAAGACAATTTAGCTTTAATAGTAAAAGTATATTAAAAAAATGTCTTGAATAAAGTATATCATTATGTAACATTAACTAGTTTTTGTAAATTGTCGATCTAATAGAGTCGCGATTACTATTTTTAAATTCTATGTAGTTTTTTACGTAAAAGGTGTGCTTTTTAGTAATTCACAATCTATATTGAAATAAACTACGTTTCACAAAATTGTAAATTATATTTTATTATAATTTTAAATAAAAAGTAAAAATAAGTAAAAATAGAAATTACACTATAAAATTCTCTAATATATTTCTAGTTGAACCAAGGGTTAAATTGGAAATTTCATATTCTTATTTAAATTCTATTTAGATAAGACCTACAATTTGAAAATCCGCTTTTTGGTGAAACATTGTAATTATATTTCTTTAAAGTATGAATTATTAAGTATTTTATTCACATATCATTGAATATGTTCTTCTATTATTAAGACAAGTTAACTACTAATTTTGATTAGTAATTTGTTTTAAGCTTCTTATGTATAAAATTTTGCTGTTGTTCATGTTAGCTTCACAATGTAAAACAAAATTTTCACATTGTCAATAAAAACAGGAACTAGGTTTGTATTAAAGTTTTTATTTACAAAAATTAAAGAACTGGGTTAGATAAAAGACTTTGCATTCTGCTTTACTGGTATTTTCTAATTGTTTAAACTTCAGCTAGCATAAGTACTAATCATGACCTTGAGGAACACGCCTGTAAAATTTAAATGCAAATTTAAACTTAAAACAGTCTGACAAAAGACTTGAATTAACACTATACTCTACACTAAATGCTGCAACGCTTTTCACAGCTTTAAAAACAAGAACTAAGGAATATGTAGGTAAGTATAATGATGACCAACATAAAAAAAGCATAGCAGTCAGAAACGCTTTAATAAGAACGGTGAATATTAAGTGATCGAAAATATATCAAAAGTTTAAGTTTATTATTATTAGACATTGTTTAAATAAAATTCTTTTAAATTAGACTTGAAGCTATTTCTGTACTAAACCAGGGGTCAGCGAACTTTGGCCAAATGCAGCCTTAAAAATAAAAACCCCTTTTTTTTAAACTAAAACTAACGATTTGTGTTGAAAACTTAAAATAAGCTCTAAATGTTAATCTATAACTAGTCTTTTAGTATTCCTTAATATACTGAAGTTTAAAATTTATTACTATTTTTTTCCAAATACAATTGTTTTAAATAAATCCAAATAGTGAAGACTTTACTTTTTATGTAGTGAGATCTGCAAAAAATTAGAAACTTATAAAAGGCTTTCGAACAGAGTTACCAGAAAGCCTTTCGGTTTGGTCTCCTACTTTTCTCAGGAGAACACTAAGCTTCAAAGTTCAAACTTTTGAATAAAATAAAACAAACAAAACATACTTGAGTGAAAAGCTACAAAACTATTGAAAGTATATATCTCACAAGCAGTGATGTTAAATCGGAGAGCGAAAAATCCCCGCAGTAGAATAAAAAAATAAAAAGCATGGCAATAGAATTAAAATTTCTTATGAAAGCAAAAGCTGTATTTTACAAGTTGAGAACATAAAAGTTTCATATATTCAATTACACCAACATATTTAAAAGCATATTGTTTTTATAAATATGAATGCCTTAAATGTAAGTTTATGTTTTAGTTTTAAGTGTTTTAAGTTAGTTAAAACTTAAAAAATTAACATGCATTATTAAAGTTTTAAAATTAAGTGAATTACTCAAGCGTACGATTTTGGCTTATAAATTTCTTTTTTCTTCTAGCTCTCTCACTTTTGCGCTAAAACTTTGCGTCTATTTGTAAAGTTCTTAAATGAAGAGAATAACTCGAGCGCGCTCCAGCGTACCACTCACTTTTCACTTTAGTTTCTTTTATTTCTCCAAATTTCTCTCAATTTACTATAGAGCTTTAAAGCGCGTGTTTACAATTAAAACAGCTGTATTTAACTGCCATCTTGATTATAACATGACTGCTCACAAGTATGCTACCGAACCTCAAAATCCTTATTTAAACTTTAGCGACACTAGTACTGTTTTTTTTTTCATAAACTTTTATAAAGTTAATTAGAAACAGTAGCAATACAGTAGCCAAGTACTTACGTCCTCAATCTCTAACTAACCTATTTACCAAAAATAATAAGTCTTGAATTTAGACTACTATATCCTTACCTTTAACCTACTTAACCCGAAGCTGGTTAAATTGTAGTTGTGTATATTTTTTTCTTATATCTTTATAATTAATTTAAGTTAGAAAACCGATATTAAGTTTGAGCAGTACTACTGCAGCTGATAAATTTACAAAACTGAATATTTATCAAATAAAAGTTATTTAAGAAAATATAAGATGTGACTTTTAGCACATGTTTTGGGTTTTCATGTAAGACCCAATAGAAATTTTCGTAAGAAGCTTCCTTGATCTCCCAATGGCCTTAATCCTAGATTACTTAGTGCAACCACATTTTGTTAGTTTTTCTTTGTTCTCTAGCCATTTCGAACTTGTGGGCAGTAGAGTGAATATAACTTGTATTTTTTCTTATTTTGTGAAAAAAAACATCAGTATGTACTTATCCTCTTCTAAGATTTTTTATAACATGTTTCTTCACTTCCTCTTTAATGATTGACACTTATTTATATAAAATGTTGAAAATAAAACTATACTTTTAAGGAACAAAAATATTCCTGATGGTTCCTAATTTGGCAATTAATAAAGTGATAGTCTATTATATTTAATTTAAAATCTGCCTTTGGAAAATTTCTTCTAATAATTTTGCATTTTGGCTAACAAATACAATTTAGCTAGGATGACATTACTTATAAAAAAGTATCAAATTTTTAATCCTCAGAAATTTTTCAAAAGTTACTTTAAGGCCATAGGGGGGGGGTCTGACTTTTTTACAAAAATTAACTTTGGCTTTTATATGAAAGCTTTAAATACAAACTAAAAGCCAATTTTTATAGAATTTAAAAATATCATTTAACTTTTGAGATATTTTATTTTTTGTAAAAAGTTTCCCATGGACCACAAATTTTTTGAGGTCAACTTTCTCATAAATTTAAAAATTCACTAAAAATCTATTTCCTCCTTCATTTTCAAGCAATCTTCTTCAAATTTTCAGGAAATGTTCCTTATATTAAAAGGAAAAAACGTTACTTTAGAGTTTTCATAATGTAAAAAAATAAAAATTTTATCACAAAAGTTAAAAAAAAGTGTTTTGTTTTCAAAAAAATAATATTCTTACAATTTTTTTTAAAATCCTAAGTAACATTTTTTTGTTATTGTATAAAGATTAGACTGTGAAAGTTGAAGAAGATTGCTTGAAAAATGTAGGAGGAGATAGATTTTAAATAAAATAGTCTTTTTTAGTGGTTTTAGTTTTCCCTTTCCATAGGGAGCTTATTATGCGGCCCAGCTTTGACTAGTCATATCTCAAAAAATAATATGAGTTTTTTTTAATAATAAAAAGCATCTTCAAGCTTAGAAAAACTCTTTAAAATAAGATCATCTTGTAAAAAACACGACTTACCCTCCCTATGGCCTTAACATTTTGGTTCTTGTAAATCACTGTTTCAAAGTGATCCAGCGCCAGAAACTATTTTTTTTTCGGATCCGGTCCGCCAACTGAAATGTTGCCCACCCCTAGTCTAGAGTATGTAAACATACAGAAGTACTTCTCAAACTTGTATTTAAAGCTTGTTGATATTTATAGTCTTTTAATTGGATTGTTTTTATTTGAAAACATTAGTTATGTTTCAAAGCACCAATGGTTTGGTCATTTAATCTGGAATCCTGAAATGACCTGGAGTTTTAAAACTTAGCCAAAAAATCTGTTGTTTAAAAAAAAAAAACTGAAGTTCTTGAAAAATTTTAATAGGTGAAATATTTATAATAAATGGTAAGGGAATTATGTATTTTTGTTTAAAACTTTAATAATTATAAAACACATTTAAAGTAGCATTACAGTATCTTTTCATTAACTTTATACTGTTAAAAACAGTTTTTTAACTTAACTTTTATTTCTATCAAAAAGATATTGAACATTTATGGTTTTACTAAATAATTTCTTTTCGGTACTAACTTTATATAAAAATTTAAGACAACAATTCATTTTGCAGTATGTTTTATTTTTGTTAACTAAAAATTTTTCAATCTACCCTTTTCAATAGTTTTTGTAGATAACTAAATAGATTTTTCTAAAATAGTAAAATTAATAAAATTGTAAGACTATGCGTCATAATAGGAAAATAAAATTACATGTACTAGGCGATGCTAATATAAAGTTGTTTAACAAAATTTAAAGTATAAAGCTTAAGTACTAGAAATTGAAAGTATTAATAGCAATTTTAATAAGAGGAAACCGACTTATTTAAACTTTCTTAAAATAAAACTTATGGTTTTAAAGTCCTGGAAAAATTCAAAACCCTTACAAAAGTTTCATTAAAACTTTTAGAAAAAAAGGGCATCCTGTAATACTCTTTATTATTTGTTTTCAAGTTTGTATTAGGTTCTATATTTATGTAACTTGTTTTGAATTAAATAATTTAAATTTCTCAACTTATATGTCTTTAAGGATGTTTATAACTTCAACGTATATAACATTATAATTTTTTTTTCTAGTCTTACCAACAAAATTCTTAAAAGCGTAACATAAGCACAAAAATTTTTTTATCCAAGTTTAGTATATTTAAGATTTATTTTTGTTGTTAAACCATTAGTTTTTATTTTTGTTTTACTTACATTTATTTTGTTCAAAAAATTTTTTTCAGACCTATTTACAACAACTGAGGATCTCCTATATGCAAGTATAGGAGTGAAACATTGTTTTGTTAGTAATAAACTGTTAAAATAAATATTAGGTTCTATATGTAAGTTTTCTTAAAACAAAATTTAAATTAAACTGAGACCAATAGTATTTGTAAAAATTATAGAACTTGTTTTAAAAGAGAGATTTGAAAATTGAATGCCAGTAAT
This sequence comes from Thalia democratica, assembly GCF_965202585.1. Classification (NCBI taxonomy): domain Eukaryota; kingdom Metazoa; phylum Chordata; class Thaliacea; order Salpida; family Salpidae; genus Thalia; species Thalia democratica. Next base: position 34,569,314 of record NC_139170.1, on the reverse strand, counting down.
TTTGACCAAAATCAGCTTTCTGTTTTTATCAAATTTGAAATGAATTTATAAATAAATACAAGGATATTTTTAACTGTATCAAATAATTACAAGATAAGTTGTGAATATCTGAAAACAACTCACTCATTAAAGATTAAAATTTATGTTTTGTGAAAGACTGTTTCTAAAGACTTGTGTTTAGTAAATTTAAGTTATAATAAGCTTTGTTTGTTTTTGATTGAGATCATCTACTTAATTTCCATATTAAAAACAGTTCTGCTTGTAGAGTTTTCAAATTTAGGTCAAACTAAAAATCAATAAATAATCCGGCTACAATTTTTGTAATTGACAAAAAAATTATAGTTTAATTTTTCTTACAAGGTCTAGTGTTGTGTTTAAATAAACTTGAAAATGAACACTTCACCGAGCAGAGCGTTTATAATGGGAGGTCTGCTCCTGAACCTAGCCTGCTCGCTGACAATTGTCTTCCTCAACAAGTGGCTCTACTCTCGCATCAAGTTCCCAAACATCACTCTGACCTGCATACACTTCTTGACTACATCATTAGGTATAATATTAATATATTCAAGTTTTAACTACATTTAGTTGTTATATTGTGTTTAAACTATGTATATAAAGTAGTACAATTTTTGTTTAGTAAAAATAATCTTTGAACAGCTTTTTTCCGGTGCATAACTTACTAAAAATATATAACAGAATACATTTTATTTTCTTTAAATTTATTTAAGTACTTTCAAAGTAGGACTCATCAGAAATAGTTTCCTACTGATTTGGAATGAATAACAAATTGAAATAAAATTATACTGTAGTTTAAAGTTTTAAGATATAAAATGACGTAATAATCAAATGTTAAAAATTAAATAAGTGCTAATTCTAAACAAATTTGGTATACTAATAAAACTCGGTAGAATTAAAACAATCTAAATAAAGAAGCGATAAAAATTTTAAATTAAAACTATGCTTAAAAATAAAATTTAACAAGAAACTAATATAAGGATTTAAAAAGTCTAGTTTGGTAAACGAACTTTTTCTGCTTACATCAACTGGGCCTTAAAGATTGAATACATAAGGCTTCCAGAATATGCAATTGAAAAGAGTTCTCTGCTCTTACTAAGACTGAAAAATTGTCCTTTTTATAATTTTTAACACACTCAGGATTGTCCTACAAATGTTGCCCAATCGCTGAGAAGTATTTTTTAGTTGGTTTCTCAGAACGGCCATCAAATCACTTTTTCAAGACTTTTGGAACATGTTGATCGATTCTTACATAAAACCTTTGAGATGTTTTTCCCACGTAGTCACTACCACAGTGACAACTAAATTTATAGATGATGTTACTTTTTTCATGGGTCGGAGAAACATCTTTGTAAATTCCATTTAGAGGTCGATCAGTATACAAAACTGTTCTTAAATGAACAGAGCTGAAAATTTGGCTTATTTCCTCTGAAATTTTCTTAGAAAACCTCTCAGAAATATTTCCAAGGTAAGGAAGTTTTAAGTATACTGGACACTTCTGAAGGCCAATCATTTTTAAAGCTGTTGAACTTCTAGCTCTTGTTATAACTTTCTAAACTAAGTTACCTGGATAACCAAGCGAAAGGAAAGCGAACCAAAAAATAATCTTGTACATAGTTATTTGTCTTAACTAAAAAAGATTGCTCAATTTACTGCAATGTAAAGACCTTATTAAATATTTAAAAGTATTCTTATAAAAAGTAGTTATTACAAAAAGTTATAATAATATTTTATATTTTTACTAATATTTAAATTAATCTGATATGAACAAATTATAATGATGTTTAATACAATTTACAATTAAAAAATGAACAATTTGTGTAGAGTAATTGAAAAAATCCATTTTAAGTGCTTTTATATTTCTATCATTAAAATTTATCAGTTTTTGTGTTTTCTTTTTCTTTTTTAGTGTAGTTTAAGTGTACTTAACAAATTTAGTAAAAATATTTGTCAAAATAAATGTCTTTTAGTTATTTGTATTATATTGTAGTTCAGTACTTCTGAACCTTTTTCTAGTGGCGGAACCCTTTTCCAAAGTTCAACTTTTCCGCGGAACCCCTGATTTTAATTTTACGTAAAATGTTCAATTAAATAAATGTTCTTTTTTAAATTTCGAAAGGTTTCGCGGAACCCCTGAGAGGCGTCGCGGAACCCTAGAGTTCCGCGGAACCCCATTTCAGAAGCACTGTTGTAGTTGAACTAAAATACAAAGTTTTGTTACAAAATGTTATTGTTTATGAAAAGTTAGCAGGTTTTTGCTCCTAAGTATAGATTTTTAATACATTTTAAGCACAACAAAACAACTTAAACATTTCTTGCACCAACAGGTCTGGTACTCTGCCACTTTTTTGGCGTCTTCCAGCCCAAGAAGCTACCACTGAGGCCAATTGTGCCGCTGAGCCTGACCTTCTGCGGGTTTGTTGTCTTCACAAACTTGTCACTGCAGAGTAACACTGTCGGCACTTACCAGCTTGCCAAGGCGCTGACAACGCCTCTCATCATATTTGTTCAGTCACAGTTTTACAGGCAGACTTTCTCAAAAGCCATCAAGGCTACCATGGTATGTTTGTTTGAAATAAAATTACAAATGAGCTAGACTTTAGTTTTTTTATTATTATCATAGTGTTTGTTATGAAAGGCGTTTACTTCATATTTAAAAGGTTAGCAGATTTTTTATAAAGCACTAGGTATATTTGCAATATAAATCACCAAAATGATTTTATTTTATTTAAGTTTTTAAGATTATAATGTTTACTGATTTGTTTAATATCTGTTTTATTTTCTTGTGGTATCTAAGTAAATAAGAGAGTAACAAAGAGATATCTAAATTTTTACATTACCCATTGATTCAAATTAAAAAGAGATAAATTATTTCAAAACTCTATACAAAAAATTAAACTTTTAATAAAACTTATGATTTTCCATTACTTTATTCAAAGTATTTCCTCAAAATTTTTTTAAATTTTCCAAGACAAAATAAAATTTAATAAAAAAAAGGTATTGAAAATTATTTTTTCTATAGTCATTCATAGTAATTTCTCAAAATTTTTTGTAAAACATTTCATAAAATTTGTTTCAAAACTTAAAAAAAAAGTCTTAATTATTTTGTGTTGTTAAAAAGAGGTACAAAATTAAAGTTTTTTATAAAATGTCAAATAGCAATGTTGTTTTAAAACTTCATTTAAATTTTTTATAGATAATTTTTATTTAAAATTAATGTAGGAAATAACTTCGAAGTGTTGGTAGAAATTATGTAAAAAATATTTCAGTTTTTTTATTATCTATGTTAAAGTTTTCAGTTAATTATTAATTTATGAGTTTTATACTTTCAAAATCCACTTAAAGTAATAAATAACAAGCAAAGATTTTTAAGCCCTAAAACTCTACACATTTACAATTAATTATTTATTTTAAGTGGATTGCTTTTTTGGCATACAGCATAAAAGTTTGATGTTTAATGTAAAATTTTATTCTTAAAAAGTAGCTGATTTAAATGAATTTCAATGTTCTAAAATCGTTTCAGTTAAAAGTATTTTATTATTAAACTTAATAAATTTATATTTATGAAAAGTTTTATTTAACAACAAAAAATTCTAATTAATTCTTAAGTCTGTTTAAACTTGAAATAAATCTTTTAATTTTTGTTTTGTTAGTAAAGAATTTAGATTAGTATCTTGACTTTGTTTATTTTAAAAATTATATAACCTTTTATAGTGTTTAATGATTTTGATTTAGTTGGTAAAAACAATAGTAATATGTATAAATATATATTTTAATATAATACATATCTGTACTTTATTACACTCTAAGCAGGGATAACAGAAGTAAATTATGAGAAACAGGATTTACCTGAAAAATCCTTTTGGGCAAAATAACTAAAAATTTTTTACTTTAAAATAATTTATAAAAGCGAATATCTACTGAAATAAACAGAAGTAGACAAGAACAGTTTACAACAAGAGCATGCTTAAAAACTTTTACTACAAACAATAGTTTTTACTGCCTTAGTTGTTTTTTAGCTTAAAATCATGTTGTTGTCAGGTAGTTTTTCTTGTAGGCCACATTTAGCTTGCAAGATGCAGTTTTCCCACCCCTATATTAAAGTTAGCACTTTATTTTCCAGATTTTTTTTGAATATTTTGACATCAGGAACTATCTAGCAATAATCATAATCATTTCAGGTTCCAATAGTGTTTGGAATATTTCTCAACTCATGTTTTGACATCAAGTTCAACATTAAGGGAACTCTGTTTGCTCTGTGCGGAGTGGTCGTTACTTCCATGTACCAAATTGTTAGTTGTATATTTATATGTTATTTAGATGCTATCAATTTAATTAATGTTGGTTTTCAAGGTATAGAAATTTTAAATACAACTTTTGTCAAAAAATGTTTTTGATAAGATAACAAAACTTATCAGCATATAAATAGTTTTATTAAACTTATCTCCTGTTAATGTATAAAGTGCAATTTTGACTAAAATGATTGAAAATCAAATAAAATTAAGCATCAGTTATAAACACAACAGGCTTTGCCACACACTCAGATTGGTTTAAAATTTTTGAAAAACTCAGGCTTATTTGGTATATTTTTTTGAAAAATTCTGGCTAGTTTGGATACTTTTCCTTAATCTCACGACCAATTTTTTTGACTTTAAATATATTTTATATCGAAAATTGTGTTTTTTTATTCAGACTTTTTGTAACTATTTTAATATAAGCTTGATTGTATGGGTTTTTTTTTAGTATTTTAGCTTAAATCAATTATTTTTATTAATTTTATCAAACTCAGGTCAACTCAGGCTAGATTTTTTGCCTTAATGGAGGGTAGCTCTGGTACAAAAGGATAGTCAAATTGAACTTTTAAAATTTAATTAGTTCTATAACTTTTTTCATAAAGAAATCATAAAGGTTTGTTACAAGTTGTAGGCAATATAAAAATAAAATGTTTAAAAAAAGTTGTATAAGTGTTTTTCAAGCTGTTTATGAGTTTCTAAAAACAATAAAAAAACAAGTTCGTACATAAATGAAGGCAGGTATAGATAGATTTATTTAACTACAGATATTTTTAAGCTATTTTATTTTCATAAATCATACCAAACTATCTTTTTTAAACTGTAATAGAACTTACTTATTTTAATTTTAGTTAATTAGGTCATACAGTTTAAGCCTAGATTTTAGTGACATTTTTGTTGCTTTAATGTAGATTTATCACATTTTTTTACTTTTCTATTTAAATAATAAAAGTAATTTTAAGTTATATGCATTTATGATGGTTAACTTGAAGTAGTGAAATTACATATTTTTTAACATTTAAAAAGAGTTCCATCCCATTTATTAAACAAGTGCAAAAATAAAAACTTTTTAAAGTGTACCAACTTAAAGCTTTCACATTTAAAAAAGTTGTTAAACACAATAACAAACCAGTTGAACAATTAGTAAGGAATGGTTTGTTTTTGTTTAACTTTCAAAGCAGATCAACCAATAATTGTCATATTTTTGTTTGTTTCCGAATAGTTTAACACAAACAAATTGAACAGTTAGTGGGGAGCAAGCAGAAGGAACTGGAAGCGAACTCGATGCAGCTACTGTACTACCAAGCTCCACTGTCTTCAGCCATGCTCATGTGCATCATACCTTTCTTCGAACCTCTCACTGGCGAGCATGGAACTCTCAATCAAAACTTCGATTCAGGTTGGTGTTTGTATTTAGATGTGCTGAATACTTATAACATTGTGTTCGCTAAGTTTAGAAATAGTTCTTTACCTTGATAAAATTTTTGCCTAGGCTGCTGAAGTAGTTGAGTTTTACAATTTAGTGACAAATGTTTGCTTGTAGACTTTTTTACGCTGATTTAGATACTTGTAGCAGTGTGCTCGCTACATAAACATTTATTTTTTATTTAAAAAAGATATTTTCAATTGAGCTGCTAAATTAGTTTAGTTTTTGCTTATATGGTTTTAATTACTCTAAACAGACTTTTATGGTTATGACAAAATTATGGGTTGTGCTATAGATTGTGAACAAAATTGTTTAAAGTGTTGAATTAAGTTGCATTTAATAATTGTTTGATTAAATTTCTAAAATGAGCTAAAGAAGTCTTTGAAATAATCAAAAAGTGAATTTTATTTACAATTTTCCAAAACAACCATTATTTTCAGACTAAAATTATAGTTCATAAATTTTTGTACAAACTAACACGACATTTTTGGGTTTGATTTATATGTTAAAAATTTGTAATAAAGTTATTAAATTCAAAAATTATGTTACAAAAATCGTGTATTATCTGATTCTGTTTTATTCTTGGAGACATAAGTCATTTTACAGCTATTTAAAATAATTAATTTGTCGAAAAACTTTAAAACGAAAACTTTTTTCACTTTATATAAGCTATTGTATTTTCTACCTTCTTTAAAATAAGAGTATATTTTCAATATTGATAATGTTTGTAAAAATACTATGAAAAAAAACAGCTTTCTAGTGAAAAGTCGTTATAAAATAAAATTAAGTAATTTAAAAGCTATAATGTTTTAAAAATTAAAATTTGCTGTAATACACATACAAATAGCATGTTGGCTAGAAGTATACTTGTTGATTGAAGATGGTTATATGTCTGTTTATTATAACTTTCACCTTTTTAAAGTTTCATTAAATTGAATTCTACTTGTTTTTAAGTTTTACATAGAGTTATTTGATTTAAAAATTCATAGTATATAACTTTTTAATATGTTTCTCAACAGTTAATTAATTAGTTTAGTCTCTCCAATATTATTATTAAGTTATACAGGGAAAAAAAAAACTATTTACTAAATGTATTTTAAGAAATAAAAAATGAATAATTCTTAAAATATCTAACAGTTGTTTTATATATAACTGTTTTTATTTGTTTTCATCTTTACTATAAGTTTGTTTGTAGATGAAAAACGGTTGTGATATTTTTTTAAAAGTTAATTAAGTTTTATTTTTTAGAATAATATGTATAAATTAAAAAAAAACATAGAAAGAGTGTTTTACTTGATTTAAAAAAAAACTTTAAAGCAGATACTCAGTTAGTACCTTAATAAATATTTGTAATTTCTTAGTTCTGTAAACTTTCTCTTAATTGTTATCTTTTTTATCTCTAAATATTTACATTACTTTAATTTAAATAACAAAAGTATACAATTTTTGACAAAACTAAACTACATACAATTAAAAAGATTTTAAGTATAAAGTTAAAAACAAATATATGTCACAGTTTATAAAAAATATAAATATCTTATAAAAAATAAGTTTCAATTTGAACTTTTTTTTCTAGGCAAAATTAAAAATAAATGTTTGATTAGCTAGAATTGATTTGAATTATTTTTTATTAAATTTCAAAAATTATTTAATTATTACACAGGTTTTAAGTTGTCAATAAAAACTTAAAGTATATTATTATACTTTTAGACTGTCACATGTTGTAGTTAAACAGTAAGCACCTTTGATTAATAGCAACAGTTTTTGTTCGTGTCAAAATATAAGTACAAAAGACTTTCAAACACAAGTACTGGCAACTTAAAGTTTAAAGTAAATATTTACAAACGTTATTCTTGCTACTTAAAAGTCACTTGGATTCTAATGCTTTATTTTTTTTTCATTGTAATATTTTAATCTAAATTTGTTAAATACTATAGAATTTATAATACTATGAGTTTGTAATTAGATAAAGAAATTATTATTTTATTTAGTTTTTTTTGGTTAAATAGTAGTTTTTAGAAAGTAAATCGCTACAAATAATAAAAAGATACAAATAAAAAGCAATAAAATAAAGCTTACAAAATGTAAATTAAAAAATGTTGTAGTGGTTGAAAAGTGTAATATAAGTGAATTCGTTATGTACTAAAAAGTTACAATAAAAAAGGTGGATTTATCCAATAAAAATTATCAGTAATTTTATCTTAAAAGATGTGCTGTGTGCAAGCTTTTTTAAACTTTCATGAATAAAATTTGTTCTTCTTTAGAATTTGGTTATTTTTTCGAAGTGCAAGTTAATAAAACGATTTATTTTTTAAAATAGTTTTTGTCCAACCACCATTTTTAGCACATTAAAGACAGTTAAAAAAAAGATTTTTAAAATTACTTGAAATAGTTTATTTCATAAGCTTTTATAGATTTCAATAAAAACTATAAGCACATTACAAAAGTTTTTAAACAATTCATAAACTGCAGAATCGTTTTTATTGTAAATAATTTTTGTGTAAGTAACTACAAAAAAACTTAACTTAAAAGAAAGTAAAAAAAAATGTAATGAAATAATTTTTTTTGATATACAATACAAGTTTAAAATAGTATCATTACTTTATAAAATTTATTTTGTTCTTTTCGCTTTTTAAGATTTTTTTCCGTTCAGATTTTAAAAGTTTATGCTGTTTCCGTTACAATATATTAATAAAATAATCCATGGACGTACATTTCTTGAGTTTAGTAATTGCAGTTTTACTTTCCACCTTTTATTCCACAAAAGTTTATTTTAATCTTAGTTTAAATTTTACAATTTCAAGATTTTTACATTCATAAAACTTCATTAAAATTTATATATATAAATTAAAACATGATTTTTTTTTTACTTTTTATCTTTACACACGTGTTAAACATCTTGAATAAAAAATAAAATCCCCCACACAGAAACCATGTACCTGGTCCTGTTGTCAGCGTGCACCGCCTTCTTCGTCAACTTGACCATATTCTTCATCATCGGCTCCACCAGTCCAGTCACGTACAACATGTTCGGACATCTCAAGTTCTGTCTGACCCTGCTGATTGGCTCGATCATCTTCATGGAACCAATCAGGAGCTTGCAGTTCCTCGGCATACTCATCACGCTGACAGGTTTTGTGATTTGTGTTGTATATATATTTAAAATTTAGAAGGCAGTAAAGATGTTTTTGTTTCGAATTAAATAGTTTAAATCTTATCCTGTTAGAAATACTTTAAGAATAAGTTATACTGTTTAACACATGTCGAAAAAGGAAACATTTTTATGTACCTAAAAAACATGTTTTGTACAAACAAAAAAGGCGATAGATTTATTTTGAAACTTAATACTTAAAATTTACTTTGACAGACTTTCAAATTTTTATGCAGTTAACAAGTTTTCTTAATCTTATTTACGTTGCCAGCAGTTCTAACATGTTTTTTTTTTGTTTTGTGTTAAAACTAATTTAGAGTATTTTTGAATAGTGATAATTTTTAAGTTTTGTATCATTTTATAACTATTTTTTGTTTTTTTGAAGCCTAAAAGTTCACACACTAGTTACATTTATTTCTATTTATTATACTAAAAACGTTATATTTACTATCTAGCAATAAAGTTTAACTTGTTTTATCTCAAGTATGATAAATAAAGTATCTGATAAATTTCCTTTTATATTAAAGCAAACATTAGTGTTAAGTACTAAATAAAACACATAACAGTGTGAATATTCTTATAGATAAATTAAACTCTAGGTAAAGTATTATAATTTATGCAATTTAATGGTTTAAAAAAACTTGATATAATATAAAGTAAAGTAAGTAAAAAAATTGTAATTTTTAAATACTGTTCTTTTCTACCAGGAGCTTCATAATTTTATACTGACTCCATCTAAGTTGTTAATTTTAAATTATATTCCGTTAAAATTGTGTTGCTTAAAATTATTCAAAACTATTATAATTTGAACCACCAAATAGTTTAATGCTGAAGAGCAAATAAGTTTTTAGTACGAATTTCCTAGAACTAAATTGCACATAATTGTAGATGAACAATTTTGTAAAGTGTTTTATTTCACAGTAATTTAATACAATTATAAATTAGTTTATTATACCAAAACAACACGTAATTTAGTTTTGCTATATCTATATGAAAATTTAAAAATTGCTTCAATTTTAAAACAAGTATTAGGACACTTTTTTACAATAAAGAATTGTGTTAAATAATTTATATTACTTTGACTTATATATATTATTGTAATAAAACTCTAAAAAAAAACTTCTTTTTTTTAGAGTTTGTTTGCTTAAATAAATACATAAAAGTACATAAATAAGTACTTAAATAAGTACATAAAAAAGTGAATTGTTAAATAATTATTTTGTTTTTACTAACTAAAGATAAACTTTATATTAGGAAAAATGAAGAAGTTTTTTTTTTTGAACAGCAAATATTTCAAACTTTTCTTCTTCTTCTCATAAGCTAGTAAATAAAAATGAAAAGTTGTTTATGCATAAAATATTTATATTTACAAAATAAAAACAGGAATATTTTCTTACACCTACCTCAAACTGAAGCTGAGCGCAAAAACCAAGAAGTACTCGGACAGTGGGGAAAAAGTTTAAAAATATAAATTTGAAATATGTTTGTTATGATATATGAACTATATAGTAAGTTTTAAAAGTACAGTGACATTTTACATTTTCCTTAGCAAGTTTTATAAACAAACCAATTCAAAAACATCCGACATGGAAGTTATTTTTAAATATTTTTATTTATTTCACTTTTATTCATGCAGTTTTGTTGCACCTATCAGTTATCATTTCACCAAAGACACCTTATTTTTTTGCACTTATTTTATACCATTTTAATGGGAGCTTGTTTCTTAAGAACAAGTTTCAATGAACTATTTTAATAATTACACAACTAAAGTATTCGAACCTTAGTGTGAATATTAAAAAGAATATTTTAAAATATTTTAACTTTTTTAAAATAAAAAAATAAAAATGCATATAAATACATTAAGAAAAAAAGGTGAATTAAACATATCAAAATGTATACATTGTCAACAAACCATTTCAAGAAAACAAGGTCATAGTTTTTAAAAGTTTTCTGTAGCCACTAATGTAATTCACAATTAACAGCCATTAAAGTTGAATTCCCACAGTTATACACTACCTTCTGAATTGAATTAGATATTCTCCCCTTATTGAAACTTTTCTATACGTAAAAATATATTTGCAGTAATGAATTTAAATTCGTGCTTTCGGTAGCTTGTTTGCACGGGATGCAATTATGTCAGCCATTTATAAATATATTCATTTCTTCAATTTATTTTGCTTTTTTATATTAATTTATTAAGTATTACAAAGTCCATTCAAGTTGTAGTATTTTTCAAACATTCAATTTTTTATACCACATTGCCTTAGTATAGTGTTTTTTAAGCAGTTTAAAGTTATCATTGGTAAAAAAGTTAAGGAAAGTTTTTATATAAAGCTTTAAAATATTTTCATTAGATAAATAGCATTTGAAAATATAAATCTTGTGTAAAGTATTTAAAAAAACCAAGCAAACTTACTTTTATTACTTTGGCAATATTGAAAAAAACATCCTAGCTTATGTTGTCGTTTGATATGCAGTGTGTATTTAAAGTTAACACATCATAAGGTATTCTCTTACTTTAATGAAATACATATTTAATTGTTATTGTATATAAGTGTATCTACAAACTGCTTAATTATATTCCGAGCCAAGTACAGACGTTGCAAGCTTACTTATTTGACAATGTTGCTATTTTTTTTTTGTTAAATTTTTTTACATGACAATGTAAAAAGTTAGATAAAGCAGTTATTTATGCTTTTTTATTTTTTTATATGCACTTATGCTGTACGTGATTAAAAGTTAAACAGTTCATTTTGTAAGTTTTAACAAACCACTTTTATTTACAGTTAAGTACCTCTTTTCTATTTCACGATTTTTGTCACTTTAAACATTTAACGTTTTTTGTATTTGTGTGGTTAATAAAATTTTGTGCACATATAACTAACAATAATTTTTTTATTTTTCTAGTAATTTGAAACAACATTGTAGTTTTATTGAAGTTTTGTGCACTTAGGTTGCACAAAATTAAAAGTTAAGTAGTTCGTTTTGTGAGTTTTAATAAACCAATTTTTTTATATTTAAATAAAATGACATAATATTTTTAATAGTAACAACAAATCATAAATTTTTAAATTTGTTAAGGTATTTGAAACAACATTATAATTTTATTAAGGTCGAAGATCTTTTAAAAAGTTGATTGAAAAGTTTGTTTTATTCGCTATACATGTTTTTTTTTGTTAATTTTTTTGATTAACTAAACCTTCACACCTGTTGGACTTAATTTTATGTATGCATAAAAAATATTGTCTAAATATAATTTGCTACTCAAAAAATTTATGATTTATTTATTACATAACTAGCAGAAGAATTACATGTTATAGCAATATTGAGGGTTGTTAAACACTTATATAACTAGATTTGTTTTTTTAGGTTGTTTGAAAAACTCATCGTTACTTAGACTACTTTAAACTTTTTCTCAATTCTTTAGATTTTATAACTTTAAAATAAATTTTATTTAGAATTTATGTTTTTTGTTTTAAATACTAAGATGTGTTGTTACTATAATTGTTTTTATAAGTATTAAAGTTTGAATTTAATTGAAGTTCTTATAAATTTTCTTAATAATTGATCAATTTTATTATAATCATGGCTAACTTAGGCTAGTTTGATTTAAATCGGTTAAATTTGGTTTACTCAGGCTGGATTTTGTCTTAAAGAGTGCCAAACCTGATATTAACACATGTTAAATAAATAAAACATTTTAACAAGTATATAATGTTTCAGTACAATGTTTTACATTGCAAATAAGAAATTTTTTTTTGGTTAGAATTCATTATAAGTAATATATAGGTTCAATTATTTTTTTTAACAAAAACGTTTTAAACAAATAGTTATTCCAGTTTGTTTTCAAAGTTAAAACTAGCGTTAATATATAAAAGAACAATTTTTTTTTATGTAATTAAAAATCTGAGATTAAAAAAGTATTAGATATGTGTGGAACCCAACACTAAAATAAAAGTATACTATTTCAAACAATAATTATTTCTTTTTTAACATTTTTTATTACGATGTTTCATACTAACTGAAATGTACCACGTTACTATATTTATTTGCTTTTCAATGAAATAGTCTTCGTACTTAATGTTTTATGCTATTGATAATAAATGTTTCATACTTTAAAAACACTAGAAAATTATAGATCTTTAATTAATTTAAGTTTTTTTCCAAAAAACAAACCTAGAATATTACTGTTTTGTAGATATTATTTTTAACGTATACTACTTTGAGGGAACTAAATGTATAATTAAAACAAGAAAAAAACTTATTTCAAAACTACTTTTGTACTGTATTGACAAAATCATAAACTTTAAATATTTTTTTTCATGATACTTCTTGTAAACTTAGTTTAAAATTATACATAGTTACGATATAACATTAACAAAAACACATCAAGGTTTAGTAAGAAAAACACTTGAATAAAAAAGTTCAGTAAAATTAGATCATAAAGATAACCAACACTAAAATAAAAGTATACTATTTCAAACAATAATTATTTCTTTTTTAACATTTTTTATTACGATTTTTTATTACTTTAAATTGATTCAGACATTAGTAAAACGTGGTAATTTGATTCAAAAAGTCGATTCAGTAATAAAGGTTTTTAATCTTAGTTTTGGTTAATAAATTTTATAGCAATGACTATCATTTACAAATGTTTGTTAAAAAGTGTAAAAATGTTTGAGTTTATAAACTAAAACATTTTTTGGGTTCTAGCTTAAAGTTAAGTACTATATTAACAAAACAGTGTACTGTCTTTAAAATATTTAAGTTAAAATTTTTTCCTGAAACAGTTCAAAATATTGACGTAATCATAGCGACTAAATATTATTTTTAATACTAATTTTTTAAACTTCACTGTTTCTAAAGTTTTGTAGAAAGTTTAAAGTATTAACTAACAATAAAAGATCTAAATTTAACTCATAACAATGTCTAATTTTAATTATTGAGTTAAAAACAAACTTGACAGAGTGTCCATCAACGAGATTGAAACTTAGAAGTTTATTACTTTAAGAAACACAATTACACTGTTTTACCGCGAAGCGGATTTTCAAATTGTAAATCTTAATCAAATAGAATGTCTAATTTACATTTTTATCATAGACTTTTAGAATATCAAAATCTAAATTTTTTATTGCAAAAGAATAAGGTTTGAAAGTACTATAAACTTCTGGTTATTTTAAAATGTTTAAGCAAAAGTATAGAAAATACAAGTTAATCATAAAAGTATATATTGATAAAACTTTAATTTAACTTGTATAACACTTTAAAAAAGGTCTTATACTTATTCAAAAAAAATCTTATATTAAAATAAAGTCTTTATTGAAACTGTTTTTTTTTGCAATGTCCTTTGCACTAACAAGATCATCTAAGCTTAGATTTAATTTTAAAATCTATCTTTAGCAAAAATTTTAATTACTTGTGAAACACTTTAAATCACAAAGTGAGATATAACGATTGTTAAATTGTTATAAAACAACTTTATTCATAACCTTTTTTTGGTTTACTTTTTTTCTTACTTTTATGAATTTGAGCATACATGTGACAATAAATATCTCTTTTGTTTTCCAAACCATCTTTAATGTTTGTATCGTTGTTTTTGTTTAACTTTATATAAGAGACATCTTTTATAAACTCATCAAATAATTGAGGATCTGATTCAATAAAGTTTTGAAAATTAAAACTTTTATTACTTCCGTTTTCATTTTCTGCTGGTTTGTTGAAAGGTTTGTCTGTTTCTTCAAATAAATTTTCTTCAATATTTTCATCAATATTCATTAAATTGTTTTCATCTACTTCTATATAAGTGACATTATCTTTTATAAACTCACCTATTGATTGATGATCTGATGCAATCAAGTTTTGAAAATTGAGACTTTTTTCACTTCTGATATCATTCACCAATTGGTTGAATGGTTTTACTAAACCAGGCGTGGTTCGAGTTGTTATTTTTCGTGCTCTTATTTTTTGTTTTATTTTTCTACGACCTATACAAACCAGTAAAATCATAAAAAGAAAAGCAAAAGATGCAACTCCAGCGATTAATCCTGCAACAGGAATACCTTTTGACTGGTTTGAATTATTGTTAATTGAAGTTGAAGTATTCGTTGTTAAATGAACATTTGTTGGACATTTAATAGTAGTATCATTCTTTGTTCTATGGTTAGTAACTTCATTATCAGTGTATGTTTGCATTTGACTACTACTTGGAGAAGTAAAAGTATTGTTCAGGCTTTGTTTTAAATTTTTTGGTATCTCTGACGTTTTAGTAGTTCGTAAATAATGTAAATTATTTTTTGACTCAAAATATTTTTTACCTGGATGGATTTTAGTAGAGTTTAAAGTGGTAAAATTAGTTTTGAAAATAAGATTTATGTTTTCAGAACTTTTTGTTGGGAATGAAAAAGTTGCAATGGGATAAGAAGTAGACTCATAGTTCTGAACAGTTTTGGTTGTTTTGATTAAACTAGAGACTAGTTGTGTCGATGATTTTCTGTCAAAATTGTTCTTAGGTGCTGTTGTAGCTAAAAGATGGGTAACACCTGACGGTTTAGTAGTACTAGTAAAGTTATCTTGTACAAAAGTTTTGCCATCTAGATCAGTTTTTGTTGTAACTTTAGTCGTAGATGTATTTAGAAAATTGTAATCCGTTGTAAGTTTTTTACGTTGTTTCCTGCATAAAGAAGCAAATTCTATTTCTGTGTCACATTTAAAAAGAATAATATTTTTTGTCTTTATATTAAATACAGCATCGAAACAATTAGAATTTTGGTCTTTATAAAACAGAAATTCTTCAATAGGTAATGGGCCATAATCTTCATTATTACACCATTTACCATACAACTTACCAGATTTTTTTTTAAGTCTTAAACCTATTCGAAAGTATGAAAATGTGAAATCTTGATTTATAACTTTATTTAGACTAGCGTCATTAGTTTCATTAGATCTGATATTAATTTTTGCAAGTTCACTATTGCGATGTTTGCAAATTTTAACAGATTCTTTGTATTTAAACCGGTGATCGATAAAAAGAAACTCCCCACAATCAAAATAAGTATAACTTTTTTGCACAACCTCCTTCACCTTCTTTTTCTTTTTGCATTTCATTTGTTAGCTGGTCTACTTTAGTTCTCTTATACGTTAAAAACCTAAAAAGAAGTACTTAAGTAGTACTTAAGCATAAACTTTTATGATTAGTAAATCAGTCGTTTTTTTTGTTTATAAAAACGTTTTATACTTCTATACCATATAATACTTGATTAAAATAACCTTTCTCTTTAATACTTACTTTGAATACAGTCCAAAAAGTTCTGGTTTAAAACTTTTCTCAAAATGGCTAGTTTGGGAATGTTAATAATTGCAATTTGTGTAAAATATTTAAAAGGCTTCTTAAAACAAAGATAACTATTTACGTTTTTTTTCTAAAAAGTACTTAAAGTCTTAAAAAAATGAATTGAATTTTACATATATGTTTTAAACTTTATTTTTTTTTTACATCGAACTCTATATCTCTAATAATTAGCTTGGTAAAAGGAATTTTAATTGATTCAGGGTTGCCACTTTACCCGGAAACCTAGAAAAACCTTGAAAAACCAGGAATTTGACAACTTAAGCAAAAAAAAAAACTGGAAAATAACCTCGAATTTGAGAAATTTAAAAAATCTGGAAAAACCTAAAACTTCAAACTAAAACTACTAAGAAAAACCTGGAATTTTAACAATTTTTACATGTTCAGTGGTTAAATTTCGATTTGACTCAAAAAATCTATCATATTATTAAAACAGTTTTGTCATCATCGAATTTTTTTTTATTAAAAGACACATTTAAAGTAGCTTTACAGTATCTTTTCAATGTTTTTATACTATTTAAAACTGTTTTTTACCTTTAGCTTAACTCTAAACTATAAACAGACCCAAAAATGTGTACTTTTAAAATCCTGGAAGAAATCTGGAAAACCTGGAAACTTTTTTGAAAAAATGAGTGGCAACTCTGTTGATTAAGCGAAGGGTTATTAGCTTTGGTCTCATTTGAAAACTTTAAATATTAATGTTTTAAATGTTTCTAGGAATAGATTTTTTTTTGAGATAATGACAAGTTAAACACAAAAACATACAGAAAAATATGACATGTTTTGGAAAACTTACTCCATGACTCACTTACTTTTAATTATCACCTTACCCTATTCGAAAAACTTACCTATTAATGACTAAATTCATATAAAAAACTACAATAAACTTGCTGGTACAGTTTTTTAGAGATTGTATTAAAAAAACATATATGTTTACATTAAAAAAAAGTTTTGTGACTCAAAAGTTCAAAGTCAAGCGGAGGATGACTGTATAACAAAACTAAGAAATAACTTTTTTAAACAAGTAAAATAAATAGTTTAACATAAACTAAAAACAATAGGTTCAACCTGTCAAAAAAAAAATCTAATTTTACTTTTTATATTTCACAATATTTTCTCCTCGTTTAAAATGTAAAATATGTATAGGAATAAGCTGCTTAATTCTTTTACAAAATAAAACAATAAAAGCTAAAATATTTATACTTTGGTAAAAACTTTTCTAACGGTTAAAATAGATACTACTCAGGTTATTACTCTGTTAGCAAACTTTAAGTAAAATATTACTTCCTCAGTTTGCATACACGGAAATTTTATAATTATGCTGCAAAATTAGTATGTTGTGATGATTAAATTTGTTAGTGTGTTTTTATACAAACAGTAATTATGTTATTTTATATCATTGTAAACTTAAAATAATAGTTATGATTTCGAACAATAAGGCTACTAATTTTATTGTTTTAAATTGCTTTTAGTTAAAACTCAAGTTATTTAAAAGTATAAAACCAAGTTATCATAAACTGTATATCTAGTCTTAAAAACACTCTAGTTTTTTTATACTAATTTCATAAATATTAAAAAAGTTTCAAAAGCAGTTTTTCTAAGTTCCAACGTTTGCTTTACAACGATAATTAGAGGCATCTATAAAAACCTTGATGATTGAATATTTTTAATAATCTTTAAACAAACACAATATTTGATGTATTAGTTAAATATGTATTAATAATTGTAGGTTTACATTCAAGTTTATGATGTATTACTTCAAGATTTTTCTTATTGCTATAGAAAAATTTTGATAAAAAAGAAATTAAACTTCATAATTGCTTTTTATTGGCATGTTTTTATCTCAAATGTGTCAATAAAGCATCTTGATTGAGTGATTCATAGTAATTTTGCTTTTGTTTCACGATAAACCTTACTTTTATGTGAAAATTTATATTTTCTAAGAGTTTTTTGTTTAAAATAAATCAAATTTTGTAAACTTATAAACGTTTTATAAAATAATTACGTAACTTATTTTGTCGTTGAACCTGATATAGCATTGTTTTGTAATTAGCATACCGGATTTATTGAACTTAAACTTTTACGCTTTACTTTTGTTACACCAGTAATTTTATAAGTTACGACAATAGAAAGCTATATTATAGGATTAAAAAAAACTACAAAAAAACCTATACATAATACAATTTACACATATGGGATTATTAATAAAATATTAGTCATTTATTTATTCACAATTCATAGTTATTTTATTGGTTATGGTCAAAATGTAAATTTGTTAATGTTTTGTTTTATTACTTGGTTTCAGTGAGATAAACAGATCTTTACAAACAATAATAAAACTGTTAAGTAAGACATTAGCGTATTTATATATGCTTTTAAATTTATTAATTCTTAAAAATAATTTAAGATGTGGTTGTAATCAGTAAAACAACAGTCAAAATGTTATAAATTTTATATCTTATAACTTCTTATTAATCTACAGTTAAACAAAAAATTAGTATGTATTAAGCTTAATTAAACTTAAAGTATATTTTTGAATCGTTAATAATAAAAAAATTATTACTAAGCAAAATTAAAAATGAACAAAAAAGCATCAATAAAACTCAGTTCTATAGTTAAATGAAATTTGTGTAAGTATAGAAAACTCTACAACTCGAGTAATTTTCTTAAAAGTAGTTGTTTAAGCCTGTAATATTGAGTTTATTAGCTAAATTGTAAGTATACATATTTAAAACTCAGTTTCCAACTACTTAAATCATGTTTTACTAGGCATAAGAAGTCTAGCATGTAATTAAAAACAGAGGTTGAGCTTAAGGTTGTCACTGCTTTAAATTTAGTAGATAAATGTACATTAAAAACTAGTTACAACTGCATTATATCAATTAATTTAAATCATTTTTAAGTTTAAAAACTTAAGCTTGTCTCTACAAACATTTGTTTTACATGTTTATACTGTAATTTCTACAAAGAACTAAACATACTTAGTAGTCACAAAATACTGTATTTTCAATTAAGGAAAAAGTAGTTTATACTTAAATGTACTTCTGATTAGTCTGATACAAAATAATACTGATATATTTTAGATATTGTTATATTTTATCTTTTAAATGTAAGCATAGTGTTATTGTTTTATTTTATTAACATTATTTAAGTGAAGGATGACCAGGAGACTGGAGTTTTAAAATGACCTAATTGTTGTATTTTAGGCTTGCTTTTAAATTAGTAGAAATTAAAAAGTAGTCTTATAATAGATGACATATAAATGAGTATGATAGTTACTTATAATCTGTAATTTTTTTTAGATAAAACTAGTCTTTTTTAACTCTTAAGTTTTTAGAAGTTATGTTGATTAGTTTAAAAGTTTTTTGTCGCTAGCCTTGGTAAGTATAGCTATCATACTTTGAGAAAAAGTCATTTAAAACTTATACACTAATATTATTTACATACAATATTAATCTGCATTAAAATATTGGTAAAACTATTTCTTAGGTTTAAATTTTTTGTAGCAATATAATAAATAAAACAACCATCCGAAAACTTACATAAAATGTATAAAATACTCATTTTCACTTTAAAATTTATTCATAATCGACTTGAAAACTTTGCATCAAAAAACAACAATCTAAAATATGAGCTAATTAGTTTTATGTGTATATATAATAAAATTTTTGGCATTAGAGTGCAATAAAAATTTACAATAGTTCAAAATGCATAAATATCAAAACATAATTTATATGGTTTTAAAAATTCTATAAATTTATTTATGTAGCAAAATATAAAATAGTACTTTCAAAGTTGAAGATTTTATTAGAGAAATAGCAATATACAACAGTGATTAAATGTTTTCAAAACATTATCCTATTAAAAACAAAGCATATTTAAAAAACAATATTTAGACATTGATTATATTTAAATGCAGTTTACTAGATAACTTTTACAGATATGTGCTGATTACTTTTTATAATGAGTATTAAAACAACTTGTTCTTAGTTATATTGGTTAGTAACTTTATAAAAAAATATTCTCTGAAATTCTCTAAGCATCACCCATCTAGCAGCTTTTGTCAGTTAGTAGTTGATTGACCTAAAATAATTTTAAAATAATGATTTATGTAAAATTAGTGTTATAATTAGCTATAAATTTTTAGAAAAATCAATTATGTAATTATTTGATTATACGTTAAAGTCCATACTGTTTATTAGAAACTTGGAAGATATTTGAGTGTAAAAGTGTATTGATTTCTGCTTTATAATAATAAAAAGTATATAAATACCCAATCAAAGAATCATAAAATACTTTATCGCCTTTTTTGAACTAAAAGTATATAAAAAAAAGAAAATAGTTAATATTGAATAAAGACTTAATTTACTTAACGTTTAAGTTAAAATGCAAACTAGTTTAGTACAAAATCTTATAATTTTACAAAACCTTATTCTTAAAAAAAAACATTTGTTTACGAGTAATTATAAGATATTCAGCATTAAAAGGTTTTACATAAAGCTTATATACCATTTGTGACTTATGATTTTGTAGAGTCTAATTTCTTTATGTATACGTTATTAATAGCTTAAGAAATATAAAGGTTATAAAAGGTATAAAGGTATTTTCCTACATAATTTTTATTTCATTCAACCTTATTAAAGGTGAAACGACTTGAATAAAAACTTTTCTATATGCATAACCAGAAGTAAATATCGAAAAAATTTCCTTAAGTATTCAACATAATTAAAATAAAACTTCAAAGACTATTGTTGACCTCAATGAGAATAATTTCAAAAGCAGAACTTAATGGATAAACTAAAACAAAGGTATATAAGTGAATACCAAGATATACTAATTTTTATTTTTGTTAATGGCTTTTGGATAAACTGTTTTCATTCTCAACACAACAACATAATGAAAATATCATAATATTATTTATTTGTCAGGTTAAAAAAGTATAAAAGCTACAAATTGTTGTAAATAAAAGTGATTTTTAAACAAAAATGTTGATAACAAAGGTTATAATAACTATTAAAGTTTTAAATAAATAAAAAATAAAAAGTTCGATAAAAAAACTAAATAAACAAATTAATTTTAAATAAACATTTTAAAAGCTTCGAGACAACTGTATTTATTAGGAATGAAAATGGCTCTATTATAAAATAAACAAACAAACAAATTAAATTTATAAAATATAGAATTTAAGTAAACCTTTTGACAGCTTCGAGACACCTGTATTTATCAGGAATGAAAAATGGTTCTATTACAAAATAAACAAAAAAATTAAATTAATAAAATATAGAATTTAAGTAAACCTTTTGACAGCTTCGAAACACCTGTACTTATCAGGAATGAAGAATGGTTCTAGTATATGAGGGTGGGGAGTATCAACGCCACAAACTCTTTCTATTGGCGACTCAAGATGCAGGAAACATTCTTTCTGTTGAGTTTACATGAACATAACTTTTTGTTACAGTATGTGGATAATTTATATATCAAAATTAGGTTTAAGATGTAAGAAGCATTTATTTGAGGACACTTATATACCAGCCTAAGAAATTATAACAACAAGGAATATTTAGATTATTATTGGTGATATTTTTTCTACAATGAATGTGTTCAATTTTAACTTATTAATCTTTTTGCATTAGTTACTAAAAGTTTGTAGAAAATTGTTTGTGTTGTATGTACAACATTTAAGTATGAGAGATAACTGCATGCAAGCTAGTTGATGCCATCACTGGTATGTATTGAAACAAGTTGTAATTAAAAAAAAAATTATAATAGAAAAGTTAAACAGTAATAATAAATATACTGAAGTTATCATATTTGCAATACTTTTCAAACTAATACTTTTTCAATACATAATTTAGTTAGATATTTAAACTTTATGTAGGGGTAATATAAAAAAGTAAATACACATACTAAAGTAGTTGAAGTGGGTAGCTGTCAAATTTGCACGAGCAGAAAACTTTGCACTGAGACATTTTTGCACAGGTTGAATTTTTTATAAATTTAGTTCATTTTTTACTATCACTGTTACCCCTAACCCTCAGTCGGTAGCTTTTTGTTTTTTAAATAATTAATTTTTATTTATTCTTTTTTTTTTTAATAATAATTTTTGTTAGTTATTTTTTATTCCCTTGACAAGACGTTAAAAGGTATTCGTGCTGTACGACCTGATAACCAAAAGGTTTTTTCGTGCACCAGGTCTTTGGTCCAAACACTTTGAGCACTTTTTTTAAGTCGTTCAATAAGCAATATATATTTTTATATTCACTGTTACCACTAACCCTTACCCTCGGTCAGTATTTTTTTTTGTTTATTAAATTATCTTTTAGTTTTTTTTCTGTTTATATATATATATATATATATAATAAAAAGTTTTATTCAAAGATGAAAAAACGAGAAGAACTCAAGTTTCGTGATTACTCACTCATCAGCTTCAAAACAAGTTTAAAATAAAGCACAAAACAAAATCACTAATGAAGGTAAAAAATTTTTTGCATAAATAGATTATGACGTAATTTTGAAACTATCAAAAATCGTGCAAAACGGCTTGTGCAAAAACTAATCTACCAACAGACAATAAACTAGCGAAAATTCATATAACTTCACAAGTTTTTTTGCAAGTTTTTGCACAAGCCGTTTTGCACGATTTTTGATAGTTTCAAAATTACGTCATAATCTATTTATGCAAAAAATTTTTTACCTTCATTAGTGATTTTGTTTTGTGCTTTATTTTAAACTTGTTTTGAAGCTGATGAGTGAGTAATCACGAAACTTGAGTTCTTCTCGTTTTTTCATCTTTGAATAAAACTTTTTATTAACAAAGCCCTCAAGGTGGGCTCAGTGTGAAAAATTTAATTTATTAAGTTAAATAACTTAATTCTATATATATATATATATATAGACAGACTTTGAAATATTCTGGGAAGTTATAAAAAGAGCACAGCCTATAGCCGACGGCAATAGCCCAATATGTAGGCTGTGTCTCAAAGAAGCATCAGCCGTTGTATATGCACTGAAAGACAAGAGATGCCTAAACAAAAGAAGCGAGTTTGTATCGTCTTGTAGACATATAAAAAAGTCGCTTTTAAAGTTTAACAAGTTTTAATTTCATCTTAAAATAACCTAAATTTCAATTTGCATCTTAATTTTATCTTTATATCTTTCAATTATCTGTCCTAATATATAGTTACTCACTGAAGTTATATGAATTTTTGCTAGTTTATTGTCGATTGGTAAATTAATTTTTGCACAAGCCGTTTTGCATGATTTTTGATAGTTTCAAAATAACGTCATAATCTATTTATGCAAAAATTTTTTAACTTTCATTAGTGATTTTGTTTTGTGCTTTATTTTAAACTTGTTTTGAAGCTGATGAGTGAATAGTCACGAAACTCGAGTCCTTTGAGTTTTGCATCTTTAAATAAACCTTTTTAATAATAAAGCCCTCAAGGTGGGCTCAGTGTGAAAAATACAATTTATTAAGTTAGATAACTTAATTCTAACTATATATATATTTTTTTACTTTCGTGCAAAAACGACCCTCCATGCAAAATTGTAACTCGTGCAAAATTGACTTTGTGCAATTTTGACCCGTTTCCGCATGAAATATACGTTGATAAATATGTTTCAATTGCTACTAACTTGTTACCTATATATACGAACTCACTTGAATAGTAGCGCTGACTTCAGCAGCGAATCCACCGGTCACTGGAGATTCGTGAGATACTAAAGCTCTTCCGGTTTTGCATACGGACTGTAGTAATATATGTTAATTAAAATATTTTATACGTGTACGATATAAGTAGCTTATATATGATAGCTAAAGTATAGTGTTTTAACTATGTTTATATAAGTTACTAAAACTCTGTTTGTTTTGCATACTACTAAGAAGATATATTAATCTTTATCAAATGTAAAACCTTAACTTACTATACAAAAAGTACTTCTATATATGTAGCTACACAAAACTTACTTCACAAACAGTATTATAGTCCCATGGAAGAATACTTCTCAAATCGATAACTTCACAGCTAACACCCAATTCACTGTGGGCCATGTCTGCTACTTCTCTTAAAACATGGATCTATTAATAGTTATAATAATCTTATTTTAATCATCTTAAACGATAACTATTAACATAAATAGGTAGTATAGACTACGAGTAAGGAGTTTAACACCCAATCTATATTAGGCTTTATATGCTACTTTTCAAAATACATGCATCTGTAAATAGTAAATTATTTTAATAAGTAGATCTACCTACATACATCTGATCAACTCTACTCACCACAAGATACAATGTAATAATTTTAACCTTGTTATTTTAGGGCAATATTTGCTACCGCTTTTTAAAGAAGATCAGATAAGAAGTCATGTTCAGTTAACTTTACTAACTAAAGTGAACTCATTTGTTACATCTTTAGGTAGATAAATAAAATGTTTTATTAGAAGTTTATACTAAGTTTAACTTATTAAATACAAAACCTTGCTTTAAATAGCTCGAATATGTACTAAAATGTATAAGTAAGATTGAAAGTTATTTCTCATTAAAAAAACAATACCTAAACATAATCTATAAATACTCGATATAATTTACACACATATATCTTTTACAAAAAAACATACCATGTTAAAGCATATAAACCCAAGCAAAAATTAAAGTGAAGTTGACTAAACTTCGTTATTAATTAAAATATTGATCAAGTTAAAAACACCTAAATTAAATTTGTCAATTTTTTTTCGAACAAAACAAGAGGATTTAAAGTAGTACATAAGAAACTTTGAGTAGTTAAGAATTATTTATAAATTTAATATACGTATAATTGAAACTTGCAAAAAAAAAAAAAGTTAGGTTATGCCAAAAAAACTTTAATAATAAAATAATTTGTTCTACTTACTTAATGGAAAATTTTAACATTACTCGATCAAAGTCTAACTATAAAAAAGCAAATCTAACCTGAGTACCGTACCCTACCATGGTGATGTCTGTACCCTCCCTAACAACCTCGGCCTTGTCAAGGTCCAGCATGTAGTCGCCTGTTGGCACTTGCTCCTCGGCGGCCCTGTACAGTATCTTCGGTTCCATGAACAAGCACGGGTTGTCGTCCCTGATGCAGGCCAGTAGCATTCCCTTGGCTTGGATGGGCGATCTAAACAACATGATATTTAGTAAAGAAATCTGAGCTAAGAAATAAAGTAAACTATATTATTGACAAATATAATGAAATGGTGTACAAACAAAAAGTGTAATGCATACAGTTTGATTACTGCGAGGTGCGACAACTAGCTACATAACCACCTGTGGAAATAACTTTAAACAAATCAGATATAAAACAAAAGCGTATTAAGCTTTCTACTATAGATTTGTTTTAGTTTACCACTTTAAAATCTTGGATAAGAATCGCACTTTTAAAAAAGCCGACCTAACTTACCTTTTTTTCCAACTCATCTTGGTATCATCTGCAGAAAGCTTCAGGAAGTGTAATTATTAATAAGTCAAAAAGAAAAACACACATGCCGAATACACCAGTCACAACTGTTTCTCATAAGCTTGTTGTAATCTATCTGAGCCCTACTTACATTATAAATGATGGCAAAAGAAGTGCACCCGTAAAGGCAGAATCTATCGTTTTAAAGCTTTTTATTCTCACCTCGGTATAATAACCCTCAGTCCAGCAGAGTGAGCGAAGAATGCCTCGGGTGTCTGACTGTGGTACAACCCTCCGTGGCCCACCACTCCGCACGGGGTTCTTATGGTCAGCTTGCCGCACTCCCACAACCCACCTGACCGGTACCTGTACTTGGCCGCTTCGTTCACTATCTGTTTAATAATAATCGTTAATATATTTTATTTAATTATCACATACTTTTGTTCAAGTTTATATAATACAGAAGTTTTAAGCTTTTAATTTAAGTCAAAAATATTTTTATACCTAAAAATAGAGCTCTAATAATTTATCTAAAGAGCCTTAAGTTTTTATCTATGTGATATACTTAGATACTCATAAACATACTTAGATACATATCTTATCAGAGTATATATATTGCCAGCCTTTTGTAAGAACAAGTACAATTATTACTATCAATATTTTTATTTGCCCGACCATGATTAGCAAAAATTACTACATACTCACTAAATTAAAGTTGAGATTTAAATCAAAGCTAAAAAGCATTACTGCTAACTGTATTCAAATTATAGAAAAACAAAATAAAGGTGTTGCATGTATACTAAGATTTAAAACATTTAAAAATACCTCAGCAAACACTGGAAGTATGTAATCAGTGAATTGTATCTCACTTATATTATTAATAAATTAAATTATTTATATTAATCAAACCTGATCAAACGCTGGTAATATGTAATCAGCAAACTGTATTTCAGCAATGCTAGTTGTACCAGCCACTGCTGCTCCGATTCCAAACCCTGCTATTCCCTGTTCGCACAGTGGCGTGTTGAACACCCTGTCTTTACCGTATTTCTCTCTCAGGCCAACCGTGCATCTGAACACGCCACCGAATGCCACATCCTCTCCTGTATAAAATACAAGCATTTAATCATGAACATGTACATATAATTTGGATGTTTATACGTGTATTGAAGACTATTTTACTTTTTACTGTAAATTATTATTATGACCATTGTTTTAGGGGGCAAATTTATTTATTAGAAGTTATGTAAACTGATTTTTATTAATTGTCTTTTTAGTTTATTAACTAGTATGTAACTGTTTATTTTTAATTTAACAAACTCTGGAAGTTTAACGATTTTTATATTTAACAAGCTAAGAGTCCAAAAAATTTAGTTTTTTTCATAAAAATTAAACTTTATTTGCATATTGGGGATAAATTTTTTAATAATCTTCAAAAAAGGTGAAGACTCCCTGATATAGTATAAGTTTCAAAACTATCCTTAAATACGTTTTTTTTTGCTCATAATCACTAACTCTAGAATATCTAGTGAAATTTTTCAAATTATTGCCTCATGGCCCCCTTGCAGCCACTTTGGGAAACCCATGCATACACCAATATACAAGATAGATTACTAGAGATTGGTAATAAGTTTAACAAAATTAAAAAAAAAAGGTAACTTTTCAAAATAAACTAAACTATTCATGATAAAATGAGTCAGATTTAAGTTAGCTAACATTTTTAAAGCATAGCTATTATATATCAAGCTCCTTAAATCTATCAGTTTTGATTATTTATGCTGCACTAAGTTTGTCACGACTATACGGATAATAACACAAGTGTTTAAATGCATACCATTTACAACAAGAAAAAAACAAAACTTCAAATAGTACAAACTACTCTTTGAGGTGACGTTTTTGCATGGTTGTATCAATAGGATCAAATACTAAAGATGTATTTATATACGCTTTAGTACTTAAAAAAGTACTAAGTCAACATTAAAATACAAGAAATGAAAAATCTTAAGATATTTTTGTAGCATGAATTTATTGTCTTTAAGTTGTTATAATATATATATAAAGTGAATGTTATCTTTAAGATATAAAAAAGCACAAAATTTGATTCAAAAAAAGACTTGCTTGTATGTTTATGATATTAACAACTAGAGTACAAAGTTAATCAGCCAGTTTAAGGTAAAAAGAGTAACTAAGAAGGGTATTTATTTTTGTAAAAATACCTGACGCTTATCCTTTAAAATATAAAAGACAGTTGCATAGAACCAGACTAGTTTCATTTGTTGTCACATAAAAATTTAGCTGGATAAAACTTTATAGTTATAAACATTTTTAAAAGACTTTCTTTAGAAAAATAATGATGTTCAGAAATTTAAAGATTTTGTAGGTATTAAAAAAATTAATGCTGCAACATTTAGTTAAAGGTTGATATTAAAAAACAATATGTATTTTTTCAAGTTATGCTTACAAGCAAATATCATATGTACTATAATGATAAATTTTCGAAAAGAGTCAATCATACAAGTAATTTCTTAATGTTTAACTTTTGATATAACTAAATTTGGTAAATAACATTAGGGGCATATGTGGGATCCAACATTTTTTTACAAAATTTACATTAAACCTTATATGAACGCTTTAGGTACAAACTGAAAGATACTTATCACAGAATAAAAAAACACTTATAAAATTTTGAGATATCGTCAGTTGTGTAAAAAGTTTCCGATACAACCGTATGGAGGAAACTAATTAATTTAGAAAAACTAACTAAAATTATATCTGGTTGTACATTTTTTGTCCAATTAACCTAAAATTTTTATGAAGTGTTTCTTGCATTAATAGTAAAAATCTTGTGATAGGAATAAAAAAAAATTGAAATTCAAAAGCTTTACGACAAAAAAAACATAAAAAAACATCATACAATAGAATTGTTTATTGGTAGAAAAGATTAAATTGAGAAAGTTTCAGAAAGATTGCTCAAAAATTGTATGAAAAGGTTAGATTTTAAATAAAATATTATATTTTTGCATCTTAACTTTGGTATTTCCATATCGAACCTATTGAGATTTTTTGATTTTGTGACCTCATATCTCAAAAAATAATTTGAATTTTATGTAAATGGTAAAAAGCAACTGCTAGCTAAGTTAAAGACCTTTAAAATAAGATCAACATGTAATAGAAGTGCCTTACCCCCCTTTGGTTTTAATTAAAGTATCTGTCTTGATTAATCTCTAAATAAATTTTGTGTCAGAGTTGTGTGTAATAATAATGTTATGTAATTAGTACTTTTGTTTTATAAAATTAAATGCAGACAAACACTAACTAAAAACAGTTATTAAACAGTATAAATTTACAGTCTTAAATAAGATAATATAAAAAAAGCTGGTTGAAGTTATTTGTATGACTGACTTAACATATGAAATCATTGGAAAAAAAATAATTTACAGTTTGAAAATGTTAAAAATAGGTAGAACTATAAAAGTTGTGATTTACAAAATAAAATTGTAATAGCTGTCATAGTTTTTTACTTCAAGCTTATAAAATAATAATATAAAACAAGCTCTACTCGAGTAATACTTATTTAGAAAAAAAATCTAGGTTTAACAATAAAAATTATTGAAGTCAGACTTGTTATATACTATTATAGGAAGGTTTTTAAACGTATCTATATACCATTTGTAAGTAAGTATGTAGAGGTTATTTGTATTTTATTTTTTATTACACGAATTTTTTCATAACTATACTAGTTTCATTCTTAAATGGTAAATGAATTTGAAAAAAAAAAGCAAGTAAAACATATTGATAGACGAAGAAAGACCTAAGACAAATATGCAAATAACATTAAATCGAAAAGCAAAACTATTAACAGTTTTTTTAAATTAACATATCTTTACTTTAATTTTACTTGCTTAACTCTAAATTTTATATCTATTTGAATATATTTATACGTTATAATTTAAACTTATTTTTTAAACTGTTTACTAACCAATTTTTTGAATTTCATTTAAAATTTATCACTTGAGAATGAAGTTAGTATAGTTTTGAAAACGTTCGTGTAACAAAATAAAAAATTAAATGAGTAACCTCTCACACTTAGTTGCAAATGGTATAAAGAAACTTATTTTACTTTTAACAAAGTACATTAAAATAACCACAACAAACAAATATAAGACAGTTTACAAAAATTTACTTATTATTCTTCGTTTTAATGTAATAACTAAAATGCCAAAATAGTACTCATTTAAAAAATATGTCGTTAAAAAGTTTGTCTTAAAAAATGTTTTACACAAAAATGCATTTGAAAATAATTTCTAAGAAAAAAGTTGAAACTTGAAAAAAAACTACTTTTAAACTAGCAAAGGGGATAGTAATTTAAACAGCAAAAGTACTTTCGTTGTAGTTAGGCTGTAAATGTTAAAGTTATTAATTATTTCAGACAAAATACTTAAACAGTAAAACAAAAACAAAAAAAACAAGTGTAGATGATATATAAATCTAACCAAATATAATAGTCGATGGATCAGATTGTAGTGAGATATCCATTGCACTAGTTAAAGCTTTGACAAAATTCATCTTTTCAGTTTCACCTGTTTAGTAAACATTTCATGTAAAAGCTTGTTCAACAGTTTGTCTTGGAATAAATTAAAATTAATACTTTTTAAAGAGTTGAAATACATGAGGAATAAAAATAACATACAAGTTTTAATTCAATTAATTCAGAAAATAATGTAACTTATAGTTGAAAAATTTGAGGTTAAACAAGATAGAAAAAACTATAAAAAAAAAGTTATTTAGCAATAAGTAACTATTTTCAGTTTGTAAAACTGCAAATTAAATTTTGATAAAAAATTGAAAAAGTAAAAATTTACTTTACACAAAAAGTATCTTCTTTTATGATTAACCATTTTATTCCAAATTTTACTTTTAAATAGTAAGTAGTATTAAAATAATACACTTAATTAAAGGAATATTTTAAATTTTGGAAAAAGAAGATAAACCATATTTTTTTAATTATTTGTCACCACACTTTTATATATATATACATATTTTTCAAAATCCAACTTGTGAAAGCTTTTATACTTTTAAGTATACTTTTTAAGGAGTGATTTCTAAAAATTTAGTTCTCTAACTTAAAGTAATGGGTAGAAGTCAGAAATAAACAAAGAGTCAGTTTTAGACAATGACACTTTTGCACAGTTGTCATTTTTGTACAAGTTGACACTTATACAACTTGTCAATTTTGCATGGATTGATATTTTTGCACTTTGTCACTTTTGCATAAGTAGTCATTTTTGAAAGAGTCCTCATTTTTGTCACTTTTGAAAGAGTTGTATAAGGGTAAACTTTGCACTGCACAAAAAAAATTGCTTTGTGCAAAAGTGATAACTTATGCAAAACTTTCTACTTGAAAAATTTAAAACTTGTTCAAAATTAAAGACTTGTGCAAAACTGATTACGATGCAAAAAAGATGTTTTGTGCAGGAGTGACCCTTTATGCAAAGCAGACCTGTCCTCTAAAACAATATACTTTAAAAGAAGTTTAACAAAATATTGACAAACAAAAACTGAACTTAATATGTTTTTATAAAACTGTTTTACAAAACTGACCAAACACTATTCATAAGTGAACATTTTTTGTATAAACTTAGATGTTTACACTAACAGATCAATGTTCTTAACAAAAAATGTTTTTTAAATATATTATTCAAAATTAATAAAACTTGCCATTATTTGTATCTGATTTACTATTTTAAGCAAAAACAACTAAAAAGCAAAAATATGCAATTGAAAAAATCAAATGGGCTAATAAATTAATTTAACTTGAAGAAAGCAGGTAAATGATAAAAACTAATGAAGTTAAATATTTTTTATTAACTTCTGCACATCAAAGTATTTTCAAGCAAAATACTTTTCAAACTGTACTAATAAAAATTCAGTAAAATAAACATTACCAACCATGTTTTGCATCAGGTTGATCAGGGTAGAATTTGAAGTGTGAAGCAAATCTTTGACTGGTAACTGGTAGTACTTGCTGGCTTTTCTTCAACAAAGAACTACCAATGCTGCCTAGCTTAAGGGCTTTCTGAACATGTACCATTTTAAAAAACTACTAATAAAATCTGTAAAATTAGATTAAATGTTTTATTGGTTTTATATTATAGATATCATATGGTCATGGGCATGACATTAAACTGTTCTGGTATATGACACAATAACTGAAAGGTTTTTTGCACACCAGGTCTTTGGACCAAACTTTTAGTTGTTCAACAAAAATTATATAATAAAACTTTAAATAATTTTTAAAGTCAAGTCAATTAGTAATTATCTATAACTTTATAAGTTTGAAGCTTAGAAACTGAAAAAAATTTAAATTATATATGCATTAAAAACTAAAGAACAAATTGTAGTAAAGTTTATACTTAGTAGATGTAATCTAATTACAATAATTTTTATAATTTTTAAAAAGTTTTTTTAATAGTTTAAATAAAGTATTTTATACAAAAACAAAAATTGTAAGATATTATTCTACTTTATCACCTAATCAAAATTTACTTTCATAGTTTAACAAATTAAATATAATGTCATTATATTACCAGTATCAAGGTTACGATTTTTCAAAGCAAAAAAAAAAACACCAAAACTGTCACCAAACTAGATGTAAAATGTACAAACTATACTGTAACTGAATTAAACTATAACTAAACATGTTTTAATGGTCAAAAAACTTATAAAGTTTACTATAAACTGTTTAAAAACATTTAAGATAGTAATAATAATGAAAAGAATGAGAAAACTTATCTTTTTTAGTAAACATAAAACTAAAGTCTGAAGACAAAAAATACTTATTTTTTGTAATTCAAATTAGTATAAGTTTTACAAAAAATCAAAGAAGCATGAGTCTAGTAATATCTACTTAAAGTATTAATACTAACTATTAAAGTAATATTTTCAATATTTTTGATTGAAAATTCGATTGCACACAGTAAAATTTAATGTTTTATATATGGGTAATTGATTATATATGTTTTATAATTGTATTACATGTTACAACATCAACTAATATTAATAAATTTTAAATCATAAAAGAACAATGCATATTACACTAAATCAAAAAAAAAAAACTTCACTATCAATTGTTGAAAAGTAAACTAAAACAACTAAAAGATTTTAAAAGCATTCTAAAATCTAACAACGGTTGTTTTTATGTTTGTTTAATTTTGATAAATTTTAACTTTTTTTAAATATAGTGAAAACATTTGTCACTTTTGTCATTTAGTTATAAAATTTATCTTAAAATGTTAATAAAAGAATAAAATAAATCATAAAATACTATTTTCAACACCAAATCCTTGGTTAATTAATAAACAGTGTATAATTCAAAACAAGATTAACAATTAATATTCATCAAACATATTATTAACAACATAACTAGTTACAATAATTTTGATAATAGATTAATATTAACAAACTTATGTTATATACTTCAGTAGTTTGCGTAGTAAACTTATCTTAAAATGCATTACTCTTTCTTTAATATTTGATGCTTAAAATTTTTGCTGCAATTTTTGTGCACTTGAATGGAAAATTTTGTGAAGTTTGCAACTTTTATGGATTCTATAATTTTGTTTTGGTTTTAAGCGTGATAGCATTTTTCTTTCTAGGTAACTTTACTGCAACAAAGCTTTATGATTGGTTTAGCTGAAGGAGGGCCTTGAAAAGTTTACATATATAAATAAACGGTATAAAGTAATTAAAAGCATCATGGTTGAAAAAATATTTATGCTGGTTTAATTGAAAAAAAAAAATTAATCCGTCTTTAAACTTATAATTAATCATTGTATTTATTATTCATTAACTATAAATGGCATATTTTTTAATAATTGCTTTTTTTAATGTAAACTTTTAATATATATAACTCTTTATACATCAAACAGCAAATATTTTTTTTAAGAGTAACTTTAAGATGTCGATAATTATTAGTTTTTACCTATAAGATCAATAAAGAAAGTTAAAAAGTACTTTACTAATAGGGTATATTTAAATGTTAATTTTTTTAATATAGGTTAGCTTTTTGTTTTTTTTCTGTAATAGCTTTGTAATTCTATTTTTTTTTTAATTACTTAAATTCGAACAAATATTTATCATTTGACTTCCCGCTAATAAATTACACAAATAATTAAAGTTTGTAACTAATTTAATAGTTTAATTTCAAACAAAAAAAGTTATTAGTGATTATTTTTGAAATAAAAGATAAGCATAAAAATTTACAAAAGTCTACTTGTTGCATAAATATTTTCTGAGTTACAACTGTTTTTATTAAATTAAAAACTTTATCTTACTTGAATTTCATAAATATATACAATACAAAACTATATTAATATGTACATCATAAACTATTATATCGCTTTATTTATATTTTATGGGCTTAAAAATTTTTTTTGTTACTAACAGATAAAACAGTTGTTAATGCCAAATTAAATAATTTTGAAAATTAAGACCATATATAATGTTATTATCAAAGTAATGAAAGGTATCACCTGAGGCCAGCGAGTTTTAAGTTTTAAAGCTTATAAATATTCTTAGGTTCGAAATGAAGAGCGAAAAACGGTCGTAGACAAAATTTACATGAAATTTGAAACTTGCACTAAATATTTTGGGGCCTGCTATGAAAAAAAAGAGCCTACGTCTGCGGCGCGCGAATATTTACAAATAAAAATTTTGAAAGCATCTTTTGTACTAATATAAAAACATTCGTAAGTACTAATTTATCCTAGTCTAGAAAGCAAAAGTTTGTAAGAAACATTTATTGGGTAACACTTTTTTAAACATTAAAAATATCAGCACTTTTCTAAACAAGAACTAATTTTTATGTGAAATCTGATTAAATTTGTAACTTGTTACTTAATACTGTTTTAAAAAGAATACTATAAACCAATATGTTTTAAACATATCAACTTTATTACTACTTTTCTAGGAAAAAGTCTAAACTTTTACAACTAAGAACAATGATTAAAGTTGATAACTTGAAATTTAATTAAGAGTTTAGTTTAGCGTCTTATTACCACAAAAAAAAAAACAAATTTTAGTTTTAATGAAAATAGCTAATTACGATTTCTCAACTTATAATTACGAATTTCTCTTGTCCTGGACAAGACGTCAAAAGGTATCCCTGGTGTGCAATTCAATAATCGAAAGGTTTTTTGTGCACCAGGTCGCCAAATATTTTGAGCGTAATTTTTGTCGTTCAATAAACTATAAAATGTGCAAAAATTAACGTACAAAGCAATACTTTCTTAAGATAATTTACATTTAAATAACATACTTGTTTTAGTAGACACAAAATATTTATAAAACTACTGTCAGTTTTCGAGATATAATATATAAGAATAACACAAAAATACAAGTAAATAAATGATAAACAAAAATTTAATTAAACTTTGTAGTTTGAATTTCATTGAAACTTAAAAACTGTTAAATAACTTAGTTATAAGAGGTTCAGTAGATTTGTTGCGTAAAAAACTAGAATAACAAATTTAAAAAGGAATGTAAATCAATAGATAGATTTAGATATAAAAAAGTTAATAAAATTTATACAAAGATTTAATTTATTCCAAGCTATGTAACGAGAACAAACTTTAAAAAGTCTTTTTAAAAAAGCTTAGATGATTGTTTATGGTTAAAAAAATTTTCGATAATAAAATATATGTAAGTAATAGATCAAAAAAAAATTAACGACTAAATTTAAAAGATACAAAAAAACATTTATGTATGTTTATTTTATTTTTTCTTATATTGATTATAAATAAAGAGTATTTCTATAGTGCGAAAAATTGTCTTGTATAAAAGGTTTAAAAATATAAATTCTAAACTGCAAAAAACATAAGGTTTAGTTGAGTTTTTGAATTACTTTATCACAAATTAAAACTAACGAGCGTTAACTTAGCTCGATTAGCATTTTTTTGCAATTTTAAAAAATGTCCAAACTTTAGATCCAATTATTTTCCATATCTTTAAAGCTAACTATTTTTTTTTATTATAGAGAATGCTCCTTTGCCTTGAATTAAAAAAAAGTCCATTGGATTGGGGTTTGAAATTTTGAGTGGGGTCCTTTAGAAAAAAAAAAGCATTTTTTTGAATTTTTTTCTCTAACGGATGTTTTAGCCAAAAAGTAAAATTTTTTTTTTTAATACTCTTACTTAGCTGTGTTCTCAAAGGTCGTTGTTTTTTTTTTTGCTTTATAATATTTTAATAATATATACAAATATGTCCGATTGTAAATTTCAAAAACCTTCAATTTTCTAACGGTCCCTGTAGCAGAATTTTTTAAAAACTTATTTTATAGCACTTAATAACGACTATTCTTAATGGTCCACGCATTTTTTTAATCTAAACTGTTTTTATGTAAGACATGACCCATGCACGTTTAAGTAAAAATTGTCGTTATTTGAACATGAAATCCCTCATAAAATGAGAGATTTCATGTTCAATTACCTTACAGCACAGTAGTTTTAATAATTTTTGTAGATTAACTTATTATAACATAAAAGTTTGTCTTTTATAAATTATCAGTAAAAACATAACTAAAACCAAAAACTTTGCTATGCTTATAGAATAATACAAAACTAGTTAAAACTGTTTGTTTTTGTTTCCAAAATTTAATGGTTTGTAACTAACTTTATAAATATAGCAACTAAAATGATACAAAAAACTTCAAGTTTTACTTTGTGTGTTTTAAAGGGCGCATGTCGCAATAAATATTTCCGTTGTCTTCAATAAAGCCCCCGTTGACTCCACAGCTTTCTAAATTTATTTTCTCGTAAAATACAGGATAAACAACACCCGATGACAAACAGGCATTTGTTACTACAACAGTTTGTTCTTCAATATCATCCTAATTAATTACTAAACTGTTCTGTTTACCTCCATATAAATGACTTCATCATCTATGAACTCATCTTTTGATTGATGATCTGCCTCAATAGAGTTTTGAAAGTTTAAGCATTTTTCACTTCTAGTTTTATCCACTAGTTGTTTGAATGAACTTATTGAACCAGGAATTTGTTTCAGTGCTTTGATTTGTTTCAGTTTTGCTATCAGACTTTTATTTTTATTTATTTCTTTGTTTTATTTTTTGTTACAGAAATAAACCAGTAAAATTACGATAAGAAAGACAAAAGATGCAACTCCAGCGATCAATCCTGCAACTGGGAAGCCTGTAGATTGGTTAGAATTACTGATAGTTGAAGTTAAATTAATTGTTGTGAAGCGACTATTTGTTATAAGCTTTATACCATTCTTTGATTATATTTTGTAAATATTTCACCAGTATATGATTGCACTCTACTTAAATTTACTGAAGTAGTAGAATTGTTCAGTCGTTTACTTGGCTTTCTAGATACTTGTGATGTATCATCAGTGGGCAGATAATGCAAAATAGTTATTGATTGGGAATATTTCGTATCCTGATAAACTTCTGTTGAGTTTACATAGTTTGAAAACGTTTCAAAACTAGGTTTTATACTTTCAGGGGTTTTTGCTGGCGATAAAAAGGTTTTCGCTAAATAAAAATTAGACTTATAATTTTGAATAGCTTTAGTTGTTTTAACAAAATTAGAGATGCTTTGTAGATGATTTTGCATTAAGATTACGCTTAGGTGCTGTTTTAGTTAAAATATGGATAAAACCTGATAATTTAGTGGCACTAGTAGCAGTACCGACTACCAAATATTTTGTATCTAAAATAGTTGTTGTAACTGTAGGTTTCACAGATTTTGTTAGAGAATAGTTTTTTATGAGATTGTTTTTTGGTTTACTGCATAGTAGTGGAAGTTTAATGTTACAAGTACAAGAAGAAGTTTTTTCTTTTCTTTATACACAAGAACTTCGTAGCAATCAGAGTTTTGGTAAGTTTCGACGTGTTTTTTTATTTCACCATTAAATTTTGTGTCATACTTTTCTCCATTCGACTATTCACCATAAAACTTACCACCTTTTTTTTTTTTTAACTTCAAATCAATTCGAAAATAAGCATCGTCTTTGATTTTGTTCAGAGCAAAAGTTTTGTTCAGGCTATCATCGTCAGCTTTACCAGAAACAATTTTAATTTATGCGAGCTCATAATTATGTTGTTTGCAAAATTCAATAGATTCTTTATACTTAAACTTTTCTTCTCTTATAAAAAGAAACTCTCCACAATCAACATATGAATATCTTTTCTTTTTTTTTTGTACTTGATTGTGCATTCCATATGGTATTTTAACGTTTATCTACTTTTAATATTATAAAAACCATAAAACAGTACAAAATATATAAATTATAAATATACTTTTTGTTTTTATTATAAGATTTTACTAAATAAACCAATCTTCATATTAAAAAAAAATCATGTACCAAAATAATAAAACAAGTAAAACAAATAAAAGCTCAAATGTCTGTTGTAGTAAAAAACTTATATGATTTTTTAGAATAAGTGCTTTTGTAGACACATTTTTATAAAGCACTTGAAACTTTTGTTCTACTTTACCTTTAAGTTGAAATTTTGATACTCAAAAATAAAGTATCTATGAGACTGTATAAATTTTACAAAAGTTAAAGTCCTTACTGTTAGCATATCATAGAATATAATTAGTTTTTTTATTAATTTTCATACCTAAACTAAAAAAAATCATTTAAACGTAGTTTCTTATTGTTTACTTTACAAAATACAAAAAATAAACTATCTTAAATTCAAAAATTAAGAAAGAATCAATTTATTTTTTTTATATAAGAAAAAGTAAACGTAACTTTTGGTTGTCAAAAAAGAACGAGGTAAAGAAATTTATATTCATAACTAATAATTCATAAAAAATTCTGATAGTTGAAGTATTCCATAAGCTGGTTGTAAATTAAGCGTTACTTCCTTCAGTTTTCAGTCACGGAAGTTTCATAACTGTTTCCCAAAATTATTTTGATTAAACTATTAAAATTTTAAGCGTATTTCATACAAAAAATAACTATATTAATTATTATCATTATATACTTAGAAATTAATTATTATAGTTTCTAACAACAATGCTACTGTTATTAACGTTATAAATTATTTTTCAGTAAAAGCTCAAATTGTTCAATAGTAAATTCTAAAGCTAAAAAACTAATTTATCATAAGTTATAGTTTATATTTCCAGCCTCAACATAATTACTATTTAATAAAAATTCAGAGGTGTTTCTAAACCAGTTTTTTCAAGTTTTAATTTTTATTTATGTTGTAAATTAGAGGTTGCTCTGAAAACCTTGTTTGTTTTATATTTTATTACTTTTAAGTTTTTAACACTATTAAATATTTCTATTAAGTTCTACTAAAATAACAAAATAAACTAATTATTTATTTTTTGAAAGTTTTGCTAATAGATATTTTCCAACTCATTTTTTTATGGAAAACATATTATCTTGTTTGCTAATAATTTCCGTTTAGCTATATCTAAAGATTAACTTTTAGTATAGAATTTAGAAAAATTTATACTTACTTAAGATTTTAGATCTTAAATTGAGTTTGAACACCAATTAATTTTATTACTTTACAAGTTTTATTTCAATTTTATCTTTAATGTAACAAGCTTTTGTTTATCTTTAAGTTTTGTTCGCAAAATATTTAAGCTTTACTAATACATCTCGTATTTTGTTGCTAAACTGACAATAATTTCATACAAAATATTCTTACATATCTCCTTTTTTATTAGTTAACAGATATTTAAAACAGCTTACGTTACTTGTAAACTAAAAAGTATGTTTTTACACATACACTTTTACAATAAAATTTTGAAAAAAAAAATTAAACACTGGTCTGCAAAATTTACGAAGTAGCAATGAGATAGGTTGAATTAACAAAATAACGTGGATTGTCATTTTACGGGACATTGGTTTATTTTTGAAAAAAAAGTTCCGATACAATGGTTACAACAAAATAAAATATAAAATTTTACAATGAGGAACTCAGAATAAAACAGCGAAATATTTTTCAAATATAAGTTATATTAAGAACTTGCTGATACAGTTATGATTTGCTAAGCTTAAAAAAAAGTCGGTACATACAACAGCAAACAAAAAAAGTTTTTTGCAAGCCATATGTTTAATGCTTAGCTTACGCACAAAAAGTAGTTTGAAAATACCTGTTATAATTTTCGGGCGTGCAACGATCAGACTGCGTGCCGCATCTGGTCAGCAAAAAAAAATCTCTAACCCGCGGCGCATTAAAAAAAAATGTTGTGCAAATCAAACAAAGTTTTACTTTTTAATTAGAATATTTTGAAGTATTCCCTTAATTTGAACTTTGTTACACGGTATTGCTTTCTAAATAATTATGACATAGCAACTTTACTTTTATAGTGGTTTTAATACAGTTTTAAAGTACATACTACCATTCAAAACTAGGCTGACCTCAAAAAACTCATTGATTTAAAAAATATATTAATTTTACAATTTAGGTACAAAATTTGACTTTTAAATGATTTCTTAAATTTTATCAATTTTAGTTACTGACAAAAGTTTTATCAACTTTTAGTTAAAACAAATATTTTATAGCTTTGTCAAGTATTTACAAAAAAATTTAAAACAAATCAAGCAAGTAGCAGTCTAATATTTAATAAAAAAACCCATGACAAGTAAAAATACGATTAAAAATTAATATTTCAACTTGTTTTTTTCAACATCAACTGCTTGTTACTCTACATATAAAAGTAGACATGCATTTTATTTAGGCAAAAAAAACATTTTTTATATATAACTTTTGTAATAGTTAAACTGAAGAGCTGTTATGTTTAACAGAACAGTAAAACAATAGTATTTGTAAAACGTAGTGTTTCATTAACATGTGTGTATATATATATATAAAATATATATATATATATGTTAATGAAACACTACGTTTTACAAATACTATTGTTTCACTGTTCTGTTATATACTATTCTGTTATATATTCTGTTATATATATATATATATATATATATATATAACAGAATATATAATAGAATAGTATATTTGTTCACTCAGCCCAGTTTTAAAAGGGCTTTTAAATATATGTTTAAAAAGAATACTCAAAAAAAAAAACAAACGTTTCTTGAAAAGTTGTTTTTAGTTATTTGAATATTGTAATCATTGTTATTGTAAATAAGGTTCCATTGTTTTAAACTAAAACAAAATAAAACTTTAAAAATTGATTTAAAACATCAAAAACACTAAAAATAAAACACAGGAATTAAAATCATGTTCCAATATTTAGCAAATGTTTCTTTAGTTTTGAAAAACTGAAGTTCACAAAAATTTCTTTGATATTTTGTACAATTCTGAACAGTAAAATTTAAAATGTCCAAATACAACTTATAGCAATATTTAAGCGCGAATTTGAAGAAAAATAAAATGTTTTTTTAATTTGTACTGCGTTTGAGAACTTCAAAAAACACCATTACATTAAAAAGATCATGCAAGCTTATCACTTTTTAAAACTTAAAAATTAAATCATAAACTTTAACTAAAAGTTTATACTTTAAATAGTGATATTTTACCTTTTTTAAACTTGTATAATAGTTTCAGCAAGATACTTAGAATTTATTTAAGCTGTGTTATTTAAAAAAGTCAAACTGTATCTACAAATGCAGTTTAAAAATTAAATGTCTTTACACTTTGTTAATAGTAAGAACTAAGTAACAAAACTTTAGTTTTTTGTCCTGATTTTGTCGTAACACATACTTTTCACTATTTAAAAAATTGAAAACTACAAAGTGCGAAATAATGATTTATATGTTGTTGAAAAAATACTATTCATCAACTTTTTTTAATTTCTTACTTTTATCAATTTGAGCATACATGTGACAATAAATATCTTCTTTGTCTTCAAAGACATCTTCAATGTTTTCAGTTTCATTTGAATTTGCTTTCTTACTCATTTTTGTATATAAGAATTCAAAATCTGAATCTGTTTTGTTTTTATTTTCTGAACAAACAATATCCGATGCTAAATGCTCAATTGAATTTGTTTCTTCAATCATTTCTTTACTACATTCCTCAACATTTATTTCACTGTTTTTATTTATCTCAATATACGCAATTTTATCTTCTATGAACCCCTGTATTGATCGACGATCTGACTTAGTCGAGATTCGAAAATTGATGCTTTTTTCACTTCTGACTTCATCTACTAATTGGTTGAATGGTTTGATTAAACCATGCTTGATTTGAGATGTTGCAGTTTTTTTACCTTTTCGGTTGTTATTTTTGTTTTTTTGTTTTCTTTTCTTGATACAAACAAAAGCTATCAATACAATTATAAAAACCACAAAAGATGAAATTCCAGCGGTTAGTCCTCCTATCGAAAAACTTGAAGATTTTATTGGAGTTTTCATGAGCAAAGTTGGTTCACTTGTTTGTTTAATTTTTATCTTTGGCGAAAAAGTTGTGGTAGCTTGAGGTTGAATATCAGTTTGAGATACAAAAGTTATTTTTACTATAGAATATTCCAATGGTTTAAAAGAGCTAGAATTAAGATGTAAAGTAACTTTTTTATTTTCAACTTCTTTCGCTTGTGTTGTTGAAACATTTGTTGGTAGATTTGCATAATTTTTTGACGTAGGAGAAGTTGTGTTGTGAATAAGTTTGTTTGTTACATTCGAACTAAGAAACACTGGTGTAGAAGCTACAATGGTTGGATTAGTAAGAGGTTTTCTGCATAATGCTTTGTACTTATTTCGATTACATTCCCAAAGGTTAATTTTTTTGAAGTTTCTATGCATGAAGACTTCGTAACAATTATCTTTAACTGGATCAGAGTACATACTTTCAAGTTCTTTTATTTTACCATTAGATTGAAAGTCATAATTTTCACCGTTTGACCATTTTCCTTTCCATGTACCGTTTGCGTATTTAAACTTTAATGCTATTCGGTAATTTACGACTTTGCTGGGAAGATCAAAGAACGTAAAGTTTTTAAGACCACTTTCATCCACTTTACCAGAAACAATATTAACTTTAGCTAGTTCATAATTGTTTTTTTCGCAATACTCCAAAGCTTCTTCGTAACTTAGGAACTTGTGAACAAACATAAAATCACCACATACTGTAACAAATGTTGAATCAAGTTTCTTATCAGTGCATGTCATTCTTATTTGCTTGTTGTTTATAATTAACGAAGCTAAAACGTGCAAATTTTAACTTAAAATTTTCTTGTCTTTTATTAAGAATTCTATTACAAGTGTTTTAGTTGAAATGCTCAATAGAATTTTTTTTTAATGAATTAAATTTAGATTACTCTTACAACTTTAATAAATTCTAAAATATTATCGAGTTATAGATTTATGTTTTAATAAAAAAGTATATATAGATTAAAGTTTTCTTAAAAAAAAAAGTTTATTTTGAAAA
This sequence comes from Thalia democratica, assembly GCF_965202585.1. Classification (NCBI taxonomy): domain Eukaryota; kingdom Metazoa; phylum Chordata; class Thaliacea; order Salpida; family Salpidae; genus Thalia; species Thalia democratica. The sequence goes on along the minus strand of NC_139170.1, from coordinate 34,526,283 downwards.
CTAACTTTCACTCAAAGAGCTCGTCAGTGCTTAAAAAAAACTAATATTTTTCTAAAAACTATTTAAAACCATCGAAAATGAACATGCCTACTAAGCATATAACAATAACTAATAACTATTTTGAGTGTCATACAGCTCCTAACTCATGGTTCTCATTTAAAAAATCACAATTTACTTAATTTTTACTAACTTCAAGATATTATTTAGTTTTGATTTATTTTGTTTTTGCTCACTACTTTAACAATTTACTGTCCATGACGTATAAATATACTGTTTTCAGAAACATTTACTTTATTTTAAACACTGACGAGCTCTTGGAGCAAAGCGTAGTTATTTGAATAAGCCTTTGAAAAAAAGTTCCTCTTTTACAAAGTAGACCCATATTATATTTTTTGTAAGTCAAACTTGTAGTGTAAATCAAAATATAATAAAATACCACTTAAATAAGTTAAGCTTTAAAAATATTGTTTTGCATTAGTTATATTTTTGTACCTTACAACTTAACTCTTGTTTGTATTTTTTATATTTTCTACTAAATAATAATTAACGTGCCATTTAACTATTTTTATGAACGGTTTGGGTGAGAGAAAAAACTGATGTTACCAAATACTTAACAAAACAGTAAACTGCAGTTTAAAAATGCTGTTTAAACTAATTAAAACTTATTCATACAATAAAGTATAAACAAAACTAAGATGTTGCGTATACAAAACTTTCAAATTTATATTTTCATAGTTAGGTAAAATTTGTATTGTTTTTTGAGAAACAAAAATTAACTTGAATAAATGCAACAAGTCAAAGTTCGAATGAAATTAAAAGTTATATAAAAGTTTAACTAAAAATTTAAAATCTAAACTAAGTATCAACAAAACTCAAAATCAATTACTGTTTTATCTTAGTAATGTGTAGTTATTTAATGTTCTACAAAAAGTAAACTGTCGAATAAATTAATTCAAACTATAAATTGCTTCTAATACTAAATAAGAATTCATTATATTTTAGTTAACATAGAGAAGCAAAAAGTTATTAGTAACGTAAGTACACTAGAAAAAAAAAAACAGAAGTTCATTTAAAGTAAAAAACTTTAAAGAACTTACTCGTTTACTTTGAAAACTATAAATTTCATAACACTTCCTTAGTTTCTTCAGTTACGGAAGTTTTAAATTATGATAATTTTGATACTAAATTTTCTGTTTAAACCATGAAAATATACAAAACTCTATTAAATAGTACTGCACATAATTATCAAATTATTTTAAAACGGTTCAAATGTTGTTACAAAAAAAGTTGTTCATTTATCTAACGTGGTCTTGCTTAACTTCTAAAGCAGTGAAGTGTAACTTATTTTTTTTTAATTTACGATGAAACATAACTACAACTTTTTTTTTATAATCTAAAATTACGCTTTAACAGAACTTATGCTAATGTTTTATAGTTATTTAGTTTTAACTATTAGTACGTGCCTCAAACTTTACAAAATCAAAACAACAATGAGTTGTAGTTTGTCGGCAAATGTTCTAAAGTCTCTACATTAAACCAAGGATGAAAACTGCGGCCTGTGGGCCAAATGCGGTCCGCAATATACTTTTCAGCTAAAAACATACCTTATCAAAGCAATCAAATAATGCTTATAATGTAATTACAATGCATTTAGGCCCTTAACTTAATACTTAACAATTACTAGTAGTTTGCTTACTTTGTCTCGTTTTTGGTTCGAAGTAGTATATTTTACTTGTTACTACAACTATTCTAAATAACTGGGCCCGCGAGAATTTTTTTTTGGAGAATTGGGCAGGTTACTTAAAAAAAAGGCGACCCTAGTTTAAACAATTGTAAAACTCACCTACAATAAATTTTGCACAATTTTTCTAGTTTTGATGCAAAACTTAATTTCCTTATTTTTATATATTTGTCTACATTTATTCAAAATAAAAAGTTCGAAACTTCTGTACGTCATAATTGAGAAGTTTATAGGAAAGTTTTTTAACTATTTTTAATCAAATCCAAACCTAGATAGTTATAGTTTTACTTTAACAAAGCATCTAAAAAAAGAAGAGATGTACTCAGTCAATTCAGTTGAATTTGCATCTGGATATCAGATTCTTATCAATGTGAGTTTTAAATTGATAAAGTTTTTGATAATTAAACAAATTGAAACTGAAAAAAATATCTTTTAACGCAAGTTATTGCATGATTTTAATTTTTTTAGAAACTATGTTTAATAAAGTTTAACTTATTAAATAAGTACTCAATTGTTTTTTCTAATAAAAGTATAAGCGAGTTTGGTTAAAATGCACATAACTGTTTGCATAAAAAGTAACTGTAGCTTTAGTTTTATAAATAAATTGATTAGGTATCCGAGTATATGAAGATGATTGAAAAAATAGAGGGTTTGGAAAACGACAAGGCAATTTTGAAGGAGAAGGTAGCTGCCTTGACAGACAGCAACAAAGAAAAGGATAAAAAAATTGATGAAGGTAGCCGTCTGTTGGGGCAGCTTGTTGAGGCCTTAGTGGAAAAGAATGAATTGAACAAGAAGTTACAAGCAGAAACTGTCAAAAGCAATGACCTTGAAGTTGAAAACAACAAAACTAAAAAGGATATTGAAAACGCGAGGTTTAAAACAATATATATAAAATATTCAAAGGTTTATGCTATAAGTTTTCAAACAAAGTTTAGAAAAGTACAGCTGTTTCAAAATGTGTGTATTACAAACTTATAGAAGTATAAAGATTAAATTATAACTATTTTAACAGAGAGAAATTTCAAGAAGAACAAAAGAAAACTAATGAGCAGCTTCAAAATGCACAGATGGCATTGGAAGAAAAAGAAAATCTTCTACAGGACAAAGAAAAAAATTTAAACACGTTAGTTCTTTGATTAAGGTTTTTTGTGGTTTTTATTAACTTTATTTTTTTGAACTTTTTACTGAATGTAAAATGTATAAACAGATGAGACAATAAATTTTTTTTAGAAAAACACTGAAATATCGTAATAAATTTAGTGAAAAAGTGATAGATATTGTATTGCTAAAGAAATAAATAAAAATTTAGTTTAAAAGAAGAGGCTATCATGTTCATAAAAGATATTGAAGAAAAAGAAGATCTTCTACAGGATAAAGAAAGAGAATTAAACATGTTAGTTCTTCGATTAATTTTTTTTTAATAACTTAATTTGTTTAAACTTTTTACTGAATGTGAAATATATAAACAGATGAGACATCAATATTATTTTGATGAAAGAAATTAACATTGTATTAATTTTGTTAACAAGTTATAGATGTTGTATTTTTAGTTAAACTAATAAAAAATCAGTTTAAAAGAAGAAGCCAGCATTTTCTTGAAAGAATTGGGGAGGAAAAAACCTCTTCTAAAAGCTAATGGAGGAAACAAAATGGATTTGTGAGTAAAACTACTGTTGTTTGTTTGAAATTTTAGTAAATGTAAAAAAAAGAACAAGATGATTTTTTATGAAAACAACTTAAACACTGTGATAAATCTGAAAGATAAGTTGTAAACATTGTATTAAAAGATATTGATAAAAAAATAGGTTGAAAGCCGTACTAAAAGATTATGATCAATTGTCAAGGGAATTGTACAAAACACAAAGTAGAAACAAAGATTTATTTAATGAAAACATTAGTTTTGGGTTTGAGCTAGTAAGTTTGAAACTAAGCTATTAGAATTTTTCTAATTGGAAATCAAAAGTTTTTATTTAAGCTACCTTTGTTTTTATTTAATGAGTTTATTACTTTTTCTGCACGTGTTAAAATTTAAAAATATACTTAAAAGTACTAAGATACTGATGATTAAGTATATATGGAATTATTTTTTGAAAGCAAAACTTAAATGGTTGCAGGATATCTAAACCGCAGTTATGTACGTTAAAAAAAAAACTTTTATTTGAAAAAGTTGTAAAACTTTCGAAACTTATTGTTATATTGGAATTAAAAACTTAATCTATAACTTATGTATATGATACAAACAAAACTTGAAATTGTTTGCATTCAGCTTAAAACTAAAAAGATGTGGTATAAACAAAATAAAATGCTAATCATAAAAAAAAACTAAGACTGATGACGAGTTAACGTTAATTTTTCTTTAGAAACGAATGAAAAAAGCAGGCTGCTGGAGTTAGTTTTTTGAATTATAGTTAAAGTAATTGTAGTTATTTAATCAAAATATAGCAATATTATTTCAATTAGAGTTAGATTATTCACGTTTTTACACTACAAACTGTTTTAAATAAAATTAACTCTATTCTAATAAAATTTTAATCAGTTAATGAAAAAAAAGTTTTTACAGAACGCCTGTTAAAAAAGTGGTAAAACCCAAAAAAAAGTGCATGTTTTATGTTTGATGTCGTCATTTTTGGTATATTTTCAATGATACCAATGAAATATGTCATACCTTTCATATGTTACGTCTGTCTTGTTGAATACGCGATCAACTACAACCTAAAAAAATTACCAACAAAAAGAGCACAGTTAGTTTGTATTTATTCTAGTTAAGAAATCAAAAGAGATATTTTAGATAAGGTTTTCCCAATCTTTTTTTCATTAAGCCCCTCCGACAAGATTTCTCAAAAAGACTACTTTTAAATACGCCTTAAACCTTTTTTTAATTTTTTTGATGTTCGTCATCAACCCAAGAATATTTTGTGTAAGTTTCGAATCATGACCCCATAGCCCATTTTAATTTCTGAAATGGCCCACTTAGGGAAGCCCTGTTCTAGATACTGTTTGGTAATATTAAAAAAACCCTTATATTTATACTTTTAATAAATTAATGTTGCTTATGCCAAGTTATCATTGTTTAATTTTTATAAAAACAAGCAACAAAATTGTTTATAAGTCTTTAGATTACTACTGTAGCTAACTAAGATGCTTTTCCAAATCAATAAACTATTTTAATATATCTTTAGTTTAGTATTAAACAAAGTTATTCAACAGGTAAACAAGCCAATATTTAGAGGGGGTGATAAGTATTGGTTTGTTGAAAACTGCTGAAGATAAGAACGATTGATTGAAGGTGTCGAAATTAAGTCGTGCTGCAGACTTTTATTATTTCACACTGAAACCATCATGAGAGAATAATATGAAGGAAGTATGTGATACCTAGTACATGTCATGTTTGTCTTGTTAAATATTTGACAAAAATACAATCTACAAAAATAAAATCAAATCCACCAACAAAAAATGAAAAGTTAGTTAGTTCTAATTTAAGTATAAAAAATATAAAAAACTTGCGTTATTCTTGATACTCTTTATTATGACTTTGATATTTTTCTAAAAATAATGTATCTAAAAACTTATTACTGCTTATACCAAGTTATCATTGTTTAATTTATCTAAAAATAAACACTAGATTTTTTTTAAAGGTTTAAACTTTAGTCAATGTAAGTAACTAAGATGCTTGCCTAAAAAAATGTAGTTTTTTCAAATATCTCTAATTAAACATTTAACAAAGTTGTTCAACAGGTAAACAAGCCAATACTTAGAGGGGTGATAAGTATTGGTTTACTTATTTTGTGACACAAATACAATTTAAAAAAAAAACCACCAACAAAAATAGCAAAGTTAGTTTGTTTTGATTTAGTGGAAAGTTTGTGTCATTCTTGAGATTTTGATAAAATTAATGTTTTACTATTTCTCACTATTACTTAAGCCAAGTTATCATCGTTTTTTCTATATACAGTAGGTAACTAAAGAGCTTGTTTTACATAGTAAAATTATTGAAACAAAATTTCAATTTAGTATTCAACAAAAACTTTCAACAGGTAAACAAGCCAATTTTAGATGGGGTGCTGAATATTGGTTTTGTTGAAAATTGCAGAACAAGTAATTTGAAATCCTGGTAAAGATTGAGTCGTGCTGCCGACTTTTATATCAAAACCAGTCCATCAGAAGCTATTTTAATTAATAAAATAAAGCTTATATATACAATTAAAAAATTCATTAATAAAAAATGGTACAAAGCAAACATGTGTGTTTATTTTTCATCTTAGTTCAACATAAAAACCGATTATAATAATAAAGTGTTTGTTGACGAAATCTTTATAACACTTTCAGCTTATATAGTTAATTTTACTGCCGTATAGACTGTGTGTAATGCAACAAACCATTAAGTATTTGTTTTACAAATAACAAAAAAAACTTTAAAGAATCATAAGTTATCTCTTATAAATGTATTATAATATCGTTAAACCTAAATATTTATGTACACTACTACTAGGCTTTTATTATTAAAATATACTGCTTTTATATAAATAGACTTTTAAAACAAAAACTTGAGATAAAACTAAAAAGCCATTTCTATAGTTAAGTCTTAAAAATGTTTTTAAAATAAATCACGAAGCTAGGGTATCAACTATATTAAAAAATTGTAAGACAAGAGCAATCAATTTTTTATTAAGTTCATACATAGTTTGTAATGGATTACACTTTTAAATTAAATTGCATGTTTATTTTATATTTTTATTAAACACACTAAAGTGTATATTTTTTGTTTAAAAAAAATTCAAATTCTTGGTTTTTATATCCTAAATCGTCAAATTCCAGGATTTCAGGTTAAGTGGCCACCCTGTATTCTAGTAGTAGTTGTAGAAAAATTGTATCCTACTTATTTTTGTTAATCACGATTACATTTTTTGGCTGCTGGCAGTAGTCAACTATTAAGAGTAATTTAAATCATTTTGTACCATTATTAAATGTTTACAAATATGTATAAAACTAAGTAATACTAATCTAAAATTTAATACAAAGGAAATCACGACAACTAAAAAAAGACTACACTTTGACTATATTTAGGTAAAACCATTTGCCAATGGATAACTTTTTTTCTAAATAAAAAATCAGATAAGTTAACAATACAACTTTAAAATGAGAGAGTAAACATCGTTGTGCAATTAAAGTGCAAAATCAATAATCACTGTTTAGAATTCTTGCATAAAAACAACATTATAATCAGATGTACACGGATATAAATATTTTGTTCTCATAATTTGAATCAACTAGTTTTTGGAATGAGAACAAAGAAATGTTATTTCAGCTTTTTGCATAATTTAATGGAATGAGCACACTTTAAACACATGAAGAAAAAAGTTGCTATTCAGATTATACAGCAGTAAAGTTTTCTTCAAAAAGCTACAGTTTACAAAATACCAATTCACTTAAATTAAAAAGTACTTTAAAAATAAATTTGAGTACCACTATTTTTTACAACATAGTGTTTTACACAGTAATCATTTAAAGTTAATTATGAAATAAAATTTTATGGTAGACAAATCTAACAGCTAATAAAAGTACCAAAAACATGACTGAAATACAATCACAAGTTTTATCAAAATTGAAATGTTAATGTGTGTTTATATACTTACTTGGAGCAACCAAATAATATGTTATTTTAAAATTTAATCTCAAAAATGTAATGAGCTAACATTTGAAATATATCAAAAGGTTTGTATTAGTGTTATTTGCATTGAAGAATAAACAAAAGTGAGCAAATATAAAATAAGCTACAATAAGTTAATCTCGACATTTATTAGGTAAAATTTAAACAGCACTTAATTATAACATTAAAATGTAAATGAGCTTTACAGCACTAAACATAATTTTCATTTAATCAGAACTATAAAGTTTAACTTAAAATGTTTTAAAATATTTAAAACAGCATAATTTTAAATTTTCAAGGACCTAAATAAGTTCATCTTCGACTTATTTTAAGTATAATAAATCATTAGCACTGAATTTAAATCATATAGCACTTAATCAAAATGTACAAAAATTAGTTATTCTACTATTAAATATGCCAGCATAAAAATTTAAAAACTCTAAACTCACAACATAAGTACTAAAGCAAAAACTAGCTAATAAAATGTAGAAAAGTTGTTAATCAACTTAACTAATTGTAATTTAAAATAATATATTAAAAAAGCTCAATTTTTAAAACTAGTCTAGTTTTTAAAAAAGTTTACTTTATGAAATAAAATCTCTTAAATTAGTTTCTACAAATGACTGCTACATACAACTATTAAACGCATTGTAATAACTACTTTCTAGAGCAGGGGTCGGCAAATTGCAGCCCATAAAGCTAAGATCTGCCCGCAAAAGGCTTTTCAGCTAAAAAGATGTTTTTAAAAACAATAAAAAGAATCTTGTTGTGGTAATAACTTACAACTAGGCTTATAATTTAACAAATACTGTTTATAAGTGCTCTTATATTGCTTATTTTACCACAATTTTGATTTAAAATAACATTTTTATACAGATTTTTACAACTTTTTTAAATAACTGCATCCCGCAGAATAATTTTATTTATATAATGCGACCCACGACTTTTAAAAAGGCTGCCGACCCCTGTCTCAGAGCTACGGAAAAATTAATTAAAATTTCTGGTTATGATTTTGGGATAATTCAGGGTCCGGTTTCTCGACGAACTTGCAAACTTCGATGGCGTCCAGAACGTCGTATGTGCAGTGCTCCAACGCCATCTGGTGGTAAGTAGTTTGATACAAGGGACTTTCCCTGACATGCAACAAGAAAGTAGGGTCGCTGAAGTGAACGACCTTGTCGCTGATAATCACCGATCCCTCGACTATCATCTGTAGATAAAAAAATAAAATAATAAAGTTTTATTGAGTTTGTTTGCATTTATTAAATTATAAGTACAGAACAGAATTTCAACCGAGAATATTAAAAGATTGTATAATTGACTAAATTTAATTTTAAACTAAAATAGGAAATTAATCACTACAAGGCTATATAATTTTTTTAAAACAAGTTAAAACTTCTGTTTTAATTATCATACTATTAATAACTTTTTTTTAAACCTGTATCTTATATAAAAGTTTATATCTTTCTTTAAATAATTAAATACTAATTAATATCTTAATCAAAATATATTAGTAGTAATAAAACAAAAATACAAGTCATCAGGATAATCCTGGAAATCCTTTAAAAGTTTTAAATATTTTAACCATAGTATTTATGAAAAAAATCTAATTTTTATCTACTTTTTCCTAATTTTTTCACTAGTACTAACATATTTTTATACAAAAGTAACCTTTTTTTTTATACAAAGCTAGCTTATAAAAGAACAAAAAATAATTAAATAAGCTTAATTTCAATGTCAACAAAAACTCAACAATTTAATCTTAGCCGAAAAATTGGATCAAACATTATAAATTTAAACAAAACCATGAAAGATTTTTTTCCAACCATTTTTATTCAAAACTTCAGTTCTGTTTATATGTTACATAGCAAAACAGTAAAGTTTAAATGAACTCAAAAACTTTTTCACTTTTTGTTAAAAGTCAGATTCACAAAACTAAATTTTACTTAATTTTTAACTTTTAGAAGAAGAAAAATAAAAATTTGCGTTTTAAGATTACTCGTTTTTTTGAGTCCAGCAAAACTGAAATTACTTACTTATTACAGAAAAAAAATTACTAATTTATGATAATATAACAAATTTATTTTAAACATAAGTTAAAACTATATTAAACATATGGGCATGATGAATAAATTTAAACTGTTCAAACATGTTTAATAAAATATTAATTTGAAATTTCGTAGCAATTAATTTCAAATTAACAATGCAAACTGTAATCAAAACTTTCTGGCACTTGAAAAAAAAATGTTGTTTTATAAGTTCATGTACTTAAGTCACACTCCATTCATATAATAATTTAAAATACATTTCCAGGAAAACAAAAAACAAAGCTTTTCTTATGGTAAATGAAACAATTAGACGGTATCTAAACTTAATAATAATGTTTAATATTCTTATTATAACAGATTAAAAACTATGTTTATTTACAGCTCTATAATAAATAAAAAACCTATATATATATAAAACAAATGAAATCATTATCAAAAAAAATCTTTACAAATAGTTAGATAGAAGTATTGAGTAAGTTTAACCTGTAAAACCTTTTTTACACTATTAAAAATTCCTTGAACATGTTAAAGTAGTTTGAAAAGGAAAACTTTCCGAAAAAACACAACATAACTTTCTGCATTAGTTTTTAAAACAGAAATAAAACAAATGTTTAATTCAAAAGGTGTGGTTTAGTACAGCTAGTAGCTAAATACGTACAACTTATTTATCGATTTTATAAAATAAATTCTATCAAAATAAATCTCTGATACCATTTACAAAAATGCCATATATTAAAATCGATAGCTAAAAACAAGCAGCTTATTCTATTTTTTGAACATAAACAAGTTACAAAGCAGATAAGCTTTAGTAAAAAGAAGTATAACAACTTTACTTTAAGGGGTTTATTCAGTTTTGAAAATAAGTTTTATAAATAATTTTCAAAAATCTCAAGATACAAACTTTGCTTATCAATAATATCTATCTAATCAAAAAACTAGTAAGTTTTAATAAATTTTAGCTAATTAGAGTCTTTAATATTTAAATTTTTTACTGAATTCAACTCCTATTATTTATTTTTTTGTTATTATTACAAATTTTGTGTTTACAAGAGAAACTTTACCTTGTTTTATACAAGTTGATTTTAAATTGTAGAGTTTAATCTATGCTAGCAGACACTTTTTACCGCTTAAAAAACTTTTAAAAAGAATGGATCAATATTGGAGTTAAAAATATTCTTTTTGGAAAATACAAACTTAAACAGCGAAAAAAGTACAATTGTGTTTAAAACCTAACTTGTACTTGATTTTGAACTAATATTTCATTAACATTTATTTTATAGTAAGTCCATTACTATTATTTATTAATTTTACTTAGTTTTTTGAAATTTTATTTTTAACACTTTCAAAATTCTAACATTTAAAATCTTTTGAGCTACTTGTGGCAAGTTTCCACATAATTTTATTACTTATGCTTAAAAATTAGAATTTGGACGAATTTATAATCGTCTGATAAATTAACAAAAAAGCGGTCTTATGTTTTTGCCGTTTAAGCTATAATTATATACTATAACATACTTTTCACAGAATGAAAAACATATTCATTAAATTTTGAGATATCTTCAGTTGCGTAAAAAGCTTCCGATACAACAGTATGGAGGAAAAATTTTCAATGCCGATTTTCTTAGAATTTTCAAAAATTCACTAAAAATCTATCTTCTTCTTAATTTTTTGCCAATTAACCATAAACTTTCAGGAAATTTTCCTTCTATTAATAAAAAAATTACTATTGTAAAACTTAAAAAAATTAAATTTAAGAATCTCACGGCTAAAATATGAAAATAGTCATTAAAAAAGATTTTACTCAAAAAAACAATTCCTAAAACAGAAATATCTTTTATTTAGTTAGATTAAACTGAAAAAGTTTCAGAAACAATGCTTAAAAACTTCAGGAGAAGATATAATTCAAATGAAATAGTCTTTTTATGCCTTTTTACTTTGGTCCTTTCATAAGGAACCTATTCCGACTTTGCACCCTCATGTCTCAAAAATTAGTTAGAATTTTACAAAACGGTAAAAAGCAACCGCTAGCTTAGTTAAAGATCATTAAAGTAAGATCAACATTTAAAAAGTGCCTTATCCCCTGATATGCCCTTAACTAATTTTTCAAACTTAAGCTTTCAAGTTAACAGTTGTAAAAAAATACTTTGACTCCCCACTGCAATAAATTTAAAAAAATATTATTTTTATATCATCCAATATTATTTAAACCTTATTTTCCTGTAGACACTCGATCATACGAACGTGCGACGGTTGATCGTGGCTGATTCTCGTTGTCACTATGACGTCATAATGAGCCTGACCCTTCTGAAGAACCGAAGAAAAGAATTTCTCATTTGGCTCAGCTATCAGGTTCAAGTTTATCTGAAAAAAAAAGATTAACCAACTTTCAATTCATTTACAAATACAAAAAAATAGTTTAAAAATACGTTACAATTTAACATTTTTTATTTATTAAAATTTATCAATTAATTTGTTCAGAAAATTAGTAAACATGAGCAAATTTTCATAAAAAAGCAAAAAAGAAAGCAATAATTTTAAAATCATATTTTCTAGGGTAATATTTATATTGAAAAAAATAATTTAATACAAGTTAAAATATTTTTTGAAATAAAACGTTTACATTAATATTTTTTTAATTTCATTACGACTTTTCAAAACGTAGAATTTTTTACAACTTAAATAAAATAATGATTTTATACCATATATTTTGTTTCAACTAGTTTTTAATAAATTAAATTTACTTCGAAACTTAAAAAAAAAAATTGTTATGTATGTCGGAGTTATGATACCTATAACTTTGCTTTAAGTTTCAATTAAGTCAAATAAAACTTAGCCATGCTAAATGTATACGTCTTTTTAAACAATTGCTAATTTTAATAAAAAATAATTTTTTTATATATACAACGTAGTTAAGTTAAACAAATAATATTTTGATAAATAACAAATCTATAATAACACTTTCACAATAATATTTATTTTTCGTATAATTTTAAACAATAACACTTTTGGCCGTGCATAATTTTTGGCGGTTTATCAAAAAATCAATTTATGATGCTAAATTAGCTTGAAGCATTTTTTCATTATACATTTGATACTTATGAGAAAAATAAACCATACAAAAAAATTCTAACAAAAGTTTATAACTTTGTTTTTAAACCATAGCAAAATGGTAGAAATATAGAAAAATATATAATGAAAAACAAATTAAAATCAAATAAAAAAATAAATACTCATATGTGAAAACCTAGAAAGTATAATGCATATAAAAGTTTATACGTCATCAAACTTTTTAAACTAGAAAAATTTATCTGCAAAAATTTATCATATTCAATTAAAACATTATAATCGTTTTTTACTCAAAAACATTTCCAAATAGATATTAGTAATTAATATTTTATGTTTTAATCAGTATAACAAAACTTTATTAGTTTAAAATTCTTAAAAAGTAGTGAATTTACAAGATTAAACTAATATTTCTTTTTACTTTAAATTAAAAAAATTAATTTAATATTTATTCAACCTATTTATAACTTAAAAACAAAATTTTACAAATTTATTAAATGATAGTGTTATTTTAAACTATTTACACATAAGTGTCAAATATTTAAGAAACAGTTGAAAGCTAAAAAATAAACAAAAAAATAAACACTAATTGCTTTTTAAGTTATACTGAGCTGCTAATTTTAGGAACATTCTCAACTTTAATATATTTAGTATAGTACTGATTAAATTCATTTTTTTTTATTAATATAGCACCGTATGAAATTATTTAAAAATATAACTTCAACTAACACAGGTATAAATTTAAAATACCAATGAATTTAAAAGTATTTTATACAAGATAAATAACGTCATTTTTAAGTAGAATTAAATGTAAATATTTTATTAAAGTAAAATAGTTTTCTTAATACCAAAAAACTAACTGAATATTGCTTTTCAAAAAGTGTTTAGTCTTATTTACAATAGCTACATCTTCTACAGAAACTAAAAAAATTAGATTATGCTCATAACCAAAAAATAAAAAATAAAGTAAAACTTAGTTATACAAGTATTTAATGTAAAAAATCATATAACTTATACCTAGTGTTTGTAAAATATGAGAAGCTTTTGTATATGCCAATTTGTTCTAACTAGTAATATTTTCAGTGTTTCAGCAGAATTATTTTTACATAATTAAAAGTTTTTTAGTTTGTAATGTACTGAAAACTTTATCTACGCAGAAATCGCATATTTAAGTATGTTTATACAAAACTAGAAACACCAAATCTAAATAAGAAGAAAAAAAAACTGTCCTAGCCAACCAAAGACTTCATGCGAAAAGGCGAGCGAAATGGTTTCAATAATTTATACAGATTATCAACTTAGCTTTTCCCTCTCATTTTATATTTCCATCTTACACTTATCTAAATTGAAACTTTCACGCAGATGAGAGGCTCTTAAGACGCTCTTAATTTTCAATACATGACGTAGATAGAAGTTGATATTTTCTAACTTACTTTGTTTTTTAGCTTTGTTTCTGATTAAATAAAAACTAGTAATATTGTTTCTTAATTGAACCACAATTTGATAGTTACCAACTTTTTTTTAAATTTTGAAATTAGATGCCTAAACTTTTGTAGTGATTAAAATTTTTTTCAGTTCTTTTTCTTTTGACCTTTAGCCTATTGTTTTGTTTGTAATTAGTATTTCAACCTAATCTAATCTCAATCCATTTTATCTAAGAATCTAATTTGCAATGCAAATAAGAGGTTTCAGAGAAATTGATTATTTCCACGTGTGACGTATACATTAATTCATTATGACGTGTTCAATTGATTTTGTATATACAAAATGCTTAGCTCAATGATTAGTTTCTTTTAAGTTTAATTAAATGCTCATAGTATTTATATATTTCAATTAAGTTTTTTATGTTAAATTGACTGAACAAAGTTTAAATATGATTGTAAAAGAATATACGAAGCGGGAATGTTCAAAATATTATTTTTCAAAATATGTTTTTTACTAATTGTTTTTATAATAACCTTAATTTGTGAATATTAGACAGATATGTAAACCTGAGGTATGAATTTTTTCTATGATTCTATGTTATAAAACGTGTTATTATATAATTCAAACTGGCTAGACATAATTGCTAAAGTGATTACTAATTATGAGCTAGCAAATTTGTTAGTAAACAAACATTTTTTTCTAACTCAAGTTTAAACTTTGATAATAATGACAATGAAGTATGGGTGTATACAAAACTCATAGTTGTTTTTAATATAAGATTCAATGAACTTCAAACACCAACACACCAAAGTGTAAAGATAAATCAATAACCAACAAACCAACAATCGATGTTAACCTATATGCTTTAAATTTTGATTTCAATAAATTATCACAGCAATACAAATAACGATGATCAAGGTAAAGTTTTTCAAAAAAAAAAATAAATTGTATTTTTAAACTCACTTTTTTTTAGATTTTATTTACAGTACAAAAAATTGATTATCCCATTGCCATTTTACCATAGTTAGTTGTTTTTGTAAGTTCTAGTGAATTAATTATTTTACTTTTTAATTTAAGATACTCTTGTTCTCTGAATAATAGATTTTTATAGAAATTTAAAGTATAAAAGACATGGTGAGCAATAAAAAATAAAATATTGCAAATAATCTTTGAGAATCAGCACAGAATCTATAGAAAATTTCAATAAAGTTTAGAAAAGTGTGAAAAACAAAACTAGATAAACATTGATTTCATTTGACGATCTGTGAATAAAACTTGAGGTTTTATTGAAAAAATAAATTAAATTGTGGTGTGTGCTTGCAGACTGTGGTTGTGAAAGAGATAAATGAACATATAATTTTTATATTGCTTTATTTAATTACTCTGCACGAGTTATTTTAATTGTCACTATGTACTCTACTATAGACTGAAAGTAAAATTTTTCAAAACAAGCTAATGCGAAATATTCAACAAAATTTGTGTAAATAAAGTTTTATACTTAATAATTAAAAGTTATAAATGCTTTTTAAATTTTGAAAAAATGGAAATATTGTGTACATTAACCTATGTACATTTTAAGGATATCCCTTTTCAACTTAAATTTCTAATTACGAAATAACTTTTTTAGAGGTTATAAGGATACTGCCCATGTCTTTTTTTATGTCTTACAACAGAAATTGTCATTACATTTCTAAGGTTGTAATATAATAAAGTTGTTTTAAGGTTTGTACTGTTTAACAAATAAACTAAAGTTGAACACTTTGTGAAAAGCTATTCAGTACTTTTTTAGTTACAAAAGTAAGCAAAAGCAAAATTTAGTAAACTTTGAAATTTTTTAAGGTTATAAGTATTATTTATAAAACTGTTGTATATTCCAAAATGAATTGTTAATACTTTTGAAGAAAATTTAATACATTAAGTCTCAACTGCAGAACAAAGTTCAATATGGAAGGTTAAATATAAAAGTAATGACATAACTATTTGTTAAACTTTTAAGATCTAAAAGAATTAAATGGCTGAACTTTGTTTAAAATAACCGTTCACCTTTAGATATATTATACTTCAAAGAATTCTGTTATAAAACAATGTTTTACTTATATTCAGTTTCTAGTTTTTCAGTTATAATTAAAATCTTATTCAAATAGAATATGTTTTAAAGATTAAGTTCACCTTTATACACAAAAGTGCAGTAACTTTATAAAATCGTAAAATAAACCTAACAAACTTATAACATAACTGCATACCTTTTCGTAGCATGTGAATAAACAAATAAAAAACAAACAAATAAATGTTATAAAAGCGTTCACTTTCGCAAAAGTCGAGCAAATTTACATGAACTTTAATTTAAAACAAGCACAGTCGAAATTTGCACAAAATTCTGGCAACAAAATAACTGGAAGGAAAACAAACTATAAAACAAATTTGCCAAACTTAACTTTCTAAAGCCTTTGACTGTTTAGCCTTTGCAAAAAAAAAAATGAAGATTCGTTTTATTATCCTTGCCTAGAAGTAATTACTTTTTGTTGTTAAGATTAAAAAAAAAACAATAAAATATTACTTGTTGTTAACAGTAATTTACATTGATAAGCACGTATCTTTTGCATGACAGACTTATTAAATACCTGTTAAAAAATTATTTGCAAAATTCTACTGAAAAAGATTCAGTAAAAAGTAAATTTAAACAATTAGATATATATATATATATAGGGAAAGAATATAGTTTCTACAAAAACAAAAACTGTTAGTTACAAATAAAAAAGTATTTCTTCAGTAGCTATATGAAAAATGTGTTATATTTTATTAATGTATAGTTATGGATTTAAAATTTTATTATTCTCAAATAATTTCCTGACTTGTTTAAAGCTTTTGATAAAGTTAATTTTTTTTTCATGTAGTTAATTGAAACAAATTTTAACAATAATATCATATAAAAATTATGACCAGCATATAAAACTCGTTGATAAACAAAACTTTGTGTTTTTTTACTTTATACAATTTCAAACCCTAACACCTTAGTTTTTTAAGAACTAGTAGAGTTTGTGCAAATTAATAAATATCGACCTTAGCTTCAGTGAAAATAAACACATAGTTAATTATCTAGTGCAGGGGTCGGCACACTGCGGCCAGCGGGCTAAATGCGACCCTTAAAGCAACAATCTGCGACAAACGATGTACTTTTAAGTTCAATTTAACTTTAAAAAATAGCAAGGATTACAACTAGGCTCTTAATATAAAAATTTATAATTAAAAGGGCCTCATTATTGAACATTTTATCAAATTTTTAATACAAATAGTGTTTTTTGTTGGTACATTTTAATTAAGAGCGTCCCACAAACAATTTTTTAGTCCATTACTAATAAGGGGCTGCCGACCCATGTTTTATTGGGAGCGGGTCAGAATGACACAGCGACAAAATGACACGGTCGTCAAATAGACACGGTGCGTCACTTTGGCACAGCGACAAAATGACACGGTGCGTCACCTTGGCACGGTGCGTCAGTTTGGCACGGAGGGTCACTTTGACACGGCGACAAAATGACACGGTGCGTCACTTTGGCACAGAGGGTCACTTTGACACGGCGACAAAATGACACGGTGCGTCACTTTGGCACAGCGACAAAATGACACGGTGCGTCACTCTGGCACGGTGCGTCACTTTGGCACAGAGGGTCACTTTGACACAGCGACAAAATGACACGGTGCGTCACTTTGGCACGGAGGGTCACTTTGGCACAGCGACAAAACGACACGGTGCGTCACTTTGGCACGGAGGGTCACTTTGGCACAGCGACAAAACGACACGGTGCGTCACTTTGACACGGAGGGTCACTTTGGCACAGCGACAAAACGACACGGTGCGTCACTTTGGCACGGAGGGTCACTTTAGCACAGCGACAAAATGACACGGTGGTTAATAAGGGAGGGAACGATTTGTTGTGAAACTTCAATCTTCACTGGTATGGACAACGATCTTGTTTTTCTAGGAAACTTTTCGGTTTACTGTCTTCTAACCGGTTTTGTAGAACCAGCAACAATCACATCGATTAACTTTAAAAACAAAGACCGCAGGAGTTTTTGATTGTGACTTCATAAAATAAAGTGAAACACGTAATGTTTATACCTTCTATTGTCCATCGTTGTACTTATAAACAACATACTCATTTTTAAGCAGTAGCAAGGTGTAAGGTGTGCTTAAAAGCTGTGCTTAATAAACGACAAATAATTATTTGTATCAAACAAAGTTCACAAAGATGCAAAAGCAGCAACTTTTTTAACAAAATACGACTGCCAAAGTTAAAGGGAATTTATTTTTGATTTCTTTCGAATGGAAAAACTTAAACACAGTTTTTTACTAGAACTTGATACGAGTAATAAAAATTAAAAAATGACTTGCCATTTTACGACTAAAAAGATAAAAACTCATATAAACCTATTTTTTAAACTTCAGCAACATTCTGATTTAAAAAATACAATCTACATTTTAGATCAATCATTCAGCATATCAAAACAATAAACTAGTAGGTGTTAACACAGAGGATAATTTGTTTTATAAACTAAAACTCAGACGTTATCGAAAACAACTTTTCTGCTGTTGTAATTTTCTAAATTCTAATGCGGTTCTTATTTTTCGATTTTATGCTTAAAAAAAGTGATACTTGCGCTCTTTTGACGACTCAATAGCTGACAATTTTGAACTAAAATACTGCGTTTCCTGACGATTTACGTTAGTAGCAACATCTTCAAAAAAATCATTATGCACTTGACTTAAAAGATCGAAATTTTACGCCTCTATGCGACTTTTGTTAGTTGCAACATATATCGTGCACTTAGAAGTAGAAGTATAATGCTCTTTCGCAAATAAAATTGTGCACCTAACACTAAAACTGCATAGATAAAAGTATAAGTACAAATAACCGCAAATAAATTAGTTTTTTAGCAAAAAATTTCCCGACATCAAGCATCTCTTTAAATAAAACTCAATAACTATTACACACTTGTAATAGACTATTTTAGACTTGCTTTAACAAAGTACAATTTTTCTTACTATTATAATACTAAAACTAATAGTATAAATGCTATTTAATTCCTTAAATGCAAAAAAATACTATAACATCTGTCATACTCTAAGTTTAATTTTTTATATTTTAGGCTACAAAGTTTTGTAAAAATTAAAAAGACTTGAAGTATTAACTTTATTAGAATTAACTAAATTGACGATAAACTTAACATTTAATACACTATTTTTAAGAACAACTAATTTTGATTTATTAGGACTCAAGTTGTATAACCTCTAGTGCTTAATTTTCTTAAAAGTGATAAATTTATAAATGCGCATGAATGGTTGAATCAGACTCTTAATTTTCTCTCAACTGTTCATGATACTATTTTTAACTTTTTCAAAAATTTAGGCTCCAGGACCGTTTATTTTAATTATTTGCTTTTAGACAAGTTTATTATAGATTTTCAATACAGAGTTTTAAGTAAACATCCTAAGTTATTAACTTTTGTTGAATATTTTTTTGTATGTTTTTGGAAATTTAGGACTTAACTTTAAAAAATTTATTTTTAACTGCACGTAAGAGATTGTTAAAGCACGTGATTTACGACTCGATAACTGAAATGTTCTTTGGTATAACTTTTCGAGCGATAACCTTTTGTCGTTTAAAAAACAGTAATAATAAAACTTTTATGTTTAAACAAACTACAAGGTTAAAATATTAAACATATTTAATATAACTGGCTAGATACTACAAAAGCAGCTAAACTCTGTATTTTCAAAAACTAGAGTTAAAACACGCATGACTTATTCTTATAACGAAATAATACTGTACAAAATTAAATCTTAGTTATTTTTTATAACAATTCCTGATAATAATTAATTAAACGTTTAACAAAAAATACTAAATTTTATTCATTACATAAATATGAAAAGTTGTGAAACGTAAAAAATAAAACTTAAGAATATTTTTGTTTTTATACTTGGACTTAAATTTTAAAGCATTGTATCATATATAGTTTCAAATGTATCAAGCTACTATAGTTTGGAAAAAATATAATAAATCTTTTGTTTAACTAATTACTATCAAAGTTTTACAATTAAAAGTTATATTACTGAAAAAGTTTAGTTTTGTTTATAAGTTTGTTTATCCATGCTATAGTGACGCACCGTGTCGTTTTGTCGCTGTGTCAAAGTGACGTATCGTGTCATTTTGTCGCTGTGCCAAAGTGACGCACCGTGTCATTTTGCCGCTGTGTCAAAGTGACCCTCCGTGCCAAAGTGACGCACCGTGTCGTTTTGTCGCTGTGCCAAAGTGACCCTCCGTGCCAAAGTGACGCACCGTGTCGTTTTGTCGCTGTGTCAAAGTGACCCTTTGTGCCAAAGTGACGCACCGTGTCATTTTGTCGCTGTGCCAAAGTGACGCACCGTGCCAAGGTGACGCACCGTGTCATTTTGTCGCTGTGCCAAAGTGACGCACCGTGCCAGAGTGACCCACCGTGTCATTTTGTCGCTGTGCCAAAGTGACGCACCGTGTCATTTTGTCGCCGTGTCAAAGTGACCCTCCGTGTCAAAGTGACGCACCGTGCCAAAGTGACGCACCGTGTCATTTTGTCGCTGTGTCATTCTGACACCCACCCTGTTTTATTATAACTTTGCCAATTCTATAAAGCCAACTAATGCTTAAGCTGTATAATTACTTTATCAATCTTTAGAATGCAATAAATTACTAACAGTAAAGAAATTAAGGTCTTATACGTTTGATTGTTGAAGAAATAATTGAGGTCTCTACTTTGTAAAAGGAGAAGAAATATATAATTTGCTTTTTCAAAAGTTTGAAATGAATGAAAGTTTGGCAAACTTAATGAAGGTCTGTAAATTTATTGAAAACTAAAAATTAAAGGCCCTTTGATGCTTTTATTTATTATGGGCGTTCATCAATAAGAAAAAAATAAATTATAAGCATATTCTTAATTTTATTATCTCACCTTAAAAGCCTTAATTGAGTTAAAAGACTTTTTGTATAAACAGTGTGTTTGTTTTATCATAAATGTGTCTTGCGTACGTGATAAATTCAAGTGCATCTTTGTAATTATTACATATTGCTTCAAAGTCAAGTTCCTTTTTTCTCGCGTATAAGTAGCGACGATACCACGATGTTTTATTACTTTACAAGCCTTTGACAATGAAGATCACTATTTCGTTGCTGATCACAGCTTTGGCTACTTATGCAGGTAAGTGAATATTGACAATGTAATGATTAAAAAGTTTCCTTACCGTGAAACTATTATATGCGGCTACTGTTTTCATTTGTTTATTAATAAAGAAATTTAAAGTATTCTTAGTTTTTATAATTGTACAGGTCTTATTAAAAGTATAGTTGATTCTCTGTAACTATTTATAAAATCGGCAATTTATAAACAGCTCCAAGCGCGATTAACAAAGATTGTGCTTGCTTATCCGATGATGCAGTGAACTATCGTATAAACGAAACTGTAACCGAATTTAAAAGTGAGTTTGAAATTGTTTTATTTTCAGTTGTTGAACACTTAACTAGTATCTAAAATAAAGTCACAATACAACAACCATTTAAAATAAATAAAATATTTTGTATTTGGGAGGCTTTCAAACAGCAAACTGAAATTAAGCAAGTAACACACATACAAACAAAGTTACTACGGATAAGAAAAATTAAGATTTAAAAATTGTGTAAGAAGTTTGTATTTGTGTATTTTATAAGTTGTTAATGAAAAATTTTTTTAAACTTTTATTGATAAAAAATATTTAAACTTAATTTGCACGGACATTTTGTTAAGCTATAGCGTAGCCATGAGCAAGCAAACATTTACAGTAGTTGATATCAACACACATGTTGTTGTGTAATAACAAAATACTTATATATATTGTACATATTGTATTATGCAATGCTGTTAAATCTCAGAGGCTTCGTTGAGACCGCGCGACTGTTTCGACATCAAGCACGTGTATCCGCTTGCGAAGACGGGGATTTACCGGATTTACCCGACATACAACAGGCCTGAGGGGTTCCGAGTCCTGTGCGACATGTGGACAGATGGGGGAGGGTGGATTGTGAGTTGCTTGGTTTTATAAATTAAATAATATTATCTAAGGTTCATCTCTACGTTTACAATAGTTAGTACTGTTTAATAGTTTGAAAAGACATATAATTTGTTACATATATGTAGCAATGACAGCTATATACTGTTTTTAAGGTTTCCAAAGATAAAGAAAATTAAAATGTAGTTTTAGCATTTTATATATCTTCCTGAGTTTAGTTTTTATGATTGCAATTATATGCAAATATTTTAAATCAGTCTTGATTAAAATACTTTACATAAAATAAATGTAGTTATTTGCCTACCACTATAATTATACAATGAATACAAACGATGAACTAGTTTAATTAACTTTTTAAAGAAATGTTTCAAAATTAGTTTATAAAGCTTTTTTCTTACCATCCCTGAAATGTTAAAATACTGCACAAATAAAAAATTACGCATAATAAAAACAGTACGTATCTCACTGTATCTAATAAAAACTTATGTTTAAATAGGTCTTTCAAAGCAGATTTAGTGGCAAACAAGACTTTTTCAAAGACTGGGAGTCTTACATTCAAGGCTTTGGAAGGCTAGAAGAAGAATTTTGGCTTGGTAATTTTATTTTTTATGATTTTAATAATCACACTCATAAAAACAGATAAATAAGATAGACTACAACTTAAAATTTTACACTAAAAACTACGGAAGTAATGGTAACAAACAATAAAAAATTGTTTTAGGGCTCGAACTGTTACATGAGCTGACAAGGTATGGAAAGTACACACTCAGAATAGATCTTAGCGACTGGAATGACATACAAGCTTATGCTACTTACAAGTGTGTGGTCCACTTATAATACCAAGTTTACAGCTATATTGTAAATTTATAAAAACTATGATAACTTCAACGCATGATAACATAGGAATTAAAAAAATACTTTTTGAACATTTTTATTATGTGAATATTTTTTCGGAAATCCACAGCCAATTTTATGAATTTTTAGACTCATTAATTAGTTAATTATTTTTTCTTATGTTGATACTTTTTTGTTGTATCAACCAAATAAAATGTTTACAGAAAGTTCTATGTTGGTGACAGCCCTGGATATGTTTTAAACTTTGCAAAAAACTCTTATTTCGGTGATGCAGGTAAAAAATACTTTTAAAACAAATACATTTTCAATTTAAAATGTTATTTGTACTTTATAAACATAAGTTATATCTACAATTAGTAATAGTTATAATACAAAATCTATAATAAAAGGTGAATTAACTACTTCGTACTAAATCTTAGAATTTTTTAACTTAATTTAACAACAATCATATAAGTACTAAAACAGTTATTTAAAAGCAATTTTATTTTTACAATTATAATATTCAAGTATATACAAAAGTTTTTGTGAAAAGAGTTCTAATAGGTAATATTAAAAATTTAGTTTTTCTTTAAAATTTAATGACTATTTGTTCTTAGCTAAAATATCAATGGGTTCTGTTAAAAAAGAATAGTATTGAAAAACAAACACTTAAAATTCAAATTTTTCAACAGGCGACGCATTTTCTACTGTAAGTTACCAGATGAAATTCACTACAAAAAACAAGGACCAGGACACTGCGAAAGATAACTGCGCGCAGACGTTCAAGGGGGCTTGGTGGTATAAAGCGTGTCACAGTTCAAACCTCAACGGCCTTTACTTGAAAGGTGAAACGGACCAGTATGCCACTGGCATGGTGTGGGGGCCGTTCAGGGGCCACTACTACGCGTTGAAGATAAGCCAGATGAAGTTTAGACCCGACTACATTGAAGGATGAATGAATTTTGTCCTCAAACAAAGATAAATGATATTTATCAACCGTGTGTATTTGTTACCTTGTAATTTTTCAATAATTGACGTGTCTTCGAATTACACTTGCACTGATAAATATGTAAACACTGTTGCAGAGGTTTCTGTATACTTGATAAAATAGGATGTATAAGTAAACTTATAAAGTAACTTATCTTAGAAGTTAACAGTGCTCAAAATCTAGAAATGCTAAACAAATAACAATATGTTAAAGAGGTTGGATTAGTTTATCGCCTGTAAAAAAAATGACCTAACTTATCATATATAGTAAACCAGCAATAAATGTGTTATAAATAAAAAATTACCAAACAGTTGAGTTTAGATTGATAAGCAGTAAAAAAATTAAATCATTACAAAATAAAAGTTAAAAGTTAATCAAAATACTAGTCTAAGTTTTATTACAAGCCTAAGTGACCGCTAAGTTTTGTACATGAAATAACAAAAGTATACATATATATCAAAGTAAATCACTTAAACCATATTTTTTATATACATAACTAGATTTAAAATCAGTATATAATCTGGACATAAAAGATGTTCTTTAACCTTCTTAAAAGCTTCGGATAATAAATTATTTGAAAACAAATTATGAAACAAATAATTCAAAAACTTGAGAGAAACTACACTTATATACTTCTGTATATGTATTTATATATTTAATAACTTTTATCTAACCTTGGATTTGTGTTCCAAGTTGCTAAGCAACAGCTGCACCAGCATCAGGTTGTCACGTGACGCGTCAGTAATGTCGATCGTGACGTCATCAGAATCAACTATACGTAACAACGTCATTGTGACGTAACCGCAGGAAGTTCCGCAAACAAGTATCCTCTTTATGACGTCACTGTCGAGTTTTTGTTGCACACAAGACTCGAGAACTTTTGCTGTTTAATATATTAGTTAAATTGAAGATATAATTGGTTTTTATTTAGTTTCAATATTTTTATTGAACTCACTGTTTCTTAAGGGTGCACGACTATTCAAATTCCGACAATTCAAATTCTAAAAAAAAAAAGAAACAGCCACAAATAAAAAAGTAATGTATATTTATCAAATATAAAAATACATATGTAGTTCATATTAATATCTACAGGCCACTTTTTTCTTTTTTTCAAAATCTAAAATACTTTTCAAGATGTTTTAAAATTACTTAAAACAACTATGTTTTTTACTTTATTTAAATGTTTTAATTTTTCTACATATATTTTTTTTAACTTATATTACTTAATGAGATATAGTTTTTTAAATATTTTTTTTTAATTTGAAATGTCGGAATTTGAGTTGTCCGAATTTGAATTGTCATGTAACCGTTTCTTAAAGTAAGGACCAGTTTCAGTAACTGATTAAAAAATACTTTATAGTACACTTTTTAATTAATACTATTCAACTTGAAAGTACTAATAAAAGCTTTTTCCTATGAATAATTAAACGAAGGAGGATTGTTCTAATTTAAAACATTTAGGTACATAAATAAAAAGATTTAACCAAATTTTAACATTTAAACCTTTTTAAACCTAAACACAAAGGCTTGTTTAAAATGTTTTTTTTTTGAAAATACAATACTTAAGTAAAGTTATACTTAAACCCACTGTGGGGTAAATAATAAACGACCTAACTAGATAAAAACAAAAGTAAATTATCAGTTATGAGGTACTTTGAAATATTAAATACTATTTGAGTCATTATAAACCTATATTTAATTCAATAATTCTTTCAATTTCAAAAATAAGTAAAAGAACAATGTACCAATAACCATTTTTAAATTTTAACTAAAGATAACAGTAAGTTGAAAATTTTGCAAAAAAAAAAGTACAGTCAAATATAGAGCATTTACGTAGGTGGAACTAAAGTTTTGAAGTGCTAACATAAAAGTTTGTCTATATAAAAATCTAAACATTTACAAACTAAAAATAGAGTTTAAAAAAAAAACTAAGTAAAAAGGTACTCTTGTTGTTAAAAATATCATAACATTTATAAGTTTTGTTAACAAAATCGTTTAACACCACTTAAAAGACTATTTTTATTTCGTTAACTTACTAAATGAGCTATAAATTTTTAGAATGAGCGGAAAATAAAACAAACTTGTGTGCTATTAGCTTTAAATACTAAAACCAAAACTAATGATGGAATAAACTTTTAAAGTCTAATTAATTTACATACAAACAAGATTACGTGTGCTTGTATTATTCAGCGTACTTAAAACTTAATACCCTATTATACATGCACTGTTAAGCTAATCTCAATTACAAACATTACACAGACAAAATAAAGGGTTAATTTGTGAAAATCTTAGTTGAAGAAACGCCAGTTTCAACAACATACCTATAATAAAACTAAAGTTCCTTTACATAAAGTTAAGTAATTTTTTTGCAGAATTTCTTAAAATAAGCAGTAAGTTTGTTTTATTAATAGTTTAATTGCTAAATTCAAGCGTGATAATTGCTAATCAGATTACTTGCTTTATAAATAATTAAAAGTTTTATGCAAAAAGTTTATAATTAAATTAAAAACTTTGCAGAAACGCACTTTCTATTAAATTGTATATGTTTTATGGCTTATTGGTGCTTTTGTCTCTAACTTTTTATTAAAAAAAAATATTAAAAAAAAAAACTTGAAAAACTGAGTGCTATCAAACCCTCCAAAACTTAAGAAATCACTACATATTCATTCATTGTTAAGCTAATTTTTAGCACTTGTAGATGCTCATACATAAATAAAGGGGAATGTTACATAACATAATAGCAACTAATATCTACAAACTAGGGCTGCCAAAGGTTTATTGAAAAATACTTCAGGTTTTCTTAATTTCTTCCAAGTTTTTGAAAGTTCTAGTTTTTTTTGTCCATTTTTAGTATAAAAATAAATTTAGGGTAGAAAAACTGTCATAAGTAGTACAAAAAACTTGAAAAGATACTGTAAAGCTATTTTAAATGTTTTTAAAGGTAAAAAAAACTTTTATTTATAACAAAAAAAGATAGTATATAATAGATGTTTTTTATCTTACAAAAATCAAATTATTTTACATGTAAAAATTCTTTAAATCTCCAGGTTTTCAGGTTATTTTCGCCTAAATTGTCAAATTTCAGGTTTTTTGGCATCCATGACAAACATTATAAAAGAGTAACTTAAACTTCCTTATTTATTATCCATATTAAAAATTATACTTTTCCATGGTTAATAAAACTTAAGTGTACAAATATAGCACAGACCTTTCTCAGCACCGAAGCTGGGTGCAAATTCAACATTGTGGCAGTAATCATCAACAGCGAGCAACATTTCGTTCAATTTTTCCTTGTCATCTTGCTGTTTGAACTTCTTGTTCTTGCCGATTGCTTTCATCACGTGCGAGAATATTCTCTCACTCCTGGTGTTTCCTGGTAGAAAAAATACAAGTGATAAGTTTCAGCAGTTTAAACAGAATAAATTAAAAACAACGATAAAAGTGAAAAGAATTTCAGAAAATTTACAAATTGTAACAGAATTCAGCTTTTTCAAGTTATGCAATCTTTTTTGCTACTTTTACAACAATTCTTAGAAAAATTACTTTTTGTAATCTGAACTTATATACTAAAACAAAAATTTATCTTAACCTTTAAATTAATTTGTTTACATGACAAATATTTAGCTTAAAACGGTTCAATAAGCTGCTAGGCACTTTAACAGTGTAGCCTGGTGTGGGGTCAAGAATATTAGGGCTCTTTTATCACCAAAGCGCTTTGAACGTTTTAAAGTTATGCTGGAGTTTTCTGATTCATAATGATCATTTTAAAGTGAAAATGATGGTACTTTAAATGTGTGTTAATAATATTTTAATATAATATTAATAACAATAAATAATATTATGCTTTAAAAGATAAAACCAGTTAATCAAAAATCAATGTATTTTTTGCCATACAAAGATAACAACTCAAAATACACCTAAAAAAAATAATAATTAACTTTATATCAACAACGGCGGGAACTTAATAAATAACAAAAGCAATTTTAATACAACAGCAGTAGGCAGCTTGATAACAAGGAATGGGACTTATCTTCCTAAGAAATGCTATTTTTGAATACTGTTACTTTAATTTCAATAAAAAACGGATAAGAGCAACTATGTATAGCAGCACAGTTCACTCACAGGCAAAAAAGAGCTTATATGTAAAATTTTAATTAAAAAAAAACAACTATTTTTTTCTATTGTTGTTTTATAGCTAAACTCTCGGCGTGGACTTTTTTCTTGGGAGCCACATTTGGCCATATGACCTTATATTTGAGAAGAACTCGATTGTCTTAAATTAAACATACAACAAGCAAAAATGATATAAAAACTCTAAAAATAGTTTTTTAGTATTATTTCAAATAAGATTATAAAACACTGGTAAATAAAACCTTAAAACTAAAACTTTTTAAGACTTCCGAAATTTTTTTTTTTATATATAAAGCATTTCTAAAAAAGTATTCATTACCCTTTATTAGCAAATAAAAGTAATTATAACTATTTAAAAGATGCATAGCTAGCTTATATTACGTTTTATGGATAATTAATATATACTATCATATATATAGTGTATGTGAAAAATGTTTATGTAAAAACTCTTTTAGACTAACTTTTTGTGAAGGAATGGTACTTATCGGGTATGTAGAACCTTCCGTTATTGTACCACCAGAAGTACAGTGTGTGGAATATGAGGTGCTTCACAGCCACAAACATTATGAATGCGAACAATCCAACTACCAAGTATTCGTCCCTACCGTAGTTCGATACGTCCAGCAGCTTTTCCTGTAATTAAATACAAATCAGTTTGTAAAATCTTATGTACAAACTCATTACTACAGTCGTAGAAATCATTAAAACATTTAATTTTTGCTGTTAATTAGCACTCTTAAAAAAACATTTCAACAGTACATAGTTTTTATTTATTACTACTATGATGATTATATCAGCTCATACTACAAAAAGTTTAACACAGCTAAATATAATCAAAACGTTTTTTAATTTGTTTTTGTATAATCTTATGTTGTAACAAAAAAATACTTTGTACAATGCTTACTAAAATAAAATAAAGTTAAAATATGTTTGTAAGTCAGATGTTAAACCAATACATTTTCTAGGAGCTTTATTGAATAAAACAACTTGAAATATTTGTTTTAAATAGTTTTCTATTTTTAAAGTTTTTGCAAAAAGGTATGATGGAAAGATTTACCACAAATTTATGAAAAACAAAAAACTAAGTGAGCATTGGGTAATTTTAGCTGGGGACCTCAAATGAACAGCTTTTATCTTTTTAAAAATAATCTTTATAAATTTATCAACATCATCTTCTAAAAATAGCACTAGATCTAAAAATTTTATTTCAAATAAAGCATTTCTGCTAGCAAACTATCAAATAACAATATAAATTAAACTGTAGAAATAGAAAAATAAATATAGCTTAAAACTGTAGAAAAATAAAAAATAAAAAAGTGATATTGCTTGACTTTTGCAGTTAGTTTATCCTTTGCATAAAAGTAATATACTTTTCAACCTTCACTACTTATACTTCCTAACAGACTTAAAACCATTAAAAAATATAAAAAGTATATACTAGTTAAGATGAAAATACAAAAATAAAAGACCATCTTGAAAAAACGACTTTTAAAAATAATTTATCAAATAAACTAATTAAAACGATTTTTAATTTTTATATTACCAAAGTTTAGGTTACTGAAAAAACTTTAAAACATAAATAACGTATATTTTAATATATATTAAAAGAGATAATTAACGATAACTCGTAATTTAAGTAGTCATGCACCCTATTTTACGAGTTAAAAATAAGTACAAAAATAATTCCGTATCAAAATTATTGGTTCATTTTAATATTAACCCTAGAACTAGAGTGTAAATAGTAGAGGATGTCTATTCCATTTAGGCTTAGTTCAGATAGCAACTTGGCAAAGATATAATGTTATCTATGTAAGTTAACGTTTGTGATAATTTTTTGTTGTTCAAGTAAAGTAAATTCGTGCACATATATAAAAATTGGATTTGAGAGACTTACAAGCTGCAACCTTTAAACATTATAAAATCAGATGACTTACATTTTATATTAGTAAAAGAATGCGATAAGCTATATAATTTTCATGATTGTCATATACAAAGCTAAAAAACTTTTGACTTTTCTAAATAAAATTTTTAATTAAAACAAATTCAAATATACATAAACAGAGGCCTAAAAAATAGAAAAAGATGATAATAAAAATTATTAATTTATTTCAAAAATTCAATTAGACCCTGAAAAAAGGATGAATTGCAAAAGAAACTTTTTTTAGAAAATATCATTAGTAAAATGCAGTTTTTAGTGATGATAAATTTTCTTATTATGAGCCTGTTTATATCAAATTTCCTGGCTTTGTAGCAACCCTGAACTTTGCATTACTACTGTCCAATTTCTCTTGAGGTAATGGTGTATGATATTTTAATTATCGTGATAAAATCTCAAATTCCGAGAAAATATTTTCAGGTAGCAAATTATTAGAGGGAATAGAAAATCTAAGACCTTTTCCTAATACAAATTTTTAATTACATGCTGTTATATAATAAGAGAGGTTGGGTACTTTAGTCTTAATTGGAGAGAATTTTACAAAACGTTTAGTCCTCAGATGTAGAAAACTTCTTTGAATAAATGTTCTCACTAAATTTGAGATTAAATTTGCAATTAAGACACCACTTTTATCTCAAGAGAAATTGGACACTTGTAATGCAAAATTGGGTCACTTTGAAAATCCACCCGCGTTCAAAATCCACCCAGTCAAATTCGAGAACCGCTTACCAATCAAGGGTAAGGGTTAGGGGTAATAGTGAGAAATAAATAAAAAAGATGCATAAAATATTTAAAATAAACTAATAAATAAAGAAAATACGAAAAAATAGGGTGGATTTTGATAATATACCGCAAGATTATATAGCTTATCACATTCTTTACTTATATGAAATGTAACTCTTCTGATTTTGAATGTTTAAGCATGTGCAATGTTGTTATAGTGATTTTTTTCTTTTCATTCAGATAGATTTATTTTGCTTTAATACAACAGTAATTTTTATCTAGTAATCAAATAGGTTTTCAACAGCATTAGTATAAGTATTAATTTTAAAGTTAGCGTAATTGTTGTTGTATATGCGAAACTTTATTACGTTAATCTACCGCATAAGGTATCTAAAGTTTAAAATAAATGTATTTCCATGCAACACATAACAAAAAATCGAGCAGATGAACTAAAAAAGGATTTTTTATTTCATTAAGATTGAATTAACTAAGGGTCAGCAGGCTTTTATAAGCAACACGCCAGTATTCATTGAAAAAGTTGCTCACCTACAGATACTCAGCAAAATAAATTTCTGTAACATTCTATGATTTGCCTTTACCAGGATAAAAACTTCAATTTTTTTAATATTTCAGTATATAAAACATTACGCTTTCCATAAACTTAATATTAATTTACATCTTTGAATTGACAAAAAAAATGTTTATAAATAATGTTCATTTTAGAATAAAATGATATTTAAATTTAAAATTACAAATAGTTTTAAAAAATAAACATAAAATTTATTATTTGAAATTGTTAAACAACCAAGCTTATTTTAATGCTTTACTACAATCTTTTCAAATCTCGAGATTCACATTGTTTAAACATAGACCATAATTTCAGCATACTATAAATGAATTAATACCTATATAGTGCAAAATAAAAGATATTAAAACAGGAGAAACTAATTTTTGAAATCATTTCAAGTTTACTAAACAGTAAAGTGGTCTTTGCTAAAGTGTTGGCAGTAATTTGAATAGCATTTATTTTTATATGCCATTTGTATGGAGAAAATACACATACTAGTAATTACGTGGTTTCATAAACTTTAATGTGTTAAGTTAACGTTTTCAAGAGCATCAAAACTTTGTTTTGACGAAGATTTAGTAAACACACTTATATTATGCTTTCCAATTGTAAAAAAATAGTGAATAAAAAGTATCTAGTTAGAAAAAGCGTTAAAAATTTTAAAAGCTTAAACTTTAATCTATCTATCAATAATTTATACATAAGTGTCTATATTTTCATCATTCGTTTAAAGAAAACACTTGATAGCTCTAAATTATTTAATCTAAAAATTATATTTTTTCAAAAGCACAATATTAAAACTTAACTCAAGTGATTAAAAGCTTGATACAAAATATAAAACACCTAAATACTTGAAACAAGCAAAGTGATAAAACTTTTTTTGTTGCAAAAATGATAATTCATATTACTTAAGTTTTTGCAGATCAAAATCTTATTTGATAATCTTAAGGTGTTGCTCTAATAAGAAAAATTAGAATTGAATTCTAAAACTACTGTTATTTTATTTTTAAAGAAAGACTACTAACTTTAATTCAACAATCTTTTATAACGTCTAACACGTGTCTAAGGTAGTTTTACGCATGATAATAACTAACATTAAGTATTTGGCAGTTTAATTTACTTCCACAGTTATTTTGGAAGCCGCTTAAGTATAATAAACTCAAGATATTTAATTACATTACCACAAAAGAACACTTAAAGTTAAAACAAACTTTTTACCCAATTTTCAGTACACATATATTGCAATTTTGCAAAATAAAAAAAGATGACTTTTCATATTCTCATAACTGATAAAATGAAAAATAATTAAAATGACAACTTAAAATACCACAAGAGCAATCTATGCAGTTGTAAAAGACCTTGTAGAGATATAAATAAGACAGGCTGAACTATATTGTTTATTTGGTCAACATTTATTACATGCTATCTTAAAAAAATCTAATAATTTATCAACCAAGTAAATATTCCTTAGTCTTCTAAATTAAAAACTTTTTGTTTAACTTTCTACAAATCATAAGTAAAACAACTTTCGTAACTATATTAATGTAACAAGGTACATATGTACATTATAAAAAGCATGTAATTTCAGTAGTTGTAATGTTTATTATTACTATCAACAAGTACATATCATTACTTGTGTTCAAACCAAACAAAGATTATTTGCCGCATATGCGATCACTTGAATTCAATTTCAGTGTAAAATTTGTAAACATTGGCTTCAATAAATATCCATATTCTATTAAGTATCAACCTGATGTAAAAACGTTTTTGTATCCTAATATTTCAGGTAAAAGTTATTATTCTGTTCAGTTAGTAGAATATATTTTTATTGCATGTAATGACTGATAAAATTAACTTTTTGCTAAAAGATGAATTTGAACACTTTAAATGAAATATATACAATAAATACTTTATAAAACAATGTTTGTGGTACAATTTTAGTTTATAAATAGTTAATACGATTCAATATAAACACTAATATTTATTCACATCAGTCTTTCAACCTTACAAAAGTACTGCACAAGATTGAGGAAAGTATTAATATTTCAGAAGGAGGGTAGATAAATTATTTGGGTTATAAATAAAACACTTTTTTAATTGCTTTATTTTTTTAAGCTAATAACTTAACACATAAATAACTGACAACATTTATTTTATGTAAGAATATTGATTAAAATATATAACTCAAATTATGAACTTCCAAATTTAAAAGTATTTTATTTTCGGATAATATAAGTAATTAAACCAATACTTTTTAAAATCTTCTAACAGTTTAGTTTTTTTTTTCGTAAAGTTTGACTGGTAATATTATTATATAACAATAAAAAGTTTTTAGCTTTTATCATTTAAACTAATTTATAATTTTTGTTTGTGTTCTCTAATATAACCAATTTTCGTTTAATTTTTTTGGAACTTTTATAGTAAACGAATTTAAAACTTTTAAAAAAGTAGCAACAAAATAGAATACTTCCCAATCAAAGTAACTTATTTAACGGTTAATTTCAGTTTGTTTTAAAGCACACCGCATGAAGCATCTAATCTTATGATCAGATCTGTTCTTACTTTTTTTTTTATTCAATCATTAATTTACATGTAAGATAAATAATTTAAGTACCAAATCTTACTTAACAAAAATTTATTTCTCAAAAGCACAAAACTACTCGTTCAGGCTAACCAACTTAAAAATTAAGCTTAAAAATAATTACAAGACAACATAAATTTCGAAAATAAAGAGTGATCTTTAATTTCAATACTCGTATAGCTTTAGAAAATTTTAAACCATTAATGAGAGTTTATTTTGTATTCAAAACTTGTTTATGCTAAAATTTTCCAATATACCTTAAAAAGTAATAAATAGATTTTTTTTAACTTTACGGAACATCTGTCAACTATTTACATTTTAAATAACCAGTAATTTTTAAACATTATCGACCCGATTAACTAAAGTTAGTTCAAAGCATTGTAGTTCAAACCTATCAAAATATTTTCTGATATTATAATATTGACAAGAGTCACAAATACTTTACCGAAGAGCAGTTAACTTATCTAAAGTAGAGCTTGAGACAAAGCTTTTATCATATATACAAATTGAAAAGAAAAAGAAACTAACAGTTTTTTTGATATATAGCAATTTTATTTGTTTGTAAATTTACACTCGATTATTACATCATTTTATATTTTATACACTTTTAAGAATTTTATAATATAATTTTATTTCAGTTTCAATTCAGTTTTATTTACTAAGATACAGTTTTTGACAAAACTTGGTCGAAAGTACAAAAGTAAGTAACAATGAAATGTATATTTTTCGTATAAGTTTTACACCGGAAATAAGTTTTGAAATACAGAAATAGTAATAAATTAATTGAATTAATAATTATCAACCTTTAAAACTTAAACTTTTTCAATAAGATTTTAAACAAACCAAAACTAGGTAAATTTCAGTAAAAATCGCAACAAGCTACTAACCCCGGGAAAAGCTTGGCAGTTTGCGATGAAAAGAAGCAAAATAGCGGCTGCAAAACTCGTCATTCTGATTATTTCCTGTTCAAATATTCCCTTAATTATATTTTGACAAAATGTATTTAAATTATGCTTTATAGAAGTTAAAGCAATATTACTTAGATCTACTTTTTGTTTCGATAATTTCCAGTTTATTTAATTAGCAATACAACTTTCCTGGTTTTAATTTGACTAACTTGTAGATATAAATACTATTTTAAATCAAGAAGGTTTAATTTTTTGTTATTTAGTTATGATCCATGCGTTAACATGATCTATCAAACAATAATGTGTTTACAGCATTTGCACATAAATCACTTTATCTTAATAACAAAAAAACACTTAATTAATATTTTTGATATGTAAGAACATTAATAACTCAAAGAGATCAATACACTACTAATCAATGTATTCTGTAGTAATAGTGATTATCTCAACACTTTAAGAAAAAAATTAACGTTAACTTATGAAGCCAAACATCTTACAATATTTGAAAAAATTTATAAATAGCGTTTACTTTAGAATATTTACTTGACCAAAATTGTTCAAATTTTATGGGCTACATTGTAAACTACTGTAAATTTTGAAGATGTGTGGTTTTAACGAAAAAATCAAAACTTTCAGATTTTTAGCACAAGCGAAATTGAAGAACGCATTGATACAAATGTATAATTAAAAGACTAGTGAGAAAAAGTTTTAATGAATATTTTAACGTATGGAGCCCCTGTAATAAAATCAAAAACGCCTTGCGACCGAAACACGAGTTTTACTTTTTGTTGTGACGTCATAATAGCACTCATTTGGTGTGTTTCGAATAAAAACATGAACTTCGTGCATGCCAAACATTTTTAGTAAATACTTTATACATGACAACTTTTTTTTATTAAAAACACTGCATAAACTAATGAAAAAGTAATTGGCTTTTAATGACCTATTGGAAAGTTTGATTTACAGAGTTTTTAATTGTTATCCCTAAAAATATCTATTAATTTTTTTTGACTAAAAATTACCTATGTCATGTTTAAATTACGCATTAACAATTTATATATCATTCTTTTTAAGTAAGATACAAAAAATGTATATAAAAACCTGGTTTGTAGAAAGTTTTAATCATGAATAAAGTTCAAGTGATTCAAAATGCCGTTCTAACTGCGAGCAAATGTATATAAAGTTTATTTTTATTAATCAAATCATAAAGTATAATACACTATTCTGTTTCAATGCTTAAAACTACAAAAAAATTCGAAAAAAAACATGAACTTTGTTCGTGACAAATATTTATCGTGAATATCTTATGAATGACAACTTTTTTTAATGAAAACACTGCATGAACTAATTAAGAAGTAAGTGTTTTTTAAGCATTGTCCATGAAAATATTTATTAAAAACTAAAGTTCTTTGCTAAGAATTACCTATGTTATGTTTAAATTGTGTATAATTAACTTATATATATGTGTCAGAGTTGTCAATTTATTTTTGAGAAATTTCTTTCAGGTTTTTAAAAGTACACTTTTTTGGTCTATTTTTAATTTAAAGCTAAGTTTAAGGTTAAAAACTGTTCTAAGTGAAAACATTAAAAAGATACTGTAAAGCTACTTTAAATATGTTTTTTAATAATAAAAGTTTTTGATGATGAAAAACTTTTCTTATCGATATGATAGATTTTTCGTGTCAAATTAAAGCTTAACATGTAAAAATTATTTAAAATTCCAGGTTTTTTAGTGATTTTTGTTAAAAATTTCAGGTTTTTTTTTAATTTCTCAAATTCCAGGTTTTTCCAGGTTTCCCGGTTTTTTTGCAACCCTTATACATACATATGTTTTTATTAACTAAGTTATAACAAATGTATGTTAAAACTTACTATGTAAAAAGTGGTTCGCTGCCATTAATTATATAAATACAGCCTTTTATTAATTAAAATAAATAGGACAAATATATATATATATATATATGTTTATTTATCTAATTATATAAAAACTATAATTTAAACAGCTGTTTTCACACATTGAAATGTAAAATTTCATGTGATCGTCAGTAAGTTACAGTTTATTATAATAGTGAACAGAAATTTCGATTTTAAAATTTTTGTAATAATTGTGACGTAGTAATGGTACAGTTTATTGTACGATTAGCTGAATTTGAAATACGCTGTGAATGTTATTTTATGCTTTACTACTGTACCATTAATACGTCACAATTATTACAAAAATTCTAAAATCGAAATTTCTGTTCACTATTATAATAAACTGTAACTTACTGACGATCACATGAAATTTTACATTTCAATGTGTGAAACAGCTGTTTAAATTATAGTTTTTATATAATTAGATAAATATTTAGCTCCAATTTAATTTGTCGAGCACTATCGATCAGAACTTTTTATAAAACCTTTAATATATATATGTATATATATAGATTTATAGTTCTGTTTTATTCTTTAACACTAGCAGATACTACACTTTAACATTTCATTTGATGAATTGTAAGCATTAAACAATTATTAATCGCTTTCTATACTTTTTTTTTCGCATTTCTGTTTTATTTGTACGTACAAATTAAAAGAACTTTGAATAATTACAGAATGAGTAAATTTGTTTTACGACTTTAAGTCGAACATAAATATTACTTGATGCTTTTAAAAGTTTACACTTATTACAAAAGTTTTGAAAAGCAAAAAAAAAGAAAGTTTTATAAATTTAAAACCAGAATTTAATTATGTACAAAAATTAAGGATTTTGACCGTAGCAACTTATATTCTGAACGCAAGCTCAAATCGATGCGGAATGAAGAGCTAAATGTCATGGTAATTTCAACATGCGTACACACAGCCAGCCTTAGAAAAACAACAACAAAAGTAACTAACCCTGTACAGAGCGAAATCCAATTGATTCTAAGTGGTCGTTTTAAAACGTCTATTCAGTGTGTTTCAGAAGCCAAAAACCGCTGAAATCTATTTTAGCAAAGGTTAATTCCGATACTACAAAATAAAACCTATAGAATGGAAAAAGAGCTTTTAGTTAAAACACACGTAAAACTGTATAGAGAAGTTTATATTAGGAATATTAGAAAGGTTTTTTGTTTCAAACATCAAGTTTTAATCATCAAAAGATCATAAATTATACTAAATATGTTAATTAGTAATAAAGTTAAACTGGTGTGATAATTTTTGAAAAACTTAAACATTTTTCGTCTACTAAATTAAGAAAACGGTATAAATTACTAAAAGATGTATAATAAATAAACACATTATATATTTAACAATAATGAAAGGTCAAGAAATCTTTAAGATAAACATTTTCTATCAAAAACAAAAGTTAAAAAATTAACAGATTACTAGTATTTTCACAAAAACTCAGCTTATTATAAAAGTTTACTCTCTTAATAAGCAAACACACAGCAATTACATTTATCGTAAATATATTGTTTCTAATGTAAAGTGTTTATATCAATTTTACATTTTTCCCATGAAATAGCAAGAAAATTGTTAGCGTTTCAGCTTAAATTAAAAAGACATAATCGTATTTTAATCTACTTCTGCTAAATTATTAATACACCTTTTGACAGCAGTAGTTTTTTCAAGAACAGTTAGAAAGTTAATTAAATGTAAATCAAGAATTTTGGTAAAACTAAAATTGCCTTCGTAAAAATAATTATATGCGTGTCTGCAATATATTCTATTTTTATTATAATTACAACAACACATGACTACCAGGTATTTTGATAAACAATATTTCACCATAAAATAAAACATAAATTACGTTTAAATGAAAACTTTTTTTTAACATTTAAGACTATTTTGAAATTTCAAACACACGCATAATTGTAAATTGTACATGTGTGTTTTTTTATTGAAGCGAGACAAAATAAATACAATTATTTTTTTTAAGTTGAACCTTTTCTGCTGTTAAAATTAAGTAACTTAATTATTAATACTTTTATTACGTATTCTGTGACACTTAAAAAAGTTATGAAACAAGCATGCTTTATAAAATTTATCAATTTAAAACTTTATAGTGTTGTATAGAAAGTAGATACCATATATATAAGTCTAATTAGAATGTGAAAAGTTATGATTCAGTAAAATTTGGTGACAAACTAATACACATTTTATACATTTTAAACATATAATCGAAAGAAGCTTTGGCCATTTCTGATAGGCACGGCTAGAAAATCCGAAAGAGAAAGTTTCACACTTCTAAATGCATGTCAAAGTATCAAGAGTATTTGAGAACATACTTTGCAGTGTCAGAATTCTGATTGCAATATTAATAGAAAATTAAACACATCTTAATCACACTCAATTAGCAATAAAACTTTATTAAAAACAATTTGATATGAGTAGTTTTTATTAAACGAGTTATTATCAACTTAGTATATGAAAACTCTTAAACCTCTTATTTTTTATAACACAAGGGTTACAATCTTAGAAAATTTATATAAAAAACAAATCTTGCAAGTTTTATTTATTACAACCATATAAAGTAAACTTATATTAAAACGTCAATAATCTATATATATATATAGTATGGAAAGCATGGATAATGTCATGAACTAGCATAATCAGCGAACAAAATGCTACTTGTATACAGTTTTTGTATAATTTTGACAAGCTCAGCCACAAAGAGCAGCAGAGTATTTCATATAGAAGAGAGATAGAAGCAAACACGTAGCAAGCGAAATTCCCCCCTATGACCTGTTGCTAAGCAACGAGTGGTAGACCCAGTTCTGGTCGTTGTCAAGGCTGAACAGCGCCGGCTTGTACACGACCCCGGCCTCCGCCCTGTCCTTGGCGTCCTTCCGCTGCCTGTCCTCCAAAAACCTTTTGTTTTCGGTGGCGAAGTCGATGTTGTTGCCGGCCAAACCCTCGGTCACCTTCTGCCACATCCTGCGCGATTCCGTGGGCAGCTGGTTGGGCACTGCTTGCACGAACTTGGGGAACTTCTTGCACGTCAGAGCGTCGAATATCACCTCGCTCCTGCCCGTCTGCTGCGTTTTTATGTTAATTTTTCCGTTCCAGTCGCCGTCGAACGAGTACACGCTCTTCTTCTGGTTGGGCGCGAACACCTGAGAATGGAAAGTAAGTTAACAAAACATTGATATAATTTATGATATATTTTCTTACAAAAACTTGCTTGCTACTGCACTTTATAGTTAAAGCCTTTCGAAGGCTGCCAACTTTTTTTAATAATATTTATAGCAATCAATAAAAAAAATTAGAAAAAATAATCAATTTTATATTGAAAAAAATTCAATTTTAAGTTTATATCACAAAGAACATTTTTAAATTATTTTTGAAAGTATTTTTTGTTCGAGTTAAAGATCCAACAAAACTTACTTCTCCAGATATCTTGTGCGCCCTTCCGCCGTAAAACGGTTTCGTGTGGAACTTGACGTCGGACCTGTATCCCGTCTTCTGGCAGGTGATCTGGCAGTCGCCGCCCAACTCCACCCACGGCACCGTCAGTATGCTCCTGCCGTAGCCGTTGGGAAAGTTTATCACGTACTCCTCGCCGCTGTCCAGCAGCCTGATCACGCCCTGGCCCACGTTGTGCACGCCCACCGACATGCCCAGGAACTTGGACTTGGTCCAGATGTGCCCGTTGAACTGGATCCTCGCCTCCTTGTGCTCGGAGTAGAACGCGGAAACGGGCGGGTGGTGGGAAACCTGCTCGGCGAGAAAGGCCAAGTGGTCCGACTTGGCCCACGGGACGGGGCCGTCCGACTTCTCGCTGTCGTCGTGCGTCATTTCTTCGCCCGACAGGTTGTACAGGCACTTGAAAGTTTCGCCCAGGATCGGGTTGTACGGCTTCTTTGCCACCGTAGAGTCCCTTCCCGCCGAAAACGTGCTCAGGTAGAACTTCAGCGCGGCCACCATCCTCTTCTCGGGCGTGGCTTGCTTGGCGATGTCGATGAAGAGGTCGGGGTGGGAGAAGAAGTCGGCGTACATCTCGAGCAGGGACCTGCGCTCGAGTATGAAGGTGGGAAGGGTTATCTTTGTGAGGTCCATGCCGATCTTGAGCTGGGACAACATGTGCATTATGACGCTCTTGTTGCCTTCTTGTTCCACGTTTCCGTTGCTGTTGCCGTTACCTAAGTATATGTAAGTGTAAATTTTGATGTTTTAGTGAAGTCCTGTTTAAAATGAGCAGTTGGTACAAGTATGACTATGAGGGAAAATGAAACTAGTAAGACAATAATATAAACTAAAATATATTAATATATTAAATAAACATAAACAGTTTTGTGCAAATTTAAACTGTAACAATATGAAATCCAACTAGTTAGTAAATCAAAACACACAAAAATAAAGAAGTGATATACCTTCATCTTCGTTCATGAAGAAGTCCTTGCTGCTGACTTTCGCAAGCGATATGTCACTTGGTGCGTCCTTCTTATCCCCACCGTCCGATTTACTTGATTCACTGGGTTCTGACGGCTGCACCTCGTCGTACGCGTCTTCGAAATCGTCGTTCTCGTCGTCCGTTGAAGAGTAGCTCGTGAGGGGAACCCCCGATGCAGGAACATCATCCTGCTTCTGCGGGGTCTTGAACTCCTCGCCCATGCCCCCGTCGATGTCGTTCAGGGGGCTTTCCCCGCTGTGGACGCTGGAAGAAGTTGAGCTGATGCTCAATTGGGCCACTTCGGCTTGCACCACTTCGGTGTGGACCGCTTCTATTGTGGTTTCCTTCACGTTCTTGGACACGGACCTCTTGGCCAGTTGGAGCATGACTATGGTCTTCTTGACCGACTCCATCATCAACCGAGACGTTTTGATGATCTCGGCTATATTCGCCTTCTCTGCTCCTGGCCCTGCGTTGTTTTAAACAGATTTTTTTTTCACTTGAGAGTAACTAAATGTAAAATTTGTTTATATGGATTTCAAATTTAATTTTTCATAAATTTAAAAAATGATCAGTCCATATGCTCGATTTCGTTAAAAATGTTAGCAGGGTAAGTAATCTTAGTCTCAAAATACAAAACCAACATTGCTATCAACAATTTAAAAAACTTATAACTAATGAAAATGAATTTAAATTAGTTCAAATATTTGAACATAAAGGGTACATATTTATATGGGTAATTGTCATGTTAAAAGTTGTGCGTGGCATTTCATCATAAACTTATATGCAACACATACCCAACGCGTCCATTTTGATCTGTAGCGAGTTGACGGACTGAAGCATGATCTGCAGGTAAGCGTCGGCTTCGGCCAGCTGCTTGTCGAAGTTGTTGAAGTCGACCTTCTGGCTGCTGAAATGCTGCTGCGAGTGCCTCCTGATCGTGTCCTCGAGCGACGTCGCCCACTTTGTCCTTTCCTCCTCGTCCCTCGCTTGAAAGTGGAACACCTGCGGTTTCAAAATATCAAAAATCCCCGGCTATGAGGAAACAATTATATCTTACATGGTTGTGTTAGTTATAAAAAATAGAGTTTTGAGATTAACTTGTTATGTGTACACTACTTGTTTTTTAGTTAGAAATAGTAAGTGTGTGTTTTGAGGAATACTTTTATTTTTTATCAATGTATTCTTATGAT
Organism: Thalia democratica; assembly: GCF_965202585.1. Taxonomy (NCBI): domain Eukaryota; kingdom Metazoa; phylum Chordata; class Thaliacea; order Salpida; family Salpidae; genus Thalia; species Thalia democratica. Next base: position 34,484,068 of record NC_139170.1, on the reverse strand, counting down.
AAATAACAACTTTTAAAAAGAGTTTTTAAATCTATTTAATATTTTTTTTTACTATGAACAAAATTTCACACTTAGTTGGATATTGTAGTAAATAAATATCTTATAGCTATAAGTATAACATCATACCTTTCAAATGCTTAAACATTCTTAAATTTATTTATTTATATTTAGGACACAAGTTACTTTAAGTATAGTATAGAGTGTTACTATGCTAATTATATTTATTGCTATTTTTTTATAAAAGATTGCATCAAAATCATTAGAAACTACAAAAGCACTTGTAAAAAAATTTTAACGTACATAAAATGTTTGTATGTACAACAAAAAATCCTCATAATGCTGAAAATAAAAGGTTTTTATATTTTAGGACTTCGTTTAACTTGTAAACTAATTACTAATCAAAACAATCGAAATAAGTTTTCTATGTTGGTTCAGACTGTGTTGAAATTAATAACATTATCACAAAAATTTAAATATAGATATATTATAATAACTTTAAGCCGGATGTGACTTTCAGTCTTGCTTATATAAAATTACAACTAATATTTGAAAAGCATATGCCTAATAGGTGATTAATGTACAATGTAATGTAAACTTTATTAATAATTGATTGAAAAGTTTTCTATCGGTTCAGGTAGAAGTATAAAGTTATAACAAGCACTATTTTCTTTTAATTAACTAAACCTTTAACAAAAGTATTCACAAGTCTATGTTACGATCTAATTATTATTAAAAACCTATGAATCACTATTAAATTTAAAACTTTATAATAAACAATTTTGTATTTGTTCTATAACTTAGACGGTTAAAATCAATTAATAAAATAGTAGTCTAGATTTTTTATGAACTGTAAATAATCTTAAAAGATAAATATCTAGCATATAAGCAAAAACACATAATCTTTGTGTATGTTATAATATAAAAAATGAGTTTTTCCAAACTAGTTGGTCATACAAAAATATTTCAGAAGGAAGTAATTTACATGAGCTACATTGTGTTGAAACTAACAAAGCTGAAAAATAATGGAACCACCAACAACTATATGACAACAAAAGTTATAGAGTTATGATTCGGTTGCTGCATAAACTAAAAAAAAAACATTTAAATATATTTTTTTTAATTAATAGAAGTTGTGAACACAAAATTATGAATATAAAGATACTTTTAACTTATTCAACTAACAACACATTAAGTCAAATTTAATTCTACGAAAATAGTTATAAACTTTGAAATATTTAACAGGAAATAAACTTTAAAACATTGTATATTAAAATATTTTTTGTGGAAAAACAGATTGAAAACATTCAACGTGCTTTAATAATAAAAGCTATAAAGTTCAAAAACCCAATATAAATATTTTAAAACTAGTAATAATACATAATAGTACTGGAAATCCAAAGATTTTAAACTCGTAGTCGTATGGAGTTAGAATATTAGTTTTAATATACTAATAGAGTTAAAACAAGTATATAAAAATTTTCATGTCAATAGAATGTAAGTATTAAGCTAAAGAAGAGTTTGTTGGTAATTTTTTGACTAACACCTAACTTAAGCAGGCTATAATGTGGTTCTAGAGTAAACTGGGGTTTCATTTTATTTCTTTTTAAGTTAAAAAAGCAGTACTAAAAAGAATTAACCTTGTAATCAGACATAGTTATGAATGTTACATTCCTGTAATGAAAACTATTTTAAGTGCAAGAGTAAAGCTTAACTTTAGTAAATTAGCATCAAGTAGACATTTAATCAATTATAAGAACTAAACATAACAACATTAAAAACAAGTAGTTTGACACTTTTATACTCTACTAACCTTTTTATTTATAACTTTTTTCTATGGATAAAAAATTAAACTTGTGAAAATGTGTACAAAGTGTTTATAAGCAAAGTTTAATTAATAAGTACTATTTTAAAATCCGATGTTAATATGCTTGTTGACAATCTTAACAAGTTTTATTTTAATTGTGTAGGTGTAAATAGTAAAACATTTTAAAAATCAACAGCGAATAATTACAGAAAGCCAAATTTGTGACTAATACTAACTAATACTAAAGTTTTTCTGTAATGAATAATTGATTAAAATATATTTAATTCTATAAATAGTTATTATTAAGACAATAAAATGTTAAAATAAACTTCATTGAATAAGACACTCATTTACTTTTTATAAAAACAATCTGTAACAAATTTAGCATACAAACTTGATAGAAAATGCATTTCCTTAAATTATTTATTTTAACTTGGGCTATGATGTTTTAAAACTTTCTCTTGAAAAAATATTAAACAATAAACGAAAAAGTTTAATATTTGTTTATATAAAACATATTTCATAGTTAGAATGTACAACATGACTTAAACTGTCTGCTTTTGCTAATTTAAAATACAATTTGAAAATCTTGTAAGAAAATAAAAACTACACTAATTTAAATCAACTTTTAAACAAGTTTGCTAGCTGGATTAAGTGTAAGAATTATAAGATTTATATTGTTATATTTTATTAAATTAAATAAATTATTGATTTCTAAAACTAAATGTTTAAGAGATATCATTGTATGAGTAAAATAAAATAAAGTTTCTAAATTAACTTAATACTATATATATATATATATATAATACTTCAATTTCAACAACCAAAAAATTTTAAGAAGTATTGGCTACCAATTAAACTCAATTACTTAAAGTGAAAGATGTTTTGGTTTTGTTTATTTGTTTCTTAAAGTACAAGTAGCTTTAAGTTTTAAAACATATTAGTAACCAAAATTAGTAATAACTATTTTATATAATTTTACAGTATAGTATCAACTCAACATTTTCACCTTTAATATCAATTAATGCAACTATATATTATACTTAGACTTTAAACGATACGTAAAGAAAGCATATTATCTTAAATTTTTTTTTATTATAATGTCATAAGTTATAAATCAGTAATTAAAAACTAACTTTTAACCTTGTATAGACTTATTAAACAAGTCTTACAAAATCCACTTCGTAAACAAGCAGAAATTAAGTGATTTCTTTTATAAAAAAACCTTTTACTAATAACAGTGTGAGGTAAACTTTTATACCAAATATCTTTTAAAAGCTTAATTTTTCTGCAATTATGTTAGCTACACTTAGTACTACTTAAAAATTCCCGATTTAAAAATTAAATACGCCTTATTACTTTTTTTACACTAAATGTCCGAACCATTAACTTTAAAATCAATAAAGTTAGAGTAAACTGAATAATCGCTAACATTATAGTTAGCCAAATGTTTTAATTCTTTTCATCTTATTGTTGATCATTTTTTAACCGGCAATAAGAATTAATAAAGTTAATTTTCTAAATAAAAATTATATAATTAATTAATAAACATTAGTCTTTTATCGTAATCAATTCAATATATTTTACTAAAACTAATATTTTAAATAATCTCCTCTTCAGACTAAAATAATGTTTACCTTTAAGTACATTAAAATAAGTTCTAACACTACATTTACTTATAACGTAAAAAATTAAAGATTTTGAATTAAAATAATTATAAGATATAGTTATAAATTTTACTAAAAAAAAATACTAATTTTACATTAGTGAGAAAATTCTAATGAAAATGTGTTGAGATTTACAATAATAGTGAATAACTTTATTTTACTTGACACATCGTAATTACTATGATATTATAATTAGTTGGTAACTCGTAAAACATTTCCTAACACTGTACTAAACTATCTTAAGAACAACAAATGCCATTCAACGAATGTTATTTAAAACCATTATACCAACTTTACAATCATAGTGATTATAAAAGAAATTACAAAAAAGATTTAATAAATCTAGTTTACTTACTTATTCAACAGTACTACAGTATAGTAGTATTTATCACACAAAACAACTTCATAATAGATCCTATGATTAACAATGAAATAAAACAATGCACATACTATAAAACTTTTTAGTTAAAATTTATACTACTAATACTTTTAAAATTAAATCATTTTAAGAAATACAACAAAAATGGTGGATGAGTTTAGAAAAATTAGTGATAGTCTACTTCTTTTAAAAACTTAGTGAAATAAAAATTTGTACACAGAACAACATAAAAAACCTTATGAATAACAGTGATGGTAAAAATTTCAAGAATTACTGAACACATAACAGTAATAAACTAACAATATTTATTACACTTTTTTACAACTTTTATTTATTCTAAAACACATCCAACAAACAACAAAACAAATTTAAAGCTTAATACTAATACTTTACCTATTTATCAGTGATGATTAACAACTTTAAATAAAACTTTATGATCAACAGTGATATACAACAATGTACTATATAATAGTATATACTTTAGCACTTACAGCTACAATTTTGTTAGTGTTTTGATAGATACAATAAAATTAATACTTTTTAAACTAAACCACTTTGCGAACAGTTATAGAAACCAAAAGTTTAAAACAAAACAGTGATAGTTTATACTCGGTTGCATAAAAACACCATATCAAACCTTGTGATCAACAATAACAACGAAGTAGTGATAACAAGTAATAAAAATAGAGTAGTAAAAATTTACCCTTAAATATAAAGAAAATTAAATATTTAATAATCTAAAACATCAGATCGAACCTTGTGATCAACAGTGATGGTGAGATTTACTAACACTTCATAAAATAGTATTTTACTAACATATCTAACAGTAATAACTATCAACAACAAACCTTGTGGTCAACGGTGATAGTGAATCCGGCGTCGTCTTCATCGTCAATCCCGATGATCGCGTTCCTCAACCTGACGCACCCCCTCCTAGCTCCCTTCTTCATCTTCTCCTTGCTGGTGTAGTATGACAACAGTCCCGACCCGTCGTCCAGCACGAACCACCTGTACTGCCACCCCTTCATCACGTTCGTCCATTTGGACAGCGGCCCTTCCAACGATGCGCTTGTCATTTGATTTGTTTATAGCTTTTAAAGTCTGTAAATTGGTTTGAACATTGCGTTTTGTAACATATTTAGATAGTTGGTAAATTATAAAGTTTAAAGTTCAATTTATTTGTGTCATTTTAGCAGGAAAAAAAAAAGTAAACACTTTTTTTAATATTTTAAACATTCATATCTATGTATGCAATACTTTACTAATTAAAAAAAGGAAACTTTGAAAATTGTTAAAATAAGAAAATAGTGAAATAAGTCAAAACTAAAATTATAACTTTTAACTAAACATACTTTTATTTTAACCTATAACATTTTTGAAAAACTAGTTTACAAAACTTCTTGAAATTACACAAAATTAAATACTCACATTATATTAGAAAAATAAATTAAATTAGAACATATGTTTTAATATTTACAGTATGAAGCATTCAGTTTATAAGTGTAATATATAAACACATTGTCAAACTTATAACAGTAAAATGAGCTTTTAGTTAAAATTATAAGCACTTTAAGCTTTGTGACTTAACAGGTATAAAACTCTTATAACATTTTAGACTAAGCTGCAATTTATGATTAAAATTTTAACAAAATCCTCACAGTATTTTTTTAAGCAGCTAGAGTGTCTATAAAACAGCAGATTGTTACAGAATTAAAACAGAAAAAGCTAGTAAAATTTTGACTAAACTCCTAATAATAAAACTTAAGTACACAAAAATGTAACACTACTTTTTGAAAAGTTTGCTTATAAACATAATAAACCCTTTTAAAAAGTTGTAAATACAAGTGATAATAAATGTAAATACATTTTTTAGTCCGTGAGTGTACTTTGCGTAGTCTACTTTAGTGTGATTAGGATCATGCCATATACCTACTCTTTTCTTTATTGCATAGTTTTCTGCTTTAGAAAACTTGCTTCTCATTCTGTTTGCTAAAACATCGTCTCCAACATACTTCAAGTCAGGAGGGCATCTTGCCATGCCTGTTCTGAGACACTCTGTGTTTATGTTTGTGTTGAAAGGCCACTTGTTTTTTGTGACAATGCAGTACAAGACGTCCTCTTTTGTCTTCAAATCGGCGTCTTTGTGCCACAGCTTAAACCAAACTTCCTGGTCTTTTAGACTATTCAATATGGAACTTGATTGAGGCTCAACTTTGTTTGCCGGGCAATGCACACCCAAAAGCCTCACTTTGAGCTGGCCAGCCTGCCTCTTGGTGTTTTTGAGCCACTTGTGGCTGATTATTGGCGTGTGATCAATGTGCAGTGTGCCATCAGCACTGACCTCAGTGACTCTTCCTCTCAACTTTATCCTTTTTGCAAGGAAGTCTCTTGGTATTTGGTTGTTGGAGGTGAACTTTTCGGTGATCCTCAGTTTTTTGCATATGATAAACAGCCCTGCTGTGCCTAAAGCGTAAGGGACATAATTCAGATACCTGACATTTCTGTCCAGAAAGTTGTGGAAGGACCATTTCTTTACTTCTATGTTTTCACCGTCCATATAGTTTTGAACAAGGAGAGGCTCACTGTTGTCTGGTTTCTTACAATTGCTGTTGTCTGGTTTCTTACAGTTGCTGTCTGTTGAATGTAGGTTGATGTTCAAAACAGATGAGTTATCATCGTTATCTTCCACATCACAAGTACAGTTTGTTATTAATAGGTTGGTGTTATTGACTTCATTGATTTCAGAAGAAGCTTGGTTTAGAGAATCTTTTAAGACAGTATCTAAGTTGGAAGATTTGGAATTTTTACAAACAGCATCTTCAGTTGGGGTTGATTCAGATGAAGCTGAGATGAAACTTTTGCTGTTGTTCTCCAAACTTGTATCTTCTGTTAAAGTATTTAAATCTGCAGTGTCAGAGTTTGTTTTTGAATTATGAAACTTATCCTCAACAGGCTCAATATTTAAGGTATTTTCTGTGTCCTCCGTTGGTGAGGTCTCTAAAGCTCTTACAACAAACATCACAAACACACACAAAAACTAACTAACACCTAAAATATAATGGTAATATAATACTGCAATAAAAAAAATCTTATTTTGAAACATATCTATAAAAGTAACACTAAAATATAACTTTATTACTGTAACAAAAATTTTAGCATATATAAATAAAATACAATTGCTCAGTTTATAAAACACTTTTTATATTATAATTTAAAATTATAGCACTTTTATGTTCTTTAATGTTTACTAGTAAGTTTTTTTATTGAAAAAAAAGGTTTAAATAAAATCTTTAGAATCAATGGTTTACTTACACTTGACAAAAATATCATCATCATCAAATGTAAGAATTACAATAAAGGCCGTATGGGGTGTAAGGCTCTTTTTATAAGTTGGTCTTACTTTAAAAAAATTACCCTAACTACAGGGTTGCCAAATATTTTTAAACCCAAATTTCTCCAGGTTTTTATAAGTTCAAATTTTTGGGTCAATTTTTATTTTAAAGTTAAGTTTAAGGTAAAAAACTGTGTTAAATAGTATAAAAACATTGTAAAGATACTGTAAAGCTAATTCAACTATGTCTTCTTCATTTTTTGCAACTGTTCTGAACTTTCTTACTTTTATCTCAAACTAAAAAACAAACAATTGTATTATATGATTTTTATAGTTTAAGAGTAAAAATATAATTATAAAAAACAACTATCTTTATACTTGTGGTCATAAAATGCATACTTTATAATACTTTTTAAATCAATACAATAGGATTTTTTCTTATAATGGAAAAAATATTTTCTAAAATTTGAAGCCAATTGTGTAAGAGATAAAAGATAAAATAGATTTTTAGTAGCTTTATTTAAACATATTAAATTTATCAATGAAAAATTTCTTCTCCATAATATTGTATCAGAAACTTCTTACTAAACAGACTAAATCTTAGAAGTTAAATAAAGCTTCATGTTTTATATATTCTACTTTACAGTATGAATATAATTTTACCTTTCAAATAAAAATCAATGTTAATTTTTGTAAAACAAAATGTTGCCTTGGGCTTAATTAATTATATCTTTTAACTTTTTTTTGTTTCTAAACTAATTCTTGAATACTACTACTTTACCTGGCTGTTTTAGTTAAGGCAATAATAATGAGTTTAAGCTACTTAGGTTTACTTATTAAGGCAATAACTAACTTTTTTCAAGACTTCAAATGGATTTTAAAACCTTAAAGAAAAAATTTTTGAAAAAAAATTAACCCTGGTTTTTAAAGCAAAAGGGTTGATCATACCACTTCGGTCATCAGATGATGTATTTTATAATATTTCATGGTCGCCACAGATCATGCTGAGAAAAAATGTCTGACTTTTTACTAAAATCCTCCTGACTTTTCTAAATCTAAACTCTCAAGATAAACTTATTATAAAATACATAATCAAACACTTGAAACTATACAATCTTATTTTTATACAGTTTTTTTAATGAATTCAATCATCTAACTTCCATTACACCACTTGAACTACCTGTATATGACTTATGTATTTGCAATAAACAGCTCTATAAGCAATATATTTCTATTTTCTAACTTGATACAGTTCTAGTTTGAATGCATACATATAACCTTTAACTCCTCTTCTGAATGTAATAGTTTCTCATTTCATACTGTTTTCAATCAAAGCTTTGTTAACACTAAACCCCAGCTTGACCTCAGATTGGTCATTGTGCAACACAAATAATGGTTGCAACAACTTTCCGAGAAAGATTTGGCAGGAAACTTTAATGCTTCAAAATAGAATTGGTCCAAACAATCTTTCTTTTGCTTGATTGAAATTTATGACCTTTTGTCCCTCAACTGGGTCATTTTTCCTCAAACTTGCAAGCAAATTGTTTGCTGCACAACCAAGATCAAGGGCAAGTTTTAGGAAAGCTTGATCATTTAATTCAACCTTGAATAACTGGTTATTCTGAGGTTCGTAATTATCATGTCTTTCATAATGATGCACAGCAATTTAATTACCAAGCACAAAATGTTCTCATGCATAAAGGCAACAACAGGCTGGGTACCCTGGTAAAATGTCAAAAAAGGCTGCATAAGAGGTATCACATAACTAAAGAAATGCAAGAAAAATGTTGTGTATATATCACAGTTTCACTATCGAAGTGTCTTTGCAACAGATCATCAATACTAAAGAGCATAAAAAACGGCTTGTTCAAGTAGGGTAGTTGTTCAATATCTTAATAGAAAAATTTTGCAGTATTAAAAATGATATATTATTAATTTATACCAGATGAAAGCATTGGAAATTAAATAATTTTGTGAATTTCTAGGAAAATTTTACAATTTTATTCCGACTTTAAAAGATTTCAATTCATCTTTTACCATTTGAAGGCTTTGGAAAATAAGGAACTTTGTAAATTTAATCTGGAAAAATCTGACTTTGTTTTTAATTTTGTCAAACTTCAAGACTTTTGTAATTTTTTGTAGTTTTTCCTGACTTTTCCTGACCGTGTGGCAACCCTGATATTTAATAAACATTCCAAATACTCTATGAATTTGGTCAGTTTTACATTTAATTAATTAAACTTATTAATTCATTTAATTTAATAATTAACTTTTTATTGATCTATTAGGAAATTCCTCAAAAATATAAACGAGAAATGTATTTGCTTTTAATGTATTCTTATATTTACTTAAAAACTACATGTTATTGGATTTTCAGTACTTGAGAGATTTAACTTTAATAAGAAATGTAAATAATAGAGAATTAGACTAGAGATATGAATACATTTAAATATTTGCAAAATTTTTATAGAATAAGCTGTAAAAGTAGAGAAAAGTTGACAAATAAGTTTTGTACAAATTTTTTTAACCATGTTTCTTTGTTTTGATGGCCTTTTTCATTTAAAAGGTAAACTTTCAATTTTTATTAGGTATTAGGTATTGGTTATTATTCTTTTATTCATGCCTTCTGAAACTTATGAAACATTTAAGTCATTTGAGGAAACTATTTTATCAGCTTTTATAAAATATTTGTTTATAAGTAGGAATTTTAATTTTTTAAAAACAAATTTCAACTGAGTAAGTTACAGCTATATTAGAAAAAACAACTAAATTTTGTAAAGCTTAAATATAAAACTATAATGAAGAACTTTTTAATTTAATTAATAGTAAATGTTAATTTTTTTATTATTAATAACCAAATTTAAGTAAATTAGGTACAGTTTAGAATGTTATAAGAGTAGTTTCAAGTTACATTACTTATCTTAAAAATGCATCATTTTATTTTTGTAAGCTAGCAAGTAAATACAATTGTTTCAAGTATTTAGAAGACTAGCTTGGCTTAACAAATTTAACACAAATATTTCAAACAACTTAAAATTTATTTTACAAAAAACAGTTAGTGTTGCAAATGTACAACAAGATTCATACATATTTAATTATTAGAAAATGTTTAATTCCAGGCCTAAAAAACACTTAGGCAGATTAAAAACATAAGACTTCCATTGTTTAAGCAAGAGATGTCTATTCTATGTTCAATGGGATACATTGTGGTTCTTTTTATATTGTAATTAGCCCTGTATCAACGTTATTATTTTTAATAATACAAATCAATAATGCTTTATTACTTTTATACTTTAATACTACTTTATTAATTACTTTTATTAGATATGGTTTAAAAGTAGTTACAACATTAGAACAATATAAATAAGTATTTTATGTGTTTTTTCTTATGTTGATCTTTTTTTGTAGAGGTTTGCGACTGTACACTAAACAAAATTTAAAGTAAGTTTTGAGATTTAAGAATTAAAAATTGGTGAGTTCATATATTGCCAATGAAAAAATTGTTTTTAATTAATAAAGTTGTCACCCTTTAAGACAAAAAATTCAAACTGAGTTACCAAAAGCTACCCTAATAAAATCAAGCTAGCCTGAGTTTTTGAGATATAGAAAAACATAATTATTATAAATATAAATACCTAAATATATTACTAAGAAATCTTGTTTGAGAATAGTTTCTGAAAATTTAGTGTCTTTAGCTCAAAAGTAGATAGATTTTTAGTAAATTTTTAAATTTCAGACCCTGAGTAACTTTTTGTTAATCGTATTTGTTGGAAAAAAAACTCATTGGATAGTTACAATACCATAAATTTTCTTTTATTTAAACTGTGAAACACAAACATCTAAAGTTTTAAAGCTTAAAAGTAGTGATCTACCAAATCTAAGATTTGGAATCGGATTTAAACAAATCAGATTTTTTTGGACTTGTATTTGGATTCGACCAAATAATAAGACTCGAAATGGATTTGGCCAAACCCTAATTTTCAAAATAAGAATTGGACTCAGATTCGGCCAAACTTTAATTTCAAAAAAAGACTCAGATTCGGCCAAACCCAAAATTTTCGATTTGGTAGACCACTTTTAAACTTTTTGAATTTTTCTTAATTGTTTGTCAAAACTTAAATGAAATGTAAAACTAGTTAATAACTTCTTGCTTGAGTGGATAAAAAATGGTTTTTCAGATTTATAAAAGCCTTATCAATTTTGATTTATATTTTTGCACACAGTATAAAAACTACGACAAATTGTTTTTGTTAGACTCTCAAATAAAATTAAATACATAGTTAAGGCGTTTAATCTCAGCTTTTTGGATAACCGCTTTTATTTTTTCATCATATGTTTAGTTTTTTATGTTTGCTGATTGTAATGAAATTCTGCAACTTAAGACAGAAATAAAATGCAACGTAAATGTTTAACATTAAAGCAGATGCTTACAAACTTTTAGCTATATACTTTTTGTTAATATATTATCATTAATTAATTGATAACTTTATTATTTATGACATATATGATATAATTTCAAACATTTTAACATTTTATTTTAAAAACAATGTTCTAAAGAAAAGAAAATCTTTAAAAATAAAACATAAATTACATTGTAATGAACTGCTGCAACTACTTGCATTATTCATTATTGAAATCTGAATATTAAGAGAATATTTAGAACTGTTTGCAGTTATGAGAAATAAGGCTTAAAATCAATGATACAACATTTTATCAAAAAACTTTTGCCTCGTAATTTATAAAAGTTAAAACAGCAGCTTATATTTTTTGATCAAGAAATTTTTGTAATATAGTTTTTGGTTCTTTTGTATAATAGATACATCACCCAAACTATCTTGTCTAATTTTTATTAAGTAGTCTAGAATAGTCTTTATTATTGATAGATAAAATCCACAGATACTTATAATAAGCTAGTATAAAAGCATTTTACATTTATTATGTCCAATTTAAATAACACAAATACCAAGATGCCCGCAGAGGGTCCTAAGCACAAACGTGCTAGAAAGTCACCTTGTTTGCAGAAAAAGTATGGGCAAAAAGGTCAGGTTGACAATCTACTACAGACAGTCAACCATACCCAACAAAAACTTTGGATGTTGGCCCACCAACATTCATAGCTCACAATTTTTTAATAAGTTTTATTTTATTATATTTTTTATGTTTTGAGTGAAAGATTATTATGAAAACAAAGTCTTAAAAAAAATGATGTTATATTATTCTCTCTAAAGGGTTGCCAAAAAACCTGGAACCATTGAATTTGATAATTTAGACTTAAAAACCTGGAAAAATCTGGAACTTAAAAAATTCAAGATAAAAATAGGAATTTTGAACAAAAATCACTAAAAAAACTAAAAAAGTTGTAAATTTTGATTTGACACAATGAAATTAATCATATAGATCAAAATTTTTGTCATCATTAAAATCTTTTTTATCAAAAAACACTTTTAAAGTAGCTTTACAGTATCTTTTAAATGTTTTTTTTTACTTTGTTTCATAACCAATTCGTTAAAAACTTGATTTTTATTGATGTCAAAAAGATATTAATTTTTTTTTAAGGATTTGAAAAATCCCGAGTTGACTTAGGACAGTTTAAGGGCACTCAAAGCAGTTTTTTAACTTAAAGAATGGCAACCCTGAATAATGTAAATGTTGTTGGTAGTTTATTTATGATCTAGCTAGATTTTGACCACACACAAACAAAAAGCCTTGCTTCTTGTTTATGATGTGGATACAAGGTGTAATTCAACATATCTTTTGCTAGAGAGACTGAAAAAGCTAAAATCAAGTGTCCGTAACTATGAAGCTAACTATAAAAACAATTAAGATTTCAATATTACAAATGAAGAATGGCAGCTGGTTAATGACATTATTTTACTGCTTGAACCTATTTTTGTAACAAAGAAGTATAATAAAAACAATGTATTGCTCTCAAGCGTGATCCCGCATGCAGTATCACTTACAAAGTTTGTTAACTTTTATGAAAGTTCAGAAGAAGTATAAAATATTTGTAAAACCTTAGCCAAAAAATATAAGAAAGGCTTGCAAAGGAAGGTTTGATGCCAATAACAACAACTTAAACCTGAATGGCAAAAAATTACTGTTAGTCACAGCAGCTGTTGATCCACAATATTGACATTCTGCTTTTCCTTCTTACCTCAAAAATAATGTTAAAGAGCAGCTAAAATTACATGTTAAAAAGCATATCTGTTTTGAGGCTAATCAAGGTGGTGGTTCTCCTAGTCCTATATTGCCACCAGAGAAACCAAAACCACAACACTCTGTAAACTTTGATCTGAAGAAGTATTGAACTAACTATTCTTTGTGTATAAAAGAATCAAACAGGAGGAGGAGCAACAGGATTCTATTGGTGAACAAATTGAAGCAGAAATAAAGGTTTTTTTTACTACAGAAAGTTTGAATGCAGAAACTGAAGAGGATTAAGTCTTAGACTGGTGGAACCTTAACACAATAAAATAGCCACATCTTGCCAATTTTGCAAGGAAATATTGTGCTTCACCACCATCTTTTGTGTATTGTGAAAGAATTTTTTCCAAAACTGGAAATTTGTATGAGCAAAAAGCGCAATTGTATGTTTTCAAAGACCAGCAAAAAACTTTTATTTCTCCACCACAACTTGAAAAAATAAAAATAGTCCTTTGTAGTATAACAGAGACATCTTTTGAGATTGTAGTTTGTTTTATATGTTCAAACAGCTGCTTAAGTTAATCTACATTTCTTTTTTGTTATGGTAAAATTGTAATCCTAAGTGGAATATAACAACTTTTTATTACAGTTGTAATTTCTATTATTTTTTAGGCTTTTACTACAGTTGGTAGTTTATTTCAATTTATTTTGGCTCCATGTTTTTTCAATATCACTTTGTTTTATAAAAATGAAATTTAAATAATTTGCAAAAGTTTATGTTCTAATTTGTTTATGGTCACAATAAGAACTAACTCTTAATTTAAACGTAAAATGTTTTAGCTTTTTTTGTGATTTGTTTTGTGTTTTAAGCATTTAGTTCAGTCTAAAATTTATTTATTTTGCATAACAAAAGTACAACTTAATTGTTAATTATGCTTAAATGGACATCAAAATATTGAAGCTAAGTTTTGTGTATAAGGCTTAATTTTTTTTCCAGCAAGACATTTATTTTTGTTCACTTTGAAAATAAATTACTCTAAAATAAAAACATATTTTTTGTCCACCAAAACAGGTTGCAAATAAAATATTTAATTTGCATAAATTTATTTAAATAAGCTCTTTACATCCCAATAAATTGAGCATTCCTTTTATAGTTAAGACAAATAACTATATAAATAAAATGTAAAATATGTTTGTAAATTCAATGTGTTTGTAGATATTTACCTTGTCAGTGTTTGCCAAAAAACATGTCACCAGGGTTTTTTTACAATAAAGGGTTATGATTTTTTTTTTGTTAAGTTAATAATAAAAGTTCCATTTTATTTTTTGTTTATAGGTAGATTTATTTTTTTTTTATTAAAAGGTAATTTTTTCTCTAAAAATTTAAAGATATGGCAGATAGAATACCAAATGATGAGCTCAAACTCACTCCCTTGACCTTCAGAAAACGCTTATTGTTGCAGAGGAAAGAGTGAGTTCTGATGTTTTTCTAATTTAAAAAATTGATGACTTTGAAACTTTCTGTTGTAAATATGCACAACTAAAACCTAGTGGTTAAAAGTAATTTTTAAAGAAGTGATTTCAGAATTGCCAAATATTTTTGGCAATTACTTTCAGGTTTTCAGTTTACACGTTTTAGGATCTATTTATAGTTTAAAATTAAGTTTAAGGTAAAAAACTGTGTTAAATAGTATTACAACATTGAAAAGATATCAAAAAGCTTCTTTTAATATGATTTTTATTAATAAAAATATTTGATGAAGACAAAAAAAATTTATCTACACAATAGATTTTTTTTTGTCAAATTGAAATTGTAATACTTACCATGTAAAAGTTGTTGGAAACTCCTGGTTTTTTAACCTAAATTGTCAAATTCCAGGTTTTTCAGGATTCCAGGTTTTCTGCAACTCTGTAACTTTCAAGAAACAAAAATAATAAAAACATTAATATCAGGGTTGCCAAACAATTTTTGCAAATTTTCTCTAGGTTTTTAAAATTTCCTACAGGTTTTTAAAAGTACACATTTTTGGGTCTATTTTTAGTTTATAGTTAAGTTTTAGGTTAAAAACTGTGTTATAAAGTATAAAAACATTGAAAAGACACTGTAAAGCTATTTTAAATGTGTTTTTTTAATAATAACAATTTGGAGAATGACAAAAAATTTTTATCTATCTATATGATAGATTTTTTGTGTCAAATCAAAAAATTGTTACTGAGCATGTAATAATTGTTTAAAATTCCAGGTTTTTTGGTGATTCATTTTGGTGATTAGAAAAACATCAGAACTCACTCTTCCCTCTGCAACAATAAACGTTTTCTGGAGATCAAGCAAGTGAGTTTGAGCTCATCATTTGGTATTCTACCTGCCATATCTTTAAATTTTTAGAGAAAAAATTATGTTCAAAATCGCTCAAATTCCTGGTTTTATAACCTAAATTGTCAAATTCAAAATTTTTCAGGGTTTCTAAATGTTTTTAGCAAATTTTCTCCAGGTTTTCAAAATTTCCTACAGGTTTCTAAAAGTACACATTTTTAGGTCTTTTTTTAGTTTAAAGTTAAGTTTAAGTTAAAAAAACACTGTGTTAAATAGTATAAAAACATTGAAAAAATACTGTAAGGTTATATCAAATATGTTTATAATAAAAAAATGTTTGATGATGACTAAAAAAAATTATCTATATGGTAGATTTTTTGATCAAATCAAATTTTTTCTACTTAAAATGAAAAATTGTTTAAAATCCCAGGTTTGTCTGGTTTTTAAGTGACTTTTGTTCGAAATTCAAGGTTTTTCCAGGTTTTTTAGCCTAAAATGTCAAATACCAGGTTTCCAAGTTTTTTTGGCAACCCTGGTTTTAGGTTTTTCTAGGATTCCAGGTTTTTTGGCAACCCTGTAATATTCACAAGGGTGGTCAATAGACCTGTTCAAAGGAAGATTTATTGGATTTTTGTCAGCAATATAGATCATTTTTTCAATTCAAAATTGCATTTTTGTGAACCTTTTTGTAAATAAATTTTAAAACTATGCTGTATTTAAAGAATATATGCAATTGATAGTACAAAAGTAATTATTATGAAAATAACTATATAAAAATTCATTGAACATTTCAGTTGACAATCACAAGTTTTTATGTTAAGCATTTATCAATCACCAAAAACGATAAGTTGCATGATGTAACTCTACTAATAATGTAGGAACAGATTTATGTCTGAAGTTCAGTTACATAGTTCAGTTTTATTGTTGGGTAAGTCACATCACAACAATACAAAATGAATTACTAATATGGTAATTTTTTATGTAGCAACTCTAAAAAAGCAAAACTTATATCTATCGTGCATATACAATATACATTAAACAAATATTAAATTAGTTGTTTATAAAATTTAGTTACTTTAATAATTTACTTAAATAATTTTTTTACAGCCTTAAAATAACTAAGATTTTTTATTTTTTGCGTTTTAAATATAAACAATATATATCAAATAAACTAATTGATTGCGACTTAAAATTAAAGTATTCGTTTATAGCAAGCATAATTTATTTTTTGACCAAAACTATAACAAAAAAGGTTTTTAAATTCAATAAAAGCACTTTTGTAAATGTTTTATTGAAATTTTGTGCAAACATGACGTATAAAAAAACAATGAAAACTAGATACCTTATTTTATACAATTTTAGTTAGATTGATGAAATACTTAAAGTAAAACAATAAATGCTTTATAAAACTGTTTTTCCACTCAAACGAAAATCAGTAGTCTTGGCTAGAAATATTTTAATGCAACTTTAATCAGCATCATCAAAAAATCAGGCTGACTCTGGATAGTTTGATGTTAATTAAATTCAGTTTTTGTATGATAGTTTGATAACTCAGGTTGTAAAATTATCACTTGCGTTTTAAAACGATTTGAAAAAGTTTTGTTGTGGATTTTTTACAATTTCTGTACTGTTTTACCATTTTTCGTTATTTAAAAGTTTTTTTTAAAGCTTAAAAATACCTGTTTGAAAATTTCTTCAAAACGTCTGAAACGCGTAGATGTTTTTTTGTGGTGATTGCTACATGTACAACAATTTTCAGCCAAAAACTTGAATGGGGTTATTAACAATGGGGTTGTTTTTATAAAAGTGTGAATAGCGTGACAGTGGTCGAAGCTAGAAAGCTGTTTTATGCTATCTTTTGTGTGATTTGCCACTGGAAATAAAACTAAACTAAGCTCTACTACAAAAATTTCATTGTAAAGGTCAACGGATGCATCCTAATGTACAATCTAGCGTTTCCAATTAAATGTTGATTTAAAAAATCAGGGTTACCATTTTCAAATAGGCTCTTGTTAACTATAAAATTATTGTTACATCGCAATGAAATTATATCTTATAAATTATTACAGGTCCTAGGTTCAAATATTTTGAGCATCTTTTTTATTAATAAACAATTACGACTGATTATAAGATGTCTTATTAATCAAGTATATTTTTGTATAATGCTTAACTCTTGTAATTTCAATAGTCAACAATTTTTAATTTATTAAGCAAGCATAAGCAATAATTATAATAACATATATAAAGTCGAGATGTTTCTGTATTTAATGGTTTTAACTTAATTTTTTGATTTCTTTTTCTTGGGTAGCATAGGCTCCAGGTAATAATTCTAAAACCGCCAACAACTTATAACAAAATACAGTTAGTAAATTTTACATATGTGAATATTATATATTTTTTATATATAGCTGCTACACAAAAGTCACAAATTAAATTCTTAATTTGGTTAGGTTCAAACTACAAGTTATAGTTTATGAAGTTTTTTAGCTTTTGCTTTTAATCAAAGTAAAAAAAAAATTCGAAAGATTTAACAAGAATATGAGTAACTCGCAAATAAAAACTGAAAGTTTTGTGCTTAGCTGTTACAAAACAGTAGTTCACTTATTACACGTCTTAATTAATAGAAATCTTTGTTAGGTCATATTTTTAAGCTGTTTATTTAAACTTCAAATATTTTCTAGCTTGATACATATTGAAAATCTTAATTGAAATTATTTTTTTATTAAATTTATAAAACTCAAACTTTCTATGCTATTAATTCTAACTTTTACAGATAATTTTATAATCCAATGAAAGTACTAATGTTAAAAATATATGGTAAAAAAATCCATCATGATGTAAAAATAAAAGTAGAGATGAATTTGGATGTATTGAACAAGAGTCGTTGAGTTGCCAATAAACCATTAGTATAGTGATAATTTGAGTTTGTGCAAAAAAAACGTGCTTTGAAAAGAAATGATAAAGAATGTTTTTTCATCAAATTATTGATCTTGATTGTACAAGTGCTGTTTTAGATATTTATTCTCTCCTCGCATACTAGCTAGCGGCTTTTTTTTGTGACTAGAAAATTAAACTAAGAGCTTTATATTGTTAAACAAAACTGGATTTTTTCTATTAAAAACTGTTTTTTTTTGCTTCAAGTATTTGATTCGTAAGTTTTTTTTCGGTCAATTTTTTATTAATTTTATGTACAAAAATACCTAAAACGATTTTAAATTACGACAAAACTTACGCTTGCAACAGCTGCAATACTAATTTTTACCTATTCTTTTACTTTTTTACTTGTAATAGTGTAACTCCCATTTAAAACAGTATAAGTTATTTGAAAGCTCAAAATATTTTGATATTTTTTGATATATTAAATTATATTTTTTCAATTATGACGGTAAACTTTGGGGAACACTTAGGGTCGTATGAACTAAAAGAACCTTAGAAAACTTCACTTTTTTTGCTAGGTATATATAATGAAAAAACTACAAAAAATTCAAGGAAAAAGTTTTTTTTTATTGTTTCGTAAGCAATATTTCAAATACTTTTTTTTAACTTGAGTTTTTGATCAAACTTGTCTAATTTTTTTATAAACACTACACCATGTTTAAGAAAAACGGTAAAAATAAGAGTTTTGAATAAATACTTTTGATATTTTTGTATAGTTTTTGCGAGTTAATTAAAAAAAAAATTAAAAACAGTTTTTAGTAGTTTTTTAAATTAAAAACAGCAAAGAGTTGTTGCATTTGAACATACATAATTTCTTAAACATTTAAAAAAAAACAACACCACTTTTAAAAACAAGAATTTTTTTTTTAAACTATGCATAACACCTTTCATTTACTGTTCATAAAAATATTTTTCTGTAGTCAATTGCCGCCTTACCCCCTTTTCTGCCCACTGTGCTTTGGTAGATTTAAGAAAATCCTGTACACGCAGTTAAGTTGGTCTAATATTTCGAATTCCATAGAGTAATATATAATGACGAACATATGAGCAAAGTATATACAGATTTAGACGTGCCAACTTTACTTTATTTTACTACCTAGCAGCTTTAACACACCCGTCATCATTGAAATAATCGAGCGCTTCATCCAGCGCTTTTTCCCTTTGCTCAGCGAGACGGACGCGTTCTTAGAGCTCGACTTTCCGCTCGTTTCAAAAACACTGTCAAATTTTATTCTGAATGTTGATTCTGAAAATCTAGTGCCACAGACAATCAGATCGGTTGTCTGCAGGAAGAGGAGGAAGAAGCATGCACGAGATCTTCTGGTGACTATTCGCCTCCCACTGTTACCACACATTTATTTGAACGATATTTTCAAGAAGCACAAGTCGTTTCGCAAATGCTGCTCCAGCGTTGTCAATGCCATCTTGAACGACAAAGAGCAATGTTGCAGCGAAATTGCGGGCGTTTGTTTTACAAACATGAATTTCAACGGTGAAATTTGTAACGCTGTGGTTTGCAGCACAACGAACGACCGCGTTGAAAGTTTAAGCCAAATCGGTGGGACCGAATTAAAGGATTTTAAAATGCTAAATGTTTTGAAAAAAATGGTTACTTTATTAATCCGTTTACTTAAAGGATAATGTTTATTTTTATTGCAGACGGTAAACAACTGAAGTCAATTGAGAAATAATCAACTTTTTACAACACGTTTAAAAACTTTGTTAATCTTCATCGTGTTAATGATGAAGGTTGTAATGCTTGCACTTCTCTTATTGACCAACTATGCATTCTAAAACTACATGATAGACCAATATTTTCTCCTAAACTAGTGTATAACATTAAAATTGATGCGACAAACTACAGCAAGAAGGATATCGCTCAATTTGGTGGGAGAAAAATTGCTACCTGTACGGTTTTCAACGGAAGAACAGGTGTTTCGGGCTGTGCCGGTTTCAGTTTTGACGCAGCGAAGTCGGTCACATCGTACGATCATATCGGTGACAAAGGGTCGGAGTTATCGCTTACGGTTCACCCGAGGTACAAAGATCAGCTGCTGCAGAAAATAGCTGTTCATGATTAGAGGAACTAAAACTCCAGAAATGTGTGAAGTTTTCGACAAAGTTTTGACAACAACTGTAGCCTTCATAAATTTTGCTGCAGACTGCTCTTTGGAAATAAGATAATTGCGGTCTGGCGTAAGTCATCAAAAATTTTGATTCACGACACGGAACTAGTGATTGGAGCGAAGAAACTAGTGATGGGAGTTTACAAAACTAACGTTATGTTATCAAAGTTAGAAGTAGATTAGATTGTTTAACAACCAGAATAATAAAACTACTTTTATGTTTAGTGCTATCACTTACAAAACAAAGCTTAATTTCTAAGTTGTAAAGTAGATTTTTATTTTTTTTTTTCGGAATACTAACTAATAAAGTTTTTTTATTTTGTAATTATTTTTAGTATAATAAAAAAATTAAAAACTTCTTACCAAAGGTAAATATTTTATAGTTTTTTATGTACACCAGGTCCTTAGACCAAAGTATTTTCGAGCATTTTCGTTATAATGTTCAATAAACTTATCATTAATTTTTTAATGCTTAGGTATTTTTAATAACCAATATTTATTTCGGCCATGATCAAACAAGTTAAAAATAAACAAAGAACTACACCGCACGATCATCAACAACAGCAATATTTCGCCCTTATTAGGACTCTACAAGCAGGTATAATCGCGAGAAACCGCTGTTGAGATCTAATCAAGCGGGCTTAAGTGCAAAAACGCAAGCTACCATTTGTAGGCTAAGTCCGAAAAATTGACGCTGCCAAATATTTTTGTATTAAAGAAATTAAAGAAAAAGATCTAAACATATCAGCTAGTTGGTCAGCTTCTATTCTTTTAAAATTTATGTCGGTTTGCATGCTTTTAATTATCATGATCTTTTTATGTTTTTAAAGGTTATTTTGGGTATTATGGTGTTTAGTTTTAACTTTGAACTCTTTTAAAAAAAATTATATGTGGAAATAAAGTTTTTGTTGTGAACCTTCGAATTTGTTTATCCAAATAAAGGGTGGATGTCACTTTTGCACGGTCGTCACTTTAGCACGAGGGGACATTTTTGCACGGCGACTCTTTTGCACAAAGGTGCACTTTTGCACGGCGACTCTTTTGCACGACGTCACTTTTCCACGGCGACATTTTTATATGTCAAAACTTTTGCACCGTTTATTTACCGAAAGTTTCAACTGTTTAATTATATCTTTTATAACGACAATAATAATAAATTAGGTAAATAACTTTTTGAATTTTTTTTTCTGTAAATTGAAAGAATTTTATAGTGTTTTTTTTTTCATAAATTATGTAGCTGTAAGAATTAAAAATTTCCCAACAGTTTGTAAGTAGTAAATAAAAAGATATGTTTAAGATTGTTTACTTGTTAAATTAGCCATCATTTCTATTTTTTAATAGTTTCCATGTACTTAACTTATGTATTATGATTTTTTTTTGTTTTTAAGTTTTTTTTATCTGTTCTATTTGTGTTTAGTATGAAGTTTAACAAAAGTTGTAACCACTTAAACATTATTAGCTTTTCGTGATATTTATCTATTTTGTATTTTCTTAAGTTGCTTTTCTTGTTGGAGGCCTAATTTAAATTATTGATTTCACTCTTTTACAAAAATTTGCTCTAATGTCACTACGAGCGTTTTGAAAGTGTGTTTTCTAGGCTTTTCTTTTGGTATTTTTCGAAGTACCGTAACAATTTTATTTTTTAAGTAGAAAGTTAATTTTTTTTTTTCATAATTCTACGCACATGAAACAATGTTCTTTAGTTTCATTGCTCTAATGTGACTACGAGCGTTTTTAAAGTGCGGTAATGACTATTGGTAAAAAATGAGAACGTGTTATAGTTTCTTGAATTGAAATGTCTATAAAACTTCAGCCTCGTAATAATTAGCCATAAAAAGAATAAGCTTTACTAAAAATATTATTAAAACAAAAGATTATCACAAAATTAGTTTTTTAAAGTTAAGTAAAATACAAAAACTTTAAGTTGTAATCAAGAATGGCAAACTTTTTTATTTCCTTTGAAGTAACTTTGTTTATAAACTGAATTGATTACAGTAAAAAAACTTTTTTGTGTATTTTAAAGAGCTTATAAGTTTAAATCTGATTCAGTATTTTTTATGTCGTTGTACAACTCACCCTAGTCGCAGTTAATACGTTTTTGAAACAATTTTACTATCGTAATAAACTTCTTATTACTGAAACTTATTTAAACAAAATAGATTTAGTTACAATTAAAATATTTAGAAGACCTTACTATCTTCTTATTGATCTTACTACAACAAACATTTGCTTTACTACAGAAAACACTGAATACTTGGCAAAATATTTATAAGCATGGTTTTAGTTCACCATGCGTCTAAACCAGGGTTTCCCAAACTTATTTACTAAATCGCCTCCTTTTCAGAAATTTGGAAAAAAATCGCCCCCATGATTGTATAAAGTTTTTTTCTACCTTGAGTACGCACTTTTGAGGCAAAATAGTTGTATTCGAAATGTAATTTAATTTGGAACTTCTTATGCACGCACTTTTGGGCTGTGTTCAAAGTATTTTACAGGACTTGAAAAAAAAATTACAGTTATTTTCTTATATACCTGTAAAGTGTATCAAAATACTTAATTACTAAAAAGCCTTGTGTAATCTGTAATAAATTCTGTTTAAATATGTATCGTTTAAAACTAAAGAAATCTTTAGGTTAGTGGTGGAAAACTTTTGTAGTCAGCAAGTCAATTTTACTAAAAAATTCTTTCTAGTGTCGACTTGATAAAAAAATGAACTTGCGGGCTGCATAATTTAAAAACTAACATATATGAAAATTAAAAAACTCGAGCAAAATTGTAATAAATTGATTAAGTATTATTGTGATTTAGGAAGTACTATTGTAAACTGAAAACCAAACTAAAAGCGTGTTTCAAAATGTTAAGTATCAAAAAATTAATTTTATTTATTTTCCACAAGTAGTTTTCAAGTTACTTGGCGGGCCGAAATTTGACTGGATTTTGACCGTAAATTACCCATCTAAAATCTTATCTGAAAACTGGCATTATAATAGTCTCTAATAACGAATTTCGGACATTTAGAAGTGGCTGCTAAGTAACTTATTTAAGTCGCACAATATACTTAAATTATTTTATAAATAGACATATTCTAAAATTACTATACCACAGATTAAAAAACTATATAAAAATGAACAGCTAATTATACACGTAATGAAATAAATATTAAAACATCATTGCTGATCTAGTTTGAGGAAGTTTAATCGACTGATTGATTATCTCACATGAAAAGTGATTTTATCAATAGCTTCTGTTAATGCAGTAAAATTATTAATTTCAATGATAAAATGTATTATAAGCAAGTTAGTTGTAAATTTAAAATTTTTAAACTATATGTTTCGTAGTAGACTACCATGAAATAGTATTTGACTCGGAATAACCTTTAAAAAACTAAACCTTAAACCTAACTTTTTTTTTCTTTATTCAAAAAAAAAAAATTAAAGGTTTTACAGTTAAATTTGTGAACAGAAAGTGATTACTTAATTTTCTTTTTATTAGATTAAAATTTTGTTTTGTAACTGTAGCAGTCTTTTCGATGGCTTATTTAATTCTGTTCAATAATGATTTTTTTTATAGCTATCAACCTATAATAATCTAACATAGAAAAATAGTGAAAAATTAAAAGCTAGGGTTGAACTATTTAAATGAACACAACTTTTTAATTGCCAAAATATTTTGTATTAAGATAAAATAAAAAACAATTGTACAAATAATTTAAAATTCTTTAATAAATAGATTTTTTAACAGTAATAAGTCAAGTAAAAAAATAAAACTGACTTTAAGAGTTTTTTAAGTGAAATAGTTAAAGTCATAGACCTCAAATCTATACTCAGTTAAAGTCAAAATCTTTTTTGAAATAAAAACTTTAATGGTTATTAAGATATCAAATCAAACAGATTAAAGAAATAGTAGCAAAAATCTGTCAAATAAATACCTTTCAAACAAATATTTTATTCACTATGCTATAAAAATTTTCAGTGTAATGTAAAACGACAAATATAAACTAAAAAATTAACCAAGTCAAAGCATAACTATTAATAACTTTAAAATACAAACCACTCAATAAATACAGTAGACATCCGCTTGAGTTCGCAATTTGAACATAATCAAAAAGTTTGAACTCAAAAGTGCATTATCATTTTTAATAATATGGAAAATTTCAACATATTATTATGCAATAATGTTTTGAATAAACGTAAAATCCACTAAAACATAAAATAAGCATTTATTAAAAAGATAAATCTATATAAGCTATTAAGTATTTTTTTTTATTAATACTTAGTTAGTTATATACTTTATAAAAGTTAGATTTAAGAATATATAAACTTGGACTTTTTTTTGGGTGAAAAGTGCGAACTGAAGAGAAAATCTACCGTAATTAATATTCATTAGGCAATAAGCAAATCTGTTGTAGAATAAATAACTTAATAAAATTGTTCGTATAAAATGAATACTTAAATACAATACAAACCATGTAAAGAAATATTTTAGTAAATAAAATAAAATAGAAAAACTTACAGAAAAAAATGTGTGCTACTGAAGTCTAATCTAATGTGAAGGATGAGCTTCATGACTGCTTGCAAGTTTTTCTATATCTGGTTCTAAATCAGTCAATTAAAGCCTCAAGTCACTTCCTTTACAAATATCTAGATTAGATCTTTTGCTCAAGATGTTAATAACTGAACTGAAAGCTTTTTCAACAACATAGCTAAGAGGAAAAGCTATAAACAAGAATCAAACTTCCTCCCAAATGATTGGATACTTTTGCCTTAGTTTTTGTTGAGTCCAAAAGCATTCATATCGTTCTTTGGTAAAATTTACTTTAAGTTCAAGGTCAGTTTGCAAGTTTGTGAAAGTTTCCTGTAAGTCAACGTTTACTTTAAAAAGATCTGCTTTGAATGGATCAATATTCCACTTCGGGACGTTAAATTGAAAAACGTCAGTAAACCGTTTATTAATATCACATGATAAAAAACTTTTACTTCACCTTCACTTATTTGAAGCTTTAAGTTTTCAAAACTTATAAATTGTGAAATCTGACTATTTTTGAAATTTTTTCCATACAGTTCAAGTTGGTTTCTGAAACTGGTTATCTTACTTTTGACTTTCACAAGATTCAAGTTTTTACTTTGTAAAGTTTTGTTTAGATTGTTGATCTTACCATATAAGTCTGACATGTATGCAATGTCTATTTTTCTTTTAACAAGATTCTCTACCAATACCTTATCCTTTTCAGAAAAAAATCAATAACTGAATTAAAAACAGCCGAAAACTTTCTAGACAGTTTCCTTTTGATAACCATCTCACTTTTGTATGCATTATCAACTTATCAAAAATCTCACCATTGTCACCTCATCACTGCACAGCTGTTAAAAATGCGACTTTGTAACGCATGCTTTGTTGACAGCTTTTATCACAAAGTTTAATGAGTCATTTAAACGTACGCTCAAATTTTTTGCAACTAAATGTTGGCGATGTATAACGCTATGAATAGTAAATATATCAGGGTTATTTAATATCAATATAAATATAAAATTAATAGACTCTTTGTAATATGTGATTAATTCACTATACTTTTCTATCATAGACGGAGTAACATCTGTTGCAATTCATATAAGATGTTTCAAAGGTACTTTATTTACTTAAAAATATTTTTTAATTTCTCAAACACAAGCCTTCCTGTGCTATGCGTTTCCATTAGTTGGGAGAACGCTAGTTATTCGTATGTTGTATCATCAACTATAAAACGCACGCAAACAAGAAGAACGCATTTATTCTCCGGCAATGTGGACTTATCAACCTGCATCGAAAATAAATTATAGCACATCATTCAAACTAACTTTTGTTTAAGACATTTTGACATTTCATCTATACGTCTTTTCATAGTGTTGGTTGCTTAAAGGAGTATAACGTAAAACACTACTGGTGTTTTTATAATGAAAGACTTTTTCCAGAACTGTTTTTCAGACATAAATTAACGTTTTTTCCCCAATGGTGTGAGGCAGTCCTTGTTTAGCAACTATGAGAGACAGATAATAAAAAGCTAATAGTCCATCTTCAATACTTTGTGTAGATTTCTTGAACATGTTTGTGATTTTACACTGTTTTGTTTTCTCATCTCGACGTTTTCTGAAAAACTCTACATTATAATCTACACGTTCTGAATAAAATCTACACTTTACGTAAACAAAATGGACTTTTTTTGTTTAAGTTTTATCTCAGGGTCAAATATTTAATATCAAGCTAAAAATAGTAAGATAGCAAGATAGAAAGTAAAAATTTTATCACTGACCAACATTCTAAAATCGCCCCCCATTCGCCCCCTTTCTAGTTATCGCCCCCAGGGGGCGATATCGCATACTTTGGAAAACCCTGGTCTAAACATTATTGTAAATAAAGCTTAAATAATTTCGAGCTATTTCAGATGAGTTTCTTAAATACAGTTATACTTGTGGAAGCAATAATTTGAAAATAATATTATGGTATAAAAAACAGTTTGTTTATTTTTCTAGAAAGCGAAATTTTTAAACGTCTACTGCGAGTTCAGGGTGCTTTTGATTAGATAAAATTTGATTTCTGTTTATTTTAAGTTTTCATTAATAAAGCTTTTTCTGATAATTTTCGTTATATGTTTGGTTAAAAAAAAACTTGTAAAGTTAATTGGGAAAGTATTTTACACAAAGCTTTTGGGTAAAATAGGTAAGGAATAAGGGCTCAAATGTTAGTTATTTACTGCTGTATCATTGCCTTTAACTATTGAGTTTAAAACAAATAAGACACAGTAATCGATCCACAGGGGAGATTGAAAAATAGTAATTTATTATTAAAAAAAAAAATTACAATGTTTCGCCGCAAAGCAAATTTTTACGTCCGAATACTAACATACTGACAGGTGCACATATTAATGTGTGCATCTTATGTAACCTAGAAAGACTCCATCCATACTCCATAGTCCATATAGTCCTTGAAGACAAAAGAAATACCTTAAACCAAAAGGCTGTCCGTTCACCAGGTTCTAGGACCAAATATTTTAAGCGTCTTTTTTTCGTTCAATAAACCACGATAAACAAGAGAAACGAACTTACAACCCAATGCCCGCATTACTTGAATGAATATTTATAGATTATAACTTACATAGGTTAAAATTTTGTTAAAATGTTATATAATTTGTCCTTGCATCATAACATTCTTATTTTTGGTTTTAAATTGTTTTAATGTTTTTTAAGTTAGATCAGTTGTAAATCATATTTTGTCAAGATATCAAATTGTTTCTTCATGCATTACAATAAACCAATTTTAAGTTTTAAGATATTGTAGTCTTTTATCAAGCTAGATTATTAGTAGAATATATTATCTATGGTTGTTTCTTAGCTAAATTTTTATTTTTTTTAATTTTTTTTTTAATTTAATTTAATATTCTAAATCTAACCTTTGTTCTAAATTTTGCTTTACAAACATTTTTCATAAAAAACCATCTTATTCTAAACCATAATATAACCGTGGAAACAACAACAATAATGTGTTAAATTTTTTTTTTTAATGTTTACCTTTCTTTTTCCTTTTAAACATTAATACATCAGAAATTAACCACAGGAACAATGTGTTTAATACTAATTTTTAACTCTATAATTTCTAAATTTTTAAGTTTTTGTTTTTTTAAATCCATAAGTTTTTAATACCCCACCATCAACAATTGTTCAGTTGTTTGTGTTAATTGTTTAAGATTATAATTTAAAGTTTTACATCAAAGGTTTTTTAACATTAATATTTTTCTACATGGTTTTCTTTTTTTTTAATTTTCTGAACAAAAAACTTAGTTCAAACAAATTTTAAAACACTTTAAATACATTTTGATCTGTACCTTTATTTGATTTATAAAAATGTTTAAAAGTTATAGCTTTTTTTGTAAAAAAAATTAATTTTTATATTATATTTGTTGATTATTTCTTTTATTAGTTTTTATTATTTAAATATTTGTATTTAATTAATGAAATATTATATATTTTAAATGGGTAGCTGTCCAAATTGCACGAGGGTACAAAATTTAATGAGAGGACAAAAGTGCACTAAGATATTTTTGTACAAGGGATAAAACTGCACGAAGATAAAATTGCACAAAGACACTTTTGCTTTTTTTTTAATTTAATTTTTGTAGTAGTTTTATTATTTTTTTTTATAAATTAATTTCTTTTTTTACTATCACTGTTACCCCTAACCCTTGGTCTGTAGCTTTTTTTCAAATTATTTTTTTTTTTTTGTTCTATTTTTTATATTATTTCTATTTTTACTATCACTGTTACCCCAAACCCTTACCCTTGGTCAGTAACTTTTTTTTTGTTATTAAATTATTTTTTATTTTATTTTTTTGTTAATTTTTATATATTTATTTATTTGTAGTTTTTACTCTTGTGCAAAGCTGACCCTTGGTTCAAAATCGTCATTGTGCATTTTTGTGCTCTTGTGCAATTTTGTCCCCTTGTGCAATTTAGTAACCTGGTGCAATTTTGCAATTTAGACCCGTTCCGTTTTAAATAGTTAATAAATAGAGCTTAATTTTGATTTAATTGCTGGTTCTGTGCACTTTAACATATATTCATTATTATTTTGTTTAGTTTTTTGTTTTTATGTTTTTTTTCTTTACCTGTAATCTAACTATTTTAAAATTTATATTTAAAACTTCTTACAACCATGTTTTCTAGAACTTAGCTAACTTTTTTATAAAAATTAAATTTACAGTGGATTTGTTTCAAAAAGTTTTAAACAATAATTAAACATAGACTATTTTGTTTAGTGAGACAAAATATACTTATAGTTTTTAAACTTACAA
This sequence comes from Thalia democratica, assembly GCF_965202585.1. Classification (NCBI taxonomy): domain Eukaryota; kingdom Metazoa; phylum Chordata; class Thaliacea; order Salpida; family Salpidae; genus Thalia; species Thalia democratica. The sequence continues at coordinate 34,454,545 of NC_139170.1, read as the reverse complement.
AAAAAGCTCTTTTAAAGTTTTAATAAAATACTTTTCAAAGTTTTAAATATTTTTACAAAATTTACAATAAAAACTTTGTACTCTGTTTTTAAGACCAACCTAGCTTACACAATCATTGCAATACCTGACTAAATTTTTTTGACAGATGCTGACTTCAAGATATTTTAGAAAATTGTTCTCATTAGTTTTTATTCTTGTTGCTGCATCAGTGTTGTTCTTCAAATCAGATGAGTTGATAGACAAATACTTCAATTCTGATTTTGTTTGCACATCAAACGACTTGATTGCACGCAATCCCAGATTCAATGGTGATTACAGCAAACCAGTGTTAAAAAGACCAAACGTCAGTGGACTTCCTGGAGACAAAGGTAACTTTTAAGAATTTTTAATTATAATCTAGTTCAAAGTTTCCCAAAATGGGCCATTACAGAAATTTAAGGGGCTATAAGTTGAAAAGGGCCATAGTTTAAAAATTACACTAAATATTCTGTATTTGATGGTAAAGAGCAAAAAAAAGTCTCAGGTGTATTTAAGGGTAGTTTTTTGAAACTTATACTTAATATTCTGGAGTTGATGATTAAGAGCAAAAACTAGTTTTAGGTTTATTTAAGGGTAGTTTTGTGAGAAGTCTTGTTGGAGAGGGCCATAGTTTTTTTTTCTTTAAAGAGAGCTTTATGAAAAAAAAATTGGGAAACCCTGATCTAGTTGCTAATACTCTTACAATTTGTCTTATCTTAGGCTACTCTGAAAATTTTCAGGTATTTTTATAAAAAATCTAGCCTAGCTAAGTTTAAATCTGAATCTAGCTTTGTTTTTTTTTTTTTTGAGAAAGTAAGACTTGTTAAAAGTATTTTTTGAAAAGCTTAAGCTTGTTTTTAGTTGAAATTTTAATGAGTTTAAGTTGATTCTGTTTCTAGTAACTGTTAGTTTTTAGTTAAGTTGTGTTATACCAACTTATAATCTTAATTATACATTTTTAACTTGATTTAGCTATGGCTTTCCTTCTTGTCACTAGCAGTGCTTTAACAAAGCATATAAATTTATATTAAATTCTTAAATTAAGAATAACCACAATAACTATATACTGTATTAATAAAAAAATTGAGTAGCTGATAAAATTCAAGTTTAAGACATTTTCTATTAGTTTTCGTAATGTATATACTTTTATGTTTCCTATATAAGTTATTATGGTTTATTTACAGTCATAACTTAGTTGTTTTTTATTAAATATTTAAAAGACTTTGAGATAACAAAATTGTGGCAAAATTACAAAAAATAATAATCAGGTTTTTTTTTGCTTCAAATAGTGTCAACCGTGTGATTACTTATAAAACTGTTATGTTAATGTGTTTTTTTGATATGTTTTTCATTTGTAAATTTTCTTAGAAATATACTTTTAGGGGAAGGAGTTGATATACATCAACTAACTGGAAATGATCCAGCTGAAGAGGAGAAAATGAAGAGTTTGTTGGAAGAGTACAGAGTGAATCAGTACGTTAGTGAAAAAATATCTCTTCATAGAAACATTGCCGATAAGCAAAATAGTTTGTAAGTTAAAATGGTTACTTCATTATCTTCATTCAACTAAACTTTTTCATTTTTCTGACTCATTAAGCAGTTATTTTTTGAGTTTTTTGATTGCAAGCAACTCAATAACTTTAGTTAGCTCAAAATTAAGTTTTTTTTTCAACCTAATTATGGTTTATTTTGTTAGACAGATTAGATTCAACTATCCAAATTTTCTGTATAAAGTATAGTTTTAATAAGTCATACTAAATTAAAGAAAATAAGTATTTGAGATGTTATAAAAATGTTTTTTAATAGTTCTATTTTATAAAAGTTGTTAATTTCTACTATGAATGAAAATAAAAAAGTAGATTTATATATTTAAAGTTAAGTATCAAGCGCTTCCTTTAATTTACAGCAGCGGTTCTTAACCTGTTTTTCATGTTTTATCCTTTTATTGGTAGATTTTCTACAAATTTGCCCCAATATACTAAGAGTTATTTAATTTTGAAGAAATTTTTTTTTTGTACTTTAAGCTTATTAAATGTAAAAAAAACGTAAAATTATAAGAGTTTTTTTTTAATAAAAAAAAAAATCATAGTTAATTACTAAGTTATAAATTAAAACAAAGTTACTGAACATTAATTTTCATAACCTATAATAAAGAAAATTTACCCCCTAAAACAAGAAAATTTTCCCCAGGTTTAGAAATTACTAATTTACAGTAATAACATTTTGCACTTTTATAAATTTTAATTAGATGATCTAAAGAAAATCATTAATGTTAAAGTTCTGGTTTTCTTACTAAATCCATTAAATTTATATTTTGTGGTAGCTTAAGCAGAATTTATTTTTATCTTAGTTATATCCAGTTTTTGCATATACAAAAAAACTAAACCCTAAAGATTAAGAATTCACTTTATATGTTTTTTACTGCTTTGTTGAGTTATTTGGTTTGGTTTGACCATATTTTAATAAAATCCACATTCAAGCAAAGTCTATTTTTTAAAAGCTTTTTAAATTTTCCAGGTGTACAAAGGACCGCAAGCCTTTCGACTACCTGAACATGCCAACTGCGTCGGTGGTCATCACTTTCTACAATGAGGGCAGGAGCACCCTCCTCCGCACAATATACTCCGTACTCCACACCTCACCTGCCTCCCTCCTCAAAGAAATAATTCTCATCGACGACATGAGCGATAAACGTTCGTTTTTTCTTGTTATGCTCTTTCATGGAGTTAGAACTATTTTAAAAGTAGTTTTCAGCTACTTATGATTGTTTTATTTGCCTCTAAAGTTAAATATGTTTTAAAGAAAGTTTGTATTTAAAAAAGATTGTTTTGAGAAAACTTTATATTACTGCAAATTGTTAGTGTGTTTTATAGTAAAATGTAGATAAATATTATTTCAAAAATGGTTAATAAAATGCTTTTGAAACGATATTTGTTTAAATCATGATTTAAAAATAAGTTGTATACACAATACAATATCACTGTCAGTTTTAATAAATATTTTATCAAAACGAACATTTTAAAGTTTAAGCACCCTTTTAAACGTTATCATATTGCAACTTTGTAAAGTGATAAATAGGAAAAAGCTTAAACTATTAACAAGCTGTTATTTTTTATTTCGGAGACACATGGCTGATATATACTTAAATTGTTAATAAACTTGAGCTTGAGGCTTAATGTAGAAAAATTTCTCTAGTTTACGTTTTTCATTTTAATTAACAATTTGTACAGTAGTCGTATGTACATTTTATAACATTTTAAAACCTAATTTGTATTAGTTACTTTTGCACCTAAAAATTCTATTTTAATATATTATGGTTACTATAAGTATTTTTGGTTACAGCATTTTATAACTTATTTTTTAATTTTAGAATAATTGTAAGAGCAACTCCATAATTTAATAGAAATACAGCATTTTAATCTCTACTTAAATTTATTGTGTTATTAATCCACAAAGTTCAATTATTTATACTTAGTAGTTTTTTTTTTCTTTTTTTCTGTTTTGGGACTGAGTGTGATTTTTAATATTTTATGTAAATTACAAAATATTGAGCAATATGTAAATGCTACAATGTCAATACTTATTTAAATTTCTAAAGTAAATTTATTATTATTTAGTTTTACTAACACCATTTGAAGTTGGTTTCATTAAAAAAAAACATTTTAAACTTCGGAATCGTTGGAAAATATAACTGTTCGAAAAATTACAATGTTATTTTAATAAAAAGGATCATCTAGCGTAGCAGTTTAGATTGCTGTTTCTAAATCAGTCAACTGTAAAAAATTAAAGTATATAAAAACCTATGATGTACAAACCAGAACTATTTTTCTTTGTAATTTTTCCTTAAAATTTAAGTGAACTTTAATTAAATAAAAAAAAAGTTTTAATTTAGTGTATTTATTTAGTGTATAATTTAAAAATACGTATGGTGGATATTTTTATTATGTTATAAATTTTATCAAATGCAAAATTAAACTTTATATTTTTTTATTTCACTTCTAACTTAAATAAGTTTTATAAATTTAATAGTTTTATGTAGTTATATATTTTTTTGTATATTTACTATAGAATGTCTAGTATTATAGCTTTGTAATGATATTAACATCTCATTTTCGTATTTTAAAGCGGATGTTGTAAACTGTTTTACGCAGATTTCGTGACGTGCTTCCAGTATTAAAAACAAACATTTTTATTATTTTAAGGAGTTAATTTCATTCCGACGAGTATATATCGGCGTTTTGTCTTTCAAATACGCGTTAAAGTTAGTTGTTTTACTTACTGAAAGACGTTTCATTAACTTGTTTCGAGAAAACGTCTACATAGCGGAGTTGATGTTAGTATTTATGTAACTTTACGATTGTTGATACTTTTTATAGATTTTATTTGTGTCGTGATTTAATAGTTTCTTTCTTCAGAACTAAGAATTATTATTGAAAATAAAGTAAATTGCATTTATTCAAAGTGTGTTTTATTTATAATTTAGGAATAGGTTTGTAACTATATTAAACTATCTCGAAGGTAAAGTCCTAATTGGTTAAAGTGGAAACCACGCAGTTTCTTTTAAGAACCTTGAATATTCTGGTTACAAATCTTTAAGCAGTCAACAAAATAAATGCACACAAACAACAATGACGATATCAATTTTAATAATTCTCATCAAGCAGAGATGATGAATGAGAATGCTGAATTTTATCCGTCAAACAGCATTCAACAACAATTTAGAAAATCAAGCGAAGTTAAGCAGCTAACAAATGAAGAAGAGTTAAGAGTTTTGCAAATGCAAATAAAAAAACTAAATAATAGATTAAAGCAGTCTAGATCACCACATTACGAACGTGCGATGCTAGAAAAACGCGAACCTTTTTACGATGATTACGAAAAAAGTAATCAAAATAATTTAAACATTTTTAGCGACACATTTAAGGCGCAAAGACAAAGTAAAAAGTTTAAAAGGTTAGACTTTGTAAGAAACCCTCGTGATATTATTAGTTTTTTCGAAGAGGAAATGTTAAATGAAAATATTTCTAGTAATACAGAAAAGTATAAATCTTTAACTGGGTTTTGGCCAAGAGAAGAGTTGTCAGATTATTATAAAATGACAGAACGAGGTGAAAGAAATTACAGTTCTTTAAGAAACTTTTTTATTAATAGGGACAATCAGTTAGCTGAAATTTTAGATAAAATCCCAATTTGGAATGAGTGTACAAATTTTAATAAGATATTTGCTACAGCCGTAAGTTGGGCCAAATGTCCAGAGCAGGACAGAATTAAATTTTTTCTTGCATACTTAATGCCCTTTTTGATCAAAGATAAGATTAGGGACTATTTTGATGAAAGCTTAGAAGTTTTTAAAAGAAAAGGACAAGCCATATGGAATGCTTATAAAGAAAACGCATTAATACCTAAGCAAGTTAATTACGATAGACTACAGCAGTATGAGCAAAATCATTATAAGTCTAAAATAAGTTACCATAAGCGAGTTCGTCCTAATAATCAACAAAATTTTCATTTTAGAGATAATGGTAAAAATCATAATTACAATTATCGTCAACATAACCAAGATAGAGATAGTTTTAAACCAAGAAAATCATACAATGGGAATAGTAGTAATAATGTTAACATAGCACAGTGTTTGTCATGTCATCAAAACTTACCTACAAAAACATCTAATACAACCAAAGAGTTTCAAACAGTTAAAGAAAAAGCTCAGGTAACCAAAGACACTATAGCAGTTGGAGTAACTGGTCAAGTAGTATGGTTTAATGTTCGCAAAGGTTACGGTTTTATTCAACGTGATGATCGGAAAAGCGATATTTTTGTTCATTATACAGCTATCGCCAAAAACAACCCTAACAAATTCTTAAGGTCTCTTGCACAAGGAGAAAAAGTCCAGTTTGATATTGTTGTAGGTAAAAATAACATGTCAGAAGCCGCAAACGTGACAGGTCCTAATGGTAAAACAGTTCAAGGGTCTAAGTATGCTGTAGATAAGAATTCAAACTACAACCAAAAATTTAAACAAAAAATATTTGACGCAAACCATCATTCTAGTGACTTCCAACAGCAGAAAATAAAAGCTAATAGAGCTTATAAGCAAGCTGTTGCTTTTACAGCAAAACAAGGTAAACTTAGCAAAGAAAAACATCAGAAACAACATCAGAAAAATAGCAGTTACAATAAAAAATATGATAGCGAGCCAAAACATAAAGTGCCAACAGTGCAGCTTAAAAGTTATAAACAAGATTCAGGTTATTACAATTCTTCAAAAACAAAATCAGAAACTAGTGTATCAAGCAACATATTAGCTAAAGAGAAAAACAATTTGACGGTACTTAATTCCTTTGACAAAAAAGAAGTTATAACACAGAATAAAAAAGAGTCAGAATTACTAATAGCAGGTCTAAAACTTTTACCATTTATCATAAAGCCCTTTTGAAGATAAAATATAAATATTTTCACAAAACTAACGAAACAGACTTTAATAAAGGTAAAAAATTGTAATTTTTTATTAACATGAACATCTATTTTAATATTTTTTAAACTCAGGTAATTTTTTTAGGAAGTTAAAATGAAAGAAACTATTAAGTGTATTTATTTTGTATTCTTTTCTGATACAATTTCTGAATTGTAAAGTTTATAGCTTTTTTACTTTTAATGATGTGTTATGAAGTTTTTTATATTATAAATTACAGCTTGGTACTAATTAATTAAAAGCTAAGACATAACAATTATATTATAAAAAAGTTTTATAAGCCTATTTTTATATTGAGATTTTAGTAACTACATTTCACTCTAACTTTAAAACAAAACTGATTTATCAGATTTTTTGCTTGTAAAATAATCAAGTTCAAGTTTAAAGCTTTCCATTCGACTCGTGATAAATTTTTCCTATAAATTTTGAATTTTAAAAGTACTTTCAACTCCCATTTAGTTTTGACTGTTAACGATCGAAAAAAAGCACTCGCTAAATTTTTCTCTTTATAAATTTCTATAATGCTTAGAAATTGCTCGTGTTGCCTTTTGAGATATTTTATACTTGAATTCTTTAAAAGTTTGTGCATGAAAATACTACTTATTGTTTTGTAAAATGTTTTAAAGAAAATGTTTTCTGTTTTAGTTACAAAGTTTGCGAGTTGAATATTAAGAACATATGTTTTTCTAAGTTAAAAACAAAATTAAAGTTTTTCATGTTTTTTAAACTATTAATTTTCTTTTAATGCATCTTTAAATGCTTAATTTTTGTTTTGTATAAAAAAATGGGTTTGAAAGTAAATACTGACAGTTTCGTTATTGTCTTTTGGCATAATAACATAGTAGTTTTTACTAAACTTTCTTGAAAGAATATCTCAACTTTTTTTTTTGAGCCGCGTATTTTTTGGAATGAATTCAATCAAATGAATACTACAATGATGGGAAATGAAAAGATGAATATTTTCTATGTCAAAAAGTAATTTCGATGAATTTTTGAATTTGAAGTTAAGAGAAGAACAAGCGAATTAAAACAATTCGTTACTGCTAAATAAACCACCGTAGAAGAAGAAATCGGAAGAGAAACGCCGGAATAGAAGATGCCCGAGGACAACAGGCACAAGGACAAGAACCCCAAGGATAAGAAGCCTGAGGACAACTAAATGACTATCATTGTTACTTTGTTGTGTTTTATCTTAGTTTTTGTAAATTATGTAATTTTTAAGATAGTTATTCAGTTTCTTTTTCTTACTTTTTTTTGACGCGGCCTTTTAACAATTATAAAAAAGTTTAAAGTTAAGTAGGATTTTAAGGATTTTAATTATTTAAACCCAGGCTTTAAACGTTAAAATTGAAAATTTAAAAAGAAACAATGTAATGATATTAACATCTCATTTTCGTATTTTAAAGCGGATGTTGTAAACTGTTTTACGCAGATTTCGTGACGTGCTTCCAGTATTAAAAACAAACATTTTTATTATTTTAAGGAGTTAATTTCATTCCGACGAGTATATATCGGCGTTTTGTCTTTCAAATACGCGTTAAAGTTAGTTGTTTTACTTACTGAAAGACGTTTCATTAACTTGTTTCGAGAAAACGTCTACATAGCGGAGTTGATGTTAGTATTTATGTAACTTTACGATTGTTGATACTTTTTATAGATTTTATTTGTGTCGTGATTTAATAGTTTCTTTCTTCAGAACTAAGAATTATTATTGAAAATAAAGTAAATTGCATTTATTCAAAGTGTGTTTTATTCATAACTTAGAAAATAGTTTTGTAACTTATACTGTTAGTATATTATTTACTTCTCGTAAGTATAGCAGTTAGTAAGTTACTGGAGACCACGTAGTTAAGACATAAAACATAAACATCATAAAATAACCCATTTGGTTAAAGCTTAATGGAGTGCTTGCTCTTAATTAATCGTAAAAATCCATTTAGACTGGCTTAACTAATTTAGTCATAATTCTTTAAAGACGCAACTGATATTTTTTAAGCATTAATAATTAATAGTTAAGTTTATACTTTTTTTTTATGTTAATGATGTAGATTTTATAAAAACAAGGAAACAGCTAAAAAAAACTTTTCATAGTTTTAAAATTATTAGTGTTCAATAGATATATATGTTTTTATTTTTATTACAAGTAATTTTTAGTGAAATTTCACTAAACTAAGTTGTATACTTAACTTTTAGCTTACTTTGTTGTTTATTTATGCTGGTACATAAAATAATTCATAAGCGCTGAACAAAAACTTTCAGCATTGTTTGTTACTTATGAAAGTGTTTACATTTTAAGTATTTTCAAGTGGTCGCTTTCGTTCTATCGCCAATAAAAAAAAACTACTGTCCATTAAACTTTTATCATCACCGAGTTTATTTTAGTTTTTTGATTCTGTTCTCTGATTAGTCATAAAAAATAATTAATTTTTCTTTGCAGCACATTTAAAGGCACCTTTAGAGGACGATTTAAGGGAAATCCCCAGAGTTAGGCTGATCAGGACGGTGAAGAGGGAGGGTCTGGTCCGCGCCAGGCTGCTCGGGGTGTCCAAAGCCAGAGGTATTTTTTGTTTAATTAAAGTTTTGTTGAAATTATGTAAATTTTTATTTATTTGTGTAAGGCGGAACAAAGTTTAATTTAAATGTGTTAGTGAGCAAATTTAAACAAGTTTGTTTGCCAACTTTAACGATTTAATTTAAAGTATTTAAATAGATTTTGTTAAAAAAATTCAGTTTTATTTTTTTAATGACTTATAAAAATAATTGAATGATTAAAAAGTATCTTAAAATAATTTATGACTGATGTAAAATTGTAAATAGTTAAATTTAAAACTTAGTAGTAAAGTTTCAAAAAAGTTATAAATTGAAGTAGTTTAGAATATTAGAGAAATATTGTTTTTTTAGTTACAATCATAAACGCTATAGTTTGTTTGTATTATTTTAAAACAAGTAGTAATAAATGGTAAGCAGCTTTCAAAAAATAATTTTACATTATATATAGTTACAAAATTAAACTTACAATAGTTTCTATTTACATATAGCAATTTCTACCTCAAAAATATTTAAATTACAAAATTGCTAACTCTGTACTTAAAAATTTGAACACGTTTTCTTTAATCTTAAAAAATTGTAATTTTCTTACATACCATATTTAATTTTTTGTTGATACAATTTTTTTAACAATTATCTTTTGCTGCACTGTATTCGAGTAACAAAAATGTTTAAAAAAATTTACAGGTACATATAAACTTTAAATTTTACCAAAAAAATTTAAAACAATATGAAATAGTTATAAAAACTAAAAAGGTATAAACGTAAAGCTTATAAATAAGTATTCAAATAAAATATATTTTGTTGTTATAAAACAGCAATTTTTTATGTTCATGTACCTGAATTGACTGAAAAATTAAGATATAGGTTTACTAGCAAGTTAAAATCTCTACTACTGGTATCAGTTATAATATTTTTTTAAATAATTTTTTAGTACTTGAACTTTTTTATGATTTTTGTAATAATGTCAACATAGATTAAAAACCATGTACAAAATAAATGTATGTTTATAAATTTCGAAACTGTTACCCGAACTCGTTAAGCAGTTTATGATTAAAAAAAAGTTTTTAAGTTGACGAATATTTTCATAAGCTATATTTTGTTGTAAAGAGTTTTTTATACAAAGCATATATTAAAAAGTCGCTTAGTTATATTTATGATATACAAGTCACATGAGTTTTCAAGTTTAATTATTTTCTTATTTCAAGTTTTAACTTAAAAGTATGATTCTTCACCTAACTATTAAACATATGAACTCACTTATACTTTATTATGCAGGTGAAGTGGTTGTGTTTCTTGATTGCCACTGCGAAGCGACGCCCGGTTGGTTGGAGCCCCTTCTCGAAAGAATTCAGGAGAACAACAAAGTTGTCGCCATTCCCGTCATTTACAATATTAACTGGAACGATTTCAAGTGAGGTCTTGCTTTGCATTATACAACATATATAGTTTGGACTTTCTAAAAATTACCACAAATATAGTGTAATTTTTTGGTTTTTGTTTGTTTTATTTTTAATATAAATTAACCCGCTTCTTAACAACCTTAGAAATTTTCCTTCTTTTAATAATATATAAGCTTGCAGTAAAAGTGTTAAATAATACAACACGTAATGGTTTTATTTTTAGAAAAAAATATTTAATCAAAAGTAAAGACTTTATTTAAATCGGTACAAATACAACGTGTGTTGTTTAAATAAAAAAGTACAAAACAGTTTTTTTTTCGATGTAAACTTTTTTTTAAACACACATGTTTTATTATAAAAAGTGTTTAAAAAATTTAAAAAAAATTTGGGAAAATGTTACTTGTATTTTAATTTTTTGCAGCGTAAAGAACTAGTTATGTGAATTTTTTTTAGACTTATTGGTCTATAAAACTGTTAGTTAAAAACACATTTAATATTTACAAAAAACACCGTAGAGAGAGTATAATAAATAAATCATGAAATTTTACAAAACAAGCTACTAATCAAAAGCAAAGTAATACTTGTCGCCGACAAAACAAGAAGTTTATACCAGACAAGCCCAAAACTTTATAACAAGCTAGTAACCGACAATTTAACTAAAACATACAAAATTTCTAATAAAGACTTAATCAACAAAATAAACTTAGAATCGGAAAAAATTATATGGGAGAGAAAATACAAAAACAAAAAAATACCTAAACTTTCAGCTGCAGATGCATTCAAAATTCTAAAAGATCACAAAAAAAATTTCCTTTTAAAATCGAATGTAGAATCCTCAGCCCCGGAAAAAACGAGTTCGATGGAATTAGTAAAACCATTTTAGAAAAAGCAGTAAATGAAATAAGAACCAAATCTTCTCTAACACAATGGAAAAATTCACACGATGTTGTATCATGGTTCAATAATATCAAAAGTAAAAATACTAAACGCTTCGTTAATTTTGACATTGCTAGTTTTTACCCGAGTATAAAAGAAAAGCACTTTATAAAAGCCATAAGCATTGCAAGAGCATACACTAATATAGAAGGTAAAAATATAACTTTTATCAAACTTAATTGTAAGACAATTCTAACATTAAACAACAAAACATGGATTAAAAAAGACGACAACGCATTGTTTGATGTACCAATCGGATCACTTTTGGCGTAGAGATCTGTGACCTTATAGGCCTTTACGCCCTAAACTACTTTAAATCCCTCTATAAATATAATGAAATCTGTTTGTACAGAGACGACGGCCTAGCTATCATCGAGCGAAAAAATAATCAAACTTTAGAAAATACCCATTAGAAGACAATCAAACTATTTAACCTAATCGGATTCAAAATAACTATTAATATCTGCACAACCACATGCAACTTTTTAGACTAAACTCTAAACCTCACTGACGACGAATACAAACCATACCGCAAGGAAAACTTAGATGTTGATTATGTCAACAAAAAGTCAAATCACCCAATACTTATCTAAAAAAAAGCTCATAGAAATGATTAAAAAAAGGATTAACAGACTCTCCTAAAGTTAAGATTTTTTTGAAAACTCTTTACCCGCAAACCAAAATGCTCTATATGATTCAAAATTTAAACACATGCTAAAATACTCATAAAGTAAAAACCCTCAAACTAAAAAGAAAAGAAACCGACCAAGAAAAATCATTTAATTCAACCCACCCTTCTGCCAATCCATGGAAAAAAAATTAAGGGAAATTATTCTTCCAACTCATCAATAAACGTTTTAAAAACAATGAAGTACTGAACAAAATTATAAACAAAAATAATTGGAAGATTTCATACACCTGTATGAATAATATCAAAGTTAGAATACAAAAACATAATAAAAAAACCCAAAATAACATTTCCAATAAAGAGAAAAACAAAATCAATAACACCCCAACTTGTAATTGCCGATCTAAAAACTCCTGCCCCTTAAACAACATATGCCTTATAAAAAATGTTATTTACAAAGCAACTGTAATATCAAACAAGGAAACAAAGAAATAAATTGGGAGCACTGGTAATACTTTTAAAAGCAGATGGTACAACTATAACCACAGTTTTAACACCTACAAAGAAAACAGCACAGAACTAGCTAAATACATCTGGTTTAAAAAAAAAACATCTACATTAAGTATAATATTAAATGGAATATCATTCACCACATGGGGGAGGTAAGAAAAATCCACAGTATATGTAGCACTTGCAGCCTTGAAAAGCTAGAAATAGCCAGAGCCAATAAAAGAAACAACTTGAACAAAAGATACGAACTGTTTGCTAATTTTTCACACTTAAAAAACTTCACTTTAAGACTTAAGCACTTGCTAACTAGTTTTGCATGTCATTCTATTTACTTAAATTCATTTTCATTTATAAGTTCAAAATGTTTTTCGTCCTACTTAAATAACTCAATAAAACTCCAGCTTTAAACTATATAAACTAAATACTAGCATTAACTTAGTGCAAACCATACATTAGTTACGTCATAATGATAGAAAAAATATTATTCAAAAATTTTCAATGTACTTTACAATTAGTTCGATTTAACTTCAGTCAGCTAGTAGCCTATCAAGTTATAATTTTAATTTAAATCTCCTTGTGTATGGTAATATGTAGGTTATTTAGTTTATTTATTCATTTTAAGCTGGTTGTGATTTTAAATCTAGTAGTCTCATGTTCAATACCTAAGTTAAATTTTTCAATTTATTTAGTAGTTCTAGTACATACAGTTTTCATGTTTAAGGCTCAAAACTTTTTATTTATTATAGTATCTAAAATATTTACATTTTGAAAAATTTTATTCCACTGTAATTTTTTTTTAGAGTTAAAAGTTTTTTACAAACTTAAAAGTTTAAAATTTTCTTTTATTCCAGTTAACAGCTTATTCAGTATAAGTAGTTTTTGAAAATTGAAGACTCAAATCCTTTGTGTGTTATAGTTTTAATTTTATTTAGTTTTTGCCTTTAAGCTTGTAATGTTTTTTAAAGTTAAACGTTTTACATTCAGTATAAGTTAGTTTCAGTACTAAGACTCAAAAGTTTCTCTGTATATTATAGTATGTAAGTAACTTGTTTTATTCTTTAATTTTTGAGCCACTAATGTTTTTTTTAATATAATAGTTTCACATTCAGTTTTTTAAGAACCTAAGCCCATAGGGTTTATTTAGTATTTTTTTCAAATTCTTGATTAATTTTCTAACTAACATATAACTTAACAATTTCTAATTTACTTGTTTTGTATTGCTTTATAGTGTCTTCCATGTTTTGCTTAACTTTTATTTTTCAGATTTAAATTGTAAATAAAAATCCCTTAAAGGGTAAAACTTAGTTTTGCAAATAAAAATCTTGAATAATTAATTTTGTATGAAATTTTACTAGTTAAAAATTAAGATTTTTTTACAGTGAATTAAGTGTTTTACTTTTGTTCAAAATAGAGTATAAAAAAACGTGTTTTGAGCTTTAAAAATTTTATAAAAGAAATATTTTTGCCGAACCATATAATTATAATTTATAAGTTGAACATTCGCACACTTTTTTAATTACATCAGTTGGTTTTGCAGACATAATGAGATTATTTAATACAGAAAAATCTAAGAATTATTAATAAGTTTAAAAAAATTAACAAATTTATAATTTTTTAAACACAAAGTATTTTTTTTTTCTTTATAATAATACATGTGTGGTTAAAAAACATTTTACATAAAAAATAACTTTAGTATTTTTATTTAAATAACACACGTTGTACCACTTTAAATAAAGTTTTTACTTAAAATTTGATAACTTTTCTAAAAATAATTTTTTTTTTTGCAAATTTAACAAAAAGAAAGTAGTACTTTACGTGTTAGATTAAAAAATCGATACTTGGTAGAAAATTAGATTTAAGATTTCCAGCTGGAGAAAGAACGCTTGTAAATACTGACTTACTTGAAAAAAAAAATAGCAAAAATTTTTTAAGCTTTATTTAAAGAAGTTGTTTGTCAAATAACTTCTTGAACTAATTGAAAATTAAAGACAGATGTATAATCTGAAGTTTAATCATGAGTGTACAAAACTAAACTAACATGTTTTAATTTAGAAAAACAATAAGTAGTTATTTGTCTAAAAATAAGCAAAAGTATTCGTAATAAAAGCAACAGGTTTTTTAATCAATTTGCAGTAGTTTTTTTATTTTTTTACTCATACAGCATGAAAGTAAAAGTTGTATGATTCATCTAATGTGTGCGAGTAATTATTAGTTTATTGTTCTGTTTACACCTGCCCGACTATAAATTTATATATTTATAGTTTTCATAATTACATTAGTTGTGTATAGGTGCTATAGTAAAAAACAATTGTTATTTTTATTGAGTTTTTAAACTTTTGTAGTTTTTACAAAGGTAATTTAAAACCAGTTAGAAACACTTTATATATAAAAAAAGTTTGTTTCAAGAAAGAAAAACGTGCAGGACTCGAGTTTCGTGCGTATGCACTCCTCAACTCTTGAAATAAACTTTTTATTAAAAAAGCCCTTAAGGTGGGCTAAGTGCTGAAAAATTTAATTTATTAAGTTAATCAATTTATTTCTATATGTATATATATATATTATTTAAACTTGAACACCTTCTACTGAGCCCACTTGAAGGGCTTTTAAATAGTTTAATAGAAAAATAAGATTTTAAAAATTCTGGTACACGTGTTTCATAAGACTAGACGCCTTAATCATCAGCCAGCTAAATTTAAAATAAAAAGCACTTTGCTAAACATAGATGCAAATGTGTAATAAATTTAAATATATTAATGCAAATATTTTATAAATATATATATAAATTTTATACTGTACATTTCAATAAACTATTTAAAAGCCCCTCAAGTGAGCTCAGTAGAAGGTGTTCAAGTTTGAATAATAACCTTATTTTATGAAAATTTTATATATATATACATTAAAGATTTTATAAAAAGTTCTGGTCAACAGTGCACGAAAAATTGAATTGGAGCTAAAAATTATTTACTTATATAAAAAACAATAATTTAGACAGCTGTTTCGTACATGAAATATAAAACTTCATGTACTCCTCAGTAAGCTAAAGTTTATTACAGTAGTAAACAGAAATTTAGATTTTGAAATTTTTTATAATAATCCTTCTAAAAGTTTAAAACATTTTTTAATATAACCTTATCCAAACTTTATAAAATGCATAAGTTAACAAGCACAGCGTATTTTTCAAACTCAGATAACCGTACAATAAACTGTACTACCTTACATTATTATAAAAAATTTCAAAATCTAAATTTCAGTTTACTACTGTAATAAACTTTAGCTTACTGAGGAGTACATGAAGTTTTATATTTCATGTACGAAACAGCTGTCTAAATTATTGTTTTTTATATAAGTAAATAAATAAATATATATTATATTATTATTTTTTAATTATTTTATTGTAGGGTGATTTTGTAATACTAATTGGTTGATTAATTGGTTGACAGAGGCTGAATATATTTATTTCAAAAGAAGTCAACAAACTCGCAAGCTGTTTGAAATTGGTTCACAGTTTTTCTAAACAACAACAACTTTTATTCCAGACTTATTAAAATCTGACAGTTTCACTTGAATTTATGTCCAGTAAAAATTTGAATTACGTAAACAACAAGACTAATTCTTTTAAAATAACAACAAACAGATACTACTACGGTGGGGACCAGCTTCATATAGGAGGATTCGATTGGCGGCTCAAATTCCGATGGCATGTCGTTCCTGAGCGCGAGAAAAAAAGGAGGAGCCACGAGATGGCGCCAATCGCATCCCCGACGATGGCGGGCGGGTTGTTTGCAGTCCACGTGCAGTACTTCGTCGACATCGGAACATACGACAAGGGAATGGACGTCTGGGGAGGGGAGAACCTGGAGCTGAGTTTCAGGGTTTGCAATTGTAATAATGTTTAGTAATTGCAATGGGAAATGTTAAAAAATATGTTAAACTTTCTTAAAAACACTTTTTTGCCCAAACTGATGATTTAGTTCTACTTGGTTAGAAGGCTCTAAAGTAAGTTTCAGACTTTACGTGCCTCTAAAAGTTTTTAACTTTTTTTTATAAAGGGTGTTTAGTGGAAAATTAATTAATGGGTATATATAAATTTAAATAAAAAGTGCTGGTAAACATTTGGTACACCACCAGAAATTATTAATCTTCAAAGATAAGTTGTCACAGCTAATTTTATCTAAAAGATAATTCAGTAGTATCTTATGTTAGTTATTTTAGTATGTTAGTTTATAAGAGTAAGCTCTATTACTACAATTACATATAGTTAAGTAATAAACAAAGCAATAAACATAAAATTGTTCTACTAAACGTTTATTAGTTTACAAAGTTTCACCGTAAAACGAGTTTTTAAAACTATTAAGTTGTAAAATATAAACATTTCACTGATATCTTATTAAATAACTGATATATCTGCTTTATAGATTAAAGTTTTAATATAACTTTAGCCTAATTCAAGTAAAAGTATCAAAAGTTCACATGTACACTGTTTATACAAACCTTAAATATATGTTTAATTAACTTAGTTTAAATACAAGTGTATTGTAGAGTATGGTAATTAAAACACCTTATACTATAAAAAGTTTTAGGATGGTCAGAAAAACGTAATAAAGTAATGTAATGTTTAAAAATTAGTTATTTTGAGCGTTGTTCTTGTATCTTTGATTTTCAAAAGGTTAATTAATTGAATTATTTTTCTAATATGTAACCATTAACAAAATATAATTGAAAACTTTTTCATAGTTCACACTTAATTAAAAGCTTTAATTTCAAAAAAAAAAAAGTTAATTGATATACTGTTCTGATAGAAAACAAATAAAACATTTATTGATTGATTTTACTGGAAAATAAACCTTCGATTTTAAAATTAAACTGGCATAATTAAACAAGTTATCTAGTTATTTAAAACTGAAAAAAATCAAGTTAGTTGTTTTATATTTTGTGCAGCTTGTGTTTAATATTATTGGATAACATAATTCTGGTGTTATGATTTAATATTGTATTTGTAAATAATTGTTAACTCAAATTAAAAACAAATTATTCTAGTAAGTATTTTTTTGTAGCTTTAGTAACAAAAATTTTACATTTTTTATTATAGAGGTACTTTTCAATTTTGATATAGTATCTGCTTATAAAATGTTTTCAACAGTAAAATTGATTAGCTATTTTTTTTTACAATAAAAACTTGCTAAATACACTACAACTTGCACAAAAAAATGAAAAAAAAGATTGTTAGGTTTTGAAAAGTTTTAAAATTCTTAAGTATATACCAAAATAAGTATATCATTTTTTTATAAGTTTAAATGACATAATATTTAGTATACGCACAAGTAAATAAAAAGCTACACAAATGACTAAAGTTAAGATATAAAAGTTCTGAGACATTTTATTAGCCATATTTTGCTAAAATGTGCAACAAAAAAGAATAAAAAATTTAAAAATATTTTTTTGACAATTACTTGAAAAAAATGCTGTCTTTTTAATTGAAGAACTTTTTTCATCAAACAAACCAATCACAGGCGTGGATGTGCGGCGGAAGGCTCGAAACAATTCCCTGCTCGCACGTCGGTCACGTGTTTCCGAGGAAACCCCCCTATCCGAGACCATTCACCCGGAAGAACTTGATGAGGATGGCTAAGGTTTGGATGGACGGATACCAGAGGCACTTTCTCATCAGGTACCCCAAAGCTAAAAAGGTTTGTTGGAAGTGTGTTATTTTAATCTTTTTGTTTCATTTGATAACTTTTTTTAAAATAAAGTTCAATGTACCTATTTTAAAAAATATTAAGTACCAACAATCTCTTTATCGTTTACTTTAACTTGAAAGTCTCTGTGATTTATTCAGCTTAAAATTTGGTTCAAAAAAGTATCTTTGGTTTCTTTTTTTTTTAAACAGCAAGACATCGGTGATATTTCAGATAGGATTGCTCTTCGCAAGAAACTTCAGTGCAAAAGTTTCGAGTGGTACCTGAAAAATGTGTACCCGTCTCTGCACATCCCTGAAGACATTCCCGGTCGTTATGGTGCTGTAAGTACATTCATGTTTGGTAAACTTTATTTTGTTTAGCACATTTTACACATATTTCTTTTTTGAAGATCAACTCCTGATTTGTAATCATTTAATTTTTGACTATTTTCAATGATAAGTTTTATTAATTAGATATCTTTAAGCTAAAAGGTTGTTTAAAATTATTTGAAATGTGTAAGGTAAATATTTGATATAGTGATACTTGCTATAGGTTTACTTCCTTTTATAAAAAAATACAGTCTATTTTGTTTGTTTTGTATATTATAACACTAAAGAATTTATTTAGTGGTTTGATACTTGTTCTGTTGTGTTAAACCAACTAAACAAGTTCATTTTTAACTTGTTTAATTGTATTACCATTATTTTTTTTTGTTAAGCTAATTTTTCTATGTCTGAAAATGATACTTTACAGCTAGAAGTTTGAACCGCTCTAATACTTCAGTCGTAAAATACTAAATATTAATTAGGTCAATAAGATGAAGTATTTTCAATAAGGTTTTTGTAGTGTTTTTTTAAGTCAATAGTTTTCGTTTAATTTAAACTGTCATATTTATTTTATTAGATTTAACTTCTTCCTCTATAATTAAGTAGGTTTTACTTAAATTATAATTGAAACCAATTTTTTTAATACGATAATCTTATTTTTAATAAAAGAAAACAATCGTAAACTGATGTGAAAGCAAGCTCTTTTTATTGATATGTAGAGGTATACAAAAAATTAAAGCACAACAGTTTATAAATATTAACAATAATTAACAACAGCAAATACTAGCATAGCGACTAAAAATTTATATAATAACCAGTGGCGTCGCGTGGTCTTTTTGTTAGGAAGTGCTGAAGATTGAGATTGTCAAATAAAAAAATCCCCTAGTTTGAAACATTTATTTGAAAATCATAAAGGTAATATGATGAAATAGCAAGTTTTTCAGAAAAAAAGTTTAACATATTTGTAACTAAATAATAAATGAAATATAAAAAAAATACAAAAACACATATCTATACCCTTTCTTAACAACTATAGCTACATTTATTTTTGTTTTAAATGTAAGTTTCTTTATTGGCACAATATAAACTTACTAAATTAATTTTATGACTTGTCTAAATATCTAAAAAAATGTAAGTAACTTAAAGAAACGAGGTTGCCCCTGCTCAAATTTTGCCTGCTTGAGTTGCTCCTGCTCGAGTTTTGCCTGCTTTAATTGCTCCTGCTCGAGTTTTTCCTGCTCGAGTTGCCCTTGCTCAAGTTTTCTCTGCTTGGTTTGCTCCTGCTCGAGATTATTCCTTCTCGAGCTGCCCCTGCTCGAGTTTATTCCTTTTCGAGCTGTTTCTCCTAGATTTTTTCTGCTCGATTTCAACTTGTCTTATTGTTCTCGCGTTGTAGTAAATTTTCAACAACAATCATAATTTAATTCACATGGTGCCGAAAGTTCATGCAGCTCCTGAATTCAGCTTTTTTTGTAATGAACACTTGTATACGTTTAAAATGCAGCTGACACAGATTGAGCTTGCAGCTCCAACTTTACGGACATTTTGAACATCAAATATATAGTTATTTGTCTTAACTAAAAAGATTGCTCAATTTACTGAAATTTAAAGAGATTATTTAAATAAAGACTTAGGAAAGAAACAAACATGCCCCTTGGAAGGAGGAATGTAGGGCAGAAAATGTAATTTACCAGGCAACAATAGAAACAGACAGTTCATCAAAAATATACATTGGAGTAAGTGCCAATCAGCCTAAAAACATATAACAACACACAATACAACAATAAACAGCAAACCAAACGACAAAAACTACCTCCAGTACAAACAAGCAACCGAACTTTCAAAGTTAACACATGAATAAAAAGTGAAAACAAGAACTACAAATTATGTTGGAAAGTACTACAAAGGGAAAAAATTATCTAAACCAGGAGCAATAACATGCAGGTTGTGCTTAAAAGAAGCTTTATTAATACTTGAATCTGATACAAAATACATCAACAAAAGAACGGAATTAATGAACTCATGCAGACACAGAAACAAATTTCTATTAATAAACTGGAAAGCAGACAAAGTTTAATCAGATTATAATACTAGTACAAAATAGGTTTTTGACTTTTTCATTGAGTTTTGTTGATATTTGGTTTAAATTAAAAAAATTTTTGGTTCTCAATCCAACTTAGCTAAATTTTTAGAATTTTTTAAATAGTTCTTAAATCTGTTTAAATTTTAACTGTTACATTAACTTAAATGAAATAAGATTTTTGAAATTTTCAATGTCGTTGAGTTTTGTTAATATTTTGTTGATAATTGGCTTAAAATTACAATTTTAGATAGTTTTTAACTCTATTTAGATAAATTTCAAAGTATAAATATTTTTCAAAAATTTTTTTTAAAGCTCTTAATTCAGTTAATATATTTTTTTTTTTCTTGCCTCATTATATAAATTATATACGTTTCGTTTTAAAATTAAAACTAATTTTACCCAATCATACACTGATAAGCTTTAATTTTCGAATATGTAACATTTTAATTTTTTTTTAATTTTCATGCATAAATAAGTTTTTAAATAACATTATAGATAAGCAACATTGTTTATGTGCAGTTTACTATTTTATTTTACTTGAAGAGGTAACCTGGTTGTAAATAAAATATTTAATTTGCACATCTTTATTTATTTGAACATCAAATATAAAAACTTGAAAAAAAACTAATTTAGCAGTGAAATTAACGACGTTCATGTACACATTTGGCTGTATTTTGCTACAACTACATAATAACATAACTTTCTTATATTTTTACCTAGTAATTGATAGGCTGAATTCCTCAGCTTTATAGTAAAGTTGCTTTGAAGTAGTTTGGGGTTGTACATCTGAATCAGGGGCTCATTTAAAGCAGCGTGTTTAAAGGCTTAAACTCTAAAATAAAATAAAAAGTTAGCATAATTTTCATTTTTTTAGGTGGAGCTACAGCTCCAGCGTTCCACGCGACGCCCCTGATAATAACTATAATTCCTTTTATTTTATTAAAAAAAAGTAAAGTTTAAAAAACAAAATGAAATTAATGTATAAAAATAATATTTTGTTTTTGTGTTTTATATCTTTTTATATAACTTTAAAAGCTGATTAATCATAATTGATATCTATTAAAAAGAGTATTGCATACAATAATGTTTTAGTTAATTGAAACTGAGAGTATTAGTTTTTAGTTTTTTTTTAACAATTTTGTTTAAAATTAATATAATTTCATTAAATTAACACAACTTTTAATGCAATGTCGAAATTATAAGTTTTGTTCTAATTTTTCAAGTATTAAAGTTTCTATAATATTTTTGCTTGTTATTCATTTAATAACTCTTTTATTTTCTAAAAATACACAATCAAATATTTCTTTGTATTTAATAAAATATTAAATGCAACTATGTACACTAATAAGTTTCTTAATGCAAATATTTATAAGAAATTACTTAACAAACAAACTTTTTTTTTCAACATTTTTTCTTTTACCAACAACAACCGATTGCAGCTCGAGTGTCTCGGCAACGACGGCAAGTACTGCCTCGACTACGCCCTGCCAAAACCCCAGTTGAGCGGCCACTTGAGCGTCTACCCGTGCCACGGACAGGGCGGCAACCAGGTACCAGCTTTTGAGCACATTTTTTTTTTTTTTTGCATGTTATTTTCCTAGAAATTTACAAAATTATTTAATTTCCAATGGCTTCATCTGGTATAAATTAATAAAATATCCTTTTTAAAACTGCAAAATGTTTCTATTAACATATTTTAAAAATACCCTTCTTGAAAAAGCAGATTTTGTAAGCTTTTTAATATTGATGGTCTAGAGCAAGGACAGTCCCATAGTAAAACTGTGATATATACACAAAAGTTTAAGTGCAAGTGGTATTCATGTCCTCTTTCACTTTCAAATATGGGAAGAAAAGCACTCACTGTACATATGAATGGAGCTAGAAATAGAAATTAAAAACCAGGAGTTCACCGAATCCAATAACTTTTTTATAATGCTGGATCAAGCTCTAGTGGGGTAAGTGGTGAGAGCAGCGGCAGAGTAGCAAATTGTGAGAGCAGTGGTGTAAGACTATCAATAGGTTTGGTAATAAGTCACAAAGCACAACTGCTGAAATTCTATGGGCATTACACACTGTCAAGCACCATTACTCAGCCAGTTTGTGTAACAAACTGGCGGAGCTGAACAAAAATAAGGTTTTCTGACAGTGCAATAGCACAGTCATGTCAGATGGCCCAAACAAAATTATCATACATAATAAATTTTGGCCTTGGTTCACATTTTGAAAACATCTTGCAGGAATTATAATGGACAAGCTGTGTTTATAAGGTAATAATATAAGTATTATGCTCATAGAGCTGTTTATTGGAAATACATCAATCATACACAGATGGTTCAAGTGATGTAATGGAAGTTTGATGATTGAATTCAGCAAAAAACTGTTGTTTTAACCTGTATTAAAATTAGATTGAAAGCTTTATAAAGTTTCAAGTGTTAGATTATGTATTTTAGAAGAAGTTTAAATTAAGAGTTTGATTTAAAAAAGTCAGGAAAGTTTTGGTAAAAAGTCAGGAAAAAGTCAGAAAATTTTTCTCAGCTTGATATGTGGCAACCATGCATGTGGCTGTCGTACACGAAGATAAACAAAATAAGAGGCTGATGCTACACTCTTGCGCCGGACAGTGGCGTCCCTACCCTACGAGGATGAGGGGTGGTATTCATGAGAGCAATTCGTTCATTCATTTAATTTGTAAACTCTTATTTTGTAGTTAAAAAAGAGGGAATAGCATTTTGGTTTAATTTTAGTGGTGGCGGTTACATTAAGCAGCTTATATTAAGTAGCTTATTGTTATAGTTATTAACATAATTATATTTTTATAAAGTGTTGAGACACAAAGCTAGCATAGCTAGATTAATTGATGCATTTAAGTTTTATGTAAAATTAAGTTTTTATTAAACGATAATTAATTATTGTTTTTTGTTTAAGTTAACCTATTTTGATATATTTTATTTACCTAATTTAGTATCTACTAAGAATTTTAATTTCTGCAACTGTGTTTTTTTCATACCTAAATAAAAACATTAGCTTATTTACTCAAAAGAAAAAGAAAAACAATTTATTAACGAAGCAGTCAAAAAAATTTAATTAATAATTTCAAGTCTAATCTTAAACTGGTATGGATAAAATAGTTTAGAAACAATACTATTAGTAATATACGCAGAAATTTAAAACCATAATTTATGGTTAGCATTTTTTAAATATCCTAACGGACTAGTTTAAGCCTCATTAATCTCATGCTGTCTTCGCCATAATCTATTGTAACGGTCCAATTGTTTTCAGTTTTAACCATCTAAAGCTGTTTGATCAACTCAGCCTTCCAGTTGTTTTACTTAAAAATTTTCGTCAGTTCTTCGAATACTCGTCCCGTAACGAGCTGAAAGTGACCTGGAAGAAGGAGGTGTGCATGATGACGTCATATGACGACAAGCTCAGAATGGTCTATTGCGTGAGCGATGACGAATCACCTTCTAACATGCACCAGTGGATACACAATCAGGTTGGCGTATATTGTTTGTTATATTCAATATTTTTTCAAAGTCAATAAATGGTGTTTTTAGATTAACATTTTCCAAGTAAATAAAATATTTTGTTTAAATCTCAGATAGATAGTTTGCTTTACTCTGTTCAAATTTATATTTACATTTGTATAAAAATGACATTTTTTTGAATAGATAACATTAACAGCTAATGTGTTTGTTTAAAGTTTTTTTATAAGTTTGTATGTTAAAAGAACATTTTAAGATGTGTATAATGATCATTTATAAAAAAAAACAACAGTTACAAACGTTTTATGAAATATTTTCAGTACAACCAGATGAAAAACGCGGCGACGGGAAAATGCCTGGTGGGTGACGCCAACCCCAAACGTACCCTCGCCATGGCAACCTGCGACCCTAGCGACAAAAGACAACAGTGGAAGTGGAAAACGTGATTGTCACGTAATGATACTGAATGACGCAAGCAAGTAGTATTTTGTATTCATAACATATTTCTTAGATTGTAATAACTTTTAGATTCTAAATACTTATTTCAATAAAAAAACTCACTGTATTTTTAAAATATAGTACACCTAGTAAATGAAGACATTGTTTTATTTTATTACTGTTAGTCAAAACTACTTAATTCAATTTATCCAATATTTTTTATTATTTGTATTTATATATTGTTATTTATATTTTTATACTTACGTATCTTACTAATATTTTAAATTTAGTTTGTTTTATAAAGGCTGAAAGCACTTGTTCTCTTATTCTTCAATTTAATTTGATTTTTTATCTAATATTTTTTGCGAGAAGCCTCATACTCTGCCAATATTAGATGTAATCTGTAGTGGTTGTTATCTTTGAAACAGAATTTTTTTTGTTAACCAAGTTTTACAATAATTTTAGCAGTTAACTTGTCATGTTATTAAGAGAATTTTATATTTGAAGTTTGTTCAGAAGTAAAGAAGTAAATGATATATATAAGTGAAGTATGATAATTAACCACTTTTTAAAGTTAGATGGTTCTGTTTTGCCTAACTCGCCATTCCTGCCTTTTTATAAATAATTTGATATTTTCTCAGTTTCCATTTTTTGTCAACATAAAATATTTATTCTCATACGTTTAACGAATTCACATTATTCTGAACTTTTATCTCTGTACTTATATATAAAACACTGTTGTATATACTTAAGCATTTGCATTTTTTTTAACGTTTTGCATCAGACAGTAAAATTTAAGCTTTTATTTTCATATAAACTTTAATGTTTTAAACATTACCAAATGTTATTGCTATTCTAGCAGTTATTGTTTTAAAAGTTCTGAAATTTAACTTGAGTAGTAACTGCTTTATTATTAGAATTTTTTTTTTTTCTGATACCAACATTTAATTTTGTTGTGCATCATTTTTATCATATTCTTCAACATTCGTACTGTGCAATATTTCAAAAATGAAACACCGTGACTTAAAAATGTTAATACATATTTATCGTATACCTAAACTTTCGACTTACACAACACTAATTGAAATTTAACTTGCAACATTTTAAAGTTAATAGCTTATTTTTGTTACATTTAAGTTTTTTCATGTATTTTATAAACCAAGTTTTTTGTAGCGGTTACCTTAGATATTAAAATTTGAATAAGAACAGTATTTGTTTGTAATACACGACTTGAAAAACACAGCATAAATTAACGTTGATTTACCTTTAAGTTTAAAAAGTTTAATCTATTTAAGATTTTGATCATATATATTGCTACGTTTTCATATTATTTTTCAAAATATCTTTTATTAGTTTTATTTAAGTTTTTGAAAAATGACGACTTTGTTCATAACAAAAAGTTTTTATGAACTCTAGAGTTCTTTTTATTGGATAAAAATTGAAAATTGTTGAATATCACTCAGCAATATTATTATTTTATTAACTGTAAGCTGGTCATAATAATGATTTTATTTTAATTAAGTACATTGTTTTTTGAGTTAAACAAAAACAATAAATCATTCAAGTCCGTTTCTATTATTATCTAATACTATTAGGTAAGAAAAGTATCTATATGTACGCTTGAAATTATATTTCAGACTAGCTTTTTTGTTTTTTAAAAAGTAGAATTTTCTTTTCAAAGTTGAAAAAATAAATAGTTGCAACGGTTTACATATCAAAATATATTTGCTTTTGTTACTTTAATAAATTTAACAAATATTGAAGTAAAATAATATGTAACAAGTGTATTCTTGTCTTGATTTTTCACCGGAAAAATATAAAATGTATTTTAAACTATGTTGATTTTCATTTTGTTTAGGGTATTTAATGTATTTAAGTGAGAATTTCATTATCAAAATAATAATTAATTAAAAGTTTTACTTTGAACCTTTTTAAAGTGCATGGACTCATTTAACACCCTGTTTGATAAATTTATAAAATAATGTCAATACCTTGTTACAAAAATAGGTAAATTGAAAATAACCTTCAAACTAAAAAGGTAATATTTAACAAAAAAGGAACTTTTAATACAAGTGAAACATTTGAAATATTTTTGTCTATAACTACTAAAACCAGTAACAAATTAATTTCGACCCGTTCTCAACAGTAAAGCACTATTAATGTGGTAACTAATGTTAATTTAAGTTATAATCGAAATCAAATGTTGTAAATTTAAGCTTTTAACAAACTGGTAAGTTTTGTTTGTAAAAATTAAGTTATTATTTTTAACTAAAGAAATTAATTATTATTTAACTTTTAAGTTATGAAGTTCTAAACTTTCACTGGACCAAATTAATGATACTGTAAACAACGTGAAAATAAGAATATTAAACCTTTTAAACTAGGTAGAAAAACAATAATTATAAAAACAACTTGTTTCAACAATTTAACAAAAAGTCTACTTTAGTTACCTTTTACTGTTCACATAAACTGGGATTTAACGATTTTACAAATAACGCTTCCAGAATATGTAGTTGCAAAGACCTTTTAGCTTGCATTAGTATGAAAAACTCTTCAAAGTTGCTGATGCACTCATGGCTATCGATAATTGGCTGATCAAACAAAAGTAATTTTTCTTTAGTTTCACCACGCAATCGCAACTTCAATGACAAATTAACTTGTAGATTATATTACTACTTTTCGCTGGAAGAAACAAACCTTAGCATGTCTTTCAGAAACAACAAAGTTTAAGGTAAACTGGACACTTCAAAGGGTTAATCATTTATAACGTTGTTAAATTTCTTGCTGTTCTGTTGTAACTTTTAGTAATAATTTTACTTGATTTCTAAGAAAAATACTTTAAACGTTATTAACTCATCTTTTAGATGGTAGGGAAATAAAATTTTGTAAAACGCTTTACATGTGAAAATCAAAACTAACTTTAGCAGACAACATATTTAAATAAACAAATAAAATTGTTTAAGCAAGACAGTAAAATAAAGTTTGTATATGCCTTTAATTATGTGCTTAACTTAAGAATGTGAAAACTTTTTTGCTAGTATTGTATTAAAGAAAAACAAACATATACAAGTTATTCGATACAGTTTTGTGGATAGACAATGAATAACGCAATTAGAGCAACTGTATGTTTTTAAACAAAATAAATATGTAATTACTACATGATGCTAAAGATTGACGTTTTTTAAATTATAGTGAAGTACTTGTTTGTTTTCAGATCAACCTTTCTAGCTGATATATAAGTTACAACAAAAACAAATTTAATCAGCTTAACCACCGCGAACTTTTCTTAACTTGTTAAAGACTATTCTTGTCACTTTAATTTTTTTATAAAATTTCAAAAACAAAGTTACAACCATTAAGACTTGAAAAGAGACTTCTAAGGTTAAAGAAAATTGTTGTACTTTTTAACCTAATAAGGTTAAGCTGACAATGTCTAAGACGTTGGGCTGTGAGAATTTGCCTACGTCAATTTTTCGGTCTTTACCCACAAAGGGTCGCTTCAGTACTTCGTACTTAAGCCCGCTTGGTTAGATCACAACAGCGGTTTCTCGCGACTATTCCTGCCTGATAAGTCCTAATAAGGACGAAACCGGTCGTAGGATTGTCTCGGATGCTATTGTTGTAGATCGTGCGGTGAGGTTCATTGTTTATAACCTATTAAGGCATTAAATTCAAGAGACCAATTCAATCTGAGCACAATAGAAAATTAGAACTAATGTTTTTGTGCACAAATACTTTTTTAATTACGGCATTTCACTTTTCATAAGACAGATTTACGGAACGTGCAAGTAAAAAGCAAGCAAAATTGTGCACATATGTGTTTGATATATTTACGATAAACATATATTTGAACGTAAAAAAGGGTAAAACCAAGTTAAACTATTTAAATTCAAGGTTTTATCAAGGACCATAGTAAAATTTTAAGATAAAAACTTGTTTAAGTTATTTAAAACACACAATCAGGTAAATAATTACTTAATTTTGCAAGCAATTAGTATTTTTGTCTCGATAAGAGATGCCGACGTGATGTCTAATATAACCAATCTAAATTGCTAGGGGTAATTAAATGGGGATAGATATGGTTAGATAAGATAAATACATTTAAGATACTTAAAAGTCAACAAAAGTTTATTTACAAATATAAAATAGTCACACGACACACTAACTAAAACTACAGTTGAACACAAGTAACAAGAAGTATCTTAAACTAAAGAAAACGAAGTATTTCAGACTTAAACTTAAACATTTTATAATACAACATTTCGAGCTTTACCAAACACCAATGATACTGCTACTACCGAAACTGCTACTGCAAGTAAATGCAAGTAAAATACCGTTTTATAAGCACTGAAACAAATGTAACTCCTAACAATAAAAAATATATGTTTTTTCAATACTGGAGGCACGTCACGAAATCTGCGTAAAACAGTTTACAACATCCGCTTTTAAATAAATTTGCAAAAGCTTGTTTTGAGAATAATGAAAAATGTTTTTATTGTTACAAAAAATTCCATATTTATTCACGAGCTTTAAAATATTAAAATGAAATGTTAGTTTCATTACATTTTCACTTAAGTCTTTTACAAACTCCGTAGAGCTGTTTATGTCTTATGAGCAGTATTGCATACAAAAACAGCTGTTTTTTACTTTTACTGAATTTTAATAAAACATATAACTCTAGAATAAAAATCTGTCCTGCATATTGTAGAAAAAGGTCTATTCTGTACAATGTTTCTACTTATTTAAGAGAAATTAACAGTTTTATAAACTTTAGCCATAATTGTCTTTGACTATTTTTCTTTTATTATTATTATTTCTTTTTAATTTTTCCATTATAAGCTTGTGTGATAAACTTAAAAATTAGGAAAAGTCTTGAAGTTGGTTTGAGTTCTTTAAAAAATTGTAATAGCATTTGTAAACTAAACTTATGTTTTTCTTCACTTTATAATCATATAAATAATTTTTGCATTTCGTGTTTTTAAATGGGTCAATAAATTACGGCTTGCAGGCCAAATATGGAAACAGAAGTATATGGCCACCTTTGTATTTTTTTAACTTGAAAACAAAATCTACAAAACAAAAAAAATAAATTTATTATGACAAATACTTTCAGAATTGCTCTAATTTTAACAGTGAGTCAATAGCAGGGCTTATTTTAGAATAATTTCACACAAGTTATGCTTCTAATTTTTTAGTGTAATTTTGAAAATACGGTGGTCGGCGAAAGACTTTTTCTAGTAAAAGACTGCCGAACCCTGTAATAAAACATGATTAGGTAAATAGCAAACAGTTTTAAAACACTTTATATTTTTAATTAACTATTTTAGATTCATGACGTAACAACATAAACTATAGTTCTACTAAAAACCGAGAACAGTAATTTTTTTGTAAGGGTTGAAATATTACTTCAAATGATTGAGCATTTGGTAACTAAATTCATATTAGTAAAAGTTAATAAAATTATAGTTGTAAAAAGCTGTACATAGTAGCAATAATTTTTTAGTTGTTTTAGTCCGGGTTTAAGTTAAGTAAATTTATTTCTAATCATATATCTCAAAATTTAAAACAGCTCCCACAGTCATTGAAGAGGCTGAAGTTTCGCATATGTACAAAATCAGTTATTCGTAATTTTGAACACTTATTCGCTATAAACAAGTTTTCGTAAAAAATTAATGGAGCTTACAATTCTTGTTCGATTTAGACAAAAAACATTTTTAACGATTCGTCTTGCTTTTTAGATATCATATTTTTGGTTTATATTGAATCAAAAAATTAAAAAGAATTTTTTTTTTAAACCTCAAAGTTCAAATAATTTTTTTCTTTTTTTATTCTATATAAAACAACTAAGTTTCATAAAAAAATTATGGAACTTACAATTGTTATTCAATTTAGACAAAAAAAAATTAAACATTTCGTCTTGCTTTGTATATATTACATTTTTGGTTTAGATTTAATAAAAACATCAAAAAAATTCCTTTTTTTTGACCTCAAAATTCACCTAATTTTTTTTTTGTTTATTCCAAATAAAACAACCAAGTTTCGTAAAATATTAATGGAGCTTACAATTCTTAAAAAACTTAAACAAAAAAACATCTTAAACGATTTGTCTTGCTTTGTAGATATTACATTTTTGATTTAAATTGAATAAAAACATCAAAAAACTTATTTTTTATTATGTAAAAAAACATAAAGTTTATACTTATTTTTATCTGTTTTGTATAGGAAAACTCTATTAGAGCAAATAAATGCGGGGAATAACAGCGGCTACATAAGTGAAGCGGTTGTTTCTAAAATGCTTTCCAAACAATAAAATAAGCAGAAAGGAAAATAGGTTGACGATATTATTAAAACTGAAAAGGCATTTGACACTCTTCAGTCAAGAAACACAAAAACCAAAGGGTTAGATTTATATATAAACGTTATTTACCAGTTTATAATTGTTTTTAATTACTTTAAAAACACAAGTTAAGAGTTGAAATGTTGTACAGTAGCCTAGTTAAATATTCAATTGGGCAAAGTTATTATTTTTTTGTTTTGTAAAAGCGTATGTTTATGGCTTTAAAAAATACAGGTATTTGCAACAACTTGACTTTGGTGTTTTTAAGTGTAGTTTTTATTTCGAAGAAAGCTTTAGGTTGCTAGTTCAATTGCTTAAAAACGAAAAGTTCCTAAGTCTTCACATTGATGCGACTCGGTCTATAATTAGGAAAATACCGAATATCGGAAAGAAACCTTTTTATTATTGTTTATCTGTGAAAGGTTAACTTTTATTTAAAAAAAAAGCTAAACAATTTTACAACTTAACAACTTATATGTTTAATATAAAGGAAACGGAAAAGGTCACCCTCCCTTGCCACTAACCCAGTTCATATTTTGTTGTCATGCTATAAAACATGTGTGTCCATGGCTTTTAGAATTTTTTCTAGAGTTTAGAAAATAATCAACAAAAAACGTTTTGAAAATTTAAATGGATTTTAGTTTGGTACTAATCCGTTTACTTTTGCTTGCAGTAAATAAAGAAATCCTTAATGACTACTTAATCAGGTAAGAATACTAAAATACAAATAGTTTTTTTTATGTTTTTATTCATAAATAAGCAATTTTAGTTTAAGATATTATTTAAAAACTATTTAGAAAGTACCAAATATCTACAAACAAAAGCCTAGAAAACAAAAACACAGTCATTCACTTATGCGCGGCACATTGCATTAGGGAATTGTGCTGCTATTCTTTTGCAAGGATGCTAAATGCAGATGATATAAAACCAAAAGATGAAATTTTTGAAGATTTGTGTACCTTATTGTTGAGTGAAGAACATGGTAGCAAAAAATATAAAATAAGAACCAAAAATGTAATATCTACAAAGCAAGAAAATCGTTTAAAATGTCTTTTGTCGAAGTTTAATAAGAAAAGCTTCAATTAAAAAAAACGTAAGTAAGCTTCATTAATTTTTTACGAAACTTGGTTGTTTTATATATAATTAACAAAAAAAAAAAAAATTTAAGCTTTGAGGTCGAAAAAAATTGTTGTTTTTTTTCAATCTAAACCAAAAATAAGATATCTACAAAGCAAGACGAATCGTTTAAGATGTTTTCTGTCTAAGTTTAATTAGAATTGTAAGCTCCATTAATTTTTACGAATACTTGTTTATAGCGAATAAGTGTTCAAAAATGCGAATATCTGATTTTGAATATCTGCGAAACTTCAGCTTACTCCATTGAAATAAATTGGAGTGTTTTTCAATTATAAACTAATTATTCAAAAACCTCAATTACGTTGTAAGGACGGAGACGTGCGGTCGTCCTTTTCTTAAAGAAAAACATTCACTTTTAAAAGTCTGCAATTTTTGCTGCCTTTTTAAAAAACACGACAAACTTTTCCGCCTTGTGAAGTTTTTTCATTTCACTTTTTTAAATTGCAGGAAGTTTCTGCGAAAATTGAAATTAATTGCCGAGAGAAAAGCCAATTCTCTCGAAAACATTACCGCAAATAAAGAGTTAATTTTCCCAAATGTGGTTTTTTGGTTAGTTACCTAAGTTTTTTAATTTATCACCGGCTTAAGCGGTTTTTTGAGTATCATCAGCAATTCACATGATTTTTCGCGTTTACAAGTTTTATCAGCCTACCTATTTCTGTCCTTGCTACATCCCGAGTGAAAAACCTCGAAAACTCCCCTACACCAGAACCTGAATAAACTATTGAATCATTTTTTGTCTATATTTGTTTATTTGTATAAAGTTTTAGTTCGTTTTGTGTAGTTGTGTTGTATAAAGTAGTCTAATTACTTGTGTTTATTTAGTAGTCTTTAATGTTATATTTTTAAATTAAGTTTTGTGTTTCTTATTAAGATAGAAAACTAACTTTGTTAGTTTTCGCGTTTCTAATAATTAACAACCTATTTAGTATTATATTTAAAAAAAAAAAAATTTATGTACATTTCGTAACTGAGCTTATAAATTTAGCAGTAACTAAACTTGTACAAATCCGATAAAGTAGTGAAACATAAATGTTTTCTTTCTCAGTACTCAGTAGTGCAGTAATAACATCATAATATTCAACCTTACCAAAATCGTCCCCTTAATATGTCCTTTACCCATTGTGACCTTTTTGCCGCTCATAGTCAACCTATAGCTTATAATGTTGATAATGGTGTTTTATTTACTAAACTATTTGAACTAAATTTGACAAAAAGTTAAAGCTAACTATTTTACGTGGTGTATTGCTTAATTATTTAACAAATATAAGACATGCAGAAATATTTTTGTGTCTAAGTTATTATTATAATCAAAAACTTTCTACCCAAGTAGTTGAAAATTTTATTTTAAGTAACTAAGTTAAAGTTATAAAGCATAAACTTTAGTTAACTATAGTAAAACTTTAATAATATTAGATTCTAATATTCTTTGACTAACGCAAAATTGACAAACTAAATGTGATTAATATGGCTATTTGAATGTAAAACAAAGAATTAAAGTTTTTTATTAAATGAACTTGATTTTATCAACAAAGTAAATGTTGTATATTACTTTTAATGAATTGTAACCAACCTAGTACAATCGTTTATTATGATACAATACAAGTTAGAACTAAATTTAATAAGGTATAAAAAAACAACAAATATTTTATTTACACCGGTTTATTATTTATCATATTTTATTTTTATTATTATTTCTTTCAATTACAATTCAACTTTTTTTTTCTTCTTTATCTTTCACTTTTACTCAATAATCATTTCGGTTATGAAATATATTTTTAGGGAACTAAATTTTTAAACCTTAGTTTTCTGGTTTTGTACTGAAAGCACTGAAGTGTTTTGCTTAAAAATTTGAAGTCAGCACAATTTTACATACTTTAGTTTAAAAGATCAGTTATATATTAAATACACCTTAAATAAAAATTGTTTTATGGCATTCAGTTATGCAAACTATAAAACTTGTTCAGTAAATAAAGCTAAAATTTTGTTTTAACTTCAGTCTACTTAATCAAAGTTTGTACAGTAGCATTTAAATAACTATTTAACGTTTTATTTTAAAAACAGTTGCAGCTTTTACTGAGAATAATTTAGATTCTATTATAAGTTTGATCCTAAATAGTTCTTAAATAGTTTTATCTTAAATAGATTTAATAAGTAAAACAAAATAGAAATTGTGTACATGTTATGAAATTCAAAGTCCTTTGAATATAAAGTAATATCAGTGCCTTGACCAAAAATAATTTACATGCTAAGATTTTATTTTTCTGTCGTTTTCCAAACGAAAGAATGATTATGTAAATTATTGAATACTTTTATTTCTTTTTATATTTAGTTTTTTGTTCTATACAAACATGGTGTACCTTAGTTTTGCATAATGTATGCATTTGAAATATTTGAAAATGTAGCTGTCTGTAGTAACTTGTTAAAGCTCATTTATAAATTAAAAAAGTGACATTTTGTTTTAAGCCTTAGAAACCATAAGACATATTTATATAAAATCGAGCTTTAGTTCAGATTATGTAAATATTAAGTACGGTTTTGGTTGTCTTTGGCTTGAATAAAACTTGAAATCTAATTAAACTATACATTAAAAAATTCAAGTAATTGTTTGAAAATAAGCAGTTTTTACTAAGGTACTGACATTTGTATATTGAAGCTGTTACAAAATAAATATATAATATGAGCTTTTAACACAAGTTTTAATGTACAATAATCGTTGATATTCAAAAAAATAAAATTTAGCATGTAAAAAACGTTTGCACTAACAGAATAGCTTTTTGAGAACGTACACTAGAGCTCTTAATTATTTTATGTATACTTTTTTTTTAAATCTTGAACTGACTTCTTAATAAGTTTAAACTTTTTTAAAGTTTTTCATCTCAAGCTTGATCTGATGAAGTTTAAACTTTGTGCATTGGTAGTTGACAGAATTACACTACATGTAACTTTTGCCCGGTAAACCTTAGTGCTACCTCCTAACTCCTAGTAATAACTGCTAGTAATAACTCCCTCATAACCCTAATCTTTATCCCTAAACCTTAACTCCTAACTTTAACCCAAAGCCTTGATTCCTACCCTTATCCCTTAACATTAGCCCTAATTCAAACTTTTTCTCCTAGCTTTGGTATTGTACCCGTGCAAAAAAATATTAATATTTGTTTAAATAGTTTAAACTCATAACTAGTATGCTTTGTACAAACTTTAGTAAACAGAAATTTTACAAAATACACTTTAGTATAAAATTGGTTAAGTATTAACTTAAAGTCAAGTTTTAGATTTCAAACTGTTACCAAGAATAAATTTTTACCTTGGTGCTGATTTTTTGGTTAGTAAGTAATATATGTTTCA
The DNA here is from genome assembly GCF_965202585.1 of Thalia democratica. Classification (NCBI taxonomy): domain Eukaryota; kingdom Metazoa; phylum Chordata; class Thaliacea; order Salpida; family Salpidae; genus Thalia; species Thalia democratica. The sequence goes on along the minus strand of NC_139170.1, from coordinate 34,419,199 downwards.
GTAAAAATTTTGCTTAATTCAAAAGCAAAATAGATAAAAACTTTCAAAGTTTTGAAAGGCAACCTACTTATTTAAACCGAAATGATTCAAACACACTCACAAAACACACAACTTTTTATATGCAGCTACATGAAAAGATTCTCTATTGCTGGCAGTTGACTTAAGGTCAATATGAAACCGGCTCCGAGCATAAATCCTTTGGCAAACTAAAAGTAATATAAATTAGTTTTTGCAAGGTTGAAGCAAATAAAAAGTACTATTTAGACTGATTATGTTTGAATTCAAATAATGTAAAATAAAACTATTTTACTGAATTATCATTATAAAAGAAATATAAAATATTTATCTAAAATTAATTATTTCATTACTATTAAAGTTAAAAGCTATATTTGATAAAAATGTATTTTCAAAACGGTATTTAATTGTTATCAATATTATACAATAAATTTCAAAAAGATATTGTTTAGAGTTTATTAAATATTAAAGGTTACTATGTTTTAATAAAAGGTTTGACTTATTTTTTTACTTCTACTAATTTTTTTACTAAAATGATATGCTTGTCAAAATTAACATACTTTCCAAACAATTTGTTTTGAGCTGATTTTCTTTCCAAAGAAACTTTTTCCTGTAAATATTTTTTGTTTAAAGTTTTAGATAAATAAAAAAGTCAAATTTATATTCTTACCTTTTTTATTGCATCTAGCTTTCTCAAGTTCTTGTACTAAACACTTAACTTGGTCTTCCATAGTTTTTAGTCTGGCGTTTTTTATTTTTTGTTGAATGGCATTGTCCTGCTGAACTCTACAAAAAACCTTTACATTAACACTTACATTTTTAGTTTTTGCAAATACATAAGATACATATAACTTATAGCGTATAGTTTAGGTTTTATTCTTTTATAGTTTTAGTTAAAAGAAAGTATATAACTGATATTTAAAAAAACTTACTCCTCTAGCTTTTTCTTGAGTCCATATACTTCGTATTGATACTTCAAGGTATCTTCGATGCATTTTTTATCTCTAATACTGGTTGGCTTGATAGTAGTTGATTTATTTTCTCTCCGAAGAGATTTAATATTTGTGTAAATTTTTGGAGACTTAATGCATCTTGTTTTTTCATCTTTTTCAGCACCTATTTTTTTCGTAGAATTTTTCTTGCCTCTTTGAACACTTTGTGTGCTAGGTTCTTCAAAAAGTACCTCGAGTCGACACTTGTTTTCATTAAGTGATTTAAAACTTTTTAAATCAGTCTTACTTTCTTTTTTAGTGTATTTATTTAAATCTCTTTTTGTCGTGTTACCATATACTTTGATGAGATTCTTGTTTTTGTTTTCTTTTAGCTTTTTCCTTAGTTGTTCGCTGTAGGCCTTGCGTACACTAAGCTTACTAACAATAGTTGTAGGCTTCATAGTCTTTTTTTTCTTTCTCTTACAAAGTGCTGTCTTTGTTTTTTTTTAATAAATTTTAGATTTAGTTTTCGTTCAAAATTTTAAAAATTATGACGCAGTCAAATAGTTTTAAATAATTAAAAATTGTATAAAAATATTGAAAGGACAAAAAGGATAACACATAGTATAATATATTCTTACCGTAGTTTTATTAATCAATATATGTAGACTGATAAAAAGACGGCAAAAATATTTATTTTACTAATTTCCAAACTGCCATATAACATCAAAAACAAGTACTGTAAAAAAAAGGTTTTTATGCAACCACAAGAATAGTACTAACACTTTTTTAGCTTTTCAATATTTATTTTAGTGTTAATAAAAATACTATTATACATGAGATCGTGATAAGTAGAAAAAAAGCTTGCTAAACAAACATGAAAACGATTAAAAACATATATTGGCTTTAACTTCAAGTCTTAAAAACGTTCACGAGTTTTACGCTATAAAATAAGGTTTTTATGTGTTTTATGTTTAACTTATGTCTAAAATGCTGGAAATATTTTTTTCAATACAAGCTTTTAAGTTTTTATGTTTTGTTTAACGCACTGCAAACTTTATTAGTTACCTAAATTTTTTATGGTGTTGAACCGTTATACAGGATAATTTATTCTAATAAGCTGTTTTTAAGCCTAATTACACAATAAGTACACTCTAGGATTCAACAATGTCAAAAAAAACTTTTAGATTTAAGAAAATTGTGAATAATTAAATAAAAGGTAATAGTTTTGACTTAAATAACTACTTACTGAAATGAAATCTTATAAATTGATCTATATTCTTCAGGTAACAGGTTAGTTGTAAAGCACACAAAAAAACTTTTATTTATTTCTAGAGTAGCACATGTTAAATATTTTATAAAAAGCTACTACTTAAGTTATCTAGATGAAAAGAAAAAAATAATCAAGTGTGCAGTAATAAAATAAACAAATGCTTAGCTTTCTTATACAAGATTTTAAAAGATTTTAAATTTATTAGAAACAAACTTTTCATGTTAGTGAAAAAAGAAAACTTGAACCTAAACAATATTTAAAAAAAAAATTAAGTTAAGCATATTCTTATTTTATTAACATTTATTTTTAGTCTGGAAATTTTTTTCATTTTTTTTTAATTATAACCAGAACCTATAATTATAAATAAAGAAAACTAAACGAATTTGAAAAACGAATACATTAAAATTAATACAAAAGTTAGACTGTTGAGTTTTTTTAGCTTTTTTTCTCTTTTTAAATAGATTTGTCTTATTATCAAGCAACTGTATTAAAAATCTGTGTTACATATTGCAAGTAAGTTACATTTTTGCTAATTTTAATGATCGTCGAAAACAGTTTATTTAAAGGTTTCCTTTTTCTTTTTGTTTAACGAATAAAGAACAGCTAAAACTTTATTTGTGTTCATATTGTGCTTTTTGTCAACTAGTTTTAATGATTTAAAACTTTAGATTATAATAACTTTCTAATAAATTTACAGACTTTGTCAAGTTTAAGCAATAACAAAAAATATTTTATTAATTTAACCAGATGGTATCTATCACAGTGGCATTTGTACTTATAGATTATGTTGCATTTTTCTGGATCAGGAGTGAGATCTTTAACAATCCCGTTAAGGGGTTTTCTGGTGGAATGAGTTATTCTTAAATTTACTGCCCCAAAAGTGTTATCTATGGTTTCTAAAACTTGGTTTTCAAAAAGCTTAGCTTCCTTTCCTAAATATGGAAGTCTTAAATATACTGCACATTTATTTAGGCCGTGTTTTGTAGGGCTTACAAGTTTCTCTGTAGTCATATTAATTGTTTTTTCAATAACTTCTAAAGGGTAACCTAAGGAGCCAAAAATACTTTTAATATTATTGATTTCTTCATTTAGTTTCACCTTGGAACATATTTTATGTGCTCGTAAAACTAAGCATGATATTAAGTTGGTTTTTTGTGAGGTGGGACAAAAAGACTGCCAAGGAATAGACTGGCCTACGAAAGTTGGTTTTCTATAAATGGATGTGTTTAAAGAGGTTGGTGTTCGTTGAACTAAGACATCAAGAAAAGATAAAGAGCCATCAGCTTCATGCTCACGAGTGAACTTAAGTGAAGGATGCAAGTTGGAGATTTGGTCAAATAAATCATCCACATTGTAGTCTGTCTTGTAAGAAATAAAAATATCGTCAACATACCTAAAGTAGTTTAGAGGTTTTTCTATATTCGTAAATAAAATGAACTCAAAATAACCAACAAATACATTTGCTAACACATGTTTAATCATGATATTTTTTTTTTACAAGACAGACTACAATGTGGATGATTTATTTGACCAAATCTCCAACTTGCATCCTTCACTTAAGTTCACTCGTGAGCATGAAGCTGATGGCTCTTTATCTTTTCTTGATGTCTTAGTTCAACGAACACCAACCTCTTTAAACACATCCATTAATAGAAAACCAACTTTCGTAGGCCCGTATATTCCTAGGCAGTCTTTTTGTCCCACCTCACAAAAAGCTTAGTTTTTCGAGCACATAAAATATGTTCTAAGGTGAAACTAAATGAAGAAATCAATAATATTAAATGTAGTTTTGGCTCCTTAGGTTACCCTTTAGAAGTTATTGAAAAAACAATTAATAGGACTACAGCGAAACTTGTAAGCCCTACAAAACACGGCCCAAATAAATGTGCAGTATATTTAAGACTTCCATACTTAGCAAAGGAAGCTAAGCTTTTTGAAAACCAAGTTTTAGAAACCGTAAATAACACTTTTGGGGCAGTAAATTTAAGAATACCTCATTCCACCAGAAAACCCCTTAACGAGATTGTTAAAGATCTCACTCCTGATCCAGAAAAATGCAACATAATCTAGAAGTACAAATGCCACTGTGATAGTGAGTATATTGGGAGAACTTCGCAATGATTCCACATAAGAAGGGACCAACATGTGACCAATGCCATAAGAAACTGGATGATCTATGGGAAAAACAAGCCAATTAAAAGTCAATCAGCAATAGGTGAATATTTTTTAAATAACATAGAAGCGCAAAAAACTATAACGATAATATGTTTTCAATTGTTTGTAAAGGACGTAACATTTATCATTTAAGTGTTTTAGAATCTATATTTATAAAAACTAATAAGCCAAGTTTATGCAAACAAAAATTTGTTTATAATTCTAATTTGTTTAAGTTATTGTAAATTCGCTACTAAGTTTTGTTTTTGTTGTTTAATTTTATTTTAAAAAAAGTTTAAATAAGTCTGTTTCCTCTTATTAAAATTGCTATTACTGCTTTCAATTTCTAGTACTTAAGCTTTGTACTTTAAATTTTGTTAAACAACTTTGTAATAGCATCGCATAGTACAGTGCTCTGAAATGGGGTTCCGCGAAGCCTCTAGAAATTTAAAAAAATTCATTAAAAACTTAAACATTTTATGTAAAATTAAAGTTAGGGGTTCCGCGGAAAAGTTGAACTTTGGAAAAGGGTTCCGCCACTAAAAAAAGGTTTAGAAGCACTGGCATAGTACATATAATTTTATTTACCTATTATGACGCATAATCTAACAATTTTTTTAAGTTTACTATTTTACAAAAATCTATTTAGTTATCTACAAGAACTTTTGAAAAGGGTAGATTGAAAAATTTTAAGTTCACAAAAAATAAAATAAACTGCAAAATGAATTGTTGTCTCAAATTTTTATTTAAAGTTATTTAGTAATTACCAAATTAAATTAAAGCAACTTGAAATTTTTTACAAATTAGAAAAATAAAAGATGTAACTAATTTAATTTATTCAAACAAGCGTAAACTAAAATATCACAACAACCTAACAACGTCTTATACGTTGTCATTTTGGCTGTGTCAAATGTTTCAGATTTTGCAAACAAACGGTGCAAATGCACTTAAGCCCGCTTGGTTAGATTTCAACAGGAGTTTCTCGCGACTATGCCTGCATGATGAGTCCTGTTAAGGAAGAAACCGGTCGTAGGTTGTCTCGGGTTCTGTTGTAGATGGTAGTGTGGCAAAGTTCATTTATTAGTATTTTTATTAATAAATAGTTTGAACTGTTGCTTTTTTTTTTTAATACATACTTTGTTGAACTTTTTTATAAAGCATCAAGTGTTTCCCGATGTATAAACACGAAGCTTTGAAGTTTTTGCATTTTTCAAAATAACTTCAAAAGATAACTTAGTATAAATGTAATCTATACTTTGTAGTAAAAGTTTTATTACCAATAATTATTATTTAGTTAAAAGTTAAAACATTATATAGTTACTACGAGTAGCTTTTAAAATTTCTGTTTTATGTTAAAAACATTTAAAAAACTAAGTAGTAACTTCAGAAAAATTATTTTACTCGTATTAATTATACTTTTTTATATTTTTTATTGTGAAATCTTAAGCTAATATATTAGTTAGATATAGCCCCGAAATTTTTAAGATTTTATTTTACAAAACAATGCATCACTCAAAAACAGATCATTGGTTAATAATAAATCTTATTTAATTAGAGTTTATAATTAAGTTTATAATATTTCATAGAATCAAGTTTATAATATTTAGATATAAAACAAATTAGTTTTAGGTTCTTTTACTAAGAATGTATTTAAAATAAAAAGTCATTTGTTTTTTATTGACGAAGTACCTTAAAACTTAAGTGTTTTTTAATTCAAAATAGTATTTTTGAAAAAATAGTTTGTTTTTAATAAGCCTTTGGATTGGCAAAGTGCAGATTATTTAGTTATACATGTAAAATAATTTGAATTTAAAATATTTATTGAGAAATACTGTAACAAACTAAAAATGGTAAATCAATGTTTTTATAAAACTTAAAAAAGTTATTTAAATAAAAAACTAAATTGTAGGAATACTGTCAGCTGCGAATTCAAGGCGCTTCTGATTGGCTAAAATCTTAGCTATTTTTATTTTATAATTAATCAAACTATTTTTCAACTAATTGTATACATGTTTAGATAAGGTGGTTTAAAGGTTAAGATAATATTAATATTTTTCTGTCATATTACTTTTCCTCACTAGCATAATATTATGAATGGAAAAACTCTAAACCATAACACTGCAGACGACAAAAAGGAATATGGAGAATATTATTTTAAGTTTATACAAAGTTATAAGTGAAAACTAATTGTTTTATTTTTGTCAGATTCGTTATTACTACTAAAAATCCCAGCCAAAACGTACCACTTTTTCTATTGGCTTCAAAATGACTCGTACTAACCCATTAAAAATAATAATTGGAAAACATAATATATCAAACTTAAAGACTAAAAAAAAGAGCTATTGTCCTTTTGAAGTTAAGAAATTTCCTAAAAATCTAAAAAAAGTAGTACGATGAACAGAATCATACTGGTTAAGACGTTAAAAGGTATCCGTGGTGTGCGATTCGATAACCGAAAGGTTCTTTTTGCACCAGGTCGTTGGACCAAACATTTTAAGTGTCTATTTTAAACTTCATTAGCGACTAAAAGTTTAAGACTTCAAAAATATTATTGATTTTCGAACATGTAAATCCGTGCCATGGAATTTAAAACCAGGTATTGAAAAAATTTAAATCCTGAAGCGATTGTAGTCAAAAAAATCTTACTTTATAAATTTAAACCAATAATAACTAAAGATCGATTAAACTAAATTGAACTGAATATTTTATATAAAACGTAATGTTAACAAAAAAGTTTTAAAATGACTTTTTTTTCTGTTTAAATCTACAACTTCGATTTAATTTACAAACCTAATATAATTCAAATAGACAGGTGCACCAATACTTGATCAGTCTTAATGTAGCAAAACATTTTTTAAGCTTACTTTTAATAGTTTCATGTTTCTTAAGTTTTTAAGGAGTTTTGTTCAAATTTAAACTTAATAAAGAAAGTATTGCAGATCCAATAAAAATTTTTGTTATCATAACAATTGGTAAACAATATTTAAATATCCGTATACGGCTGGTATTCGTTGACTGCTATAAGTAAAACGAAGTTTTAATCAGTAAAAATTTTAAACAAGATGTTTGAACAATCGTTGAGTTTTACTTTAAACTAAAGGTTTGAAACATTTTACTTTGTATAAACAATATTAAAATGTTTTAAAAGTCCGATATGTTAAATTTAAAATATTGAACATATTGCTGAATATTTAACACGAAAACTAACGTTTAATATTTATTTAATTAAATAAGCTAAAAGTTTTTGTACTACGTTTAGTTGCAATTTGCAAAAATCTAAGTTCCCTGATTAAATCAATTAATACTCATATAAACTTTTAAATACTAAATGCCACTGATATCAAAGTTGGTGGTTACAAAGTAATTTTTGTTAAAATATGTCACATAATTTTACTTGTAAATAAACTTTTTCTTAGTTTTTATTATAAACTTTTGGTGTAGGGCCTACACTGTAGGCAACTCACGGGCCAGATCTTGAACATAAATCATTCTGCCGCGTAACATTTTAGCTTAATTAATCTTGTGCAAATTTTTTTTTGGCTTTTTCATTAGAAAATTTAACACGTGTTCTTCGTTTGTTTTTAAGTACGCATTGCACACAGAGTACAAGAACAATAAAGTTTTGAGCTAAATGCTTATAATATGTTTCATTCGTTGCATTTTTTGCAAGTCAAGTCCGCAAAACATTTGTTGGTATACCTGGCCAGTCAACAACAAAAGTAGGTTATTTATGATAGTTATTTTATTTACTTATTAATCCTGTGTAAACATGTACGGTGTGTGTGCTTAACCTAAGTATAACGTCTACAACAAAGCAGAGTTACCAGATTTCCGATAGAATGAAGAGTTCTGAGCATTGAAAAACATTTGTTTGTTTCAACTCAAAATATAATGCTTGAGAAACGTGTATGGATTTTCTTATAAAAATCTGGCCACAACACTACAAAGCTGAAGCACTAAAGTACTTAAGCTACTCAGTACTGAATACTTGGTTACATTTGTTAATTGTAAGTTAAATTGTCATGCTAGAGTAGCTTTTGTAAATAATTTTAAACTTTTTTGCAACCCTGCTAGAAAGTATGCAGGAATAATAAAAAAAAAAAACTTTGTTACACTTTTAGAATACATTATTTTAAACGAGATATTATTTTTTTAGTAGTTAAGTATTATAAGTTAATTGTTATTTTTTTAGATATTTCGTTTTGTTTTTCACTTAGTTTTTGCTAGTTTTAAATCCTAATTAAACTTATTTGTAATTTATTTTTTAACCTTATTTCTTATCTTTATTGTTAGATAAAAGTATTTAATCTTATTTGATAAAAATACTTTTTATTTGTAGTTAATTTACCTTTTTAAATGGTCTAACAATATCAAAAAAAAAACATTATACAAATTTTATTGGGCAAAGTTGTAAAAACAGGGTTAGAGTTTGAAAATATGGAATTTTGAATATTTGTTACACTAATTTGAACACTAGCTCTTAAATATTACTATTTCATACAGTTGAACTAATAAATAGTGTAAAGTAATAAAATGTAAAGCTGTAAGAAAGAAATTGCAAAGGTTTGTTTTATAATTAGAAAAAAAACAGACATCAATGTTTTTTTTTTCAGAAGAATTGTATATTCTAATTGATAACCATATGCTTTTGTAACTTTGTTTGATTTTTATATATTGTTTATTGAACGACAAAAGCTCATAAGGTTTGGTCCAAGGACCTGGTGTACAAAAAACCTTTCGTTATCAAGTCATACACCAGAACAATTTAATGTCATGCCCAGGACAATTTGGAAATTTGGTTGTATAAGCTAAAAGTTATTTTTCTTTATCATATATGTTTGTAGTGTATTATAAAATAATAATATTAATTGGTAAAATTGAGTTAGTTAATGTATTTATTTAATTAAATTTGAATATGACAATTGTTACTTTGGTACTTGCCATAATGAAGTTCCTAAAACTGAGCTTACTTTTTAAATCAGATAAACAGTTTAAATTCCACCTTACTTACAATAAAAAACTAACTTAAATCTTATTCAGATACACTTTTTAAATGTAATATTCTATTATTTATTATTAATTCATGTTTGTTTCTTATAAAATAGCAATAGTAAAAGAATACATAACTTTAAACTCCACACATAAATATTAACTGGTTTTAGTTATTTAATAATATTAAAAGGTAAACATATGGTGTACAACTAATCGTTGCCACCCCTTTATTTTTGGAACACAATACAAATACAGTTTTGAACCTGATTTTTGGCAAAGCTACTGCATGTATGATTGTAAGTTTGTACACATACTATCTGTACATAAATTTAAATGTATAATTTCAAATAGCATCATTATGTTACCTTCAAAAATTTATGGTAATTTATTTAATATATTTAACAAAGTAAATTAATTTTTATTGAAGTATTTTCAAAGTTACTGTTCATCGCTTGTTGATATAAAATTTTTTATACATTTATTTTACATTATTAAAAAAAGTAACAAGTCAATCCATAAAAATGCATTAAATTTGTCAGGTTGTATATTTCATTTTTGTTGTGACATCATTACTACTAAATGGATCAACTTTAAATTAATATAAATAACTAAGTAGTCTTCAATATTTCATATACAATTACAAGTTTTCATGATTATAAATGAAGTAACTTATGGTAAAAATAAGGTTCTTGTTTTCAAACAGAACTATTTTCTGAAAAGAAGTGTAGCAATGCTACTAATGTTTACTATGAAAACCATGTCAGCCACTGATAAAAATTGTATGCACAGTAGATAGTTAAAGAAAAATTTCATGTGGTTGAATGACGTTTTAAAACTTGCTATTTTTTTAAGAAAAATAGGACAAGACTGGTTATGCATATATCAAGGTGGCTTTTTACTTTATAAAACCTAAACTTTAAACAGTCTAAACTAAGCTTAAGTCAAAGAAACATTTTAAACTTGACATGTTTGTGATACAACATACTAAAGCAGATCGCCTTCACCAATTACCGCGAGACTTAGAAAGTTAAGTAATATGTTCTATTGTTAGCATTTCAAAAAACATAAGAGTTGATCATACCAATTCCATCATCAGACCACAAACTTTTGGTACACTTAGACTGGTTTCATCCTGATTAAGACTTATTAGTCAGAACCAAAAAACCTTTATGTTAAACTTGAGCTTGTTTTTCATTGCATACAAAAGTCCAGGCTTCTGCTCTGCTGACTTTTACCTATGTTTTTGTTGATTGAATTTCAAAAAATTTTACTACTTGTAATAAAACCACTTTACTTATTTTCATAATATTTGTTTATAATACTTTAAAGTGACAATTTAACAGTATTTATTTTTACAAAAATCCCATATTTATTCACATGCTTTAAAATTATAAAATGAAATGTTGATTTCATTATACTATCAATTTTTTTTTACTTTGAGTTTTATTTATTATTAAAGCAGGACAGAAGAAAGAAAGTCAGACAACCTGTAATAAATCATTCTAAAACCATGATTTTATACCTCAAGTACTTTCTGTGCACAATGAAGTATATTGTGTTCACATTAAAGTGCCCAATACACGCTTAAAGATAGTTTTGCTAAAGCTTTTCAGAATCTCATTCTAAATGTAAATATTTTGAATTACTTATATATGTTTTTCTGAATTTTAATTTTTGACCATGCATGTTAAGTAGATTATCTTCAGTAGATTAGCTTTATAATATTTTATGGTATTTAATTATATCTAGTCAATTATGAATCAAAAACAGTTTTGATAAGCCTCAAACTAAACTTAAAATATATTTAGTATTCTTTACAGCTTCTTTATAGTTTTTTGTTAGTTGTTAAAGTTGTAGTATATAAAATTGAATTGATAAATCATTAAGGGCATAGGGGGTATCACAATTTGTTTTTATTTTATAGAGTTTTAATAAGCTTAAAGTTGATTTTTACAGATATTTTAAACTATAAGTAAATTTTGAGATATAGCTGGTCAAAGTAAAAGACTATAATAGTTTCCTTATGGGAGGTTCAAACTAAAATGGCAAATAAATAGAAGTCACTAAAAATCTATCTCCTACGTTTTTTTAAAATAACTACCTCAAACTTTTAGAAAGTTTTCCTTCCAACATTTATAAAATTCTGTCAAAACAAAACTAATAAAAGATTTAAAAAAAAAAAATTATGACAAAATACAAAAAAAAAGGTTTAAATTTTTTTATAAAATTTAAATTTTTTGAATTCTTTTGAACAAAATTTTCTAAATATTGCAAGAAACATTTCCTAATAGTTTGAGGTACTTATCTCAAAAGATGTAGTAGAAGATAGACTTTTAGTGAAATAGTCTTTTTTTTGCTGTTTTAGTTAGTGCCTTCCATAAGGAACCTATTGTTGCCTCCAACTTAACCTGCTATCTCTCAATTTTATTTTTAAGTTTTTAAATATGTAAAAAGCAATTTATAGCTTAATTAAAACTTGAAAAAAGATCAAATTGTAAAAAAAAGTCATAACCCTCTATGCCCAAAATATGTTTAATGATAAGTAAATTACTTAATTTGTATTTTAAATAAATTGTACACTGTTATAATCACATAACATTATAATATTGTTATTAATTGTTATAATTATTTTATAATTAATTGTTATAATTATTATAATTGTTATAATTAATTGTTACTAATTGTTATAATTATATAACATTATAATATATATATAACATTATAATAACATTATAATTTGTTTTTCTCAATCAAATTTTAGAATTCAGCAACCTCTTGTTTAATTATGCACATTGTGTCCACAGAAAATGCGTAAAGATACAAGAAATTGTAAAGATACAAGAGGTACAAAATATACTTACTATAATGGCTGTTTTTTTAATATTGCTTCTAGTTAAAAGCAGACTGGGGACTTTTCCACTTTTAACAATTTGTTTACTTTATTTATAAATATGAAAACAAAAGATAAAACTATACATATATTAAAAAAAAATTAAAATTATATAAAATAATAATACTTGTAAAAAAAAATTACTAATTCTAATAACAAGTAGATTTTATCTTTATTTTTATGTGACTTATTTGATATTTAACATTTATATTCTATTCTACTAGCAAATTCAATTTATAATTAAACATTTGTTTACAATTAAGAAATGGTGTGGTGTCTATATTGAAATTTGTTTCTATAACCTTTTACAAAAATATGCATTTGGTGCTGTAATGAATTTCTTCTTTTGAACAAAAACATATAAAATATAAGAAAATGTTTAATAAAAAATAAAAATTGGTTATGTTACTACAACTTTTTTTAATTTGACCTTTGCCCACATAAGGATAAACTTGTCTTGCATTGTTTTGAAGATATATTAATGGATTTTTGAGTAGAAATGAAATTTCATGCCATAAGAATTTGAGGAATTGAAAACTTTTATTTATTAAAAGGTATAAAAGGAGGGGTGTTAAAAGACCTAAGCTATAAAGTTTAAGCCATTGAGTACAATAGGCTCCTTATGGAAGGCACAAACTAAACATGCAAAAATATTAATTTCATTAAAAATCATCCGTTGTGGTTTTCAAATATTCACTTTAAATTTTTTTAAATTGTTCCTAATATTATTTAGGAAACTCTTTTGTAAGAATTTTAAAATAAGAAAAAATAAATAGTTTAATTCATTTTTGTATTTTGTTTAATAATTTTAATAATTTAACTTGTCTTTGTATTTAAGAAAATGAAAATATGATAAAAAATATCTAAGTTATTCCACGTGTTTAATATTGCAGATTTATGATTTATAACTGTTTTTTTAAATAAAATGTCTGAAAAAAGAACTTCCAGGTTGTCAATCAAGTCAAAACTTGAAATAATTGAAGAGTTATTAAAGCCTAAACCTCCAAGTAAAAGAAGCCTAGCAAGAAGGTATGATGTAACTGAGGGATCAATAAGATATATTTGGAGCAAAAGAAAGATCATAAAAGACAGTGCCTTTCAGATGTCGGATACCATGATAAATAGCGTTTCAAGGACAGTAAAACCACCGTATGCAGACCTAGAGGATAAATTATACAGTTGGATTGAAACACAAAGGTTTGCAAAAATTCCTATATCTTCTTCATTAGTCATTTCAAAAGCAAAAGCTTTAGCTGACCAACATTTATATACTGATTTTAAAGCATCATGGTGCTGGTACAATAAGTTTAGAAAAAGGAAAGGGTTAATGCAAAAAACACTTGATGAAGAAGGAGAAGTAGACAAAGATAATCCTAGTACGCTAGATGCCTTTGAAGAATTCTCTGAAAGTATTTTAAAGGAAGTTGAAGCAGCAAACAGTGAAGTTGATTCCACAAACATGACTAGAATTTCAAAGGATCATCTTGAAACTGGTGAAGAATATTTTTCAGAGCAAGAAGAAGAATTTGAATTCGAAGGTTTTAAACCAATGTTAATGAAGACCATCAGTTTCAATGCACAGTTGTGTTCTTCCAAAGCTGTAACTGGTGCTGGTGAGCATTACAAAGAATTAAAGGCAACATGCGAAAAATTTCAAAGCTTGCTGTGCAAAGCAAGTGTTACAGAAGAAGAATTTAAACTAAAAAATAAAAAAAAACTAAAAAATGTAAAATAAAGTTACATATATATACATTTTATTGATTTTTAAATTATTGTAAAATTATTGCAACAGCAAATTTTATGTTTAAACAGTTTTAGTTAAAGTAAAATCATGGTAAAGTTGACAGCGGATCTCATCAACAATTCCATCAACCATCTCAATACAGTTAGGGAAAGAGAACTGCTGCTCAGAGGTATAAATATTTGTTAAAATATTAGTCCAGTAACATCAAAACTTTAAAAAAAAAAAAAATTAACATTGGCACTTATTTAAAAGCTGAGTATATACTATAAGATACATTAGAAAAAAAAACTAAATCAATTAATTTTAAGATATAACCAGTTATGTAAAAAAAATTGATATAATCTTATGAAATCAAAAATATTTGAAGGACAATTTTCTTTAAATTTTAAAAAATTCACTAAAAATCTATCTCTTCCTTCTTTTTTAAAGCAATTACTTAAAGTTTTTTATAAATATTCTTTTAAATAATACAAACAACTTGTAAAAAGTGAATTATTGAAAAAGTTATAAAAAATGTTTTGATCAATTTTGATTAAAAAAATTATTGGAATAAAGCAAAAATTTTTTATCCTTCATAGTTGAAGAAAAACATTTTTTTGCTTTCTTCAAAATTAAAATCTATAAAAAAAATCTGTTTCCGACAAGTTGTCCAAAATTTGTTTAAGATTACTCTGAGAAAGTTTCAAAACAATTGCTTAAAAATGAAGGAGGATATAGATTCTAATTAAAATAATTATTTTGATTTTTATATTTATACCTCCCATTAAGAACTTTATGAACTCTCTAACTTTGATTGCTTAGTCTCAAAAGTTACTTCAAATTTTAATAAACAGTAAAAAAGTAACTAGTAGATTGATTAATTATTTAAAAAAAATAGAATTTCCAAAAAAAAAAGTGATTTTGCTTCCCCTTATGCCCTTAATTAATACTTTTTTATTCTACTAAAATTGAGTTGTAGTTTATGCAGTAATTAACCGCTTAAAAACCAATGTTATATTTTGTAAATTATAAATAATGGCATTAATAAATTATAAGTCAGATTTTAAGCAGTTTGTTTGTACATCAGTAAGTTTAAAGATTATGTATAAACCTCTTTTAGGTAATATATACTGTTGAGTATAGCATATTTTATCTGAATACTTAATTCAAATAGTTAAAATTGAAACATATATGTTTTTATATCTCAACTATTTATATGTTTATAAGGTTAAAACAAAAGAGTTATTGAAAATTATTTTACAAATTGTTTATTTTTCTACAGAAGAAAAAAACTAGAAGGTTCTAAAATTTTAATAAAGTATACAAAAAGTCATAAATTAGTTAATACTTAATGTTATTACTTTTGCAAGTTAATGCATTACATTTTATTCTGGAATTTGTATTATCATCAATATCTTTTAGTAAAAATTTAAATTAAGTTCAATTAATAGATTCAAATAATTAGTATTTATGTACTTTTGCTACAATTTTGCACTTTTTTTTCAAAATGCTTTTGCAAATATATTACTTATGACGTATTTTTGTATACGATATAAATCATAGTTTTTTAATATTTTGTCTACTTTTATATTTTTCTTTAAAGTTTTATTTTAATGCTTTCTGGAAGTTTTTACAAAACTTTCAAATTCGAACTAGTTGTTAAGACATCAAACCTACAAGTCTTTTCATAATTTTGGTGTGTTCAAATCGAACAGTATAATTTAAATTTTGTTTCTTTTTTTTAAGTAAAAACTTTTTATACTGGAAATAATTTTGTTTTAGAATGTTAACAAACTGTTTTATTAAAAAAATACTTAAATTAAAGCATATCAGAAGTATATTATTGTTAAGTTTTAACTTTTTGTAAATTACATTGAATGAAATAAAACTCAATTAAGTTATTGTTTAAAATATAAGTTTCCCCTTACTTTGTTCTAAAGTTTAAGCACAATTGATCAAAAAGTATTTATGCTATAGTGTTCAAAATGCAGCAAAAAGTTTATTTTAGTTAACTATTCAATAGTTTAAACAATAATATTATACATGGATGTTTATAGTTGTATACTGTTGATCACAGACAGCTAATATTTAAAAATGATAACTCATATATAATTATTGTTACTTTAACTGCCAAAAGTTCTACTTCCATGAATTATTATGGTCATAGGGGTGAAGTCCAACATTTTTTTTAGTAAAATTAACTTTAGAGTTTTAAGAATGTAAAAGGTAATCACTTTTTAAAGTTATTCTTAATTTTTGTGACAAAAACTAAGCTACCATACCTTTTAAAAAATTCAAAGTAGTCTTTTAGTTATAAGGGAAAAAAAAAGAAGTCAATAGGTTCTATATATAAGGCTTAAAATAAAACGCAAAAAAGACTATTTCACTAAAAATCTATCTTCTACATTTTTTGAGCAATTGTTCTAAAAATTTCTCATTCTAGTTATTAATAAAATTTGAACAATTTATAGATAAGGATTTAAATTTTTATTATTTGTTTTATTAAAAAGATATAACCTTTATTTTTTTAATTTTGGTAAAATATATTTTTTTGTTTTAATCCATCTCCTACAAGTTGTTCGTAATATTGAAAAAAAAATTTTATAAAGATTAAATGTAAGTTGGTTTAAAATTTAAGGAGATAAATTTCTTTAAGTTTTTAAAATACCAAGAAAACTAGCAATGTATTTTTTTCATCTTATACATTTTGTTGTTTTTTTTACCAAACTAATTACATCTCAAAAGTTAATCGTTTTTTTTTTGTTTTATAAAAAGTATCTTATAGTACATATATTATCAAACTTTGAAGTCACAGCCAATGTTAATTTATAAAAAATGCTGGAATTATGTTCTTAAATAAAATCTTGATATATGATCAGTCAGTTTTTATATGATTAAAAATTTTCACTTAACATGAAGTTAAAGTTATTTCTGTTAAAAGTTTTTCATACAAACTTATGAACCACAGTTTTTTATTGCAATTTTTTTTGGAATTATAAAAAATACTCAAGTCTATTCCAATTTAATTAATTTAGTTCAAGTTTTAGGAAATGTTCTTTTTAAAATTACTAACAACTTGTAAGAGACAAATAGTTGATAAAATACTGTTTTAGTTTAATAAACAATAAAAAATTTGTTTGTTTTTAGAAAAAAAATATTAAACAATCTGTTTCCTACAAGTTATTCATAAATGAAGTCTGAGAGAGCTTAAACAAGTTTTTTTTAAATTATAGGAGCTAGATTTTATTGAAATAATCATAAAGAAAACATTGAATAAGCAATACACAAATGTAACAAAACTACACTAATTTAATGAATAGAGCATAAAATTAACCAATTAAAGTTCAACAATGTAAACAATTTAGTGGGATAGACTTAAGATGTAAATTTCTTCTAAATTTTTAAGATAAAAATCATTATGAGCCCTTGATAGTGTTTTTGAGTTAACCACATCATAATTTACAAAGTATTTCAAATTATTAATCAAATGTTGACCAATCGCTAGACTACTATTTATTTTCTGTAGTTTATTAACTTCATTTTCCTTGGTAGATACTCTAGTCTTGTTAAAAAAAACTCTTTTGGTCACTACAGAAAAACTTAAAGTTTATGGTCACTTAGAACAGTTTTTACTAAAAGAGTTGTTCTACAAGTTGTTAATATTTTTTCAAAAGAAGACTGAGAGAGCTTAACAAGTCTTATACTTCAAAATTTATAGAAGGTGGTAGATTTTATCAAAATAGTAGTTTTTTTTTGCCTAAGAAATTTATGAAACCCCTAAGTTTTTGGTGACTTGAAAGTTAAAAAATTGCCAAAAATGATTGGTAGCTTAGTTATTAATGAAAAGATAAGAATGATTCAAAAAAGGTGAATAACCTTTTACAATGGCCTTAAATACTAAATAGTAAAAGTTACGCTCTTTTTATTCACTGGTTAGAATAAAATATTGAAAAAAAATTCAAAACTTTTTTCCTAAGGTGTTAGCAGGGTTGCCACTTTACCTGGAAAAACCTGAAACTTTAAATAATTTTTACATGTTAAATAGAAAAATTTTGATTTGACACAAAAAATATACCATTAAAAAATATTTAAAAACATATTTAAAGTAGCTCTACAGTATCTTTTCATTGTTTTCATACTAATTAACACAGTTTTTTTTTCCTTAAATTAAGTTATAATAAAAGTAGACCCAAAAACAAGTGAATACTCTAAAAACTCGGAAGAAATTTTAAAAACCTGGAGAAAACTTGCCAAAAGTCAGTGGCAACCCTGTGTTTCAAATAAATTTGTAGTTTAGTTTGATTTAAAAATAATGAATGATAAAAAAAACTTAATTTACAAAAAATTCGAACCTGATAAAATAAATTATATTTGTATTACAACCTAAAGCTAAAATTAGTACATAGATAAATCTCTATGTATTAATGTATTGTAGTGATCAAGTGAACCATTTTAGTTATGTAATAACAGGCTACCAAATACCGATGATTGAGAACTTGGGAGCTACGTTTGACATGTACGATGCCATCGATCTCAGTGACAATCACATCAGGAAATTGGACGGCTTTCCCATGCTGCCCAGGCTGTCCACACTGTACTTAAACAACAACAAGATTTGGTAGATTTATATTTGTGATTGAAGTTTTTATAAGTATGTTAATTAAGGGTTACATGACAATTCAAATTCGGACAACTCAAATTCCGACAATTCAAATTCTTAAAAAATTATAAAAAAGACTATATCTCAATAAGCAATTTAAACTTAAAAAAAAATACATATTTAGATCCTATTAATATCTTTAAGACATTTTTTCTTTTTTATTAAATCTAAAATACTTTTCAAGATATTTTAAAATTACTGAAAGTAACTATACTTTTTACTTTTTTTTAACCATATTTTAAAAAACATTTAGTGTCTTGCATAAAGAAAAAAAATGGCTTGTATATATTAATATACCCTACATATGTATTTTTTATATTTATCAAATATACACTACTTTTTTATTTATGGCTGTTTTAATTTATTTTAAAAAATTTGAATTGTCCGAATTTGAATTGTCGTGCACCCAAATTTAGATGTAAACCTATCAAATAATTTCTATTAAAGTTTTTGATTGTTTGTACTTGTTTTAATTTGTGGTTAATATGTTTTTTCAATTTAAAATAATTGGACTTTTTGCTAAATAGAGTTTTTATTTAAAATACTGTATTATTATGCTATACTGTTTTATAGTTTGGACTCATATTGTAGATATAAAACTTAAAAAAAACTTACACTTAATTGATTGTTTAGAAAGTAGTTATTTTGAAATACATCATTTACCAAAATTATATATATTATGTATTTGATTACGGTATAACTTAAGAATCTTATTCTAACCATGTTTGCACTTTAATATTTAACTTTTTTACTTGTTACATTTAAATTATAGAAGTTATACATGCTTCGTTTAATGATGATCCATATATGATAATCAAATAATTAATAGTTTTTATAAGAAAGTTTTTCTCAAGCATCTTTTTAAACTTTCCGTATTACATATTTTTTTAAATTTCGCCTAGTGAAAAGACTAGTGTACTACTTTTTATAGTATTTTTTTTTATTGTATTATGTTTAAAAAATTACGCATAAGAATTTAGTTAGCGGACATAGTTTTTGTTGTTTTTTGAATTAAGTTATCTTTCAGTTTTTTTTTTTGCTTACAAATAAAAGATAATATGCTGAACCAAATTTTTATAGTGTTTTCTGATAGAGTATATGTTAGCCAAGTTATATCATTCGACATAATAAATGTTTAAACAAGTTAAAACTAATTACCTACTGAGAAGAAGCTTTTAGTTTTTTCCATACGCGGTGCACGCACAGTCTTTTGAACAATTAACAACCCCAGATTTTTCATTGAATCTAGTATTTTAAAAAATTGTTTTATAGTAGGTTTGGTCAACATACGGCTCACTTAAAAACTTATTTTTTTTACAAATTTTATCAAAATACGAGAATAATTTAAGTTAATGTTTTTCGATATACTAAATAAAACACTAAATTTTTAGATTACTTGGATTTTTATATTGTTATTGTTTAATAATTTAATAATGTTTGTGTCAATACTAAAAAATGTTATTGTATTTGAAAAGTTTTGTCATGGCACTAAACTTTATTTTAAGATTTATGCTGAAATTCTTATTTAAAAAATTATTATTAAAAACATTACTTACGTTTCAGTCCATTATTAGTAGTATTAAAAATATTATGCTTTGTATTCGAGCAACATTGTGGGTTCGAGGAATTGTGAGTCTTAACACAAACGTTGTAGTTGAAAACATTATTTTTTAACAACAGCCGGTTGGACAACAGCATAGCAACGAACATCGCCAACCTGAAGAGCTTGTACCTGACCAATTGTGACGTCAGAGAGCTCGCCGACATCGAGGTGCTGACCCGGATGAAAAAGTTGGAGTACCTCAGCTTCATGAGGAACCCCATCGCCAACAAGCCCAATTACAGGTTGGTGTTTTAAAAAAATTATTTAATTGAGTGTAATATTTTTTTTTTTAATGTTCTGTGTTTGATTAGATACCATAATTTTTGTTATACTAATAACTGATATAAAGTTTTTTTTTTGGAATTAGTTAGATAGTATTAGTCAGTGTTATTTTATTTTAAAATTAAACATATCTATTTTACGAAATAGGTTAAAAACTAATAATTAATATTAAATTTGAAAAATATACTAATTACAACTTTACCATAATTTTTGTTATACTAATAACTGATATAAAGTTTTTTTTTGGAATTAGTTAGATAGTATTAGTCAGTGTTATTTTATTTTAAAATTAAACATATCTATTTTACGAAATAGGTTAAAAACTAATAATTAATATTAAATTTGAAAAATATACTAATTACAACTTTATATAAACATTGTACTATTCACTTTACAAATACAGTAACTTGCCATTGTTTAATGAAATAAGATTAATTAGAAAAAACCATCAAAAATGACTTATTTATTGTTTTCAGGTTGTACGTGATTCACAAGCTGCCCCAGGTCAGAGTTCTTGATTTCCAACGCATCAAACAGAAGGTTGGTTTTATTTTTAGCTTTGTATAAAATATAAAATGTTTACAGTAAAAGTTTGATCAAGTGGGAGTGATATAAGGTTAAATAAAATACAATCACTGTCATTACTGTTTTTTGAAATTTTATTATTTGAGCATACTTGAACTATATTTTTCTATCTGGGATAGTGACATTTAGAAAGCTAAAGTTTTCTAAAATTATGTTTTTTAGGCTAGGTTTTAATAACTTTTTATAAACTAAAACTCAAAATATAAGTATGCTGTTGTGAACATTTTGATTTTTTTTCTAATAATTGTTATATTACAAAAATATGGGGTTTTTTGAACAAATTAAGTTTTTATTATTTATTTAAAATGTAAATCTAAAAGTTATATACATCATTACTGTACAAACTAACAAAAAAATTAACCCTGTAAGCTTAATTAAGCTTAAATTTCAAACCTATAATTTAAACCCCCTTTCAAGTTATTACACGTGTACAATTATTTTGTGAACATATTAACAAGTTTAAGTATGATAGGAGCGCATACGTGCCAAGGAATTTTTCGGATCGCAAATGGGAATGAAAGTCATTCAGCAGGTGACCAACAGGCAGGCCAAAACGTGAGTTCACTTCATATAAAATGTATGAGTGGTTTGTCTCTCTCGATAGCGGTTCAAACTTTGTTAGAACAGATACTATGCTATAAAGTGTAATGCCGCTATGTGAGATGTTGACTGCTGCTTGTTAGCTTTTTACAATTAAAATATTTTTAAATTTTATTATTAAATTGGTATTTTTTTGATTGGGAATATTTGTTAGATTTCTTTTTTATCTATGGAAAACATAGTTCTAATTTTTAATTTTAAATAAAAAAAACTTTCTTTCACCTTACAACTAAATGCCAGCGGTATCAAAATGGAACAGGACATTCTTATTGTAAAATATCTCAAGGTTAATAAATGTCTTGGAACAGTTTAGTCTCTTAGAATTAACATTTTGCAATTTATGCAGATGAAATCATTTCTAGTTGTTTTAGCTCAATAGCGCAGACACAGCTTCTTCTAGAGTATAAAAAAATGTTGTGTAATGTAGAAATCGAGAGTTTTAGTTTGACCTTTATTACAGTACTGCTTTTTAGATCACCACGTAGATCTTAATAAAGTCAGCTGGTTATGATGAATATGATTAAATTTGTCCTTAAACTTGAAGTTAAAAAAGACTACTACAGTTATAACATGTAGGTGTTACCTGTTATCTAGATATTTTAGCAAAAGTGTTTTATATTTTGAGGTGTTCTGAATTGTTATTGTAAGTAGACTTTTAATTGTTGTAGTGAGCTTTTTGCTAACTTATAACTATGCAAGACTTTTTTTATTAAAGAATTTTTAAAGTCAAACGAGGTAATTCCTTCTTCCATTCTCTTATTCTTTATACTGTACTTCTAGAGGGTATTAGCAGAGAACTGCGTTAGACTTATATATATACTAAAAGTGTTTTTTAGATTTAACAGTGGTCTTTAGTCAGGGAAGTTATTTAACATCACACAACTCAATCATGGATTTAATAAAAGGAAAATACTTATTTTCTTAACTAATAAATTTGTAGATTTTTTTGTTAAATAAAAGATAACTTTTTTATTTGAAACGATTTTGATAAAGACAAAAAAAGCACGAAGAACAACACACAACCAAGGGAAGATTTGAGACACTTAAAACTAAAATATTCTTACTGTTAACGTACAAGGGTAAGTAGCATTGAAATAACTTGGAAAGGAAGAAAGAAACTGTAATTATTAAAAGTTTCTAAATATTTAACAAAACATTTTTTATACAATTGTTCGCTGAGCTGTGAACGTGACTTTTTTTTTGAAAAGAGTTTCTGGAGTGAAAAGTCAACTAGACTGAGTTTAATGTTTAGAGCTCAATCTTTTCAAAATCTAACCAATTTAACTTAATTGGATGTTCCAGAGTTCTGATCACTAATACAAATTTAGTTTTGTCAGCGCTCTAGTAGCAAACAGGTGTTCTGTAATATTTTTCTTGGTATTGTTAACGAACTCTAAATTTCGATACCAAGCTCTGCCATAGTTAAGTATTTAAATTTTGGAAAAACAATTCTGGTACATTTTTAGAATCCTTAGCATCATCGCCTAAAACAAAGTTTTACTTAATAAAACATTTGTGAATACTATTAATATATAAATTAGGTCTTAATCCATGAAAATTTAATTGCAATGTAATGAAACTAACATTTCATTTTAGTATTTTAAAGCTCGTGAATAAATATGGAATTTTTTGTAATAATAAAAACAATTTTCATTATTCTCAAAACAAGCTTTTCCAAAACAAATTTTATAACTCTTAAAACAATTTTCTAAAACAATAAACAATATTGTTTACTTAAAGGAGTTACATTTGTTTCAGTGCTTATAAAACGGAATTTTACTTGCATTCTTCCAGTGCAGTAGCAGTTTCGGCAGAGCATTCGGCAAGTGTGCTTTAAGTTAAAATGCATTTTAAACACGTTAGATTTAAGAACTAATACTTTCTTGTGTGTTTAACTTTAGTTCTCGTATAGAGTGATGTAATTGTATCTTTGTGTTGTTTAGTTTATGTAAATAAAATATAAATCCTATTACCCCCCTTAATAAAATATTTGTAACGAGACAGCAAAACTATTATAACTAAAACTGCTTGATTCAAAGTAATTTCAGTTATAGCAACCCACTTTAAAACTTGGTAGTAAAACTGTTGTCAAATATCAATTATGCTCCCTTGCTGCCAATTCTGAGACTTAAATTGTTATCAACAATGCAGGTAAGACCTATTCACAGTGGGCTGAAAACGGGGATCAAGCGGCCATTGACATAAAACTTTCATAAGAAGCACTATAATACTATTTAAAGTTACACTTAGTGTTACAATAAGAATAATATTTGTTTTTATTTAAAAAATAGTTAAAATTTTATTTTTTAATGAAACTTTAAAGAAAGAAACTTAGAAAAAAGAAAATTATAATTGGCTACCTCAAGAGAGTCACATTTACTTCCATTTTAGTTTAAATATGAATGAATTTTCAATATCAAGCCGAGTGAAACTAAACTCTAAATACAGTTTATTTTTAATTTAAGGCTGATCTTTGTATATCAAAGTTTGTATTATTAATAACGTTACATTTGTACTAGTTTATCAAAAGAAAAAAACCGTAAACATTTTGAACAATAAAAACATTTATTCGTTGCAAAACAGTGCAAAAAACAAAATAATCTAGCCTGTGATTAAAAAAGAGCTAAATTTACTAGAAAATATAAGTCAAACAGTAAGTTCTTAAAACTTCTTTGAAATTAAGTTTCTCAAATAAATAAAACACTCTATTCAGTAACACAAAGCATATGTAACAACGTTTCTCATTCTGAATTGCATGATGAAATTTTTTCATTTAGCTGCAAACAACTTCGCGCAGTATGTCCGACTTCTTTACAATAAGTGCAATTTAGTCTGTCTAAAGTGTTGTTAACATCGTAGTCACTCTTGTCCCATAATCGATTTAAACAGTCTGTTAAATTTTCATACTGAGAAGTTTTCCTTGAAAAGCATTCTGTACTGTCTTAGAAACTTGTTGTTAGCTTCCAATCCACTTTCGGTGTAATTTAGCAAACCTCTACCGTTGTTTTGCTCAATTAGTTCAGCACTATGTGCAAGAACAGTATGCACAGTTGGAGTAAAGCGAATCCATTTAACCGACATGACCAGCATCATTGTTTTTTGAAATAAAACTGAGTATTTCTCTACATTAATCTTTCTGTTAGAATTTATAGGCCATAAAATAATGGAAACATACATAATAATTTTGTTAATGTTTTCTTTTAAAATAACATCAGAAATATGCTTCGTCAGTAGAGTCCTATTATTGGTGTTTAGCAAAGTTTTGACTACGTTACCTGTTGTAGAAGTTCCACCATGGCCTGTGGGATACGGTTTTTCAAGAGAACTTTTAATTTGCTAAAATAGTAAAAAAAAAACTATTTTAATAATTAAAACATATACTAAGCTACCATGTTTTGACCAATACTAACTGTTCTCATCATTGTTGGAGCTTAAATGATCTGTAAACAAAAGTAAGTGAATCTATACACATTAAGAACCTTTTAGAACATACAAAATGGTCTTTTTTGTCACAGTGAAAAACCAGGGATAGGATATTATATCAATTTTTTTAACAGAAATATCGCTTGTCAAAACCTAAAAAGATAGTTATATTCCACATGATAGGTTTGTCTGTAAATTTGTATATAGATTACTTGTCATTTTTACTAAATTATTTATAAAAAAAATTATGTTGGTTCTACGGTGGCGAATTGAGAAAATTAACCCTGAAGAATACCCTAAGTTGCCAGAAAATCATCAATGAATTTTCGGCGAGAATAGAAGATTTTTTAAATGAGAAATAATATACTTATACATTTAAATATTCAAAGAATTTTGACTTTTTTCAATTAAAATTAAACCAAAGAAATGAAAAAACTTAAAAAAAAAATTTTGTATAAAAGCTTATAAGGCGTTTTTTAACAGTAGATGTAGACCTTAATTTTGACAAAAATTTAAGCATATTTCGAGGCTTTTTTAAACTTGAAAAAAGCAAACTTTGGCTACATTTAGGCTTACATAACTTTTAGTATACTTTAAGCAGAACAGAAACAAACCCAGTTTTTAAAAGACGAAACCCCGCTCTAAACAATTAAATAAAAATCTTGCTTTAACTGTCTTATCGCGAAAATAGTCAATGGCCACTTGCCAGCCCACTGTGTATTGTTAGGTATCCAACAAAGTCAAAAACTGATAAAGTAATAAAGTGGAACAGCTGCTAAAAAAATATAGAAAATATTTAGCTTATTTTACACACCACACAGGAGCAGATGTGTCATTACACCACAATTTCAGAACCAAATGTTTTCTTTCAAGCAATTTGTCTACAACTAGAGATTATGAAATTTATGCTTTTTGCACTTGGCTAGCTCGACAAGGCTAATCGCATGGCGATCAAAGTGGAAAAAGGCAAATCATTTAGTTCAGCTAGGTTTACTAAATCTCAAATTATGGCTACTGTGGACAGGATTATGTATACTAGCAAAAACTTAGTTGCCACAATATTTTAAGCATAATTTACTCGTTTATTCAAGGATTTATGTTCAATGTATACTAAAATAGAAAATCTGGTTTGGAGCTACAAGACATTAAGCAAACAATGTATTTCTTTTGAAATATGTCTTACACAATTTTAGTTTTCGAAAATATTACCAGTTTAATACAACAGGTTCGTACCAGGAGCTCCAATCGATTCTGAATTTGGACCAGACGGAAGGTCAACTGCTGACAGGGAAGCAATCAAGGTTTGAGCAAAATTTTCAGTAATAAATTATGCAATTTATATAATTTTTAGTAATATTTTTGTTTAATATATAATCAACTTTGTTACAATAGAAAATTAATTCAAGTATTAAAATAATAAGAGTAAAAAAAATTGAGGCTACTCCTAAACAGGAGATAATTCTTATAATGTTTATTATCTGTTATGTTTATCTTTTTTTTAATATTTATTCCTGATATAATTTTTAAATGTAATATTTGTTTACAATCAACAGAAAGCAATCATGGAGGCGAAAACATTGGAGGAAGTTGAAAGATTGAGCCAGATGCTGCAAAGTGGGCAGATACCAGGACAAGAGCAAAAACCCGCAGGTTTGTTGTTAAGGCCATAGGGGTGGTCCACTTTGTTTTTTACAACTTGATCTTATTTTGTAGAATTTAATCTGAGCTATCAGACACTTTTAACCGCTTAAAAAAACTCAAAGTAACTTTTGAGATATAAGCGATCAAAGAAAGGGCGTTCAATAGGTTCCTTATGGAAGGCGAAAACTAAAAATGCGAAAAAAGACTATTTCACTAAAAATCTATCTCCTCCTTCATTTTTTGAGTAATCTTTCTCAAATTTTTACAGAATGTGTATCATTAAACTTTAAAGAGATCTATTGTAGGATTTTTTTTAATTTTGAGTAAAAAAAAAATTATTGTCAAAAAACTACCCTTTTTTTAGTTTTTTGTGGATAAAATTTTTATTTTTCAAAATTTCAAAAAGTCCAACATTCAGATTCTTCAAAATATTAAAAGGCACATTTCCTGAAAATTTGAAGTCTCTAAGTCAAAAAATGAAGGAAGCGATAGGTTTTTAGTGAATTTTTAAATTTCCGAGAAAATTGACCCCGAAAAATTTGCGGTCCATACGTTTATATCGGAGACTTTTTACAAAAAATAAAATATCTCAAAAGTTAAATTATATTTTTGAATTCTATAAAAACAGGCTTGTAGTTTGTATTTAAAGCTTTCATATAAAAGCCAAAGTTATTTTTTGTAAAAAAAAAAGTCGGACCCCTCCCCCCCCCCCTATGGCCTTAAATGTTTAAGTAAGCACAATAATGAATTAAAATACGGTGTCAACTTTTTCAAGTGTTTTTAACTTAAAAATAATTACAAGAACATATAACATTTTGTGTCAATAGATATGTTAAAACTATTAAAATTTTACTTTTCCTTAATGTTTTATGATAACTGTATACCTCTCATTGTTGTAAAGTTTTGTTTTTGTAAATCTAAAAGGAAAACAATTGAAGGAAAACTTTTTGTTTCATTTTAAAAACGGTTATTGAATTAATTATATATTAGTTTTTTTTTAAATTTGAATATTTTTATATTTATAAAAAATTGAAACAGTTGAAAAGAAAGATCATGAGAACGATGTTGAAATGGAAGAAGAATAGAAAAGTTCATTATTTCGAAAATATTCCACTTTTTATTAGATAATTGTATATATTTAATGTAGGCTTTATTGATTGTGAATAAACCAAATAGAATGTCCTTTTTTGTCTTTGTAATTTCATTATAGTTTTTTTTTTAATTATGTAAACGACAGTTTTTTTTTTGTACATTTTAAAAGATTTCTGGATATTTTAAGTTTTTATAATACAAAGCAAACTTTAAATACAAGTTTTTGTAGTTATAAATGATACATTTTAGTCCACATAATATTACAATTTCAAATTTTATTTGAGTTTTAACAATGTTTTAATTATTGAACAACAATAAATGGTTTTGATATATTAATTTAATAATAAAAGTCTAAAAAATGCTCAACAGATTTGTTGTAAAATGAAAATTATCTTATTATATCAATTAGATATGGTTTTGAATAATTTTTTTTACTAAAAAAAAGGAAACAAAAAAACTTATAAAACATTTATTTCTATTTAGTAAAGATATTTAAATCTATAAAACGTATGTTCAATCAATTTAAGTTAAGTTTAAAATGAGCTAAAACGTTATGTTTGATACCTATAAAATTCCATACTCCACATACTTAAGAATTGTATTATTTAGCTTAATATAAAACATGTAATTTGTTGACATAATATTTTGTTTGTAGACACAAAAATGCTAGACAATAGCTTGTGATATAAAACTGTTTATAAGGTTTATACTTGGTCATTAAATTAAAAAGTTAATTAAGAAAGTTATCTTTACTGGAAAATACCCAGTAGTTGTAAGTGAGTTTTGTTAAACAGGTCAGTTATTTTTCAGTTTTGCTTTGTTAGAAAATTATTGATTATATACTATTTACCTTTTGCTTGACGTAATTTTAGTTTTAAATAAAGCTAAGAGAAAACAAAGCTAAAATTCTCATAGTACAGTGCTTAAAGTTAAACTAGTTTAATGTGTCATTTTGGTAGGTAAGTAAAGAATTAGCGATCTTATTGTCAAAAAAGCTTGAGTTTCATCAAGACAGTTGTTGAACTGGTTTAGTTAGAAGTAATCGGGTTAGAAGCGATCAGGTTAGAAATTATCAGGTTATAAATGATAGTAAACCAGCAAAAACTTTCACTCAAGGTTAAGAACATGTTTTTTATTTTATGTGGTTTCTTAATGATTTTGCCTTAGACAGCTATGTTAATCCATAAGTGTTAAAGTACCATTAACAAACATTTTTTTAAATCATAATCGGGTTTATGTGAAGCTAATGTTGATTATAAAAAACAAACACGCAAATTAGCTTTGTTGAGTGTTTTATTAGTTGTTTATAAAATTTGCATATTTTAGTTTGATTTTCTTTATTTTAAAATTTTCTCAGTTCAGTGTATAGTAATTTTCTCATGGTTCTAATATGTTGATTGGTTTTGATGTAAAATGATAAAAGTCGGCAGCACGACTCAATCTTTACCAGGATTTCAAATAACTTGTTCTGCAATTTTCAACAAAACCAATATTCATCACCCCCATCTAAATATTGGCTTGTTTACCTGTTTAACAACTCTGTTAAACACTCAACATAAGATATTAGAAAAAAAACTACATTGTTTTTAGACAAGCATTTTAGATACTTACAGTGAATAAAGTTTACACTTTTAAAAAAATCTAGTTGCTTATTTTTAGATAAATTAAACAATGATAACTTGGTATAAGTTATTATATACATATTTTTAGCAAAATATCAAATTTAAATAAACATCAAGAATAACGCAAGCTTTTTACTTAAATTTAAACAAACTAACTTGGCATTTTTTGTTGGTTGATTTGATTTTCTTTTTGTAGATTGTATTTTTGTCACACACTTAACAAGACAAACATGACATGTAATAGGTATCACATACTTCCTTGTTATTATTCTCTCATGATGGTTTGTTTCATTGTGAAATAATAAAAGTCTGCAGCACGACTTAATTTTGACACCTTTAATCATATTTAATTGTTCTTATCTTCAGCAGTTTTCAACAAAACCAATACTTACCACCCCCTGTAAACATTGGCTTGTTTACCTGTTGAATAACTTTGTTTAATACTTGACTAAAGACTTTTTACAAATAATTCTTTTTTTTAAACAAGGTCTTTGTTTAGCTACAAAGAATTATATAAATTTACACATTTTTTGGTAAAATAAACTAAACAGTGCTAACTTGACTTAAGTAATAATAAGTTATAAGATACATACACTTTATAAAGGTATAAAAGTTATCAAGCTTTTTAATTTCTTAACTTGATTAAAAACAAACTAACTGTGCTCTTTTTGTTGGTAAATTTTTTAGATTGTATTTGATCGCATATTCAACAAGACAGACGTAACATATGAAAGGTATGACATATTTCCTTGTTATCATTGAAAATATACCAAGAATGACAACATCTAACACAAAACATGCAGTTTTTTTTTGGGCTTTACCACTTTTTGAACAGGCGTTCTGTAGAATAAACTCATTATTTTTAGACCTATATTAAACTGGCATAAAAGTTTATTAGAATAGAGTTAAAAGCTTCCAAATAGTTTGTAGTGTAATAACGTAAATAAGCTTACTATAATTTTATTAAAAATATTTTTAATTCTTAAATGCAGTAACTACAAACGTTATAATTATCAATAAGTAAACTCACTCCAACATCCTGCTTTTTTCATTCGCTTCTGAAAAAAAAATATGTATTTAGAAAAACAAGAAGTAACTAAAAACATAAACTCGCCTCTAGTTAAAATATTTTTTGATTAACAGTTTAGATTAATTATACCACATCTTTTTAGTTCTAAGTCGAATGCAAACAATTTCAAGTTTTTTATGTCATAGACCAATATTTACTTTTATAATACATTTACTTAAATTATAATTTAAGTTTTTTTTATTTTAATAAATTTATAACTTTCAAAAATTTTACACCTAGGAAAATAAATATAATTTTCTTTATTTAAGAAGTAGCTCAGATCGCATATCAAATATCCTACAATTAGTTAAGTTTTGCTTTTAAAAATTAATCCTATACATACTTAAACGTAAATAACTGAGAAATTAAATATTTTTTTTTATAACTTCCAGAAAAAATAATAAATTTATTAACAAAAGAAACGGTTTTACTCTTTCAAACTTAGATAAAACTGATTATTTTTTTACAGATATAAAGCTTTAGTTGCTTTTTAGAAAGTTTAAATAGTTTTGTTGTAAACTTACTAGCTCAAACCCAAAACTAATGTTTTCATTGAACAAATCTTTATTTCTAGTTTGTGTTTTGCACAATTCCCTGGACAACTGATCATAATCTTTTAGTACGGCTTTCAACCTATTTTTATTATTATATCTATCAATACAGTGTTTGCAACTTATCTTTTAGATTCATCACAGTTTTTAAGTTGTTTTCATAAACAATAAAAGAAAAATCATCTTGTTTATTTTTATTTTTTACATTTACTAAAATTTCAAACAAACAACAGTAGTTTTACTCACAAGTCCATTTTATTTCCTCCATTAGCCTTTAGAAGAGGTTTTTTCCTCCCCAATTCTTTCAAGAAAATTCTACCTTCTTCTTTGAAACTGAAATTTTATTTGTTTAAGTAAAAATACAATATATTTAACTTGTTCGCTAAAATTATTTCAATGTTTGAGTTTTTCATCAAAAAAATGGTATTGTCTCGACTGTTTATATATTTCACATTAAGTATAGAGTTAAGTATAAATATTAAGTATATAAATTATTTTAAACAAAAATTTAAAAAATAACTCACACGTTTATATCTCTTTCTTTATCCTGTAGAAGAGATTCCTTTTCTTCCAATTCTTTTGAAAACATGCTAGCTTCTTTTTTCGAACTAAATTTTTATTACGTTCGCTTATAGCACAACATCTATATTTACTAAATTTATTACATTGTTTAAGTTAGTTTCATTAAAACAATTAATATTGTTTCGTCTGTTTATATTTTTACGTTCTTTTTAAATTTAAATAAGATTAATTTATAAAAAATATAGTTTATTTAAAATAAAACTTACATCTTTAAATCTACTTCTTTGTCCTGTAGAAGATTTTCTTTTTCTTCCAATGCCATCTGTGCATTTTGAAGCTGCTCATTTAAATTCTTCTCTTTTTCTTGAAACTTCTCTCTGGTAAAATAATTATAGATTAATGTTTATACTTCTATAAGTTTGTAATACATACATTTTGAATCAGCTGTAGTTTTCTAAACTTTGTTTAAAAACTTATAACATAAACTTTTGACTATATTATCCACTAATAAAAGTACTAAACCTAGCGTTTTCAAGTTCCTTTTTAATTTTGTTGTTTTCAACTTTAAGGTCATTGCTTTTGACAGTTTCCGCTTTTAATTTTTTGTTCAAACCATTCTTTTCAACCAATGTCCCAACAAGCTGCCCCAACAGACGGCTACCTTCATCAATTTTTTCATCCTTTTCTTTGTTGCTGTCTGTCAAGGCAGCTACCTTCTCCTTCAAAATCGCCTTGTCGTTTTCCAAACCCTCTATTTTTTCAATCATCTTCATATACTCGGATACCTAATCAATTTACTCATAAAACTAAAGCTACAGTTACTTTTTATGCAAAAGTTTTAAGCATTTTAACCAAACTCGCTTATACTTCTGTTAGAAAAATGACTTGATTACTTATTTAATAAATTAAACTTTATTAAACATAGTTTCTAAAAAAATTAAAATCATGCAATATCTTGCGTTAAAAGATTATTTTTTCAGTTTCAATTTACTTAACAATCAATAATTTATAAAAATTTAAAACTCACATTGATAAGAATCTGGTATCCAGATGCAAATTCAACTGAATTGACTGAGTACATTTCTCTACTTTATATGCTTGTTAAAGTAAAACTATAACTAACCAGGTTTGGAATTAATATTAAAAAAAATAGTAAAAAAACTTTTCTAAAGATTTCTAAATTATGACGTGCGTAAGTTTCGAACTTTTTATTTTGAATAAAAATATGAAAATTGAGTTTTGCACTAAAATTAGAGAAATAATGTATTTTTTTTATAAGTTAGTTTTTTTACAAGGATTTAGTCAGACGAAGGGTTAGCAGCCTTTTATAAGTCATCCTATTTTCCTGAAGAAAGACCATCGCAGCTTTCAGTTATTTAAAATAGCTGTAGTAATAAGTAAAAACACCAATTTAAACGAAAAATTTGATAATGTATTGGTTATTACCAATTATTTAAATACGGGCTTGATTGTAAGTTTCAACATGAACTTTTATTTTATTTCAAAGAGTTAGGTTTTTTAGCTGAAAAGTACATCGCAGGCTGCAGAACTTTGCAAAGTGCAGACTTCTGACGCCTGATTTTTTTAGAGACTTAAGAACCGGAATCGACAAACCACAGCCCCAGCGCAGGCTTAGCATTATTTTTCTACCGCGAAAACAGTTTTCTTGTTTAAAATATTTAAAGTCGGCAGGTCTATGAAGATAAACCAGAGCAGTCGTACGGAGCTCACTGACTGGGCAGATTTGTTCAAAAAAGTTCTAGATGTTAGGACTGATTTAAGTTATTGGTTTGTTTGAATTTGATTGAAATGTTGAAAAAAACTTATTTCATTATTAAATGACCTCTTCACATACTTTAAAAAGCTAAAATCCTAGAATACTGCATTTGAAAGTATTAAGTTATAAAAAATAAG
Source organism: Thalia democratica (assembly GCF_965202585.1). Lineage (NCBI taxonomy): Eukaryota > Metazoa > Chordata > Thaliacea > Salpida > Salpidae > Thalia > Thalia democratica. The sequence goes on along the minus strand of NC_139170.1, from coordinate 34,385,656 downwards.
CCTATGCTGTATTATATAGTCTGTTTTGATTTTTTTTTACTACATAGTAGCGTACTACTTTATCTATCTAAACTAATAAAAGTTAAGTTATATAGCATAAAAATTTTAAATTAAAAGTTCAAATTCTAGTGGAAAACTATATTGTATTTTTCAAATAAAACAGCCTTATAAAATTTTTCTGTTAACAGCTACAAACATTATTAGTTAGAAAAAAAGAGACAACTATCGCTGAAATATTTAATTAGTGAGTTGTACATACACTAATGTTTTTAAAGTGTATGAGTTCTACAAAACAACAACTTTTTTTCTACTAAAAATAAAAAAGTAAGGTAATTTTTGTAAAAAACAAATTCTTCTTACGTGACATTAAAACCAACTAAAGTGGATAATTCCCCAGACTTTTTTTTTCAAAAACATCAATATATCACAATCGTCAACAAAGATAATTAGTTTATTTGAGTTGTATATGACTAAAAGTTTAATTTTTTCAATTGTCAGATTTTTTTTTATTATTTATCAAAGTCTTAATTTTACATACTTTTGGCTTAAATATTTTCTAAAACAACTGCTACAGCTCTCAACTAAACTACTTACAGGCCGTAAAGTGTCTTTTTCCGTGTAAATTACTGTAATAAAAACGTTTAAACCTATGAGCAATACATTTTTTGCTAGAACTTACTGGCTTTCTAGAAAGTTTTTAATAAATAACTAAAATTTGTTTTCATCATTCACGGAACATTTTTAAAAATTATCAAAATATGCCTGATGAGTCCTCACGCTAATAATTGTTCTAATAATCGATTTATACAAATCCTGACAGTTTGCAAGTACATTAGTATGACTTTTTTTTATTGTTTACAAGTATTTTTGTCAGAAACTTATAGTAATTTTTCTTTATAATTGAAAACTAAACTACCATATCGATCATGAAGGTAAGATAACAAACTTTGTTTTGCTTTTTATTTTGTAAATACTGTTTTCACTACAAGCATAAGGGTTTTCACTCCAAGAATATAATACATTTTTAGTTAATTTTTATCTTTTTTGTCAGCTCTAACTAGAAATATAAGTTGCAAACGTTTTATAGTAAGCTGATTTCAAATATTAAGGTTTTATAGTTTTTTAAAATATATTCTCCATTTTCTGATGCTGCTTAAACTATTTTTCAAATGATTAGCTAAAATGTTTACTTTTTACGCTTAGGGTATTTCAAAGTGAAAATATTATATAGTTCTTACGAATATTTTTATTCAAAAATACTTTAAAAACACCAAATGCATTTAGATATTTAATTACCAAGCTTTAATGTTTTTTGCATCTTTTATACAATTATAAAAATAAAACTGCGCATAAATTTAATTCATCACAAAGTAAAAAAAAATTTAATATTTTTAATATTAATAAATATTATGAAGTGAACAAGTAATTTAACAAAAATTTCAAACTTTGTATCTTTAGAATGGTTATTTATATATATATATAATTTAGAACAAAGTTAAATTTAAACTCAGTAGTTAAAGTTTAGTTGACAAAAATTATTGTAAATTTAAATTGCAAATTTAAATAACTTTAAATGTTTTCTAGCTCATTTTTTTCGTTTAAAATTAAAGAAGTAGTAATAGTTTTTAAGACACTAAGTTTTGAGATATTAAATGAATAGAAAGAAGATTTAAACACGTTTGTGGTTTTAGCACTTATTAAAATTAATTAACAAGAGGTTAAAAAACCTATCAAAAATTGATATTAAAAAAATAAATCAGAAAAAAAAACTAAATCTTTTGGTAAAAAAAGTAGTTTTGAATAAACAGTAATAGTTATAATAACAGAAGAGAAATTTTTACTGTTAATGTACACTTACAGTTAAAGGTTGAAACAAAATATTTTACCTAAAATTTTTGCTCAATAAATCTGCTCGATAACATTTCAACATTTTTTTGAAATTTCTTGTTTGTATATTTTTATCATCTAACAGCTAACAAATTTGCAAAATCCAAGTGTATTTAAATTATTAAATGTATATACTTCATTAACAAATAAAAAGATAATTTAATAACTTTTTTATTGCAAAACAATTTAAAAATCAAATACATTTACACTTAAATAACAAAAAATTTAACTAATTCTAAAATAAGGGTAATCTTGAGATATTTTTGTTGATTCGAAATATAAATACTAAACAGCTTTTTGTTTATTGTTATTACAATATATTTGTTACAGAATTTAATAGCTAAATGATACAGCTAAAACGAATCGTGTGATTATTTTAGTTCAGATTTATTTGGTCAGTGCCTGAGCCCATAGAAAAAGTAAGAAATTTTGTATATTTTTTATTTTGTGTAACATTTCTCGAATATTACATTTACAGACTTCTTCTAACTTTAATAAAAATTTTATATCAGTAAACTAACTTTAGTGGTCAGTAATTTTTTCTAAATAACTAAGGGTAAAGAATACTTGTTAAACAAAAAAAAATATTACGCAAACTATGAAACTACTAAAGGGTCTATAAGTTATAATATAAAAAACTAAAGTTTGGTCTGTTTTAAAATATAACTTCTTATGAAAGTAGTTTTAACTTGGTAAAAAAAAGTTGAATAAAAACAAATATGTTACAATTGTACAAAATATACAAGTGTCTAAATAGTTGAAAAAAAATCCAATTTTAAAATTTAAATTAGAATTTAGTTATCTGTTTTTATTAAGTAAAAAAAAAGTATGTTTTGTTGCTTACAAGTTAACAGAAGATATTTTTGTTAAAAACTTAAGTTCTCTGCTTCACTTAAAATGTTTTTTTTGAACGTTGAATCTTTTCATATAGTTTATTCATGTAGAACTAAAATTTATGGGCTAGTTACAAATTCAAAAGATTATACACAAACTTAAACTTCACTCATATCAAGAGATATTAACTTGAACTTATGGCATCACAGAAAGAAGGTTAGTTAAAAGTTAAATTATTTAATATAAAAAAATTTACATGATGTTGCTAGAAAGACTTCCTTTCATGATGCATTCCTTTTTAAATATAGATAGTTCCAAAGATGAAGTTCAAAATAAATATTAAATGGAATAAATTTTTGTTTAAAAGTTTAGTTTAATATGAAAAGTATTTTTCAAGGTTAAAATGTTTCTTTTACACATTTTCAGGCTATCTAATAACAGTTTCTACCTATCAGGCTAATTTTTTTTTGTAATTTATGCATAATTTCAGCTAAATACTTCAATATTTTTAAAATTGTAAAAAGGTTTGTAAATTGGTTTTATATGTAATTTATAGATTGTTAGTTTCTTTCTCAATAAGAATTTTATTTATATAGCCTTAATTGACTAAAACCTTTGAAAAATTTATAACTTGTCAGTTAAACTACTTAAAAAATTCTGAAATATTAAAAATAATTAAAGTTGTCCTTAGTTTTATGTGCATACACTTTGATTCAGTTAACAGTTATTTTCCACTTTATTTTCAACATTTTTTTTTTGTTTTCAAAAATTACACAATAGTATATAACATTGCTGAATGACTTTTAAGCTGGAAACTTAAAAATCTCTTTATATGTTAAAGGCATAGGGGGTTAAAACACTTTTTTCAAAATTTTATTTTATATTGTAAAGTTTTTTCTAAGCTACAAGATGCTTTTTACAGAATTAAAAAATTCAAAATAATTTTTGAGATATAGCCGGTCAAAGTTGGAGGCAACAATAGGTTACTTATGGGAGGCACAAACTAAAAAGGATAAAATAGACTATTTCACTAAAAATCTATCCTCTCCTACGTTATTTGAGATAACTACCTCAAAATTTCAGGAAGTATTTCTTGATATATATAGAAATTTCTGTCGGAAAGAATTAAAAAAAAAATTTAAAAAATGTAGGTGAAGATAGATTTTTAGTGAAATAGTCTATTTTTTTCAGTTTTAGTTTGCACTTCCCATAAAGAACCTATTGTTGCCTCCGACTTTGAATTTTAAAATCTGTAAAAAGCATCTTTAGCTTAGTAAAAACTATTTAAAATAAGATCAAATTGTGAAAGAAGTGTTTTATCCCCCCTATGCCCTTAATGATAGTATTTTTTCAACAATGATTCAATTAAACTTTTTGTTTTCTTTTAGTTTTACTGTTTGTATTTACTAAGTATGGCTAATATTGGTGAGTAATTTTTCCTTTTGTTAGGTATAAATTCAGCTTTCAATGACAGTTTAATTTTGATTAAGTTTCATTTCTACTTACAAACCATAAAAGAAAAATGATAAGATAAATAACACATTGATGAAATGACACTATTACTAACACTTAAAGCAACACCTAAGTTTTTAACTAAAATTGCAAATAATAGTAAGTATATATTAGTAGTAATGTATGTACAAAGTTGGGTTTTGTATTTTGTTTTGTTTTTAACTTGAAAAAAAAAAGCTCAAAAATTTAACAGTGTAAAAACAATGAAGTAAAAGTAAGTTTTATAGAATATAAAATTTTAACACACTTTTGAGATATAGTCTAATTTGTAAAATGATTCTTATAAAAACGTATGGGCTGGAATTTTTTTATAATTAATTTAGAAATTTAAAGTTTCACTAAAAGCCTACTTTTTTTGAGCTAGAAAATTCAAACTTAAAAAAATGTGTTTTCAGTATTAAAAACAGATATCTCAGACAAAATTTTGAAAAAAAAGGTCAAAAAAATTTTGAAATTTACTAGATATTTTGAGTTGCAGATGAAGAGCAAGAAAAAAAAGGGCTTATGTGTTTTTATAAGTAATTTTGAACTTACACTAGATTTACTTGAGTTGCAAATGAAGAGAGCAAAAAAAAAAGAAAAAAAAAGTCTAAGTGTTTTGAATGGTAGTCATGTTGCAGGGGGCAATAGCCTTTTTAATTTCTTCAAAGGGGGCAATTAAAAAAAAGTTTGGGAAACCCTGGTCTACAGGAATATTTTCACTAGAAATGCACAATTTTTACTGAATCAGGCTATTTTTGTAGTTAGTCTTTTTACTTTGTTATTTGTGACGACCTCCAAACTTAAAACTAGAGTAATTTTTGAAAAAAAAAGTTCTACAATGTTTGGAGGTTGTAGTATGTTAATTTGAAAAAACAATTGAGTGTTTCAAACATTTTATTTGTTTTTCAGTGGTAATTGCAAAACTTGTTATTTTTATATTTTAAGTAAGTCATTTTTGTTAATTACTTAAATTTTTATGCTCTATGTACCTTATATTTATCTATAACAGAGTATTTAGTTTAAATATGTGTATAAATGTACCTACCTAACCATTATTTAATAGTTTTTTATGTTTAAATATTAAAAAAAATACCAATAAAAGTAACTTGCTTGTTTATTTGTTAACCTTAAATTAAATACGATAGTTAACTTCTTTTGCATAATATTTACTCATTTACCTTTAGTTACTTATATTAATAGGCTTCTTCTATATAAGATAATAAAATTATAGAAGTTTCAAAAGCTACAAATTAAATATTTGTTTTTTGTTAAAAGTTTATTGATTTTTATTAAATTTGTATTATTTTCAGCTGAGCTGCTTGCTAGGCTAACCAATCAACAAGAATCAACTAGAATTGGGTGTAAAAAATGTGGATTTCGTTAGTGGTTTTATTTTATATTAAACTAATATTCCTCTTTGTTTTCTAAATTTTGATTAAAGTATAACATTCAGGTTGATTTTGTTTCAAAAATTAGTAGTTTTTGAAAGTAGTCTGTCTGACAAGAAGTGAATAATCACATTAATTTATGGATGATAAATAAAATTTTGTTTGTACTCTCACTGTATTATAAATATAAATAAACTCAATTCTCCAAAATTTAAAATTTGAATCATAGCTGATCTCATAATCTTAAACAAATTATATATAAATATTTTTAAATTTGTTCTAAAAGTTGTTTAAATAAATAAATAAAAACTTTACCTAAGTAACTAGAGTATGTATTTTTATATGAGTAGTGCAAAAAACAAAGCTATAACTAAAAAAAGTAAACTATTAAAAACTTTATCTAAGTAACTAGAATATGTATTTTTATATGAGTAGTGCAAAAAACAAAGCTATAACTAAAAAAAGTAAACTATTAAAAACTATAAGAAAATGTAGATATTTTAAAACTGATTATTACTGTTTATATATACATGCTTACTTCCGATTTTCTGAATACTTTTTAAAAGCGTTTAATATTTTAATTGCAAATCTGTAAGGTTTTTGATCTTTTCCGAGTGTCAGGGTTGCTAAAAAACCTGGAATCCTGAAAAAACCTGGAATTTGACAACTTCGGCTTAAAGTATCTGGAATTTGAGAAATTTTGAAAAAAGAACTGGATTTTAAACAAAAATCACTAATAAACCTTAAAAACCTGGAATTTTAAACAGTTTTTGTATGTTAACTTTATTTCACACCAAAAATCTGTCATAATTTTTTTTGTTTCATTATTACTTTTTATTAAAAAACACATCTAAAGTTGCTTTAAAGTTTCTTTACAATTTGATTATACTAATCAAGGCAGTTTTTTAAAATTTAAACTTAAGTTTAAACTAAAAATAGACCCAAAAAATTATACTTTTAAAACCCTGAAAGAAATTTCTCAAAAATCTTTGGTAACCCTGAATTGTAAGTTCATAATTATTTATGAGAAAATATGTATTTTTAACTTTTATTGATAAAAAAAACTCTTTTAAGACTAAAAAATAAAAAAAAACATTATAGTAGTAAAATAAGTATTTTCAAAAAACTCATGCAGGCTAAGGCTAACTTTTAGTCTTTCATGCTAGTTTTATTTTGCTGAAAAGATTAAAACCCTGTTTAATGCAATATTTCTATTTTAAATAAGTGCTAAAATGAATAAATATAGCTATAAATAGTATATTTAACAAAAGATAGTGCTACAAACTTATTGCTTCTTGTTTTATACTAATTAATGTTATTTTTTCAATATGTTAAATTATATACTTTTTTAAAAAGATTTTAAAGTAAGTTGTTATTTTGGTTTTGGTGTATATTTTTGAAAATGTGCACATGCTTACTTCAATTTTTGTAGACAGTTTCTAATCACATAGTTACAATCATAATTTTAATTTCTAATAAACTCTGGCTGACTCAGGCCAGTTTTCGATCACTTAGTCTAATCTAGTTTGGTTACTCAGCCTAGATTTTCTGCTTCAAGAAGTGGTAATCCATTTACTTGAAAAAATTATTAAGTTTTGAATAGTATTAACACAAAAGTACTGTAAACTTATGAAGCTGAAAGTGACAGCCTTATAATTTTAAGAAAAAAATACAATTTTAAAACATATACTTGTTTCAGTGAAGTATAGTTTTTGCCTTTTTAGTTTGCACAATTCATAAAAACCTTTTGAATTCTTAAGGCCATATAAGGAGTGTACTTAATTTTACAAAAATCAATTACATCTTGTTTGAAAGCTTAAATCTATAAATTTTCTTTTAGAAGTAGAAAAAATTGAATTAACTGCCGAGAAATAGTCATTTTTGTAAGAAGTATCAAATACAAATGTATTAAGGGCTTGATTTTTACAAGTTGATCTTATTTTATAAAGTTTTATCTGAGCTATCAGACATTTTTAGCTGCTTGGAAAAATTAAAAGTAGTTTTTGAGATATGAGCGATCAAAGTCGGTGATCGCAATAGGTTTCTAATGAAAGGTGCAAACTAAAAACGCAAAAAAGACTATTTCACTAAAAATCTATCTCCTCTTTTATTTTTTAAGCAATCTTATTCAAATTTTCACAGAAAGTGTATTATTAAAATTAAAAAAGATAGAATGCAGAAATTTTTTCTATTTTGAAAAATAAAATTTTTATTAAAAAAAACTACCTATTTTTTTTTTGTTTTTTATCTTAAATCTTTATTTTTTAATATTTTTAAAATTCCAACATTCAAAGTCTTTGAAACTATAAAAGGAATGTTTCCTGAAAGTTTGAGGTCTCTAGCTCAAAAAATGAAGGAGAAATATTTTTAGTGATTTTTTTTTAATTTCTGAGAGAATTGACCTTGAAAAGTTTGCAGTCCATACTTTTGTATCGGAATTTTTTTATAAAAACTACAATATCTCAAAAGTTAAATAAGATTTTTTAGTTCTATGAAAACTGGCTTGTAGTTTGTACTTTAAGCCTTTATATAAGATCCAATGTTATTTTCAGTAAAAAAAATGTTGGACACCCTATGCCCATAAATGTTTGATGTCTAATTTTCTAGGATAAAAAATACTATAAGTCTGTCTCCTCCTACGATTTTTAGTAGATTAACTAATTAATTAATTAATATAAGTTTTCCTTGCAATATTCATAACAACTTGTATATAAAACTTTTTATTTTATTTTTTCAAATGAGTAAAAAAAAATTTATTGTCTATTAAAAAATAGTTACAATAAAAACATTTTATTGAAGGTGTTTATTAACTTATGAAGTTTAGAATAAAATAGTTAAAGAACAATTGCTTAAAAAAACTGTAGGAGGAGGATTAAGTATATAATTTTTGCGTTCTGTAAGGAATCTGTCAAACTATCCAGTTGTATCCGGGGTCAGAACAAAAGCCAATTTACTACTATTTCAGACAGTTGTACAGTTTTAAATATAAAATCTGAAAGGCTATAATGTAACTCATAAATAAACCAAACTATCTTTTACAAAGCTTTCATCAATTTATTTGACATCTCAATGCAATAACGGCTAATAAGGGCAGAATGTGTTTTTAACAGCCGTTAGTGCATTGAAAATGTCAAATTAATTGATGAAAGCTTTGTAAAAGATAGTTTGGTTTATATTTCACTTGACAGTTATTCATGAGCTATACTATAGCCTTTTTGATTTTATATCTCATAGATTACTTTAAATTTCTAACAACTATAAAAAACAACTGTTAGTTTTGTTGAAAAGAAGAATAACACTAAAAACTATATAAACCTATTACATATGTAAATATACCCTCAATGTTGTTTAATTTTTTAAAGTTCTAAATAGTAGTTTAAAAAAATTTTAAAGATGATGATATTGTAATAATTATGCTGAACTATATATTTTAAGCACTAATGAGCTAATCTTTTGCTGAATTTTTTATCTGGAACCATACTTGTTATACTACACAAAAGATATTTTAATCGATGTTTTTCACCAGCCGTTCACCTCACATATCAGTGCAGGAATTTATTAGGGTCGATAGCTTTCTTGTTTATTTTATTTGTTTCTAAATATACTCAAAATTTCAGCCGGTCACCTGACATACCAATGCAGAAACTTCTTAACGTCGGGTGGCAGCAGAGATGTTGTATTGGACGTTTCCAGCACATCAAGCGAGGAAAGCGACTCTGAAAGTGAAGAAATTGTTGTTAAGAAAAAGTTTGTTTTGTATATAGTTCGTTGTAGTTGATAGTTTAAATTATTTCAAGTTTATTGTTTTAAATTTTAATGCTTAAATCAGTTTGCTTAATTACTTTACTTAAAGTTTTAGATAATAGATCTTAACTTAAAGTAATATAAAAAATGACTTAAAAAGTATGAAAAATGACTTAAAACTTTTTTTGTCAAATAAATGTTTTGTTTATTTTAAACTAAAGCATGTAGTTGATCAAACTGCATCTTTTGCAAATTGAAAGCTCATTCTCATTGCTGGTAGCTTCAACTTTACAAAAAACTAGAGAATAGTTAGTTAAAAAGTTAAAAAACAAGTAAGTTGGTTTTACTCGTATAAATCAAATGTATACAACAAAATAAAAATAACATTTAAAAAAATAATACACAAAAGATATTAACACTTAATTCATTATAAGGTCCAAGAAGAAAAAGAAGAAACATGGGAGCAGCAAGAAGAGCAAAGGCAAGAAGAAGAAGAGGACAAGAAAGAGATCAACATCTAGCAGTGACAGCGAAGAAGAAGAAATTAAAAAGAAGAGGAAGAAGCGAAGAAGGAGGAAGTCATCTTCATCTTCGGATAGTTCGAGTAGCGAGGAGGAGAGGCGAAGGAAGAAGAGGAAGAGGAGAAAGTCATCTTCGGAGGAGTCTTCGTCGAGTGAAGATGAAGATTCGTACGAAGAAGAGAAAAGGAGGAAGCGGGAGAAGAAGAGGAAAAGAAAAAGAAGTTATTCTGATTAAAATTTCAAAATTGTTTCTGAAAATTTTATTATCTTAAGGTTAAAAATGTTTTAATAAAAGTATGTTTTTGATATGCTCGTTTAACTTTTTTTAGAAAGTTTCTAGTTATTTTAAAGCTTGTTGTAAATTGAACTTCGTTTGTTGCACATTTAATAGCAGGTCTTTAGCTCGGTAGCTAGCAAAATTTTAAATTTAAATATGTTTAATAATAACTTAACTATAAACTTTATTTTTACTTTTCGTTCAAATCTTGAGCTTTTATAATTAGTAGATTTAAATGTTATGTGATATATCAGTATTTAAAAAAAAAGTTTAAACTATTTTTAATGTATTATGTTGCTTTATTCAAATGTTTCTTTAGACTAATTGACTTTATATCTAATAACATTCGTTTCTATTTAAATATTTTTTAATAAATTTGATTACCCTGTATAATTTTTATTGTTTACCTCCGTAATTAGTGACAATTTTAAAATATTTTATGATAAAAAAATAAATATAAAATGTGAATGTAAAAACTGAATGCTTTGAAAAAGCTATTCAGACAAATCAATGTTATTAAAATTTAATCAATAATTTACACAAGACACACAATTACAAAAACACTAAATATATTTCAAGCAATTATCTTCAGTAGAGTACAATGCTAACAAATAACAACATTTTACACACTTATATACTAACCAAGTAGTCATAAAATAATCAAGAGATGAATAAAAGACAAAAGCAATTAGTAACAGTTAAAATTAAAAAAAGTCCAATTACGTTATATTGATATACAGTAAAACTAAACGTAAATAAAAACAATCCTTATAAAATGTTACAAAAATAAAGAAAAAGTATAGTCAAAATCTTTTTGCTTACTGAAACAGGTTTCCTTAACAATATACAAATGTCTTCTAATTTAATCAATTAGAAGTATGGTAATCTACCAGAACAGTTGCTGTTGTACAGCAAGTTATATTGGATTAACAACCAGACATCTAAGGAAGAGAATAAAAGAACACATACCAAAATGTGTAGAGAATTTTTGCCTGTCAGATAAGAAAGATGACATACCGGTAAAGGTTTTAAACACATCTAAACGTTCATCTATTTCAGAACATCTAGTTAATAATCCAACTTGTGCAAACAGTTATAGTATAGATAGATTTAAAATTATTAAGTTTTGTAGTAATGTTTTCGATTTGATTAAATTAGAAGCCATTTGTATTTTGTTAAGGAAACCTGTTTTATGTAAGCAAAAAGATTTTGACTATACTTTTTCTTTATTTTCGTAAAATTTTATAAGGTTTTTTTTTTACGTTTAGTTTACTGTAGATCAATTATAACGTGATTGGACTTTTTTAAATTTTAGCTGTTACTAATTGCTTTTGTCTTTTATTAATCTCTTGATTATTTTATGATTACTTTGTTACAATATAAGTGTGTAAAATGATTCAAAAATAATCAAGGTATAACAAATTTTCATTTTAAAACTTTTATGAGAAAAACACAACATTCACTTTTCACAAAACATCTGCCAGCCGAACTCAACTATTAGAGTAGAACAAACATATTTTTTTTTATAACAAGCCATCCATATTAAAATATTTAAATTATAAATTAAAGCTCCTTGTAAAGATACAAACAAATCTTCAAGCAAAAAACGAACAGTATGAGGTAATTTTGTAAGTAGTGGTTTTTTAAGGTTTGAAAAGTTTTTCGGCTGGCTGACCAATTTCAATAAGAACGAAACCCAGATCTCAGTCTACCGAAAGCTTGACCAAACATTTGTGTTAACTTGAGCTTGGCTCACAGCATACAAAGGTCCAGGCTTAAGCTCTGTAGACTTTCGCCGAGGTTTTTTTTATAAGTTTACAAACATTATGATTTTTTTTTATAATTGCTGTAGAAGTTAAAAGTGTTAATAAAAAAAAACTTTCGAAATATATCTTTATATAAAATAAAAATCGAAATAGTTTTTTTTGTTGTTGTTATTATTATTCATTGTTATTGCTTTTTTTTGTTTTTTGTTATTTTTTTTTATTAAGTGCGTAGTGTATAAATGTTACAGTACTTACTTTTATAGTATTATTTATAAAAGTTAAATCAAGTTAAAGGTCAAATTCACTTCTTTATAAAGTAATAAAACTTTCATATTGTTTTTTGTTGTTCAAATATGAACTTCTATCGATTTTACTTTTCAACGTATAAGTTGAAAACTAAAACTTTTTTAGCATAAAATTCAACGTAAAAGTAAATTAACTTTTACAAATCTTATCTTATTTAAAACGCGGTGACTTACTTTTCAGGTATTTTCATGTCTGCTTTTAGTATTGTTTATCTCTTTTTATAAATTAAGTTTTGGTTAAATCTTTTATATATAGAACTGTCATTTACTTCTATTTTATTCTTATGAATTCTAGGCTGAGACAGTATTTTAATTTTTATCTTATTAGATTTTTATAAGTTTTTTAGTACATTATGAATAAAAATTTCTTTTTTAAATACATAAGTTAGCTAGTTTTTGTTAAACTTTTCTTTCTTTTATTAATTTTATTGGATTTTTTATATCTTAAGATTTAAAAGTTTAGATTTTAAATAATTTCAACTTCTTAGCTCGTATAAAACTGTTGAAAGCATGTGGTGTACCACAAGATAACCGAAAGGTTTTTTCGTACAACCGGTCCTTAGACTAAACTTTTTGAGTGGTTTTTTTATAGCAATATATATCGGCATATATTTTTTAAATCGGATCAGTAGAAGCCTATCGATTAATCCCTAGTAGTATTGCTTCTTTTTTTAACCAATATATTTTTTTTACCTGTGAAATTGTGACTTATTTCTTTAATACCTAAATCACTGCTTCGTCTCGCCAGATGCTGCACAACTAGTCACAACTATTAGACACTGATTTTCGCAGGCTAATTTACTTTTTCGAAATTATTTTAAAAATGAGTTTTTATATTGTCTAAGCACAAAAGTTATAACCATTAAAGTAACAAGAAAGTTTACTCCGATCACATGTTTGTTCTAGCATTCTTTTCAATTCATTTGATTAGTACAAAATTTTATAATTTCCTAATGAATTCGGCCCAGATTTTATCCGTAAACCAACACTATGTTTAAAAGAACGTGATTGAAAAAAAGCGTTAAATGTAAATTTATCTTTATTTAACTTCAGAATAAACAACATAAAAAGCAAAACAAAAAAAAAAAAAAAAGCTTGAAGTGTAATTTATCAATAACAGTTTTAGAGTTTTAAATTATGCGTATCTCGATTAAAAACGCTGTTCTGGTTCTAATTTGTAAATGCAGACGATCACTAATTTTTACCTAAAATATACTAAAGTTTCTTTATTTAAATACCAGTAAAATACAGTGATTATCGATTAAAAATTCATTACACTGATGGTTTAAAGTAATTTTTATTTACTTATTTTAAAGTATTAGTATCACTAAGAATAACTTTTCTTCCCCACGCCTTCCCCCCACAGATTATAAATAGTTATATTTAATTTTATCTTTTATAGTCAATACATAGGTTTATATAAGAAAATTTGTTTTGTTTTATGTGCATACGAAGTTATATTTGATCATACAGGACTACTTGTTTATAATTTTTTTTACTATGTTATGTTTAGTTTTTTTAATTTTTGTTAAACGTAATTTGTTTGTTTCTTTTTTCGTGTGTATTGTTTAGGCGGCTCAGGTCCTAATTCCCGAGTCCATCTTCGCACAATAAACTCCAATAATAATCGATTTATTAGACTTTACTTATAAGTGTTAGCTTTATATGACTGAAGAAAATTTACTCTTGGGATGCCATAGACTACAGAGCAGTTTGAGTTAAATACAACTTCAATCGTAAACATCCAGTCGGAAAACATATTCTGAATCATCAAGGCCATCTAGCAAATAGAAATCTTTAGGATAATTGATATCCGCAGCCTTAATTATGCACGGTATAAAGTTATGCTTCTGCTAATAGATATTATGCTAGGGCATAAAATTTAATACGTTTACTATTACAAAAAACTACTTTATTGTTTACTGTGTTGTCTTGGACATGACATTAAACTGTATCCTGGTGTATGACTCGATAACCGAAAGGTTTTTTCGTACACCAGGTCCTAGGACCAAATATTTAAGCGCTATTCTAACCTTATACTTTAGCTAGGTTAGAATAGAAATTCTTGGCAGAAAAAAAAGTTTTTTCTTATAAGATACATAAAAACTTCATAATATTATGGAGAAAGTGTTTGTGTGCTTGTAGCTTTCCAGAAAAATTGACAGTAAAAAAAGCAAAAAGTGTAAAACTTTCTTCATTGTTTTTCAGACGTTTTCTTTTTGGTTCAGCTTAACACTTAAAACATCATCCAGAAATGGGTTTTCAAAAGTGGAAAACATCGTCTTATTAGGGGTGGGTTTAGCTAATAATAAGTTATGATATAAATGGATACTTAAAATAAAGAATGCGATTATTAATAAAATTGTTGCCTATAAGGCGGTGATTATAAAAATTAGTTTGAGAAATCCTGTTTTGGAAGGGCACACCCTGCTAAGGCCATTAAACTTTTTGAGTGTTTGCTACCAACGAAAATTGCACAACCAGATAACCCTTGTTTGAAGACGGCAAATAGCAGTGTTGGACGAAAATTACTGGAGATATTCCCAGGTGCTTGGTGGCCTCAGCTGAATGCTGCCAAAGTAATTAGTATGGCTTCACCTGTAACTTTTGAAAGACTTGTTTGTTTAAATTGTCATTTTTTTAAGTATTTAAGTTAAGATATTTGTAAGCTTACTACAGGAGACTTGAAGTTTAATTAAGTAGTACTTAATGTTTATCTGATAGTTTTTAATTTATACTAAATTTTATAAATTTATAGATAAATCTAAAGTTTTTAATTTTTGACTGACGATTTAGAATCTATTAAAACGCTAGTTAAAGAACTGTGTCAAAAAAATGTAGTACTATAATTAAACTATGCATACATTGAAAAAATTCCTCAAAAAACTTATGTTTAACTTTATCTACTTACAATAACTATAATCTATAAAAAACTAAAGTTATATTTTATGCATTTTTAAATAGTTGAAATAAATTTTTCATCCAAATACTATTTTAATTTAGGATACTTTTATTTAAATAATTTACTTTTTCAAAAGCTTACGCATCTATCAATAGCTAAATTTTCATTATGCGTGTCCTTAAGATATTTTTTTAGCCAGTGAGAAGTATAGCTAAGATAAAAATGTTTTAATTTTTCGGTTTCAATAAAATAAATACACATGATTTTTTTAATTTAAAGGATGAGAAAATTTTTCGAGGTGACTTAATTCTCAACAATCTAAACAATAAATTAAAAAAAAGTTACATAAAGATCAGTACAGCAAACCTTATTAACTATTATACCATAAATTTTTAATCAAACAAATCAATTATATATACAAATACTGTGGATTTTAATAAGTGCAAAAGTTTAGAAACTAAAAAAAAAGAGTGGATAATTTATTTTTTATTTTAAACAAAAGACAGAACTATTGTCAAATGATTATCAAATAATTGTTTGCTATTAACACTCTATTTATCTACATTAACTTTTTCTTTATAGTAACAATATCATATCACAAACAACAAGTAAAAATACATTTTACTTCCAAATCTACCGAAGAGCTTTAATTTAAAAACTCAATTAATTAGTTTATTTATCTATATTGCAAGCTAAAAGAAAAAACAGACGTAAGGCGTTAACAACTTTTGATGAGAAGCTGGCAATTTTTATTAAAAAAAGTTCTTTACGACTTCATAAAGAGAAAAAAAATCCTCCCAGGCAGTACTTTTGAAAAAAATGCTTTAGTAAAAAAACAAATTAAATCGAAAGCAACCAAGTAATTATAAGTTACAAAAAGACATCAGCTTACTCTCAAGAAAAAATAAATAATTGTGAATTTTTGTTATAAGAATTCATAACTTACTTATACCGCGTTAAATATTTTTCGCTAAAAATAATCTCGCGGGCCGATGTCTTGTTTGGCGAGGAGCTACGTTCTCACGAAGTTTAAAGTAATGATTTTACTTAAAACAGTAAAAAAAAACTAACTAAATTCTATTTATTAGAAAAATAGTTTTTAATAGGAATAATAATGAAATTGTTTTTACATTTCTGCACAAGGTAAGTTTAAAGTTTTGTCAACAACTTATCAATAGTTTCATTTATGAATGAGTCTGTTAATGTATTATTATTATAAAATTATATACATAATTTTAAAACTTAAATGTTAGTGCCTTTAATATATAGCAACTCATAAATACCTTAACTTTTACTTAGTAAAATTATAGAGTTTACAAAACTTTTTGTATAAATATTTTTACATATAAAAATAAAAACTGCAGATTATTTTTTATAATAAAAAACGGTTAAACATGCTAAATATGCATGTATATTAATATAATTAAAATGTTCTAGTGTGTTTTAAGAGTTTGTTATACATAGTAAATACTGTTTATAGATTAAACTCTAACACAAATAATGTTTTTTCGTACTAATATAAGTAAATGAAATAGTTTATTTAAAGTATAAACAAAAAACTTATCTTTATGTGGGCGTTTTCGGAAAAATAAGAGAAATATTCTCTCAAATTGTTTATGTTATACTTTTTAGTCTAAACAAAAAGTTTATCAAAGCTTTTTTATAAAATTATGAAAACAGCCTGTACATATTTTTTATAAAAAGTTAAATGAAACTAGCTTACTTTGTTTGTTTATGTGTTTTTAGTTTTTGTTTGTTAAAAAGATCTCAAGCTTCTACAAATGCATCAACTATAAATCATGGAAGGTTTACACATTTTTTTATATCAAGAGTGGCATTACAACAATAAGTTTAAAATCTTTATAAACTCGATTTATGTTATTATAAAATAAAGTTTAAATTGACCAGAAAAAGTAATATTTTAACAGGCTAAATTAAATTTTAAATTATTATAAAAGTTTTTATTTCAAAAAATTTAACATATATCTTTACAATACAAATTTAAATCTAAAAAAAAAGAGTTTTTAATGTTTATATTTTGTCGTAATACTTTAAGGAAAAAACCAGAAAGTGTTCAATTCAACACGAAGCCTACAAAAATCGGTAAAAACTTTACTGTGAAACCAACTTCTAAAAGCACGATCTCAATAGCAAAGCAGGGGAGAAAATTGAAAGTTTTATCAGGTGAAGATGCTCAAGATGTGGAAAAAACGAAAAAGGCCATTTTCAGCTACATATCAGACATGATGGCGCGGGATGTGAGCGATCTGAGAAGAGTCGTTCCTGTGGTTGAAATGAGCACAACTAAGAAGCCAGAACACACCGGTAAAAAAGATGTAGCGACTGCAAAGTCAAAAGTATCAAACGACATAGCTCCAAAAGTAGAAAAAAAGTCGACACCAAAACCGTTTATTGTCGCAAATAACCCAACCAAGTCACATAATGTTAAACGCAACAAGTTCGCATCATCACTTGCTAAAAACGCTGAAAATTCAGACAAAGCAACTATTGTAAAACCAAGAACTACGTTCAAAAGCACGACATCAATGGGAAAACAGGCAGTAAATTTGAAAGTTATATTTAAAGGTGATGCTGAAAACCTAGAAGAAACAAAAAAGTCCTACTTGTCTGACATGATAGCGCGGGATGCGAGCGATCAGGGAAGATTCATTCCCGTCATCCCAAAGAGCACAACCAAGAAGCCGGAAGTGACTACAAAAAGTGCGACTGTGCCGAAGAAAAAAGATGAAAAGACGACAAAAGTTCCTAAGGTGAAGAACGCAACAACTGCCGTAGTGTCGACAAAACTATCTAAAAACACTACTAAATCAACAGTTGTACCTAAAAACAGCACAAATTCGGCTAAAAAGCCACATATAGTTTTACCAGCGTATTTGTACATATAGTAAGTTCTAATTTTAAGTTTAAAAGAAACGTGGTAC
The DNA here is from genome assembly GCF_965202585.1 of Thalia democratica. Taxonomy (NCBI): domain Eukaryota; kingdom Metazoa; phylum Chordata; class Thaliacea; order Salpida; family Salpidae; genus Thalia; species Thalia democratica. The sequence goes on along the minus strand of NC_139170.1, from coordinate 34,367,596 downwards.
AAAAACTAGTTTCTTTAATTTTAATCTTTTTTATAAACAGTGTTTTTAAAAGTAAACTTAATTTTTTAAACGTTAGTGTTAGAAAATTTCAATGTCTTAATTAAAGTCAATTTTCACCTTCAATAACACAAAAACTAAACTATTTATATGATTCAGTTTTTTAAGATGATTTTATTTATAAAAGAAGTATTGCTTTATATGATTAAAAAATGAGCACTGTATTTTTTGTACTGCAAGTATTAATTAAAACTGGAAATGAAATATTTTTAAGCACATTAAAGCTTTCATTAAAAAAAATTAAAGTTAGATGTTATAAAAGTAAAAGTTTTTTGTAAGCTTGCAACAAAGCAATTTAATTCAAGTTCAAACTTTTTTTAAAATTTTCCACCTTTTCAGCAAAAGGGACAACGGTACGATAGTACCTTACGTAATGTGCAGGGCTCTTCCATTCTGCAAATGGTCCGCATGGGGGGATTGTAGGGGTGTAAAGATTAAAAATTGCAAGACGTGCAGGTCCGTGTACTTATAAATATTTTATATAATTTTAAAGCGTTTATTTTCTTTTTTTTTTTAATTCAATACTAAAGATTTTGAAAATAATTAAACTTAAAATAACCTAACTAAGATAAAGCATGTATGTTATGTTTAAAATATATATAAAAAAAAACTTTCATATTTACCTTAAGTTTTTATTTTAGTTATACGAAAAATCTGACTTTTAAAACAGCGAATGGAAATTTTCTATGTTTTTGTCATGTGTGCTAATTCTTGGAGCGCTGATAATTATTGGAAATTTGTGTGTTTTAAGCTATTGTTGGAAAGAAAAAGAAAAATCTTCAACTTATTTGTCCTGCAAGGCCTCACTTGCTTTCACTGATATTCTAACTGGTTTGTTAAAAATAAAAAAATAACTTTTAAATTTGTTTGTAAATTAAAATAATTTAAATAGTTTAAAACAAAACAAAAATTAACTTAAACACATTTATTCTTTCTCAATACATAAAAAACATTTTTACTTATTGAATTGGAATTTTTAGAAATTAATTCTTTTTTAGTTGACTATTATAATTTTTAGATTTTAAACACGTATAGTATATTATTTTAAACTCTACGTGTTGAACAAAATTTTTATTTTTGTTAGAGTCTGGTTTACTGTTTTGAATTTCGCTGAAATAAAAGAAATACTTAAAAAATAGCTAAAACAAAAAAATATATTTAGATATAGTAAAAAATAAAATACAAGGCCTGCTATCAGCCGGGATCGGCTATGCGTAATTGTGCATAGAGAACAAAAATAAAAAGATAATAATAAATTAAAAACCACAGTGATGCAATAAATAAAACAAAAAGATAATAAATAAAAACAAATATGTTTTGAATAAGATAAAATATTATAAACGGAAAGAGACAATTGGATCTTTATCATAATCTCTATAAGCTTGTGAAATTTATTAAGTCACAGTATCTAGTTTCTTCAACATAAAAAAACAAACTCTTCTCAACTTTCTATTTTCTTAGGACTTTTCGTGTTCCTGTTTTTCCTGCCGAACGTCGTGAACTCCTGGAACTCCACAATGTTTCAAACAACAATCCCTATGAACAAGGAGAAAGGTTCGCTCTCCAACTCCATTAAGAGGATTACCTTCCTCATCATATTCCAGTCCAACTTCTACCAGTTGGCAGCCATCGCGGTAGTCAGGTTGCTTGACATCGTGTTTCCATGGAAACGCTTGTCGGAGGGGAAAACCCACGTGATTCTGATCACCGTTTGGTTGCTGGCCATCGTGAGCAGCACCATACCAAGTTTGAAAAATGTTTTGATGTTTTGTAGTTTTTGCTTTAAAACTAAAGACTTGGCTTATATTAACATAATCATTTACAATTATATAATTTAATAGCTTAAAAATTTGTGTGTGAATGTATAAGATCAACGAAAACACTGGCGAAAGTCTACAGAGCCGAGGCCTGGATTTTCGTATGCGGTGAGACATGCTCGAGTTTAACATAAGGGTTGATCATACCAAATCGATCATCAGACCACAAGCCTTCGGTAGACTGAATGTATAAGATGCATTGTTTTTATACTTTTGTTGATTTTCAATGCTGCATAATTTCAAAATTGAACCGTCGTTAAATATAAATTTACATAAATAGACTTTAAATGTTTTATATGACATGTGAACTTTAGTTTTAACTATGCTTAATTTAGTAAATAATGAGGTTAAATAAAAAAAAATCTTCAAAGTTAATTCTTTTCAAATTTAATCCATACATTTTTATCTGTTAATAAAGTTTTTTTAAATTACAACTGTGTTTCAAACTCATCTATATTTTCCATCTTAAATTTTTTTGTTAATATCTTAGTTTGTAAAAACCTAATTTGTTTTTACTCAACATCTTTATTCATTAAATTAATTAAAATATGTTTCTTTGCACTAGTAGTAAAATTTAAATACTTATGTGTTGTATCTTTGTGTTGCAGTTTTTATTAAGTATCTACACAGGTTTTATGATAACTAAACTATATTTTGCTTTATTTTATAAGTGAGAAATTAAAACTTATTAGTTCATTTAACTTCAAAAATGTTTTAGAAAATAATTAAAAGGCAAATTAAGTTTATACCTTCTAAACGCTAATTAAAAAATGACCTTACTCGGTATTGAAGCTAAACTATAATTTTCTAGTTTGGTTTCCAAACGATTTTGAGTTCAACTACACGCCAGATCTGTTTATCACGTGGATAAATATAAAGAACAAGCCCGGAGGTCACACTGGAAAGTTGGAAGGGATGAACTATCCAGCAATATTCTTCTCGTTGTTCATTGTAGTCATTCCTTACATTGTTTCGGTGAGAATATTAGTTAAAGTTTTAAACAGTTTTCAAAACCAAAGTAAAGTAAAATTATTTTTATCAAATAAAAAAGTAGGTTTAACTATAAAAATTTGTGATTATGTTTTTTGTGTATATACTCATTTTTTTTGTATAAAGTACTTACAACAGTTTCAATGTTGTAAGTATTGTAATATGAAAAAGTAAAAAAAACCTTCAAAAATAGTTATATTGATTAACTTTACTTGTTAGCTTTACGTCGTTAAACAGCATCTAAGACGCTGTGAGATTTACAGTTTCTTTAATTTTTTACTAAGACGGTTACACTTAAATTGTGTTTTATTAACGTTTTAAAGTATCTAATACACTTTTAATATTTGGTAGAAGTTCTTAGTATTTTCAAGCAGTTTAAAGATAATTATGCATTATTTTAAAATATTCAGTTAGTGTCATGTGTTGCATTGTTGGTATTTGTGAAAATACAACTGAACAAATCACGAAAGCTCACATCGCAAGTAGAAACTATCAACAAGAAAGAACAGAAAGCAACTATCAGTATTGCTGTGAAAGTTCTTGGGTTTACTATCACAACTTGTAAGAATAGATGTTTCATACTTATAACAACAAAATTAAACTTGATAAAGGTTTTTTAATGTTTCTGTCAGTTATACCTGATGAACGGAGTTGATAGATAACAAAACTTTCAAAGCTAGCATTGTAAAAACATTTTTTTTTGTACAAAAAATCAAAATGTACTAGAGCTTTTTTTTTGTATTGTTTATTTTTGAAATATTTTCGTTCCTAATATTTAATATAAACACTATAAAAAATGTCTAAATCTTGTTATTTTTTTACAAGGTTAAACAAAAATCAGTAACAAAGTACAACTTTTTACAGTACCATTCTTCATAAGAGTAGCGTATGATGCGTGGTTTAAACGACAAAATTGTCGCACTGACGAAGTGTCCCTACCAATTACATTCTACATTTTCTTTTCAAGAAGGTTTGAACATGTTTTAGTAAATGCCAAACAACAGTTTTTATAAACTATAAGTTGAGTATGTGTTAAAATCCTGGTTTCTTGTTTCACTATAAAGTTGTCTATACGCATTATTTCAAAAACTCTCGCAAAGATTAACATTGTAAAAATGCACCTAACAATTTTTTAAAGCAGTTGACATTTTTATACAAGTTGTATTTAAAATTTTAGTCTATTTATTTGAAAATAAAACACAAACAAATAATTAATGTTTCACTTTAGCATTAAAGAAACTATTTTTATACATTTTAAAAGTTTGGTAACTGCTCAACAACGTATAAAATCTATTTTTTTACTGTTTACTTGGTTATTGTTTATTTAAAGTGTAGTTGTACATGCTTTTTTTTTCTTATAGTTCTTTAAAGACATATTTCAAAATACTTTAAGTAAAATAAAGCAGTAATAATAAAATGCATAGATAACATTCATGCTCTAAATAAGTTAATAGAGTAACAGTTAAACTTAAAGACTTATAAATAAACATTACTGTAAAGTGTAAACAGTATACATATTTAGTTTGGTCAACGTTATTGTCTATCTTGCAAACGACGAAAAGTTCCGAAGCTTCATCACGTGCAAAACGAAAACGGCCAAAAAAGTCAGTTTCGGCGCAAACACGGTGCAGTCGTTCGAAACCGACATGACGTCAGTGGTTGATGATGATGACGTCATAAAGGAAAAGACGAAGACCGTCACCAAGGTGAAGAAATTGAAGGTGAAAGAGAACAAGATAAAAGTTGTGGAGGAACAAGTGAAACCGAAAAGTGAAGATGATGTAAAACAGGAAAGTCCCGAACAAGAAGTTGAAACAAGCAAGGAAACAGGTGCAGAAGAAAGTAATCAAACAGAAGAAGCAAGTATTATAGGAGAAACTGGTCAGGTAGAGCAGGATAACCCGGCTTTTGAGGAAGAACAAAAATAAAAAAAACAAAAGCTGCAGTCTTCCTGGCTTATTGACGATTTTACTTTCTCGAATACTTTTATGACAAAAATGTATTCATTTTAAATATATTTCAGTGATTACAAAATGTAACTAATAAAATTCTGCAGAAATATTGTTAGGAATAATTATCTATAATCAAACACAGTTAAGACAAGCCAAATAAAGTTATGTGTTTATATATAGATGTGAATAATTATTAAGTAAATGTTGTTTTGAAAGGTTTTTTGTTTTAATTATATAAAATTTTCTTTTCTATTTATGACAGAAAATTTAAAAAAGACTAAAAAATAGATTCAATACTAAAAAAATTTAGTTGGGTTTTTAAAGTCATGTCATAAAAGTAATAATTTATCAAAGTTATAACATGATTTGTTCTTGGTAAGTTCATGATTATGTAGACTCGTGAGTTTTTGAAGACAGAATAAATTAATAAAGTCACGAAGTTAAAATGTACAGGTAGTGTTTATACTGACATAATTAACAAAGTTTTTTGACTTAGAATAAAAACAAGCATTATAAGAATTGATATGAGCACAAAGTACTATCGAAAGAAAAGTTTTGCAAAAACGCATTTAGTAATAAAAACTTACGAGAGTTAAATAGCTTCATTGATGAAAATGAAACGTATCAATAAGCTTGACAAAAAACAGTTAAAAGGAAGTTAGAGTATAAATAAATCTGTTTTGTTACTTTTAAAATTTTTTAATGTTATTATACATCTGCACTAGTTTTATATTTTTCTAATATTAGTAGAAAACTATGTCGGATAAGCAAAAAAATAAAATTCACTTAAGATTTATAAATATCTTAACTAATTAATTATTTTTAACTTAAGTTTAATTAAATATCTGTAGCCACTATTTCACGCTTGCAACTTCAACAAAGCTGAAAAACCAGTAAAATTGCTTCAGTTGAACAAAATACTTTATTACGTAAAATATTCTCAAGTACTTTTAATATATTTTTTCTTAGTGATTTTCAAGTGCACGGTTTACATAAACATTTTAATACTTAAAAACACAAGTTATCAACTCTAGTTTTTTAGTCATTTAAATTTTTAAAACTTGTAAACTAACAGTTAAAAAATGATAATATAGATTTAAACATACAAATACTAATTGTATAATAAGAATTTTGTAAATATTAAATGAAACCAGACAAGTATGCTTCAGGCAGTATTTTCACGCATTGTTAGTTACAAAAGCTATTAGTGAGTTGGAATTTATTGAAAATACAATTGCTCAAAACACTGCAATTCAAGAGAATTTACAGTAAAAACTACAACATGCAAATTCTGTTTCAAAATTTCACATTTGAATATACGTTTTTTTAAATTGATAACTAGTTTAAAACATCTTATCAATGAATTTATACAAAGTAATTTCATTATTGATTTATTGTAGCTAAAACAAAATTTTCTAAACTTAGCTGAGTAGTTTTGGAATATTTAATACCCTTTGAACAATAGCACTTAATTTTCTGTTAAGTACGCATTTGAAATCCATATTTAAATTATTTTTAAGTATATGTAAGCATTGTATACTTTTATGTAAAATATATATTTCAATCCACACTTTTTTGTATTCAAAAATGCAAGTTAAATGTTTTATGCGATGAACTGTTACAAACTTTGAAACAAATAAACATAATTTAAAAAGTAAATATAGTATGTTTGTTTAACGTTATAAAACAACAGTTACTATAAATGCTCTGCTTTTAAGTATGTGCAACCACGAAAATGGTCTTAAATCTCTAGTATATATATTTAATATTAAGAAACAGTATTTTTTTCAACTAGTATCAATAAATTAATTCGAGCTATAATTTAATACTTTAAAGGTAAATATAATAAGACAAGTAAAATTATTTGTTAACTATTTTTATTTATTAAGATAAAAACTGTTCTTCTATATTAATAAACTTCATTAAAAATAAGTAGTATCTATTTACATAACAAATACAGTTAATTTTTACTACAAAAATACAAGTTATTGTGAGAAAGGCACCGTTTATTGAAAATGAAAAAGAAATCTAAAAACTATTCACTTATTCAAATATTATAATATTAAAAATGAATCTATGTACTAAAGAAAATAGCAGTTTAGTTAACCATTTTTTATTATATAAAGACTATAAAAATCTTTTTAAAGGCCTAAACAAAGTATAATAGGTAACTAATACTTTAAAATCTTGCTCCTTAATGACGAAAATTGAACTTTTAAAAGACACGTAAACAAAAAAAACCATTGTGAATAAAGCTGTATGTAAAAATGAATGCTGACTAATAAACTTTAACGGAAGTAAGGTTATATTTTAAAGCTTTAAAAAAAAACGACTTAGCCATTATTTTTTAATAGTTGAAATAAAACATTTTAGCATTAAAAATATTTAGCTATAGAAAACTCGGTTAAAAAAATCTGGTCTTATTGCACTTGTTATATATATATATTTTTGTTTATTTAGATAATAATTATAAACCAATGTTTTTTTTTTTGCTTCTTCATAAACACAAACTTGAATTGTACTTATATGCTAACAAGTAAAAGCAAAATAAAAACAGAAAGGTGCATTCATCGAAACAGGAAGTGATAAGAGTTTGTATTAAAAAAACAGTTGTAAAAAATTGCTTCAATTCTCATAAACATTTATGTTGTAAAAGAAAATATTTTATACAATATGAGTCGATTATAAAAAAATAACATATTTGAGAAAAAATGTAGAAAGAAAAAGATGACTTTTAAAAATTCATTTAAACATTTCCGTAATTTTAAATGAAATTTAGAAAATATAAACTTGAAAAGCCCCCTTTTATGAAACTAACAACTTACTGGACAGAAGGTCCGGTCTGGGGTGGGTCTTGTCCACTACCACTTCCACCGTTGTTTGATGGTCCAGGCTTGCCTTGGCTGTCAGGGTTGTTTCTGAGCGAGTTGGGGCGGGTGACCATCATGCCAACTGCAAACAACACCCACATGACCATCATCATCAGGAAGAAATTGTCCCCTGTTCCCTCCTGATTCTGCGTTCCTGTTTAGGGGAATTTATTTTGAGCAAAAGGTGTCAAGCTGTAACTGAAATTTTGAAGTTAAAAGTTTTTATAAAAGTCATTTAATATGTACTACATGTTTAAGGTTTATACCATTGTATTGTTTATAATAGAAGTTTTAATGTAACTAGTGAAAATTGCTCCTACACTTTAGGGCTAAAAAAACTTTTTTTAAACATTTTTTGTAATAAAAATCTTTAAAAATAAAACAACGTTAAATTGACTCAAACAATAAGCTATAGGGTTGAAAACATTTTCTGGTGGTTACAACCTGCAGGACTCAAGTCTTGCAATCAAAATTTTTTTTACATTTAAAAAATACAAGTACTGAATTAAAATAAGTTATTGTATTGAAAAAAATGCAGCAAAATTTATTGACTTAATGTGCAATAAAAAAGAAAGAATTTTTTAAGTACTTTATGCATTTCTTTGGGTTATTAAATCAACATATCCTCTAAAATTGTATTAAAAATAACAAATTAGAATTATTTAAAAATATTTTAAGTTCGTTCCGTTTCTGTCTACAACTTTGATTTTATTCATGTAATAGAAACTGACAAAGGTTAATAGAACAATATAAAGAAAATCTCCAAAACTAATCTTTAGCATTATATTGATAAGACAAACCTAAAGATATATAACCAGTACAAAAATCAATTTCTTTATAAGAATTTTGAACATAATAGTTCCAACAAAAAAATTGTCACAGACATCCTATAATATTTTATAATAATTTTTTTATGTTAATATTTAAACAATTTTACTTTATTCGAGATTAAAAAAACAAAAAGTATTTGTGAATTCAGGTAAGAGTGTTCACTGGTTTTTGGCAAATTTTTTCCAGGCTTTCAGAATTTCTTCTAGGTTTTTGCAACCACATCTTTTATTTGTGACAACTTTTAGTAGTAAATTTGTCTTCAATTATAAAAGGTGCTTTTTGATATATTTAAATTATATAAACGATACATTATAACTATTGTCAGGGTCTCCATATGTTTTTAAGAAATCTCTTCCAGTATTTTAAAAGAACTTGTTTTTGGGTCTGATTTTAGTTTAAAATTAAGTTTAAAGTAAAAAAAAAAAGTGTAAATTAGTATAAGAACATTAAAAAACACTGTAAAGGTACTTTAACTATGTTTATTAATAAAATAAAATTGATGATGACAAATTTTTTTATCTATTTGATAAATTTTTTGAGCCATACCGAAATTTCACTACTAAACATGTAAAAATTTTCAAATTCAAGGTTTTTTCAGGATTTCAGATTTAGTGGCTACTCTGTTAAGGTGCTCCTTTTATAATAAATATTGTAAATAAACTTATAGCAAAAGGTATAAAATTTAAGTTGTTATACCTTTTTAAAGTTTTACAATTAAAAATATTATTGCAGCCAAAGGTCAAAAGGCTTACCAAAGTCTTAAACACATACATATACTTTTCAATTACCAAATTAATTATTAGCTAAACACTTTTTCAATCTTCGCTATGATCTTAACAAAACTATTTTATACTTAAGCAGAAAACTTAAAGATTGATACACATGTTATTAATCAAAAGCAAAACAAAATTCCAAAAAAATCAGCTAGATTTAGACTTCAAATTATTAATGTTATGTGTAAAGCTAACAAGGAAAGTAAAACATTAAACAGTTACATGACTTTTTTCTACGGCTAATAATAAAAAAGCAAATAACAAAGCAATCATAAAGTTAAAATATACAACAAACATCTAACCTGGCAACTCAGGAAAGCATTCAACATCATTGCAGTTTTGCTGAGTCTGCCTCAAAATGCTGAGGATCCTCCTCATAATCATCTGAGGACTGAAGACACATTCACAAGGATCAAACTCATCCGCCATATTAGCAAAATTACTTACTACTGTGCTGTTATTAATTAATCTATGATTGAAAAACTATGTTAGTCACTATTCTAAAAGTTTTTTTTACTTAAATAACATTTAGGAAGTTTAAATTTAAAATTTAAAGTAAATGGCTTTTTTTGTACTGCAATTGATAATAGCTTATTAAATTTAACTGAGACAGTGCAACTTTTTTGTATAGTAAGTAGTCTTATTGATTTAATAAGACTAAACTGTTATTCTTTAAAATTATTTTTACATGTTGTAACACAAAACACAGGATTTCCACTGTTTGAGTCAAAAAATATCCCATGTTATCCTGATTTATTTAAATCCATCAAAAATATCTTTTGCCTCTGTAGCAAACAAGGTGTCACTTTTGCACTGAAGTAACTTTGCACATATTCAACCTAACCCTGAACTTAACCCTAACCTTGTGTAAAAGTGACACTTGTGTAAAAAAAGTCAATGAGAAAAAGTGATACTCCTAAATTGACAACTTGTGCAAAAGTGACCCTTCAAGTTCAAAATGTTTTTAATTTTCCAAAAAGAGACTAATATATTTGAACTTTTTTATTTGAAAATATAACTAAAATTTTTACGTTCTATAAAAAGTGTATTTTAGTATATAAAAGAGGTAGTGTCTATTTTCTTTAAACAAATATTCTAATCCCTTATACGCTTAAATTTTCAAACATAGTTTTTTCACTTTAACTAAAAGGCATAGTGAAATTATAATAATAACAACTTTATTTTCAGGATGAGAAAAAACTACATTTATTAATTTTTTGTATCATATTAAACTATAATAAAAAAAAACACCTTATTACTTTGTACTGGATTAAAAAAAATTATGTTCTTTATTTTGGGGTCAGTAGCCTTTTATAAGCAACAGACAATTTTTTGTAGCAAAAGTTGGTCATGGGCTGCACTATAATATAGCAAAAAATCTTCGGCGGGCATTAAAAAAAGTGTAGTAATCAATAAAAACTACTAGAAACTAGTGAATTTTTCAAAAATTTGAGAAATTTGGCCTTGAAAATTATTTTTTTTACAAAATTAGTTATATCTCAAAAGTTAATTGTTACCTTTTATTCAAAAAATATCTTATAGTATATACTCTAAGTTTTCAAATAAGAGCTTATATTAATTTTTGTATAAAAATGTTGGATTCCTCTATGCCTTTAACATAAATAAGAGTAGATAACATTTTTTCAAGTTGATGGGCTAAATTTACCAGAAAAAGTCTTATGCCCAAATTCTTTAAAAACTTTTATTAGCCTTCTACATTTGAAAAAATTACTTCAAAAATGAAAAAAAAGCTTGAAATAAAAATTGTAAACAAATAATCTTTTTATAACCCCTACTGTGAACTAAAAATCAACTTAAGCACACATTTTTAAACATTTGTTTTAAAAATTCAAATATATTTCAGTAGCACAACTTATTCTCAAGTTAAAAAACCTACACATGGTGTATCTACCAAACACCTAGCTTAATAAATAAAATTAAGTTAGATATAATCAGATTAAGTTTAGATTAACAAGTATAATTATTGTTTAATATTATGATTCTAATATTTAAGATCATTTAGAAATAGAGAAACATTTGAAAAACTAGCTTAAACTAGCTTGAAAGTAAACCTAATTGGTTAAAATATAAAAAAATTTAAAAGTTTTGATTACTAGTCATACTTTAATTGCATAATTTTTACAAAGCATTCAAACTCAATATTTAGTTGTTATTTAGATTTTAACTGATGGTAAACAAAAAACATTACTACCATTACCTGAATCTAAAGCTTGTTATAACCATTATATCTTTTTAAAACCAAAGTTGTTTTACAAGTTTTAGATTTAGACTAATGTGAGTGTATAGTTTATAATTGAAAATATTACTTTACCTTTACTTAGCACAGTTTATTATATATTTTTCTAGTGCCTAATTCATATGAAAATGGATAAAAAGTTTTTGCTTCAAGTTTAAGCCTAATTTAATTTACTCTTTTCGTGCCTTTTCCTTACTTCTCATATTTTTTTACAACTTAAAAAACAAACTGACAAGGTCATAGACCAAAGTATTGTTTTCTTAAATAAATCTTATAAAAAATAAGTTTGTTAGTAATAAATTTTTTTATACTTCTTAGAACACAGTTTTAACTAGTACTTAATCCTAAATTGTGTCAAAGAAAAGGAAGTGGAAGAATAGTTTTATGCAGTTTGATTTTGTTTAAGAAAACAACTGAAAGCCTGCAAAAACTGCTATGCATTTATGCTATGCTCATATTGAATTTTCAAACGCCATCTAAGTTGTGAGAACACTTTAACAACCAATATGGTGGAGCAGATGTTCCAGGTCATGATGTTGAATCATTGAAAGCATAAAGGATCTGCTTTGAATCACAAGGAACACTTCCAAAGTTGGGTTTGTATCTGCTAACGAACAAGATTTAGTACTCTTTGGTCATCAAAACAAAATCTAGAAATTGCTTCAACAAAGGGAGACATGTTAATTGCTATCAGCAACAAAGTGCCACGTTTTGAGAAAAATCTTGTGCAATAAACAGGAACAAAAGATTCATTAAATATAAAGTGGATTTAAAATTGAATTCCTAACTTTTCAAAATAATATTGCTAAAATAGAAATTTTATATTTTATTAAATACCTTATGATGTGTCTGCCAAACGAGTGTCATTAGGGTTTTTTCATTAAAGATATAGGATTAGTACCTTATTTTCGCTCACGCTAGTAAAGAAAAAATAGTTTAAAAAAAGATTTGTTTTATTTTGTTTGATAAAACAAAATTTAAATTAAAAAAATTTTAAAGATAGGGCAGGTAGAATAACAAGTCATGAGCTCAAAACTCACTATCTTGACCTTTAAAAAACGTTTATGTTGCAGAGGGGAGAGTGAGTTCTGATGTTTTCTACCTTAAAAAAAATAAAAATAAATAAAGTTTGTTTGAACACATTTTGTTTTATTTTAGTCTTCATATATTTATTTTTTGTTAATATAGTACACTATCAAAAAAATTGTGGTACAAGTCTTCATCGTTCTATTTAAAATTACCCTTAAAAAATCATGAGAGTTACTTTGGATTAAATAGCTTTTCTTGCAATTTTTTAAACATGTCTAAACTTTAGATTCAATTATCTTTATTATATCTTAAGCTAACTTTTATCTTTTAATTCTAAAGAACTCTTCTTTGCCTTTAATTTAAAAAATCCATTGGATTGGGGTTTGAATTAGTAGTGGGGCCCCTTTAAAAAATAAATGTTATTTTTAGTTTTTTGATGGAAGTTTTTTTTTTCCTTAAGACTTTTTTTAAGGATATCCCCATTTATAATTAAAAAAAATATTCAAATTTATTATGGCTTTACTACAAATATATAATATTTTTCAGATAATTTTTATTTTGAATATGTTTTCTAACTAAGGTTTATATTAAAGAAATATAAATTTTTGAACTTTTATTCTATTTATGACCTATGCAAGTTTTACATAAATTTATACAATTAGAGGGATTTCTGGATCAAATGCTATGAATTTATGTAAAACTTGCTGATTTTATATATATTAGTTTGGACATTTTTTAAAAATTACAAAAAAAGCTATTCGAGCCAAAGTAACCCTCATAAAAAAATCATTGCATGTATTGCAAGGGATGCAAGAACAAATTTAAATATTTTAGGGGTGTGGGGGGCTTAAAAAATTCAGAACTAGACAGTAGTTGTTAAAATTCCTTTAACCTGTGAACTATTTGTTTACTTTAAACTGATACTCTAAACCAGCTCAACAAACAACCACACTAAATGAGAGTTTAATGAATTATTTTACTTAAACACAACTTTGTTATATTTTTGAATATCTGGAATAATAGCTTATTTAAAAAGTATTACCCCCAGAAAACGTTTGTTGTTGCAAGGGGTAGAGTTTGAGACTGATGTTTTTTAACCATAAAAAAAAAGTATTGAAATAAACAAATAACATTATAATGCTTCTTCAAACTAGGGCTGTAAAATACTAATTAATTAAAGATACTAAAATTTAATTGTAGTAAAAAACTTCTTTCCTATTAGATAGATAAAGTAAATTAATGCATTGTTATTATTAACCAAGCAACAATATCTTCAAGTCAACAAAAACAAATATTATTTTATAAAATTCTTCAGTTAATTATAGCAGGGACATTTACCTAACTTAAAAACGCCTTTGGGTGTAAAAGACACATAGCCTTTTATTTTATTAAACAAGGTATTTAGGCTTATATAATGGCTTAAGGGAGCATAATTTATTGCACACAAACATATTTAATTATTTTATTAAAGGTTATACATAAGAAAGACTTTGTAATTAAAAAATAATGATTTTAACATCAATTGTCTAGAACAGGGGTCGTCAAACTGCGGGCCGCAGAGCGAATTTTATATGCAAATTTTGCCGCAATTTAAGACTTTGAAAGTTGAACTACACATTTTGGGAATTAAAATTAAAAGCTAAATAGAAGGTTTCGGGTAAAATTTCACGAATAATTCGAAACTTAAACTAAATAATTTTGTTACTTTAAAATTGCTGTAAAATTATAACTGCTGCACGCAAATATTTTGTTAACAAAGTATTGCTTGCGACCACCTAATGCCTGTAATGTAATAAACGTAAGTAACTTTGTAAAATAATTAAGTTTTGTTCATAAAACAGACAAAAAAATCAAACTACACATTTAATTTATTGTTTGCAAAAAAAAATTAAATTAATTTTATTCGGATTTAACTATTTAAAATAGTTTTATTAATTTAGCACATATTTTAAAAATTACAGCGGCCTTCGATGACATTATTCGTACAAATTAACCATGCGTAAAATTAGTAAGTTTTTTATGAAAGGATGGTGTGAGTTTTACCTTTCTGAGTTGTACTTAGTAGACACAAATTCACTAAAAAAAAATTCTTTTAAGCTCAAAATGAAAATAATAAATTTTAAAATAAAAACATAAAATATTTTTAAACACAATATAACAAAATTATGAACTAAGAAAAAATATTTGCTTATGATTTATATTGTTGTTTAATTTTTTACCTATAAGTTGTTTATAAAAGCGAATGACATTTCTGTGCTGTTATTCTTAAAAATAAAAATAAACTTTTAAAAGTTCCTGTAAAAATTCATACTGAGTTAAAGAAATTAAACTAGAGTCAATGTAACTTAAACTAAATCATAAGCATTAAGGTAGTATTTTTATAACTTTGTTTTAAACTAATTTTTATGATAGTTAGTTCAATTTTTTTAAAGCTAGTTACATTTTAAAACTTTTTATTAGCTTGTTTTTAATAGTGTAAACATTTTATTCTATAATATTTTGTTTTATCATTTTTTAAGTTTAAGAACTTAAAAAGACAAACATATTTAATATCATGCTGACAAGTTTAACAAATGTAGTAAAACTATAAAAAATCTTAATAAATTTTAGCATGTCCAATAAACTACACCTACAGTTTATGTTTTATTTTAACTTTTTTGTGAGAGAGAAATTTTTTAATGTTAACAATTGCTTAATAGTTTTAAAGTTTAAATATATCTATTATTAAAATAAAATCAATCAAGTTAAACTCATATGTCATGTATACAACGTTTAAGCTTAACCAACTAAAAAGTTACAAAATGATGTATACTAAACACAACTTTTTTTTTAATGTTCAGGTCAAAGCTAAGTTGTTTCTAATGCATTGTAAATTAAAAGTAACAAACGTATTTTAAAAAAGGTTCTAAATTAAATTGATCAATTTATTGCCTACACTAAAGAGTAAAGAAAAAAAATTTGAATATAATTTAAATGTTTTTTCTCTTTTAATGTTAAAAATAAAATTAATAAAGTAGTCAAAAAACAATTAATAAAATATTTTTAGAAAAATGGCTAACAAACTAGCACATTAATTTTTTAATTAACATGTGAATTTTAATTCAAATTGTCTTACTTAAAAATAACTTTCAAATTTTTGTGTAGTAGTTATGTTTCTTATGACTGTATAATGTAGTTTAGTTATTGATTGTTAAACTACTTTTAATGAATATAAGGTTAGTTTAAGTTAAAAACATAAAGAAACGGTTTTAGTTTACTATATCTTCACAAAATCTGTATTTACAGCCTAAAATTTTAAACAACAGTTTGAAAATATTTCTAGTGAATTTTAAGTACACTTTTTAAATTAAAAATTAGTGCAGTTTAATGTTTCAATTTATTATTTTTTATTTATATAAATTTTAAAACTTTATTCTTTTTTGTATATAATATGTAGACTTAAATTAGACTTAATTTTTTAGATATAAATTTTTTAAAAAATTTACTACCGAAATTCACAGTTATTATCAGTTAAAAATGCTGCTAATTTTTTCAAAGTTTGCAAAAAGGAACCTATCAAGAAATATAGTCAGGTTGAAATAAATTAAAATAATTTGTGCACCTTTGAAACCAACAATAGCTTCATTACCCTTCTGCTATTCAAATGACAAAAACCTAAACGATGAACTAGATGAAGAAGTAATTGAAACAAAAGACTCGAGTTTGTGGAAACTTTTTTCATTGGACAACTCATCTTTTTCTACAGAATCCACAAACAAGTCTCTATATGATAATTCAGAGAAATCTAGGTATGGAACTTTTTTTGAAAAAGTTAAGTCTTGCTGTACAGAATCTGGGGAACATGGAATGATGGAAACAATAAGCGTTTACACATTTACTTTAGGAGTTTTGCTCATTTTGCTTGCTGGAGATGTCAGGGAAAAGAATAAAGTTCACAAGTTTGTATTGAGCGTTTCAGTTTGCATCACTTTGTTTGGTGGTTTTCTTTTTGCTTTTGCAAAAAAATATCCCTGTGACGAAAAGTAGCAAAAATGCTTTTGCTAATAAGAACTGTTTAAAAAACTGTTTGACATATATATTTAAAAGTAAATTTTGTTCAATAGCACTTCTTTAAAATACAACTTAAAGTTTCAAAATTTCTCATGAATGTTCAAAAAACTAAAAAATAAATTAACTTTTCAGGTTTCCATGTAGTTTACTTAATTAATTGTTATGCGCTAAAAACTAATTTTTTCAGACATAATTTTAACCCAATGAAGGCCTTCAATCTGCTTAAAAAACTGCCAATTGCATTAAAGTTTTGAAAGTATAAACGCAGACGGTGTGCGAAAAATACAAAAAGTAGCAATTCCTGCAACACATGTCTTGACAATCTGGCCGTTCATCCAACAAAACAAAGAAAACCAGAATCGCGAACAGATTGAAAGGGAAAACATTTTGAGGTCAGCTTCAAACGACAGCGTAATCAGGTCGCCTTAAACACTTCAGCTAATTTTTAAGTTTAGTTTTATACATTTGTAATTTTGTATTTTATTTTTGTATTTTTGTTGTTATATAAACGCAATCAAGTCATTTTTAACTATTTTGATTTTAAACATTTTTAAATTCTATAAATAATAGTTTATTAAAACAAACAGGTTGTTCAAATATGAAGACGGCTTTTTGAAAAAAAAATGGCTTCAGCTCCCCTTTGCTGGTTCACCATGGGCCTACTCCTGTGGCGCCATGCCAACAGACACAATGACGTAATAAATGGAGAAGACTTGAGGAAGATTTACGGGTGGCACCAGGAGTTGGGCAGCATCAGGAGACCTGACGTCAAGTTTCGGCCAGGGTACGTGGAAAACAAGGGGCTTTATTGGAGGTTGGTGTAATGTTATACAACTGTAGTGTTATTTTTGCATACTACGTAAAGTGTTCGATGAAATTAACAGAAAGAGTTATCTTTATAGTTGTTGGTGTGAATGTGTTAACAGCTTTTTACTTTTGATATAAAGAAAATCATGAGTTTTATTGCAGGCCTGTTATTTTTTCAGGTTAGTCAATTTCTTGATAAACAGGATATAGTAAAGTTGTTTTTCCATGTTAAGCGTAATGTCTCATTCCGTGTTTTCCGTATATTTTTAATATTTCATTGTTAACTGATTATCTCTTTTTTGAGTGAAATATTGTTTTTAGAATAGAATCTTAAAATGTTTTATTCAGAATTTTGAAATCACAATATAAATTTGTTAAAAAATTCAAGTACATACTAGAAATAATAAACATTTCAAGTTTTTATAAGCTTTTTTGCACGACAATCATTCCAAAATAAGGGAACATTTAAGTCACTTTATTGACTTGAAAATTTCAAAACCCAATAATTTCTTTGTTCGTTGGTTTCAAAGTATACATTGTACAGAGTTAAAGAATTAAATGCTAGTGCTAGAATGAAATATACATTTTTAGTTTGCATCTTTATAATATCATATTTTGTATTTGTTTTACAAAACATTGTTTTTTAAAGGTTTTTGGAAAATATCTCAATTGGAATGATGGCTTCTAGTTGGAGCATTGTTATGTTTCTAAAAGAAATGAAAGATGAATAAAAAATTGTGTGCTTCAAAAAGATAAACTAGGGAAAAGTTCTTAAAGCTTCCAGTAAATAACTTCCAACATGTTTGCTATAAAGCTTTTCATATCTATTAAACTACAATTTTAAATTTCCGTTTTTTGTAATTAAAAATAAGTTTAATGAAACTTAAAATACGAATTGTTTTTATTTTAGTTTTTGGTGTATAGCGTCGAAACAGCTCATTTAGATAAATTCATTTTATCATAAAGTGTGTAAATAAACAGATAAACATATTTAAAGTCTTACCAGATTTTAAATTATAGCAACTAAATTTCGATTACAGTTATAACTTAAAAAACTAAAAGGGTTAATTTTGTTACAATGATAACATAATAAAAAGAGTACTAGATAACATAGATTAACCTTATTTTAAGTGCCTGAGATGTTTTAAGAAAAGGTTTAAATTTTTTAGATTTTATATGATTAGAGTTTCAAATAAGTAATTAAAACGTTACTACTGGTACAATGATTCTAAAATTTTTTTGAAATCTCAAAATTAACCTTTACTGGTTAAAATAACAAGTGCTTAGTTTAATATTTAAACTATTTTTGATAATTAAGTTTTTATAAAAAAGACTTCGAATAAATTTTACTTCTTTCTGCACTTTAAAATTTATGAACTTGCTAAAAGTTAAAAGTTTAAAAATTGTTTTGTTACATAAACAAGCAGTTTTTTATTTAATTTATCATTTACTTATAAGTTTTATACCTTAAAAATATAATCTTACCAACTGAGTTTATCAATAAAATAAGTTTTATAAGCATTAATTACAAAATAGTATAAAACAATGTTTCTTTGTCATTGTAGTTTTCTAAATGAGTTTTATAGATGTTTTATTGTAAATCTCATAGCTAGATCATGAAAGTAAATAGATATTAATAACATAGAATGTACTCTTACTTGGCCATAACAAATTGGATTTACTGCGTTTTTTTATTAACTACCAGATAAATTTTTAGACTTTAAACTTTCAAACAGTTTAGATTTTAATGGATCAAAAATGGATCATACAGTTGATTAAGTATATTCGAAGCCGACTAAAAATATCTAAATATAATTGTTATCACTAACATTAGTAACTTAGCTTATTTAGTTTATCATTTTTGGTTATTCAGTATTTATTATCTTTATCCAGATTCAGGTAATTGTACAACTTTTAGAATACGTTTTTCAATATGAAATATGTTTGCAAACTTTTAGTTTTTATTGCTTGTACAAAATTCCAACATGACAACATTTAAACCCATTTAAATACAAAATTCCTAAATATTTTAAGATTTCAACGAGGAAAAAAGAGAAAAAATAGAAAGACTTTCAGTCAACCATTTCACTTCAAGAAAATATTCAATAAAAATTTCGGTCTAATCTAAACATTTGCGTATAAAATATTGTTATTGAAAATCGTATTGAAAACGATCAAAGAAAACACCCACGAAAGTTCAAAAAGTGAAAATTCGTGGTAAAAGATGATAAACTGTTTGTAGATTGGCGCCTGCAGGCTTTTCGGTTGTGACTGACTGATGAGTTCTAATACGAACAAAACCCGGATTTCAGTCTACCGAAGGCTTGTGGTTTGATGATCAAATTGGTATGATCAAACTTTGAAGAACTAGTGTAGACATAACTTTACTAATTTTCTCTGTACTAATTTATTAGTAGTTTTAATGTGCTGTAAATTAAAAGAGACGTGTTGTTCAAAAATAAGTTTAATATTTTTAAGTATTTTTTTTATATATTTTTAAAAGAAAGAAAGCGACATATCGACTCGATTTCTAACAAAAAAAGATATTATACTGAAGAAGTTGACAATATCTTTTAAAAATAGTTTTGCTGCATATAACAAATAAAACTTAACAATTAATGTCAGAAGTTTAAATAACATTTTTTTAAAGTGTTTTTGAATGATTTAAGTGAAAGTTTGAATACAGTTGGAATGCTAATACTTTTTAAATAATTACACCATAGCTGAAAATAGCAGCACAAGTTTTAGCAATCCAAAAAAAACTTTCAAACAACAATAAATAAAATTCTTGTAACAAACAAAAGTATTAAAGCTCTTGCACGTCTCTCAGGTTGAGGCGACCCACGGGCGTGTGCGACATCGGCGACTCGGGTCTAAGGCACCAGTTGTCCGCCTCGATGTCCACAAACATCGGGTCGACGCCGTACACGGAACCCTCGTCCCGTTCCCCGTTGGAAGACCACTCCTCGTAGCTCCTGCCTTTCGGGAAGAACGTCCTCCGCTGCTCCTCGTCGAAGCCGTTCTCGAAGTAGTACAGGTTGTTTCGGAAGATCGGCTCCCGGTCCGTCCAGGAGTCAAACTGCTTCCACATCCTGGTTTTGGCGTACATGACGAAGAAGACGTTGCCGTCCACCGTGAATTGCTGATGAAATTGATTGATTAAAAAAAGGTTTGCGTTGAAAACTGTTTCGGAAGTTGTAAGTTACAAAGCGATGAGTAGCAATTCAATAAACTGAAAACAGCTATTTTATGTTAAAAGCTTGTCAAAATTTATAATTTTATTAAAAATTAAAAGCCGTCGTCTATAATACAACAAAAAAACAAACAAATAAAAATAAATCTAAAAGTAACTACAGACAAAGAACATAAAAAAATCTGCAATTCACACTGCATAGTTACACACTTACCTGCTCAGGCATGGTTCCGTCGGGCAAGCTGACAACGGGGTTGCAAGTTCCGATGATCCTCTTGGGGCCGACGTCCGTGAAAACGTTGCTCTTCGCCAAGTTTCTCTGGCCGCAGTGGAACACCACTCCCGCGTCGCTCAAGTTGTACAGCCAGTTTTCTTCAACTGCGAGATTATTGATCGATTTATATGAAGCTATATGAAACTTTTGAAATTAAGCAGGTCACTTTAAGGCTTTTATTCTGCCAAGGCAACTAATTTTTACTTGAGATCTATTATGAAACGTATTTTAAGGTTTAAAGACTGAAGAGTTTGACGTTTTATAGTTTTGATGTTTACTTTTATTGTATTTAGTTTTGCAAATAACGTTTTCCCTAAGAAAAAAAAGTGTAACTATGTTACATGTTTTAAACAGATCCAACAAGTTATAGAAGGCAAAACGTTTCAAGCCTTTCTGTTGCAGTAAATGGTAATTAAAAATAATACTAAATTAAATACAAATATGTTTACTATATACACAAAATAGAGTAAAAATCTTTTATACATCAACTTTTGCAAAATATGTTATTCTATAATAAACAAGTTAATTAAGCAACATATCTAAAAATAAAAGATTTTAATAAAATATTAAACTATATAAAAAAATAAAAAAAAGTATAATTATAATATTAATACTATATACCGATCAATGCAGAAGATGCGGTGTCCCCGTAGACTCCTGATCCGCCGTAGAGATAAGGTCTTCCCGTGTTAATCACGTTGTTTTTTATCAGTGCATGCAAATTGCATATCGACATGTCCTGAACAAAAAAAAAGTATCGTTATATTCAGTTATTCTTGTCACAGCTCTTATGCTTTTTTCATTTTTTGTAAAAAAAAATTGATATTTTATGTTTACTTTAGTGATATGCTTTAAATATTTGATTTTTTGTTTTGAATTTAATGTTAAAAAATCTGGTGTTTTTAAAATTTGGTCACGGTTGAAAATAAAGTATTTTGAGCATGTTGACATGTCCTGAATAAAAATTAAACAAATTTAAACAATTGTTTTCAGATTTTGGTTGGCAAACTTTATATTTCGTGTATAATGGAGAAAAACATCGGCAAAAGTCTGCCGAGCAGAAGCCTGGAAGTTCTTATGCCGTGAGACAAAGCTCAAGTTTAACAAAAGGGTTGATTAAAAAATGTTCTGGTAGAAAAGACGAAACCGGTCTCAGTCTACCGAAGCTTGTGGTCGACTCTTTTGTTAAACTCGTGTATAATTAGTGTTTTTTTGCAACTAAAAATTAACTTAACTTAGTATTTATATCCTAAAACATAATATTTTCTTTTTAGTTTTGCCTTTAAGTATTAAAAAAGCAAATGCTTAAATGCACAAGCACAATTAGATAACAAAACAAAAAGTGTTTTAAGCTTTCGAAACACTTTCAAACAAACCTGTTTATCCTTGCAATCTGCTATGTTGGTTGACAGATAAATTCCGCCAAAATCGTTCAATATTTCCATTCCGTAGTTGTACACGTGGTTGTGGTGCACATGAAACACGTGCTCTCCACTTTCAACGTAATCTGTATGAAACGCCTTCTGCCACCCAACCTACAAGCACAGTAAAAAAAACATAAATTTATATTTAGTTAACGTATAAAAATATTTATCAATACCTTTTTGTCAAGATTTAACAACCACACGTCTAAATTTAACTTTTTTTTACTAGTAAAAAAGTGCACAATTGCACACTAAAGTGTTTTTTACGTTGGTCAGTAAAAAAATTTTTGTGCAAAAGTTTTAGAACGAAGTTTTGCTATCCTACCGGTTAGAACATTGAATACTGTTTAAGTGTTTTAACAAATAAAAAAAGTACTTTAAAACTAAATATTTAGCAAATTTCAAAATACACATCGTATTGACGTGAGTTTTGAGAATGCAAAGTTTTACCTCTTAGCGCAGTGATTTAGTAGATATGCTGCAGTATCTGTCACACTCAGAATTTATTTACTCTGGACATTAAGTTGTCATTAAATTGTAATATTCATATGTGGCCTTTAGTTTTACGGACAAAGACTAAAGGTAAACAGAAAACCTTTAATTGTTAAAGAGTATAGTACTTGAAAATAGTAAACAGGCTGACACAGTTTTATAAATCAACTATAGTAAGTTTTGTGTATAAAGTTTAATGTTAAAGTAAATTGTTCTTTTCGTATGCTTAGTAAACGCAGCCTTTCTATTGAAAACATTAATTAATAGTTTTTTTCATTATTTTAAAAAATATCCTTAAGTTTTTCAATGGTCAGGGATAATTAATGATATATTTTATTAAAAAAAAGCTTAATAATTTTAAGATTGTAAAAGATTAAAGTATTGAAGTTCTTAAAGTAAATAAACTAGTATAAATTTTTAGTTGTGTCCTACTAGTTGTGATAGAAATATAAATCTTTATAAAACATACAACCTTTATACTTTTATACTAGTACAAAAATTATAGATATACTAGCCAGCTCTATGCAAAGTTGTAAGCAGAACTTAGTTCAAGTGAAACGCCCACTTAACTTGAGCAATGTAAAAGCTCACCAGAACCGCTTCTAAGCTATTTTTTTCGAGTTTATACAGCTCGTTGAGTTACTTATTCTTTTTTTTTTATTTCAACAAATCCTGTTTCAATAGTATAAACCTTTGCGCATCTTATTACTTATAAATGGTTTTTATATTAAGCTAAAAGTATTAAGGATGTTTGTTTTACAAGTGGTTATACTTCTAAAAAAATTAGTAGATAAAAGCTAGAAATATTTTGTTTGTTTGTTTGTTTATCTTAAGATTTTCAGTGGTTTTGTTTGTTAATTTTTTTAGTTATAAATCTACAAAATAATTTTTGCAATAAACTATAATGTTAGTAAAAGCTATCTTTTGAAAAACTTATATACATTCTTAGTTAATTTTAAAACTATACTAAAGTTAATAAGAAAAACTGGCATGATCACAAACATTAACATTAAAATGTTTTATGTAAAACGCGTATTTTTTTTCCAAAAGCACACAAACCCGAATTCCAGCGTAGGAAACTTTTTGAACACTGTTCCATGACACTGTGATGTTTTTCGCTCCTCTTACGTGGATACAGCTGGGCTGTTAAACATAAATGGTAATTAACTAATTTGTAAAAACTAATAATAAGTGTTCAGCAATTTATCACTATAATACTCTCTGAAAAACGTTAATGCATAAAAAATCCAAGTTGTAAACTTTTAACCGAGTATTTTGTGAAATAACTTACTTTTTTTATATACATTTATTTGTTTTTATATTGTATTATTTATTTTACTTGAAACATGTTGATGACCCCACACCCTCTCATTGTGTTCTCCTTCACCAAAACGTTTTTGGTCGCAAGCTGGCTGTCGGGCTGGTTGTTGTAGTCCACTGCTATCCCGATGTAACCGATGTCTTTGAAGTCGTTGTTCGAAATCTTAAATATTTTCAACATTGGTAAACATTTAAGTGCAAAAAATACAAAATACTGGCGCACTGTAGTTGGGAATTATCATAACTTTGTAAGTTGTTACAGCTGCGTTACTTTTAATCACTTACGTCAATTTAACTTTGTAATGTGTCATACCAAATTTTTTTAATGCATCTCAAAAATCGAATTTAATTAGGTTTTAAATAAAAATTTTACGGATAATTAAAAATACTTCATCAAGCAAAGATGCGCCTGGCGAAAAGCACTTCTGTTCGGTAAGTTCGAGTCAAAACAAAACATTGACTGAGAACGAACGTTTATGAACTTGGTGCGCTGAGTGTAGATGGCGTTGTAGCCCATGTGGTGGAACCGACAGTTGGTGACGCTCACGTGAGAGCAACCGTCGAACAGCAGGGGCGCTTTCGTCTGGCTGTAGCCATGGAAACCCAGGTTGTCGGTGTACTTGAACTGAATTCCGTTGAAAGCCACGTTGATTGCGTTCTTTACTGTTTGTGAGAATTTTTTGAATAAATTAATGATAAAATGAACCGTTTACTTTTTGTTTTAGGGACATTTGTTAAAACCAATGATTTGGAATCAAGGAGATGTTACAAATAAAATGTTTCTGTAAGGGTTTCAAAACTCACCGACAAAAATTTTGTCTCTTTTGCCAACGTAAACGTCTTCAAACAGGTTTAACTCAATGCGCGGCAGTGCAAATGACAATTCCGATTGTCTTTCGTTGATCGGCTTACAATAGAACTCGCCCGGGGCATCCAACTCTGCACACAACAACATAAGTGGTCAAAATCATGTTTAAACAACTGAAAAACAAAGAAAACTCACCGCTTTCGACGTTTTCAACGACGTATCTGTACCCAGACGAGAAAGGGTGGCTCCCCACAGCCTTTCTGAGGGGCTTCTTGAACAGGACCTTGTTTTTTGCCGGGTTGATACTGTCGATGGTGACCCTTTCGGCGGTCCAGGCGTGGAACACAACCAAGTCCACGCCCTGTCCGGACTTGATGGACGGCGTCCAGTCCGCGCTCATGTCCCCTTGTTTGTAGACGAAACCCATTTTGTTTGCGTCATCACATTCCTAAAGTAAAAGCTTTCAATAGTTTGTTTGCACAAAAAAAATTCTGTTTAAACATTGAGTAGAGAAAATACAAAAACAGCATTGATACTTGAAGTAATTAGATTCACGTACGTCAGTTTATATAAAAAGTATAATTTAGCTTACCACTAATCGTACAGTGATTATAATGAAAAAATGTAAAATACCTGTCGAAATCTTCCTTTTGATTCGTAAGTGCACAGCCCTGGTGTCGGTTTGAGCAACCCGTCTACTTTCAAGTAGGGGCCTTCCCCGCTCATGTTCTCACCTGTCCACGTGACCAAGTTTGGTTTTCTGTAAAAATTTGTCATTGTACAAAATATCATATATCGTCAAACAGTTATAGTTTATCCTGTCGTGAAAACTTATTATTCAAAAAAATTTATTACAATTTATTTTTTATGTATCATTTCTTAATATCTTAAAGCATCTCTACAAACAGTGAGTGGTTATTTGGAATGTTAAAAATAAACACCTTAGTTCGCAGTGTTAGTAGAGTTATTAGTTATTTTTTTTATATTGAGTTGTGTTTTTTTGTTTTGTTTGTTCTGCTTTGTAGTTGTTAAATAGGTTAAAAGTATGGTAACTAAAAAAAACTCAGATCTTTTACACAGGCATAAAACCTATTAGTCTAGTCAATGATGTAGTTAACTACTTAAGTTACAATGTGATTAAAATTAAAAAAAAAAAACCTGGCCCGCACAAGTCTTTTGTTTCCAAAAAATGTATTTTGTGAGCATTTTCCGTCGTAAATTGTTTTGTACACTTTAATATATTCATTTTGTCTACTTAAACGAAAGTTTCCAAATGTTATCCTAATCGACCCAGTGATTGTGACTTCTTCATTTTCATAGTTGGTAATATTGGTGTTCGAATCCTGTTAATTTGGTATACTTGATGCTAAATACAATAAACATGTTTATTCCTTACAGTTGCCATAATTTATTAACAAAAAACTTAACTTTTTTTTTATGTTTCAACATTCACGAGCATTGATGAATTACGCGTCCAAAGAATTGTGAAAGTTCTTTTTTTGAATTTTTAATCTCTGTTTACAGCGGCATTGCTATAAATACGAATTTCATTCGTTCACAAACTAGCAGCCAAAACGTCAACTACTTTATTTAATGACCAGTAGCGACGCGTTACAACTTTGTTAGGGGGTGCGGAAAATTTAGAAGTATTTAAAAACCCTTTAGTTTGATTTGTTTTAAACTTATTTAGTAGAGTAAAAACATTACATTAACAACAAATCTTTTGTGAAAAAAAAGTTATTTAAAAATGGTAATATTACAGGTTTATAATACCTTAATACGTTTTATAATTTTTAGGTTTAGCATTTGCTCCAATGCTCACCAACGCCCCTGTTCACTGACCTGTTTGAAGAGGTTGATGTTCCTGTCCACGTGGTACATTCCCCCTCTGAGGTGGATCGTCACAAACTCCGCGCCCCTCCTCTTGAGCCTCCTCCCGTCCACTATGGCTTTTTGAATCGTTCCGAAGGGGCTTTCCAGCGAGCCGCTTCCGTCTTGATCGCTGCCGTACTTGTCGCAAACGTAAATGTCGTCGCTCAAGCATGACGCGATCAGCTGGAAACAAACGATGGTAGTCTTAAGTGCGAGTTTTATTTACTTGTTTATTCTCCTTGTCGATAAGTTGAGACCTTTAATTGATATACTTAAAAAAACTTTTTTGTTTTTTACTGGTAAACTTGAACGAAGCGAGTCTTGTGCAAGGCTTGGAAAGTTTTTAATTTTTTTCAATGTTTGAAGAAATTCTAAATTGAAATAAAGAAATAGAAAAAAAAGATAAAATTTTATAAGTTATCTAGCTCAACTGATAAACAATTTTTACTTGTTTCTTTTTTGTTGCTTTAAACGTTTTTGTTTATACTTTTTATTTTACTACTTAACATGATTTTTCTATCAATCTACTAATTTATCAAACTTACAAAATAGGCAAGCAATGCACGCTGAAGTTAAAAAGTAATAAAACCTGTTTTTTTTTCTAACACTTATTTTAGAATTAAATAGTTTTAAAGTAACGTCAAAACAACTTACTGAGCAAAAAAGAAACGAACAAATTATGAACCTCATTTCCATTTGCTGCTAAATTTTATAGCTGTGAAATAAAATAAAATAATTTTGTTTAGGATAAACAAAACAAATCAAAATATAAATTTATTAATTAAGATATTATCTGAATTTATTGTTTTAGATTGTACAAAATATAGGGATGACAATTTACAGTCATTTTACAACTTGTTTTTCTTTAATCAACTTAAACATCGGCAAAAGTCTACAGAGCCTAAGCCTGGATATTAGTATGCCTGAGGCTTACTGATGAGTCCTAATAAGGACGAAATTGGTCTCAGTCTACCTGCTTAGTTTATTTTGTGACTTTGCTCGAATTTTTTTAGTTATAAGTATATGAAAAATATTATAAAACATGCTGCGTACCATATTTAAGCATTCAAACTTACGCGGGTGCGAACTTACATAGCAGGTGTATTTTGAGAAAATAGTTTTCTATTTGAATTTACCTGAAGCACAACTAATTTTTTAGCTTACTTTCTGCATCTTGAGATAAAGTACCAAAAAAAAAAAGTTTTCATTAGAAAACAAGCACAGGTAAAAAAATTATTTAACAGTAAAATTAAATGTCTCAGTAAATTAAAAACATTTGTAAACTTTCTTATAAGTAACCGACAAGATTTATATACAAATGATTAAATCAGTCAAGGACACAGCCAACTTTTTATTTGTGATTTTTCTTCTGCAAATTATCTTTTGATTTTTTTCTAATTATAAGTCACAATAAGCGAGTTTTTTGTTCTTACTTTATACAGATTAATTTTATAAATCTCTTTATTAAGTAATAACATATTAGAGTTAGTTTAACTGCAACTTTAGTTGAAACAATTTTATACTGTAAAAATACAATGCTGATACAACATGCGTAAAACCAATAAGGAAGTCAATAAGAAACTACATAGGAAGTTTTTGCTAAATTTCAACTTATTTAACTGCAAATTATACTCAAACACTTTTATTAGCTTTTTTTTCAAACAAACTTATTCATAATTTGCTTTAACTTAAAAAAATATTTTTATTTTTTAACTTATTTTATTTATGGTAGATAATTTGGCGCTTGTTTATACTTATTTTAAAAATTTAACTATTGTTATTTTTCTTTAATCACTTTACTAACAATCATATTATTTAGTTTGTCGATTATATATACTTTATATATTTAACTCAGTAGTATAGTAGTTTGTTATGGTAATATATAAAATTTTATTATACCAAAAACAAGAATTTAACACAAAAACACTCAACTCAAACGATTTTACAAATAAGAAAAGTTTTATTGTAAATTAAATAAAACTAAACACAATCCTAGTTCTTTATAACTTACAATGTACCCTCAGTATTTTTATAACTGATAACAAACTAAAAGTTTCACAATACTCGTTAAAATACATAGAAAAAAGACAAACACCACCTTATAAAGTGAGTTAAAGTATTACAAATTAAGCCTTTACAACTTCAACGTGTAGCTGTGACTTCCTCTATTAAACAAATGTAGGTGTACAGAAATGTAGGTGTTAAGAATTTAAAATATCAGTTGCGTTACTTTATGTATTTAATGTTCATTTTATAAACTTATTTAAACTGCAGTTATTTAACTTAAAAGTGTAGAACATAACAAAACTACATTAATCTTAACTAATCTTTTTATTAATCAGCCTTTCTTAAAGTATTTTTATTCAACTTTTTAACTTTTTGCTGAGCAGCTTATATATTAGTCTGATACAAAAACAAAATTAAACAAAATACTAAGAAAATAGTGACATTTAAAAAAATAGTCAAACAACCATTGTAAGTTTTTGTGGTTAAGTTTGAAGAACAAAACAAAGAAATTACATTAATATTAGTTGATGAATCATTGTATTAGGTAGTATGTCCAACGTCATTTTTTTTTAAATGACTCAAAAAAAAAAATTAAATAGCAGTTTGATTTTTTTTTTCATTTCTTAAAAAAAATATTTTCATAAGTTTAAGTGTACTGTACATGAAAAAAAAGTTTTAAAATAAAATTTAAACTTAAATTAAGTAAGTTAAATTATCCTACGTAATTACTAAATGAAACTATAAATTATATAGAAATAAGCCTCATGAAACACAAAATGTTTATTTAAAGTTACCTGAAAAGTATATCATCACAATTAAGTTTAAAAGTTGAAATTACAATTTAATTAATGTTAAATTTAATTATTTTTTTTATCAAGTTCTTGAAAAGTTATATATCATAAACAAGTAGTTTATTTTATTTCATAGGGTTGGAAATAGTTAATAAAACTATAAATAATTTGTAAAAGCTAAAAATATTAAAAATAAGACTTCAAAAGTATCGAAAAAACTTTTGTTTAAACTCATTACTATTGTTATAAAATAAAAATAACGGTTGACATGCCAGGAGGACGATTTGAGAAACTTAAATGTTATAATACTATAGTTGTAAAAGCGTAAGTGAAGGTATTTTTTATATTAAATGTGTTGTAATATACTTTACTTATTGTTTTGGCACATGTATCGACAGGTATTTGTTGGTCGTGGGCTAAAAAATTTGTAGGTTGCAGATGCAGTTTTAGTTGTTACCATTCATAATGTACCCAAACTATCTAGTGTAAGTTTCAAATTTCCTGTAAAATGTACCCAAAACTCTTTTTATGCTCTTAATTTCAACCTCCAGTGCAGTGATCGGAAAATTTCGGTCCGCAGGCCAAATGGGGCCTTCAAAGCCAAAATCTGCGGCCCAAGAGTTTTTTTTTTATCCAAAAAACATACTTTTAAAAGAAAATAAAAAGAAAAGCTTTTCGGGTAAAAGCTTACAATTAGGTTCGTAATTTAAATATTATCTATACTAGTGCTCTTTTATTGCTTATTTCATGATTTTTATGATCTAGTATAGTATGTTCATGTTAATTATTACAATTATTCTAGAATATTTGCGGCCGGCGAATAAATATTTCTACAAAAATTAGCCCAGGACTTATAAAAGGCTGCGGATCGCTGCTTTAGAGTTCATAGTGTAACTTTTTAATTTTTTTTTGCGGGCTGCAGTCTTACCTTGCGTTGGCAACATCAAACATTACAACACTAACATGCTCGCTGGCTGCAGTTTGCCGATTCCTGTTTTAGCATAGTTTTATTTATAAATTGAACTTCTCTTTTAGAACCTTTACAGCTTTTTCCTCAGATATAAAACTCAGGGTACAGCTTTTTTTGAAGATTGTGTCTGCGTAGTAGCTTTGAGCTAACTTTGATTTGAAATGAAATAATTTGGAAATCGAAAACATTTTTTGGGAAACAGCGTTAGAAATTTTTTTTAAAAGTTGTTGTACTTAATTTTAGTCATTAAAAAAAAGCTTGAAATAGACGTGAGCGAATGTTTTTGTAGAAAATAGTTTCAGAAAATTTCAAGCAAAACAATAAGTTAAACTAGTACTTTTATGTTAGACTTAAATTTACTGATTTTTTAGTCTATTATTACTAAAAAGTAATCTATGTATTAGATAAACTGAAGTTGCTTGTAAAACAATGAAAACTTTTTAAATAAAGCAATCAATACGTTTTTGACCACAAACCATATTTGATAAAAAAATCATATTAGCAACAGAATGCTTTCAAAACTAATTACTTTTTTGTATTGTGTACCTATATTTCTTAATAAATTATTAGGAACTTAACACTTACTTTTTACCTGAACATTTTATTGTATAAACATTTTAAAACGAGAATAAATAAATTAAACGAAAATAAATAAATAAATAATATCTAATACACGAGTCTAGTAACTTGTTATTTATCTGTTTAAATAAAACGTTACAGATTTTAAAATAATGAACATAATATTTGCATACCTTAATTTTATTTTCTTACTAGCTGTCCTTTAAGAAATACATCTGCAATAATGTAATAAATGCATAAAACTAAATAAAAAGTTTTAAAAATATTAATAGAAGTAATTTTATTAGCTAATTGTTAAATACTACTACTATTAAATATTGAACTTTTTTGTTAGAGTTGTATACTACATGAGTTAAAACACGACTTTTCACTGCTTAAAATTTTTAAACATTTCAAAAGCTTGTTTGGTAGAATATTTAGATTCAAAAAAGTTTCTGAAATAATAATCAAAATATTAATGAAGCTTTTTAACATATGTTTTGTTTAGATAATGTTTTACTTTATAAAGATATTCGAAACGGCATGAATAGATATAAGTTTAACCATGATGTCACGATGTGCGTTAAAGGAATAAAAAAACACCGTACAAAAAAAGTGTGAAATATAAGTTGTTAGACTAAAGAAATCATCAGCATGTATTTTCAATGTGTTTTAAAAACATACTGCAAAGTCAAACTTTCACTTTTTAAGCAACAAAGTAAATTAAAAACTACAAAAAGTTGTTCATGTAAATACAGTAAATGTGTTTATTTAAAACTACAAAAGTTTTCTGTAACAAATGTTAGTTTTTAGATAGACACAATACTCAGTAGCTTTTTGTGGTTGATTTTTAAAATGTATTTTATTTTTGTAGAGCTTATTTTAAAGTCACTATGTTCAGGGTTCAGAAATTTCCTGTGTCCTTGAGCTCGAATAATTTTGTGCAAAGTAGCAGAAATTGTGCTTTATTTTAGATATAACGTTACAAAAATGCTCTTAATTTGCATTAAGCAAACACTGATTCTTACATTATATTGTTTTATTATACATTTTTAAAATTACGGCGGCTTACGAAAACATTTTATAACATTCTATACCACGAAAAACTTTCCAGTGATTTTAGAGAGTTAGATAGAAAACATTGCTGACCTTTTTCTAAATTAATATTTGATGTATACAAAAAACTTTGTCTGGAAAAACAGTAAACAAGTTTAAAAACTTGTTTCATAACAAAATGTTAATTTAAATTGTTTTAAAAGATAGGTAAATATTTTTTACTTAACTTGTTCAATAAAAGAAACTAGTTAAAAAAAAATTATAATCTCTATAAAAATTTTTACTTACTTAGTCTACAAAAGTTTATTTTTAGTGGTTTATGGTGCACAGTTTTATAAAATTTCTGGAACTTTCCTTTTGTATATAGTTCAATTGACAAATGTTAATAACTTATAAATAGCTAGTATAGTCTTATACGAATTTTAATTTATTTAAAAATACGCTTTAAGAATAGTTACATAAAATTATTTATACTAACCTAACTACAGTTTCTTCAATTTTAGTGCGTACATATTTGTATTTTTTTATTTTAGGTATCAACAAAAAAAAATACAAAGTTAATCAGATACTTTTTTTTGCTAAAACAACAAAATTATCATCTTTTCCAGTCGTTTGTTGATTAATATTTAAAGTTAAAAAATATAGAAAAATATTTATATGTTTTGAACATATTTTCAGAAGCTTTTTAAGGTTTTATTCAATATTTCCTAATTAAGTCTTAATTTTTGTATTCCTTTCTTTTATTTATGGATGTATATATTATATTATTCATTGAACGACAAAAAAGTATTCAAAAAGTTTGGTCTAAGGACTTGGTGTACAAAGGAACCTTTCAGTTATCGAGTCGTACACCACATTCTTATATAATTTCTTACAACCTATTATAGATATTTTTCTTATTATCTAAATATTTAAAGCTTTAGTAATAAAACATTCAAAAAAGATAACCAAAAAAAGAGTATTACCATAAAATACTTAAATTAAAACTTAAAAAATAGAGCACGATTTATAGGTATTATATGAATAATTTGAGAATTAACTGTTCAAAATATAGATTTAATTGTTTGCTAACAAAAGATCCTAGTGAAGTAACTTCACTGGAATATAAATAAAAACAAATTATACAGTAATCTTCCTTTATTCTACCAACATATGTTTCTGTGTGTCAACGAATCAACAAACTTCAACTGGGTTCTGTAAAAAAATAATAATTACTGTAATGAGAGAAACTTAACGACGGTGAAGGCAACAAAACTTTGTTGCCTTCACCGTCGTTAAGTTTTGTTAAATTTTATTGATTCACTAACTAATGGTTGATGTTTTATTTTTGTTCATAATGGATTACATAAAAACTAAATTAATGTTCTTTGCAATACAAATTAAATAGTTTAAATAAACTAATTTACATCGTGACGTAATTATTAGTTGCAATGAATGTTTTTTCATTAGTTAACAACAATAAAGTTTGAATCAGTTATCTTTCCCATTAACGTGAGTTGTTTGTTTATATTATGATTTGTTGTGTAATTTAGCTTACTTTACTTATTTTAGACTTAATAATCACAAATATTATATAGTTTTATAACAGTCGGATTTAATATTAAGTATTTACCTAATAATAACTATTATCTGTAGAAAATATCTTATTTTAATGAAAACATGTATACACCTACTTTATTCTATGCTTCTATTCTCTCATTACAGTAATTATTTTTTTACAGAACCCAGTTGAAGTGTGTTGATTCGTTGACACACAGAAACATATGTTGGTAGAATAAAGGAAGATTACTGTATAATTTGTTTTTATTTATAAATTGAGAATTATTAAGATATTAATTCTTTTATTTCTGTATATGTCTACAAAAAAAAAATCAACTCTAGAATTTAAAGACGTTAAAGCTGAAAAAGCTTCAATTAAAAATTAGAATTTTCAATCAAAATAAATCAAACTAGAAAGATCAACATTTTTAGTATTAAGAACAATATCATAATTTTAAAGTAAACAAATATATTTTAATTTGGCTTTATACAAAAAGAAAAATTTAAACTCAAGCGTGGATTTTTTATATAATTAGAGTAATTTATACAATATTTTTTTTTACTATTTACGTCAATATGTTCAATTTAACGGTTCCAAAGGTAAATATTTATATTTGAGACATATGTACAGAATTATACGTTAATTAAGACTAATTTACCTCACCATTGTATAAAAATTATTCAATAAATATTCTTTAAATAACTAAGTTTACTGTTAACATAATGTTTATCAAAGCCTTCAATTATAACAGGACAAATTGAGAGTAAAGTTATTAATTAATGTATCTTTTAAAAACACAATAACTTTTGTTCGATTAAAATTTTTATAATCTCAGATTTTAGATAGAGCTGTTTTTGTTTTAACTTGTTAAAGTATTTGGCACAGCACAATTACATAAAATTGTGTGAGTTCTAAGCAAATTTGCAAATTTTAAATTTCACAAAATAAACTGGTATTGTAGTTTAAATATCGAAGTTCGAGCAAAATAAGCTATCGATTAAATTATTTTAACAAACAAAAAAATAAATAAAAAGAATCAAAAAATGAGTCAGCTTTTTACGGACTTTTGAATTCTTTCACGAAATAAGTAATATTCTATGCATGCACAATACATAGTTGAGAACTTTATTAATATAAAATTTTAATTTTCTAATGAATTTATTGTACTATTTATATATTTACTAGCTTAAAGCTTTAATTACTTGTCAAACTCAACCTAAAAAAGTAAGTTTTAAATAGTGTTGCTGTTTTGTTATAATTGACTTTTTTTCTGCGTTTTTTAATGTTATCCTATTTACAGCAATAAACAATCAAAACAGAAACGTTTGTTATGAAAAGTATTAATCGGTTTTCTAAAAGCTATACTTCAATAACGAACCTGGTAAAATAAAAAGCAAGTTAAAAGTTGAACAATTTTGCTCGATCAATACATAAAACGAACAGCTATTTAAACATGTAAAACGAATATATTTTCAACTGATTGGTTTGTAAAGCAAAAAATAAAAAGTGGAATCAATTAAAATTACATTTCTACACGTGGCTACAAAAACAACAAAAAAAAAAATTATAAAAAAATTACAACAAAACTTGAAACTCTCATAAGTTTGTAATTTATCAGTTTCTTTATCAAAAAAAGTTTGTTTAATCATAGACTCAAAAAACCATTTATAAATAACATTAATTAAACATTAATTGTATGGTTATTAAAAGTTTTAAGTTGCTGATTTTTGGATATTGTAGACTTTTACCTGTGAAATGTATTTTTTTTTACTTCTTAAATTGTACTGAAGTGGCTAACGTTAAAAAATATTAAAAGTGTTGAATTACAACTGAACAATGACAAATTTATCTATTAACAAGTTAATTGACTTGTTTAATTTAAAGTAAAAATTATCATTTTTGAATTTTAACTATTGATATCCTGCTTAATTTAAAAGTGCATTTGAATAATGACGTAACAATAAAGCCGAATTTCTATTAAATTTTTTACTAGATTATACTTTTAGTCAGTTTTAGAATGATTTTACAATCTTTTATAGTTTTAAGTTTAGGATCAAAGTGTTAATAAAGGTAAGCAGTAAAAAGATTTCATTACATTAATTTTTATCTTTGAATTGAGCTAGCCACTATTGAGCTAACCACTAATCAAAAGAGATCAATTTTAGTTATTAAAAAATTAAAACAGACAGTTTTGCATTTATATAATAAGTATAGACTTAGTAAAAAGTACTCGTTTTACCAATATCACTCAGCCATATTTAAATTTTAACATAAAAAAAGAATGCAACGAATCAACAACACAAGTTCGACAAGACTCGTTTGGTCCAACATACCGACTCTGCAAATTAGAAATAGTCGAAGGTCGTTGGACTCCATTGTAGACCGTCTTACCGCTGTTCGACTAAACAGTAGGGAAAACACACATGTTGGAAGTGATCGAGTTAGAAATTTAGTTGAAAATGATCGAGTTGAAAGTATTGAGGAACGTTTGTTGGAGCTCAGACGACCGTATTTAGAGAGGAATCTGCGTAGATCTTTGGAGACAGTTGGTAATCGTGAAGGACGTAACTACATGAGAGACAATTTCAGAAGAAGTAATGTTAGAAACAAAAATGTTTCTCTCAGCAAATTGAGTTTAAACTCTGTTGGCGATGAAGTTTACAGTGATGACGATTGATGTTTTGTATATTCAACCTAAACTATATTTTTGACTACTTTTCAGTGCTACAGCTAATTATTTCAAGGATTAACTTAACTTGTTTCTGATACCGTTAATAAATAGCATATACTACTTTTTAAAGTTTTTTTATTTTACTAATAGTTTGAATTCTTGTGAAGTTCAATTGTGTTACAATAAAATTCACACGGAAATAAAATTCAGACGTTTATTTTTAACACCAATCATATTCATTAATTAATAAGTCACTTATTGTAATGTTTGATCAATTAAAAGCTTCTTGGTTATTTTACTGAAAAAAATAAATATTTATTGAAATAATTAAGCCTAAGTAACTTTTTGTAGTTTAAAAGGGTAAATTCAGTTCTTGCAAAGTAAATATTAATTTAAAACTAGTAAGTTAGAGTGTTTTATTTTATAATTCTTAGTTCCGTCGTGTAAAAAAAATGTAATGTTATTTTTTTTGTTTTTTAAATATATCTTATGAAAAGTTTATTTGAGAATTTTATTAGTAAAAAAAGCAGCTCTTTTTTTTTTGAGTTACAATTGATGTTGTTACAATTTTTCTTTTCAAAGATCTGCAAAAAGATACTGGAAAATAAGTCTTTTTGCAGCTTAGACTTAAGATGAAATTTTCTTTAACATAAACTATGTTATTACAAAAACATATTTGTAAGGTTTGAGTAAACTTAAATGTGGTATTTATTGTTTAAAGTAAGATTTTATATTATATTTATAAATAATATTTAAAAAAGATATTAACTACATTTTAAGATTTAAAAACACAATTATTTTCTTTTAGTAATGTTTATTTGTAATCTTTATAATTTAGATTTTTTTTCTGAAATACTTATTTATAAGCTAATGTTAATTAATCTAAAAAATTTATTTAAAGTTCTATTTGAGACATATTTTTTGTGTTTTTTAAACAGTTACATAATGTTTTCTATTACTTATATCGTTTATATTGTTGATATTTGAATTTGTTATGTTATAATTTCAACGGATGAATGAAACTAAATATTGTCGAACTGTATGAACTTGAATGTCTTTTCTTAGTAATTTTACAAAAAGTATATTCTATAGTTTAACTTGTTTTTTGAGACAACAACAGAATGATAGTCTTGAAATACAAATACAACTACACAATGCAGACTTGGAAATGTATTTTTAGTTGAAAATAAAGCAATTTTGTTAGTTTTTGTTTCATTTATATTTTAAATAGTTATATATTTTAAAAGAAATAAGATGATTTGCTTCTAAATAGTTTTAGTTTTAAAATAAGCTTAGTTAATATACTGCAAAATGTTACTGCTATTAAAATAAAATAAGTCAATTTGCTATAATATTTTAAACTTTGCTTTAAAAACCTAAAAAGGGCTAAATAAATTAAGTTTATTTAGTTTAAGCTCACTTTTAAGATATTAAACTAATTAAAAAAGCATTGTCTAATATTCGTTAATATTTTTTTATTATACAATGTTTTTCAACGTGTGCTTATTGTCTAGTTTATAATGACACAAAGTTTCTTTGTGAAATAATAATAATCCTGTCTTAGTCAATAATTGCATTATCTAAATAACTTCAAACAATTACAGCCAATTTTTTATATAAACATTAAATTTATACTATATTACTAAAAAACTTACTACTTGAGGTAGGATTTTTAACAAAAGTGCGAACTCAAAAAATTCTGGTCTTAAACCATTTTACTATAACTCTTAGTTCGCGTGTATTTCTTATATAAAAAAAGTGATAACTTTTGTGTAGCTAAGCTTTATTGTAATTACTTTTAGTTTCTAATAATCAAACCATACCTCAGAAAGTTTTATCTATGAAAAAGTTAACTAAATTTCACAGTTAAACTTAAGCATACTATTAGTATTACATATTTTTAAGGTTGTTTTTATTTTTTGTTTCTTTTTATTTAGATTTTATAGTTTATTTCTTAACTGGTTTATAGTGTGGTATTTTTTAACGCGTATTTATTCTAAAAATTGTTTTTAAAACTAAAATATTTAAAAAATTTAGAGTTTTAGCACAAGAAGGAAAAAAAAACTTTATGAGGAAGTTCCGTATGGCAACGCATAAATTTTGTTTCTAATTTCTTTGGCAGTGCTTTTGCACTTTTTATGCTCTTAGCGACAAAACAGTTACTTCAAACAAATGTCTGAAAAGTTCTTTTAAAACGATTCTGTTGAGATGAAGCTGATAAGCAGATGATAACAAGTTTTCTTGATAACAATTTGAAAGCAAACGACTGCGAGGCGGTGTGTAGTCACGAGTATTTTGATAAATTGAAAGAAAAAGATGAACTTCGAAGGAAATGCTTAGCCGAGTGTAAACGTTATTTTATTGCGTGTATGATTTTGTTAACAAATTACTAAAAACTAATGAATAATTTTGTTTATTAAGTTTTATTACAAAGGAATAGTTAAACGATGTATTTATTTTCGGTTATGATAACATAAATTACTGTGCTAGTGTTGCTATAAAATAATCACTTAAAAGTAAGTTCTTATATGTTAGCCAATGTTTATCAAAAGTTAATTTTTCAACCAAAATGTTTATATGGTGTCTGTTTAAGTCTTATCTACAGTTGACTAAAAACTACTTAAACCAGTCACATTTACTTTTTACTAATAAACGATCAAAAATAATATTTTTCAGCTATCACAGAAGATGAAAACTTCAACCATATCAAAAGCGCGTATTTTGTCTTGGAAATAATTGACGTGAGGTTGAGTCAGTTAAGTGCGTTGAAAGTAGACGCTTGCGACAAAAAAGACGTGAAAAATTGATCAAAAAGAAATGCGAGACCTCAAAAACGAATCCGAAAACTCCACTTTCAGCTATTCAGGCGTTTTTGTAACGGCACTCGCCCCTTTTAGTTCGCTATATTACTGTTACAAGACGACTATAAGAAGCATCTTTGAAGACTTTTTAACCTGCTGAGCGCAAATGGAGCAGCTGAGCTCAGCAAGATTGCGGAATACAAACGCATGATTAGAGAGTGCTTGGTGCGCGAAAGTCGCCCAAGGAGCAGCAAAGTGAGGATGATCCGTAACAGGGGCAAGGACATCGCGTTCCTGTAGGAGGACCGCGACAAGACCAACCGGGCGATCATGGAGCAAGAGGAGAGGTTAAACGAGTGGATAGAAAAAGTGAAGAGGTTGTTGGGTGTAACAAACGAGCAATAGAAACCGATCTAAAAACTCGTGTCCATCGTGGTCGAAATCAGAGGTTCTTCAGAGCCACCGCAATTTTGTGCTCCTCGAGTCGTGACTAATAACTGTGATAGTGACGTCATAAAACATTATGTAATGTTGTGGTTCTCCTTGTTAGATTTAATAATTGTATCATTGTGACATTTTCTAAACCTAGTTGTCGAAGTACGCTTTACTTAGTAAAAGCTACTTTTCCAAAAATATGTTTTTTGTTCTTACAACCAATACTTTTGAGTACTTAAAAAAAATTTTTGCTTGTGCCTTTTTTTTACAAACTTAAAGATGTAATTTTTATTGTAAAAAAAATACTTTGTATTAAAATAAAATCAATAAAACTATCAAGGCAGTTTTTTTTTAATGTTTTAAAATGTTTTTATAGCGTTTACATTATTAACCGGTTAATACGACATTCTAATTCTGACCATTTATTCTATTTTAAAATATTATAAAGGATCACATCTCCAAAAATTACTAAAACTTGAAAAAAAATTTCTTGTAGTCAATTTAAAAAGAGTACAAAGGTATCAATGATGGAAAAAATAGCAATTTTAAATTTATTAAAAATAGTCATATTTCAAAATTTTTTAAAGCTTTCATTAACATCTCAAAAATTATTAAAAAAATAAATATATATATATACTAATTTATCAAAATTTTTTTTTCAATAATAAAAAAATATTTTCAAACTTGTTTACTAAAAGTGATTAATCATTTGACTACAAAACTAAAGAGCTTAAGTTGTCGGAGTTAGAACTATTAAAATTTTTGACAGTCCTGCACCTTTTTAATAAGTTTATTATAAATTTAACCGAAAACAGTATTTACTTCAAAAGACAAAAAAATTACAAATGAATAATAAAGAATCGTATTTTTTTAAATGATACTTCTAATTATTTTGAGTGTTTAAATATATTTCATTTTCTATAATACGCTTGTCTCCATAACTTTTTAATAAAAAACAAGGATACCTATAAACTACAGTTTAAATCAAAGCATGCTTTTTCGAATAAAATTTGTAGATAAATTTAAACACATCGTTAAATATTTTTCAGAGATCTTACTTTTTCATATCTATAACAGATTTATGGCATTCAAAAACAAATTTTTGTTCAATTTAGAAAGTATTAGATTTTAATTTGGTCAAGGTCTTTTTTACATACTCAAAAATAATTAAGTTTTCTTTACTTTTTATACATCTTGTGTTAAATTAGTAAAATTACAATTTTGTTCGTTCACAATTCAACAATTTTAGTTTCAAACTTAGGTTTTCCAAACAAAAACTATAAATCTTAATTGTTGTGATTAAGGGAAGAAGTTTTATAATATCGTTTATTTAAACTGCTTACCATCACTAGTTAGTTACTTGTAAAGTTAACCAAAGTAACTTCTCTTAATACGAGTAAATGAGATTTTGGATTGTTAATAGTTTTACTTTTTGTTCTTTGTTTAAAGTTTCTTTTACCTTTAGAAAATTACTTACTTACTCAAATATTAAAATATAAATAAATAAACAATATTCAACTTTCAGTTGCATTTAAAACGCAAAACTTCAAAAAAATTTTAAAAACAGGAATAACAAGTGTTTAAGCTAAAAATATTAATATTTTTATTGAAGTAAGCGTTGATAGAAGACTACAAAAACGTGGAGAAATATAACAAGTTTGTTAGGTTCACTCTTCCGTAGTTTTAGATGTCAAACTAACCTTGAAATAGTTTTCTCTTTTGTAAAGATTTATTTTAAATTAAATGAAGAATAAAAAATAAGTGCTTTTGAGTAAGGATGTTGAATAAACAGAAATTAGTGTCCTAATTATTCACAAAAGTTTTATAAAATAACCAAAATTGATAGTTTACTATTCTAAAAAAAAATGTTGAACTTTGCTTTAGATTTCTCAGCAATAGAAAGATTAAAAATACTATTAAAAACCATAAATGCATAGCGTCAAAATTTATTGTCAAGTCTTCGATAAAAAAAAAAATTGAATTTTTAAGTTGTCGAAAGACTATAAAAAGCAAAACATATTATTAAATCTATAACTTATGTACAACTGTGAGTGATCAATTAGTTTTAATTCTAAAAACGAAGTTAGTAGTTTTCTTTAAACTATATAGTATTACCGTGTAAAACTAATTAATACTCTTTATATATGATTTAAGCTTTTATAGTTTCGTTTCACTCTCAAAGGTTTCGATAAAAAGTAAAATATAAATGTGAGAGCACACTTTTAACAACTTTGAAACTTAAAAGTTAAAACAATACTTCCCAATACCTATTAATAATCGAGCTTCTTTCTCGTCCTTGAAAATATCAACACACATAGAAGTCCATCCATTTACCTTGTTGAACACATTAATTTAAGTTCTGAAATTTTAAACTTTCATTAGTTTTCCTTAAATTTTCTCTACCTAATTTTCCAAAAATGTATTTGGTTGTGTTGTTACTAGGTTGATCGTGTATGTATAACTTTGCTTTCTTTGCAATATCCATTTTTTGATGGTCATTATCTGATTCAGCTTTGGTATTTAAGAACTGTTTTCAATCATTATGCTAATGTTTACTATCACTTTTTTTCTAAGTATATTCCAGGATGCTTTATGGAACATTATACACAACATTAGTTTAATTATTAAAACACTGGCTTAATGTAAAGTATTTAGTTCTACTTCAGGAAATTATCTAAAAATTATGAAAACCGTTTTAATTTTAATCAACAGTAGTAAACTAAAATGTTAATTTGAAAAAATAAATATAGAAACCGTATTTTTAAACACAAATGCTTTTAATAGATAAAGATTAATAATGCATTAAATCTAAAGTAATCATCTAAACTTTACTCTGAAAATCTACGAAGTTATTTATGTTAAGTAAAATTAACTTATTTAAAGAAATAAAAAAATAGATGGAGAAAATTTTAATTATTTAAATATCATATAATAACGAAATTAGGTTTTATTAAGACTGATTACCGCACGCTTTTAGAAATAGATTTTATTCATATCATTTTTATTCTTATTTTTCAATAAGAGCTGACCGTGTCATTTTAAGTAAAATACCACAATATTAAAAATTTTTTTGGCGTCTAAATTGAAATCAATGTTTTGAATATTTTAAGACACTTAAACTACAAAAAAAACTTTTACAAAATAAACATATCAACTTTTATCAACTTAATAAACACTTAAATTAAAACTGATAACTGTACTTTGTTGTGAACATTTGTAACCTTTCGTTTAACAGTCTTGGCTAGAGGTTTTATACTCCCATCGTCTTCCCCTTTTACTCGATGGAAAATGGGTCTCATTTTTTGACTCATATGTCTCTGTTATGCCAGCAAATTTATATACATTTTGTCAGTCAAATTCTAAGCCTTTTCTTTCCAAATTTTGTGTGTTTGACAAATTTAACGCAAAGGTCTTAATTTTTTCTTGGGATTTCACAAGCTTTAAAAATTTTCGCTTTAACCCCCTTTCGTTGTACTTTTATACAACAGATAATATTGAAATGGGTTTTAAAACTGTCAATGATTAATAAGAACTTTTCTTTTGTTTTGTTTTTTTAACTCTTTTAACTCATTTGGGACCAGATCCAAGTAAAAAGTTTTTATTATCTTTTAAAGCTCTGTCTCCCATTTTTTCACTTCAATATCTAAAGATAAGCCACTCACTGTTTACCATTTTGGCTTAAAACACTGACAAATTGACTATCCTAATTGCACAATAGTCACCTATAAAATGTTTTATAGCGTTTTTTTTTCAGTAATTACCCAATAGTCCTTTATTTCCTTTTCTAACCATTCTGTAGTAATGATTTTGTGTATATCAATTGTATTTACAAATTTAATCAGTTTTGCCATTAACTGTTTTAGGATAGTGTGTTGTTGAAGTAATTTTTTCAAGACGCAGCTGTCTAGAGTTGCTTGTTTTACTACAGCCAACTGATTTTCACTCTCGAAACCTGCCCTTTTAAATGCTGAAATTTCCTTTTCAAATATATCTATTTATAAAAAATAATTTTTAACTTTTCTATACAAAAAAAGTGATTTTAAGGTTTCTTTGTTTAACATTAATGTTATGTTTATTTTAACTTTCTAAAAAGTATCAGGTTATATTTTTGTTTCAACAAAACAGGCACTTTAAAATAAAAGTGATACTAGTTTAGCATAAAAAGCAAACAAATTGTTTATATATAATGCAAAAGCTAGTTTTCTTTAAACATGACAATTGTCATACACATTGTCTCATATGGACTATCAACAAATGATTTTAGAATGTAACAACAATTTTTATCCTGACCCTAAATAAACTTTGTATATCAAGCAGAATTTGTTTCAAGTTCAAAAATAATCCATTAAACTTGGCTACGTTTTCTAATCTAGTTTGAAAGTTTAAAAATAAATATTTAAGTCTACGAACTTTTGCTAGCTTCATAAGTAACAGCTTCTTGAAACTTGACCAATCTTGCAGATCGATGAATTTAAAAGTTTTAAGCATTTATATTTTAGTTTTATTGAATAAAATACTTAACTTTTTGTCGTAAGTTGCTGAAAAAATATTTTTTTAAATTTTCTTAATTAGTATTTAGATAACTTATATTACAGCGTTATTTATCAAAAAAAAAAAAAAGTTAGAATGTTAAAAAATGTTGTCAGAATGTAACTACCTCGTCAGTTAAAAACTTATAAAACCAAAAAAATACCATTTTCTTTTAATGTTGCTGGAAACCAGCCAGCGTCTAACTACATGAGTATATTAATAGTGATCGATTTGTTTTAAGACTTTAATGAACTATGAAAAACACTATTTAATTAGTATAATCTCGTACAAACTATCTTTTTATGTCAATTATATGGTTATACTTTTAGTGATTTTGGACATAACTAAGACTTTTATTAGAACTATTTACCAAAAAAAATGCAACTAAAAGCATCAAATTATAACTTGTACTCAATTCCTGTTTTAGGATTTCCAGATGCAGTTCCACAATTGAACTTAATTATTGTCTACATTGTTTTTTGTAAAGTTATATTTTTAAATAAGGCTACTTTCTTGTATATGTCGTAAAACTAAAGTAGTCTATTCTTATTTCATCTTTTACATTTCTTAAAATATACTATTATAGATTTTTTCACTTTTAAACGTATTGGCTCCATTTTAAGTATTTTTTAAAAGAATATAATGTTATAATTAGAATTTTTAGTGGCTTTAAGTATTT
This sequence comes from Thalia democratica, assembly GCF_965202585.1. Lineage (NCBI taxonomy): Eukaryota > Metazoa > Chordata > Thaliacea > Salpida > Salpidae > Thalia > Thalia democratica. The sequence goes on along the minus strand of NC_139170.1, from coordinate 34,322,742 downwards.
AGTATAGCTAAAAATTAATAATGTGTTATAGTATGGGTCAGTGGCGTAGCGTGGTATTTTGGTCAGGGGGTGCGCAAATTTTTTTCTCAAAAAATCCTCTAAATTAAAACTTTTGTAATTTGCTACAAAATAACTTTTTATAAGTAATATAATTGAAATAAATTTATTAAGTAGAATAAGTTCGTTAACTGTTTAAAAAAAAATATATATATTACAAAATTAAACAAGTAAATAAAAATATAAATTTCATTAGAATTACTTATACTTGCAAAAATGTAAACTTACTAAATAAAAATTGTTTTTATTATTTATAGTAAACTTTATATCTTTAAAAATTAATATATTCAATAAAACGAAAGTATCTGTTTTATTTACGAAAAAAATATCAATCTCTTTAATATACAATACAACAGTGATAACAACACCTCATTGCACATAATTTTAATTAAGTTACACAGAAGTTAAAATAGACCAACTTTATAACTGTTATTACAACTTTGTAAAATAGTTAAAAGTATACTTTTTAAATTTAATTCATTTGATTGTAATTGTTTAAAATAAAAATCACAAACAAAGTTAATTTTTCATATCCCGACACGCTTATCTTGTATGTTTACAAAAGTAAAGTTCAGAATACTAGCAGTAGTCTTAACGATGTAGCATAAAAAGAAAATTGTAAAATTGTTTAATTTTTCTTTAAGCGTGACGTATTTTTGTAAACTTTTTGTAGAAAAATACTGGCATAAGGTTATACTACAGCGGTGCGCTATATTAATTGCGTGCTTTTTGAGTCTAAATTCTTATGAAGTTAATGAACTTATAAAATTTTTCCTTATGGAGTTTTTCATCAACATCGGTGCGCATTTGCAATTACGCACCGAATCAGTATATTGAGTAATAACATGTACTTTCCTAACTTGTCACTAATTGGTATTCAAAATTTCGTTTAACATTTTGAATACTAGATAAACATAGTTGAAAAAAGGCAAATTAAGCAGAAAAAATAAACTATAAAGATATTATAATCTTTTTTTTAAATTTTTCTTTTTTTGGGTGGCACGCATGCGCCAGTGTCCCTCCCCACGCCCCTGGTATGGGTGTAAAACATACAGTTCTGTAAATTTAAGTAACCCACAACCCTTTTAGGGTTATTAGGATACCTTAGGAATCTAATTTATAAAACTTTCCCTTAATTCTGTACATTGTTGGCATGCACAACAAAATGTATAAGCTTTATATATCTCTTTTAAATGGATCGGTGTCCATTTTCATAATAAACTAATAGGATACACACTACATAACATTCATGGTATAAATAGCGTTTTTGAGTATAATTTTTTTATTCAAATAAAACTAGCTTCGTCACAATTAAATTTTCACGCAAAAGTTAAGCTTTCCGAGTTCACAGAAATTATACACGTTTAAAAATAAGTATCTAAATTAATGTAACAGCTGATGGCAGATATTATTTTAATAAGCCTTGCTATTTGTACAATTTATCTTTTTGGTAACACTTTAGTATTTTTAACAATTGTATCACTTTTTCTTCCAAAAATATTGCAGTTTTAAACAACTTCACAAAATTATTACATCTTTATTTTATGGCCGAAAACGGATTAAGAATGCTTTTAAAATTTATCGTGAGTTTAAAGTTTTGATTTATTTTTTAGTTATTATAGTCACTAATCTTTTAAGAGTTATTATGTAAGTAAACACATCTTTGATAGTGTGTAAATTACATAGACGATTTTCAATATAGTAGGAAAATAGCTTAGAATGCTTTAAATTAGTGTTTTGAAAAGACTATTCAAGACCATAATCTCTCAGAAAATCTCTCTTTAAACACCAAATTAATAAAATTTCTAGAAAAAATGAGCAGTTTTCAGTCATTTTCTTTTAAATGAATGACTTTTTTTTTTTAATTATTTCCTTAGTATTTATTCTAAACTACATTAATTAAACGCGTTATAATCTAAAAACAAAGAACCATGTATAATTAAAAATTAAATGCTAAAATTGTTTATTTAATACCAGATGATCAAGGCAAAATAAATGAAACTAGTTTTTAGTTATTTTAAATAAAGTTATTTGTTTAAATTTAATTTTAGTGTTCATTAATTTTAAGTACAGAAGTAAAATAACTTTACAAATATTTCTTAAATTTCAATTAGTCTTATTTTACAATTTTGTAAAATAAAACTATTAGGCAACTTACAATATTTTAAAACACATAATTTTCTAATTTACAAAAAATTAAACAAAATAGGAGAGCTTAAGACACACTTTAAATAAAATCATAATTTTGTCAGAAAATTGTGTGATCTAAAATGTAATAAAGAAATAACATAAAAAAAGCTTGTTTTAAATAAAGAAGCCCATAGAAAAAATTGAAAATGGATAAAATTTTTCATAGGTATCTAAAATGTTTTCTGCACTGATTTAATTATTAGTACGGCTATAACAATTAATGTGTATTCAAAAATATGTAGAAAGGTAAAGAAAAGTTAACTGACGTTAAAACAAGTAACAATAAATTACGACTTAATAAAACATTTGAATACTCAAGCACCGTTAAAAAACGCGATTCAATAAAAAAAGCTCTCAAAAGTCGATTCTCTCACCTTTATATAATATTATATGGCCTCTTGGTTCAAATGCTATTGTGACGTCATACTATCTAGGCTGTGGGTTGTTGTTGGGCTTCTACTACCGGTGCTGGAGCTGGTTTGGCTGGTTCGAATCTGAATAAAAAATGGTTGAAAAAATATTCCATTTTTAACTAAGCACATTTGCCAGTCATATACATTATTTCCAAAATGCCTAATTGTTCTCAACATGTTTATTTATTTAAGCTTTTATTGACGGTTTTTAAGATGCTTTAAGAATACATTCAATAACAAACAATAACACCAAAGATAAAGTAGTTTTTGTAATCACAGTGGACTTTGTTTGTAATTAAACCATTGAAATTTAAATTACTAATAGTACACTAATGAACTTGTAATCAATTAATTTTCAAAACACTGCTTTTTTTACTATTTACATCAACAACTTTTAACTATAATAACTAAAGAACATTACCGCAAGATCAACAACAAGAACAGCATCCGAGACAACCTACGACCGATTTCGTCCTAATCAGGACTCATCAGGCAGGAGTTTTAATTAGGACGATACCGGTCGTAGGTTGTCTCGGATGCTGTTGTTTTTGATTTTGCGGTAATGTTCATTAGTTATTATTGATAGCGCGAAACATCTCAACTCTGTTGATGATGGCCGTAATAACTACTGTTACCAACTTTTAACTAAAAAGGTTTACCGAAAAAATGACTATCAAGAAAACTATTGCTACTCTATTTATGAATGAGTCTATTGATTTATGAATCTATCTATAACCACATGAAAAAACGAGTCCAACCACGCTCACCTGGGAAGAGCGAGTCCGAACCTTCTCTCGATACCGGCGAACGAGGCAGCAGCCAACCTGTATCCACCAATGTGATCGGGTGTTGACGGTGGTAAGTCGTACTGGTGAACTTGCGATGGTTTGTGTGTTGCACCTGTATTTGCTATTTTCAACAACAGTACAAGATATATGTTAGTTTTAACGTTTTTAATTGTACTAAGTTATTCTAATTTACTATAGAAATCTATACTCATGTTACAACTAGCTGTAATAATAAATATTTTTTTATCAAATTCATAATTGGCTTCCTTTTCAATATAAAAACGAAAATACTTTAACAATTCAAAACAAACAAATGCTATCAATTACCGATTGGTTTACTTCCACCGAAGTCGAAATCGAAGAACCTCTGCAGAAGTTCGTAAGTCAACAAGGTCACACCGAATTGGGGTGAGCTCCTGCACACTCTGGCGGGCGCACCCTTCCAAAACGCACTGAACCCTTCTTCCGCGTACACCTGTGAGGGAAATATGTACTTACTGTGTAAAATATCATAACATGTTTGTAGCTTGTAACTAAAAAAATTAGTAAAAAATAATGATTTAAAAAAACTATATGGTGTGGAATACTAGTCAGAATCACTTTTTAAACCATGAACTGTGTAGTAACGTTTTAAATACACCCTTGAACAAATTTTATTTAATCTCAAATAAAAATTACATCATTTTAGAGATATTAAAAAAATTGATTGAAAATAAAAACACAAATTTCTATAAGTATAAAAACCAACCTTTCTAGCGCAATCAATAACTCCCTTGTATACAGTCTGTCCTGCTTGGCTCTTCACTTGTAACCTGAAGAATTATTGTTATTGTAGTGTATAAAAATTAGGTGGAAAGGTTAATACTTACAGCGTTGAAAATATCATACCTGGGAAAGCACAATTGAAAAAGGGAAAAACAAACTTATTTATAACTTTTAACATTCTAGTAAAGAAAAATGATTGAAAAATCTGACCACCAACATTTTTAAATTCTATTGTTTTGTTTTAGACATTGTAAGAAATTAAAATTATTATTTAAAAAATTTAAACAACCACTTGGTGTTAAAATTTCGTACAAATGATTAACAAAAAAAAACTTAAAAATCATCATAAGCTTTATATAACAACGTTAAACAATAATGTTTTTTATCACAATAACCTGGTCTTTATTACGTCAGCGGGTGTTGTCAGGGAAGCGGCGGGGGCACCGGCGATGGTTCCCGCCAACAAAATGCTTCCCGCGCTCACGTGACCGTCCGGACCCGCCAACGCCTGCTTGGCCGCCGCGTAACCGGGAAAGTAGATGGCGCTGAAGGGAATGTCCCTAAGCAGACACGCGCGCGCCCCCTGTAAAGTGTTTGTTTTATTGAACACAGTTTACTACTATTAACACGTCACAATATGTATTTTTGGAACTTTAAATAGTATCACCAATAAACTTTATATTTGTTCTAGAGGTATGCTTTAAGCATTGAAATAATTGCAAACAATTTGAAGACTATTTATCTTTCTATGTTATAGAAATTACTACTACATAAGTTAGTACTAATGGAAAGTTTACTGACTTGTACTTTTTATTAAACACTTAATTTTAAACAAGGTTAAACTTTATCTTTAAAAAAAAATTAAAATTTCAACATCCTGTTCTCAGTTTAAAAACTGATAATAGACATTTTCTTAGGTTTATATACAAGTAAAACTATTAAATGAAATAAAGTTTTAAATCATTAACATAACTCAGGGTTGCCACTCGTTTTTTCAAAAATTTTTTCTAGGTTTTCCAATTTTCTTCCAGGTTTTTAAAAGTACACATTTTTGGGTCTATTTTTAGTTTAAAGTTAAGTTTAAGGTAAAAAACTACGTTAAATAATACAAAAAAAAAATGAAAAGATACTGTAAAGCTACTTTAAATATGCTTTTTACTAAAAAAGATTTTGATGATGACAAAATTTTTTATTTATACGATAGCTTTTTTGAGTAAAATCAAAATTTTACTACTAAACATGTGAAAATTGTTAAAATTCCAGGTTTTTTTTTTGCCTGAACTGTCAAATTCCAGGTAAAGTGGCAACCCTGATAACTTTTTTAAAGATATACTTGAATTTATCTCACTTTGTAGAGGCCGGTGAGCCCGAGTTCTTTCACGACGGTGATGGCGGAAACCCTTTCTCCCACGGTGGCGATTTCTCCTGCCACTTGCAATCTGATCTTCACTATTTCAAGCGGATTCGTGAACACCACTTGCGATCCTCCGGCCTGTGCAAATTATTGGTACTGTTGCAAAAAAAAAACTATTAAAAATTGAAAGCTTCTATTTTCCAAAAAAAATCTACTTTTTTATAAGTTTTAAATACACATTTTTTTGCTGAGTCTGAGCACTACAAACAAGTTTCAGTTTTTACCTTAAGTAAAAAAAAAACAAAGCAAACAAACAAATTCATTTAATATGTATGTTTATGTGCTTTGTAAAATTATTAAAGTTTAAATACAATTTTTATTATCAACTGACCACAGCACCAGCTAACATTCCTCCCCACAACGGAACTTCACCGTCCCTTCTCAACTGATCTCGAACAAAATCATTCATCTGTGTTAAACATGTTATGATTTATATTGGATAATTTTACTTTCAATTTTTCCATGATAAGTTCCTATACACTTGATTATTCTTCAAAGATTGTAAACTAGTTAATACTTAAAAAATGATAAAAACAAGATCTTTATTTAAGGTTACTTTGGCGCGTTATACGTTTTTCTATATCTTAAAGTTTATTTTTCATTTTATTTTATTTAATGTAAAAGAAACATAAATTAAAACCGTCAGTTTGATGGCTTTTTCCGGACCAACTCCTACTAATTGTGGAATAAGACCTCTGTAAAGACCTGTGAACCCTTCGTGCCTCAAGACCTGTTCGATTTTCATTATTTGTAACAAAAAATCTTTATATAAGGCTAGTAGACGAATCACAAAAATAAACTTGTAACTGTTTATATAACTTAGTTTCAACTTATGCATTTATTCAATATAAAAAAACTATGAAAGTGATACATGAAAACTGTGTTTTTACTATTCTTGAAAAAATCAACTAAATTAAATATCAAATTATTCTGTTCCAGATCTACTTAGTTGTATTATAAAAAACTATAAAAAATGATGTAAATAATTTTGCTACCAAAACTGAACAAGTCACCTTGAAGAAGCAATCAAACGAGTTTCTGTACATGAGTTCACCAACGTAACTACCAGTGCTCCTCTGGTTCTGAAGACGGGTTTTCACCAAATCAATCGGGTACACTGCTGTGGCTCCCACACCTGGATAATATTAGTTACTAGTACTTTTGATATTTCGTTTAAACGCTAAGAGTTCTAACAACTGTCTTGATAAGTTGAATTATTAAATAATGATATTTAATCTAAGAGTAAGGTTTTTTAATGAAACTATTTTAACAACTTTATAACACTAAAAATATTTACAGTATGTACCTTAACCAGTTAAAATTATGTATTATTAATCTTGCACTATAACATTATTATTAAAAAAAAAAGGGAAAACATACAAAGTAAATGAGTTTAAAAAGTACATTTAATTGCTAGTTAGTTTATAGCAGTAGGTATTTAGTTTTAAATGTAAACTTAAATATTACTTAGGTTTAAAATGAGTTCATTACTTTTAAATTAGAGCAAAAAACCTTGTTATTTATTTTAAATGATGATTATTAAGGTTTTTCAATTTGTTATAATTATGAAAAATTTGAACTTTAACAAACTTCATAAAAACACAAAATTTAAGAGCTTTCAAATAAGTTTAAAGTTGAGCAATATAAAAATACTTAAAATAAAAACCACAACAGTAAAATTTAATAAGTTAAAGTTTAAAACTATCTGCCATATTGTAATACAATATTTAACTTACGGACAACTTTATACTTATAAAATGATTGGATCAACCGAGTAAACTTAAAAGGCAAATTTAACAATGTTTACACAAAGCCGTCAAATAATTTTTTCTATTGTTTACCTACATTGGGTAGTACAGTCACTCATAGAATACACATTATAAACATTGACAGTGTAAAAGTTGTACTTCATTATTTGAAAATGAAGCTTTCAAAAATTTAAGCTGGGTATATAACTATCATTTGTTTTAATTTTTTTTGTATATTATAATTAAAAAAACGTTTATTTTTAATAACATTAAACTTTGATACATGCTCTAAAAAAAGAGTATGACTTTTATCACCAATTTGCTCACTCTAATAAAACGAACGAGGTGTTTTAATAATGACTTTTTTATGAACGAACATTTAAAATTTAAATGCTTCAAGTTCAACACTAGAATTTGAAGTACATACGTATTTACAAAACTTCTTTAAAAACTGCTCTCTAGCAGTAGCTGTCATCTAACTATTAAATATTAGAAGGGTTACTTTAGCTTATAACAAGTCGCCTGATAATGAAAGGTGTAAAATAGGTGTGTGTTTTATATTTACTTTATAGTACGGGTCATCAGCCTTTGAGTCTGAACTTGTATAAAAATGGGTCAGAAACTGTATTAAATAATACTAAACTAAGTTTTTTTTTTGTTTTTAGCACATATATGTATAGCTTTCTTACTATATTTTCTTGTCAAATTGCATAAAAAGCAATAAATATAAAATATATAACTATTTGTTTTTTTCAAGCTTAAACGTTTCTGTAAAATTATGCACATCAGCACTTTATCATGAGAGAAAATTTGTATATTTCTGTTTTTATGAATTATTAAACATTAATTAATTGGTAATAAAAGGCTTCTAATAAATCGCAAGATTTAAAAAAAATTAAAAGTATATACAGACCTTATAAAAACTGTGGTAAAAAATATAAACAAAGTGATATACAAACATTTAAAATATGCACAGGATAATGACATACTTAAAATAAATGTAACTAATAATTGCTTTTTGTTGTTTAATTTTTATTTATATGTAACAAAATACAAACCTCCAGCAACAACACCCAGTCCGAATCTGTACGCATTCTCTGCTGCTGCCAGCATTTTGCTACGTCCTTCTGCCGGCTATCAAAATATTACTTATTTAATTGTTTTAATGTATGAAGTAGAATATTAATTATCTTTTTTTAACTTAGATGATTTTTCACTGAATAAAACTTATATGCTATAATGTCTGTCGTTTTTTGGTAATACAGTAAATATTAACCTATTTAAAAGTGAGGTAATGTCCTAAACACAAATATTGACGGCAAAATTAAGTAATATTTGTTTTTTTTTTGTAAAACTTGCTTGATTCTATTTTCAAACTTTTGTAATTACTCAGCAAACAGTCAACCATGCTAAAGTGCATAACTAAAATTAAATGGAAATATAACTAACTTAGAATAACATTTTTAAGTTTTAGTAAGTTGAAACACTAGTGAACTATTTATGGTAAAATTACAAAGATTATACGTACATGGAAAACATATTTTTTTAGTTGTAAGTGAAGCTTAAAATATTAGTCATAATTTGTAATTTGGGAGTAATTATCAACTAATTTACTTACGTCTAGTTTTGTACAAAATCAACTTTCATATTTAACTTTAGAATTTAATGTTTAGAGTAGTATTCACGCATGTTTTATTAAAAGTACTAAGTTAATAACAATATCTTATACAATTCATAAATTAGTTTTTAAATCTAATTTCTATTCTAAACTTTGGTCACTAAACTATTTGCAAAAATGTAATCATTTTCTCTTAATTAGAACAATAAGGATGGTCATAATTTTTATCCATGATTTTTTAAACATTAAAAATACTTTTGCAACAAATAAAATTCTAATATTAATTAAGTTATGCATTATTTCAACACTTTCGTTGGAAATTTAGTTACAACATGCTTTTAAATGGTATTTATACAGTATTTTTGTTGACTGTTTTATCAAAATAATGTTTCAAACCTTCTGTTGTGCAGCAATGTAGTAGGGCATGGTCCCCTCGTCGCAAGGTGTCATGTGATCCAGCGTTGTCATGGTGATGCGCCCCTTACCCCCGCGCAAGTCATTCAACCGGAACAAAAGGTCAACTTCCAGTGGGGTCAGGTGCGAGACACGCTGCGCTCCCAACATAAATTCGTCTGAAAATATCTAATATTAAAACATTTACATTTTCGGTATTTTGATTTATTAAACAAATACAACACGAAATCTAAACTTTATGGTTTAAAATGTTTTATTTTGCTACATCAAAAATATTAAGTTATAGGGTAATATTATATTAGGCTATATTCTTTAATGCAAATAACATAACTAAATTTAAAGAAAACATTATATTCGTCTTTTATTTATTAAACTAAATATAATATATTATGAGAAATAAATCATTAAATATATACTTTGCATATAAACTACAAAGCACTGTATAGCAAGTTTGAAATAAAACAACATCGATGAAACAAAATATAATGTTAAAACTAGACTAAATCTTCAGTCTACTAACACAGATTATAAAAACATTGATTATACACAGAACAAACTTGGATAAACTTAATGTTTCAGTTTAATAAGTTTAAATAAAAATATTTTAACGAAAAAACAGTTAATTATAAGTAGTTCTGAGCTTAAATTAAAATGACCTCTTATAAACTTAAATGTTTTTATTTAATACTGTTTAGTTTCATGTGTATTACTTCAAAATTAAGTTTATTTAAGTTTGAAAGTACTTAAACACCTTTAATATATAAAACAATCTAGTCAATTATATACCTTAATGTAAACAATTTAAATCTAGTGGCTATAATGATGCTTAAGAAAACATAAACTGGTTTTATTGTTGGTCGTTTTTTCCAAAAAGGCTAACGAATACTTGTATAGTATATAACAAGAAAACTTATCAAAATTTAAAAGAAAAGGATCAAAAAGAAACAGTTTAGTAAAACTAAACGAAAGTAATCTCAATTTCAAATGTAAAATAAATAAACTAACTAATTAGATTAGTATTAATTAAGCTCACATTAAAAAAAGTTAGAGCTATCTGAGGTTTAAATAGTTGTATGTACTTTTTTTTTGAAAATTAAGTTTACAATTGTTTATTTTACCGGCAACATACAAAAAAACTTGGATTTTTTTATAAATGGTCAAGTTGGTTGAGTTTTTTTATGTTTGTTTTATTTAAATAAAAGCTAAAACCATGTTATATATATTTTCAAATATTTGTTATAATACTGATATATCTTGTATAGGCAGCATTGTTATTCCATATATATATATATATAAATAAAAGAAATCTTAGACGCTTAACTTTATTTAGCTTAAACAAAAGTTAAAATGTATAAATTTTTAAAAGATTAAAAGTTTTATTCTTTTACTTGATATGATAAACCAATCTTTTATGGATAAGTCTTAAAAAAGTGTAAACTTTTAAAACAGAAATTTTTATTCAATTTAATTTAGCTTTAAATTGATAGTAACTAGGTCAAAATAAATTATTTTGTTGATAATACAAATTCGAACTTTTTGTTATACTAATTTTGTATACAAAGTCGTGTCGAAGTATCATTGTGAAAATTTGTTTTTAAATGCTAAGGGTCACTGTTTTCTGCTTATATACTTATAATATTTATTTCAGGATGGCCACTGGTTTTCTAAGTTTCTTCCAGGTTTTTTTTAAAAGTTCATGTTTTTGGGTTTATTTTTAGTTTAAAACTAAGTTTGAGGTAAAAAGTGTATAAATAGTATAACAACAGTGTAAACCTACTTTAAATGGTTTTTTTTAATAAAAAATTCTGATATTGACATATAAAAATTATCGATATGATAGATTTTTGGTGTAAAATCGAAGTTTTACTACTTAACATGTAAAAGTTTTTTTAAATTCCAAGTTTTTAGTCATTTTTGTTCAAAATTCTAGGTTTCTTTTCAAAATTTCTCAAATTCCAGGTTTAGTGGCCACCCTGACTATTTTATGCTAAGAGATAAAAAAAATTAATATCATAGATTTTTAACTTTTCAAAGAATCTTTTAAACCTTTGATTTGTTAAAGTAAGCAGACAATAATTAACGTAAATATTTTTGGTATCTAAAAACTATAAAACCTTTAGAAACGGGTGCATTGGGTTGATTTTTGGTGATCATCATGTAAATTTTCTTCACAAGTTCCATGTTCTTTAGCAGGTGGTTGAACGCTTTGAAGTGAGCGTAACTAACCTCTGATTGGCCAGCTTCCTGCATCACCTGGCAACGAGAACACGTTGTTAGCCAATCAGTTTCAAGATAAGTTGTAATTAGAACTGGCTTAGATTCAGTTTATTGCTAATATAAGTTTTAAAATAACGAATAGTAATAAAGGAAACTGGTATTATATTTACTGTTTATTGCATATGAAAGTTTTATTTTTATACTATATAAAAAAGTTTACATTTAAAATGTACTTAAAAATACATAAAGTTTCAAGATTTTTAATTCAAAGAATAAACTTGGTGCATATAATTAATATTTTGTTAATTAAAAACTACATGATATATACAGTTAATAATATAGTCATAAAGTACTATACTATTTAATTTAAACATTTTTAAAGTTCGTGTAAGTTTATTAGTGTATTTTTTTCTTTTCAAAATCGTCAAATAAATTTAAAAATGAAATATATATTTTTTTATGTTTATTAGTTTTTCGTTAGATTAAATTTTTCAACTAGCAAAAAGTAAAGCTGGTATTATTTTTTGATCAGTTTGAAACTAAAAATACAAATCTTATCAACAAACTTACAAAATATGACCTTATTAAATTTTTAATCAACTCATAAACATGGTTTGATATTTTTCAAGTAAAACAAACAAATAAAAAGTAACATAAGGGTTCAAAATGACAAATGTGACAGCTTAAAAACATAAAATTAAGAGTAAAGTGTTTCAACATTGTTCTTTTAAACCATGTAACAAGCTAAAAACACATAAACTAGATAATGCAACATGCTAGTTTTAAAAGTTTAAGGTTTTCTTTGTAAAGATTTCTCGAGTTTGTTTATATATGTTTTATAAAAAACTTTTTATTTCGAAACTGCTTACAGTGGTTTCATTGCTTATTACTAGATTTATAAATATTTAAACAGTTGATATAAGTATATGTATAGTAAAACAGAAACTACATTGATTAAAACGTAATTTTTACGTCAATTTATTATAATAATATTAAATACAGTTCATATTAAAAGAAAATATAATTTACTTTTATATGTGATAATCATTAACTAAGAAATAAAACAAATGGTGAACAATAGTAATTTAAAGATTAAAAGGTTTTTTTTTGTGAACACTTCCTGCAAACGCGTAAATTATAATTCAAACACTGTAGCGTTCAAGTATACGCGGCTCTATAGTAAACTTGAGAGCAAATATTTTCAGACGTATAACCTTGCTAATATTGTGTGTAGTAGAGGTGCATTATGTAACTAAACTGCGCTTGATGTTACGACGTTTTTAATAACTAGGAAAAACACAAGAATTTTTTGTATATAATGTGTGCCATTTTTGTCAAAAATTAAATAAACTAAAATACTGATAAAAGTACCTTTCTCAATTTAGTTGACTTGATTTTAATTAAGTGTATTTTTTTCATTTTTATAATTGCTTTGATTTAATTAAAATGCTAAACTTTTTACTTAAAAATTTTCATAAATTTTAACAGTAAAAAATAGTTTCAATATAGATAAAAACTATAAATCCATAGTTTAGTAATCAATAAAAAAAAGCAAAATTATTGAATAATGTTTAGGTGTTTACAAAAACAGAACTTACAATACGTAAGTTTTATACAATCAAACCAACTGTTTATAAAAACTACAAACTATTTTTAAATGTTCTGTAAATTGAGTCATGTAAACCAACACTGTAAATAACTTTAAAGCAGTTATTATATTAATTTGACTCTATAAAATTAAATTTTAAATAAACTTAATTTTTAATACTAATTTTGAAAATTAATTATGTATTTAATCATCGTTTTACAATAAAAATAGCAATCACGCGTCTAAATAAAACTAATTTACACTTTTTACATTAAAACAAAATGTTTTAACATAAATGTTTCATACTAACAGCGATGAGTTTATCTTGTACGAATTCGGTGAGCATATGGGGCCTGATTGTTTCCATGATCTGTTTGAAACTGACCAATGGGATCGTTCCATTTCCTTTCGTATCTAATGTGTTGAACGCTTGTGTAGTATGCTCGTATTGAAGATCCTGTATATTATTTTAATAATTGGAAAAACAGTTGCTTAATATTTTAATTTTATTAATATTTTTAAACGATGTCTAATGTACATACAGCAGATGACTGTATTAAAAAGTTGTTATTGATTTAACTTTTGTTATTTTAAATATTTTCAGCAGACATAAAACTTAATATAATCAGTTTTATAATGGAACAATCCTTGATAGTTTTCCCTTATAGTTGTGCACCTTGTAGTTTATTAATAAGTAATTTATTCAATCTGTGTGATAGTTTTTAAAATGTTATTGCAGTATATTAATTAACTCATATTAAATTTAAAAACAAATTCTTCTATTAAAGACATCAAAAAAAATAAAACAAAAAGTTGAGTTTTAGTAAAGAGTAAGGTGTTCTTATTTGAGATTAGAAAACTTCATACAACTCTTACTCTAGTTATTGTAGATTATTAAAAATTATATTAAAAATAATAATGGTTTTATAGTTTATTTTGAGAGCAAAAGTTAGAGTTAACTAGAATTAAAGGAGATAAATACAAGTTTAACATGCTAAAGAAAACTCAACAAATATTGAAGAGTTTAACTATGACTTAGTAGTCCTACAGGGCAAAACAATGATTTGGAAAAAATATTTTAATATATTAAATTTGTAGCATAAGTAATAAAAAAAATATTTTGACTGATTAGAATTTAGTAATACACTAATATATTGAAGTTGTTTTAACAATAAATTTTTAAAGAGCTTCACAATGAGCTTTTAAAACTATATAAAATGTTTGTCCGTTGCAACTTATTAGTTTGTTTACTTTTACTTGTGATCATCGCACTAGCGTGAAACAATTGTTAAGTAATAAACTTTTTAACAATTTAACTTTTGTCATAATTGTATACACTAATATAATTTTAAAAACTCAAAGTTTAACCAAAATTGCACTGCTTTTAGATCTAATATCTAGAAGTGATAAACTTTATGAAAGAAAATAAGTGTTAGGTATTTGTATAACCTAGTAAAACGACTGTTTATAAGTTATAAATGAATAAATATATATTAGTTAAAAACTTGTTCTTTAATGTTCAATAAACATTTAAATATCTGTTTTCAATCATTCGATAACTGTGATATTGCAAATCTATAAGTTTAAACTGTTAAGTTTTTTTATTAAAAACAATAAATTTAATTAATGTAAAACCAATAAAATAAGTATATTAAATACAGACAACGAAAACAACATTAATAATTACTTAAATATATATAAAACTGCTGAACAAAAACTCTAAAAGCTTAACAAGTTTTAAAATATTTCACATGAACTTGACGCTGAAATATAAACAAGATTTGCATTTAGAATTAAAAGAAGTTTTCACTTTAATTAAATATACATGAGTAAAACCTTATCTTCCAGCAGACCAGACAAAAAGTGCGATGGGATTTTTAAATTACAAAAAAATGCAATCATGTAATAAAATTTGTTTTATAATTAAATTTTTTTATTCAATTTTTTAATTAATATTTTTAAAAGAATTACTAGTGATTCTATTTCATCAAATGCATATTTAAAACAATCAATAAATTTAAATTTATTATTGTAAGTCGGCTATAGAAATGATTTTTTTTTGTCAGAAAATTATCGTTTTTATTAATATTTTTTTTGATAATTTAATAAACTTTGAATCTTAATATGTTTGTAATTTACTGTGTTTCTACATTTTTAAGTAGTAAAATATAATCAGCTTATTATTATGTCAAAATACTCTTGTGATCTATAAACTATATTACTTAGAAATTGTTGTACTTAAGTAGAAAACTATTGCTTTGAAAAACAAGCCTACCTTTTTATCAATAACATGCTGAAAACAATTAAATTTACATAATATAACAATTTTTATATCATCATTTAAATGTAAAAGTAAAAGACTATAAAGTCCTTAATTACTACAATAGGCAAAGCTATTCTAAATATTAGATGGCTAAAATTTCGATAAAAAGTATCCGAACCAAACAAATTCGTTGGAATATAATAGAAACAATTTTAAAAAGTAATTTCTCAATATATTCTCTGTTTAATCAAGTAACACAGTTCCACGGAGATCTTTATAAACATAAATAATTCAAAGATTAAAAAACAAAGTTGAAGATGCACTACTTAAATATAATCCATAAATAAAACTAAAGAAGATAACAATTAATGATGCTTAAAATACACATTTATTATAATTATAATATGCTTTAATCATAAGCAGTATTACTTTATAAACGTTAACTAAAAAAGCTTATAGAGATGTATTACAACTAAATATTACTTAATTATTTAAAACTAGTCAAGTTAGAAATATAGAAGATAAGGAAGAAAATAAGTGAATGTTTAATCCAAAAGTCAAAAAGCTTTAAGTATTTTATGTAATTATAATTACGTTGTATCACTTAATTGTTGTAAAACCTGTATAAGCTTTTTTATTTAGCTTCTGTGAAACAATACTGTTTATGATAATTGCATATTGTAACTGTAATTAAAATATACTGAAATTATTAATTATTACTTCTTAATTACACTTAAAATATATATTCAGATAGTTCAAATTCATCTTTCTATTTTATATTCTAATCGTTGAATTACTTATGTATTTCAGATCTCAGTGTAACAATGTTAATTGGTAACACAGAGAAATAAACGTCAGTTCCAATAAAGCAAGTATTTCGAGATGTTTTTATTACAACAGGTAAACAAAGTTCGAAATAAACAGATTAAGTTTGAATTTACGCAAAAAATCTGTATCAAAATAAAATAAACTAATTTTAGCATTTTTACCTCAAGGAACTGCCCGAACTCATGATAAGAGAGGGTCTTCTTCAAGTTCTTGCCGAAATGAAACCTGATGAACTCGCAGTTCCAGTTGAACGGAATCTGCTTGTGGCACGATGTCTTGCTGAATATCTTCCTCACCTCCTCTGTGAAAGTTGATAAACTATGTTTCAATAAAATATATGTGCACTGTTATGATATTAGGTTTCATGAGGAAATTTGTTGTATGTTTTGCTATATTTTTATAACTTTGCAAAAAGACATAAAACTTAACTTTATAGCGTTAAGTTCAACAAAAAGTAATTTTAAAAATTAAGTCAAAATATAAAGGTCATTGTGATCTACAAATTATATAGTTTAGAAATTGTTGTATCTAACTAGAAAACTACTGCTCTGAAAAAGAAAGTCAAGCTTTTAGATTAATAATATGTGTAAATTTAAACTTATATTCTTTGTTTAAATTTTTAACTGTAAGACAAACTGTAGTGATTAACTGTACGTGAGTTTTTAATTGTTCTACATATTTAAAATTGAAACCTTTAAACACATTGTAGTTTTTTTTCTAACTAAAATGCACCATTTTTAAATATATATTTTTTAATTTGCATGTGAACTAATCAAGTATTTTTAATTAAGGATAGTTATTAGTAAGTTATTAGTTTACAAACTATCGCTACCAACATTGTATTAAGATTAAAAATCAACACTATATGCTGTTTTACTCAGGAATAAAATTTTTGAAAAGTCAATGTTTTTTTTGTATAAAACTGTTAATGCACTTTTTTCTTGAAAATTAAAAAAACAGCTTAAAAACTAAAAAAAGTGCTTTTTTATTAACCTAAACTACTACAAATATATAAGTCTAATTAAAACATTTAGTAGTTTTTTTAAATATTAAAGCAAACAACTAGTTATCATAATAAACACTTTTTCAACAACTTATTTTAAAATATTAATCAAGAAAACTTTTCTGAAAAACACATATTGGGTTTCTATTAGCTTTTGATTATGTTTTAAGTACTAATAAAATATCTGTTTCATTTTCAATTTTTATTCAAAAATCTTACTATATGTAGTGTAAATCAAAATTAGTTTACAACTTAAAACATTTATTATTGTATTAAACTACAAGCAAATATTAGCATAGTAAACAACAATGATTTTAGCAAATACGGTTCACAGACAAAAACAATCAGATGCAAATATTTAATTAAAACTGACCAAATTCAATCTGTCCATTGCAGCTGACATCAAACAGTTGGAATGCGAGGTGGTACAACGAATCTGGCAGCTTCAGCACCGTTTCAAACGTCTGAAACTCATCAAATGATATCAACCTGTGCAAGTTTTTACGATTTTAGAACAATCTGTTTATTATTCATCTCTAAAATAATATGTGCACCAAAGATATTTTCTAAAGTTCTTTTAGAATAAACTGTTCAATCATGAATTAAAACTTTTTTTCAAAAAAATATTTTAAGCAATCTTATTCTATAGATTGTAATCTACTCCATATAGTACATAAGCTCATAAAGTTTGATACCTTATGTTTCAAAACCAATTTTGACATTTGTTAAGCTATAAAATATTTTTGATAGCTTAACAAATGTCAAAGTAGTTTTTGAAAGTTAAAATTTTTGAGTTTATAAGCTACTATATGGACAGTAAAAATTAAAAAAAATCTATTTAAAGTCTAATATGTACTACATTTTTAACCAATCTTTTTTAATTAATCATAAATAAAACTTAATCATAAGTTTTAGCATTTATATTTCAACATTTTTTAGACTTTTACAGGTAGTAACAGAAGCAGAAAGCATTTATGAAAAAAACAAATTTAAACTTTTTACTCTAACCAGTTTTATACCTTTTTTTACCTTTATTAAAAAAAAAATTTCTAAAATTTTATGAAATTTTTATTGAAGATTGACCACTTAATATATAAACTATGACAATTCACCAATTTAAGTCATTGAAAACATTTAAATCTAGTGTAAGTGGTGGTTTATTTTTTCAATTTAAAAAATCTTTTTTACATCCAACAGGAAAATAACAGTTAAATTTAAAAAATTTTTAAGAAGCTTAAGTAAACTGTGAAATTTGTTTACATGACCTTATCTTTTGAAACAGAATTTAAAATAAAGGCCATAGGGGGGTTGCCATGAAGCCATGTTTTTTACAAGTTGATCTTTTTTTATAGAGTTTTTACTAAGCTTCAAGTTGCTTTTTACCGTTTTAAAAAATTCAAATTATTTTAAAGATACAACTGGTCAAAGTCAGACCGCATAATAAGTTCCCTATGGGAAGGGAAAACTAAAACAGGGAAAAATGAATATTCTATTTAAAATATTTCTCCAATTTTTTTCAAACTTTAACAGTCTAGTCTTTATACAATATCATAAAAGCGTCACTTTAGACTTCAAAAAATTTTAGGTAAAAATACCTTTTTTTTTTGTAAAAGAAAAAAATTTCTTTTTAATTTTTGTTGTAAAATTTTATTTTCTTTAATTATTAAAATTCTTAAGTAACATTTTTTTTCTTTTAATATAAGGAACATTTCCTGAAAATTTGAAGAAGATTTGAAAAATGAATGAGGAGATAGATTTTTAATGATTTTTTAAATTTCCAAGAAAATTGACCCAAAAAATTTGAGGTCCATACGTTTGTATTGCAAACTTTTTACAAAAAAAAATATCAAAAATATAAAAGGTTTTAAGTGTTTTTAAGTGTTTTTTTTTCAAAACATATGCAATATAATTTTAAATTTTGTTTTTAGTAGAACTTATTTATCTTAATTTAAACTTATCTTAATGCTTATCACATTTACTGATAATAACTGACATTAAAATGCTTTATGTTAAAAATATAAGAAATTTGCATAAGAGTTACGAATATCTAGTTTTATTACTTTATTTTAAATGAAAAATACGAACAAACCCATTATCAGACAGACTGATGGCATTTCCGAGTATATCAACAGTTTCCTTGTTGTAGTTTTCATGGCCGAACATGAGCAGATAGTTCCTTATGAAACCGTCTGGTGTCATATAGTTCACACCATCCTTCTTTACTGAGCTGTACTGTGTTCAGAAATAATTAATCAAATGTGATTGTTAAATATTTCATAACATAAATTTATTATTTATGATAGTTAATAAGTGCTTAGATGTTTTCAAAATGTTTAGAATTTTAAGTACAATTTATATTTAACTACACTTTTAAAAATTTTTTAGGTAATTTCAAAAATAATGTGTTTTTAAATAGTTTAAGAAGTTGTAACCGGAAAGGAATAAATTTAAAAAAAACTTGAAAAAACTAAATACATATACCAGAAATATTTAAAATTAATTTTATTTGTGAATGATATCTAAGATGTCAGATTAAAAGCTTTTATCATAACCAAATTTTTATTTTTATATTGTCAGTATCAATAAAACTAGATAGCTGGAAAAAAAACAGTTTTCTACTTTAAATCCTAAGTGAAAATAAGTTACAAGTACAAAACAAGTTTTATAAACATCTTTATTAAAATTAACTGTGTTAGCTGGATAAACAAAAAAATATTTCCCTACCTTTATATCAAGTTTAAGATCAGTTTTGAAAATTTAATAACTTGTGTTATACTAAACATTTTTTACTACAATGCCTAACTTTTAGAAGCTTATAAAAAGTTAGATTTTTTATAATTTGTATCCTTAACAAAAGTTGGTATAATCCTAATTAATTTTTAATGCAACCTAAACTTTATTTTGACTTAATCTTAAGATGATCTTACCATGTGAATATTGTTTTTATCCCTTATCATAATTTAGCTTATGTATTAAAATTTGGTATGAAGTTATAGTTACAAAAAAGATTACTGCCATAAAAAAAATTGCTAGATCCATGTTAGATAAAGCTTATTTTTGAATAAAAAAAACAGTTTGTTAACATTCGAAAAAAACTTTAGTTTAATTTAATCAAATTTATTATATTAATAAATCTTTAAAGTTTAAAAGAGCTTATATATTATAATGGTAGATTAACACAAATAAGCATGATTTACATTAAAACAGATAAAACATTTTTTAAAGTGTGCTAAAACATATTTTTGACTAAATCAACTGCGCATAGTTTTTTAAAAACTTGGGAGCTATTTCTAAATAGGACAATGAAAAATTTAGTCATATTTAGAATAAATATTATACACAACAACATCATATCAATAAATTACACTTAAAATTTTTTAAACAAACTAAAACTAACTTTATTAAAAACTTCTTTCAGCTTTTTCAAATCAACATTCTGAGCTGCCATTTTTAAATATTCTAATGCTTAAAATTTATAAATAGTTACTTTAAAATATATTTAAATTTTAAACTACTAGGTCACAAAGATAGGGGACTTATTGGTTTTAATGAAAGCTGAAAATTTTTATTGTGAAGTAACGTTAAATCCTTATTTACAAAGTAGTTAAAACTAAATTTATAAAAACAGTGAAAGCTTAAAAAATAAATAAAACTCTGAATAAAATATTAAAGTTTACTGTATATAACACTTCTTATTTATCTAACTAATTTCATATCTTACATACAAAAATTGTTCTAAATTCCTTACTTTCACAAAAAGTTTGAAGTTCTAAGTTTTTGTTTTGCATAAACTTTAAAATTTTTGACTTCAAGGCTAAATAAATGTTTATAGCATAGTATTAATAAATAAGCTATGTTACATTAGCCTAAAGAATATTTTTATCAGCAATTATTCTGAATATTATAATTAATAAAAATAAAAGTTTTACTTGAAATCTAATATATACAAATATTGAGTAATGTAATATAAAATGATAATACGTTCAGAACAAACTTTTATTGGTACTAGAGAGGTTTCGCTACTAAGTAGCTGTTTAGGTACAATAGTAAAGTGACAATCAAAAACACTTTATATATGTAGAAATAGAAAGGTAATCAGGGGAAATTAGTGATACTTAAAAAAATAAAAGTATTAGTAGTTTTGGGACAAAAATTTAACTAAAATAACTAGAAATAACTAGAAATTTATCTCTTCCTACATGTTTTGAGATAAATGCATCAAACTTTCATGAAATGTTTCTTTTGATATTGAGAAAAAGAATTTATAAAAAATCAAAATTCTTTAAAAAAAATAAACAAAAAAAACAGTTTTCTTTTTGTTTTTTTTGTCATAAAATTTTCATTTTTTAATTTTTTTAAATTTTCAAAGAACAGAATTTTCTAAATATTCTAAGGAACATTTCCTGAAAGTTTTAGGTATTTATCTCAAAAGACATAGAAGGAGATAGATTTTTAATGATTTCTAGTTTTTTGCAGTTTTAGTTTGCTCCTCCCATAAGAAACCTATTGCTGGCTCCAACTTCAACCAGCTATATCTCGGAAATTATTTAGATATTTTAAATTCTGTAAAATGCATCTTGTAGGTTAGTTAAAACTCTTAAAACTGTGAAAATGGTGGTTATATATATGAAAAAACAAGGTTCTGATTTCTAACTGGAACTGTTGTCCCATAAGTGCACTTTCTTATTAAAAAATAGTATTTGAATTAAAGATATATAGCTTCGACCACTGGGTTTTGATCTTGCAATGTTCAACTCAAAGAGTTTTTAAAGTCATTATTAGGACACCTACATTATCAGGGCGCAGTTTTAAAGTATTTGTTCAAAATCTGCATATCTATTATTAAAATAAGATATTTGTTTAATGTAAGTCAAGTTAAACTTCATAAAACATACCAATACTTTTGTAAAATACTTTTTATTTAAACTATTAGTTGTTTTGAATTTTAAATAATATGAATTGCTGACCACATGCAAGGTTAGAGATGAAATGAAGCTTACGCTATTCGATGTTCAAACACTACTTTTTAAGTTTTATCAGGTCTGCTTTACGCTTAATTGCCAATAAAACTAGATAATAATGACTAATTTTGAAATCTAAAAGTAATAAAACTACTTTTATTATCATCTAAAAAGTTCTAAACATTTTCTTAACTGCAAAATAAAGTACAGTATATAAGTCATTAAACTTTTGGAAGCATAAGAAACCTAATATATTATATACGTGTAGCTAACATTTAATAACCTACCAGCTGCAGGGTTACATGAAAACTCGAAATCGGACAAATTTAGGGTAAGGCACTGCCCTCTGGGTAAAACTTTTAGTCTGATGTTAAAAAATAGTGCTAGGCAGGCATAAACATTCAAATTTCATTTACTTCATAAAAATTTTCCAATTATTCAATTTATTTCGATAAAAAATTAATTCTATGTGAACATTTTTATACAGTATAATCTAATGTAACTTTTAAATGCCCAAGAGTTGTACCTATGACCTTTTTTATTTGTTTTTTTATTCATTTTCAATTCAAATTACCTAGTGAAGTGTCAAAGTTTGACTAAGCAGGTCAGACTAACATGCCTGCGTGCTGCAGTTTTACTTTTAGCGGACCGCATTCTACAAAAGTTTTTCAAATTTGGTAGGTCGTGCTTTGCCTACCCCTAATCTGTTCCTTAATTGTAATGTTATTTAATTGGTGTTTACTTTAATAATACTTAAATCAAAGTTTATTGTTGAATTATCGGTTTTCTACTTTACATTATTTAAAAAGTGCAAACTGGAGGTATTAATTAATAAACATATTTGTTACTTATACTAAAACTAAAAGTGACCTTTTTTTAAAGTTATTTAATAATTTTAAACATTAAGAATTGAGTTTAGTCTGGGTTTTAGGCATATTGATTCTATAATTTATTTTATTTGTACTTATATCATTAACAACGATATCTTATAAGTGTAATATAGTTATCAAATACCATTTTAGAGAGATACACATTGTAGATTTATAGTAATATAGTTTATTACATACTTGTGACGTTGACGTTTCGATTTTTCATTAGTCATTTTCAAACAAAATCTCTCTAAAATGGTATTTAAAAACTCCAACATCCCCTTCTGTAACATAGTTAGTTTTATATTATAATAAAAACTACTGGTAAATTATATACATATATAAGTTAAAAATAAACTCTAACACAACCTTTCCAAACTTTTCAAAATGCATAAATTCTAAAACTAACAAGATCAGCGTATTTTTTCAAACTTAACTTACTGTACAAAAAAACCTTCATTATTACTACATCATAATAAATATAGAATTTTCTTATTTTAAATTTTTGTTAAACACTATTAATAAGCTTTAGCTTTACTAATGACTATATGTGGTTATATATCTCCTAAACGAAACTGTCGTATTAACCTATTGTTTTTTATATATTCAAATAGATATATGTATATATATTAATGAGAGTTTGTATTTCATTTTTGCTCTGTTTTTGATTAAAATACATACAAAAAATAACGTAAAAAATATGTTAAAACTATGTTTAAAGTTTAAATAATTTTATTTTTATAACATTAAATATTGCTTCTTATACTAGTATGGTCCTAGTACAAATTCAAATTGAAGAAAGTCCTTCGAAAATTTCAATAAACCAAACTTAAATTTTTCAATAAACTAACAACTAATTTTATATTAGTTTATATAACACATCTATTTGTTAAAAATAGTTTTTATTAAAATTTATTCATAGTTTAAAATACTTATTTAATTATATGTGTTAGATTTGATAAAAATAAATTAAATTTTATTTATTTATTTCTCTTTTTTTAATGAATGTATAATAAATATTTATAACTAACTTAACTTAAATGCGAGTATAATGCTAATTATTTCAAACCATTTCTGAAGTTTGTGCTACCCCTAAAAAAGATTAACAAATTTTCTTGTAATTTTATTTCAGTTTTTAAAATTTTTATTTACAACACACTTTAGGTATAAATTATCACAAAAGTGTAATGCACACTTTAACACTGCTGTATTTCAACTAAGTTGATTTAAAATAACATTATGATGTCGTAACAGTACGTACTTAATAAACGCAGTACAAGTTTTTTTTAAATGAGTTAGTCAAGAAGTTATGTTTATCTTGATACAAAACGATCTTTTGCTCATAAAAACTTTAATTTTTTGTTATTTGAAACGAATTAAAAATTAAACCGATTGTAAGCTAATTTATTAATTACTAAATTTAAATAAGTACTCCAGAGAAATTAATATTTATCAAAAACAGCTACTGTAAAAATTTTAAAAACAAAATTCCTAATTGTTATTTTATTTTTTTAGACATAGTAAAAAATGTATAAGAAACATTGCTATTTGACAATTATAAAGAAAAAAATTTATTCAATACATATTTTTTCATGTTAGACTGTAAATTAAAAAAATATTCTCCTTCATTTAATAAGGTATTACACGTAATGTAAATAAAATCAAACTGTATAGTGTATACAAAAACATATGACAATAATTCACAAATCTATCTCATGAAGTTTAAGTTTTGGTGTTGTCACAAAATATTTCTTGGGTTAAAGTTTAAAGAACATTTGGTATTAAAAATATCAAAAAATTAAAGACATATTTATTAATTTTTGTATATAGCTTGCGTAGAAACAAAGTTTAATAGGACAAGTTTGATATAGATATACTTTTTGCTTGTCTAACAAAGTAAACATTGCAGTAAAAAATTAAAATTTATAAAAAAAGGTTATGTGCTTATTCTATAAAATAAATTTCTTTCAAATACGTAAAAATAACCCAAGTGTGTCAGTAAACCAAATCTTTTATCATACAAAACAATAAGGTTTGGCAATATTAAAAAACTTGTATAAAGTTTTGTTTATGCTGGTAATAATGTTAAAACATTTTGTCATTAAAAAACGTAACAAAAAATTATTAAACATGTTTTATTTTTCATCACTTCCTTTGCTTATTGACTTTTGCATACATGTCTTCTAATGCTTTTTTCTCCTCCACATTTTTCTTTACACTCTTCTTCTTCGGCTTCATGAACGAGCTGTGCCTGTTTCTGTTCCAAGCATCCTCTGTAGGGCTGCCCTCCTCAACTACAGGTACGCTAATGTTCGAATATCGAATGCTGCAAATATTAGAACTCCTTGCGTCACTGGCACTTAGACTGCGAATTTTTACGTTTCTTGCATCACCCTGACTGACATTTAAATCACGAGCATTAGAATTTCTTACGTCGTAAACAGTCTCGTAAGTGTGTTGTGTGACGTCATGAAGCTCATTTCTGACTTGGTCGATTGAAGCGTACGCAACATTGTAAACAGAACAAGCCTTGAATTCTTCACTTGCGTCGATTGTAGATATTTCTTTTGCTTGGTTTCTTTTTTTACTTTTGTAAATCTTTACCGCACAAATTGTCCAAATTACTACTGCTATAAGCAGTATAAGACCTATTAAAACCCATGTCAAAATGACGACAGAGCTCTTATAAACTTCATCTACATTTGTTTTGTTATAAAAAAAAGTAGGCTTAAATGCAGTATTATAATAAGTACTTTGTGTTACATTACCATTTAAAAAGGTCGGTCGAGGAAACTTCTCGCAAATGAAACCGTAATCTTTCTTAGGAGACGCCAAATACAAATAACTATCGTTTCTTGAAATTACAACATCCTTGTACCCCGATCTACCGGTCAGCGCCTTCAATTTACCGTTCTTTTTTTCGTTATACGGGCTGTCGTTTATCCAGACTCCATTGCCGTTAGTGAACTGCAACCCAACTCTGTAGTACTGGAAAGGCGACCGATGATCGAGGATTTTGTCAGCTATCTGACCCCCTCTGACGGTGAAAGTTGTTGCCAGTTGCGAGTTGATGCTTTTGCATTCTTCTTTGGCATTTATGAAACTTTTGAGCTTGTTGACTATGACGTAAGGGTCTTTGAAGATGTAGTTTTTATCGACAGGCATGGTTGGTATAAATGCGTTATTGTATGCAAACTGTAAAACAAAAGTTTAAGTAAATACAGTACCTACTCCAGGGGTCGGCAGCTTTTTATAAGTCGCGGGTAAATTTTCTTTGTTAAAGTTGATCGCGGTCCGCACTATGTATAAAAAGATCCTTTTTAGGGCGCAGTTTTTAAAAAATTTATAGTAATCGACCCAAAACTACTACTTCAAAATTAAAATATGGTAAAATATGCACTAATAAAATTCTAGTAAACAGTAATTAATAAATAACGATTCGAATTAAAGTTTCTACATTAAATTTTATTTTTATTGTTTTTAAAAATTATGCTTTTAACTGAAAAGTACCTCGCGGGCCGAACATTGCCGACCCCTTAATTATGCAAAAAAAAATTAAGTAAAGTTTAAAACAACTAATTTAATATAACCACTTTAAGAATGTAACTAATACTCTCGAACTTACTTATACTTAACTAAATGAAAGTAAAGTAGTTATGCTATTTTAAGCACTTTCTGTTCAAGTAATTTATAAATACTTTGTTAATTTTCTTTGTGCGATAGTTGAATATAAAAATTATAAACACAAAATTAATTGTTTATGACAATATATGATATTAAAACTGAGTAATAAAATTTCTTTATACAAAAAATCAGAGTTTATTAGCTGTTTCTAAAATATACTTTTGCAAAACAAAAGATTAGAGAGAAAATAAACAAAAAATATTATTTCCTTCTAATCTAACAATTTGCTTACAGAAAATAAAACTGTTTTAAGGTTATTAGCAATTTTAATCTAAAATATTAAAATAAGTAATTACATTTATTTTTCTTTATAGTTATTTTTATTTTAAACATTTTTAAATATTTTATATCAACACTATTGTAGATAAAAAAGGTTTACTAGTATATTTTGAAATAAACTTTTTGATGAAATAATTAAATTTATAAGCTGTCATTTAGCTTTGAGTATACAAAAGAACAAAACACTATAATCGTATTACAAATTAGTTGTATGTAGTTTTTATTATCTATAAACATTTACTAGGAGCAATTCTTTACCTTTTTAAGCGTTTATATAAACAAATAATTCGTATTAAAAATATTTACTAGTATAAACTAAACTAAATTTTTAAAAGTTATAAAACTTATACCGAAATAGTGAATTTTAAATACGACCAAACAATTTACTAACTTCAAAATGATTAAACTAAGTTAGTTTCTTACCCAAAAAATCTATACTAGAAGCCTTTGCTTATTCATTTTTTAAATAAAAAGTTTTTACAACATTATTTAAAAAAACATGTTGTGGCAACCTTAATTAGACTATTTATTATATATTTCTAAATATATTAAAAAAGCTTAAAGTTGAACGATTTTAACACCGCGGTTTTGTATATTTTTATTACCAATATTATTTAACCTAAAACTAAAGTTTATGTTTTAATAACATAATTCAGTTTACTGTTTTGTTAGTATGGGTAACAATTAAAAAAAAAAACTACAAAATAAGTTATTTTAAAGTAGGTAAGTGTGCTTTGGTAAAAGAACAACGAATTAATTTTATCTATTGAAAAACTTGTTCGGTATTTTTAATAATTACTAGGTTTTACTAAACCTCAATGTACTTTAAGTTGTGAATTTCCAAGTTTATAACTTTAATTTAAAACTTTGGATAACAAATGAGCAATTTAAAAAATTCATTTTATGAGCTCTAAGCAATAAGTTTAGCTAATAAAGTATGTTGTTAAAATATTTTTTAAATAACATTAAGTCAGATACACTTCAAGAGCAAAATAAAGTTTTACGAAATTGAAACTACTTCATTAAGTAAAATTATAATTTAAAGTTAATATGCATAAACGACAGTTTAAAACTACTACAGATGCTTATAACAACTCGCACATAATTATTAAATATTAAAAAACTTCTAAACAAATGGTTTTTAGCGAAATATTATAAGCTTAATTGAAATATTAAAAAAAAACCAAACTGTTTAAACTAATTTTTTAGTTTAATAATTTTTGAATTAAAATTATAGTTGTAGAAGTTTAATAATTGTCCTATATTTTTTTACTATTTGATTTGTAATAATTATAACGGTATAATATCAACTCTCACACGATGTAATGAAATCCTGTTACTTATTTTTAACCAGACTTTTTCAAGTTGTAACTTTTTTTTTCACATATAATTATCAAAAGAAATTATCTTTTTATCAGTTTTCGTTGAAATCAACTCTAATATAATCTAATTGTGTGCATATTTTTATAAGTCGCGGGCAAATTTTTATAGAAAAAGTTGCTCACTGGCCATACTACACAAAAAAAAAGGGGTTTAAAACACTTATTTTTTGACTTAAATTTGTCAGACTAACAGCTGTAAGATTTAATTTTTAGAAACTAAAGCATTTACAACCGATAGACTTACACCATAACTCAATTCTGGCAACTTTATTTTCAAATTGTTAGCATTAAGAAAAAATAAGCTAAAAGAAAATTAAAACATAGTTAAAAAAAAGGTATTAATAACTTTTTATAAGTCGCCATCCCATTTGCCTAAATAAAGCTAGTTGCGGGCCGCACTGTATAGAAAAAATTGTTTTTCGTGTGCCGTAGTTACTTTATAATAGTTGTAATAATCAACATAAGAATAAAACTTTAACCAAAAGTGTAATAAAATAAGTAGTAATAAGACACTAGTAAAAATAGATATTAGATTAAAAGACTATTTGTAAGGATTATTCACATAAAGTTATCTGTATTGTTTTAAAAAAGACTGGTTTTAGGTTATACATAAAATATCTTTACTTGAACAAAAAAAAAAAAAACAAAAAGCTTAACCATCAAACGATCACATTTTATCATGAATAAAAAATGTACACTTTTTTCATAATTTTAGAAAAAAAAAACTTGTCGTTAAAGAAAAATAAATGAAATCTATAAAGAAATATTAAAACTATTAAAGTAAGTAGACACAAAAATAATTTCAAAGAAGTTTAAAACTAAAACCAATGTTTGTTTTGTTGTTGTCAAAAAAAAGTAGAATACTAAAATATGTTCAGTTAAATAAACTAAATACTACTTTTTTTTATAAGTCTGAGATGACGTTATAAGGTATTAAAATGTTTAAGTTTGTTAAGAAATCAAAAAGTAAAGTGTTTCACGCAAGAACTTTATTTATATAACGGCGTTTTGCTGTACATAAAATGGGAACAGCTCTACTAAAAATGTAAAAAATGGTGTAAATTTTAAAAATCATGTAAAACTTGTGTACATTATTTGCTTATATATTAGGTGTTGCTATCTATAAATACATTATTTATAATTTTTGCTAAAATTTATCATAAAGTGCTGCCATGCTTTAGAAAATCCAGAGCTTGTTACAAATAAAAATAAAAAGATATTTAAGACTGTTTTGAAAAAGATTTATACAGTCAAACCATTTTTAGAAATAAATTTTTAAAATTAAGTCGTTAGTGTTAAACAGCTGTATACTAACTGTTTGCGCTGAATAACAAAAAACTATCAATTAACAACCTTGTTATCAATTTTATATATACTATAATTTTTTTAGACGTTTAAACTTTTAGATATTAGATCAGTTTTCGTGTTTCTATGTAAAATAAACTTACTTGAAAAAATTGAAAAGTTTTTTGGCATTTATAGTAAAATAGTAGTACCAATTTTTTAATATAAAAAAATTATTAAAACTATCTACTAAAAAATCCACTGTAGTATACATAAACAGAAACGTATAGTTTACTTTTTTATTATTCCTGTACTTAAAAATCTTTGTTTAGGAAATGTTTATTATAGTATAGTGGACAGGTTACTTTTTTTTTTTCAACGCTGTTGTTGACTTAAAACCTGGCAAAAATTGAGAAAAAAAAAATTATTGTGAAGCAAGCATTTTGTATTTGATGTTAATTATATTTTTTACAAAGTCTACTTTTTACTATTCTTTATATTTAATTTGTAAAGTTAGGCTTTAAAATATTAACACAGTGTTATTTAAGTTTTTCTTGTTTAGCTTTTTAGAACTAATGAGGATATGTTATGAATTAGTACAAGTTATTAAGTTAGGGTTTTTAAAGGACAAGTTGTAGTTTACAAATAAGAACTTTACTATTACATTAAACAAGCTTATTAAAGTGTTGTTTTATACATGTCTTTTAACTATTATAATCAAGCTAACTAATGTAGTTACAGTGAACTTAATTTAAATTAGACTACTATATCTCGAACAGCTACTGTTCTGTTAGTTAGTTAGTATGATATTTTAAAAAAGCAAGTTTTATAAACAATTTGGTTGAAATAGTCTTTTTTTACATCATTTATTAGTTGTAAAAAGCAAAACTTTTCACCTTTCATCTGTTAAAACTTAAACTTAGAAAAACTTCATATACTTTTAATATAAATTATATATATATAATGAATTCCTACAAATGTTTCATCAGCTTCTACTTAAAAGTCTAAACACCTAATTGAATATGGCAAGGCCTCTGACTAGGAACACGGCGGTAAATACGTTTATTTGTTTATTGCTTTGTTTATTTGATAAAATTAATTAATAAACTAGTATTTATTTATAGACTTTTGAAGAATGTGTGTAAAGTTTTCTATTTGTATATTACTCGTACTGTTTCATTTAGAATATATACAAACCCTGTACTAAAAAATATATTGACCAACTTTTAACGCTCTCTACACTCTCTCAGAAATTGATGCAGTTCGCTGAAGATATTCTACCTGAAAAGATGCGCGCTTATTGCAGAAAAAGAAGGAGTAACGACGAAATCCGATATTACTTCGAAGTACCCAACCCTGAAAATACAAACGTGAACCAGGAGTTTTATATAAGGTTAGAACATTTCAATAATTTTTAGATGTTATCTAAGTTTCTTCTGTAGTTGTCTTATTATTAATGAAAAGTTTGAGTTATGAGGATTTATTTTAGGTTATAATGGTGGTTGTTTGTTATAATGAAAGTACAACGTCTATTATCTAAATAGTATTCAGTAGTTTTTAATTCTTTTTACAGTTTTTGTTTAAGTAACCTAGTTGTTAAAATAGAAACCTTATTTTAAATTACACTAGTTGATACAAAAAAAAATTAAAGAATTCCTTCTTTATGATAAGCAAAATGTTTTCGTGATTATAAAGGTAATTAACTTTTTCAATCTGAACTCTAAAACTGTTGTAACAAAATGTTCTCTGCTATAAATATTTATTTTAAATTTTTAAACTTTCTCTACAAAAAGCTGTAGTAAAATATAATTTGTTGATTTAATTTAAAATTGCATCTATTCAAGAAAGCTTCAAAGGTTTTTACATTCTTTTTATTGCTCAAGTTGTTTAATTAAAACTTCGTATTATTTAATCAGGTTTTAATTGAAGTAGTCATTTTGTAAAAGTTAAAAAGAACTTTATATTTTCACTTTCTACTTGCAGGAGTATAGAAGAATTAGGAAACTATGTCGACGCAGGAGTAGAAAGTAGAGTGCGGCAACAAACGGAAACCCAAGAGTTTATAGATGCTCTTGATCGGTTCACTGAAAGGGGGAGTCCAAAGAGATTTAGCCAATGGGGGAATCAGCCGGGAAATAGAAACCCCGCCAGGCCGGAATATCGGAGCGCGAGTTTCACGAGCTGCGTTTTGCAGTGCCTGTTCAAAACGGTCGAGCTGATGGACTGCTTAATAGCTGATGTGTATGGAGAAAGTTTGAATGGTCACGCTCGCACGGGTGGCTCGACGTTTGCTCAACGCTTCACCGATTTGTTGGATCGGTTTTGGTCGGGTCGAGAGACCGACATGGAACCAACGAGGCTTCAACAAGTGGTAGCAAGAACCGAAGAGATGTTTGCGAATGAGAGGGACCGAGATTGCGAAAGGTGTTTTGTGCATGCGCTCTACACTATACGTTTCAATTTGTTTCACGCGGGTCCTTGTGAGATCGATAAAATGTTCCAGTTAGTTTATAGATTGAAAGTCTTCTGTGTTCGATGTGAAGGTGATAGAACGGCAGCTAGTTTACGGTATTTCATAAATCTTAAGCCAACATCTTATAGCCTTGTGGAAAGCGGTGAACCACGTTACAGCTTGAACAGGATGTTGGCAGAAAAATTTAACGAACGCAGAAAGATCAAAAGAGCACCGCCGGTGTTAGTCATCTTTGTTCGTCATCTAGATGCAAACGATAAAATCGAATACCCAGATAAAGGTCTGGACACGTACAGCTACTTAACACGGGGCAATAGAAAAGTCGGGCGCAATGTCGGCAAGTACGATTTGTACGCGGTGTGCAGGAGCCGTTACAACTCCGAATGCAAGATGCGTCGCGACAACGCAGGCGTCTGGCGCACGATCAGAGACGAGGGTTGCTGCGACGAAGCTGATTGCAGCGAGGAAGGTGAAACTTGCGTTCTGTTCTACAAAAGAAGACCGCAAAATTGTTTAACAGGGAGAGCGAGGTGCAGTGAGGTCAACGCGAACTGATTCAGCATTTGTTTTTGTGCAACGGCTGTATAAGTGTTGATAACGTGTAAACTATTAGCAATGTGTAAATGATTTTTGTCATCCTGTATCACTTTTTATAACTATTTTGAGTTTTCAACTACGGTTTTTAGTTTGTGATTTTAT
Organism: Thalia democratica; assembly: GCF_965202585.1. NCBI lineage: Eukaryota > Metazoa > Chordata > Thaliacea > Salpida > Salpidae > Thalia > Thalia democratica. The sequence goes on along the minus strand of NC_139170.1, from coordinate 34,289,805 downwards.
CATTTACTTTAACTTAGTCTTATAAGTTTTCTTTTATAATTTTGTACCTTGTTAGTTCTAAAATAAAAATGCCTACAAATGTTATCTTTGTTGTGCTTAAACAGTGGACAGGTTACTATAGTAAACAAACATTTTTATCTTATATGTATAATTTCAGCGCCAATGACCGAGTGTCTTGTAAAGGTATCCGCAAACTAAATGATTAGAACAGACTCTAACTCTACAGGCTACTCGAGGTAATACTAAAAAATACTTAAAGTTGAATTTAGAAGATTTCAGAACATTAGATGCATGCTTTTGAAATCCCAATAAAAATATTAGATTAGCGCATTTTCACAAAAAATAACGATTTGGTTTTTTATATGTCAAAAAAATGCTACATATTTTCAAATAGTTTTAGTTACGTTGTTAGCATCAACTATTTTTTTACCCTCGAAATCTCTAACTAACTTTACTAAACTTTTAACTTTTATCATAACCTATATTCAAAAATATAAACTTTTACTTTTAATTTAAACGTTTTTCTTTGTAAATTAATCCAAATATTAACTTAAAAATTCAATTAGATCTAGTAGTTTTAACTTAAAATTAATGAGTTATTTTCACTTTAGTATAACATATTGCTCTTAAAGTGTACCTGACTTATTGTTATTTGAAAATATTTTAACATGTTTTATCAGCTAAATTTCTTACTGATAACTCATGAAATTAATTTATTTAGGATTAAAAAATAAACTTATACATCATCTGTTATCCAAAGTTTAAAAACTTTGTTATTAACTTAGAAGTTAAAAACTTTTTGTTGTAAATACTTATATTTGGTGTACAGTAACCTCTCGGATCTTTACGCACTCGTGACGTTACGCACTCTCGTTTAGTTACGCATTTCAGAATTCTATAAAATTCAGAAAATAAAAATTTTAATTTTTTTTAATATTGCACAAATTAGGTTTAAAGTATATTTTTAAATTAAAATATGTTTTTGAATGCTAACACACCTCTCTATATCTTTAGACTTTGTAAATTTATGTTCCTTGACTAATTGATAAACATTTAGTTATACCTCAGTATATCAGAAATTTTGTAAACAAAAAGAGATTAAATCAAAATTCTGAAATAAACATGACTGTTTTTAATAATGAAAGTATAATGAAATAATGAGAGTTTAAAACATAAAGAAATAATACAGCAGTCTTGCATTATATATTAAAAAACACCATTTTATATTGTAAAGAAATGCTTAGTTATAAATTGAGTTTGCTAAGTAGAATAGAATATTTCTACTCATTATTAAAATAGTAAAACTATTTCTACTCGTATTATTATTTTATAGAAATTCAAATCCTTTTTTTTAATATATGAATAGTTTTATCTGTTGTTTTCATTAATATAAATAAAGTAAACAAATTGTGAAAAGTGGGAAAATGCCCAGTCTGCTTTTAACTAGAAGCAATATTAAAAAACAGCCATTTTAGTAAGTATATTTGGTACCTCTCGTTTCTTTACGATCTCTCATATCTTTACGCACTTTTTCTGTGGACACAATGTGCGTAAATAAGCGAGAGGTTACTGTACTAAACTTTTCATATTTAACTTGCGAACCCAAAAAAAATTTCTATAAATAAATCAAATTGAAAGTTCTTAAATAATATGTTTATTCTACTTTATTTATTCTAGTAAAAGTTAGATTTAAGGGTATTGATTACATTTGGATTTATTAGTTATTCTTCATGTCAACTTACTTATTTTTCAGCGATATTTGGTGAAATCAAAAAGTATAGTTTTTTATCATAATCACCAATAGACATATTGTTCAAATATAAACTTTTATATATGTGTTTAGATAAAGTTTAAATTTACAATCAATGAAAAACAAAGCTTACTCATTTGTTTTACTTTTTTTGACATAGTACAACAAACACATTAGTCAGTTTGTATAATACTAACAGTTTTCTTTTAAATATTCAAACTTTTAATTCAATCTTAAAAAAGTTTAAGTCCGGTATCTGCTTGATTTTAATTTTAAACAAATAATATCACAAAGCTTAACTACTGCTGTTTATATTTAACAACAAGATAATCAAAAACTTATGGAAAATTGAGTATTTATAAAAGATTCGATTGTTTAACAATTTAGGTTATTTATAGGGCTATAGTCCTGGACAAAACTTTAAAAGGTATCCGTGGTGTGCGACTCTATAACCGAAAGGGTTTTTTTGTGCACCAGGTCCTAGGATCAAATATTTTGAGCGCTTTTTTGGTCTTTCAATAAACTATACAAATATGCATCAATATATATTAGATTATATTAGATTTTTGGTCAATGTCAAGTTGTTTGAACATTGTAATTTGAAGTAAAAAACTGTAGATTGTAATATTAATAGGCTTGTAAGTTGTTTATGTGAGAAGCCAAGTTTGATATTTTAAACAGTTAGCTCAACCAATAGAAACTATGATAAAGTTTTATAAGTATTTTTAAGAATCTTACAATCAAAAGGAAAATTACCAAAATATAAAAAATGTTTAAAACATTTGCTTTAAGAGTAACTTTAGGTTGTAGAATTGAAGTCGACTAAAAGCAAGGAGATGGAAGTAACCTTTTTTATTTTTAATATAGTATAGAAATAAAATAACATACAACAGAAAATAGCCGTTATAATTACTAACTCCAGATAGTTAAGTTAGAAGCTCACCTTAAATGTTACCAAAATTCTTAAAAAAAATTCTCATAAAATTTATTATTTATCAGAGGCGCAAGGTTATAACAACTAAAATATTGTAAATGTAACAAACTTTTTCGAATGTGTACACTAAAGGAGAGACTAAAATTATATACCTGTACTAAACAAAAAAATATTGTTGTTTTCGATAATTTATGCTACACTGTTCTATTTTAGATCTAGGTTTTTTAAATACATTAATATGAATAACGTAACGAGAAAACTAGTTATTATTTTTAGTGCTAAACCCTATAGGAAGCAAATAATTATTATTTTCTACTTCAACATAGCTAAATGTTTAAATTGTGTTTCTATTTTGTTTAAAATTTTCTCTAATAACGTCGTATTAATAAAATGCTGTAGAAATCTCAACTTTTTTTGTTTCTGAAAAGCTTCATGTTATAATCAAACTGTTACTTCAATCGAGTGATATTTACGTTAATTATCATGAGTTTATAGACAAATGTTTTTTTCCCTAGTGAAAAAATAGTTTGCTGCTTTTCAGTTTATAATTTTCCGTATTATCCCGGCTTCTAGTCATCTAGCAAAGTTACGAGAAACTCTGGATTCAGTCTGAGTTGAACTAAAATAAACGAATCACCATTGTTTTTTACAAAGATAATAGTTGTACAATTAATTAATAATGTAAATTGTAGAATAAAAATAAAAGATTAATCGGTGGCGTAAATGTATAGAGAAAAATATTAAATTCATCATTTTTTTATTGCTGCAATTCTCATCTCTTTTTCCAACAATGACACGGACAGCTTTCTTTTTTTTTAAATCAATTTGGTATTACATCAACCGTGAAAAACATGGTCGAAACTTTCAAACTTTGCTATACATTCTCCAGTCTTGTTTGCTGAAATACTTTCGACGCTTTTGTTCATGATGCAGATAGAACATTTTTCAATCTTGGTGTCTTATGCCCAGGTAGCTAAGGCGAAGATTTTCTTCAAAGAGCTTTTTTAGTTGGTCTTGAAGTAGTCGCTTTACTTATTTTTATATTATATAAATCTATTTGAACCTTTAACTCTATTTCTTTTGCTTCCAAAGTTGGAGAAAGGTGTAAAAAATACTAAAACAGCCTTTAAGTATTGTAATACTTAATATATTAATAAAAAACTAATTTAAGATAGAACTAATGTTCAATAAATTTATCTTAATATAATAACACCCTAACAATATTTAAAAACTATAACTATACTTAGTTTGTGTAAAACTTCTTTTGGTTTTAAATTCTAAACTGTAACTCTTAGCTTCAACTGATTTATTAAAATGCATTTTGCTACAGTAAAGTTTTATTTCTATAAACTTTATAACTAAAGATTTTAGTTTGTTTGAGTTAATCAAAACCTTATTGTAAGACTTAGTAACTTAATAATATTATTTATCATGTTTCATAATTTTTAAAATCATAACTTTTTTACCGATTTGAATATCACACTCAGTTTTTTCTTCTTAATACTAGTAATAGATATAGTGGTTTTGAATAGAAATATTAAGATATCACATTAAAGGTGATATATTATTAATAACAAGTTTCTATGGTATGAATCAATAACTAATAAATCTTTTAAGATTAGCTCTTACATTTAATCAACAAACATTTTCTTCAAAACTATAAAGTTTTGAAGCAGTTCTAGTTTTATATAAGTTAATAACAACTTTGATTCTAATTTTTTAATAATTTAAATTATAACCATAAAAACTTTTGTTATTTAAAATACTACACAAACATCATTGTTAACTGGAACAAAATGATGATGCTAAATATTAAGTAATTAATCTAATAATATTTTTGCATCTGAAATCGGTTATGTAATGTACTAGAAATAACTAAAATTGGTATCGCACTTTTGACAGTTAAAAAATATTAAATAATCAAAAATGGTAGGCATAAAATTAAAGACAATATTTTGTGGAATTAATTCATATCAAATTGCTTAGTTTAAATTAATTTTTTCAATGTTGAATTATAACATCAATAAACTATTTAAACTGGTTATTATTGCTTTACTAATGCTTATTCTATCACATTTTTGATTTGAAATGCTACTTTTATGTTGATAACAAATGCGGCCCGCGAGCAGCCTTTCGTAGGGAAATTGGCCCACGACTTTTAAAAGGCTACCGATCCCGGTTTTAATTTTAAATTTAATGTGAATATTTTCAATATAAAATAACTATGAATAGTATTTTTATTGTAGGAATAATATTAACATTTACTTGTTGTGGTATAATTGTAAAGCTAGTATTATGCTTAGGAAATATAATTTGTTCAAAATTTACAACTTTAAACACTGATGTTACCCTAATTAAAATATTTTTTATTAATAATAAGGAATGCAACAACTAACAATATAAAAAATAACGCATAGTACATCTATTTATAAAATATATAAATTTGAAAGTGATAAAACATTAATTAAATTGTGCTAAAAGCGATGAAACTAAAAATAAAATAGAACTCTAATCACGAAAAAACGAACTAATTATGTTAATGTTGAAGAAATATTTAACAAAAACAACAAAAATCATCAATAAGTTGAAGGCATTAAATCTGTGCATAAATAATCTCAATTTATATCATACTTTATTCCTACTATTCACATGCAAAAAAAAAGCTTATAAAATTGCACGGAAACCATCTGAACGTAGAGGCTCATTTATCTTTATAAACCATAATTTAATTTTTTTTAAACTGTGTAGTAAAGATTTTACTTCTAAAATATCATTTTTTCCTATTTATCCAAGTAAAACTTGAATTACCTTTTAAATCAATAAAAACTGAAAGTACAAAGTTTATAATGAAAATAGTATTTACAAAGATCTGTTATTTGATGATATTTTAATTTTTCAAATTAGTTTAACCGAAAATAAAAAACAGCAAACTTTAATTAAAAATATTAAAATACAGCTTACAATAATAAACTTAATCATTTACTTTGAATAGCAATAAACTATAATTTATAAAATTTAATATTTTTAAGTTTTTCCAACAGAAGGTAAGTTGGTAAGCTAGAGGTTTATGTATAAAATCGTGTTAAAATAAATTATACAGTGTGTATCAAGTTAACAACTCAATTTAGTCTAAACTAAAAAGCTAATTAATTGCTTATACAGTTGCGCAATACAATATAGTAAACTATATTATTTTTTTTTTTAAATACCAGTCTTAGAGAAAGGCCAGTCACCAATCATTTTTACTCCAAAAATCGACAAAAACTTTATACTATGAATAAAAGTTCTACAGTATTAAAATATTATTATAAAATAATATTATGCTTTTAACTCAAAAACCATCTAAATTGTAATAAACTGATTACTTTATCTCTTCCCAACATAGCAAATTAATGATAACTTTATAGAAAAAATACTGTTTTTATATATATATTATAATACTTTACACCACTGTAAATAGTTAGGTGAGTACAAATACAAACCCTGTGATAAATAATACTTGAGCCAACAAAGCACAAAATACGTGGAAGCTTGTCCTGAATATAATTAAACCCTGCAAAGTAGCAACAATGTTGGAATGAACACGGACAAGCTGATGATGATGGGTAGGAAGAGCGAAGTGTGATCGTCCTTGTACGGGTCCTCCACCTTCTTCGATCCCTTCGTCTTCCTCTTCACCGGCTTCTCCTCCTGCTTCTTGTATCCCTGCGTCTGCTTGTGCAAATCCTCCTCTTCCGGATCGTATTCTGCATGGATATGATTTGTTGTTACAATATTTTCTTACATTAGTTAACGAGCATTAACTTAACTCGATTAGCATTTTTTTTTAAATGACCAAACTTTAGATCTAATTATTTTCCTTATGTTTAAAGCTAAGTAAGATTTTTTTTAATTCTAGAGAACGCTCCTTTGCCTTTAATTTAAAAAAGAATCAATTGGATTGGGGTTTATATTTTTGAGTGTCGCACAACTTATAACATTTTTCCATATTTTATTTATGAGGGATTTCATGTTCAAATAATGACAATTTTAGTAAAACGTTTATGGGTCATGTCTTACATAATAACAGTTTAGATAAATAAAAAACGATAACCATTTAAAAAAGTCATAACTAAGTGCATTTAAATAAGTTTAAAACTTTTTTTGCTACAGTCACCGTTAGAAAATTGAAGGTTTTGGAAATTTACAATTGGGAACATTTGTATAAATTATTAAAATATTAGATATTTGAAAAAAAAAAAACAACAACCCTTGAGAACACAGCAAAATAAAAATATTAAAAAAAAAGTATATATTTTGGCTAAAACATCCGTTAGATTGAAATTCTAAAAAAAACATTTTTTTTCTAAGGGGACCCACTCAAAAATTCAAATCTAGATCCAATGAGTTTTTTCTAATTAAAGGCAAATGAGCGTTCTATAGAATAAAAAAAAATCTTAGTTTACTTTAAACATAAGGAAAAAAATAGGAACGAAATTTAGGACATTTTTAAAAAATTGCTATAAATGCTAAGTTAACGCTCGTCATTAGTTATGTCAAAAAAGTAATGAGTTTTAAATAAGCATGGCATTTTATGTTTTATTGCATGGCATGATTGTAGCACGTAATGTTAGACCAGGGGCAAGCAAACTGCGGCCCGCAGGCCTTATTCAACATTTTATTTCAACTTAAAATTTATGTGCTATCTATAAAAGATAATATTGCCTACTTTGTGGTTCAAAAAAATTATTAAAATTGTTCATTTTTGCCAACCCCAGCGTTAGACAACACTAACTTATCTTATTATACTTTACATAACCACAGTAATTTATGTCTTTCTGCAAAAATAACTAATAATAACTAAAAAAATAACAGTAATAACTACATCCTGCGATTATAAACTTATATAGCGTACCTATAACCTCATATGATTAGTACGTTTTGAATATCAAAGTGTTTTAACTTTTCATTGTTTACGTTTATACAGTTAAGTCAGTACAAAAGCACATTAATGTAAAATCAACAAAAAAATGTAAAAAGAATATTATAGATGAAATTTAATATCAATACTTAGTTTATTCAAGCACCTTCTTCGTCACTCTCAATATCGAAGTTTTTCATCTGATTGTTTTCCTCTTCGTTTTGATTGGTCGGTTTCTTTTGAGCATCTTCTCTCTCAAGTGGTGGTAGCTTGTCTACATCTGTTAAGAAAAATCTACTTGCAATAATTTATATTTCTTAAACATTATCATTTTGTGTATAGATTAAAAGTATAATAAACAAACCTTTTTCAAAAACCTAATTTTTTGTATATTTTCAAAATATTCATAACATACTAACTACACTCTTAATACAAAAAAGGCGAACAAAATCAACAGCTATTTCATACTGATTTTAAGCATTTGAAGAACTTTTTTAATATAAATTTTAGCATAAAGTATGTATAACTAATTAGAATTAAACCAAAGCTTGATATAAATTTTAACACTGGTAGTTCAGTTTAAAACTTTTTAATGTTACAATTTAGTATAAAAAGAGAATTTTATTGTTTCACAATGATTAATAGTTTTTTTGCTTATGCAAAAGTCGGAAATTGAAAGATTAGTCATAAGTTTTGAAACTTTCCAACGTTGCATAAAGCTTAAACTTATTAGCATACATTTGCAACGACATATGTTGCATTGGAAGCTTTAGTACAGGGTTTCCCAAACTCATTTACTAAATCGCCCCCTTTTCAGTAACTTGAAAAAAAATCGCCCCCCACGATTTTACAAAGTAGTTTTTCTTTTGAGTACAAACTTTTGAGCTAAAAAAAGTTGTGTTCGAAATGTAATTTAGTCTTGTACTTCTTATGCACGCACTTTTGTGTTCAAAGTAGTTTACAGGGCTTGAGAAAATAATTTACAGTTATTTTCTTAGAAGCCCAGTAAAGTGTATTAAAATACTTGATTACTAAAAAGCCTTGAGTAATCTGTAATCAATCCTGTTTAAATATGAACTGTTTTGAAACTATAGAAACTTTTAGGTCAGTGGTGGACAACTTTTGTAGTCAGCAATTCATATTTACTAAAAAATATTTTCTATTTTCAACTCGTTAGAAAATGTAATTGCGGGCTGCATGATTTAGAAAAATTACAAATAAGAAAATTGAAAAACTCGAGCAAAATTGTAATAAAATGATTTAGTATTATTGTAATCTAGGAAGTACTTTTGTGAACTGAAAACGAAATGAAAGCGTATATCAAAATATTAAATATCAAAAAACTAAATTTTAATTAATTTTCACAAGTAGTTTTCAATTTACTTAGCGGGTCGAAATTCGACTGGATCTGCGACTGGATCTGAGCCGTACGTTACCCACCTGAAATTTTAACTTAAACCTGACATTTTAATAATATCTCATATAACAAATTTCTGACATTTAGAAGTTAATACTAAGTAACTCATTTAAGCCGCACAAAATACTTAAATTACTTTATAAATAGGCTTTTTTTTAAATATCTATACCAGAGATTAAAAAACTATAAAAGAATTAACAGTTTATATTACACTAAATGAAATAAATATTAAAACATTATTTCTGATCTGGTTAAAGGAAGTTTGACCGACTGGTTGATTATCTCACATGAAAAGTGGTTTCATCAACAGCTTCAGTTAATGCAGTAAGTTTACTAATTTCAATGCTAAGATATATTGTAAGCAATTAGTTGTAAAGTTAAAAAGATAATTTTTAACTTTTTAAACTATTTGTTTCGTAGTAGAATACCATGAAATAGCATAGAAATAGCATGTTTCGTAGTAGAAATAAAAACTTTAATGGTTGTCAAAATATTACAATCAGATAATAGTTTTATAGTGATATAAGTTGTATACATATTAAACTAGTAATAACAAAAACCTGTCAAATAAAGGTCTTTCAAACAAATAAATTAATCACTATGCTATAAAAACTTTTAGTGTAATGTAAAACAACGAATATCAACTAAAAAATTAACCAGGTCAAAATAAAAATATTAAAATCTTTAAAACATAAACCATTTAATAAATATAGTAGACTTCCGCTTGAGTACGCACTTTGAAAAAAATCAAAAAGTGCAAACTCAAAATATTATTACCATATTATTTTTTACAAAATGACAAATTTCAATATGTTATATGCAATGATGTTATGAATAAATATAAAATCCACTAAAACATAAAACAAACTTTCATAAAAAAAAAAGATCTATATAAGCTATAAAATATTATATATATATTTTGTTTTATTAATATTTAGTTAGTAATAGACTTTACTTTAGTTAAATTTAATAAAATATAAATTTGCACTTTTTTTTGGTAAAAAGTGTTAACTCAAGAGGAAGTCTACCGTAAATAATATTTATTAGGCATTATGCAAACATGTTGTAGAATTAATAGCTTAATAAAGTTGTTATTATAAAAAGACTACTTAAATACAATACAAACCAGGTGAAATAAGAAATACTTCAAAAGATCAAATAAAATTAAAAAACTTTCATAAAATAATGTCTGCTACTGAAGTCTAATATAATGTGGAGGATGAGGAATATGACTGCTTGCAAGTTTTTCTAATCTGATTCTTAATTAGTAAAATAGAGCCTTAAGTCACCTCCTTTATAAATATCTAGATTAGACCTTTTGCTCAAGATGTTGAAAGCTTTCTCAACAACATAGTTAGAAGGAAAAGGTATAAACAACAATCTAAATTCTCTAAAATGATTGGATACTTTTTCCTTAGTTTTTGTTGAGTCCAATAGCTTTCATATCGTTCTTTGGAAGAATTTACTTTAAGTTCAAGGTCAGTTTGTAAGTCTGAGAAGGTTTCCTGTAAGTCGTTTACTTCAAAAGTATTTGCCTCGAAGAGATCCATACTTTTATCTATATGATAGCTTTTTTGTGTCAAATCTAAATTTTACTACTTATTATGTTAAAATTGTTAAAAATTCCAGATTTTTTCCAAGTTTTTTTTGCTTAAATTGTCAAATTCTAGGTTTTTTTAGATTTCTAGGTAAATTGGCAACCCTGTATAGGTTTATTTCTTAGTCTAACTTAGTGACTTTTCAAAAAGCAACTGGAAATATCATGAGGTGATAGATAGTAATAAATAACATAGATTTTTACAAACCATTTATAACCCCAAATAACATATATGTCAGGTTATAAAGTAGTGAGAGGGATTCCAATCGTCTATGATATATTTAATTGTTAAATATGGAAATATATAAATGAAAATATAGTATTTACTTGAAAGTAGGAGTCATAAGCACTAGATTATTTTTCTTTTTTTTTCATAAATAAAATAAACTTTTTGTTTAAGTTTTACCTCAGGATCAAATAATTAATAGAAGGCTAAAAATAGTAAAATAGCAAGAAAAAAAGTAAAAATTTATGACAACCCAAAATTTTAAAATCGCCCCCTTTTCGCCCCCTTACTAGTTATCGCCCACCCTTTCGCCCCCTTACTAATTATCGCCCCCCAAAATACTAAAATCGCCCCCAGGGGGGCGATATCGCCCACTTTGGGAAACCCTGCTTTAGTAAAATACAGTATCACATCTTAAAACTTTCCGAAAAAAAATTAAAGAAATATACTCTTTTGCTGTAAAAGCAAGCTTAAACTTTTATTTATAGTCGTACATGAAACTCGAATAAAAAGCTATATGACAAATTGTAAAAACTATTGTGATATTGCACAATAGTGTAGGCTGAATAAAAAAAAATTATAAAGTTACAATTTTCAATACAAAACATTCAAAGTATTTGTATATTTATTACTCAAATACAATACATTTTCATTTGGTTCATTTAAAAACTTGATTAAGGGCAAAGGAGGTATAACACTTTTTTTCAAAATTAATTTTATTTTTTACATAACAAGATACTTTTTACCGCTTGTTAAATTCAAAGTACCTTTTGAGAAATAACCGATCAAAGCTAGAGCGTTCAATAAGTTCTTTGTGGGAGGCGCAAACTAAAAGGACAAAAATAGACTATTTTACTAAAAATCTTTCTCCTCCTCAAGTTTTTGAGCAATTGTTTTGAAACTTTTTCAGAAAAATATAAAATAAATTTTAAACAACTTTTAGGAAAAAGATTCATTATTTTTTGTAAAAAGAATGTTTTATAAAAAATAAACAAATTATTATTATTTATTTTGGTTGTAAATTCTTATATGGCGTTTAAAAAAATTCCGTTTTCTACAAGTTGTTTGTAATATTGAAAAGTACATTTCCTGAAAATTTGAATTAAATAGCTTTAAAAATTAAGGAGGAGATAGTTTTTTAGTAAATTTTCAAAAATTCAGAGAAAATCGGCATAGAAAATTTTTGACCCCATACGGTTGTATCGGATTTTTTTACAAAACTTGTCATATCTCAAAAGTAATTTTTTTTTTGTTAAATTAAAAGTATGTTATAGTTTTTACTGTAAACTTAAAAACAAGAGCCAATGGTTTTTTTTAAATAATAAATATTGTTAATACTAATAAATATTAATTCAAAAAGCAAACTCACCATCAACAGTTCCTTTGAGCAAATAGAAAGCGCAAATTTTCGGGTTGTCCTGAGAACCCTGTTATATAAACATTGTGAAAAATATAAATCTAATTTCTTGTTTTTTAATCTTAATTATTGCATTTTCTAAATGGGTTAAAAACATTGAATGTTAATGGGTTGTAAAACATAAAGTTTAAAAAAGTTAATAAACTGTTCATTAATGATGACTTTTTTACAATCTATAAAAGGCAAAAAATATATAGCTTGTTAATTACCCTATTTTGTTTTGTATTCTGAACTTATTTTCACCTTACCATAATATTTGTATTAGATTTTTTTCAAAATTTAATTGATATACACACGATTAAGTTAGACTTCACTGGAAATTTACATTAAAATTTTTCTTTTACAGTAATTTATCGAAACTATTAATATTTTTTTTTATAGAAACAACTTTTGCTTAATTGTACTTTTTTATGAGATGTTTTTTTTTTTAATAAATGAACTTTATTTTTAGCTATGAAAACTTAGTAATCTGACCATTAAAATTTTTTTTTTAACACATTAAAGCTTGTCAAACTTGGAAAAAATTTTCATACTTTTATAATATTCCCGAGATCATTTGTTTATCTTTTTTGTATTTCAATCATATTATATACTATATCAAAAAAAAAAGTATTTCAGAAGTTAAAGGTAGATTTTATGTGCGATATAACTTATAATCCCAAAAAAATATTTCAATTCAAAGACAGTATGCTCTATTGTGGTTTTTTATATAAACTAATACCGTAAACTATTTAAAAAACTAAAAAAGCAACTTTAGTTCGGTTAAATTTTATGAAACTAAAATAATACTTTAAGTACTTTTGGTTGATTTTAGATTTTTTAAGCTGTTTGAAATTTTTCTAGTTTTTTCAGTGAGTTCATATTAAAAACAAAAATTTTAAATAAATAAAACAACTTTTTGATTCTACTTCTAACAATTAATACTTTACAAATAAGAGTAGTAACAAATAAATTTTTAGTAATAAGTTCGTTGTTAACAAAGTAAAATATAAAAATTTAAAACCTTGAGAAGTTTTAGTTTTAGTTAGTTTAAACCAAAAAAAAAATTAATTAATAAATCTGGCGAATCAATGATAAAATTAGTATGAAACTAACAATACAAAGCAAAACGTTATTAAAACCTTTACAAGTTCCAGCTTGAGTTGGTTGCCGATGGTGGACATCTCGCCTTCAACGTTCAGCTTGCCCTGCTCAATCTTGAACGGCACCAACAAGTCGTGAGCCACCGAATACCCCACCTCGCTGAATATGTCCAAGTCGCTCGCCACCACGTGCTGATCGTTGATTCGAACGTCGAATACCTAAAAAGGTGAAAAGAAGTTATGTTTTTGTATCTAACACTACTGTTGTTTATATTAAGCAGCTTCTTTCTTTTAGTAAAGATTGGTTGCTTGTATAAATCAGTAAAAACGAAGTCAGATGGATCTTAAAAGTTTTCAAAGGTACGTTTATGAAAGATGTTTTTTGTTAATATATTAACAAATAATAGTTTTTGTTGCAAAACTCGAAACTTGTAAAGATTTAAGGTGACACTAATAGTAAATCAGTTCAAGTTGTCAACTAAAAGTGAGTCTTGTAAGAATATTTAGGTAGATAAACTATAAAATAATGATTTATAAACAAAGTATTTATTTTTGACAATGATTATTATACAAAGCATGTAAATGACTATAAAATTTGACTATATCCATATTTTACACATTTTACTAGTACTAAGGACTTGTTTGATTACATAATATTCTAGAATAAAAAGTTGCTTAATTAAATAATTATGAAATTTAGCAATTTGCCTACTTATTTATTGAACACAATTTTAATAACTTTGTTTCAATTGAAATAAAATTTTCACAAACTTAATGAACACTTCTATTTAAAATTTTATAATTGAGTTTACATATATTAGTATAATTATATTGTATGATTGACATAATGATTTTAGGTTTCTAATTTAGCAACAATACTCAATGTGAGAAACAATTACATTTATTGTATAACACTTAATGATCAAGTATGTTAATAAACATGAATATATAACATTAAATAAATGACGTATATAAATTTAGCTTATAAAACTACTACAGACTTTGTTGCATATTTATAAACTTACTAAAGTTTTTAAAAAAATATAGTTTACATTTTCTCTTTTAAGAACTTTGTACACTGCTGCTTTGTTAACAAAAAAACTGATAATTTTTATTTACAATAATTAAAATTATACTTAAAGAAATTAACTTTTTTTCGTATTTTGAATAAATTTAAAAACCAACAATATTTAAGGACTAAGTTTAAAATGGTGTTTTTTGTATGAAGCTAGTTTTTTTTTTAACTATAAGACTATAGTATAATATACAGTATTGAAATAAATGTGATAAACCTTTGAATTTTTAAGCTTGTTATAAAACTATAAGATACTTAGCAAAGTTATCATTCCAAAAAAACAAACGCCTAAAAAAACTTTATTTATTTTACAAAAATAGTTTTTATAAATTCTAGTACGACTATATAATTACTTAGGAAAAATATAAGTCCTTAAAACCATTTAAAACTGCAAAGAAGCCAGCTAATATATTAAAAGTTTAAACATATGTGCAAAAGTGGTTGATATATATATATATAATTAAAAAACTAATGATATTTACAAACTACATTACTTACGTATTATTGTAAGTACAATTAAAATTTACACAAAAATAAATTCAATTTCAGAAAAAAGTAAAGATTAAAAGAAGTTCTTAAAACCAATTTACTTCTAAAAAACAAACTGCTGACGTAAAAAAAAAGACATCATTAAATAAACATTCGGAAAATAAAGTTTTTACAGCATACGTTAAAAATAAAAGCCTGCTGTTTTGTTGGTTGAAATCAATAAAAACAGATAAGAACTACGAGTAATTCATTTACTTTAAGGAAATAAAATGCATAAACTTTTGAAGATTATTTTTGTACAGTGTTATATATAAAATTTTGAAAGCGTAGACTAAAGCATATTAAATCAAATTGACTTGCAGAAACAAAAAATATTTTTTTTTTAAGAACTAAATAAAGTGCAACCTATAGTGCTTTTTAATCTTAACTTGGGCTAGAAAAAAAGTTAAAGGATACTTTAAGATAAAATTACTTTAAATTTGAATGCTTTTCTTTATAGCATTTTTAAAACTAAACTAGAAGTAACTATTTTGTACAAACAAAATGTTAAATAGTTTTGCACAACAAAAACTGTTCTTTTTTTTTATATTGACAAACAACTTGCTTGATTTGAAAGCTAACTCAGAGCAAACAAAACAATTATTGAGAAAAACAAATTCTAAAAGTAAGTTAAAGTGTGTGTGACGAAAATTACTGTTAACTTTCACGATTTCAAAGAAATTATGAGATTTCTAAGACTATTATTTCTAAGATTATTAAATTTGTAGAGCTGAACTTTGAATACCATTTTTAGCAATCAAGTAACAATTAGGTTATTGTGTAAAAATTTTATTTACACTAGCAGATCATAAGGATTATCAAAAAAATAAACTAATAAAATTTGAAAGTATTTACTTAATTCAAATATTATAGATTATAATTTTTCTCAAACTTTTAACTGAAAAAAAGTGTATTGTGTTTTATAGTTACACACATTAACATAGTCTTAAGTTTTGTATGAAGAGATAGATCACCACTTGATGTTTTGTTCACAGAAAAAAAAATCTTATATACATTGACTTAGTTATAAATATTTTTTATTCAAACATTAAAATAATTTATTAAATAAAGATTATATACACCATTATACACATTGTAACCAATAACTAAGTTAAAACATTTAAAACAAATATTTTATTAAAGAAATAATTAAGGTAACACATTTAGAACAATACATGTAATTAATTTTTCACAAGTAAGTGTGGAAACAAACATTGTGCTGGACTGCTTTCAAACAAACTTAAGTATTTTAAACAAGATTATATTTAAATGTAGCTTAAAGAAAGTAATTTTATATCTCTTTTGTTGATTTATGAAGTATTCCTCTACATAATAAAGCACTATGTGTTTTACATATCAAATAACTTATCTTAACTTAACACGGTTTAAAAACATCTTTAAAACATATAAGTAAACAAGTTTAAGGTAAATTAAATTTAACCAATCATTTAAAAGAATATTAAAAAAAAAGTACTTTCTGTTGTGGACCGTGGAAGTATACTTCAGCGAACTTGAGCACGAGCACGAAATTGCCTTCCTCATGCACTGGTATGGTGTAATGGAATGTCGAATCGTGCCACCTCTCAGTCTGGTACAACAACTGATCCTGATCACTTGCCCTTCTCACGTGCTGCCTCGCACCGTAATCACTTGACACTCCCACCGATGATGTGTCAGCTCTGTGTGCAGTATTTACAAGATTAATCTGACACATCAGCTCTTGTATGTACATTACGTGACATGAACTTGATGTTTAATCAACACAATGCATAAAGTTACAAATAGATAGTATAGACAAATTGCATTATTAAATACTATTCAACTATTAGTAAGTTTTACTGATATAAAATCAGCGGGTAGCTATCAAATTTGCACAAGCGGACAAAATTGCACAAAGACACTTTTGCACAAGGGGACACTTTTGCACAAGCAGACAATTTTACACAGATTGAATTTTTTAAATATTTTTTTTTAAATATTATTTTAGTTATTGATTTTGTTTATAATGCTTTACTATCACTGTTACCTCTAACTCTTACCGTCGTTCAGTAATTTTTTTTAATTTTGTTTTTTTATTAATTTATCTTTTAGTTTTTTTACCTATATTTTTTGTTTTTTTTTTTTACTTTTGCTCAAAATTGACTCCTGGTGCAAAATTGTCTTCGTGCAATTTAGTCCCCTCGTGCAATTTTGACCTGTTCTCAGAATCAGCTTTGTATAACAAATTATTAATAGTATGTAACTGATTATGCTCTATAAATTTGTATTTTGGTTTTAATTTTTGTTTTTATTCATTCAGATTATTCTAAATTTTTTTCAAACATCTTACTAAAAGTTTCAGAACAAAATTTATCAAATTAACATTATAAATTAATAAGCTGAGCAAGCTAAATTATTATAATTTAATGTAATTGTTAGAAAACTAATTAGTGAAAAATAGATAAAATTAAGTCCTTAAAACAGTTTAGTAATTACAATAACTTAAAGTAATTTTGATATAGATTAAAATCACAACAAAAAAAAACTGGCATTTAAAAATCACACATGTTATAACAAAAGAGATATAAAGCTAAAATATAAAAAAAAAGTTTTTTTAATAAAAAATTTTAAGTACACAGTACCAGGGTTGCGAGATTTTGCTGCAAATTTTCTTCAGGTTTTTAAAAGTACACGTTGTTGGGTCTATGTATAGTTTAAAATTAAGTTAAACGTAAAAAACTATGTTAGTAAGTATAATTTAAAAAAATGCTGTAAACCTACTTTAAATAAGTTTCAATAAAAAAAATTGATGATGACAAAACATTTTTATCTTTATGATAAACTTTTTGTGCAAATCAAAATTTTACTACTTAACATGTAAAAATTGTTTAAAATTTAAGGGTTTTCTGGTTTTTTTTTTTAAATTTCTCAAATTCCAGGTTTTTCGGCAACCCTCACAGTACACAATGTTAGCTTTTATACTGTAACAGTTCGAACTAAGATAAATGCTAATTGAAGTTAAATTTACAAACTTTATTGCTATGACAAATAGTATTTATATTCAATTTTATTTTATAATAGAAGTCAACCAAACTGTAACAAATTTGACTGAAACTAGATTTAAAGGTATAAAAAGTAAATATATTCTAATAAACTTTGTTCATTTGATAAATAGGTTCATTTAAGAAATTTACAACTTTTAACATTAAAAAAACTTACAGATAATTGATACCATTCGATCCAACGTGGCTGACTCCTCCAGCGTTGAGGGCGTACAACACGCGCGGATCCGCTGACACACGGAGGCAGCAAAGAGAAGCAAGCAACAAAAATTTAACTAGCAGCATGTCACAGTTGTCCTGGTAAAATGTTAAGATCACAAATAACAAGAATATTGCATCTGGTTCGAGTACAAAACACTGATAACGGAAATATGTGAGACAAACACAAAATAACTATGACATTTATGTAAGTACAAGGATAAGATAAGTTTGCACATTTACTTTTATGAAAGAAAAAGAATTTTAGATTTGAATTTTAGTTCGCAACTTTTTTATATTTAAACTAACTAAAACTTTCTAAAGATAAATTTTGGAAAAGTATAAACAAACTTTATACAATTTCAATTTTACAGATTATAGAAATAAAATTTTAGCCTTTTTTGCATAAACAACTTTAAGATAGTTGTTATTGTAAAATCATTGAGACACTAATTATTTATACAACTACAAAACAAGTCAAGTTTTAAAAGACTAAAAGTATAATAAGTAACTATTATAAACCAATTTTAAACCACTTCTATCAAAACTAGTATAAATTATTTTTATGTTTTTAGTTATTTCAATTTAAATCTTTATGTTCAAGTAAATAAATTTTCATAAAAAAAGTTTATATATCCAAATATTGTTTTTTCTTCAAACTTTCAGAAAAGAAAAAATAATCTAAAGTAAACTAAAAACTTATTAAACTTAAATTTGAATTGGTATCATAAATTGTTGTGTAATAGATATAAAAAAATATTCAACTTTATTTAAATTTTTAATGCTAAAAATATGCACATGATATAACTACAGTGTTTAAGAATAACTTTAAAATACTAAAAAAATGCATGTGTGATTTTAGTTGTTTGTATATAAACAAATGCTAAATTAAAACAAATTCAAGTCAGCAAACATTAATAAATAAAATTAAGCTCTCAAAATTTTTCAAATAGAAACTAGCATAGTTTAATGATTGCAAATTGTCTAAGATATAAACAGTATTATCAAGTTTTTTTTTTATTTTAAAAGTTATGCTTCATTGCAAACAGACAACAGGACAGGAGGCTGTCTGTTTTGTGGGATGAAAGTTGACTCTTCTGCACAACTCAGCGGTGTTGCCCAAACACCAAAACAGTTCAGGTTGTAAGTTCCACACCTGGTGAAGAAGGCGTTCATTTTCAACGAAGTGTGACTGCAAGGCCCCATACTGACATTGTGTAGAGTCTTGCCCGCCCATGCAAACTTGTTTGTGTTGCTTCTATCTCCCTCTTCAAGTGATTTTAGATCTAAAGTTGCATCAAGTTTCACTCTTAGTTGACAGTCATACTGATTGTATAAGGTTATGTTAACTGGAACAACACAGGCTCCATTTGTTGCAAAGTTGTTAGTTATTTCAGAATCGCAATTTATTGTCCACTTTACTACTTTTTGCAGAGCTTCCAAATTTTGACTTGTAACAGAGTTTTCAGTGAGCTTGAGATTGACGTTTTGGAAGTTCTGAGAAAAGGAAGAAAACTGTGGCACTTCTACATACGACTGACCAACACATTCCCCATCTGTGTATTGTACAGCTACAACCAAAACACTATCAATTACTACCTCTTCTTCATTCTGCATTGGATAGTTTTTATCAAAGAAACTGCTCAGATTTTTTAATCTTGAAAAGGGTTTTTGGCTGTTGACTCCATCAGACAAGCTTACAGTTTGAATCTTTTTGTCAGTAGCTGTGTAGCCAGCTATATTCTCAGAAGTGAAAGCAAAGCACTTTGAGTTAACTGAAGTAGACATTGGTTGGAGCTTGAGGGTGACATTGTCTTGAAAAGAGCATATTTTAGAAACTTGCACTGAATCAGACGAAGGATAGCAAACCACCATTGCTGACGGAAGGCTGCTGAGCTTTTCTGAAGTTTTGCAGTCAAACTGCACTCCTTTTTCAACGTAAGCTTGGTGGGAAAACCTGGTGAATCTGGTGGTGGGGTAATTGTTGCCAGATTCTTTACAGTCGTTCTCATAGTACACCACAGCTTCAACTTTGTGAACTTCAGTCTCTCTTGCTTGGTACCACAACTTCAACCTGACTTCACATCCGGGGTCCAAGGAAGGCACAATGTGCTTTTGCAAAGTATATTTTTCTTTTCTATTTCTGTCATAAACATGGGAGTTAAAAAAGTTTTCGTTAACATCACTCAACTCAGTTTCAGGGTTGGTTATCAAACAGCAAGAAGCAGATAGTGAGACAAAACTCAAATTGTTAGCAGTTTTAGGTCCAACATTTTTCAAAGTAACCAATGAAGAGTCTACCTCATTTAATTTAAGTGAAGGTTTAAGTTCCTTATCTAAATTTACCATAACATTTGGCATAGAAGGTACTACATTTAAGAGAACTCGATACTCTTTTGGAAACATATGTAGTCCTGGTAAGCACACAAACTTTT
Source organism: Thalia democratica (assembly GCF_965202585.1). Lineage (NCBI taxonomy): Eukaryota > Metazoa > Chordata > Thaliacea > Salpida > Salpidae > Thalia > Thalia democratica. The sequence continues at coordinate 34,269,205 of NC_139170.1, read as the reverse complement.
GAGTTGTGCCAACACTGCTCAATGAGTAGCTGACTCCTGTGATTTTGATGGAACCTAATACATCAGGCTTAAGACTAAATGATATGTTTTGAACACTAAGCTGTTTAATCAGCTGAGATTCAATTTTTTCAACTATCATTGAACTTATACCATTTTTGTCTTTGTTAGTGTATTCATATAAAAGAGTAACATCAGTTACTGATATATCAAAGTTAAGCACATTTTCAAAGCAAACATCAAAAACAAATTCTTCATTTTCTATGACTTCATTGCCCTCTTTTTTTGGTGCAATTAAGTGATTGGGGTAAAGTTTGTACTCTGAATTAACTTCAAGCCTCTGGAAAACCTTTTCATTATAATTCTTGATAGATCCTAACCGTACTTTGTTATTTTTATACAAAATAGTTGGAACTCTAAAATTCACCTTTTTATCAGTTTTGTCCTTGTAAATTCTAGCTACATCTAGATATTCATTAAAGAACATAGTCTGCTGCACAGTGTTTTGCACAGATTTTAGTACTAGTTGTTCTAAACAATCCAAGGCCTTTTTTTGGTTGTTTAAAGCCAGGCACAAGCGACCATTGGTAACATTCATCAGGTCTAAAGCAAAGTCCCAACCCTTTTCATTGTAAACCTCTAATGCATTAGAATAGCAGTGCTGGGAGCATTTTTTTGACACTTTCTGATATCTGTGACCTGCTAACACCATGTAAAAGCCATATTTTCTCACTCTTGGAGGGTTGCACTTTAAATTGCATAGGGCAACCTGCTCCAAAAGCATAGCACACTTTATTTCATTGCTGTCATACGTAAATTTCAAAAGTTGGTTAGCTGCGTCATTGTACAACTTCTGGTGACTCAGGCACTCAAAACTTAACAGGACACACCTGAGAGGAACTATAGCGTCACAGCCTCTGCTTGTGTAAGTGTCAATGGACTTGTCAATGTCCTGACTGGGATAGCCTCTATAAACATTTGGGTACATCATGAACTTGCTTAATGCAGACATTTCACCTGCGCTTGCCTCCAAAATCCAAGACTTTTCGCTTGGCAATTCTTTTTTGTACAGCTGGTGGTAGAATTGATAGGCATTTTCATACAGTTGACACAAGAAGCAAAGGTCAGCTGCTTTTCTTAACTGTTCCAACGGATCACCCCTACTGCCAGGTGAGGGACTTGAACTAGCTCTACTACCTCCAAGCCTCATGAAGCCTTTGATAAAGGTTCTGCCCAGACCATTTCTCTTTTGAATGTCGGTATTGAAATTTTTAATGTATTTTTCCATGTGAGGAATAAGGGCCTTACTGGAACACTCAAACATAAAGTTGCTGATACTCTGACAATCTGCATCAGTCATACAGCTGCCATAAGCTTTTTGGTTTTCCAAAACATCTTGCTGAACACTGAGTCTGCTACTCAACATGTGCTGACTCCAATGGTCAGAAATGTTTTTGTTCTCACCATCTGATGCAGTGGAATTGATCTGAAGCAGGTGACAAGAACTGCTGTACATCGTTTGCAGTTCCTGGAAAACTGATTTGGCTCTTGAAATATCAGCTTTGGAGTTGTCATGCAAAAGCACAAAGTACTTAAGAGTGTTCGGGATCATCCACTTCCAGTTTGAGTCCGGTGTGCTGTGCTGGATTTGATTCTGGTAAGCACTCAGTCTGGAGAACTCTTCCAGCGGATTGGGGTGAGATGAAGACACAACAAGAAGGCAGGCCACAAAGTGGTTTATGTACTCCTTTTCTCTTTGAGGAACAGAGCTGATCACATGGTTCCTGTAGCTTTCAAACCAGGGACAATTGAGATTGGTGGCAACGGTGTAATTGTCATTGAAAATTCTGTTCTTTTTAAGGGACTCCTTGTTTGATATGTGGTGCTCTACTACTTTGTTTATATCTTCAATGGCTTGATTTTCAGTAGGAGGTGTGCATTTGAGATCTTGTAAGGACAGATGCAGGTCGGATAAATGTACAGGTTGCCCATTTGGGTCTCTGACTTGCAAATGTTCATTGTTAACTATACAAAATGGTTGTAATAATTCAACAAAACTCAAGTTGTTCTGCTTGCTAACAAGTTCTGCATCTTGGCTGCAAAGCACAGCTATGTTTGGTCCAAACACTTTTTTCACAAAAGAAGTTGATGAAACTGAAGTGCTTGACATTTTTTAAGTTTTAAAGATTAAAAATTTCTAATTAAATATATAATTCTAAACTTGGTTATAAACATTTGTTAAAGAATAACTAAAAAGATATGAGTAAGTAAAGATTAAAACCCTTTTATATTTTAATCTATAAAGTTAATAAAATTTATAGTACTGTTTTGTTGATGCCTGAAGAAAACAACAGTATTGTCCTCCAAAACATAACAAACTCTTGCACTTGAATCTGATGTAATAGTTTTACTTGATTAATTCAAATTAAACCAGGTTTTTCAAAAAATAGAAATCTAAATGACTTAAAAAACAAACTTAAGGGCATAGGGGGGGGGGGGGGGGGGGGGGGTAAACACCCTTTTTTGGTTTTTGATCTTATTTTATTTAGTTTTTACTAAGCTACAAAATGCTTTTTACAGATTTAAAAAATTCAAAACAACTTTTGAGATATAGCCGGTCAAAATCAGAGGCAACAATAGGATCCTTATGGGAGGCGCAAACTAAAACGGCAAAAATAGACTATTTCACTAAAAATCTATCTTCTCCTACATTTTTTGAGATAACTTCCTCAAATTTTCAGGAAATGTTCCTTGATATATTTAGAAAATTTTCCCACAGAATTTTCTAAATATTGCAAGAAATATTTCCTGAAAATTTGAGGTAGTTATCTCAAAAAACGTAGGAGAAGATAGATTTTTAGTAATTTCTAGTTATTTGCCATTTTAGTTTACGCCTCCCATAAGTAATTAGGGGGGGGTAAACACCCTTTTTTGGTTTTTTATCTAATTTTAATTGGTTTTCACTAAGCTACAAGATGCTTTTTACAGATTTTAAAAATTTAAAATAATTTTTGAGATATAGCCGGTCAAAGTTGGAGACAACAATAGGAACCTTATGGGAGGCGCAAACTAAAACGGCAAATAACTAGAAATCACTAAAAATCTATCTTCTCCTACGTTTTTTGAGATAACTACCTCAAATTTTCAGGAAATGTTCCTTGATATATTTAGAAAATTCTGTCAGAAGGAATTTAAAAAAAATTAAAAAATAAAAACTTTATAACAAAAAAAATTAAAAAAAATGTTTTTTAGTGATTTCATTTTTATAATACAACTTTCTTTTTTCAAAATAAAAAAATCCCTGCATAATCAATTTAACATAAGTAATACACTTTCTGTGAAAATTTAATGATTGGGTATAAAATTATATAAAAGATAGATTTTTAGTGAAATAGTCTTTATTTGTATTTTTGGTTGTATCTTAGTGAAAACTATATAAAATTAGATAAAAAACCAAAAAAGGGTGTTTACCCCCCCCCCCCCCTACGCCCTTAAGATTTATTAGTTTATGTAAATTAGTATAATTCTGTTTATGTATTTATAAAACATCGATTTCAAGCCAAAAATTATTGTTGAAAAAACGTCAAATACAATGTTATTCAGCTTGATATTGGTGCAACATCATGCTGGTATGGTAATTTAGCATAGGTAATTACCAAAAGCTATTTAGGAAACAAATTATTATTTAAGATATAATAACAATAAACCTTTGTTTGGATAAACAGTAACACAGGGGTCAAAAAAGAAACAATTTTAATGTGCTTAACTAAAAGTAATTTTTATTTATTTTCTTCATCCAAAAATTTTAGGGTATTGATTATCTTTCAAATAGAACATTAAAATTTTTAAATATCTTTTTGAAATTAAAATTATATTAAATTAGTTGAAACAAAATTTTAAACGCCACCCACAGGCTACATATTGTGGACCCCTGCAGCAGCACAATATTAATCGAGGTATCGAAATAAAAAGATTACAACTAAATTAGTGAAACAAAAACACATTTAGATGTATAAATACTAAAGAAAACTGTGAACAAAAATGGTCAAAAAATTGATGTAAAGAAAAAACTTTTGGTTATCAAGCTGCACACCATTTTCTTGCATACAAAGTTTTTAGTTAGCTTTATAACAATTAAAATATAACTTTAGAAAAAATTTAAATATACATGTTTTTATATCAAGTTAAATAATAAGTTTGAAAATGCTAAGCACAATTTTTTAAACCAATTGCTGACAATTTTGACCATAGTTAACATAGTATACTATAAACACTACAAAGTCTACTCTCTTGGTTTTTAATTTTTATGCTTGTTTGTGTTCACATTTACTTGTTGCCCTTGTTGTTGCCATTTACTTGTTGCCCTAACAAAAGCTTTCTACAACATAATGTAGTATTATTTTTTATAAAATATACTACTTAAACAATTAAAATTAATTGATTTTATGCATAGATTACTGTGATATAACTGCTTAAATTAACTTGAGATTTTTATAAACAATAAACACTTCTCAAGCTTAGTAAAAATTTTTGGGCATCTGTTTACCTTCTAGCTGATTAACCCCATCCCTTGTCCATAGTAAGTAAAAATTGACCTGCTAGTTTAAAGAAACTTTTTGATTAGTAAACAACTTATTTAAACGTAAATGAAGGTTTGTTTTCATGTTAAAGATGTTATCTGAAAATTTTAATTCCTCCTTGATACCCAACTACTATTTTGCATGTATTTCAAAATATTGTTATTATTATTTTAGTTTACAAGGTACTAATATGGTACATAGAAAATATAACTTTAATCTATCTTCATAACTTACGTGTCAAATTTAATAAAAAATTCTGTAATACTATTCTGAGTCGACTACTACTTTTTTCTTTTTCAATTTATAGAAGAAATCTTGAAGGAATACATTTTAATTCTTTATAAAACTTCTATTAAAATTGTTAAAAACTATTACGGTTAAACAACATACTAATTGCAGTTTTTAGCATCTAGATAAAAAAAAATCAAATAAAAAAAAATATTCACAAGTTTGACTGAAGTCTGAACATATAATTTAATATCATATAATAATTGAATTAACTATAGATATTTTAGTAACTTTCTTCAGCTTGCTAGTAGCAAAAAAGTGATAATTTACATCATAAAATACTGAAAAACTTTGAAAAGCATACTTCAAATTCAAAACTCTATTGAACACCCATTTTAATTTCTAAAAGTAACGAATGATGTTGCAAAAATTTAGATAAAAAAACCTTTATTTTCTTTCTTAAAGTAAAAACTAATGGAATAAATTTAGTAGTTGTTTTAATAGTATAGCACAACAGACTAGTACAAAAGAAAAATAGCATCTTACATTTGCCTGTCTAATAACTTAGATATATCAGCGAAAATTTTGTATGTTTGTTTGTGTGAAAAGTTCAAGTATATAATTAATAAGGATTGGATAAAGCCAATAATAAAGAAGGCACTTCAGTTTAAGATCTTAATATGATTTTGTGGTTCTTGACTGGTAGTTAGTAACTGAATAAACAAGCATTTAAGTGGTATAATTTTTAGATTGCTTGTAGAAATGCATAAAAATTACTCTAGCTCGATATATCAACGTTAAAACAAATAAAAATTTGTTTAGTGTTCAGAATTTTTATTTCTGGAATTCTGATAACCATGCAATAAAGTTAGTATGCTTAAAAATAGTTATAAAACTTGCTAAGTTATTATAGGTGTCAGCCTAACAGCAAGTCTATTAGCCAGTAATCTGAGCGCTGTTATTTCTCAAGCTATTTAAGAGAAATTGCTATTTTGTGTTTTAAAAACTAGTAATGGTGCTTATAAAGTTACTAAACGAGACGTTAAGAGGTGTCACTGGTTTGCGACTCGATAACTGAAAGGTTCTTCGTGCACTAGATCCTAGAAGTTTTAGGCTAGGACCAAATATTTTGAGCGTATTTTCTTTTTTTTGGTAAAAATTTCTTAATAAAGTTCTGTAAAAAATTTATTTTAGAATAATAACAACAATTTGCAAAAAAAAAAAAATTAAATTGACATTTATTTTTCGTTAGGATTTAATTTCTTAATTACTTATATTAAAAAAAAAATTATTACTGAATAATTGTACTTCCTTACTGATTAAATGTAAATTTTCTCAATTGCCTTCTACGACTTTTTTTCTGATTCAGTATTTTGTAAATAAATTTGTTTGTGCAGTTTATTATATTATATTATTAAAATTATGTTTATTAATTTTTTCTAAATTTTCAGCATATGAATACTCGTTTTAAAACTTTTGATTGTAAAGACTTAACTTGACACAGTATTAAAAATGACTACATTAGTTTAAGGTCACTTTGTTTGATCGATATTATAACAAAAACAATTCAAAATATTTAACAAAATCAATGACAAAAAATAATACAAAGTATATCAGGTGTAAGTGCTCTAATTTTAAGGTTAGTGCTCGAAATACTATATTTCATATCTGACTATGTATTATTTAGAAAAATGTGTTAGTTTAAGGCTTATAAATAAAACTTTTATACATTTTTGTCTTTACAAATTTTATGGAAAGGTTTTTAAGCTTCTATCATCATAAAAAAATTGGTGCAAGCGACAAGCACTTAACAATACTAAATTTATTCACATTGGTATCTAGTGGTGCACATTGTGGACGCACAAAGACATAGACCTGTGCGTTACAAACTGTAAAACTTAAAAAAAAACACAACCATTATTTAGCGCTTTGTTGACTATCTTAATCTGAAGTGAAAAAAACTTAAAACTTAAGTATTAACGTCAATTACAACAGGGTTTTATCGAAAAAGCGAATTCGCTCACATGCGAGTAAAAGTCAATGTAAAAACGAATGTTTAAAACCACATAAAAAACTATATTACTTTAAAAATAGTTGTAGTTGCATCATCAGTTAATCTTTTAAATTTATATTTTTGAGAAAGTAGTGAAAGGTTTTAGAAGTATACATATATTTTTTTTTTGTTTTAGATAATGAGAATATATTTAATATCTTTGATTAAACATAAATAAGTTGTTCTGACTTTTATAAACACCAAAATATTTTAAACTAACAGAAATAAGTGTCTTATTTATTGTTGAATAATACTCTTTAGCCTAACTAAAACTATTTTCTATTCCTAACCATTGATAATTTAATGTTTTTTAAATTCAAAGTTAGAAATTTTTTGGAAATACTTTTTTCAAGTTTTATACATTGAAAGTATGATATTTACGAAACATTAATCATTTATCAAAATGACAAACTTTCTTAACTTTTTAAACGATTTGTTAGGTTATTGAAAATTAATTCTTTTGTTTATAGCTTCTTAATAATAATGTTTGTTTAGTATGATATAAAGTAATTTATTGGATTAAATAAGCATGTTTTAAAAATGTTTTAGTTTTAAGATACCTTAATTGAATACACAGAGAAGCAGCTAAACATCAAATACTGAGCATATAGTTAAAGTTATTTACAAATTGTGTTTAAAAGATTTTAAACTATGTTCAATGATTTAAGTTAGCCAAAAAGTTTTAAATACAAGTGATAATATAAAATAGTCTAATATTTTTACTTTTAACCATTTATATTTATTGAAAAAGTTTTCGAAAAACTTCGATTCGCAAGCTGGAATATTTTTTTTTTAGAGTTTTAATTCTATTATGGTGTTTGTAATTCAAAAAAACAAATTAATTTAGTGTTCTGTAGTAAAATTATTTAAGTATGTTATTAATTTTGTCATGGTTAAGAATTAGCGAAGTTATTTTAATTGTTTTTTAATTAATACATTCTTATTTCACTATTTTCTTACATTTTTTAAGTAACGGCCCGCAAAAACCTTTTTCTTTGAAAGTTCACCTGTTATTTGCATAAAACGGGCCCCTGTTTGAAGCGTAAGAGTTAATTCGCCTTCGTAAAAAAGTCTTTCGTCAGTCTTTATTATCGTAAGTAAAAAATACATTCTAACTTTTTCTAAATAAAAATCTTAAAAAAAAAAGTTTATTTAAAAAATATATACTAAGTTGAAAAAAAATATCAAAAATTAAAATAAAACATATTTATTGTAAAATCTTTATCGACTGAATGTAAAAATATGAAATATTTCAAAGTATTTAACCTAAAAACTAAAATACATATATACGTACGAATAACTATATACTATGGTTTTAAAATAGCCACTGAAGTTAAATTTTTAATAACGGTCTTGCGCATAGTTTTAAAACCAAAAAAAAAATAAAACAGCTTAAGATAATAAATAACAAAACTACGATATAGTCTGAAATATAGATAAAGTAGTTTTCCACAGTCGATTAAATACAATTTTTCAAGAAACATCGCTACAAAAAAAATGCAAGTATGTTAAAACTTCTATTTACTTAAGAACATAAAGCTTATAGAAAATCACGTACCTAGTTTATTTATTTTTGGTGAAAATAAAGACTGTAATAAGTAAAGCAAACAATTTCAAACAAATGTTTTTTTATTTAGTACATCAATTTATCATATGTCAAGTTTTGTCATTTTTTGAAACGCTAATTTTTGTAATGAGTCTTGTTAGAACAAAAACAATAAAAATAAAATGAAGATTTTTAAAATTAAAAGCAAATAAAGTTATAAAACTTTCTAAAATATACTTAGGTTGACCTGTCTAATTTATAAACACTCCCTTTTTTGCAGACTTGATTAAACAAAGCTTCCTTCGATAGCTGAAAATTGTTTACTGTTGTGAAGCAAATTATAAGCGTGTAAAAGATAACTAACTGTACATATAAACAGGTAAATTGTAATCGGGATAAGAGCCTTGCTAAGAAGTATCTTAGAACCTTCAGTTACTATTGCGTTTTAATTTTAAGGTCAATTGTCTTTGTAAAGTTTTTAAGTATTTTACGAATGAACTTATTAATTTAAAACGTTGTAGATGACATCGACTTTGTATAAGTATAGTTTAACTCTTTACATTAATAAAAACTAAACAAACCACTAAAGTGTTTGTTAGAGTTGCTTTTATGTATAGGTGTTTGTGGAACATTTTTCAAAAATAGTTGAAGAGATTTGTAAGATTGTTTGTAAGTAGCAAAACCGCCGTAAGTAGCGATTTGCAGAAGTAGTTGTATATAAGTAATTTGCTCATCATAGTGAAAGCTTACTTCAATATTTATATTTTAATGAAAAAAGTTAAAAACAAAACTATCTCATATCTTATGGCATTAGCATGTTTACTTTTCTACATGGCTGATGCTAGTAGCTTGCCAATTGGTGAATTTTATGGAAATGGACCTGCAAGTAATGATATTTACGTGGTTAGAGCTTAATTTTATAAAAATAATAAAACTTTATCGTTTACGAAACAAAACTAATTATTTCATGCAATGTATAAGTATTGTATAATAAGTACTTGCATTATTATTCATAATTTATTGATTGTTATTTTGCTATTTATTCATATTTTTGTAGTTGATTAATTAGTTTTGTGAGTATTTAGTTTGCTTCGATAAGAGAATTAGTTTAGATTTGAAACCAATGTTCAATTAAGTTATTTTAGTAGTTTTTTGCAACTAAATGTTATAACAACATAATCAGTGTATTTATTAGGCTAAAACATGTAAAATTAAAGAAAAACAGCTAAGTGTGTTTTCCCGCTAAACAATTAAAAAACGTAAATGTCATAAAGCACTCAAATAAATTAGTTTTTAAACCAGACTGCTTATGAAATAGAAGAACTTTAATATGATATTTTGACTTCTACAGCAACTTGTTAGTATGAATAGGTGTCAAAAATGCACGGAGCGTCAATTTTACGCAGAGCGATACTTTTGCACGAACCAAAACTTTTTTAATCAACAACTTATAACTTTAAACTGAAATAGTAAACTAATTTATATATTTATGAGAAAAAGCGTTTTAAATAAATATTTAAAACTATGTAACTTATTGTTTAGAAGAGTTTAATCTTGTACAAAAGTTACACTCCGTGCATTTGTGACCAATTACCTGTTAATATACGTAATAAGAATAAACTTGATATAGAATGGAACTGAAAAACCAAACGACAACGACCTGATCAAAATTACTGTTTTCAACGAAGGGAGTAACCCTCAAGTAGTAAGCTGTCAGGTTTATTTGCCACACAAATCCCAGTTTAAGGAGTTTGATGCTAGGAACGATACTGAAAGTTACGCAGATGATTTTGAACACGAGTCTCTGCTCGAACCTCCAACTTTGACAAGTTTGTTATGTTGTTCCGATAAAAATAGTTTATTTCTTCAAATAGGAGGAATTAAGTTTTAGAATTAGAAAACTAATTTTGTTATCTTAAATTTACTGTAAACATAAATTTAGGTAGTAAACTAGAACTTAAAATTAACCTACTTAGAACAAAATAAGTAAGTTGGGATAAACTGATTACACTTATAGCCATGCTAAAAATACTAGATTGGTTTCTTAAGAATTTTAAAAAGTTTAAAATGTTTTAAACTGTTTTGATTATTTTTGAATTATATCAAAAAGTATATTTATAACTTATTTAGTTACGAACCTCTAAACTTTTTTTTTACTTAATATTGTATAGTTATCGACTATTTTAAAAAATAAATTTCAAAGTATAGTCTTTTGTATTGGTTACTATGCTAAAATATCAAGAAAGACATTCTTTTGTAAAGGTGTATCACTATTCTATTATAAAAAGCTTTCCTTTGATGGATAACTTAATTACTTGCGTAAAATAAATAAAAAAGAAAAATAAAGTGGAGAAAAACTAATCAAGTTAAAAGCACGGGTGATCATGTTTTAATTTTAGGTTCAGATGCTTACCAAAACTTTATAGTTTGCTTAATTACCCTAGTTTTTTAGCTAGTTATGTAAACAATAATACATGTACATATATTAAAGTAACAAGAAAAGAATAATATAAATTTTATATTTGCAAACCATATATTTGATATCAAAGTATCAAAACAAACTAATTACGCATGCAAAGTTAGAAAATCAACATCATTTTACAGAAGAATAACTGTTAAATAAAAATTTGAAGCTGGAATGGCCAGAGTTTTTATTGTGGGCGGTGGCAGTTCAGGTTTTTTGACATCTTATCACGTTTCAACAACTGATAAGGAAATAAATAATTCCTAGCTATGGTTGACCTAGATAGCGACGACCCTGAAAAACTCGAAGTCACCATCAAATCAGTTAATAAGGAGTTAGAGGATTACCCAAACAACGCTAAACATACGTTAGTGGACAGTATTTTAACTAAATTGTTATGTTGGTCAGTAATTTAAAGCTGTTTTTTACACTGAAAACATAAAACAAACAAAATCTATCTTTTCATGATAGTCGACTATCGTTACAAAAACCTAATGCGTTATGTCCATTGTATACTAAAATAAGCGTGAGTTTAATAAATAAATTAGAAATTTAATATGCGTAAATAAGTTTTATATAATTTTGTTAAAGTGACTAAACAAGCAGATTTGAGGTTAAAAACTGTTTATTTTATAATATTCTAAATATATATATGTTTGTTATTACTAACTATTTGAAATAAGGCTTAAACATGGTATAAGTTGTTTGCCATAGATTGAAAACAAAAGTAATTTTAGGAAGAGTTTTCCCGTTTTGTTCTTAAAGTTTTATTTGTAATAAAACTTTTAAATTTTTTATGATAAAAATTGGTATAGTAACTTTATATAAGCTATCATAAAATACAACACCTAGATATTTAATTTTTTGTATCAGTATAGTTCTTCTAAGTAATTAAACTAAAATATTTATGTTTAAAAAGTAAATTTAGTGTCATTAACTTTGTAAACTTTTAGCTGGTTTATTCGTTGCAAAAATGGATTCTTCTTAAACTTTAATACCACCGACTTTGATACGGAGACCAAGTTAGATAGCCTAACCCTAATATCAGTATCTGCTGGTTCTAAAATGGAAATAATCGAAGAAGTGACTTCTACTGGATTCACCAAATCTGAAACCAACCAGTTGCTCGTGATTTTCCGCTCGGATTGCGGCACTAGGCGGTGAGGATTTAAGGCAGTCATACGAGCAGTTTTCTGTTAGTGATAAAAATTTGTGGTAAGAATTAGACATTCATTTTTGTTGCTACTTTTTAATATGTGAAACTTTCATTATTTATAGACTATTCGAAAAAAATGGTATCATAATACAATAAAACTACAAAAGTTGCTGTCAGGACTTTTAGACTAAGAGTTTTTACATTTAAAATTTTTTTTAGAAAACACATTAGATCATAAAAACAATTTTTTTTGTTTTAAAAAATATAGATACAGCTTTTTAGTTTACTAAATCAAAATTTGACTAATGGCGGCCCGCAATGTAATTTCAGCCAATAATAACATATTCTCCTAAAACCATTAAAAAAATTGTGGTAAAAACTAACAGTTTAATATTTAATTTCAACAAAAAATAGTGCTTTACCTACTGTTTTGTATATAAAATTTATAAATGTAAATATATATCTAGTACTGTATGAAATTTTTGATTTACAACACTTTTTTTATATTGATAACTAGAATTATATTAAACAACTTTAGCTCACGGATTACTTTTTTCTATATAGTGCCAGGCGCAAGCAGCTTTTTCTATAAAACTTTCGATGTGCCTAAATAAAATCATTAATGTCAATAAAAATGCGAAAAATTATTAGCTTTAAGCTATAAAAGATTTATAACAATGGCAAGATATTTTTATTAATATCTTTAGTTAAGAGGTATTGTATTTTGAAAATTTACAACCTATCTACTTTTAAGTTACAACTAACACTTTAGCCGAAAACAACGATTGTAAAGACATAAAATTATCAAATCTATTACCTAAGTCTGGTATCTACACACTGAACAGTGGTAAGAAGGTCGAATGTGACATGGATACATCAGGAGGGGGTTGGACCGTTAGTCTGTACTTATCAATATTAGATTTTCAGTTTACAAAGTAACTTTTTGGCAAAACAAGTTTCAATTTTCTTAAGTTTGTAGCGTTCTCATTCTTGAGCTCTAAAATAACTTTGTTGTTTTTTAAAATGTTTACTGTAATAAAGAGGTTATTTATTTCTATGTAAATTCTTAAACTTATAAATCTATCTGGTACTTTTGTAACTAAACTGTGTAATATAGGTAAATAAATGTACATCTAACATGCATAACTTTTTATTCTGTTGAGTCAAAGTCTGAAATCGGTCTTATTACTTTAAAAAAGTGTGCACCAGTGCACAAAACATACTTTTGGGTGCACTAAATTTTTGGGTCAAAAAGTCTGATTTAGGGTGAAGGAAAATTATTCTAAACTTTAAAACTTACATTAGAAATTTTGGACTTCTTGATGAAGGTTCCTGTAAAAATTCCTATAATATGGAAAAATATATACAAGCTTTAAATATTATTGAGCTTTAGAAATATTTTTCTAAATAATAATAAAAAAATTAGTGTTAATTTAACTTAGTTGCTAAAGCAATTTATAAACAAAAACTTTTGCGAAAGTCTACAAAGCCGAAGTCTGGACTTTCGTATGCCGTGAGACAAGCTCAAGTAAGGATAAGGTTTGATCATACCAACTGATCATCAGACCACAAGCCTTCGGTAGACTGAGACCGGTTCGTCCTGATTAGGACTCATTAGTCAGTCACAACCGAAAAACCTGCAGTCATCAATCTACAAACGGTTTTTACTTATATATTTTCTTAAATTTAACTGCCTTTTTTATTCATGCAATTTTTCAGGTTTAGAGGCTGTACATAATCTGACTAAATAAAATAACAACCAACTGAGATTTGAAATGGAAACTTTTCAAGGCTTGTTTAGATACGCTCAATACAAGTAAGCTTCTAAATATTGTGAATTTTAAGGTTAAAATACAATATTTAATATATATTTAAAAAATACTCATAATTTATGGATTAATGTAACTATCAAAAAAAATCCTAAACTAGCGTTATAACTTTTTATTATTTAACTATTATTTGTTGTTTCTATTATAATTATTGTTTTACTTTATACTGTAAATCATAGTAAGTAAAAATCTACATTTTTTATTAATACTATGTACTATATTGTTAAAACGACTTATCACTACACAGAACTAGTTAAATTGAATTTTTTTTTTCATTTTAAATCGTTTATGTTTTTTACTAACATAGTGAAGTATGTATAGTATGTAAGATTGTTCTACAGAAAAAAACCAAGTGCTTATTTGATAGAATATACTTATGTTTTTTTAATTTAGTATATTAAACTAGTTAGAGTAAACTATTTACTGTTGGTTTTTATTTTTTAGCGGATTTAAAGTAGGAAATCATTTGACAAAATATATGTTAAACATTAATTCACGTTCATACGTAGGTAATGCAGGTTAAAACTTTTCTTTATACATTAAAAAAATTTAAATTTGCAAAAAAAAAAAAAATGTTTTTTCAAAAGTATAGGATTTTATTTTACAATAGTTTTATTAGTTTTTCTTTTAAACAAGTAATAAAACTTTTTTTTTTTAAATTAATTTTTTTTAAGTTTAAATTTTTCTTACTTGTTGTTCAACTAATTAATTTTTCTTAAAATATTTTTCTTTCAATTTGATATTTAGATTGTTTATTATTTTAAACTAGCTAGTTTTTTTTTCAGGAAATGCATTTGTTAGCAGCTATTACAACAACAGTGAACTTTCTACTATTGATTTTGGCGATGGACCTGCTGATGAATGTGGTGGCGCAGGAAATTGGTATTATAATTCAGTGTTCTCTACAAACAACCTTAACGGGTTGTACGGTAGCCCAGAAAAAGTTGAACAAAAACTAATGTGTAGGATTGCTCCAAACCAAACATCTATGATAAAATCATCTAGAATGGTGCTAAGGGCAATAAACGACTTGTAAATAATGTTTATGTTTAAACGTAAATATATAAAAACTAACACTTTTCAACTAAATTTATGTTAAAGTACATTATTAAAAAATATACAAAACCATATTAGACTTTTTAAATTTTAAAAAGCAGCGAAATGTAAAAAGTTTGTAACACATGTAATATAAAATGTGTCAAAAATAAAAAAGTTTAGCTGATTAGTGGCCGTAAAAAGCTAATATAACTATATGTTAAAAATAAATGAACATTTTTTAATTTCAAGTTAATTGAAAAAAAAAATTATTGCAAAACGTGCTAAGTAACAAAACTAGACTAAACATTTTTTTTCCAGCAAGTTATATACAAACTTTAATGGTATTTAAAATGTTCTAAATAACTAACTTTGTTAAGTTAAGCATAAAGGCTAAATTTAAAAAGATATTTTAGTTTTTATCAACTAAATCTTTTTTTAAATATTTTTTTGTAAAGTTTTTTAACTAGTATTTAAAGTTAAAAATATAACACTAAGTATGCTGAATGAAAGTTTTCCACAAGAAATCTTCAGATTAATTAGAACTAAAGCTTTAAACTGCTAAAAACCACTAATGAAAACATTTGTATACACTTAAAATATTTTTTTAAATTCTAAATTACATTAAGCATGTGAGTAAAATGAAAAACTTATTGTCTAACTTTTATTCAAATAAACTGTTCCTAAATTAAGTGGATAACTGCTTTAAAGACTAAGTTGTGAAGTAGAGGGTTTAGTACTTAAAAGATAAATCATACTTTTTATGTAAAAGAGCATTATTTTATTTAATATATAAATATATAATACTTTAAAAGTTGACTTAATTGTAATAGTTTTTATGTAAATTTAATTTTTTGTTGATAAAAATTAGGTGTGCCCCTAGAATAGCTGCCCTATTTAATAACTTATTTTTATAAAACTAAGTGTATGGTAAGAATTAAGCTTAAAATATGTTTATTAAAATTAAGTTTTATTTTTTTTCTTGCTTCAAGTATTTTAAGACAATGATAAGTACAAAACAATCTTAAACAAGAAACAAATTTAGATAATAATGATAAAACAATTTGTTTAAACAAACAGTATTAAATAAAATAATACTTTACATAAAAAAAAATTAAAAAAAAATTAATAAAGGAGTTATCATTCTTAACAGTTTTGATCATTTAAAATTTGTTGTTATTTTAGCACCTATTCTGCACTTATATCTACAGTTAATTTTTCAACACTATACTAATAAGTTTAAATAGCTTATTGAAGTTTGAAGTTTTACGACTAAAGTGTTTTTTTGAATCTAGTTATTGCTTCACTACTAGTAAAAATCTATAAACGAAACTAGAACAAAGGTGGTATAAAACTAAGCACTTTTACAGTTCAAACAATAAAGTTTTTTACAGAGTAAACCATTAAGATAAGTATCGTAAAGTTTTATAAGAATAAAGACTTGTTGTTGTTTACCTGAATCTTCTTTTAATTAATTAGCTGTGAATTTTTATAATTTAAAGTTTTCAAAGATAGTCAAATATCAATAATTTTTTAAACAAAATTTGTTTTGTAAAAATACCAAGTTATTTTACTAAAGTAATTTTTTCTGAAACAACAATTTAAGGTATTTTTTTGCAATTTCGTAAAATATCATTAGAGCGTACTAATAAAACACGCACACGAAACAAAACAAAAAAAGTACAACGAGTTAAACACAACTCCTTTTTATTACGTATGTAGTTGTGTGTTGGATTAGTTTGAAACTATGACATAACATTTTGTTTGTTAAGATTTTTTTTTGAGTATTTTATTTTTTAAAGAATATGTTTATTAAATAACAAAATTATAGCAAAAAAAATCAAGCTTTTACGAACTATTTTAAATAGTTATGTACAAAGAGCTAGAGCTTTTAAATCAAGAAGAAAGTTTGCACTATACTTATATTTTAACATTATATTGATATCTACTAGTAAGATGCGGTAGAATTTGTTTTCAATGATAAATCTAAACTTATATTAATTTTTTTTTCTTGGATAGGTTATAAATATGGATTAATTATAATCAACAATTTACAGCTCAATGAAACAATATTATGTTTTTGATTTGTAGATTATGAATAAATAAGTAGAAATAGAAAGTTGTAATACATGTAAAACTTCTAAAACTTCTTTATTATAACTTTCTTATCTAAGTGTATAAGTATTAAACTTAAAAATCAAGTTTGTTTTTTAAACCTGTTTGTCGTAATTAATAGCTGCTTATAAAAATATAAGTTATGTATAAATTTAGTCTAGACTATTAACTTTAGAAACAAAACTATTTTACTTTTAAAGAACTTCTACTATTGAAAAAGTTTATTAGTTTTTGCTAAACTAGATTGATAAATTTATTTTTTATCAGAACTACTAAAACAGCTTGTTTTTGATATCTAATTATATGATACGTTTTTAATAAATTTTGCAAAAGTTTTAGTAAGTTTCTGAATCGTTTAAGCTGGATGTCTTAAACTGTTTATAAAACTTTGAAGACCAATTGTATCACTTATAGAATAAAAGACACAAAAAGAACACTCGTTTTAAAACCTAATTGTAAGTTTATTTTAATTAAGTAGTTTTATTTTTAATAAACGGAGTTGGAATCACTAAAAGTTTTTTGTAAAAATTCTATACAAAAGATCCTTGTGAATATTTTTTCATAAGTTTTTATTAAAAATACAAAAACTTACAAGTTGTAAAACAAAAGACAGCTGGTTTTTAATAGTAGAAAAAATACAAAAACAAGTGATTTAGTAATTTCTAATTCTTTAGATGTATTTAGCTCAAACTAAACAATATATTCTCTTTAGACTTTTTTTTGTAATTATATAGATAGTTCCAGTTAATAACAATTATATGTTAATGTATTTTACTTATACGTAATCAGTTTTAATCAAACCATGTTTAAAAAGTTAAAAAAACGTATAAACAATCAAAAAAAATGTAAAAGTTGGAAATAAAATTGTTATTAAATTAATATAATTTAGTTGAAATTCGCTGAATAGTTTACAAATAAAGATAAAGTAAACTAAAATACAATAAACAAACTTTTAATTACTTAAAGTTTTAGTTGTTATAAGTATGACTTTTGCACTTGAATTTTTATAAACTAATGTTTGTTGTTTTATTATTAGTGTTAATAAGTTAATAACGCACCTTTTGTTTAGGTTGTTAAATTTTTTATAGTCTAATTTATATTTTGGATGAGATTTAGTTTTTTATAGAAGTAATTATGTTTTTAAGATTAAACTTGTACATAAAACACAATCATTTAAGCGGTTATAAAAACTTTTCAATTTTTTAATACAGTTTATTTATTTGTAATGGATTTTTAGATTCATTTAGATAAAGAAAACCAAAAGTACTTACGAATAATTTGATTTTAAGTTTTTTCATGAGTATTTACGAACTTTAACATAGAAGCTATTAGTAGATTTTTGTAGCAATGAGTTAAAAAAAACATTGGTAATCTAATGTCAGTTAAAGATTAAAGTTTAGAATAGGCACTTAATTTAGGATATTTTTTTAGCGTTAATACTTTTAGTCCATGGTTAACATTGTGTGCTAGTTAAACTAAAATAAAAAGTTTTCATACAATTCATAACAAAGCTTATGGAAATGTAAACCAGTTACGAGTTTTCCATTCAACTAAAGTAGTTAAAAAGTTACATTTAAGTTACATTAATTGTAAACAATAAATATACTAGAAACTTTTGTTAGAATTAATGTCAAATTGTTAAACTAAAGTAAAGTTTATTATAAAGCTCGCGGTAAAACTAAAAGTTTTATAAAAATAATCAAGCCTCAGACAACTAAAAATACAAATTATATTTTTTAAATTTGAAGATTTCTACAAAGTTATTTTTTATCGTTTTATAGTTAATGCTTATATGCTAGGTACTCATCTTAAGTTGGTTAATTATTTTAAGATATTTAAATTATTTTTAATTTGTTGTATTCTAATTTATAAAGTGATTAAGGTTTAGTTTGATAAAAATCTAATTATGTAAACTTTTTTCAAGAAATTTTTTTAGCACAAACTTTTGTTATTAAAAATTGTTATATAAATTAACAATTTTTACATTTTCAGTGAAACTACTAAAATTTCATAAGTCTTAAAAAATGATAACATTATTGTTCTTATGTGCTTTGATTTTTTTTCACACAAAACATTCTTCTATTAAGATAGTATTTGAGTTTGTTATACTTGTAACGAATTGTAAAATTACATGTAAGAGTAATCAAAGCATTATAAGCAGTAACTAAATTCAGAGGTGCAAGAAAAAGCTTAGTTTGACTTTGAAAACTACATTTTTTTTATTGTTTTAATAAAACCAGAAAAGTGTATTAATTTTAAAGTTTTAGGGAAGTTACATTAAAGAAGTAAATTTAGTAAGAAAATATCATAAAAATTGTAAAGTGTACTGTTCTATACTGTATCTTTAAGCTTGTAACTAAAACAACTAATGCAATTCTTACATCAAATGATAAGAAATCTTAAAAAAGAGTATAGTTGATATACTTAAAAATTAAATTCAGTAAAAAGTAAAAACTTTTATAGGAATATAAATTTTGTAATGACAAAGTTATTTATAGAAATAGTTATGTGTATTTACATTTACTTTAAAGTTAAAAGAAATTTTTCAGTGGTTAGTTTGAAATATTTTGTATAAAAGTCCAAAGTAATAAACTAATTTTTGTTATTAGTTAGGAACATGTATTATCTGTGTGGACAAAATGTTTACAGTTTAACATTATTAAGTTGTTTAGTTTTACCCTGAGCTTTTAAGAACCTAACACATGTTTTAGCATAACATAAAACTCAAAAAAAAAATCTTTCTCAAATTACAAAATACTTTCAGGACAAATTGATAAAATGCCTTCAAAAAAGAGTCGACCAGTTCTAATGTTCCTTGGAATGGAGGGTTCCGGTAAAACTTCCGCATTGAACTCACTGATGGGGCTTTCCCAACCAGTCATACCAACCATTGGATACGAAGAAAAAATCGTCAAGATCGGCAAGAAGATGACGGCTAAAGTGATGGATTTTGGCGGGAAAACTTGGAAAATTTGGCGCGAGTTTGAGCATCTCGTGGACGGAATCGTGTTCTTCATCGACGGAACTGACATAAAGAAATTTGAAAAAATAAAATTTTTACTGGCCGAACTCGGCAGGGGCGCTGAAGAAGTCCCCGTCATGATACTAGTGACGCATGAGGACATGGCGGGGTGCCGATCAGCTGATGCGATCACCGATTGGTTGGATGTTGGTTCGAATTTGCGCGGGAAAAAGTGGAGGGTGATGTGTTGCTCTTCAGTGTTCAACTTCGGCGTGTTGGAAGCGATGAAGGAATTGAAACACATGATATTTGACAAAAAGTAACATTTTCATTTTTGTAGTTTGTACCATGACAAATATCGTTTATTATAAAATCATTTTTAAATTGCTTAATTATAACAACTTACAATAACTGTATTTTTAACCTTTTTGTTTTGCCTACTTGAAAAATGATGTATTTAAATAAATTTGAACAAAATAGTAAATTTTTAAATTTTTTTAACTTTGTTTGTACCACAAATGCTATATTAACATCTGGTTGAACTGTTTTTGTTAAGGACTTACAAAAAGATTCATTTTAGATTTTTTAAACTAATTAGCTTTAAGTAAAGAATATATTATGTTAAAAGCAAGCTTTAAACTGCTGCTTACTGTTTAAAAGCACTTTATCACCCTTAACTTTATCATCTTATACCATATTTATATTTTTTGATATTTAAAAAAATTGGTTTTTCTTTTTAACTTAAGCTCATAATTACTTTTTTAACTAAACATGACTTTTTTTATTTCTAGAGAATGAACTTAAGATATCAAAAAACTAAAATGTACATCATTGGTGGAGTTTTCTTACAGATAGGAGTTATATGACTAAACATGTTTTACTAACTAAACTTTTATAATATTATATAACAAAATAAATAAATCTAAAATTTATTTTTTTAATACCGGATTATTTTAAAATGTAGAATGGCTGAATACATATTTAACTTAAGTTACAGTTTTTGCAAGCCTACATTTTTTGTGTTATATTTCTTTTTTATGTGTAAAATAAACGATAAAAACAAAAACACTTTATAATTTAGAATTTTTTAATCTGTTTAAAAACATTTTCTTTAAATTTTTTAAAAACTTTAATCCTTGTAAGGTTTAAAATGTTCAAAAAATAAGTTTTTTTTATCAATATTTAAAAAACTTTACAAGTGTATTGGGTTAACATTGTTAACACTTTTTGTAGTAAAATACTAATAATAAAAAAAAAACTCAATGAAGTATAAGTAGTAGAAAGAAAATTATTTTAAAACAACTTAAGACTTTTAATGTTATAATTTTCAGTAACTTTACAAGCATTAAAAGCTTTAAGTCAGAATTTAAAAGCAGAACATTTATTTAATGTTTATCAAAAGGTTATAAGTCAGTTATCGGCGAAATTTGGCCCTTGAGTCAAATGATATTTTTTTGTTCTAAAATTGCTTATCCACTTTTCGACTAATTTCTTCCGACCTGAGTTTTGTTGGTATCAGATCGGAACTCGGATCACTAGTACTAAGAAATATGTAATACTAACACGAAATATAAAAACTTCATTTAGCTTATTGGTTTATTAAAAGTTTTTTTTTGAAATCTAGCTAAAGGCCGTCAAGCATTTTTTGTTAAAATTTTTAAAATAAGAAATGTTAACAACGACAAAAGAGTAAAAACAAGCTACGCATTGTGTTTTACAAAGTATCTCCTCTACATCATAAAAGAGATGAAATTTCGTAAGTTATAATAACTAAGCGTCTAAAAATAGCAATCATTTACATAACTTCATGCTGCATTGTATGAGGTAGTTTAACAGCGCCTTAGTGTTGATATTTTCTTAGACTTTCGCAACCTTCCGACGTCTATTCGCTATTTATTACGTCATAATAATAGACCGTATCATCAATGTGATGGAACACTGGAAGGTGGTTTCCGATAGAAAGAACTGCGCTTGAATTACCATTTACCACTGTTTCAAATCTGTTACAAGTTGAATCGAAAACTTCAAAATATTGTCTGATCCCACCAAATACATACAACATGTTCTTCATCGCAACTGATTAGTGTTCGAATCTGCTGCAGACCATATTGGGCAATCTCGTCCACGCGTCAGCCACGTGGTCGTACGCTTCAACCGAATTCAGCGATCCCTCTCTCGTGTTGAACTTTTTCCCGCCTTTTCCTCCGGTCACCACATTTAATGACTATTTCTATAATGTCTTACTTATAGGGGTAACTTTTTTTTATTTATAGTTTAACTTTACGCGCCCTCTTTTTTTTTAATAAGTGAAGCCCGTATTTTTTTTTGGTAAATGTTTTTGTGGTAAAACGTTACAAAACCTTAAAGTTAATTGTATAAATTGTAGAAATCTTAGCCTCTGTTTAAACACCTAAGTTTTTGTGCTTAACAAAACGAAAAAAAAGTAGCTAGAACATATATTGAAGAATTAGTTCGTATCAAAGTTTTATTTGATGCATATAAACTATCTAATGAAACATGTTTGAAAACCTTGAGATGTACAGCTTAATTTTTGATAATATCCATAAAAAACACCATTTTATAGACGGAAGGAAACTGAATTTCTTACTTTTTTATCTTTTTGTTATGTAAACAGACTTTATGAAAAAAAAATTATACACCACCCCACGGCAAGAAAAATATTTACAGTTTTGTTTTAATCATAACATTATATTGGCATTATATTATTTTTAAAATATTTAAAAAGGTATTAAACAAACCAAAAAAATTTTTTTTTACATAACTAAAGCTGTTTGGACTGCAAAGTGTTTAGCCTCAAAATTTTTTAATTGTAACAGATTTTTTTTTCTTTAATTCATTTATAAGTGTGCTCAATAAGCTATTTTTAGTTTTAGTATAAAATAAATAAAGATAATTTAAAAAAAATACAGATTTTGAAAATTCGATAACAGTATTTTCTATAAGGTATTTTAATATTTTTTCTCAGTATTAAAAACAACTAATTTTTATCACTCTCATATAAAAATGTAATAATTTTCTCTAGACAAAGTCAATTATCGTAGGATTAAAGGTAGTATAAAACCCTGACGCATGTTGAATTCCAGTCAAGATGTAAAATAATGCTGGTAGAAAGTAGGGTTTCTAAAGTTACAAAAATTTTTTTTTAAATCATCACTTTTTATTCTGAAATAACTTTCGTTTAAAAGCGAATTATATTTAAGTTGATGAAAATAATTTTCATATTTAATTTATTTAATTTACTTAATTTTTTTTAGAAATTAGACGTGTGCAAAATTGTAGCCGTGAAAAATTGAAGCTCCATTCAAAATTAACCTTCTGTTTATAAGTGTCGCCGTGCATAAATATTTCCGTACGAAGAGTTTGCCGTGCAAAGATGTCGTCACGCAAAGATGTCGCCATGCAAATGTAACGCCGTGCTAAAGTGACGCTAATGCAAAAGAGTTGCCGTGCAAAAGTGTCCCCTCGTTAAAAATTGAAAAAATGAACAAACTGTATAAAATTTCTATTATTACCAAAGTTGCACAAATTGAATTAGAAGCTTTTCATATAATTAAAGCAATCAAAAGTGCTTAAAAAAAACTATTTATAAATGATTTTACAGTTCAATGAGTTTTATTTTAAACTTTGGAAACTTAAGACCAAAAAACATATTGTTTTTAGTTTTACAACATTAGTAAAACCGTAATTTCACAATATATTTTTTTCCTGAAGTTGTATGATAATTGTTTACGCCTGCTACTAGTTTGTTTTCAAAAGTATAATTTGTTTTTGGTTAAAGTTAAGTTTTTATTTAAGTTATTTCAAATGGTGCTGTTTGAATAAGTAGTTTATTTACAAATCATTAAATATGTTTTTTTTTTGTGAAGACAAAATAACTAATAGTTTTGATTAGTACTTCATTTTAGTTTCTTATGTGTAAAATATTCCGTTTTTGATGTTTGCTAGCTCGACAATGTTTGGCAAAGTTTCCATACTGTCAATAAAAACATTACTTAGGTTTATATTTAAATTATTTTACTAAAACTAAATAACTGGATTACTTATTAAGACTTTGCATTTTGTTTTATTAGTATTTTTAAATCATTTACAGTTGAAGCATTCTATGTACCTGCTAATATTTCAAAAAACAGTTGTTTGAGTTTTCATAAATTTAACACATTTATTAATGCTATACTTGCACCAAAAATGTTCAAAAATTGTAATTTAACAACTAGATAAGAAGGCAAATCAGTTGTTTTGTTTTATAAAAGTGTGATTAACAAAGTTGAAATACGTACGTCTGATCTTATATTTCATATTTAGTAAACTGCTGCTTTGAGTTTATGTTTCAAAACAAAAAATCTGACTATTTAGAATAAAAAGGTCTTATGAAAGTGTATTTCTAAGTCAAAGCAGTTAAATAAAAGTTAAAAATATCAAAACAGAGTTAAAGTGTTTTTTTTAATGATACAATTTTTATTTTTTTTGGAAACAAAAAGCAATGTTAGATGTAAAAGTACAAAAAAGTTATAAAACGTATACTTTACCGCTTCATTAAGGCAAAATCTGTATAAGTTGTAATAGCAAGAGCTGTTTAAAGCATTTAAGATTAAACTTACCTTAAAAAAAAGTGTTAATGAATAAAATTATGAAGAAATAAAATAACTTCATCTGAAATAGGTTCATGTAGTTTGTTGGCTAATAACATGTTTTTAAGAAATAAAATTTTTAAATTTGTTTAAACTTGTTGTTGCAAGTGTATAAATTATAAATTCAAAAATTTATTTAAATTTAATACTAATAACTAACTTCATGCTTAATGACAACTTTTTAACAAATTAATATTTTATAAAACTATTATTAAATTTATTTGTTAAAATACAAGTATAGTAATTTATAATGTAATCAGTTTTAAATCATATTTGGGCTCACGTAATCCGCAAAAAAAAAAGTAATTTATACTTAGATACAAAAGTAGTATTAACTAGATATTGTTGATTAAGTCAATAGTTCATGCAGCTTTAATTAAGTATAAGGTTTTACCAACAAAAACTTTGATTACTGAAATCTTAAACTAAAAATAGCGCATTCTAAAACTGCAAGTAATAAAGTTTTTTTTAAATAATATGAATATTTTAATTAGCAAATTAGTTTCTTTAGTTATAAACTTTTTATTTAAGAACACATGAAAGAAGATTTATAATGAAAAGAAAAATACGTATTTTTAAATCTCATCATTTAAGAAAACTTAAAGTATTTCAAAATAATCTTAATAATATTCATACCTAATGCTACTATACTTAAAAACCTGCTTTTTAAATGTAGAAAAAAAGAATTCAAATCGCTTGATTTGCATTTTAAAGTTTACTTGTGTCAAACATTCACTACAGTGTAAAACATAGTAAAAACTTATTTTTTCTATAACTATAAAGATTTTAATTTAAGGTAAAAAATAATATTTTTTATTTAAAATAGTAATTATAACTAATAATAAAAAAATATTAAAAAGCTTTAAAGCAAGACATTTTACAGAAAGCTTTTTTTAATTTCAAACAGACTTTTGAGCGAAACTTTGCAGAATTCTTAACCATTGTTTATCCTTAGAAAAAAAAGTGCAAACTATTTTGAAACCCTTTTTATCTTCACAATAAACTCAATATATTAGTTTATTTTGTTTTGTTTAACTTATATTTCTAAACACAAAAAAGTGATGAAAAGATTGATACAAGAATTTGGTGAACAAACCGTACTTTTGGTCATCCAGTTAAAATTTCAAGTTAACTTTTAATGGAATTGATTTAAGACAAGTAAATAAATTACACAAAATAGTACACCTCTTATAGTTTATTACTGTTAAAGTTCATAGCTTCAGAAGTGAACTTATGCTTTTTAGAGTTATCTAGCAGCTGTGTAAAAGAGCAAAAGGTTTTTTTTGTAAAAATTAATAAAGTCTGTATACGTGCTTGTAACCTTTTATCTTACACTAAGTAACCTAATGCTTGAACTTAAAGCAGCTAACATAAGTTTTTTAAATACCTTAAATCATATTTAAAATAGTATGTGGATAATTGCAAAGTTATTTAGAGTTTTGTCAGGGAATAAAACGTCATTACGGTAGTATTGACTGTTGTTTCTTTTAATGTTATAATGTTGATAAAAAATGTTTTGTTTTTAAAGTCGGAACACAGAATACTTAAAAAATAAAACACTGTGTTATATAACAAACTTTTGAGCAAACCTACTTAAGAAAGTAATAGATAAACATATTATTCTAAAAAATGTATTCTTTAAAAATTATAATTTGTTAATTGCACAAACATTTATGTTCATATTTATTTATGAAGACGTTTCGCTGAAAAACAGCTCTTCAAATATAAAAAAGCCGAAAATGATACAAAACTATACAAAAATATATCATAATTTACACTAACTACTTCGAAAACAAAATATTATAACTTTAAGTACGAAAAAAACTAAACTCAAAGGTAAGCTGTAAAAGTTTAAACAAGTATTTTATCAACTATAAGTTTTGAAGTACATCTCTAAGATATTTAACTATATGCTTTAAAAAATGTTTGATTTTTAGTTTGTATGTTTTTCATAGTATTTTAAAGAAAGTAAGCTTCAAAATTAGTCGTCCCGAAACAACAAGTAAAAAGAAAATTCTTTAGTTCCACCAATTATTAGCAAAAACTAATTTGAGAAATTCAACAAATATATTATCAGCGAGAACGTAATAAACAAGATTAAAGCTCAAAAAAAAAAACCTTACGAACATTTTTGCAAAATGTTAAATTTAAATACCTTCAACATTCGTAAAAGTTCACTCGGATAAAGTTACTTGGACAAAACAATTCTAAGAAAAACAAACTAACACTTTATGTAAGCATTTCTGGTAAAAAACTTTCAACGGTTTATAAAAATAGCTTATCTAGTACAAATTAATAGCAGTTTCCGAAGATTACATAACTGATAAAAAAACTCTTAAATATAAAAAACAAATTGAAAATAAATTAAATTTAACAAATTGAAAATAAATTAAATTTAACAAATTTAAAACTAATCATTATTTACAATTCTAAAAGAACAACTTAGATATTTTTGTTAACACAACTTACTGATATAAAAACTACTAATTTCTTTTTTTAATAAATTTCTTAATTTCTTAAACTTTTGCTATAATGTTTTAAGTTTACATCAGTTTAGCTAAATTAATAAAAACAAATACAATTTTATTTAAATAGGTTTCAAGCTATTCTTGAAAATAAAAACATAAATAAATTAAAACAATATAAATATTATAATTAGTAATATATTTATTTATGCGTTGTTGTATTTTTTAAATGTTTAAGCAAATTACATCATACCTCCAATTAGCGAGTTTTTTTTTAATTTTAATTGGTTTTTCCTTTACTAGAAAAGAATTTTGTACTAAATAATGTTAATATATCTGACTGTTTGCTTAAATTGTTTAAGTTTAAACACCTTTTTACTTAATTTGAGCTATCTCCGTTACTAAGTTTTATTTTTCACCTAATATTTACAACACTAATAAGAATAAAAAAATGTTTCATTTAAATGTTAAGATGGTTCCCATACTTTTAGAAAATTAGTCTTGTGAACTTACTCACTTAAAAAAAGTTTATTTTTTTAATGAGACTAGTGTTTAGTTAGTGTTTTTATAAAGACCAACGTTTGTTTAATTGCAAAACTGCATCCTTCGAAATAGCAATGCTTCTTACTAACAACTAAATAAATATTGTAGGTAATATATTGAATTTAAAACTGTTTATCCGTTGTAGCTCAAATATAAGTTGCGGGTTTAGAAATTCGGTTGTAACTTGTTAAGATTTTTTTTTATCATAGTAATAAATATGATGAACGACTTACGATTAAAAACAAAAAAATACCACTTTAGGTTTTGAAATGAATAACTGTTAATTAAAAATATTTGAATTTTGCAAAGTGTTTTAGAAAATTACATTTACAATTTGAGTGAAATCAAAACTTATAAATTGTTTAAAGTGGAATTTAATTTAAAGTAAAAATTTAGTTTTGATGAAAAAAGAAATATTTTTTAGTTGCAAAAATAGTTTAATTCTAATATATAGTAAAATAGAGCTTTTTTATGCTGAGTTTATTAATGTTTACAATGTACTGAAACTTTATATAGTTTAATGATCATTTTATCTAATATAGATAATATATTGAAAAGAAAAATGAAATAAACAGCTATTATTTTATAAAATATATATACAATATATATTAGAGCATATATATATATATATACAGCAATATATACTTATATATATATGTGTTAAGATTTTTTGGTAAACAGAGCATTTTATGTGGTTTTTAAAAAATAAAAAAAAGAATACTCTTTTTAAAAATATTGTAACACCAAAAAATCAAAAGCAAACCAAATAATTTCAACAACAAGAAAATTCAAAACAAGTTTTAACGACAAGTTTTAGTAGTGTTTTTTAAGTACAAAATTTATAGTATGCACTAATTAAGAGTGATATAAACTTGAAACAAGTTAAAATAAACTATAATTAGCTTTATAAAGGTTAAAAAATAATTAGTGCATAATAAATTTTGTACTTAACAAAAACAAACTTTATTACAACAACGCAGAAAAATTAGGGTAACAAACGAATAAAGTAAAACTAAAATGTATTTAAATTTTTCAAACTACTAATAAAAAAAGAACTCAACGTTAATCAAATTTGTAATTTTTTATTTACTTCTTCTATAAGTATACACTTCTTAAGGTATTGTTGCTACTTGTTTTAGCCTTAACTTCAACAGGAAGTTTTTAAAATACTTCTTTATGAAACACATCAAAAAAATTGTCTTAAAAAACATGTAAATAATATTGAGTTTTTAAGCATTCCAACTAAAAGTATAAGAAAACAAACTTTTTAGTTTCAGCAAACTTTTGATGTAGCATCAATTGTAAAAGGGTGACACTTTTCCATGGGTGAATCTAAACTTACCAATGCATAACTTTGCAACAGTCAGTGTATTTATTTTTTATTCATCAAACACCAATGGAAAAGTGTCACCCGCACGGAAGTTGTTCGCACTTGTGTTTTAATGTCACCATACATTTTCTATTTAGGTTCCAACGTGACGAGAGAATAATAAACAAAAACGACAAGAACAATAGTTACAACGCAGAACAATAGTTTCAACGCAGAGTTTCCCTCCTGCTACCCGACCATGAGTATGGCGTCCACCACGCTCCCCTTGCACCTCCTCAGCGCCCTGATCGCCTCGTTGCGGCCCACCCGCGCCTTGTCCACCACGTGGTTGATGTCCTCGCTCGACAGGTCCCCTTCCACCTCGCGCTGCTCGCCGAACGCCTGCACGTTCGATTGGAGTTGAGCGAAATTGTTTGAAATTGGTTCAAAGTTTTGAAGTTTAAATAGATGTAAAAAGATTTTTTTTAATTAAAAAAAAAAAAAAAAAAAAACTTCAAAAATTTTTTCGTTGGTCAAGCTATGCACTTGATGAAAATTTATTTTCGCAAGATGTTTAATTGAACTGTCAAACGGAATATATAATTTATCTTAAATCAAAAAAAAAAACTAAGAGGTGTTGAAGAGTGAACAAATGTAAACTAAAACTAAACAAAACATACCTTGCTTGACCGAACACATGGTTAAAATAATGAAAGTTAAAGGTTACTGCGTTTGAAAACTTAATTACTAAATATTGTGCATACAAAATACTTTATTATAATTATTAAAAATAAAGTTCTTATATTTACTTTTCTAAAAATGCTTTTTTTAAATAAAATATACAACGCATAACTTATTTGTATTAAATAGTTCTGACTGCAAACAACAGCTTTAATTGAGATTAAGCTATATTCAAACTTCATTTGTAATAATAATACTTATTTTAATTTTAAATCACATGTAATAACTATAAACAAGTAAGTACCTTGATAGTTTAGTAATAAAGTTTATAAACTTTTAGATAAAAGTAAAAACATCATTACCCAATTATAAAGGATGCTATAGCAAACAATAATTAATATAAAAAATACTGAAGTAAAAATTAAAAGATTTTTTTAACAAAAAAAAACATACAAAAGCCATATCACAAATTTCATTAGCTATTTTAAAACAACAAAAAATTGAAAAAAATGTTAGATTGCAATCATGATTAGCGCAAAAATCCACAAGCGTTCTGATAACTTCTATTACGTACCAGACCATAAAATAACCAACTCGCAACACTCTTGCACTTAAAAACCTTACAAAGTACGAAAGCATAGACAATTATTGCGGACGTGCGTAGAAAAAATTTCCACGTTCTATTTGAATGTTGAGTTAACTTAGCGCAATAACTTTCAACACTTTTCGCAACACAAACAATTGTAAGGAAAACTTTTTTGAACTTGGTGTTTACATAGGAAAAATGCAAGATAACCATTGCTTTTATCTAAGAATGACGTCGTTTGTAAGTGTATTATATTTATTAGAAACTGTATGCATTAAATAAGTTATATGTTTGTCAAAGCTTTGCAATATACAAACGAGGAAGTTTATGAGGAATTCTTCCTCTCTACAAATACACAAACTTCAATAGAAATCTAATTAAACACTATTTATTCATACGTGACTTAATAACAATGAAACTAAAGTTTTGAGTTTTGTAATACAAATACAATGACATACTACATATTGTTAATTTAAAACACAGTATTTCACAACATTTAAATTATTTTAAGATATTTAAGTGTTAAAGTATTTTATAAAAACAACTCAGGTATAATAAAACAAAATAACGTTAACTTATACTGTTAATGAGGAAATCTACCGCTATATGAAGCTTCAATGAAATTTTATTAGATACTATTTATACGTAATTTAGTAATTTTTTTATAACTAGTTTAAATTTAAATGTAATCAGATTTTAAATGCTGTAATACAACTACATTTAAAGTATTGTATTTTGTTTATTTTAAACATACTTAATTACAATATTCTAAACATTTCAAGATATACTAAGTATTAAAAGGTTTTTTTTAATGAATCAGATATAATAACTACCAAAATAAATTTTAAACAAAATAAAAGTTATTTTATATTGTTTTATTTTTCGACACAAAACTTTTTTTAAATGATACAAAAAATATTTTTGACGTATTAAAACCAACCCTTACCCTTTGGAAAACCAAAAAAAAAACTAAGTGTATTATTATTATTATTATTATTATATTTTCCTTCCTTTGATAACTTAAACCTGCTCTTAAACTTGAAAATTATATACATTAACAATTTAAAACAATCTAGTTAAACCCCAAAGAATAAAAAAATATACTTACTTTCCAAGAATCTCACTGTGACAAAATCAGAAAATAATGTAAGCTAAACACATAAAAATAAAAATAAAAGACTGAATAGGACCGATAGCTTTAAGGATGATAATTTTTTTAGATGCCAATAAAAACCCTAAAAACATGGTATACAAATAAATAAACAATTTAAACTTTACCATTAAATTATACTGGCTATTTAAAAGACTTTATCTTAATTTAGTAAATCACTTTAAGCGTCAGTAGCCATAATTTGAACGCTTATAAACTTGTTGTTTGTTGCTTATTTAGTTTTTTGTTTTTAACTAAGTTATATTTTTGTCGTAAAGGTTAAGATATGTAAAATGTATTTTATTTAAAAAGACTAAACGTACGTAAAAATAAACAAGCCCAAAATGTGTGTTATTTACCCAAAGTAATTCAAACATATATAATTTTTTTAATAGTTTTAGTAACAAACTACAGTGTATTCTTGGAAATAATATAAAACTTTACATAATATATCACCAAAAATAGACTAAAATAATTACAACATCGAATAAAAACTTGTTTAATAATTAAGTTAAGTAAAACTTAAAATCAAGAAACTATTTTTATACTACAAGTGTTATAGGTCTGATAAATTTCTAACATTTTATGTCTTTTAAATATTAGCAGGATATTTTTTTATGTACTTTAACTTTAAGGAAATGTTAAAAATTTAAAAAGTTTATTTATTTATTTATTTTAGACAAATTTATAAAAATAATATTTCTGAGAATAACGTTGGTTTGAAAATAACTATAGAAATAGTGTTAGTCAAAAAAAGAGAATGTGTTACATAAAAACCTATTTTTTGAATATCCTATAGTTTAAATTTCAATTGAATCAATATTTCGTAAAAGAAAAAATTCCATTTTAGAGGTTATTTTTAATTAAATTTTGCAAAAACTTAAACTTTTAAGCATTTAATTTCAAACCGTATAAAATAACCGAATAACTGATGTATAATAGTTAAAAGGAATGAGAAAATAGTTTTGTTGCAATAGTTTAAATAAAAAGTATGATAGTTATACCCTTTTAAGTTTCCCACTGACAAGAACTAAATACTCAAATAAATTAACTTTTACTATTTTTACATTACGGAAATTTTCTATTAAAAACAAAACCATTAGTACAAATACTATTTCACTCAAAAGAAATTTCAAAATTCTGATGTGTCTAAATAAAAAATTTAAAAATATTTTTCAGTAATTGAACAATAAACGCAAAAAATTTCCAACTTAAAAATTTGATGATTAGTCTTTATAAAAACCATAACCTTTATTGTTTTTCTTTAAAGAATATATTGTAGAACATAAAGAGTTAAATTATATCTAAGTTACAGATATACATCTGCTTTTTAAGTAAACAACTGTACTTTTTATTTACCTATAACAAACTCTTAATGTTTATGTCAATAACTTTTCAAGATACCTGAAAATAATTTTTAAATTTACAAAACTAAACTATAAGTTCTATGGTATTGAAAGTGTAAGTTGGGTGATTTTTATCAAGTTTGTAAAGGAACTGTTGTTATTAATTAATAAATATAGAAAGACATTAAGTTCGTATAGAGCTGTTAATAAGAATGATTATAATTTATTAGTTATATAATAAAATCGTAAATCTAATTTTTACGTGAAGCTTATCAAATTATTAAAAAAGTAAACTAATAAAATATTCACAATGTACATATTCTGACTAAACAAAAAACAGTTTTTATAACAATAACCATCAAGAATTTTAAGTATGTGCTGAAAGTTTTAGAGTTTAAGTTTAAAGTTTTAGTTAAAAAATCTTGTTTTTACTAGTCATAATAATTTAGTTATTAGGTAAGACTAAATTTAAGAGCTATATTAAATTTTTTTTTCCAATATCTATTGTTGGTAGACATTAACTATCTTACATAACAAAAAACTTTTAGTGTTGCAACTAAAACAGTTTTGAAATGTTAAAATTAAATATATAAAATGCTTTGAATGTTTTGAAATGTATAAAAACAATGAGTAGATGATAAAACTTTTACTTTAATAATTGATAAAACAGCTTATTTATTATAATCAAACATGTTATTCAGTCAAAACAAAACAGCTGAATGCTGTTTAAACTTATCTTTTTTGATCAAACTTAAAACTTAGAAAGTTTTGAAATGTTTTCAGTGAAACCTCTAACATAACTTTGGTCGAGTGAATTAAGAAATGAAAATATTTAAACTGCTACAACAAAAAAAATCATTATTCTTAGATATTCAACAGGAATAAAATAATTGAACTTTAAATTAAATTAAACAGCAAGAGTATTTAGTTTTATTACTAAACCAAGTGTTTTTTGAAAGCTAAAAATACTCTCTAGCCGAAATTTCAAATAAAAATTAACTAATTGTTTTTGACAGTCGAATAAATCAATGACATAGTAGTTATTAAAAAAATTAAGACTTAAAAATTTAATAAAAAATTAATGGGTCGCTACTAATTATCTACTGCTACTTATGTAGTTTAAATAATAACAAAACATTGTTTTTTTTAGTTTAATTTTCATAGCTAACTTTTCAGAAACTAACATCCAAAAATAAACTGTGTCTAGTTATTACTTTTTCAGCGTACTCAGCTTGTTTTACATAGGTATCATGATTGTTAGTTTGTTGTCCAACGCTAAACTCAGGCATCAAAACCTGAGCCACTTAAATCAAATAAACGCATCTAACATTACCATTTTTTGTTTAAATTTACTATCACAATTCTTAGGTTTGATTATTGAAAACTTTACCGTGTAAACTAAGTTTGAAAAAAATGGTATTTCAAAAGTTTCACTTGGGGTTTACTCAAACTAGTTTATTAGCTTTTAAATAATTCAGGTTTCAAAACAGTTTCAAAACAGTTTAAAATGTCTATAAAACAAAGTAAAACTATTAAAATTAATATTAGGTCAAAAAATTCCATTTATTTCATTAGTGTTACCTTCACACTAACAATTTACTCCTATTAAATCATTATACATATACTCAAGTTAAACAAACACGAATTAAAAACAAATCAAAACAAAAAACTTTCAAGTATAAGCATCAAGTCCAAAACATATATAAATCAGTTATTTTTTCTACTAAACATATGTCTAATTTGTCTACAAACCATTCACCAACTTCTTAAATTATTTTTTTTTCAAAGACCAACCATGAACTTGCTGATCTTCTTGACGAATATGTGGTGGTGGCAGTTGGATTCGGTCAATATTTTTCCCCTGCAAACAACCTTCAACCGGCACATGGGTATGCGCAGCTGCTCCGATATCTCCTGCATTATTCGCTTCCCTGTATGTATTTAACCTTTTTTTAAAAATATATTTTTCAAGTTGGAATAAACAAAATTAAATTTTAAAAGTTTTCTTCAATAAGATTTTATTAGCTTTTT
Organism: Thalia democratica; assembly: GCF_965202585.1. NCBI lineage: Eukaryota > Metazoa > Chordata > Thaliacea > Salpida > Salpidae > Thalia > Thalia democratica. The sequence continues at coordinate 34,234,480 of NC_139170.1, read as the reverse complement.
AGCTCGTGTTCAAATCTAGTTCTACCTATATTAACATAAACCATCAAATTATGAATGACTACTATTAGGGAACAAATATTATTTTTAGAAAAAAAAAATGGTTGTTGGTTTTATGCTGCTATATTGCTTAAATCGTTAACTTTATCTGATAATTCATCAAAATGATGATTAAGAAATCACTTATTTTATATGTGTTATACAATGACAATATATTTATCTAAATTCAGAATTTTTGATATCGTTATCAAAAAGTATACGTACAAAAAAAAACAAGCAAATAAAATCTTTGATGTTTTTTTGAAATAATTGTTTTTAAATATATTTTTATCATGAATCACAATTATTGTTTGTTAATTAGACTCTTTTTCTGAGTAATCAGATTATTTGAAAATTTAATCAAAGTTATTTGTTAAAAAAAAATAAAATAACGTAGATTTAGGTTTTTTTGTTGTTTGAAACTAAATACAGTTTTTTTTTCTACATACAACTATAATAAAATTTGAAACATTCGTAGGAATATTTAGAAAAAATTACTAAACAGTTTGAAAGAAATAGCTGTCAACTTTTCGGCATTCAGAAATAAAAGCCGACAATTGCTACACTAACCGGATTATTGGTAGCTAATCAATTAATAGATAGAACAGACCGGCCTTAAACTACTGTCGAATAAGATGTAAAGAAGTGAAACAAAACCACTTTCTTCTATTGTATTTTAAAGTTATAAAAATACAACTTAAGTTTAGCAACAGCTAGAAGAGACAGAAGAAACTAACAAAAGTCTCTCGATTGTTGGAAAAGGCCACAATAAAAATTTAAAATAAATAAGCTAACTGTAAAAGGCGCAACATAAAAGGGGTAAAAAGATTGTTTCGACAAAAACATGTTTTCTTCTTCATTTATGAGCCAATCTTCTTAAAGTTTTTACAGTTAGTCCACTACTAGTTTTAAAAATTGTATTCACTTGTTAGAAACTTTGTAATTATCGGAAAAGAAGCTAAAATATTGAAAACCAAAAATTATTTATCTACAACTTTAACTGGTATTTTTTTTAACATGTAATATCATTCCTTGGAGTTCGATGGTTGTAACTTAAAAAACAAAAAGTTATTGATAAATTTATTGAACATTATAGTTCCAATAAAAATGACCATGACAAAATTATGGTCTAAACTTTAATATCAAAATTTTTTTCAAAAAATCAAAACATCTCAAAAGCTAGTTGTAGTTTTTATACGCTATAAAACCACATTCATAATTCACACTTTCATACAAAATCCAACACTTATGTTTCAAACTTGAAAACAACAACCTGACAACTGCTCACACAGCAGCACGGTGAGCGACTCCTTGTTGTGCAGAACTTTTATCCGCTTGGGGGACTGCAGGTAGTCCTCGCACAGAAAGCACTTGGCCCTGTGCGTCTTCCAATCCAACACTTGGCACTCTCTAGAGCTGTTAACACGTTTGTAATAAAATTTACATGGAATACAAGGCAGAGGTTTATGTTGGGAAAACTGTACTTTCAAGTAAAAACGACTTGAGTTATACAAAAAAAATATTTTAAGCTATTTTTTTAAGCTAACAATTTTGAAGCAAAAATGTTTTGAAAATACACAATCTAGAAATGGTTGATATGACTGAGATTATTACATTTTTAATTGAAAAATGAACAACTTACGCATGTTGGAATTTTCAATAATAAATAGTTATATGGATTGAATAATAATAAGTTAAAATTAAAATTTGTACTATAAATCTATTTATGCTGTAACAAAAGTATAAAAAAAAGCTTTGAGAAAATTCTTAAGTAAAAAATAAATACCTGACACCATTAAATTTATAAAATAGTAATTAAAAATCAAAACATGGTGATTAATGAGCATCGGTTGGAATAATACTTTAATGACATCACAAAGGCATCAGGAAAAAACAATGATTTTTTCTCAAGTAATTCCAAAGGTTAATTATATTTTTTCATAACTAGTGACTCACACGCTTTCTGCTTATGTGAATTTATTTTTTAAACAATTTACTTAAACTACTTGAGAAATACAAAAAAACAAGTCTTATTTATAACAATAATTAAGCAAAAATACTGAAACAAAAATTAACAATCTTTTAACATAAACTTGTAATGTTTTTATATTCAAAATTTAGAATAGTTTTTCTTCAATCTATTAATTAAACATATTTAAACATTTTGAAAATACTACTATTGATTTTAAAGCTATCATAAAACCTAAGTGTTTTGAACTTTAAGAACTTTTTTTAATTAAAGTTATTTCCTAAAAAAATGTTAATTAAAAAAATGTTTTTATTTTAGCGCAGTAGTTTGTATACAACTACTAATGATATTTCAAATATGTTATAAAAGTCGTACTGTTAAAAAAACTAGTTATTAGAGTATTAAGGAATATAAATTATTTTCAAACAAATAAAATCAAGAGTAACTAGTATAAATTAATAAATATTAAAAAGAGAAAAGTAAACCTTAAGAGGAAAAGAACAGTTAAAACATAGCTAGAAATACAAGTTTTTTCAAAATAAAACGCTTAAAAATCTCTTATAAACATAAATGAATAATTTATATACACGTAAGGGATTGTAATTTTTACAAGTTATTACAAAACTAGTAGAAATTTTCTTTGCATTTACATATGAACAAGTGCAAAGTAGTTAATAAAATTACTAATATAGAACTTTTAAACTATTAATGTGAATAAAGTATTTAACCTTCTACTACATACTATAAACGTAAAATTTACTACTAAAACATTTATCATAAGCTATTGGTTTCAATGAATTAAAAAAATAAAACAGTTGTTATAACTTTTTTTAATGCGTTTCAAATATCAGTACAAAAAAAATTGCACAAGTATTTCCATTGGTTAAGTGTTAGTAGCTTTAAAAACTTTAAAACTCGCTCGCATACACCAAAGACCAAACAAAAATGTATTTAAATAGCAAGACATATATAAATTGTCAAAAACAAAAAAGTTAACTTAGACAAGAAAGCAAAAATTCAAAGAGCTTTCGACTGGAGAAAATCAATACTGTTAAGTAATAAATAGAATTTTACACCAAAACAAGCTGGAAAGTTTTATGGTGATGCGAAAGAATTGAAACAAATCAATGAATACTATCTGTGATCAATAAAGTAGTAGCAAAATTACGCAGTAAGGTGCACATTGTGTTAACTTCAATAACAAAAAGCTCCTATTGTTCGAAAAATATAAGTAGTTTCATTAAATGATGATGCATTCACTATATCAGATCAATGTATACTAAAAGGTATTTCGGTTGTTATAAAAAACCTATCAGTCTAGATGATTTACTTTGTATTTCAAAAAATCTAGAAATGTAAAACCTTAAACTAGTTTGTAAGCAACAAATATTCAATTCCATGTATTTTATTCGGGAATGTGTCAAAATTGAACGAAGACAAAATTGCACCAGGGGACTAAATTGCACGAGTGACAATTTTGCACAAGTATCAGTTTTGCACGGAAGGTCATTTTTGCACAATAAAAAAAAATAGTTAAAAAAAAAAAAGATATCGATCGATCGAGGTTAAGGGGTAACACTGACAGTAAAATAAAAAAACAAATAATATCTAATAGAAAAAAACTATTAAAAAAAAATAAATTACCGACCAAGGGTAAGGGATAGAGGTAACAGTAATAGTGAAAATAAAAAAATAAATAATTGTCACTCGTGCAAAAATGACCCTTCGTGCAAAAGTGTCTCTGTGCAAATTGTCTGCTTGTGCAAAAAGTCCCCTCATGCAAAAGTGTCTTTGTACAAAAGTGACCCTTTGTGCAAAAATGTCTTTGTGCAATTTTATTCGCTTGTGCAAATTTGACTTTTACCCATTTTATTTATGTGCTTGTGCAGTGTGTAAACTATACTGTAACTTTTCTCTCCTTATTTTATTTTTTGCTGTTTATGTTTTATGTATATACCCTCGCAATTGACAATATACAAATAATTAAAAGTTTTATTTGCAGGTTTAACAAAAAGCATATCTTTATTTGCAGGTACAATAATCACCACTGCTATTATTTAAGGATAGAAAACATTCTTAGTAAGTTATAGCCTGATAAAAATTATGCAAAAAAAGTTTAATGGCTGTTTTTTGTTTAGTTTAGTGTTTAATTAGATAAACTATAAAAGTTTCTTGTAAACATTTACCCTTTACTACAAATAATTATTAATCAACAAAATATTTAAAACAATAGTATACATAGAATCTATAATACATGTTTTAAATAAATTTTAAAATAAAAAAAGACTTTGATGTTAAAATTTGAAATTACAATGAAACAAACAAAGCAATATTAGTCAAACTTGTTAATGGAATCAAACACTTCAAAGTGATTTGTAAGTTAAAAAAAAAGGTTATCAATCAAGTTTTACAGTATGTACAATTGTGCCAGTAAACAGCTACTACAAATAAAGTACATATATAAAGTATAACAAAGTATACATACTTCATAATGTATTATATAAACCAATTTTCTAAATGTTTTTAACAACATAAAATGAGTAAAAAAAGTTGATATGACATATGTTCTTTATTTATGTACACTTGAAAAAAAAACTTTAATTTTTTTTATTTGGTCATGAAAACTCTACATGCCATAGAAAACTTAAATTAATATAACACTCTTTATTCACTAATGCTATGATAGTTAATTTTAATTAGTATTATTAACCTTGTACTTCGGAATTTTTAATAAAAACACTATATAACAAGTTTACATGTGCAGTGAATATACTACGTTTTGTTGAGTCAAGTTAAAATGTAAACTTAAAAAAAACTTTATTAATCAATGGAACTTGGGTTGATTTTTTATTTTTGTTCAACAAAAACTTTACAAAATTACTCTACTAAGTTGATAGTTTATAGTAAGCGTATTACTAGTATGAAAAGATCTATTGTTTTCTAATTAATTAAAAAACGCACCAAAACCATCTGTTTTTGCATCTAGTACACCTTTTCATAGATTTTTGTTGAGCGTTGCAAACAACACATGAGTACTTTTTCGTCGTTATATAGACAGGACCCATCACAATCTGTTGAAAAGTATAAGTGGCTTAAAACTGTTTCACTACAGTTGTTATAATATCAAAATATCAAATATTAAGGGCATAGGGGGGTCCACCTTGATTTTCACAAGCTGATCTTATTTTATAAAGTTTTATCTGAGCTATCAGAAATTTTTAAGCGCTTTTAAAAATTTAAAGTAATTTTTGAGATATAAGCGATTAAATTTGGTGACCTCAATAGATTCTTAGTGGAAGACGCAAACCAAAAATGCAAAAAAGACTACTTCACTAAAAATCTATCTTCTCCTTCATTTGTTAACCAATCTTCTTCAAATTTTCGCAAAAAGTCAATTATTAAACTTAAAAAAGATTAAATGCAGGATTTTTTTTTTTCAAAAATGAAATTTTTATCAAAAAATAAAAACTATTTTTTAATCTAAAATATTTATTTTTTAACATTTTTGAAATTGCAACATTCAAAGTCTTTTAAACTGTAAAATGAACAATTTCTAAAAGTTAGAGGTCTCTAGCTCAAATTCAAAAAATTAAGAAGAAAAGAGACTTTTAGTGTTTTTTTAAATTTCTGACAAATATGATCCCAAAAATTAGCGGTCCATACGTTTGTATTGGAAACTTTTTACAAATGTAACAACATCTTAAGAGTTAATTATTCTCTTTTAATTATATGAAAACTGGCTGGTAGTTTGTACTTAAAGCCTTCATATAAAAGGCAATATTATTTTTAATATATAAATATGTTGGAATACTTTAATTTTTTACTAAAGTGACAAAAGTAGTAGTTAATAGATATTGAAGTGTTGTAGTACACACTAAAAAAAATAAGGTGATAATAACATTTTATTAGAAAACACTTTAAATTCCTATGGTCTAAAATATGTTTCAATGTCACCTTTTCATTATAAAGGAATTTTTTTGGTGCAAAAAGCATTTTTACATTTAAAAAACAAAACTCTTTTGTCTGAACTAACTAAAATTATTGAATGTTCAATCTTATGTTAAAATACTAAACAAAAAACTTTAATAATGTTAATAAAAACCACCATGAATTTATGTAGTAAGTATTTATGGTTTTATAGGAAGTACTGAAATAACTTATAAACTTTACTTATTAATAAAATTTGTTATTAGACATTATAATTTTTATTTACAAACAATTAATATGACTTATATAAAATGCCATAAGAAAACTTAAATTAGTTTAACAATCTGAAAAGTTATTAATATAAATTTTTATGTTTTATTTATGAACTTATGATATATTTTAAGCAGAAGAACTTTTTCAACTTTAAATAAATTTAGTTGTTTTTAAATAAAATAACTACAAAAAGTAGCACTACATAATTACAATTGTAATTTCCTCAAACTTATTGTTAGTTAGTAGTTCAAATTGTGTAGCTTCTTTAATTCCAGGTGTGCACAATTTTTAAGTTAGCAGGCCAGATTTACCAAAAATTGTTTTTTAAGGCCAGACTATTTAAACAGTAGCCGAAGCAGACAACAATTTTTTTTTCTAAAAAAAAAATCAGAACTTTGTAAAAAGGCAATTAAATAAACAACTAATAAGAACTACTTTGTACTAATAAAAACAAAATAAGAGTACACTACAAAACATTTTAAACAAAAAGCTTCAAATAATTTCAACTCCCAAGATGTTTTTAAGCTAAAAAGTACCTTGCAGGATATAATTCTATATAGACAGACCAAGTCTGTAAAATACCAACTTTATATTATTTTGAAAATAAATCATGAAACTTTTTGTCTACACTACTTTTAATTGTTATTATTCAAGTAGCTAAAATGCAAAGTTTGTTTAACTAACTTATAGCTCAACTTACTTTAAATGTCAACATTAGTCAAATTGAAGTATGTAAAAAATGTTTTTAATGTTAATGTCATAAGTATACACTAAAAACACATATCTAAGTATTCTGTACAGTACTGAATATCCTTATAAACTAAAAAAAACTATTTTTAACTATTTACATTACTAAATATAAAACTAATATAAAATTTCCACCACTCAATATATAAAGTATTGTTTTAAGTTATTGTGAAAATAAATCTCCTGAGAAAAAAGTATTGACAAGTTATTAAATTACATATCTTAAAATTTAAAAGTACAAATAACATAAAAGCTTATGTAATTTAAATTTGACTAGCTAAGAAAACACCTAGTACACAGTTTATGTTGTTAGTTCAAACATAGGTATGTGAAGTTATATTTAGTTTGCAAATATACTTTTGTTTTTTAAAGGTTATTAAATTTAAAAAATAATAATGACTTATGTGGAAAGTTTATTGTAGATCTAAATACATATTTTTATATAAACTAAAATGTTACAATAAATTGTTTTTTAAAACATGTATTAAAACCTTAGTTTTTAACATATTTAAATAAACTTTTTTTAAATAACAACAACTTGTTTTTTAATGTTAGAGGGCATTAAAAGTATAATGTAAAAATTACACTATAACTTACCATTTAAATTAATCAGAAATTTTAGCAAATATAAGTTATAATATCTTTATTATAAATTTGAAATGCTTTTATTCTACTATTGTATTTAGTTTTTTTTGTCATTTTCATTTATGAATCATATTTCAAAGCAAATTTTTTTATACAAATATATTTAATGAAATTACACTGGTTTTGAATTTTTTCTTAAATAACTTTAGCATGCTTGTAGAAAAAAGAAACACAATGTTTTCATTTATACATTGTAAAATATTTAAAACAATGTAACTTACAGTAGAAAAGTTTTAGTTCTCCCTGATCACAATTCCAAACAAAATTATTTTCTGGAGGCAACTGTCGAGCCATCACCTTCCATTTTATAAAAAAAAATAAAATTAAAGAGCTGATGAAGCAAATATATTCGTGTAAAGATTCAAATTTTATAAAACAAAAAGTTATAACTAAAAAAATCATTTAATGAAATGATTTATGAGATAAGAAACATAAGTTACAAGAAAATTCAAATAATCTGACTTTTAAAGGAAAGATTTCAAACATGATAAATTTAATCTATTGGTATGAAAACAAAAAAAAAGTCATCTAGTTTTTAACATGAATAGATTTGTTAAGATAGATTAGTATTTGTTAAGAAAGTTCAGGTTATAGAAATGTATACATATAACTTTAAACTTAAAATAATCATTATTTTTGATAGTTTGAAAGTGATGTTATTCATAAAAAAATTCTAAATGAATAAGTTTAAAGTTTTTTTTTATATGAATGTTAAAATGTTATTCTAAATATTTATAATGAAAATTTCAATATAAATCTAAAACTTAATGTTTTCTTTAGTCATTTATATATATTTATTTACTGAAACTATATACTAATAAAAAATTTCGTAGGATAAGCATTATAGTTTAATATATTGTAATTTGATAAATTTGTAGTATTCCATTAGACACTAATATGACAAATTAAAAACTATTAATAATTAAAAAAAATACTAGCTAGTTATCACCATAGCACTTGAATACAACAATAAATTAGCTTTTCAAGTGAGAAAAAACAATCACAACAGGTGTTTGCACCATGTCTTGCCAATAAAAAAAAGGTTTCTGTTATATCTGCAACTTAAATATAAGCTGAATAAAACCAAACATTGCATTAGCTGTGAGAAATTTCCTCAAAAACACCTCTTACATAACATGTGTTTTTTGGAAATTGCACCATAGTTGTGCAATAGTTTAGTTTACCTAGTAACTATTATTCAGTGGAGAAAAAGTATTTTAATTACTGTTAATACAAGTTTCTAGGTGAGATGAGAATATTTCTATACAAAACTTGGATTGTATTAAAATGTTATATAACAAAAATTGTAAAGATATCATAAAGCTAAAAATTTAAAGTACAAAACTTTTATTTACGTAGCGTATCAAAGTAGTTATAGAACTTTTTGTAATAAAGACCTTCACTTTTTTTTTAATTTTTAACTACTTTTTATGGTGTAGCTTTTAAGATATTTTAAAGAATTTTAATTTCAGAAATTAAGTTGATATATAAACGATTATCTGAAACAAAATATTAGTTATATGATTTTTTTTGAAGTACTTATTTATTAGGTGCTGTATGTTTTTTTTAATTAATTATTTTTAATTATATAGACAAGACTAAACTAGTTTTTTTGATTTTTTTAAAAGAAAAACCAAAACTTTATTTCAAAATATAATAAAATTTTAGTTTTTGATAAAAGTAAACCTAAAGGTCTATCTGATTTGAATATTAGCTGAGTCATCAATTTTTATTAGTTTTTGATAATTCTTTTTATTTATACCTTTATTTCTTATCACCTTACTCAAACATGTTTAAAATAAAATTTATAAAAAATAAAATTTTAATAGTTGAAATTAAAAATGACAAGAAAAAGAGATTTTATTTTTGCTGGCTCAGTATAACTAGTAAGGGGGCGAAAAGGGGGCGATTTTGAAATTTTGGGTTGTCAAAAAAAGTTTTACTTTATATCTTGCTATTTTACTAATTTTAACTTGCTATTAAATATTTGACCCTGAGGTAAAACTTAATCAAAAAATTTTATTGGGTTTATGTAAAATATAGAGAAAAAATCAAGTACTTGTGGCTCCTACTTTTATGTTAATTACATATATTTTATTATTCAACAATTACATAGATCATAAACGATCGGAATTTCTCTCCCTTTTTTTTAACCTAAAATATATGTTATTTAGGATCATAAATGGTTTGTAAAAATCTATGTTTTCTATATAAACTAAACCTCATGATACTTCCAATTGTTTTTTGAAAAGTCATTAAGTTAGACTAAGAAATAAAAATATACAGGGTTGCCAATTTACCTAGAAACCTGGAATTTGACAATTTAAGCAAAAAAAAATCTAAAAATCTGGAATTTTTAAGAATTTCAACATATTAAGTAGTAAAATTTCGATTTGACAGAAAAAAGCTATTATGTAGATAAAAATATAGATCCTTTTCGTGGCAGATCTTTTTGAAGTAAACGACTCACAGAAAACCTTCTCAGACTTACAAACTGGCCTTGAACTTAAAGTAATTTTTTCCAAAGAACGATATGAAAGCTTTTGGACTCAACAAAAACTAAGGCAAAAGTATTTAATCATTTGAGAGGAATTTAGATTGTTGTGTATAGTTAATTCTTCTAGCTATGTTGTTGAGAAAGCTTTTAGTTTAATTATGAACATCTTGAGCAAAATATCTAATCTAGATATTTGTAAAGGAGTCGACTTGAGGCTTTATTTGACTGATTTAGAATCAGATTAGAAAAATTTGCAAGCATTCATGAACCTCATCATTCGCATTATATTAGAATTCAGTAGCAGACATTATTTTATGAAAGTTTTTTTATTTATTTGACCTTTTAAAATACTTTTTATTTAACCTAGTTTGTATTGTATTTAAGTAGTCTTTTTGTAATAAAAATTATTCTAAGTTATTTATTCTATAACATGTTTGCATAATTCCTAATAAATATTAATTACGGTAGACTTCCTCTTGAGTTCGCACTTTTTAACCAAAAAAAATTGAAATTTATATTTTCTTAAATTTAACTTAAATAAAGTCTATTACTAACTAAGTATTAATAAAACAAAAAATACATAATATTTAATAGCTTATATAGATCTTTTTTTTTTATGAATGTTTGTTTTATGTTTTAGTTGAGTTCATGTTTATTCATAACGTTATTGTATATAAAATATTTAAATTTATCATTTTGTATAAAAAATGGTAACAATTTTTGAGTTTAAACTTTTTGATTTTTTTCAAAGTGCGAACTGAAGAGGAAGTCTACTGTATTTATAAAACGGTTTATGTTTTAAATATGTTAATAGCTTTGTTTTGACCTGGTTAATTTTGTAGTTTATATTTGTCGATTTACAATACAATAAAAATTTTATAGCATAGTGGTTAAAGTATTTGTTTGAAAGAAATTTATTTGACATATTTTTGTCATTACATGTTTAATCTGTATAAAATAAATTGATGACCATTCAAGTTTTTATTTCAAAAATTATTTTTTAGTTTTAAAAGAGTATAGATTTGATGTCTCTATTTGAAATGACTTCAAATTTTTTACTTAAAAGATTGTTAAACTCAAATTTTATTTATAACTTGATTTATTATTGTTAAAAAATCTATATATTAAATAATTTTAAACTATTAATACAACTTTTTTTGTTTTATCTTATTTTTTAATATATTAGCAATTAGAATATGTTGTCTAATTTAATATTTCAAGAATAGCTTTTAGTTTTTCACTATTTTCTTCTGGTAAACTATTATAGCCTAATAACTAGAGAAAAAATAAAATTAAACAGTTTTAAATAAGCCATCAAAAAGACTGATACAGTGACAAAACAAAGTTTTTACATAATTAAACGAATTTTTTAATTGATTACTCTCTGTTCCCAGAACTAACTGTAAAAAATTAGATTTTTTTTAAATTTAAATTAAGAAAAAAAATGTTAAAATTAAGGTTTAGTTTCCTAAAGGTTATTCAAAGTCAAATACTATTTAATGGTATTCTACTACAAAAAATATAGTTTAAAATGTTTAAAATTATTTTTTTAATTTTACAACTAACTTGCTTATAATATATCTAAGCATTAAAATTAATAATTTTACTGCTTTAACAGAAGCTATTGATAAAACCACTTTTCATGAGATAATAAGCCAGTCGGTCAAACTTCCTAAAACTAGATCAGCAATGGTGTTTTAATATTTATTTTACTATGTGTAAAATAATCCGTTCATTCTTTTATAGTTTTTTAATCTCTGGTGTTTAATTTTAGAACATGCCTATTTATAAAATAATTTAAGTGTTTTGTGCGGCTTAAATAAGTTACTTAGTATTCACTTCTAAACGTCCGAAATTCGTTAAATGAGAGATAGTTATAATGTCAGGTTTCAGTTAATATTTCAGATGGGTAGCGTACGTTCCAGATCCAATCAAATTTCCACCCGCTAAGTAACTTGAAAACTACTTGTGCAAAACAAACAAAATTTAGTTTTTTGATGCTTATGATTTTGGAATACACTTTTAATTTGTTTTTCAGTTACTTTAGTATTTCCTAGATCACAATAATAGTAAATCGTTTTATTACAATTATGCTCGAGCTTTTTAATTTTCTCTATGTTGTTTTTTTTAAGTAATGCAGCCTGTAATTACATTTTTTTAATGAGTTGAAACAAGAAAAGATTTTTTAGTAAACATGAATTGCTGACTACAAAAGTTGTCCACCACAACCCTAAAAGTTTCATTAGTTTCAAAACGATTCATATTTAAACAGGATTGATTACAGATTAAACAAGGCTTTTTAAAATTTAAGTAATTTAATACACTTTACTGGGCTTATAAATAAACAACTGTAACTTAATATCCCAAGCCCTGTAAACTACTTTAAACACAGCCCAAAAGTGCGTGCATAAGAAATACCAGACTAAATTACATATCAAACATAAATTTTTAGGCTCAAAAGTTTGTACTCAAGAGAAAAACAACTTTTTAAAATCGTGGGGGGCGATTATTTTTCAAATTTCTGAAAAGGGGGCGATATAGTAATTGAGTTTGGGAAACCCTGCTCTAAACTAACGATTTATAGAACGTTTAATTATTGCATTTTATTTAATGTTTTTTATAAAACAATTGTTGGTTAGTATTTTTAAATAGATCAAACGTACCGTAATCTTGGTTTGACTCATCTTTATAAATTACAATAAACTATAACAAGATCTAAATATCGTTTAACATTTAAACATATAAGCAAGCACTATTTATTTTTTCTTAAAACAAAACAAAAAGCATACTTTTAGTTTTAAAAGTAAACTTAAAATAATCTTAAAATAATTGATATTTTTTTTAAGTGTTTTTAAATGAAATTTTATTAAAATATAGACCAGAAGAGCATATAATAATAACTTTAAAAATAATGTTGTAGAATGTGCATTGTACATACCAGTGTTGTTACAAAATAATGACAGTTATTACTATTTAATTATTATATACATTTTTAATCTTTAAGTTTAACACTTTCAACATGACGTCCTTTATATTATTTTTGGGTAGCTGTCTAATTTGCACGAGGGCACAAAATTGCACGAAGATAAAATTGCACATTGATAAAATTGCCTGAAGCGTCACTTTTGCACGGAGACATTTATGCACGAGTTAATTTTTTTTTCTATTGTGTATCAATTTTATTATCTATTTTTTTTTTTATCACTGTTAGCCTTAACCTTTACCTTCGGTCGGTAGCTTTTCTTTTATTTTTTAAATTTTTTTTTGTTTTATTTTTTTGGTAATGATTTTTAAAAATTTTTAATATGATAATGATTTAATTTGATCATATGTTTATTTTATTTTTTTTTTACTAGCACTGTTACCCCTAACCCTTACCTGTTAAACACTGTTACCCTCAGTCGGTAGTTTTTTTTTTTTAAATATATATTTTTTTTTTATAATTTTTATTAACTTAATTTTTTTTTACTATCACTGTTACCCCTAACCCTTACCCTCGGTCGGTAGTTTTTATTTAAAAATATATATATTTTTTTTATAATAATTTTTATTAGTTTTAATTTCTTTTTTACTATCACTGTTACCCCTAACCCTTACCCTCGGTGAGTATTTTTTTATGTAATTTTTTATACTTTTTGTATTTTTTTAATCTAGTGCAAAAATGTAGCTCGTGCAAAATTGATCATTGGTGCAAATTTGTCTTTATGCAATTTTGTTCCCTCGTGCAATTTTGTGTCCTCGTGCAATTTTGTGCACTCGTGCGATTTCGTTCTCTTGCAATTTAGTCCCCTCGTGCAATTTAGTAACCTCGTGCTATTTTTCTAACGTCGTTCATTTTAGTAACTTCGTGCATTTTAGACCCGTTCCCATTATTTTCAGTTGAAATTCTTGTTATATACGACTTTGAATATCAACTGGTTGCGTAATCTAAAAAAAAAACTTTAACCCTTTCTTAGTCTTTGGAAATTCAAAAGTCTAAGATTTCCGGAAATATTAATATCTAAATAATTTTACGATGTATGTGTTCACAACATATTAATGTTTATAAATGAAAAATAAAAACTAGGCTAAAAAAAATTGTCAATTATTATGTTGCAAATGTTAAAAATTGAACGTAAAAAGATATAAGATAATAGTTAAAGTACTAACTCTCATAAATTCGTGATTACACTCGTAAGCACATTCTTTTGTATTATTATTATTTGTTTTTATTTTGAAAAGTTTCAAGTCGCCAATCAAGTTAGCAGTATTCGGGCGCCCATGGTTAACGCCGGATAGACAACCACACTTAGACATGGCCTTTGTAAAACCAAACTTAAACGAAAATGTTAGTTAAAACACAAACATTTAATAAAATATTTATTTTACCTGGGTCATTGCTTGGTAAAAACTAAACTTTTAGCATAAATATAAATATTAATTAATTATTTTTTTACTTTTAAGTCGTTGTTGTTAGTTAGTTTACAAAAGTTAAGTGGCCGGACAGATGTTTTCGTTTTTTGATATGTAGTTTGCGTATCCCTGATTTAGTTAACAAGTTTTTTTTTTTAATTAATGTTAAACTACAATATGAAAAGATATTTGTAATTATTAAGCAAAGATTCTTAATGTAAAAGATAGATTTACTAATATTTTAAGTTTGGAAGCTAAATGCTTTTCAAACAATGACTAGTAACTGTATAAATCTATTCTTCTTAATTCATATTCTCAGTTTTCTTCAATGTTATAAGTTTAATGCATTGCATTTACTTTTGACAAGTTTTATTTTAATTTTTTAAAGATTTGAACAAAAATATAATTACACGTTTATATTTAGTGAATAAACTGATGGTAAAATGTTATTTAAGAGTAGTTCAACCTAATTTTTTTTTAATTTACAAGTGTGTAATACAAAGAAAGTAAGATACTAGCTTGTTTGCAAAAATAAAAAGTTATTTCAAGATATTTTTTGGTTTCTTATAAAAAGTTCTATTTGTATACATTTCTAAAAGGTTATTCTTTTTGTGAAAAAAAATTAATTACATTGAATCGTTTAAAGGTATTTTGTACATTAAGAATAAAAAATCTTTGTTTGAGTTTTATAACTTTATTTTTTGGCTCAAGATCGAGAAGCTAAAACTTTTACTAAAACAATTGTCTTTTAAGTTTTACCAAAAAATCATTTAAACTAAAAAAAGTATACTTCGAACGTAATCACAAAGTTACTATTTTTTTATGGTATACACTATTACGTTCTCTAAAAATTGCAACTTGGTGAACGATTAAGAAAATTATCTTGATTTTAATTTCAAATTTGAATGCTTTATATCACATCGTTGCGTAATCTAAAAGTATTTCAACATTTCAGTTGTCTTTTGCAAATTAGAAATTTAAGAATTCCGTAAATACTATCAAATAACAGTTTAGAATAAATAAATTTATTCTTATAAGTATGTGAAAGTTTCTCTGTTGTATCAGAGTATCAGACTGTTTTTTATTTTGTTACAACTAAACCAGATAAGATTAGTTATAATATTTGTGACGGAAAAAAATGTAAGTCATCAATAAGTGAAAACAATAAAATAGTTCATTATTATGTTCAATGAGTATAAAAAAATTACTAGTAAAGTTTTATGAGCTCAAAAAACATGCACATTTTATTTTTGTAACTTTACTAGAAAAAATCATTAAAATAACTCTGTAAGCAAAATTTAATAAAGCAAGCTTGTAAGTAAAATATGGACAGTAAATAAATGTACAAAAGTATATGTATACTAAAAATGTAGATAAATCGAATTAATTTTATCCACGAGAAACTTTTCTTGACTAGTAGATCAATAAAGATTAAAAAATGGAACGTCTGTAAAGATAGATAGGTTTACAAATAGTTTAAACAGAAAACATAAAAACAAAGAAGTTAACATAACTTCAATAGAAAATAACTTTAAACTTTTGTACAAACTTTAAAGTTTTCTAATTACAAATATATATTAGCCTCTTTTTTCACATATTATGTACCAACTGATTGGTCAGAAAAATTTAAAAAAAATTAATCTCTTGAAAAAACTCGAGATACATAGCTTTGAAAAGTTTTTATTTTGATTTTAAAGAAAACAATAACTTATAGTTTCTCTCTAAAACTTTTTCATGTAATTTGATCACGTTTAATGCTAAAGACAAGGTTTTTTTTATATAAAATTAAAGCTTCAGAGCAGTTTTACAACAGTTCACGAAAAGACCACATTTTACAACATTTATTAGTATGTCTTACTCGTGTATTCTAAAACACTATTGTTTGCCGTACTTAAAGAATTGAAAACATTAGTTTGTTTTTCTGCGTGAAAACTAGTGTATTTATGGTTTTTAAACTTTAAGTACGTGAGAAAGTTTCATACTATATTATATTAGTTACTGCTGGCGTTTACAAAAGTAGTCATAACAAAGGTTTTATCTATTAACTTGTTTTAAATCTTAAAAGTTTAACTATCTAATTAACTTATTTTTAAGGAAAGTAGGAGTTGTTTTTAAATATAAATGACAATAAAAAAATAGCACATTATTTAGCATAGTCATACTAAAACAAAAGTTTTGACTAGAATATGAAACCACCTTTTTTTGTAACTTTGATATCCTTATAAATTATATAGTTATGGTTTCTATGTAAATATGTACAAAAAATTTAGTAAATTGATAAAAAATTTAAACCAATAAATGAGTAAAGTTCCGTTGAAACTTGAAGTTCCTTTGTGTTTTACAAAAAGGAAAGTTATAACTTATAATGATACATATTCAAACATTGAAACATCAGTAACTTGACAAGTTCTTTGAAAGCTTGCATATCTAGTGAAAATATAATTTTAAGAAACTTCAAATTTAAAATATTAGTATATTACTCTTGTAAAAATATTAGAAAACATGTAATAAAAGTAAAAAAAAAAGTGAGTAGTTAAGTATCAAATCTAATAAATAAAGTCTTTACTTTTATTAACCGCTGATAAATTGAAAACTAAGCTTTGACCAAAAACCTTTACCACTCGGTTTAGCTCACTGCATTAAAAATTATTTCGTCGGTCTGACGGTCCATATAGTTTAAATATCTTTTAGCCAAAGTTAAAACTATATTTCTCAACTGAACTAAATTTTAATAAACAAAAATTAAGTTTTTTGTTACTTTATTCACATCAAGGTTTTTTTTTTGTAAAAAACTCTTCTGTTGACCAACTTTTTATGGCGTTTGTTGTAGATAAGGAAATTTAGTAACATTTTAAATTATAATCATAACATTATCGTTACATCGTTACTTAGCCATGTGTAGTATAAGCTGTACACAACACAAAAGAATTAAAAATTATAAACTTGAATTTGTTAAAAAAAAAACATATTATATTTACTTATAACTTTTAAACTTGCAACATAATGATAAGTTTGTTCTGTATAATTTCCATTTTTCAAAATGATTAATACATATTTACTTGTTGCGTAATATAAAGATATTTTAAGATTTTAGTTGTCTTTGGCAATTCAAAAATTTATGATTCTATTATATACATACTATTACGGAAATACTATTAAATAACAGTTTAAAAGAATCAAAAATATTCTTAACAGTATGTGAAAATTTTTCTGCTGTATCAGACTGTTTCTATCTTTTGTTACAGTTAAACTCGACATATTTGGTAACAATATTTAAAACGGAAGTTAGATGAAAAGTAAATCATCAACTAAAATAAAATGAACTAAAATCGCTTGATACAAACTCAATGATTAAAAAAATTACAAATAATGTCTTATAAACTTAAAAATTTGTTCGTTTTTTTAAATCAGAATATTAGTAACATTTTAAGAAATAGTTATGACGTTATCGGCTTGGCGTTTAGCCAACAGATCCTTCGCTCTACTAAGCACGAAAGATAGCTTTTTTAAATGAGGTAAAATCGTTCAACCGTATAAATTGATGCTAACAGCTAAACAGTAAAACACAACATAAATTTTTTTAAGTGAAATAATAAAATCTTATAATATTTGAATTTATAAACAGTAGTAATGGTAACACAGTTAACAGCACATAGATAAAAAAAATTGATGTTAACCTAATCTAAGAATGTGATAATAGTGTGAATATTATAGTATTTTAAGTCCATTTGTTTAGTTGAAGTTCTCATTATTTATAATAGATATTTAGTTAATATATATCCCAATTTATATATAGTTAATAAATTTAGTTAATACATAACATTTAAAAGCTTAAGGTATATACCAAAAAAGTTTTTTTATTGTAAACAACTTTAGTTATTGATAGTGATAAGTTAAATAGTTTAATATGAACTCTGTACTGCCAAAGTTTCAAATTTTTGTATTTATTCCAACAGACTTACAGGTAACTCTTGGGTTTTCATTTAACACCTAGTGATAAGTTTTCTTTACAAAATTGATTGACCCCTCTCTATAATAGCCTTAGTAACAGTTTGTTTGTTTCTTGGCTCATACAATTTAAATTTACTTTTATGAAATCATTTGAAGTATATTGCTTTAAAAAAGATGGAGGATATCTACTTTTAGTTAATTTTAAATTTCAGTAAGGTAATTTCAATTAACCCTGTTTTAAATCAGCAGAGCTAATCTGATTCCTCTACTGACTTGTTTAAAAAACAACTATTAATGAAACAAAAATTTTAGACTCAAATTTTTTGAGTCAAAAGGTAAGTATCAGCAGTGGTGGGCCAGGCAGATCACCAATTAGAAAAATATGACCCCGCTGGGTTTTGAACCCACACAGGTCAGATTATGCTGTTCCACAGCCATGCGCCTTAACCGCTCGGCTGTCGGGGCTTGCAGACTTCGTCAAATTTAGCTTCTATAACTCTTATAACTTTGGAAGTTTTTCACAAATTTCTGCTCTGCAATTATATTCTTAGATGTAAGTTCAAGAAATATATGCTAAACCTATTAAGTTTATGTCTATTTTGCAAATATAACAAAAAAAAAACAAAAAAAATTAATAATTTATAAAACAAACATAAGATACAAACTTATTTATTTTTAAAATAATTTGTTTACAACAACTTTAAAAGGTTCTTTTGTGGTTGTTTAAGCCTAAAAGTTCATTTATTGTAATTTTTTTTATAAAACATGCTCAACTTACATTTTTTAACTAGTTTTCTAATTTATGTGATAAAAACCTCTACTTAGGACGTTTTAAAAGTTTTTTTGTATTCTTTTTTACCAAAAAGTTTGTACTTTGTAAGATTATCTTTTTTATAACTGCTTACCAAACCAATCCAAATTGTTTATTGTAATAGAAAATTATATTACCTATACAAACTGTTATAAAGTTTAATTGCCGAACGGATTATTGAACTATCTGAATTGTAAAATTTTTTGTCAATAAGGATTGTAGCCTATAGATAGAAATTTTTATGAAATTTTATTTTCTTTGTTAAGTACAATAATTGATTTTTTTTTCAGTAAACTTTGATTAAGATAACTTTAAGGACGCTTTAATTGTGTTTTTGTTTCTGTTAAAAAGTTTATTTATTTTAAGTTTATTTACTATACCTGCTTAAACTACTTTTTTTTTTTTTTTGTAACTTTTGTGCTAAAAACTTCTACATAAGAGTTTTATAAGCGTTTTTATGTTTTTTGTTACTAAAAAGTATATTTATTAAAATTTTTTATAAAACTGTAAACTTAATATTAAAACTGTCTGTCTAATTTATGTACTAAAACAACATTTTAGAATTTTGGATACAATAACTTTGTTTTCGTGTCTGTTAAACGTTAAAAGTACATTTATTCTCTACTTAAATTGCCTATAAAGCCATGCCTCGTCCAATTACTGATCTTAAATATATACAAAAGGGTTCTACTAAGGACGTTTAAACGGTTTTTCGTGTTTATTTTAACTGAAAGACTAATTATTGAAAACATTTATTTGAAACTTTTAAAACTATCACTTATAAATACTAAAAATGAGTTCTAGTTATTACGTTTAAATTTTTATAAATTTGTTTTATTACGTTTAAATAGTTTCTTTTTTGTTTTAAGAGAAAAAGTATATTCGTTTACCAGTTTTAATCATTTTTATATCTAAAAGTCTAAATTCTTTTCAATATACAATTTATTATTATACTATAAGTAAGTAAATGCTACTTTTTATTAGTTTATATATAAAATAGAAACAATTAATAAGTTGATATATGTTAAAATCTCCCTTTGTGTAAGGAAATTAATTTAAAAAAAAATTTAATTTATGCTTTTATTAAAGTTATTCTAAAATCGTGTAATTTTATTTTACGTTTAATGTACAAAAATTATAAAAGTACTAGTTTAGAACTTTTAGATCACTATTATAAGTTTTATTAAGCAATAATCATTTTATCTTAATGTTTAAATTATATATAAAATAGTTTTTGGATAGGTAAGGTTGATTTTTACAAGTAATTTTTAAATAAAATAATATTTCATTAGATATTTTAACCTCAAAACAACATAACTAATTTGTACAAATAGTATAAAATAGATAAAGTATAGTGTAAGAATACAGTAAAAACCACTTGAAAATATGCCTGTTTAAAACGGATATTTGAATTTGATTTATCCAACTTGCATTGGTTTCATCGCTATTTAACTATTTACGATAATGAACTTTCATATTAGATAACAGTAGGCTTTTTTAAACGTTGAACACTTTCTTGAAAAAAAAGCTATCTTTTGTGCTCAGTAGAGCGAAGGATCTGTTGGCTAAACGCCAAGCCACCCGTACATTGGTATTTAGTCATATAAAGTCTAACCTGTAAACAAAACATAAGAACTAAAAATTTTAAGCTTGAATTGGTCATTGTTTAAAGTTTACGATTTTTAAGAAGGTACGTTCGGTTTTTCTATAAAAACTACGCTGAATTGAGTAATTGCTAATTCTAGCATATTAGAACCGTCGTTAGTCTTTATTAAATTGAGTACTTTTAAAGTTATCGTTAATATAAAAATAAACTTTTTTTTTATAACAAGTAAGCTTACAAAATTAAATAAGAAATAGTCAGTTTTCAAAACAAAGTAATTGTTTATTTAGAAAATTTTTATAATCTTAATTCGGAAAAAAAGTTTTATAATTTTTGTTAATAATTATAACAACCAACATCACATATTTAAGTTTTTTTTTTGTTTTTTTTATAAACATGTTTATTTACCACTTTAATTCTACTTTGTAGTTTAAGCCTGTTTAAAACATTACTTTTGTTTATTAGACAATTTAACATATTAATTATACATTTTTAAGACAAAAACTAGTTTTCGACGGAACAATTCGATTAAATATAAACTTAGGTTTTAACTTCAATTAAACCTAAGTATTTTCTATAAGCATAAACTTTGAAATCTCTTTTGTTAAATTAAATAATGTATAAATCTTTTGTAGGTTAAATGTTTGTAAGAAAGTTTTTAAATACTATGTTTGCGCATATTTCAAAACTAGTACATAAAAAACTTGTTTAATTTACAAGTATAAACATAGTGATATTTGTTAGTTTTATTAAATTTTACGCATAAGGGCTTATGGTAAATTTAACGAAAACAATTTTTTCGTTGCAACTGTCAATAATAATTATGGTAGCTTTTGTGCTAAAACCTTTTGTTGTAAAGTTCTTAATAAAGAACTATTCTTCACAGAACAAAACGTTATTGAAAGCAACAAAGATTTGCAACTTTTAATCAACCGTTAAACGGTTTTCAACAACAAAACAAGTTTATCAGTAGTCAACAGGTTGTGAAAATTAAATATAAAAACATAGTCAAAGTATATAAACAAAGTGTTTTGTGGGCTGCATGTTTAATTAAAAATAAATTTAACAATCAAACTCTAACAATTAGTCATGAAATTAGCAACACGACTTAATCACAATTACAGCATCATTTTAAAGCTTAAGTTAGTTTAAAGTTAGTCTAAAGTAATTTATTTATTCTTAAATAATGAAAATTTTTTCTTTACAAAAAATAAAGCTCTGAACGTCAAATCAATTTTGTTTTTATTAGTTATACCTTTATTACGCATAATAACCCAATAAAAGCATAACATATAGTCTTATAAAAACATAAACAACACAAATCATACAGTAAAACCATATTTAGTAGCCTAGTAGTACTTTGATGTGTAATTAATTTAGATGATAAATACACTTTTTTATTTGACTTCATGTATTTACAGTTCGATTTTTAAAAGCTCGTAAAAATCAAAAAAGCTTCTTCAATTATTATTTCACTAAGCTTAAACAGTTTTTGTAGGCTTATACTGGATCAATATTGAATTAAAACTATGATTAAGTTTATAAATAGCTATTAGAAAAAAATATCCTTGCAAAGAAAATAAAACATATAAAGAGTCAAATAGTTAATACTGTTGAAAAAAAAGCATTATATGTATTAAAAAATATTAACATATCATTAGGTGAAGCGGGTCAAATAAGTTTACAATTTTTTCACTTACGATTGTTATTGAAAAGAAAATATACAAATTCTACCTTTTTACGGCATTTTACTTTATAAACTTTAAAACTTACTATTTTATATTGAGAAAACTAAAGTAATAAACTACAATAACGCTTTAAATCAAATTACAATTGAATAACAAGAAAAACACTACATAATTCAATAGGTTTAGAGAAAACTTTGACAAATATGTTACAGAATCTAAAACTGTAAAAACTTCGTTTGTATAGTTAAAAATACAATGGTGTGTGTAATGAAATTATACAATGCTCATTAATGTCGTTGACCTACAATTTTCAAAAACGCTGACGATACATTGAGGTGAGTTAGTATAACCGTAACGTGATCCAACATTAAGCTTTATTTACAAAATTGTTTAAACATTACGAAAGACCTCATAATTAAGTGAAAACTGGTGATTTTTCCGAATTTGATATCGTAATTACTCTAAGTTTGTTGCAAAAAGTGGTGAGTCTTAAATGAATAATCGAAAGCTTTATATTACAGCTAATTAATTGAACTGCTATGAGATACAAAACAAAATTTATCCTTCCAGTTTTGATATCTAAAAGGCAAACAAAAATAAGTTTAGGTTGTATAGACTTCACTTTTATTTAAAGATAAACGAACTTTTGCAATAAATATGACATAACTTATTTTGTTTGAAATGAAATTCCACAGTAAATAATTTATAAGCTACTAACACTCATACATATAATAAGCTATTAATGAGCATTTACTTAACTTTTTATTAACTTTTTAATGTTTTTAGTAATTACAACAACGTTTCAATTTTTCTCAAGGCTTTACACAGTTGACCACACTAAAATGGGAACGGGTCAAAATTGCATGAAGAAAAAATTACACGAGGGGACTAAATCACACGAAGACAAAATTGCACCAAGGATCAATTTTACACAAAGACAAATTTGCACGAGGGGACAAAATTTTGCACCAAGGGTAAATTTTGCACGAGTTAAAATTTTGCACGGAGCGTCAAAAATTAAAATATGAATTAATAAAAAACAAAAAAAAAGGTTACTGACCGAGGGTAAGGGTTAGCGCCCTGTGATGATAAAAATAAAAATAACTAATAAAATTTATTATTACAAAGAACAAGAAAAATGAAAAAATTAAAATAAATTAATTAAAAAAACAAAAGCTACCGACCGAGGGTAAGGGTTAGGGGTAATAGTGATAGTAAAAAAAGAAAAAAAAAGAAATAAATAAAATTAATAAACAAAAAATACAATAAAAAATAAATTTAATAAAAAAAAATCAACCCGTGCAAAAAAATCTCCGTGAAAAATTGTCTGCTCGTGCAAAAGTGTCTTCGTGCAATTTAGTCCCCTCGTGCAAATTTTACACCTACCCCACTAAAACAATCATTTTCAATATGTACATAGAAGTTATTTAAATGTGCACAAAAATAAAATCACAAAAACTATCTTTCAAACGCCGCTTATTTTGTCTTTTGGTTTTAGAAAAAGTTACTAGAACATTAATTAACATTTTTTAACACGTCATAAGTGTGTCAAGACACACAAAATATGAGATAATAGTGTTATCTAATTGAAAGCTGTACACTTTATTGTTTAGTGTGCACAGCTTTAAAAAACGTTGAAGACCACTGAACTAGGCTAGTGTATACAAAACTTACTAAGTACTATTCTTGTTTTAAGTTTAATCATTTTGATTAGTATAAACAACAAATCTAAAAATACTTGAAATGAAGAAAGTAAGTAAAAAAGTTTAGTATTATAACAATTTTTTTTAAATGTTATGCTTACTAAAAATTTGATTCACAGTTAAGATACTTCTGCACTTTATTTTGTACATGTAAGTACACACTTTAACACTGAAGTAGAGTAGAGATTTTATTTTTCTTAATACCTTTTATGTTTAGATATTTTTGTACTAAGTTGATAGTTTGTATTCAATTTAACTTACTAAATAATACTTTTGTTTTACTAAAACATGGTTTACCCTTATATGTTATAACAAAATATATTAGAAAAAAAAAATTGATTATAATTTAAAATAAAGCTATCTGTGCTGTATATAATTTTCTAAGAAATTTTATCTTAAAAATCTCACTACTAAGTCTTAGTCAATTTTAAACTGTTTAACAATGTTTTAAATCGAAAATACGAATTTATTTCAATATTTTTCGATTACTTTAAACTTCGTCACCTAAGGCAAAAAATAAAAAATCCGAAGCTTAGTTATAACTTTTTAAACTTAATATTTAAATATTAAGCTCTTAAAGCCACTACCGTTGTGATTTATAAAGTTATATATTATAGCTTTATACATAAACTTTACACAATTAACACCTAGTAACAGAACTGAAAAGAGTCATACCTTGTACTTAATAACAAGTTTTGAGTAATTTAATTTTTTAACAAAGGAGTCTTCGATTATAAGGAGTATTTAAAATTTAAATAGCAATTCAAACTACTAACAAAGGTGTTACCGACCCCAAAAATTTTGCTGACGCAGCCAAATAACCATGACAAGGATTAGACGAAGCACATTTTCTCTATACACGAATAGGTACACACTAATCACGCCATACTCTTCTGAGCAAACATTAGCTCAAAGTCCACACACAAAAAATGTTGCGTCTTTTACGACTTCATATTTAACTTGCTATTAAAACTTTTACTGCCTTTTTGTTTTATAGGTATTAAGCCGGTAAGCTCTTTGTTTTACAGTTTAGTAGATTTTTTACGGCGTTGTTATCGATTGGAGTGTTTTTTGCGTAACATATCAAAATGTGGCGCGGTTTTTGTTTTGACTATAAAGAGAGTTTGATTTTACTGATGAGTTTTATTTTCTTGCACACAAGTAGCAAAAGTCTTTTAAAGAATCTGAATAAGTTTAGCTATTAGTTTTATAAATCTAGTTGTAGTTATTAACTTTTATATTCAACTTTAATGATTAACACTTTAACAACAAACTTTTGTCAAAATATTAACTTTTAAATTATTGTGATTAAAGTTGTTTTTTAAAATACCCTTTAAACGTTTTAGTTTTTGTAGAAAAATAAATTTAGTTTTTTTTAAAGAAATTGCTTAAGTGAAATAGTATAAATTTATATTTTTAAAAGTTTTGAATTACCTTAACGTAGTATAGTAGTAAAAACGTTATAGGTAGTTTTATAGTTATAGAATTTTGTTAATCGTTTTTAGTTCAAACAATTGCTTTTAATAAAGCAATTTATGGTTTTGTTAAACTAATGTAATATTTATCTTGCATTTGAATGTTTGAAAGATTCTAAATCCATCCAAAACATATCTGTCGCAGAAGTGTTTTTTTAGTTTTACTAGCAATTGATCTTTAAAAGCGAAAAGGAATCAAAAAGTAACGAACTATCCTATTACAACTTGGTTAACTTTTAAACTTATTTTTGTTTCAAAGACTCATAACTTCACAAAACGCATTTAGCTTATGTAACTTTAAACATTTGTTTACCAGCACTTATTATTAAGTAAACATAGAAGTTCGCGCATATACAGCGATAAACATTAGTGTTTATGTATATATATAATGTAAAACAATAGTTTTTATGATATTGACACGACAAGACAATATTTTCAGGTAAAAATTGTGTTCTTGAAAAAAAAACACAACCATAGAAACCCTGTGATTTTTACTAAACAGTTGTTTTTTTTTGCATAGCAATACCTGACTTTATATAATTATTAAAGTTTTAAAACTTAATTTTTAAGCAAACTTTGTGTATTTATTAACAGGTTTAGTAAAATTTGTAAGAACTAGTTTTAAAACAACTCTAAAATAAAAAGGAAGAGCTTCAAAGAATGAGAAAAATATTTTCCAATACCATTGTACTTTTAATTTTGGTTAGTTACGTAAGAAGATGTTGCTTGTTTTTATTCTTACTTTTATTTTTAATTACTACCACTAAAAACTTTATTTCTATATTTATGAAATAAACGTTTCAGTATAAACAAAGTTATTAATTTCTGTATTATTCTTTTTTTTATAAACAGCTGATAATACTTATAAAGAATAAAATTATTACAGAATTAAAGAGTTTTTTTTTTTGAATTAGATCTACTTAAAACGTCCTCTAAAATATATATCGTAGAGTTTACAAAATTATTATAATATTCATGACTATGTTATTTTTTACTTAAAGTAACAATACGCTTTCATCATATCTATAAGTTTATTTAACAAACATAAAATCTTTAAAAAAATTGTTTTTTAAAGTGGTTGATTGAAAACAACTTAAGAAAAAAAAAGCTTTTTAACTTCTATGTTACAGATAGGTTATAAATCAACTTATAATTTTATGTTTTACCGACTAATAAACTTAACTTTTTATACATGTTTACAGGCGACGCAATGTAGAAGTGGCGAAATAAAGCATGAAGAAGGTTATTGTGCCTACATGGGATCATGTGGGTATAACACAAACCTGGAAAACGGAGAAAACAGAGGTTTTAGTTGCTAGTAGGATAAAACACACAATATAATTGATACATGGTTTTTTAATCGTGTTGTTTAAATTAAGTTTTTATTCGTACTTCATTTAAAATAAACAATCAACGTTTTTATAACAAAAAAAAGCAACAATATAAAAGTTTTTTTTTTGTTGTTAAATTGCAGAAAAAGGGTTACAATAAGCTAAACTAAACTATATTGCTTAACCTTTAGCTATTAAAACTATTTAAAGATAGTTTGAATAGTACTTTTAACTTTACTGCAGTCATGACAGCTTTCTACATACGTTTAGAGATTTTATTATAAGTTTTTATAAAAGTCACACAGCACCTAAGTTATTTCTAAAGTAAAATTATCAGCTTTACAAAGTTTAGGTTTTATTTTAATTAAAATGAAATCTTAAATTTTAAACTCACACAATTTTAAACTATGATTTTAGTAAAAAACACTTTTGGAAACTTACTTGTTTTTATAAGAGTTTATTTCGATTAGTTTATTTCAGTTAAGTTTTATTGTTTGGATTTTTTGATTGGCAATGTCTCTCACGGGAAGTCGTATATTTGTAAGGATACCCATTTTAAAATGAAAGAGAACATGCGTTATTATTGTAAACTAACTCGTTTGTTAGACTAAAACTGCTCAAACTCTGAACTTTTTCTACTTTTCAAGAAAAAATAAATTTTTACTGCACAATTACAAGCAACAAACGTGTTTTCTAGAAAAATATATAAAATATAAGCACATTTACAAAATAAAAACATAAAATAAACTATAACGTTACCAAATACTGTAGAAGCATCTTTGCTTGTTTGTTAAACAAAAAATTAAAAAAAAAATATTTAAAAGTTACTTCTGAACAGCCAAGGTGCCCTGCTTCAACCCCGGCCCTTCGTTCAAACCCGACGGTTACCTGGAGGACGTGAAAAGGGTATGCCCCAACCTGATCGACCCTGACAACCCCGAGGACACCAAGGTGTGTTGCCAACAAACCCAGCTGGAATCCCTAGAAGACCAGATCGTTGCTAGCGAACTGCTGTTCGGAAGGTGCCCCAGTTGCTATGCAAACTTCAGAAATTTGTACTGTTACGTTAGTTTGAAAATACTAAAATTTATAGTTATTCTAAAAAAACATAAATGAACAGCTTTTATCTTCTAGTACATTTGTGAGGCTAATTAAAAATTCTTTAGTTTTTATTTATAGCAACAGATGACATAGAATTATCCATCTAGCACTTATGACACTTAAAATAAATGTTATTATTCTCTCCAGCTTCAAAAGTAGAGCTTATTTAAAAGTTTATTTTCTCATACAAGGTTTTCGAAGATATTAATAGTCTTAACATTTTTTTTTTGTTTTCCCTTCATACTAAACAATTCTAACTTCTGCAATGGTTTTTGAATACTTTTACACATATTTTTTTACATTATAGTCTTATCAAACTCCAATCTTCACATACAGACAACGTGTTCTCCGGACCAGTCCTCGTTCGTCAACGTGACAGAGACAGTCGACAACACGGTAACCGGTGAACCGTACCCAGGGGTGGTGGACCAGACCATATACATTGACCGGGAATTTGCGAAAGGAATGAAAACCTCGTGTGAGGAAGTTGTCTTCCCACAAACTAACGGTTCGTTTCAGTTGTCATTAAGTTTTAAAGCAGCATAATTTTATATTTAATTATTGATTTAAGCAAGCGTATTGCGTTTAATAATTTGAACTAGCTTGTTATTTACAAAATTTATGAAATAGAATAAAGGTTTATGGTTCGTTACAACTTTATATCTTGATTGTACAATTTTTGCTTGCACGTATTTCTTATTTTGTCATATATTCTGTTTTGCTAAAAATAAATAATATTTAAGAACACAAGGTTTAGAAATCAGCAATAACTTTTTTTTGGTAGTACAAAAGTTTACAGTGTATATAATGTTAATTGGTGTTTACAACTGTTTATTTCTAATAAATATATTGTTTTTTAGATTTCATATAGCTACAAAGTTTTTTTTATTTTGATCTGCATAAGTAGTTTTAAAGTTATTTATTGAAATTTCGTTAAAATATGTTTTTTTTAAGTAAAAATTTTACATTTTAGCAAAAAAAGAAACTACTTATTTGTATTTCATATGTAAAATATTACGTAATTTGATATTTGTATAAGAACGTTGTTGTTAGGTGTTTTGCTAACATGATGTTTTTTAAGTTTTATCGCAATAAATTATATAACTGATAGAAATGAAAGTTTTAAAGCTTTTTTTAAGTTGATCTGCAGAAGAATTTAATCTTCTTACAAGAACTATGACGTTTATTTTGTCCTTTTAAGCTAAGTCTTATAAAGGACTAGAAAACTTTACTAAAAGTTTTAAAAGCCTTCGCAATAAATACAGTTTTATTACAAATTATAGGTATATAATAATAAAAAATAAACAGCTAATGTTCAAGGAATGCAAAATATTATAAGTGTAAAGAAACGTTCTCCTTTTAGAAGTTACTTTCAGCAAAATTTTTGAATATTTAATTATGTAATGTAATTACTGCAACATCAACTAACAACTGTTGCTATGCAGGAAAAGCGATCACGTTGTCATGCAACGGATATACCGGGGACCAATGCACGACCCAACACTTTCTCGATTATCTGGGATCCACGGGGAACGGGGTGGCCCCATTGGACATGGAGTTCCACCAGATTGGTAACGAAACTTCTAACCCAGATGTTGAAGCTGAAGGTAAATCAAGTCGTAGATAATTATTAGTATAAACTATTTGTAACAAAATAATGCCTTAAAGCATTATGACATGAACAATTTTTATAAAAGGGTGTTGGAAAAATTTCATTTATAATAATTTTACATCCATTTTAAGCGTTTGCATAAAGTACAATAAATAAAAAAATGATAATAATGTTTAAGTCGTGTTTTAGACAAAGTCTGCAAAGTTTAAAGTAACTTATATATTAAAACAGAGTAAAATAACAAGCAGTGATTTACGTAACGTCAACTCGTCATATACTTTTAAAAATAGTTTACTGTTTACGTTGTCTTTTAAAAGCAATTACATGTTTTATTGTTTACTTAATTACGTTAGTATTCAAACATCGTTTTCTCAAAAGAAATATCAATCACTAACGGAAATTGTTTTATTTTATATTTTTGTTTTGTTCATTAAAGATACTTTCCCATATTAAAAAACAAAAATATTTCTCATTTGCAACTAGTTTTTATAAAAGATTACAAAGTTAACGTTAGTAAGAATAACAAGTTTATAATTATTCGGTCTTTAATTATTTCTAAAAGTTTAACCTAAAAAATCCCTAGTGTACGTACATCACACTCTATTTTTAAAATGTTTACTTTCTTATTTTTGTTTTTTATTTTATTTTCATACAACACATTAAATATTACTTGTGTAATGATATGCGAAAGTATTTTTCAATGATATTTTCTACTTTATTTTGCACAAGTTCAAGTACATACTGTATTTCAACTTATGTCGCCATGTACTGAAATATTCATTTTTACAAAGTTCACTGTGTACACTGATAAAAATGCATACCTGTTAAATAAACAAGCCAATAAATTAATCCGTTTGTAAACAAACAAGCTATAAACGTTTTGTTTTTAGCTACTTAAAAAGTTAAATTTAACAGCTAAATTAAGTTGTTTTTAAACTTTTTTAATACATAATAAAACAAATTTAATACTATATTTTTATTTAGTATCGTTTTTATGTAATAATTTAGTTTGAAAACAAAGTTACTAAATTAAGTTTACAAAAAATTTTTATAAAGATATTAAAACCTGAATATTTTCTAAATTATTTAAAATTAAAGTTAAAAAACAAAAGCCTAACAATCTATATATTGTGCTTAATTAAAAGTGGTTAAAAAAACTATGCTTTTTAAATAAAAAAATTAAAACTATTAGGCAGCAAACAAACTTAAAACAAAAGGATACAAATATAACTTTAATAAAATTAACTATTATAAGCTATTACTGTTTTCAAAAAATATAAAGATGCTTTTAAATCATAAATTAAAGCTAAATTTTTCTGTAAAGTAGCATTATGTTAACATTAATAAAGAGCAAGAGTTTGTATGAATAGTTTGTTAGATAAAGTTGAAAGTTGTTTGTATATACACGTTAATATATTTGTTGGTCTACAAACAAAAAAACAGAATTTTTTGTTCAAAAAAAAATTTTAATTTTATCCCAAAAACTTTTGACAGCACCAGAACCCTACATTCCCTTCAACCCTGACTTCTACCACTGTTACGAGGCAACGGGCAACGACACCCAGCCCTGCAGTTGCAGCGACTGCACCCCGGCCTGCCCCGCGCCTCCCCCCATCCAACCCAAAGACCCCCCTTTCGAAATTAACGGTCACGACGGTGTGGGGGTGATCATGGTGATCGTGTACTGCGTCCTGGGAGCCATCTTCGTCGGATCGTCCATACTCTACTGCATTTGCTGCGCTGGAAAAGGTTTTGATTTTTTATTGTTATTATTTATGTTTGTTTTTTTGTTTTTTAAGTTGTCACACAAACTTTATTAAGATTTTAGTGTTTACTAATGATTGAGGTTTTTACTATCTCTTTGTCTTAATTTATTAAATGAATTGTTCCAAGTTCTTTTTGTTTTAAGAAGTTTTCACACAAGCTTTGTTAAAGTTTAGTGTTTACAAAAATTTGGGTGACTAAAATTTACTGATTACTGCTACTTGTATAAGTTTTATTGTTATTCACTCAGGAAAACAGTACATCAACTACACGAGCTCGGGCGAGGAAAAGCAGGACAGGGACTGCGACCAGCCCCCGGTCCAGGATCACCAGCTGTCCTACTTTGACAAGCTGGCCAAGAAGTCCCAGGATCGCACCAGGGACGTTTTGGAGAAGTGGGGCTGCATGATATCCCACCACCCCTACGTAGTCATAGTGCTGATGGTGGGCATGATCGTCGGGCTGTGCTTCGGCGTGCCCAGAGTCATACTGACCACCGACCCCATCGAGCTGTGGTCCACGGAGGGCAGCAAAGTGAGGAACGAGAAGGACTTCTACGACCAGAGTTTCGGAAAGTTCTTCCGCACAGAACAGGTAGGTAGAGGCAAGAATTCTCCAAGTTTTGTACGACTACGTTAATTTTTAATAAAGTTAGACTGTCGACTTATTTTCATATCTTTTGTCTTTAAAGAAAAGATCAAGTGTTCTCTAAACGTAAAGACATCGAGTTCTTAAAATACATCTTTTAATTTTTTTCATTATAAACCAACTTAGTATAAACAAAGTTTTGAGCTCATAATTTTTGTTGTTAATTAATAAGTACTAATTCAAATTTTATCAAACTTATTCATATAGGTTCTGTAAAAAATGTTAGTTAAAATTCTCAATAAACGTATTTTTATCACCAGGTAATTATGAAGTTGAAGCCGGAGAAAGACACGGGTTACCACGAGTACACTTCCTACTCGGACATCAAGTTCAACTTTTCCTCCATCCTGCGCAAAGAAGTGATACTGGAAATGTTGGAGTTGCACGACAGGCTGAGGTACATGAGAGTCGAGTACGAGGCCGACGATGGCACGATTCAGGAGGGCGGGTTGCAGGTTGGATTTGTGTTTTGTACTGTTTACTTTGGTCAACTTCATACATAAAACAACAATAATTTACTGGCTGCCGTATGCATCTCTTGATGCGAAAGAAATTGCAACATTATGCTTACTTTAAATATTAAACAATAGATACTAAATACTAGTCTACTAAAGGAGAAAACGAAAACTTAACTAAACGAAAAAAAGTTCATTTCTCTATTTCAGCTTATTAAATTTAACTAAGTGTTTCGAGGCCTTTTAAGCATTTTATTTAAAATAACTCGATCTTAAATTGAAAATATTTAGATAACTTCAAGCATACTTTTTAGAAAAAGCTTTGTTTGAAAAATACATTGTAGTTCTAACTTTTTTTTATTCAAGGACATTTGCTTCAAACCACTGGATCCGGACAACACCAACTGCACGATAACGTCGGTGATGGGATACTGGCAGAACAGCCGGGAGAACCTCGATTATGAGGTCACCGTGACCAACAAGATAACCGGACAGAACGTCACCGTTGATTATCACGATCATTTCATCTACTGTGTTCAGTTAGTTTTTTTGAAATTGAGTTAAAAGTTGTTATAAAAATTTTCATTTTGTGTTCAAGAAGTTTTTAGAATCTTCAAAGAAGCATGAACAAGTTTTTTGTCTTTAGATTTACTTAAAGAACTTTTTTTAGCATTATGCAGGCTCCGCACAGAGTTAAGATAAAAATTGTATTTTAATAAACTAAAGTTGTAAAAGTTGGTAAAATAATTTTTTTCTAAGAAATTAATTGTTTATTACGTTTATAGAACTAACACAGCATATCTAATAAAAAACTTAAAGAAGCACTTCATTAAATAGTCAAATATACTTGTGTATTTATTTAGCAATTAGATCGGTATAAAACCAATAAAAGTGTCAAAAATTTTAACAAGTAAACTTGTTAATAAAATCAATTAAAACAGAGCACCAGCAACATTGCAGGAAACAACACCCCTCCACCAACCATGTACCGGGGACTACGGTGGTCCAATATTCCCTTACCTGGCCGTTGGTGGTCAGGAAGGGGTTAGTTGATTATAAGCTGTAAATAGATAAACTATTAAATTGTTACGTAAGCAAAGTTCTAGTTTATTTTACTTATTTTATCAAAGACAAAAAAAAAAATAAATACAAAAATAATTATAATTTCACCTAAACATTGTTGATTAAATTGTAAAACTATCTAATGAGTCAAAAAATCATATAACTTTTTATCTTTTTAAAACTTACATAACTCATTTCCAAAATGCTTTTTATATATTACAATAAAACTTATATTAGGCGTATACTAACGGCTGCTTTTCAAACTAAAAATCTAAAATAAAGTTTCAAAATTGTTTTGCTTTAAATTCATTCATAGACAGTTAAACTTTCACTTAGAATATTGTATAAAAAAATTCCGAAAATAGCACCAAAACAATAAATTGCGCAACACATAGCGTGAGAGTTGATTTATTTTCAGGGACAAACATGTTTGATGTCTGCTCGTAATTAGCTAATAAACAAACAAATAATTCACTTGATTTTGATGAGCTCGCGGTGATTTTTAATTGCTTGCCAACACGTAAAAATTTAATTTGTTTTGAACGTTGTAATGAATTGTTAAGTAAATACGCTAACGTTTGACAAAAAATTTGTGATAACAACCAGTTTAAGAAAAAATTTTCATTGTGATAACTTCTTACTACATGACGCACGCTTATAAATTAGACAAGTCATTAAAGTTTAGAAAAAGACAAGTTTTTGTCAAAATGTTTAATGAAGATTAGTGTACAAATACAGAAAACTTTATGACGCACTAAAACTAACTAAATATGAGGAAATTTCAATAATAAATCTATTAAGTTAACAATAAATCAGTTAGCAAAAGTAAGACAAAATGTTTTATGACTTAAATTGTCACTATAAGCACTTTTTAAGATAAACAGCTTAATTTGTAACAAATTATAAGGTAACATAAAAGATTAAAAAACTGTTTATTTTCAATATTATTGTTATGTAAACGAAAAAAATTAATTATAAAAAAGTTTTTAAAACAGTTAACAAATTTTTTATCAAAAGTTTATAATCTTATATTTTAACACAGGATGACTACAACTTGGGAAAAGCGCTGATATTGAACTATGTCGTGCTGAATTTTGAGAAGGACGAATATCAAACGAAAATAGTTGAAGCCTGGGAAAAAGAATTCCTGAAAATTATGAAAGATTGGGATCCTGAGTACTTTGAGTTCGCCTATTTTTCTGAAGTTAGTTTATGTTTTTTATTTTAAACAAATAAAGTGTTTTCAGTACTTTTTTTTTCAGTAGTTTCTTATATTGTTTAAAGTTTATTTTTGTCAAGAAATCTTGATATATTAAGAAAGGTATATAAAAAATATTTTGACATATTTGTGAATTTTTCTTGTATATTTTTGAAGCTTTTATGTTCGCAATTTTGTACAAGTCATCTTACATGTTCTGCATATAAAATTTTTGGTTTTGGATTTTTATTTGTTTTTTATGTTGCAACATATTTCAAATATGGAAAAACATTACTTTTGATGTCTTTTGCTTTTGCAAAGCAAATAAACAAGCGATTTGCAAACATCATACCTCAAAACTGTTTCTGAAATATAAACAACAACCGAAAAATTTTAAACGGCTCTCAAGATTAAACACTTCCACTTAGTTTTCAACTTCAAGTTTTACTACCTTATATTCAAAGCACGTTTCAAGTGCGGTAAAAACTTCAAACAAGTTTGTTAGTTTAGATGTTATCGACGTCTTCTGACTGTGGTTTGATGGGCAAATAAAAACAAATTTGTACTCAGTATGACACCAGTTTTATTTTTATGACCTTATTTACTTAAGTTACATCAATTGAACGTTTCTGGTTCCAATTAGTTTACCTTTAAAATAAGTGTTCGCCTTTTCTAAACTATTTATGTCTGTAAAATTTAATTTTTTTTTTTTATAAGGAACTTTTAAATTTCTGCTAACGTTGCTTTATGATCGAAATATCCTAAGTTGATGTTATGTTTTTTAATTTAATAGTTTATTGACTGTTATGCTATAAACTTTTTATTTTATTATAGATAAAATATTTATAAGTAATGAAATTCGCCTTCAAAAAATTGTTTTTAAACATTTTTATTTTGTTTGTGTTGAAATACTTAAATTTCAAAAATTCGAATTTTCAAAAAAGTTTCACAACAAGTGTTACATAACACTTAAACCAAGCAACAACTTAAATATTTTTAATCCACCAGAGGTCGGTAGAAGACGAGCTTGTGCGATCGAGCGAATCGGACATCGTGGTGTTTGTAGTCAGCTATCTCGTCATATTCGTGTACATCGCACTTGCGTTGGGCAGCTACTCCTCTATAAAACGAATTCCGGTGAGTTTTTGACATTACTTTATTGGTACTCTTGTGTGCTTAAACAACTTACAAGTAAACTGTTTTTAGTATCATATAACAAACAAATTGAAATAAAATTACATAAACAACTTATATTAAACAGTAGTTTTCAAAACAAGTAAAACGATAAAAACTCACAAAGTAAAAGATACATAGAAGTAACCTTTTAAGATACATTACATTTTTATTATCAATTTTTCGGTTGTTTTTCAGATAGAGTCAAAAATAACGCTCGGTATCGTGGGTATCCTGGTGATCCTGGCATCTGTGTTTGCGAGCATCGGAATACTCGGTTACGCCAAGTACGCCACGTCCCTGATCGTTATTGAGGTGGTCCCGTTTCTCGTGTTGGCCATTGGGGCGGACAATGTGTTCATACTCACACTTGAGTATGAGGTCAGTACTAGTTTTTTTTTTTTACATTTTGCGTTCTATGACATGTATCATCGACGGAGATATTGTACTGTCAATATTGTACGACGGAGATATTGTTCGTTTAATTATTAACTAACTTTAAAAAAATTTTCAACATGCATTAAGATTAACAAATTTTTGTACAAATGAGCTTGTTAAAAATCTATTTGAGGTAAACAAAAATTGTCAATTGAATTTAAAAATGATAACTTTTTTTCTTAATTCTAACAAATATCTTAAATGCTTCTGATAAATATTTACTTTTTAAACTTTAAAGTTATAATCCAGCTAAATCTGTGATAAGCATTTACTTTTGAATCTTTTGAGCTTGTCAACATGTTTAGTTATTGTTTTTTATTTTCAACAATCTTCCCTTAATATACTAGTTTTTGCTTATTTAATCAAATTAGTATTACCATTCACTCAACAATAAAATCCCCCACAGCGAGACACGCGCAAGGAGGGCGAGTCTATCGAGGACCAGGTTGGTCGCGTGTTCGGCGAAGTCGGTCCCTCCATGCTCATCTGCTCGTTGACCGAGACCACCGTGTTCTTCCTCGGAGCGCTGACGGAGATGCCGGCTGTTGAGCAGTTCGCGTACGCATCAGCGATCGCAATATTCCTCGACTTCCTCCTGCAGATCACATTGTTCCTCGCCTTCCTGACGCTGAACGCTAAAAGACAAGAGGTAAGGATTTTCAGTTTTGATATTTTGATTTTTGGTAATATAAAGTGAGTAATTTTTTTAAGTTAGGCTCAGAAAGAAACAGTTTAACTATTTTTTAAGTTTGGAAAAAGTATTTGTTTTTACAAAATAATTAATTTTTTTAGGTTTATCTGATTTTTCTTTAAATCTAACAATTTAGTGTGGTTTTACTTATATTGTCCATTTTTAAACTGGCAAAAAAAAAGTACAGTATTGTTTGTAGCAATTAAAATTATGTTTATTTGAATAAAAGCTGTACTTTGCAACTAATTTTAAACTCTTTAAAGATTATATTTTTAAACTAAAACAGATGTTTTAAAACAATCAGTTGTCCGCAAAAAAAAACATAAAGTTACCAAAACTACTTATTTATACTTCTTTTTTTTTAGTGCTCGTAGTAAAGCACTATGATTTGTGGTCGAAATTAAATTTGAAATTCCATGACTTCGGTAAATAAGCATTACGTTTGGTAAATAAAAATACGTGCTTATAATTTATGATAAGTTGGTCTTACTATTTACAGCTATTTACAAAATTTTTATTTAAAAAGCCATCTAATTTCCTTTTATTTAAAGAAGTTAACATTTACAAAAAGTGATGATAGTTTTAGAAATAAAACATATAGTAAAGTTGAACAAGAATATCTAAATAATAAAATGAATTACGAAAGTCTTGTACTTAGCTTTAATACTCAGTTTTAATACAACTTTTTCAGATGTATTGCATTAGCGAGCTTATGTTTCAGACATTTTATATTTACTGCTTAATATTGTAAAACTTTTAAAAACTTTCTAAAAGCATAAACTAAATTGTTACTTTATTTAATTTATAATCACAAAGTAATTTGCAGGCAAACCGAGTAGATGGTTTGTGCTGCTTCAAAATGGATGATGATCGTGACGATGACTATGTGAAGGATCCTCCAATGCTGGATACCTTCTTTGAAAAGTATTACACCCCTTTCCTCATGAACGACCTTGTCAGAATTATTGTGGTAAGTTTTGTTTATATTTATATTGTTCTTTGATTTTATCATATGACTACAACTAAACTCTAAGTACTTGTTTTAAAGCTTTTACCAAAAAAAAACATTCGAAGCAAATCTGTATAAACTATAACATGAAATAATCTAACGTTTTTAAAGATGCTCGCCTTCTTCGGAATATTCTGCTGGTGCATAGTGCTGACTTCAAACATGACCATCGGATTGGACCAGGATCTTTCCGTGCCACTGGATTCGTATGTACTCACCTACTTTGACTACCAGGAAGCTTTCCTTGGCGTCGGAGTGCCAGTTTACTTTGTAACTAAAGGTTTGCTCAATTTATTTTGATGTTTAGAAAAAAATATTAAGTGATTAACAAAGATTACTAAGACAGACTATCAGTGTGCTTTTGTGCTAGGGTTTAATAAGTTTTATTTATTAAACTACTTAGCTGTTTTTTTTTTGTAAACTCGTAAACAGTTTTTACAGTTTAAAAGTTAAAGTAAGTTTAAAAAACTTAAGTTAATAAAACAAGTTTCGTTTTTGTACAGAATAACATGTAAAATGAAAAAAAATATTGTTTTTATTTTATGCTTAGTAACAATGTATTTATTACAATTAAGTTGTTTTCTAAACAAATAAACTAAAAATAAGCTCGCTGGGTCATTTTGTTTTTTTAGTGGTCAAAACCAAGTTTTATCTACAACTGTTGTTTTTAATTTTGTTTGCTTAATAGATATAAATAACCACCAAGTTCAAAAACATAGTTAAGATGCCTGGGTAAACTTAAAAAACTGTACTAGTTTTATTAGAAAAAAATATATCATCAACAATATAAATTGTTTATAAAATAGAATATATTTAAGCTATAAATGAAGTGTTAATCATTTTATTTATACACTTAATTATATCAAAGGTGGATACGATTTTTCAAATAGGGACGGAGGGAACGCCATATGCGCCACTTCCGGTTGTAATAATTACTCACTCGTGCAGCAAATATCCTACGCCAGCAAGAACCCTGAAT
This sequence comes from Thalia democratica, assembly GCF_965202585.1. Taxonomy (NCBI): domain Eukaryota; kingdom Metazoa; phylum Chordata; class Thaliacea; order Salpida; family Salpidae; genus Thalia; species Thalia democratica. The sequence goes on along the minus strand of NC_139170.1, from coordinate 34,195,302 downwards.
AGTAAGCTTGCTTCTTGTACAATTTGTGAGCTAAGGTTTCCACTTGTACAAACCACGGCTTTAATTTGATTATAAAAAGATCAAAATAATAATACTGAAATGTCTAAAAAAAACTAACGGACAGCTATTTTCAAACAGTTTTCTCGTTGCTTTGTTTACTCAACAAAAACTTGCAGATTTAAAAGCAGCCAGTCAATCAATCGTCAATTTATTATCCTTGAAAGTTTTTAATTTCTTGTAAAAAATCAAACAATTTTAACTCAGTTGGAAATTAGAAACTCCGGCGGCTTCTTGGTACGACGACTACGCCGATTGGCTGAAACCGTTCGGCCAACTGTCGTGCTGCAAACAGGACAGGGACCAGAACTTCTGCCCGTCCACCCAGTCCGTGCCGCCCGTATGCCTGCAGTGCTTGCGGGAGGAGGGCTCGTACACCCCCATGCAGTTCTACAAGTACCTGGAGTGGTTCCTGGTGGACAACCCCGGGCTTAAGTGCAACAAGGGGTGAGGAGCGACATTTTTTGATAGTATTTTTTTTTGTGAATGGAGCGGTATGCTTATAAAAGACGTTGTAAATAAATAAACTTTCTTAAGCTGTAAAGTGCGAAATCAATGAAATAGTAAAGTAAAGATTTTAAATTGCGACATGTAACTTAAAATAAACGCTGTATTGACAATTTAAATATGTTTATGTTCAACAAGTTCTGTTTTTACAAAACAATTATGATATTAAACCATGTTTTACAAACGACAGCTTTGTATTAAATTCGTGTAAATCAAAATGAAAAGCAACTTTATGTTAACAGTGGTCATTCGGCTTATGGAGGTGCGATCAACTTCATGGATAATGCCACGAGAATCACTGAAAATTCGACAGGACTCTACGACCCTAAAAACCAGGTTAGCAATTAGAAAATAATACAGTTTTGTGCTTTTAGACATGCTTATTTATTTGTTTAGTTTTATTTTGCTTAAAACACCTGTGAGAATTCATATCTGAACACAGTCGTTTAAATTTTGATTTATTGTTTAAAGTATATTTTTTTTTTAATTCAAAGTTAATCTAATAATAATGTTACTTTTTAATTCCAGGTGAATGCCTCATACTTCATGTCTTACCACAGCGTGTGCATTAAGTCAGTCGATTGCACGGAGAACTTGAGGATGGGAAGGATAATCGCAGAGAACATCACAAGAACACTGAAGGAACTCAACAGGCAAGCTGAAACCAAGTTCATTTTGGATGAAGACAACTTCGAAGTGTTCCCATATGCGTTAGTTTTATTTTAGATTTATTAAATTATATTTGGCTTAGTTCTAACATAAATTTTACACTACGTAAAAAATTATTGAGATTTTTATTGTAAAACGTACTGTTTTGTCTATTTGCAAAAAACTTGCATTTCTTAAACTTTTATGTTTTTTTATCACTGAGTTTTCTTAAAATTGCCTAGACCTAATCTTGTTTGTTTTGTTCGTAAAACATAGAAGGTGTTGTTTGAACTTTGAAAAACTAGAAATGTAAGTTTTGTATTGAATATATTAAGCATTGTGTATTACGTACTTAAAAACTATTTTAAAATTTTAAATCACAAACTGCTTTAACTAAAGTTGTAAAATAATCTAACCCAAAGTTCATCTTATTCTTCTGAAAAATTCAACGATTAAGTTTTCTACTTTTATAAAATATTTTAAATATGTAAAAAAATAACAATTGGTTAACACTAACGTGTTTCTCTTTAAGCAAAACAATAAACTAAAAACGCACAACTCAAACAGTTCCTATATATATCACTATCAGAAACAAATAAATAATTTCATATTAAACTTTCCAAAAAAATTATAAACTTTGATTTGTTTAAACAGTCTCTACTACGTGTACTACGAGCAATACCTTACCATGGTGGACGTGTCGGTGTTCCAGCTGGGCATCTGCATCATCCCCACCTTCGCCTTCGTCTTCATACTGCTCGGGTTCAACCTGCAGTCGGGTCTGATCACCCTGGTAACCATCCTCATGATCCTCATCGACACCGCGGGCTTCTCCTCCATGTGGGGCGTCGACCTCAACCCCGTCTCCTTGATCAATCTCGTTGCTGTCAGTTTCGTAATTATAAAAAATTTTTGAAATTCTGCTTACTTGGTTTTACAGTTTTTAAGTTTTTTAGCTCTTAGAAATGATAGTTTGGAATTTTAGTTTTAAGTTTCTCTTCTATTGAAATCAAAATTAAATTTTAGCTTTAAGTTTGTATAGCATTCGTTGCTGTCAGCTTATTTTGTTTAGTTGTTTTTAAAATGTTTAAGTTTTTTGACTAAAAAAAAAGTTTTGAAAAGTATTAAAAACTTCCAGTTTCTAAATGAAACTTTAATTTCTAAACATTATATGCTTTATAAAAAGTTGTAAAAAAAAGTTCAATTACGATATATATATGGTATGCGTAGCACGACTCGTAATAAAAAAGATAACTAATAAAAGTATAAATCGTTTATTAGCCAATCTAAAAGTATTAAAAACAACAAAATACTTTTCATGTTGTCATTATGTTTATTTTTCTTCTTTGAACAGGCGATAGGTTTATCAGTGGAGTTCACGAGTCACGTGGTCAGAACTTTCTCCTTGCAAACTCAACCTACAAAGAAGGAGAGGGTTATTGCCAGCATGAAGACTATGGGACCTGCTGTTAGTTTTTAGAGTTTTGTGTAAAAAAAAATTTTCTTTAACTTTTTGCTACGAGCTAAATGTATAAGTAAATAAAAAGTGTTCGAACAGTTAACAAACAGGAGAGTTATTTTAAAATTGTAACAACGAAACAGTTAAATGCTGCATTACTGAACAAAGTTAATACTAGATTAATTACGATGATACTAAAATAAATTATTTAGATTGTCATAAAAATACTTAGACATTGTATGCTAGGTTTAATGTTGTACAAAAGTCTTTAACTTGAGGTAAAGGGTGTTTATTAAATTTTCACTGTAGTATGAACTTATAATTTTATTCCAGGTGTTTGCGGGAGTGGCGCTCACCAATCTTCCGGGAATCATTGTGCTCAACTGGGCCACGGCTCAGCTCATCCAAGTGTTCTTCTTCAGGATGTGTCTCGTTATCACCCTCCTCGGAACCGCTCACGGTCTCATCTTCCTACCCGTGCTGTTGAGCTACATAGGTGCGTTTGTTGGAAGAGTCTTTTTTTTTAATATCTAAGTTAAAACTAAAGTATATAATTTTACATTATAACTCTTACTTTTTTTATCGTAAATGTTTTATTTGATTGACATTTTTGTTGCTGTTGAATTTTGGTACTTTTGGTTTAGGGATATCTCTTAATGTTTTATCTGTTTATTTACTGCTTAGTTAGAGCTGAAAAAAAAAATTGTAAAGTGTTTTTAATTAGTAGTTACTTGATATTAAACTTAGACAAATCTTGTGAATCTAAAGTTTTATTATAAGTGTTTGAGAATTTTTGTAAACGGAGTAAACATACTGTAAAAACTAAGCGTACACTGCAAATAGAAAATTTAAAAGTATATTTAACTTTTTATTATTTTAGGACCGCCTGTAAACAAGGCTATACTACAAGAAAAACAAAAAGAAAAAAGACAAGAAGTTTTTGACAACAAAGCATTTGAGAAGGAGAAAGGTTTGGATGATGACAAAGTATATACAACTGCTATATAAACTGTTCTTGATATTGTTGAGCCAAAAATATTGTCTTACCTTTTACAAAACTATTGTGAACATTCAAAATGATATTTAACTAAAAATACTGTGAATTGATTAGAATGTTTTCCACTAAACAAAAGTAGTATCTTTAAAGATTAGCTATTGAAACAATATATTTTTTTAAATTTCAACATCTTTACTAATTTCACTTAAAAAAGTACAATACATTATACATTGAAAAGCTATGGAAAGTTGAAATTGAAAGACTTTATACACTTTTTATTTTTAATATTTTTTTATAATTTATCATTTTTACAATCTTTATTTTACTCTTATTTTGCTGCCTTTGTTATGTTTATCGCCATTATAGGTAACAAAGCATAACGAAAAAATATTTAGAGTTTTGTTTAATTTCATTTATTTACCAATTAGAAAACTAAGCAATCACACAAACATATACAATACCCAATAAATATGATTATGCAGCTTATAATGTTTAGTTAGTAAATGAAAAAGGATTTTTTATACATTTTAAATTCACAGAAATAGGTTTGTTTTTGTGTAAAAATACGGGACTTGTTACAGGGTTAATAATCAAGTTTACTAGTAACAGAATCCTATCCAGTGTAAATTTTGACAAAAAGTTTAGTGTATTATTCAAAATTCAGTTTGAAACACGGCTTGACAATTAAAAAAAATATCTACGACATACTTTTTAGCTGGACCAATGAGGTAAAAGCAAGTTCAACTTTTTTAGCAATAATAAAAAAAATACAAAAATGCTTATTTAAAAACTGTCCTTTATTTAGATTAGTCGTTTACTATTATATGTATTTTTTTAGTTTTTAAGTAAACGTTTTCAAAAATTTACGTGAAATTTCCGGCGAAGAATTTTATTTCTTGCCGAGGCCCACAAAAGCTTTGTTTAGTATATCTGAACCTTTTCTCAAATAAAGCTGCCGGGCTCTGATTTAAAGAACCTAATGTAACCTAATGTAAGAACCTAATGTAACCTAGTGTAAGAACCTAATGTATTGTGTAAAACTAGAAATACTAAAAGAAACGTTGCTGTAATTTTTTAATCAGTTTATAAAACATACTTAACTTTTTGACTACTTCGACTTTTTATATTTTTTAAGAAAGTTATTTAGTTTAGTTTATTTAAACTTCAATGAAGCTTTATAGGAAAAAACAAAACTTTTACGGAAAACAATGAGATTAATTGTTTTAGCAATTATTTTTTTTTGGTTACTTTTTCCGTATATACTCATTCAAAGTGTAAAATAAGATTTTAAAGACAAGAATCAATAACAACATTATTTATTAAACTATTAATTCTTTCTAAAACACTAAACAAAACTGAAAGATGTTCTGTATTTAGTGTACTTACATCAAGAAAACTAAAACCTAGTTTAAACTAATGATTTAATAGTCGAAAAATGTTAAAAACTACCTTTTATTAAAAAACTCGTGGGTTTGTTATATATAAAACCTATAAGTTACAATTTTTTTCCAAGCAACTTCAAACTGTAAGTTCAGTATAACATCAATTAATATAAAAATTCAATAAAGTCTTTTAAAAATTCACAAACACCTGTTCAATGATCTTTATGTGAAAATAAATAAAAACTTTTAAAGCAAAAGTCTAGTTTTTAAATTATAAAAGTAGAATCTGTTAGAATCATTTGCTTTGTTGATTGAGAGCCTTTTATAAATAAGGAGCAAGATTTTTTCAGAAAAGTGTCTTTTCTGGCTATTGTATTGTTTCTTTGAGACATATTGTTTTAAACTTAAATATAAGTCGAGAGCCACAGATTTCTGCTTATCAGTTTACCGACTTCTGATCAACTTCTAATGTTTAATTTCATATATTATATGTTTAATTGTTGAAAAAGCAATTAATGTACTTTGGGAAAGGAGAATAAATATAATTTTGTCTTTTTAATTATATATTTTCTAAATAAGTTTTGCTCAAAGAGCCCTTCAGTGCTTAAAAAAAAATTTAAAACAAAAAGTTCTTATTCTAATAGAATTTGAAACATAATTCTACTTGAATAAGAACTTTTTGTTTATTTAAGCACTGAAAAGCTTTCTAAGTGAAACTTAGTTTGTAAATAAATTATAAAAAAAAAGGTTGTTAACTTCTTATAAAACTTAAACTGTCAACAAACTTGTTTATACAAAGGAACTGATATTTTGTAAACTGCTGCTTTGTGTATTTTTTCATAAAGTTTTAGAATCTTAACAACAAATGTTTTAATAAGTACGTAGGTTACTAAATGTATTTCAAAGAAAAATGACAGACAGATACAAAAAAAAAGTCTAATAACTAAATTTACAAACTTTTTACAAAAATAAAAACGAATGCTGATAAAACACTGTTAACCAATAGCATTTTCAAATTCGTAACTAATTTTATGATAGAAATTTCCTTTTTCACAGTTCACTCAAAGAAATATTTGTAGTTATTTAAATTCAAGTAAAAGCCTTATAGTTTCCGTATTACTGCCTTAACTGCAAATTTTAAGTTTTTTTTAAGTAAACACTATGTTCGAGGTAAATAAGTAATGTGCGGCCTGCGGGACGGGTCCAGCCCGAGACGTGCTTTTTAGCATAAAACAAAATAAACTAAGTTTTTTATACAATATGACTTTTAATTGGTTTATTAAATTAAAATCCAGTACACAGTTGAGTTATTTAACGAATTACTATATTGTCCTAGGCAAGTTGTTAAAAGGTATCCAAGCGGTGCTCGCATCTTTAATCGAAAGGTTCTCCATGCACCAGGTCCTAAAACCAAATATTTTGAGCGTCTTCTCTTTTCGTTCAGTAAACTATATTTTGCAAGTTTGCATTTCAACTATTTTTTATATTTAGAAGCTAATCAAGCCGCTAAGATTTTTTTAAAAAATTTGGCCGGCATAGTTTTTTTTCTGTTAAATCTGGCACACTGATAAATATATTTCTATTCCTTCTCAATATACTTTTCTATATTTATCTATTCTACTTAGATTTGAACTAAACCCAAACAAAAGTCAAGCTTTAAATGGTTATCATGTATAATTTTCTACGATGAAATAGATACCATATTCAATAGCTAAATGTTAAAACATAATAATAATGTTATAATCCAATTTTAAACAAACAATTAATTAAACCTGGTTTTACCCACACATTAAGAAGTCTTCATTAAACATATATATCTTCTTACTGTGTATAAATGTTAGTCTTGTAGTTTTATTTTACTGTACAATTTCAATATATATTTTGTTAAGTAACCTGTGTTATAGTTTTAGTTGTTAAACACTAACTTCAGTTATTTTGCACAGATTTGATTTTTGATAATGACTAACGTAAGTTTTAAAAACTATTACGAACCTTAAAAAAATTCTTAATTTTAATTTGCTTTTACAAAATGCGGACAAAACTTTATAAAGACAACTTGGTTAAGCAACAGAATGTCTTTTACATTCAAAAAAATCATTTAGTTATAATACTTACTTTTTTATCGATATACAGAATATTATAAACACTTCGATTTTAGTACATTAAGTTGTTTTATTGTGAAGTTAACTAAAAGCAATTTATTGTATGTCTGTTAATACTTAGTGAGAACGCAAAATAAGGTTGGTTTTGATTTCGTCCTTACAGTTTTCATTTTAAATTGAAAGAGTTATCAGACATGCATGCACTTAATTTGTAGGTAATTTAAGTTTGTGAAACTTGTCTTACTAACTGTAAAAATGTTTCTTTTTCAGTTGTTGCTTAGTTTTAAATTGATCTATTTCAGTTGTTACAATTCATTAAACATGCAAAATGCCTGTGCTTCCTTAAATTAAGAAACTTATTGCTAAAATAAAAAACAAATTAAATAAGCAGATAAAAGTGATTTTTGAATAAAAAATTTAGACAAAGTTAATTAATTTGTTTTAAAAGAAATAACAAAAATCAGGTTATTTTTCAAAAAAAAGTGTTAGTTTTGAAAGATCTTTTCATTTTATTTGTTATAAAAATATTATCTAGCAAGATTATTTACGAACTTAATAAGTCATATTTTATAAAGGGTCAACGAAAAAGAAAATTCCAAAGCTATTTAAACTTCTGTTAATATAGATAAAACTTCACAACTCCCCTCTGAATAGGAAATAAATAAAATACTTTAAAGAGGATTTTTCTAAATCATAATCTAGTAAAATATTAGTATCTGTGTAATAACCTACCAGGCTTGTGGAAAAATACCTTGTTAATATTTTTTTTGTTGAAAATATTTGTATCAGAAACCCTTAGTGTTTTTTACAACATTAACATCATATATATATATCGATTTAAAATACTTCATGAGACTTAATAATTGTAACCCAATTTATTATTTGTAATTTTTTCACTGTTTACTTCTGCTTCATAAAAAGGACCGACATTTTCCTTCGGTAAAATAGAAAGTTGTTCAACAAACAATTAAAAATATCTGAATTACAAATGTTAACTTTCTACCAAAATAATTTTACAACTTACTGCTGAAATACGTATTAAAGTTGTTGTATTAGTAAAGTTTCGAATATAACAGGATCTTTTTTATGCATAGTGCTATATAATATATCTAGGGAAAGAATGAAAATAAGGAGTTTATGCTCTTAATTTTATCAGTACTTAACAAATGAAGAAAACATTAGCGAAGGTCAACAGAGACTAAGCCTGGACTTAGATATTTCGTGAGACAAACCCAAGTTAACATGAAGGTTTGATCGTACCAATTCCATCTAAATTTATATAATCGAAGTGGTATGATCAAACCTTCATGAACATAACAAATACTTACTACTTGAATGTTAAAAATTTTAAAGATTATTTTGAACCTTAATAACAATTCAATTTAAACTGGTGCAGCTTAAATTTTAATTTTAATTCAATTTTGTGCAAATTAACAAAGTCTTGTATAAATCAGAGATAATCTTAAGTTAAAAAAAAAGCCTGTATTTTTATTTTTTTTATAAGCACTTACAAACAAATTTATTCTAGTTTGCTTTCAAAAACTTAAAAATTCGGATTACGAAAAATATTTTTTACTCGTGCAAAGCAATTCGTACTTAACAACGAAGTACTATTTTAATTTATAAGTTATAGAATTCCCTTATATAAAATAGTATGTGTTAAGTAAGAGCAGATTTTTTTTCACATTTACCATTAAATAAAAAACATTATAGACAAATATTTTAAATAATAAAATGAATAATAAAAGGCTTTTAAGGAATTTTATAAACTTATAAAATAATTTAAATTCATATAAGTGTTTGTTTATTTTACTACAATAAAACACTCAAAAGTAAAAAAATAGTTAAGTAGTTGTTTTTCAAATTTAGATAAAATTTTACATTCAATAGTATAAAAGTGTCACAAAAGATAAGAAACCTTCACTAAAACATGTATTTACAAACTATTCAGTAAATTTATAAATTGGTCTGAATTTTTTAATTATTGCCTCGTTACAAACAAATACAATACGAAATTAAATAATAAAAGCAACTAGGAATTTTATTAACATTTAAGCTTGTGTGTATTGCAAGATCACTCTGTCGAAATCATTTTCCTGTAAAAATTAGTTGTTCACAAATTTTATATTGTTTTAAGAACAGTAATTGATACCATTAGTTTATGTAATATTTTTTTTTAAGTATTCTATAAAATAATTGCAAAATTTACGAGGAATATTCGTTAATTACTTTTTTTAGACTCTTTGAAAATTAAAATTTTAGTTGCTCTTTGTTTACACAAAACTCACTGATGCTTTTCAAGCTTTGCATGGTGGTTTTTATAACTGATATAGAAGCGATTAAGTGCTTGTTTTAATCAAACAAATATTCAACAAACTTTAGCTTGAAGGTTCTGCACGTAGGAGTGGTTGGGATGCGAGCTTTTGAGCAAGTTCAAGTACCTGGTGTAGTCGGATTTGCCCTGCAGTTGCGACAACACCACCATGTTAATCAGCGTCTCCGCGCAGTTGCTGTCCTGTTTGCATTGTTAAATTTTATAAACCAACATTTATAACACAAAGTACTAATATTAAACTGTTTTGACTTATAGATATTTATCGTTTGGTAACAATTTTAAAGTTTAAAACAGAGAATGAAAAAAACATTAAGTTGAGGGTTTACGGACCTGTTAAGAGTTCCTGAGAGTTCCCCTGTTTAGAAACTAGTGGATGACTTACAACTAACAACTGATTGACTAACATCAGTTTCACTACTATTGCTTTTATGAATAATTAGAATAATCACCAATAACTTAAATAACTAATTAGTATTGTAATTTCTAAACTACTTAAATTAATTTTTGTGTGAGCTCAATTTAATTATCAAAATAAAATCATATGGTGCAAAGAATGAATTAAGTTCGTCATTTAGAACAATTAAAGTTGTAGTACTTAGGTGAGAAATCTGTTTATTTTTTTTTTATTATTAAATATTTGTTTTCTAAAACTCAGCAACTTTGAGTTTTACGACTTTAGTAATTATAAACTTAATTGTTGTATCAAACCAATTCCAATACTGAAGTTAATTAGTTTTTTAGATTCAATAATAACTTAATTGCCTAATCTATTCAAGCAATGACTAGTGCTTCTAATTAAGCAGCTTTTAAGAATTTTTTAAAAACAAATTTAAAATATTTTATATACAAAATGGTGCCAGTATTTAAAACTGCCACATATACTATTTGAATTTAAGTCTATGAAAAATATCTGGTTATAAAACAAACAAACGGTATTATTGGCTTCTTGCAGTACAGATTCAGCTTCGTCGAGTTTATTTTGAGCCAGTAAGCAGGCAGCTTGCCCGTTCAAAAGTAATGGTGATGGTCCGTTCTTTTCTGATAACTCCTAAAACAGTATAAACATTTGTTCAATATAAAAACCTTATCTATTTATGTTTTACATCAGGGTTTCCCAAACTGGGCAAAGTAACCAAATATTACAGAAATTTAGGGGGCCATGAGCAGCAAAGAAGCCATAGGGGGGCCATGAGGTCATTAATTAAATCTCACATTAGATATTCTGGAGTTGATTATGAAGAGCAAGAAAAGGTTATAGGCGTTTTAATGGTAATTTTTGAAAAACATCGTTGGGCCTTAGTTTTTTTAATTTCTTTAAAGGGGGCCTTTGTAATAATAATTTGGGAAACCCTGTTTTACATAATCTATTTTGAAATTTTTCTATATATATTTTTTTTTAATAATCATTATTGTTTAGAATTTGATAAATATTTGCTTATATTAGTTATTTGATTACATTTTTTTATTATTAGAAATAGTTTGATGTTTTTTTAGCTGGTATCTTTGAAAATGAGTAGAATTTTTTTTTATCTTACTTGCTAATAACTTAAAAAGTTTAAACTACTCTATGGACTAAATGATGGAGAAAGATTTTTTCAAACAATCTCAAGATATAAATGGTATGGAGATAATAAACCTTAAAATATAAGTTTTTACTTAACATAATTAATTTATAACTATTTTAACAATTTCTTATAAGCTCCTAAAACTTAAAATTATAAGTTGTCAATGAGTATTAAAAGTCAAAATATACAAAAATACCAACCTTTACGTCATTATAACAACATTAAAGGTGCCTTTTTTAGCTTACTAAAAGTTATGACCTACTATAAAAGTATTACCTTGAGTAAAACATACAAAGATAAATGCAGATTTCTATTTTTAAAATATTATTTAGCGTTAGAAATCATACTTTAAGAAACATGCAAATACTTAAAAAATACAGATTTTGGGTTACAAACCTAGTATGTTAAAAAACTTTTAATTTTTCAAAATACCGATAAAAATTTAAGACTATCAACTTGTAAAATAAGTTAAAAAGTAACTTATAGAATCTAAATAAAAACTTATACCAACCAATTCAACAAAATTATAAACTGATACATAACTGTGTATTTACAAAACAGTTAAAATACAGTGTATGAGATTTAAAAAAATGTTGTTTCTACTAACTTGAAAGATACAAAAATCCTTTCAAGGTTTTATGTACATTTTTGTGGCAAAAACAACTAATAAATTCAACTGACTTGGAATATGTAAAAAGCATCCTGAAGTTTTTCACCACCGATGTTCATATTGTACCACGCTTGTGCCAGTTGCGTCAATGTGGCGTCCTCATCCAAGTCCATCATCAGTTTCAACTCTTTCCTATTAAATTGATATATGTTGACTTAAAACAAGTGTTTTGTTTGATTACAAAAATGTATATATTATACACAACAACTTTACATAATTAAAAACAAAAATCTAAGCAACTTTGATAAAAACAAATTAAAACTGTAACGAAATTAAAGAAAAATTAATTTGAAATTATTAGGAAGAAGTTAACAAAGTAAGTGGACTTAAAATAAGTTTAACTTAAATGGAGATTAACTACAATAAAAATATGATATAGCTAAGAAGTTTATGCAAAATAAGTCATTTTAAGTACTGACAGTTTAAAAGGAAACATTTTTCAAACAAAAAACTATACTACAACGAGTTCACCCCAATACCTGTGAGGCATCTGTGTAAAAGTTAATAAAGTTATCTTTACTGAGATATTTAAAACTTACTTTGCGAGGTCAACCCTGTTCATTGACAGCAAAATTTGTACTCCCAGTGCGGATCTGTTAGTTATTAATTTAAGTAAAAATAATACTTTACCAAGTATTTTAATTTGAAAATTCGAAAACTATAAACTAAATAACAACATATAAACATTTTAAGCGATAAACTATATGTAAAAAATTAAACTGAAGTGTAGTTTTAAAGCTATGAGTTAAAACTTAGTTTAGTTTCAATCCAATTACTTTTGTAAAATTAAGGGCATAGAAGGGTCCAACATTTATTTTACTAAAAGTAACATTGGATCTTATATGAAAGCATAAAGTTTAAACAACAAGCCAGTTTTTATAGAATTAAAAAACTTTATTTAACTTTTGAGATATTGTAATTTTTATAAAAAGTTTCCGATACAAACATATGGACCGCAAATTTTTTGCGGTCATTTTTTTCAAAAATTTAAAAAATAACAATAAAAATTAAAAATAACGAATAAAAATGTTCACTAGTTATACAAGAAAAAGTTTACAAGCAGGTTTTATACTTTATAATATACAAAACTAAAACAAAGTACTATGAACAATCATAATTAGAACTAGAGTAGAATACGGTTACTATTTAAATTTTAGTGTATATTATGTCTTTAAATATACCATAATTGTATAACAAGAAAATTGTTTTTTACTATCAAAACAAGTTTCAAATATTAATTAAATAATAAAATAATTAGGGTAACCTCACTGAAACAAACTATCAACGCAAATTTTATTTTAAAACATTTTGCATATCCTCAACACAGTAGTGAAACTTTTACAAAATATCAAGTGAAACTAACGCTTCCATGCACTCAGTGTTGTGTAGGACCCTCAACGCGGCATCGGTGTTGTTCATGTGAAAGTAAATGCTGGCAGTCAGAACAGGCAGTATCTTGTTGTCAATGTCAGTATTCGCCTTCAGTCTCTCCTCTACTACCTGCAATTGATTTTTGATCGATGTTGTTAAAATTTTGCTGTCTAATGATTTGCTTCATTTAAATTTTATTAATATCATTCATACATCAGATTCTCATGCAGCTTGGTTTTAGTTTATAGATTTTTACCTTGCTTCAATTTGCTTTTTATTACATTTATAAATAAAAAGCAGCTCCTGAGATATTATGGATCAAATATAGAGGGTTGAATAGTTTACTTATAGAAAAAGCAATCTAAAATGACAAAATAGTTTTCAAGCATCATTTTTTTTTTTTTTAGTACTTTTTTTATTCATTATAGGATTTGTTTTAATTTAGTAAAAACATATTTAATCAAAAACTAAAAATTTATAAAAATAAATTTAAAGTTTAGTCATAAATACAAATTATATACACTTTATAAATACTACATTCAGATGTTCAAGAAACATATTTTGAAAACTTGAGATATTTAGCAAAAAAATCTAGGAGGAAATATATGTTTTAAATAACTTTGAAATTTCTGAGAAAATTAGTGATGAAAAATGAACTTTCATACATTTGTAAATTGTTACATGTAAGTAGTTATAAAGAATTTTTACACGTGAAACATTTTAAACTTCGTGAGAATATAGTTGAACTAAATTGTGTCTCATAAGTTATCTAAAATTTATATATTTATCAAAACTATTTATAATTTATGCTTTTAAGTAAGGGATAACAGTAAACTTTATAAAAAAAAACTCTTGAATCCCCTTCTGACCTTAACCAAGGTGGTCAACTGATTTTGAGAATTTTCTTCCAGGTTTTTGAAAGTACACGTTTGTGGGTCACGTTAGTTTAAAATTAAGTTTTAGGTAACAGTGTTAAAAAGTATAAAAACATTGAAAAGATACTGTAAAGCTACTTGAAATGTGTTTTCAAATATAAAATATTTTGATGATGAAAATTTTTTGTTATCTTGTCAATTTTTGTGTCAAGCTGATACTTTAAAACTTAAAATGTAAAAATTGTTCAAAATTTCTGGTTTATTCAGGTTTTTTAGCGATCTATGTTCATAATTCCTGGTTTTTTCAGTTTTTTATCAAAATTTCTCAAATTCTAGGTTTCTTCAGGATAGGTTTTTTGGGCATAATCTATAAAAGAGCATAAAAAATCCAGAAATCTTATCAACTTTTTTATTAAATTTTTTTTTTTTTGAAAAGTTAGTACGTAAAAAGCAAAAACGAAACAGTGTATACAAAGTAAAATATATAAGTTTAACAAACAAAGCATAAATTTTATTTAATCAATATAGTAAAAGTTTGTATAAATATATTCATAAAAAAGCTTAAGTAGTAATATTTATAAATAAAAATATTGACTTCATCAAAAATTTTATTTTTTATTTGAAAAACAGAAAGTATTATTTATACTTACTTCATAAATTGTTTTAAATATATATAGATTATGTATTTGATTATATAGATTATACATATGGATATAACTGTCACATATCTTTTTAGACTTATTTAAGCACTAACGAGTTCTTTGACCGAAATTAATTTGTAAAATAAACTCTTGAAAGAATAAATTCATATATAGATTATTGTAAAACAATATTTCATTTTTGTACTATAGCATAAAGATAGAAGCACAGTAAGCTAGAAAATTATACCTTTAAGATTCAATTCTGTAATTTTGATAGACTTTTCAAAACTAAAAATTAATCAAATTTATAAAACCATTCAAATATAACTTCTTCAGCTTTTATAACTTAGTGCTTTTTAAAAATTCACTTTAAAAGTTGTTAATAAAAATTACACATGAACTGTATATATCTTTTAATTATCTATAGAATCTTCCTTTGAACCACTAAATTATTTAATTATGAACTGTAATCAATGTTTACAGCCCAAAAGCATCTTGCTTAAAACAATTAAATTGAACAAACCTTCAAAATATCTTCTTGTTTGCTCTCATCTCCGGTGGCTTTCAAGAACTCTGTGTAGAGCTTCACCGCTTGCAACTGAGGATCATAAGAGGAATCAATTTCTCCCAACACAACGGCAAATTTCTTCTGAGCGGTGTAGGAGCGGTACATGAACACGTCTCTCTCCAGCTGCAAACTCGCCTCTGAAACCTGTTGAAAAAGAATCATGAGTACATTTTAATGATTGTTAAACAATAAGTTTACCTTGTGTAGGAAATAGCAATCTACACTTATATTAATAAATTATATTCAGGAAAGTATTAGTTATAAAAATGTTAAAATACATTGTAGCATCTTTACTCAAAAAACCAATAAAAATTTTAAGTATAGTATTGTTTGTGCACAAAATTAAATGATTAGAAAACATATTTTATAATGTTTAATTAAGCTTTTAAACTTTATTGCTTTTTGGTTGTAGCTTTATTTTATTAACTGTTAATCAAATACATTCATTTTTTACATGAACTTGTACTATAATTTATCTAACAGATTTTTTTATTTGGTCATATTTGCTTTTTGTTTAAGCCTTAACCGTAATATCATAAGTGGAATCTAACTATCTTTTTTAATAAAATTAGCTTATTTAAGTGAAAATTACTTTAAATGAACTAAACAAACTTAAATTAATTACAAGGTAGTATTTAATTTAAAAAAGTTCTACCAAAGTATCAGGGAGAATAAAGCTTTAACAATGTGTTTAAAACTACTAAAAAAGTTAATAAAAATCAATTGTTCCTAAGTTTTAAAGTTAAAAATCTAAATTTTAGCAACATATACTTTAAATATAGTGAAAAATTTTGAATTTGGGAATAATAACTTTAAAATAGTTTTATGAAAAAATATGTTATTTTTTCTTAAGACTAAAAATAATTTAAAACATATTGATTTAAAAACAAAATTTTAAGTAAATAGGTTGCATTGAAACTTCAAATTAAGTAATTTATAGTGAATATACAAAATCTCTCTTTTTTAGTTTGTACCTTCCTTATAACACCTATAGAACATAATAACTTTGATGCATAATGTCTAACACTAAACTTTTTCAACTTAACTAAAACAGGAACGGGTCAAAATTGCACGAGTGCACAAAACTGCACGAAGATACTTTTGCAAAAAGTTACTTAATTTCACAAGGGAACAAAATTGCACAAAGACAAATTTTCACCAAGGGTCAGTTTTGCACGGAGGGTCATTTTCGCACAAGTAAAAAAGAAAAATATTTATAAACATAAAAAAAAAATATGAATTAAAAAAAAAAAGTTATTTACCAAGGGTAAAAGTTAGGGGTAAGAGTGATAGTAAAAAAAATAATATCAAATAAATGTTATTATAAAAAAAATTAAAAAGAAAAGAAAAAAGCTGTTTCCAAGGGTAAGGGTGAGTGGTAACAGTGAAAGTAAAAAAATCAAAAAAAAAATCAAAAGTATATATAATTAAGTTAATAAAAAAATTATTAAAAAATAAATAAATCAACGGGTGCAAAAATGTGTTCGGCCAAAATTTTCTACTCATGCAAAAGTGTCTTTGTGCAGAAGTGACCCTTAGTGCAATTTTATTTTTGTACAATTTTATCCCCTTGTGCAAAAGTATCTTTGTGCAATTTTGTACAAGGATGCAAATTTAACAGCTACCCGTTTAAAACATTCAGGAGATAAGAATTCAATCTAAAAAAAAATAAACTTATTAAAACTAATATGAACTGTTTTTAACCATAATAACACCTTTAAACACAACAACCTTGAAAAAGACTTTTAAAAACAACCTTTAAAAATGAGTTACAAAAAACATCTGCAAAAGTTTTTTAGATTTAAAGCCTGATATAATGTGTGGTGTGAGACAAGTTCAAATCAAATACAATATCAGTGTAGTTAAACATGAGTTTTAGTTTATTTTTGAAACTTTAACAACTTTTTTTAATATAAGTACTACTCATACAAACTACTTAAAATTTTTTACTTATTTTTAAAAATTGGTTTTGTTTTTTGTATTTTAACCTCAGATAGTTATTACAGCTAATTTCATAAAAATGTTCTAGTCTTGTATACGGAACCAAAGTTGGTGAGCTAATAGGTTCTGAGGGAAAGTTTAGGAGACAAGTAAGTCAAAACTGCTGTTAGTTTTTTTAACTTTTATTCTCAAAATGTTTATTTACCTTTGTTTTCATAATTCTTTTTAATTTTAATTTTTACATGCAGCAAGTTATAAATTTTGAACTATTTAATAAAAAAATTTGTAATATGTTTTTTTTGATAACTCTTTTCTAAATAAGGTATATATACTTTTAGCCAACTTATAAATTTCAAAGCAAAATGACAATGAAAAAAGTTGTTTATACAATTGTTTATGAAACTTTACAAAACTGAGTATAGTTTATTTTTTAGATAGGAGTTTTGATAGCAATTTTTTTCAATTTTTCATACAAATAGAGATTATTTTTAGGAATAGAATGTACTTTAACTCGATATTAATAATAGATACACTAGTATGAAAATTTCTTGAGTTAAAAAAAAATAACCAAGTGTTTGAACTTTATTAAGTATTATATTAAACTAAAAATTAAAATTTATATCTAGGGTGTAAAGCAGGGTTTCCCAAAGTGGGCCAAGTGGCCCCCTAGGGGGCCATGAGTAGCAAAGGGGGAAGAGGGGGGGCCATGAGCAGTAAAGGAGCCACAGGGGGGCCATGAGGCCATAAATTGAAACTTACACTAGATATTCTTTAGTTGCAGATGAAGAGCAAATAAAGAAAAAAAAAAGGTCTGATGTGTATTTTATGTAGTGATGTACCGGACTCACTATCCGGGTCCGGGTCCGGCCGGATATTGCCATTTTTGTCTGATATCCGGATCCGGCGGGACTCTAATTTGAAAAAAAGTCCGGATCCGGTTCCGGCCGGACTCTAACTTGAAAAAAAAGTCCGGGTCCGGTTCCGGCCGGATTCTAATTTGAAAAAAAAGTCCGGATCCGGGTCCGGCCGGATCTTAACAGAGATCCGGCCGGACCCTGATCTAGTTAGTAAAAAAGAGCATACTGAAAAGTATTTTTTTAAAAACAAACCCTGTGAAAATTAATAAGAGTCATTTTCGTCAGTCAAAATTAAACACCTACCGTGATTGGCTCATTTTGTACACGTGACTAATTTACATTTGTTCACATTTAAACTATAAATAAACATTTCATGAAATGCAACTCTTTACATATGTTGTAAAATTGAAAACTTTGGAATGAATACTTGCACTATTTATTATTTAAAGTTGAGCTCAGAGAGTATTTAGAGTTAATACGGTTGAATGTACGAGCCAATGAGAATCATATGACGAAATGTTTCAAACTAAATACTGATGCAACAAAACATCAGAACATGACAGGCAGTTTATATGTAAGAAGTTAGTTAGTTTGGTGTGTAGCTTGAAGCAACAAAATATCTTGAACGTTTTTGTTAATGCTTATTTTAAGTAGTGTTTTGTCTTAAAAGTGAATATTTCAACAGGTGTTTAATTGTTTAAATATTTAAGCCAGGTTTATAGTTTAATAGTTTATTAAAAATTTTACAGTTTCTTGTTTACTAAAAGTTTTATTTAATTTTTAGTTTTTTATTTTAAGTCTTTTGATATAGATTTAAATAGCTTCCAGTTTTTAAAGTGTTACCGAAGTAATTAATAATTTTGTATATGCTAGTATTTCTTGTTGTGTTTTATATAAAAGATTCAATACTCAAAACTGTCGTGTCTGATTATAGAAAGTAGTCTCAGTTATAATTTAGTATTTGTTAGATATTAATTAAATAAGGTAGGATTTAATTATGATGGTTAGTACTAATAAGTTAAGTGTACCACAATCAGTCAACAATTTTACTACCTTTGCTAGCTGTTCTACTCATTATTAGATTAAAGTAATTTTTCAGTTTTTAAAAACCTCATTCTGACTCAGGCTTGTTTATACTCACTCTAGCTAGTTTTATTGACTTAAACAGTGGCAACCCTGCTAGTTTGAAAATTTTTGGGAATTTTAGAAAATCTTGAACTGCCTCAGGCTAGTTTAGTTTTTTATAAAAACTCAGGCTAGTTTTCTTTTAGATTTTGAATGAGTTTGAGCTGATCCAGCTTTCAATATTTTGTAATTTTCTAGTTTATTTTGTTCAAGAACTTGATTTCAGATTTTTAATTGTAAATAACACCTAAATTTGTAAACCTTGAGGCTAGCTGTTCTACTTATTATTAGATTAAAATTTTATTTTTTCAGTTTTTAAAAACCTCATTCTGACTCAGGCTAGTCTATTCTAGTAATGTACCGGACTCACTATCCGGGTCCGGGTCCGGCCGGATATTGCTATTTTTGTCTGATATCCGGATCCGGCCGGATTCTAATTTGAAAAAATAGTCCGGATCCGGTTCCGGCCGGACTCTAATTTGAAAAAAAAGTCCGGGTCCGGTTCCGGCCGGATTCTAATTTGAAAAAAAAGTCCGGATCCGGTTCCGGCCGGATTCTAGTTTGAAAAAAAAGTCCGGATCCGGGTCCGGCCGGACCCGAAATTGTGGGTCCGGTACATCACTAATTTTATGGTAGTTTAGAAACTTACACTAGGTATTCTTGAGTTTCAGATGAAGAGCAAAAAAAAAAAAAAAAAAGGTCTTATGTGTATTTTATCGTAGTATGAGTAATCTATATGTAGAAGGGGGCCATTACTTTTTCAAACTCTTTAAAGGGGGCCATTAGCAAAAAAGTTTGAGAAACCCCGATGTAAAGTAATAAATAAATGTATATTTCAACTTGTTAAAATATATAATAATCAAATTATCATCATATTCAAACAAAAATGAACTAATTGTATTTAGATAATTAGAAAAAGTTACTTACTTTAAGGTTTTGGCACTCATTGATGCACTTTTGGTATAAACCACAGTAGTAAGCGTTTTTCACACTAAAAAGAACATCAACTTCTGCTTCAGGCATTTTAATTTTTTATTACTTTTATATGACTGCAAAAAGTAATTTTCATTTCATTTAAAGCTTTCATTACAAATATTAAAGATAGTTTGGAATTAAGAATAACATACTATTAAACAGATATTCAATATAAAGTATAAATAAAATATTTTGTAGTAAGATGTTTATAAAAAAGAAACAAGATGGTACTTTAACTTTTTTTAAACTTGAACAGTTCAAGTATATTTAACAAATTAAGGGCATAGGGGGAGGGGTAAAAACTTTTTTTTTAAATTTGATCTTACTTTATATAGTTTTTATAAAGCTACAAGATGCTTTTTACAGATTATAAAAATTCAAAATATTTTTTGAGATATAGCCGGTCAAAGTTGGAGGCAGCAATAGAATTCTTATGGGAGGCGCAAACTAAAACTGCAAATAACTAGAAATCACTAAAAATCTACCTTCTTCTACGTTTTTTGAGATAACTACCTCAAATTTTAAGGAAATGTTCCTTGCAATACTTAGAAAATTCTGTTGAAAAAAAATTTTTTTTAATTAAAAAATTTAAATTTTATAATAAAAAAACAAAAAAATAACTGTATTTTCTTGTATAGTCTATTTTTGCCGCTTTAGTTTGCGCCCCATAATGATCCTATTGCTGCCTCCAACTTTGACGGGCTATATCTCAAAAGTTATTTATAATTTTTATAATCTGTAAAAAGCATCTTGTAGCTTAGTAAAAACTATATAAAATAAGATAAAATTTCGAAAAAAGTGTTTTACCCACCCCCCTATGCCCTTAGTTATATTTAAAATAAATTTAATAAAAAACAGGTTTTTATCACTAGATAACCTTAAACAGTTAACAATTATGAAACACATCTATATAGTAGTGTTAGGAAAATGTACAACAAAATAAAAACTTTGACAGTATTATACAATAAAAAAAACTGTTTTAACTCAAGGTTTCCCAATGGTTTTGTTGAAAATTTCTTTTTTTTAAGTAACAATTTCAAGGGTTTTCCAGTGTTTCTACTTTTGTTTTAAAATATTTATTTTTTTCAGTATTTAAGTTTATATAGCTAATTAACTTAAGCATAAGTCCACAAACTTTTATATTGGTACTTTGGTACTAGGTTAGAGTTCTTTGATTAAGACAAAGTTTCAACTCATTTAAGTAAAAAGCCAGCCTGCATAAACAAAAATTAAACAAAGTTACATCAAACTACCCAAGTTAGTCTGAGGTTTTAAGAAAACTTAAATGAAAGTTGTAAGAGCAAAGTACTGAAAACACTTTATAGTTTTAATTAATCTTAAATACTTGATAAAACTCATTACGTTTAGATAAGGACTTCGTACCTTGTATAAATCACATAATTTTTAGAAACAAATTGGTTTTAAAGTCATAAAAACTAGCTTGAGATTAAGGAAAAAATTGAAAACAGTTGTAGTTTTGCATAAACTTGAAAAAAGCTTAGGTCAGTCTGAAATTTTTAAGCAATATTTTTTTTTTCTAACTAGTCTCAGTTAACTTATATCAGCCTGAATCTAGCAGAATTTATATTATTTTGAGTTTTTAGCAATTATGATTAACTTTGTTCAATTTTAACAGGAAATTTGTAGTTTCACTACTTTCAACATATTAACATTTTAAGGGCTTAAATCAAAGGTCTGTTGATAGGTTTGAAAGAAATAATTTTATTATGCTTAAAAAACACATTTTATTTTTTTTTTTTTGATATTATTTAAAAAGGATAGTATATTATAGGAAATTAAGTAATTTTAAAAAACAACACTAAGAATTTAAATTATTTAATTTGTTTTTAACAAAAGTTATATCAATCTAATTGAAGCAAAATTTTGAAATGGATCCATGGGCAACAATTTGCTAGACCCTGGTTTAGCTATATTACTATTTTAAATTATTATTCTTTTAATAAAAAAAGATGTTTTCTGGTTCTTTGAGATAATGTCATTTCAAATGTTATTGAATAACTTAACAAAAAGTAATTCAATAAAATTTTTCATCAAAAAAAAATTAAATAAAAAAACAGTACAATAAAAGACAGTGGAATTAATAAAGATTTATTGCTAGAATGACAGGGTAATTTTATTGTTAATAATATGAAAAAATCAATTGAAAACTTACTATGAAAATTATTATGTTGAAAAAAAAGGTATTCATTAAATTTATTGTAACCCACTAGTTTAATACTATTGAGTATGCAATTATAATGATTTACTTATATTAATTATGTCTTTTCAACATTATTAATATAATGAAATTTAAAAGAAAAAGTGAAATAACACAACACTAAAATTTTAAAGTTTTGGCTAATGTATGCTTTAAATACTTTTAAGTAAAATTCAAAAATGGCTTAAGGCCATAGGGGGGGGGGGTCCAACATTTTTTTTTACAAAAATTAACTCTAGCTTTTATATGAAAGCTTTAAGTGCAAACTACAAGCCAGTTTTTATAGAATTCAAAAATACCATTTAACTTTTGAGATACTTAACTATTTTTTTAAATTTTCTAATATAAACGTATGGACCACAAATTTTTTGGGGTCAATGTTCTTGGAAATTTTAAAATTCACTAAAAATCTATCTCCTCCTTCATTTTTCAAGCAATCTTCTTCAAATTTTCAGGAAACATTCCTTATAATAAAAGGAAAAAACGTTACTTTAGAACTTTAATAATTCAAAAAAAAAAATTATCACAAAAATTAAAAAAAAAAGTGTTTTTTTTTTCAAAAAAAATATATTTTTACAAAATTTTTTTTTAATTCCAAAGTAATGTTTTTTTGTTATTTTATAAAGATTAGACTGTGAAAGTTTGAAGAAGATTGCTTAAAAAATGTAGGAGGAGATAGATTTTAAATGAAATAGTCTTTATTCGCTGTTTTAGTTTTCCCTTCCTATAGGAAACCTATTATGCGGCCCACTTTGACTGGTCATACCTCTAAAAATGATTCGAATTTTTTAAAACGATAAAAAGAATCTTGAAGCTTAGAAAAAACTCTATAAAATAAGATCAACTTGTAAAAAACATGGTTTACCCCCCCTCCCCTATGGCCTTAACTGCAAAGTGTTTTAACTTATACATCTTAGCTCCAGCTATTCCATCATAGCTGGAAATCTGAAAAAAAAAATTTGTAATAAATCTATCTTAACTTTAAGTTGTTAAATTATTAACAATCTAAAACTAAACTAGTTTAAATATAACAAAAATGTCATAATCAATAAAACTTTACTGAATTTAAACTTGCATAATCATCTTTCAGTAAACGTTCAAAACTTATAAGTATGTTCATTCTTAATTTGAAAACTATAAAAATAAAATTAACTTGTTGTAAAGGAATCTGTGCTAAAATTTAAAAATAGTCAACTTATTTTTGAAAATAAAAATATCAAAAAAATTTATAATTAACTTGTGGTTAATTTACATAGTTAGATGACAAGATTATGAATGATGTTGAATGAAGATACTAATGTTTTATTTACTGGCTTTGAAGAAAAAATTGTATAGAAATCATGAACTTCTAGGTTTCTTTAATTTTTTATTT
This sequence comes from Thalia democratica, assembly GCF_965202585.1. Taxonomy (NCBI): domain Eukaryota; kingdom Metazoa; phylum Chordata; class Thaliacea; order Salpida; family Salpidae; genus Thalia; species Thalia democratica. The sequence goes on along the minus strand of NC_139170.1, from coordinate 34,171,637 downwards.
TTTTAAAGGTAGAAAAACATCAGAACAACTCATTTTTCCTCTGCAATGATAAATGTTTTCTGAAGGTCAAATTTTGAGTAGAAACTTCTGGATTTTTTAAGCAACTTAACTGTTTGTCTAACATAATTAATTAAATATTTTATACCAAGGTATTTAAACCTACAACTAGTTATAAACTAACAGCCTTTGTAAAATTTTATACTTGATAAACATCTAATAAGACTGGTAATACTTTTATTTAACCAATGGCTACTTTTATTATCATATTTTTTTTTCCAATTGTATAGTTAAACAAAATTGTTTAAAGAAATATATTATTATTTGTAGGACTATTGTGTAATACACTTATGATAAATGGTTTAATCGAATTAAACGAATCAGTTAAATTGTTAAATATTATACTGTATTGTTGTATTATTAGCTGGTACAATACTACCAGTTTTATTTGCGTGTCTTTGAAAGGGACTTACCCTTTGTATTTAATAAAAGAGCAGAGCAAAAATTGACTTCTACAAAATCTTATTTCTAAAAGCTTGTTTATTAGTTACACTAATCTAAACTTTTTATTGATAGCTTAAGTTTAAAACATTATGATCTTTTTTAATATGAAAATTACGATTAACTTTCAAAAAAAAAAACCTAAAATTGGCTTGTTTTGTATTTTAATCAGTCATATAAATCAAAAATTTCAAAACTTATAAAGTTTTGTTACATTGCAATTCGATACATATTACAAATTTGACACGTTATTGTTAATATTCAATATATTTTCACTAAACAAAACTGCTGTTTTTATTGTTTTAATTTCAATGTTAATAAAACATATTATGGAATATTAAATATTAACAAAAATAAAACAGAAAAAAAAAATATTTTAATTTATCTATTGTGTGCTGTGCACTGTTTTTTTTTTCAAATATGAAAAAATTTCTGTTAATGCACAGTTATATTAAAAAAAAATTTGGTCACGTAGAAAACATTTTGTAGCATAAAATTTACATCTTAAGAAACATTGTTACTTTAATAAACTAAAAAGCTTACGTTAAAATTTTTTTATCGAAATTTATAAAAATGATAATCTGATGAAATAAAAATGATGTCTGGAGGACATCCCTTATTAAGTTCCGAATCTTAAACTAAAATTGTCAGAAAGCAGTTCGTTTAGGCGTCTTAACCTAACATTTTTAAAGGAATACTTATTTACTACCTTTTATAAAAAAAAAGTAATAAATTAAAACCCTTAAGTGATCACATACAATTAGTGTAATTCTTTTTCTGATAACTATGTCTTACAGTTATATATTATACGAGTAAAAGTCATTTAATAAACATTTACTTATTTTTCTAGATTTTCTTATGCTCTTTTAATAAATTTTTTTTTTAAGAAAAAAGTATAAACAGTCTAATTCAATAATTACAGAACACGCTTAGTATCAACCCGCAATCATTTCCAAACTGATCAATTCCCAACCAAACTAATTTCTAACCGATCACTTTCCATCGTTCTAACAGCACTCACTTTTGCATAATTCATCATTTTCACATAGTTTTGTAAATTGAACAAAAATGTTCCTTTTTCACTGCAAAAGTTTTGCGCGTTTTAACTGTTTAAATATATTATAAAACTAAATAAAAAAATGAGTTAACGTAAGTTCAAATATAAGTTTATCAACTTAATTAAAGTTAAGTTAGTCTAAATTTAAATTTAGAATTTTACGTTAAACAAATTTTAAAATACTTACAGTGAACCTAAATAAAAACAAATTAATTTAAAACTTAAGTTATAAAAAAAGCTCACTAAAATTTGTTTAAAAGTAAAACTCAGTTCTATAGAGATAAAGACGACAATAAGGCTTTAACACAATTTGGAAAACTTGTTCTTAAAATATTCAATACTCGTCTTTTTAAACTAATGTTTTTAATTTCAATTCGATTAGTGTCAGTCAGTTATTATAGTATGGACTATGGATTGACTGAAATAGAGTATAAAGATTAGACTTTAGAGTTCACTAATTTGTCGAAACTGCAAAAAATGCTGCTTGTAAAAAAGTGGTCCTCAAACATTACTGAAGAAAAGTTTTATTAACTAAAAGAGTTGCCTTGTTATTTAAAATTCTAACTCATAGATTTCGTTCTTAAAGAAATAAACATTAATAATATTTAACATTAGGTTAAAATGTTTTATAATTTCTTCTAGTCATATAAATGATTAAATCTCAAAAAGACTATCATTGTTTTTTTAGTACTAATTAAAATATTTTTATTTAAAATCTAGTAAAACTTCGTTTTTTTGTCTGTATAAAACTGTTTATTACTTTAATTTGTTAATTTTTATGTAAGAATTTCTTTGAAAACCTGTAAAATATCATCAGATACGTAATTAACTTTTTAAGGTAGACGTTTTACTGAAGATATAAATACTCTACGATTAAAAAAATTATATGTTTATATTTAAACAAAGATCCCAACAATCAATTTATTTAAATTAAAATAAGCTGATTTAATGGGGTAGCTGTATAAATTGCACGAGGAGACAAAATTGCACGAGGGGATAAAATTGCACGAAGATACTTTTGCACAAAAGGTCACTTTTGCACGAGCAGGCAATTTTGCACGGAGACAATTTTGCACAGGTTAATTTTTTTTTTTTATTAGTTAATTTTAATTTAATTCCTTTCTTACTATCACTGTTACTCCTAACCCTTACCCTCGGTCAGTAAGTTTTTTGTGCTTTTTTTTAAATTTTATTCTTTTTGGTTTAGTTTTTATTATTATTTTCTTTTTTAACGTTCATTGTTACCCCTAACCCTTACCCTCGGTTAGTAAGTGTTTTTTTTTTTTAATTTTTTTCCTTTTTATTCAATTTTTTTTTTTTACTATTAATGTTACTCCTAACTCCGGTCGGTAGTTTTTTTTTCAATTTTTTTTTTATAATAACTTTTATTGGTTTTAATTTTTTTTACCATCACTGTTACCCCTAACCCTGGGTCAGTAACTTTTTTTTTTAATTTTAATTAACTTTTTTTTTGTGTTTTTTTACTCTCGTGCAAAAATGTAGCTTGTGCAAAATTGACCCTTGATGCAAAATCGTCTTCGTGCAATTTTGTTCCCTCTTGCAATTTTGTGCCCTCGAGAAATTTTGGCTTCGTGTAATTTTGTGCTTTCGTGCAATTTTGTTCTTGTGCAATTTAGTAATCTCGTGTAATTTTATCTTTGTGCAATTTAGACCCGTTCCCGATTAAATGACATGCAAGTTTATTGTTTTCATCTGGTGTGTTTTGCACAAGTTCTTAGTAAATAAAGTTTAACCTATTTTGAATAGAAATTCCAAAGTGTGCTACTGTATAGAATCTTAACAGGTAAGTTTAAGGTTTAAGCAGACTGGTGCAAGAAGTTACTTCCAGGGATTCGTCACGATCCGAAATTGTACGCTAAACAAGGAAGAGAGTAAGTTATTGCACAAAACAAATATTTTACTCTAGAATAAATTACAATAATAAGTCACTACTAATACATATAAAAATTTCATATACTGTAAACATGTAAGTATGTTTAGTAGCACGTTAAATAGGTAAATTATGTGAGTGTAGTCTAAAGCTAAAAAGTTTTATTTCGCTTGTTAATGAAATTACTACTCATGTTACTTTGTCAACAACAATATTCTAAACAGTTCTTTAACACTGCTAACATGCTGACAGGGCTTAAGTATAATTTACGATTTTCTGAAAAGTTATCATAAGCCCGAGCTTACCAACAAACAACATCTACCTTCATATTAGTTAATTTTACGTTATATGTTTTACTTGTAAGTTAAAGAAAAAAAAGTTGGGGTTAGCACCGAAAAACAAGGCGAGGGTATCGGAAAAGACAAAAAGGAAATTAGAATATAATACCTGATAACTAGAAGGTTTAATTGATTTGTTTGTCACGATTTTATTATAGCAACGACGGATACGATTTATTCAGGTTGCTACAGATCGATCAGAAAAATTTTTTCTGACCTTTCTAAACCAAAGTATTAATTAAAATCAGTTTAAAAATACATAATAAGAGACTTAAAAAATAAACAAAAGCTTTAATCTATTCTAAAAATTCAATTAGACGTTATGAAAAAGATAAAATATACTTAAGATAAAATTTTTTTTAGAAAATACTGTTAGCAAAATGGAGTTTTTTGTGATGATAAAATTTCTTTTTAAAAGCATGTTTATATCCAAATTTCTGACTTATGTCTTTTTTATCGTTTTCCTGACCTTGTGGGCCCCTCTCTACTGTACTAGCGCTTCAGAAATAAAAGACTGTTTTAAACTGATAAAATCAATTGGCTAGCATTGTTTATGAATATTAACTATAATATTCCTTGAAAACTGTTAGCTTTGCGAAATAAATTAAATAGATCATCATTAAAAAGAAATTTTCCAAGCTTTCTTTTATCTTTATTTAATAACATAAAAAAAACAACGAATTCATCAAGTTACTGTTTTTTTAGATTTTTATAAACTAATTGATTATTTATGGCTTTTTTAGTTTTTCACTGTAGTTAATGAAAACAGAACAACAACATTTGAGTTTTGTTTAAAATCTATGATGATTGGCTCAAAATAAAATGGCTTTTGTGGTTTTTTTAGAATATGCTACTATGTTCATCAATGTGCTAATTTCATTATAAAAAAATTAATCTATCAATAAAATATAAAAATAAGGATAGTATAAGTACTTTAGCTTTTTGAAAAAATTGAAACTAAAAAAAATAACTAAAATTTTAAGCTACCATTTTGAGTAGCTTTAAAATAATTTCAAAGTAAAACCATAAATTTAAAGAGCTTAAACTGTAACTTTTGAAGTGTAGGTGATTCACTAATAGTTTCATAAATACGTTATTAATATTATTTAAACACTTTTAAGAATCTTTATATGGTTTGAACAAAAAATTTAAACACCTTTTTTAGTTTTTGAATTATTTTGAATTTATAAAAAACAAATAAAAAGTTTGAAATTTAATCTTTTTTGTCGTATATGATTCAAAGTTCCAGACATAATTTGCAAAAAAATTTATTAAGTTAAGTATAGCAACAATTTAAAATCTAAAAATGAATCAATTAATGGTCAAAAGTTGTGTTAGGATTTTGACATTATTATTTTATTTTTATTATTGAAAATTTTATTTTATTATTGAAAATTATACATTAAAAATAATACACAAACATTAATGTTACAAATTTATTTATTATTGTTACAAATAAACAAATTTTGAAAAAAAAGTTTTTGGGTGTACAGCTATATAAAAATATTGAAAAAAAATTATTCAGTTGTATTAAAATACAACCACACTTCTATTAATGTTTACTTAAATGTTAAAAAGAACAAAGAATCATAAAACTTAGTTTTTAAGTTATTTCTTGAAAACAATAAAAACAATTTTTCCTAATAAATAAAACGACGACTTGTGATAAAAATCAATGAATCGAATTTAAATAATTTTATATTCTAAATATTATTTTCTATGTACTTAACACATATAATATACTCAAGTAGTGTAGGAAGTGAAACTTACAGGCTAAAAAAGTGTCAAAAGAAAAAAAAGTTTTTAGTAAAGTTTTTTTTTCGTAAGAGTTTAACATAATACGTCCAAATAACAAGCAGAAACAGTTTCAATTAAAAATAAAACATTTAAAAAACAATGATAATTTTTTTAAACTGTCAAGTCTAAAGTACATACTAAATTTTATAAAAAAGTTCTAAAAAGTAAGTGTTGTAACTTAAAAAACTCTAAAAGAAATATAAACTATTTTATAATATAATTTATTTACATTTTTATTTGAAAAAAAAAAATTAAAACAATTAATTTAAAATAAAAATGGTAGCATCTTTAAAAAAATATATTAGCCATAAAAACATTAAACTTTCTTAAAAGATTGACACGATAATTCTTTATTTATTTGTAGGGAAATTTTTATGAAAGTTAACTTAAAATTCTAAAAGTACTTTACATGATCTTTTATTTTTAGCAGAAATATAGGTTTAAAAAATTTATTTTTTTTGCACAGAAAAATATATTTTTGGCTTCAAAATTTCTTTTATATTTTTAAATTTCTGTAAAACAAACTTTAACTCAAAAAATAAAACAGAAAAAATCTGAACAACATTTATAAAAGTTTAAGTTAAAGTGTTATTATAATTATTCATACAGATTGATTTATATTTTGTAAATGACTAAAAAATTAGCAAATTTCAAACTAAAGACTAATTAATTTTTTAAACTTGGGCAGAATAGGATATACTCGTTAGACTGGAAAGTTCAACTCAGGAAAACTCAATATCGAAGCTGCATTTTCAACTCGTATACATCAAAAATGAATGAATTGTATGTAATACTTGATGGTTGATTTGGAATTGTACAAATCGTATATTCCATGTTGGAAAACTTAGCATATACTGCTTTTTCTGTTGATTATAATGGAGTGTTGAGCAATGGCCGAACTGTAGTTCAACTATTGTGTGGTTGGAAGTTTTTTTTACGAATTCACAAAAGTTTCTAGAAAAAAATCCATGTTATGCTAGTGTTGTCACAAAACAGTAACTAAGATGATACATGTCACAGACATTTAAATAAACTGATTAATTAAGATATCTGATTGGTGTGCATGGCAGGTCATATAATTGATGACTTCAATTAAATTGAAAAAAAAAATTATACAAGCCTGTATATAAAATCCTTCATTTGACTGTTTAATGTATTATATCAAGGAAATACGTTTTTTAATCTTTTATTGAGAACGAAACAAAATAGATTGAGACTACTTCCCTTATTAAAAAACATGCTTCGTTCAATAAGAACACTTATGTAAAGATGAATCTGACTGATAGAGGTAATATACCAATGCTGGAATGGAGAGTGAGTCAAAGTAACAAGTCTATAAACTCAACAATACAATACTACAATACATTATTTGTTTTTGTCAGGACTTTAACATTCATTGAAATTCAGGAAAAATGTTGAAAAATTTTACTTATTTTGTGTACTCATATGTTAGGAGCAAGTTCAAAAATTGTGTAAAAACTCAGATGTGGTCTTAATTGATAGTGAGTTCTTCTTTAAAAGTATGATACATGACAAGGCATTAAGTAAAAAAGTTGCAGTCAAAATATCCTTAGTAAACATAAGCAGAAAAGATGTCAAATAAACGAATTATACATCAGTCATATGAATTAGTTATATAAAACATCAGCAAGCAGAATATTGGATGCCTACTTTGACACATGAGATTGCCTAGACAGTGTTTGCCTAAACATGAAACAGTCTCTCTAAAATTTAAAAATAAAAAGAGTTTTGGGGATAGCTACAAGGAAAAATAATATTCTTAAACAACATCAAAATGTAAGTTGAGATTACAAAATGTTATGATGTTTTATATAACTAAAAACAACAAGCTGAAAATGCTTCTGCATCAAAAGGTAAGTTGACTCCATTAGTCCACTCATCTGTTTCAGTATCATAAATCAACACAACTTTAGAGTTAACGCTATCTAGTCCAAACAAACAAATACTATTTTCAACCTTGCAATAGGTGATGTAACGCAAAGGAGTTGGTATTGGTGTCACATAAGTAAATTGGCCAGTTTCAATTGAGTACATTTCAACACTTGTTAAAACTGTATCACCATTTCCTCCAAACACAAAAAATTTCTCACCAAAAGCAACAGCACCATGATCACAGCGACCTTCAAGCAGCTTAGTGGACCAAGTCTCCCATTTCTTAGTTTTAATGTCAAAAGACTCTATTGTGCAGTGAGTTCCATCATCTTTTTCATTCTCACCTCCAATCGCTAGGATGTTGTTGTTGAAATACAGAAGCGGAAAGCAGGCTCGTACTTCAGACAATCTGGATGTTTCTTCCCACTTATCAGTTAAAGTATCATATATTTCACAACTTTTTAATTTGCCAAGGTGATTGTACCCACCAGCAACAATGAGATATCTGTCATCAAATGCACACATTCCATGAAGTTGTCTTCCTAAGTTCATTGAAGATGCTTTGGTTATTTGAAAGTTTTCATCAAAAACTTCAACTAAAGACGTAAATTTCTCCCCTTCTTTACATCCACCCACTATATATATTTTTTTATTAATTGCCCATGTACAAAAAGCCTCTCTTGAAAACAAAGCTCCTGTTTCTACCCACTTTTTAGTATCAAAATTAAATTTTGAAGCTTCAAGTTGATTACCTTTATGGTTATGGAATACAAAAACAGATGGATCTTTTTGGGCTTGAAAAACATCTGAAAGATTAAGGTAAATTAATTCTAAATTATAATAAGAGTTTTAGCAAAAATAATTAAACTCAGTTTAATTATTTGGTATTCAGATTTTCAAAGCGTTAAAGACTGAAATAAATATAGCTATAAAAAACCAAATAAACTGAGTTATATATATTTTTAAGCCAATCTTATTTTTCATAATTTATTAAAGATACATAGTTTTAATTGCCTGGAAAAAAATGGATACTTATAAATATAAACTAAAAAAAAATTTAGAAACTAAATTAGTTTAAATTAACAAGAATTTAATAGTATTTTAGAATTTATTTTTTCATGAATGGGCAAATTTTTTAATTGACTTGCTAGATTCATCTGAAAAGTCATTTTCTGGCAAAACTTGCGATTTTTTTATTGCAGACAGCAAGAATTAAAAAAAATATTTCCTAAAAGTTAAAAATTAAACTTTTTGAAGCAAAACTGAACAAATTTAATAAGCACCACTGTGCAATGAAAATCAAATTAGGTAAACTTTTTAAAATATTTAGTAAAAAAAGGCTATATTTTTTACAAATTTTTAATACCCTACAACAAGATATTTCTGCTTTGGTAAGCCTTCATTACCCATCCCTACGTGATCGCTTTTAAATAATTTACTTTAAAAAAAGTTAAAACACAAATTGTTCAACTAACCTTTACTTTTTCCAGAATGATTCAATTCATTTTTTTCCTTTAGTGATTGAAACTGTGATGTGAGGTTGTTGATTAAACTCATTTTTTCTTTGCAACTTTCAAATTCTTTCTTCATTTGCAAGTAAGGTTCAACAGCTTTGTTGATTTTTTCCTCTACACTTTTTGTAATTTCACTCTTTTCAGCTTGTAAGGTTTCAACAGCACTTTTAAGGTCACAATTTTCTTTGTTTAAGGATTCAATGTTGCTTTGAGAGTTATCCAATTTTTTTTGAAGTTCTCCAATTTGAATTTTTAGTTCATCAAACTCAGATTTGATTTTTTCATTTTCATTTTCCAATTCAAGTATTCTTTTGCAAACAGCTTTTTGAGAACATTCATTGTTTTGTTCAAGTAAGTCGAAAAGCTTTTTAGTTTCAGAAGAGTTTCCCCTGTAAATGTTTGTGTCTTTTTCACTAAATTTAGGGTATATTTTATTAACAAAAGAATTTTCACCAACTTCGCATCTGCATTCAGGACAAGTACTGTTAATTTGAATCCAATTTACCAGGCAATCATAATGAAAAACATGGCCGCATTTCAAAACGCTGATAGTGTCATTTGAAATATCTAGAATGCCCAAGCATATGGAACATTTAATTTCGAGATATATCATTGCAGTTAAATAAAACTTCTGAAACTAAATATGAAGTCAGAAATATTAACTTTATAAAATAATTTTATAAAGAAAAAACTATTATTTGTTAGAATATAAAACAAGGCATGTTATGTTATAAATGGAAACTAAAATTACAACTTACTCAATTTTTAATATAATTTAAATTATACTTTAAATAACTTTAACCTAGCTAATTATAATTTAGAGCTTCAACTAAGATTAGTTATACAAAGTTTTTGTAAATTAGTAATTAAAACCCATATAACGTTTGAGGAAAATAAACTTTATATATACTTTTGAACTATTTTTGTTCAATATACTTTTAAAACTAAGACAATAACAAATAAATATAAAGTACTTTAAGTATAAAAAAATTATTTAGAGTTTAAGTTATTTGTAAGTATAATCCATTGAAAGTGGTGAACTTGATAAAAAGATGATTTAGTTTCTTGAAAGTGATATTTTCTATAAATTGACAAACTACTTTTATAAACTTTCAGTCTGTTTGTTGACCACTTTATGTCTTAATCAATTTAAAAAAATATCATATTAAACTGATTTATGTTTAAATAAAAAGTTAATTTTTAAAGATAAAATTATAAATATTTTTATATTTTTAAATTTATTTATGTTAAAATTAAAGTAAACTATTAAAAAAAAAAAACTCACTCTTACTTCTTAAACCAGCAAAAGTCAGGCAATCAAGTTTTCTTTAACTTTTTTTATTATAAAAGATAACTTAAATTCTTTAAAATAACATTTTTACATTGTTTTTTACAGCTTGTGAAAATTTTTGAAAAAGGTGTAGTTATTAATTACTTTTATATATTTTTTATATCAAAAAACATCAGACTCAAACTCTGCTTTTTGCAACAAGTTATTTGCAAGTTTTCTGGACATTCAGAACAAAAGAAAGTGTGTTACGTGCGTTTAATTTTACCTGCTCTTTTAAACTTTAAATTTTCTAAAATTATAACAAAAGCTATCTCATAAACAAATTACAAAACACCATTAGTGACACACTATTTTGAGAACTCAAACAAGACAAAAATCTCAACACTAAAATAACAAAATGTGGGAAATTATAAAACTCAAATCCCCAAACAAGTGGTCACCGGCTTTAACAAAAATAATTCAACCTTTGTGATCACTGCCACCAGGGTAAACCCAAAATCATTTGTTGACATTTAACTGATATTAAAATAACTTAAATAAATTATAATTACTATTTTAACATAGAATGCTGTATAACTACTTTGCAATAAAAACACTAAAAAAAATTATAGATTAATTGAAAAGAAAACCTTCTGAAATTTATACAGTTAAATTAAGACATAATCTAAAACAAGTTAAAAATTTTATAAAGTTTTTATATAAATTTAAAAAAAAAATAATAAAAGTAAAACAAACTAGAAACCATTAAATATACACTTATGCATTCTAATAAACCCACAAGTTAGTTTTCCTCATAAACAACCAAAACTAATTAAACACAGATTAGTAAATTATACACAAAACTATATAAACATATACTCAAATAGACACACAGTATAAACATAGCACAATCAGATAACATCCAAATGCAACATAAATCAATTTATTCTTATTAAATGTAATGGCTCAACAAGAATTTATTGTGGCCGTATTTCACTCAACTCAACTACAAATTTAATACTGAGTTCAATTATTTCTTCACTTCTATAAATAAGTGAAAACTTTGTATTAACTAATGAGCTAACATTCTATTTTTACACTGCTATTCATAAACTTTCCTTAGCTTCAAATTAAAAAAAAATCACCTGGTCAGAATCACAATGTTCATAACTCAAGAAAGCACTATCTGCAAACAAATTCAATTCAATATTTGTAGCAAAAAATATGTCATTTATATACACAGAAACAACAATGGTCCCAAACAAGAACCCTGAGGTATTTTTAACATTCAAAATTTCATGCTCATAAACAACATTATCTATAAAACCGTAGAATTGAATGTATTAATGACCTTTTTTTTTCCTTTGGTTCATATGAGATTGTTTGATGATGTCTGTCTAAGCTACCAACACAGGGATCCTGATAATTTAAAAAAAATATTATTAGTAAGGAGTTGGTTAAAGTTAATAGATGGTTGTGTGTTAAAACACTTATTAACTATTCCAGGGTTTCCAAATTTTATTTTTCCAGATCTTTAGAATTTCTGCCAGGTTTTTAAAAAAACAAGTTTTTGGTTAATTTTTAGTATAAAGTTAAATTGAGATAAACTGTCTTAAAAACTACATCAAAGTCAATAAGATAATAGGATAAGACTACATTAAAATGATTGCAAATGAATAAATTTTTAAATGATACAAAAAAATTTTTGATTCATTTTTTGATACATTTTTGGTGCCTAATTGAAATTTTATGTAAAAATAGTTTAAATTTAGTTAAAATTCCAAGTTTTAACAGGTTTTTTAAAAGTTTCTTAAATTCAAGTTTTATTCCTAAATTGTCAAATTCCAGATTTCTCTAGATTCAAGGTTTTTTGACAACCCTGCTAGTCAAAAGCAAAATATTTTTATTTTCAATAAAACTTCTTAAAAATTTGTATTGAGTCCGAATACTAACCGTTTTTCTTATTTAGCAAAGTGATAGTATAAACTATTAGATGTGGTTTTGGATGATCAGCTTAGTTGGGGAAAACATCTAAGTTCTCTTATACCAAAACTATTTAGCAGTTGTTAAATTTGTACTAACTGAGGTAGCATTTTGGCACAAGTTAACATAGAATGGTAAACTATAGTTTGTTTTAACAACAATTTTATTAATACAGCTGATTGTGAGTTCACACTGGTGGCAGTGATCACATGATTGGATTGTTGGTGTGTTTTTTCTTGTAGCGTCGGCAAATACTTACTTTGGGATTTGAGCTTCATGATTTTCCCACACTTTGTGGTTTTTTAGTGTTGAGATTTTAACCTTGTTAGTGTTTGCCAAATGACGTATCACCAGAGGTTTTTTCAATAAAGGGTTAGTTTATATTTAGTTTTTATTTCAGTTAGCTAAAAATTTTTTTTTATTATATAGACATTTTTAGTTTAGTTTTTAGTTAAAAGGTAATTTTTTTTCTTAGTAAATTTAAAGATAGGGCAGGTGAAAAAACATGTGATGAGCTCAAACTCACTTGCTTGACCTTCAGAAAACGTTTATCTTGCAGAGGGGAGAGTGAGTATTTTCTGATGTTTTTCTACCTTAAAAAAAAATAAAATAAATATATAGTATATCTGGTTGGGCTGGTGCTAGTGACTGGTAATTGAAACTAATTTTTATATAAAAATTAATTATGTTTCCCTGAACTAAACAAACCATCTTTTAAAAAAAAATCTGTTAAGTTATTTGAAATTGCACATTTGTAAGTTGGTGGGAAAATTTTTCTGGGTAACTAATTCTCACAGGTGGTACTTCCCCTCTCATAGCAGAAAAGATTTTATTGAAGCTTACCACAACTCATCAACGCTACCCGTTAGTCAGAATGATTTGAATGGAAGAAAAAGCAGGTTTGATAGATTCATACTTTCTTTTAGGGTTATTTAGCAAAGTTAAAGAATATATTTTGATTTTGAGTTATTATCAATTATTTTACTTGAAATAACTTTTACTTATATTTTTACTTGCAAGAGTATGTTTTTACAACATAAATAAAAATAATGATTGGTGAATTTTAAAAAAACAACGTATTACTTTAGGTCGAACAGTGGCACAATATTCTCTCCACCTCAGTCGCTAAGCAACAAATTACCGGCAGTTGCTGCTAGAATAACTAAATAATTGTTTTTTTGGCTGATATTATTATTATTATTGGAGTTTATTGTACATAGATGGACTCGGGCATTAAAACAACAAACAAATTACATTCAATGAAAATTAAAAAATAAACATAACATAGTAAAAGTTTACAAACAAATAGGTCTGTATGACCAATTATAAGGTAAACTACAAAATAATCTTTTTAGTTATTTCGTATGTATAATAATAAGGAAAATACCATAAATCAGGGTTACCGTAAGATTGGGCCATGAGCAGCAAAAGGAGAGGGGCATGAGTAGTAAAAGGGGACACAGGGAGACATGAGGCCATAATTTGAAATTTTCACTATATGTTCTAGTTGACGACAAAGAGCAAAAAAAAGGTCTTAAACGGGTTTAAGGGTAATTGGGGAACTTATACTAGATGTAATAGGAAAACTTCAGAAGTTTAGGGGCCATAAGCTGTAAAAAGGGGAGCCATGAGGCCTGATTTGAAACTTACACTAGATATTCTGGAGTTGATGGTGAAGATTAAAAAGTAAACTCTCAGGTGTATTTAAAGGAAGTTTTTTGAGAAAACTCATTGAAGGAGACCATAGCTTTTTTTTAAGGGGGCTATGAAAAAAGTTTGGGATACCCTTCTATTAATAAACTATAATTGTCATGAATAAAGGCTAATGATAAAGAGAAAGGTTGATGTTAAATAGTTATTAATCTAAAAATCTATTTACACAATAAAATTTGTTTAAGTATCATTAGTATACTATTAAAAAACTATACTACGCGTTTCATATAAATCTTTTAAGAAACAACTATAAAGTTTAACATTTTTTATAAACTAGAATTTCTATATCAACCACAGACCCGGGTGAGAAATTTAAGATTTCAGAAATGAGTTTTTAAAGCACTCCTCTGAAGCCTAGACAAATCAGTGATGAAATTGGACATTTTGAACCTGATGACAGATCTGCTTTCTCCCTTCACCACTGCCGGCACTGCTGAGAAGAAAACTGAAAAATCATCAATGAAACCAGGTATGCTGTTTTGTTTGTTATTGATGTTTTTGATGTTTTTCTGCATAAGTTGATGTCGATTTATCACTTTTTTTTACTTTGCATGGTTCTGCTGTTAAAGACTTAAACTATTGTGTTTTTAGAAAAAAAGGTGTTTTTAAGTTGTGGTCAGAAAAATTTAAGCTAGATGTGTACTCGTTTTTAAGTTGTCATTTATACATAAACAACTATGATTACTTTAAATAAATATATCATTCTTAAACCAGCAACAAGTAACAGTCTGAAGAGAAATTTAGTTGACGAAATTGAAAATCAAAAGAAGAAAGAAGAAGCTTTGCTTAGCAACAAGCAACAAAACCAATCAGCCGTAAAAGAATTGTCCAGGTTAAATTTTAAAATATTTCTTTTTAACTTATTATAAAAAATCTTCTAAACTAATTAATTGATGCAAGTAAACAAGATCGTGACGTAATTTATAATAACCACAAACATTTGTGTTTTTACCAATTTTAATAAACTAAGGGAATTTATTAACGTAACTAGGAACTAGTACATAGCTAATATTGATTTCAATTTATAAACTCTAAACCAAGCTAAAATAATTCAAAATTAAAGAAGTTAAATTATCTAATAAAAAGTCAACATTTTATTGATTTCTCCGAAAGCATTTGCATGTAACTAAGAACATCTTTTATAAAATCCACAAAAGTTTGCAGATATATGTTTTTAAAAATTATTACACTTCTTAACACAGTTTGTGTTCAGTATCATTCCAAGCAATTCTATTTTAAGGCTATGAACCGAGCTAAAAGAAATCTAAAAAACGTTTAGTTAAAATAAATACAATTTTTATACATACTTACTTTATTTTAAAAGGTTTAGTATTTGGTTAAACAAAACCTGGAATAAACTGGTATTTGAGAATTCAGGCTAAAATATTACAGAAAATTTGAAATAAAATCTGGAATTTTAAACAGCTTTTACATGTTAAGTAGTAAAATTTCGATTTGACACAAAAAATCTACCATATAGGTGAAAATTTTTTGTAACCATCAAAAAATTTTCATTAATAAGCACATTTAAATTAACTTTACCGTACTTTTTTGTAATTAGAATGATACTTTTTGTTTGGTCTTTACTCATATTGTCAAGCATGATAGTAAATAATTTATTTAAGTTGAAGTTTGAACAAAATAATTTGTTTATAACCATAAAATATTCAGGTATGGTATATCAAAAGGTTTAACTTACCGACAAACTTGTTTGATCTCCTGCAAAACTCTCAGCAGTTCAAGCATTACAGCCACGTGAAAACAAAAGTTGCAGCCAATCTGATGAGGTACAACTTGTACTTGCACGTACAAAACATAGATCCCATATACGTCGTGTGGCCGCAAAGTTGTACTGTTTTGTATCAACTTAATTAAATAATATTAACTCATTTTTCATAAATAGTTAGTTTTATATTGAACTTTTTACTTTTTTTTACAAAAATAAATCAATAAATAAGCTTTTACGGTTATATCTTTCTACAAAAATAACTTCTCTTCACATAAAATAAAACAAAGTTGTTCGTGCAAAAGTAAAATAACTACTAAAGTTTCACAAAAACCTCATAACACTAAGAAAAGTCTACAACTGACTTTCTACTCACAGTAGCGAGCAAATTGTCCAATCAGAACACTACGAAATACCCAAAATCACTCATTCATAGCATCAAAAATCGATAGTGAACGACGATTATTTAAGGTCACCGCTAGTGGCGCTCTTGCACTTCAACAGGGGTCTGAACACTAGGGGGAGCTGTTATCTGGAGGGAAATATTTTTCTTCATCATAGTTGCACTCGGCAGAGTTCGACTGATATCGGTTTGTTTTATTAAACGTTTTATTTTTAATACTTACGGCATGAGTTTTTTAGTTAATTATAATACAAGCTAATTATTGATTTGTATTAAGGATTTTTTATTTTAGTTGATGTGTTAAACTTAAAGTAGCTTTGTTATAAAAAATAAAGTTGGTGTATTAGGTAAGTAATCAAATAATCAATTTAGTTTTTAGTTAGAGTATTTAAAAGAACAAACTGTTTGAAAAAACTTTTTTATCTCAACAAACCTGATTTCACAGATGCGTTGAACAGAGAGAGTAAGCGAGCTTACGACGCGCTGACACTCACCGAACTTGATATGTGCAAGGGTGTTGATAAAATGCCCTCACAACACGCCACTATGTGCATAAGAACGTTCGGTGCGCTCAACTTGCACTGACGAATTAGGAGGGTTTTGGTGTAAGGATGTATCTTGCTAGGTGTCGGCAAGATTGCCTTTCATTGGTAATACAAATGAAGGTTGTTTAATTAGCTTATGACAATCCGCTTTTTGCTAAGTAACAATTTAGAGGAATTAAGCTTGTCTCTTTTAAATGTTGGTAATTACCTAAGAGTCCGGTAAGTGGAATTTGTTTAAATCCCAAAAGAATGGATAGCAGTTATTGGTACAACGTAATGCTAGCATTTTTTTATAAGTATTAGTCAAATGTTAAAAAAATTGACTTAGTTAACTTAATCAGTTGTTTTAGTAATTGACTAAGCTTAAAATTATTTTAATTTTTATTTAGTACCAAAACTTAGGTAGTATAAGGAAAAGTGAGTAAATACTTTAAGTAGTTTGTTAAATTAAAAACTTATTAAGTTTAGTGTCTGCTAATAATCATTTAACTATGTTTACAAGTAAAATTTATCATTATTAACTTATGTTTGTGAAAACGAGTTTTTTTATGGATTCATGTTTATTTTCTTACAGTTTTTTTTAATATTTTTTTAAAACATAAATTATTTAAATGCAAAACCAAATTTATGTATTCAACTTAATTTAAACAGTTATTTAATTTTAAAACTACTGTATCAAGGTTATAACTTGTTTGTTAAGTTCAATGAATGTTAAAATATTCTAAATTGTCTATTAGTGTTAAGTAAACATTTAATTGAATTTGATTATAACATAATTTATGCACTTAATTAGTGCAAAATTAATGTTAATATTAAAACTAACATTAAAATTATGTTTATCAAACCATGCTTTTAGTAGAAGGTTTTCCAAAATACTTTTATTGTTATTGAATCAAAAATAACTAACTTAACAGTTTAATTTTATCTTAATTTGTATGAGATACATTTATGATAATGTAAACTACAAATAATAACACGTTTAACTTAAATAAGAAATTTATTGACCTATTTTACTTTTTTGTAATTGTTTTTTTTATAAAATGCTTAAACTGCATTATTTTTTTTAAACACTGCCTTGTATACTTTTTGTAGAATTGTTTAACCGAATGTTAATTTAATAATATTTTTCGTGTCATTTATATACTTTGTATTTTTACTATTTCTGTTGTATATTAGCTAAGATTTAATATTTTATTATTTTTTTCTATACTAAAGAAATCGAATTTGCTAATTAAGTTTAAATTAAAAAGCGTTATTCGTAGAAACAGTTATAAGAAGTTAATTATTAAAGTAACCTTTAAATACTATAAAAAACTAATCATTTAATGGCCTAAACTTGTGTTTAAACAAAACACAAACATTTTTTTTATTAACAAAAATAATTTCAAAACAATATTTTGTTCTATTTTATTTTTACTTTTTAGAAGTATATTTGTAAGTAGTTTAATCTTTAAAAGCATTTAAACTCTTTAATTCATATACTTCAATTGATTGTTATGTAATAAAACATTCTAAGAATAACAGCAATTTCATTTTAAAAGTACTAAAAGAGTTATAATTGTTCAACAATTTGACCAAAATAAATAAATGTATGTATTGATATTTTATAAATGAAAACAAATTTACGTTTCTGTTACAAATAAAAATTAAAGTTTTGGAACAAATACTAACAAAAAAAGTGATGCGTTAACTATGTTTTAAATTAACCTAAATACTTGTTTAAGTATTCAAAAATATTGCTAAAACTGTAAAGGTAATTGCATATGTTTGAAAATAGAAATACTTTATTATGTCAGTAGTTTTTTTTAAAGGAATGGAAGCAGAAACAGCTTTCAATACGACTAAGCGACTGAATTTTTATATATTAGTTAAATGTATCAAATAAACCCTTTTAAAAGAATGTTTTATTAAAAAATTCAAAGTAAACTTTTACAGTTTATTGATACTAACGATCCTGTAATTCCGGTATTTTTTAAGCTGGTCACTAGTTTTAGCAAATAATGCAAGAAAAATCTGTAAAATATATGTTTTTTTCTTTGCAAAAAAAAACGTCGTTTAAATTAGGTTTTCCACATAAAACTAATAATAGTTCTTTAGTTGTTTCTACAGAAAAGAATATTAACTGAATAATGTGCTAACTGCTTTTTATGGATCCGGTAGACCATCAAATTACAAAAACTAATTTAAATTTGTTTCAACTATCTTAGTATCGATACTTACGTTTTTCTTAAACGTTTTCTTTAATTTGAGATAGTTTACATCTTGTTTAAACATTTGAATAAAGTTCGTTTACAGTAGGCCCGCTGCAATTATTTTTGTTTCAAATTAAGGTTGGTATTGTCTTGTACATATTGTTTAAAGTTTTATAAAAAATAAAAAAGTAGAAACTCTACCTCTGAATTTTAAAACCCATAAACTGATAATCTTTAAATCATTGACATGTATAACAAAAGATTCTTTGACTGAACCTTATTACACTCCAATCTCCGTATTTTTAGAGGTTGAAATATTACTTTCAAAATTGACAAGCTGTTTGCTTTCAATAAGTAATGAACTAAACAATAATGAAATATATTTCCCTTCTACTAGGGGTAGGCAAGGATTCAGACCCAGATTCTAAATTATTTAATTAGATTTAGAATATCCTTGGTTTGTTAACTAATAATTTATTCGTATCATTTCAGTGATTGCATAGATAAATATTTTATTTCCAATAACTTTTATTTTTATCATGTTTGAAATGATAACGTTCAAAAATATAAGCGTTCAAATAAAATTTTTTGACTTCCCCTAGTAAGTTTTGACGACTTTATTTATTTTGTCTAAACCTCTAAACGCTATTTGATAAAATAAAAATTATCAATTGAACCCTAGAAAAAATATATATTTGTTTTTTTAAGCTGAAAAATATAAGTTTGGGACAACGTGAAAGTTTGAAATACAAGAACAAACAAAGTTGTTTTATGCCAATTTAATTTGCGCTGTGTATCAAAAACTTATTGCACTCGCCAACAAATAGAAGTAGATAATATCTAATAGGTCAAGTACAACCGTAAAAAATAATATCGAGTTGTTAAACTTGAAAGCACATTGTATTACGTTTAATTTAAAATTAAATTTTTAAACTACGAAGTATAAAGTAAATGACACTCTTTTTTTCAATTAACAGAATTTTATTAACACGATGTGAACTTGCACAACAAATAAACATAGGAGTAAAGCACAAAGAAAAATTTTAAACATAGATGTAACATGAAAACGTAATTGCAGAAAAATTTAACAGCAAGAGATCGATACACGCATCACAAAAAATTTCTGGTGGATGATCAATGTGTGAAACTTCTAATTAACATTTTAATTTCTAGCTGGCCACTCGAGCTGCTCATTTTCAAGTTGAAATTCGCGTTGTCGCAACTCTGCATCCCTTTCTTTCGGTTGAAAGAGACTGGTGAGGGGTCCTACATCAATTTTAAAGTATCTACCAAAATTTGCCAGGCTTCTGTTGAAATAAAAACATGTTAGCTTTCTAAAAAAAACACATTTACTTTGATGCTGCAAACACACATTGGTCTTTTTTGCATGTAATGACGTAGTTTGTACAAAAAATTATACATATTTTTTTATTTCACATATGAACTTAAGTTTTCAATTTATTTAATTTATTTTAAGTCATCAAAGTATAGTGGTGATGAACAAATTAAAAAAGTATATAACAAGATTCTAACTTTATATAGTCTGCTTTCGGAGCCAAAACGTTTCGCGGCCCGTAAATAAAGTGAAGGTTATAATTTTTTCGGACATGGAAATAACATATCCAATTTTGTTGTTGATCCAAAATTAAATTTAACATATTTTGTTGTCCGCTAGTTCGTCTTGCTACAATAGTTTTAGGCGCAAATCTGTACTGGATCTAGACAAAATTTGAAAAGGTTTAGTCAATTTCCACAGACTAATTGTGTTATTCTAGTACTAGTACAAAATTTTGGTACTTAATTGTGTATTTAAAACACACACAGGGCAATGATAGACTGATAAAAGCACGGTGAGTCGAAAGTTTATTATTAAAAAAAGGAGTATAAATGTTATTAACTAACATAAATACCCCTGCCGTCTACACGCTCGTTTTCTCTATAGTCTTGACCCTGATCCCTGTTTAGAAACTTGTGGAGATTGTCAACAACGAAACCGTTGTTTCTACAAAATTCTAAAAGGTCTTCGTTTGATCTATAAAAATTAAGATATCATATAAACAAAGATAAATAAAAGTTTTAAAAACAAGTAGCTATTTAAGTGGTTTTCATGATTAATCTCAACTGTATTTTAAAAGTGTTACGGATAGAATTACAAGTAGACAAATCAAAGTCATATTCTGTTTACAAAAATCGGTACAACCAGTTGTAAAAAGTTACATGTGTTTAAAGTAATGGATATATAGTGGTTAAGAATATTTGAGTAGCTAAATAAACGAAACTCTTCCTTACTTATCAGACAAAAGGTTTCGATCAAGTGAACTAAATATTCTTGGACCAGGATTATTCCTGTCATTACCTGGGCGGTAAAACCATTTAAGACTAAAATCATACTGAATTTCGAACCAGCAGTGCCATCCTCTTTCCCACAGTTTTGAAGGAGTAAAGTCAAATCTTTTCTGTAGAAAAAGATCACCTTATTTGTTAAAAAACTAATTAAGAAATAATTAATTACGTATTAGTAGTAAAAATGTATATTAATTACTCGATAACCGAAAGGTTTTTTGTACACCGGGTCTTTAGACCAAAATTTTTGAGCGTATTTTTTTGTCGTCCAATAAACAATATAAAATCTATAAAATTTCAACGTTGTACTTTACAACGTAATACTATACAAGTTATATCTCACCGGCATATAAACATTTCTTTTTTTATAAAACCGGTTTCCATCATATTTTAAGCAAAGGTCTCTCGGCTGAAGTAAGTCACTGTATTTAGCGTTTAGATCATTTATTTGATACTCTGTAAGTTCATTATCATGGCCTATAGCGTTTATAAAACTTTGCTTTGATCTGTAATTAAAACTATAAGTTTTACCATATAATTCAGTTAATAAAATAAAATGTTAACATACAGCACGTTAAAGTGAGTAATTTGTAACAAACATAAGAAAATTGTTTTAAAATGTTCAGAAAATAGACTAGATTTGTCAAATTAATATATAACACAAACTTAAAAAAATCTATAAATTATAAGTAAACTGTATCGCATATAGAGATGTAATACTTATTTTGTTTTATTATCTGTTCACATTTTACATATTTTCAAAGATTTTTTTAAATTAAAAGAAGCTTGGGTGCATAGCAAACTAATACAGTTATTGTCCTTAGAGTTACTTTAAGAAACACTGTTTAAGTATCAAAACTATGCCTATTATGTTTTTAGTTTTTCAATTTTCAGCAAAGATGTATTTAATATTTTAGCATGCACATAACAAAAACATCAACGCAAAAACATATTAAAGATTTTGTTTAAATTCATAGCAACATTGTATGAGGGTACAACAAACCTTTGTGGATTTGTCCTTCCAGAGTGCTTGTAATACCATATGATATTGTACTCTCTGCCCACGACAAACCAAAATATCCAATCGTCCAAATTGATATGCTGAACATCACCGTTCTGACCATTAACTTCAAGGTTTTCGGGATAAAAGTAGTACCTAATCTGCAAAATTTTCAATCTGCTTTACATAGTTGTGTAACCTAAACTATAATGATCGTTTTCAGATCGAAAGCATATGCGTTTAGAAAATGTAAATTTTTAATGCTTATTTAAGATAAAGATGCGCAATAAAACTTAAGTTCAAGAATTGGTGTTAACTAACCAGATTACCATCTTCATCTTCATTTATATTAGTGCTACTTCTTATCTGGCGAGTGGGCAACTGACTTGGTGGTGGTTGGAACATTACAGACGGGGTATCTGTCCTGTTAAATTACATTACTTCTGATTTTAAAATTATACACAAAGTATTAAATTTTTGTATTGTTTGAAATCATTTTTGTATTGTTTGAAACTGGAAAACTTGTAAATATTAATTGAGTGCATAGAAAGTAATATTTCGTAAAATCTGCTTGTTCTATCAAAGACATGTTAATGCTTATTAATGGTTTAATGAATGAAAAAAAGCGCTCAAATATTTGGTCCTACGACCTGGTGTACGAAAAAACCTTTCGGTTATCGAGTCATACACCAGGATACAGTTTAAAGTCATGTCCAGGACATTAGTTTATTCCTAAATAGTTACAGAGCGCTCGTTTAATATAACAGGTAGCTTAATAATATTTTACATAAAACTTAACATGTATTAGTTGAAAATAATAAGTGTACACATACTTCTTAAGTTCTAAGTACATTATTAAAGGATACTTACAAAGTTAGTTTACAATAACTAACTCAAGAACTCTAAAATTCCTTTTGCCATAAGGATGGCGGTAAAACCACTTGACTGAATAACGTATGTCAATTTCAAACCAGCATTGCCAACCGTTTTTCCACATCACAGATGGAGTAAAGTCATATCTTTTCTGTATAAAAAAACACCAAACTAACTGAAGGAAGCAGTAATATTGTAAAAATTATAAAACAGCCAAACTAACTTATTTTTTAATTTATTTTAAGTGATTAACTGACTAACTTATTTTTTACTTTATTTTAAGTGATTAACTGCTAGGAGATTGTTTTTATAAAAGTAAAATAGTCTAACCGGCCTGTGTTTGTCCCAATGTATGGCCGGATAATTGATTTCTGTCATTGTGTAAGTGAACAGAAAACGTAGAACAAAGCTGAAAAATTATATGATTTTAAATTAACTGCAAGTATTATACAAAATCATTTTGAAACTATTAGTGATTTTAATTGAATACTGTATATACACCTATGTGTTTACTTGCCTGAAAACCAACACTAAATCTTCCATACAAAATTTAAATGGCTGCGTTGTAATAAATTAATATACATTAGTGTTTTTATAGGTAAAAAAACATCTAGATTAACTATAAGTAGATATTTTAATATAGTTTTGATACCTATATAAACTTATATGAAATAAATAGCTTACCTTAAACTAGATATAGTTTTAAACTTTCTTAACAATAAGTATTTATTTTTATAACATAAAGAACGTCTAATATAATTTGATTATTTGACTTTTGGTTGGGTAAGTCTTAAAGAGTTATTTACGCTAAACTTAAATACATACTTGATTATCACACTAATAATTATCAACAAAGCAATCAAACTTATTTAAATAAATAAAGTTAATTTGGAAGCAAATTACAACTACTTTATAAATGTTTATTTATTGAGAAATTACTAGAAAACATCTTTACATAAGATGCTGATAAGTAAAATACATGTAAGCATAGATTTGACATAAGTTTCGACATTCTAAATTTAAGTGTTTTTTATTTAGATTAAAGTTAGCTTTGCTATAATAATGTAACTACAGTACCGATTTAAAACTATTAGTTGTATGTATTATCTGGTTGTAACAATAACCATATAAGAATAATAGTTATAAAACTAATTTACATAATAATGTCTTAGTACAGTAACAATTATAATAATTAAAGATAAAAACATTTATTCAAAAGTTATATTTAGTTTTCACAGTCACATACGTCAATGGCCGGTTTTAAGGCCCGCAAAAAACACTGTTTGAAAGTCACGTTAAAAGTTAAACGAGTATTACCATTTCTTCTAATACTACACTTGTTTCAACCTGATCTAAATCACTAATTGTAAGTGTTTCAAGCAAATAAGAATTAAATAACTAAAAAGTAAAAAAAAAGTACGTAACTAAGTTGGACTTTCTACAAACTCTACTTCAACAATGAACTGCTAAGCTCATAATTAAGTTTATTGTTATTTTTGTTGTTTATTATTTGTAACATGTATGTTGTTTATTACTTTTGTGAAAAACAAGTAGGTTTTTTAGATACCAAGCATTTTATCAGTTTCATAATATTAAAACACTTATAGTGATTTTCACAGTGTAACGTTTGGCTATTTTTCCTGAAAGGACAAAATAGTGATAAAGCTAGGTACGCTTTTGAATTTGTCTTCAGTTTGAGGTTAGAGTAAATTTAGGTTGATCCGCAAGAAGAAACTGCTACTAAAAAAGCGACTGTGAGTCTTGTTTGTTCTCTCCATGCATTTTGTTATATAATTTTTTGCAACCTTGAAGTTAATTTGTATGATAACAAATTTAGTAATTTTATATTTGTACATAATCTATTAGTGATTTTTAGTAGTATCTTAGTGATGTTTAAGGTTTAAGTTATCTGCATTTATTTATTATTATTAACAATTATTTGAAATAATTGGTGTGGTAATTGTTAATGATATTCATATTATTGTTGATACTCAGCCTTATATTCGTATTCATCCTCATTTTGTTATTCATATTGTCATTTTATATTTGTTATTCTGTTAAGTAAGATTTTAGATTAAGATGAGTGAGAGACGCATAAGTAAGCGCAACGCAGATAAGAAAACGAGTCAGAGTCTTGCAACCCTAATCTAATCATTTACTTTTAGTTAAAAAGCTGTATAAATAAGTAAAATCTCAAACATCTAGGTGTAACTAAAAATTCTGATTGTAAATAATTTTATTCTAAATACTGCCTTCAACCTGAAAATTTTAGAAATAAAAATAGACGAAACGAAAAACCTAGAATTTTATGTTTTTAGTAAATAATGTCTGTTAAGTATAATTTTTTTAGCTTAAGAAATAAAAAGTGCCTTTAATAGAGCAAAAAACATATTTATTTTAGTTTGTATTTTGTACTAAATAGTTTTAAAAGATGCTGATATAAAAATTTTCTGAAAATTATTGATTTTAATTTAAAACCAGAACCAGTAAATAGCTATAGTTTTAAACTGTTTATAATAAATTAAAAAATAAACAGAAACAATATTCATAAGAAAAAACTCAAAAAAAAACATTTTATAACTTTCAGTCAATGTATAATTCTTGCTAAGTTTATTTTAAGAAACATATATAAAGTAGCAAAATCGAGATAAAATCATATTAGGAAAACGTACCTTACAGTCTTTACGACTTAAGTACTTAGCTAGTTAACAAACACAAGTGCTGAAAACAATAAAAACAACATATTTAAAGTATCAATAGAAGTTTTGAATCCAACAGAAACTCCTTCAAAATCTACCGTAGGTCGTGTTATAATTTGTTTTGCAGGTTTGTAACTTCCGCACCTGGTAAAATTATCAGGAATCTGGAAACTTTCTTTAATATCTTCGTATTCTCCTACTTGAATCACCAAAAACATAGCTGAAAAATAAAGTTTGTTTTAAAGTGTGAAACTTACCAGTAGATGTCTGTTAAACCATAAAAAGTTTATTCTGTTTTAAATTAAGGGTGGGCATTTTGCGGCCCGCGACATGTTTTTTGCTTTAAAACAACTTGAAAACACAAGTAAAAATGAGCATTTTTATAACAATTATTTTAAAAAATTATGTTAGCTAAGCTTTCAGTGCACATTAATGCTTATTAGTTTAGCCAATTAGCATTAAATTGAGCTCACTTGGATCGTGGAACAAAATGTGGCAGTGGAGAGGCCAAAAACCAGGGTTGTCTGAGAAAAACCGGACAATTGTGTATCCTCTGTTCGGTATGATCACCGTGTCCTTCATCGGAGGATTCATTAGGTTTTTAGATATTTCAGTGTTGTAGTATACATCCTTCATTTTTTCCATGGGAAGAGGCTGACTTTCATTAACTCTGTTTGTTTGTATGTAAAACAACTTTGTTATACAAAACAAAATTCTAAACATATATGTAATGAAATTTTATTTGTACAGTATAATTTTTACGAATTTATACCTTTTCATAGCAACAACAGCAAACGATTGACCATGCAAATGAATGGGATGTCCTGAATTATTATTATCATTGTCCCCTTTATCAAATATCACCATTTCTATAAGCTGATCGCGCTTTATTTTAACTACATGTTGACAATTCTTCATCTGTAAATCGATATCTACTTTTGCAATTGTGAGAAATAATTCAGTTAATTTAATAAAGTTAATAAAATAGAAAGAAAATATTTTTTTTATAAAGAAATAGTTTTTATTTTAATTTATAAATAAAACGTTACATATTTACTTCGATGTTATTGACAAACTTTAATAATTTAAGAGGTGTTGCTTTAACTTTATTCATTAAAGGATTCAATAAAGCAAATTGTTTTTTATACAAAAAGATTTTCGTGACTTATTATTCAATTTATTTTAAAAAAATATAACAACAAAAGCGCCTATCACTAAACTTCAGCACTGTTACTATACGTTGAAGTTTATGTTTGATTTTTACAGAAGTTTCCACGTAAAATAACACTTTAAAGTTTTAGTGAAAAGGACATATGTTATTTTATTGTATTGAAACAATCTTTTAGTGTTTGTGCACAAAAATATATTTCAAAAGTTAAACTTTGGAAAACAAAACAGCTAACATGTTGAAAGTAGCTTTTTATTGATTTTGAATCTTTCTTATTTGTTCATTTCTTTATTTATACTTGTAATAATAAAAAAATTTTGTAATATGCCCTTTTAGATTCAATATTTACAGAGAATTTACGTGAAATAACACTAGAGATATGTAATAAAAAGCGCCGATGTTATATTGCCATGATATTGTATTTTAAGGAGTAAATTGAATCTAATGTTAGTGAAAAAAACTTCAAATAGTATTCAGGACTAAAACAATTATTTTTTGTTTCAAATTTTGTTCTTTTAATACAAACTTACCTTATCTGGAACAGTGAAGTTTTGAGCGTTGCAAATTCTGTTCTTATCAATTGAATCGTACTGATACAGCAGTGGGCGATCTGATGGCATGTACTTTATGTTTTTTATCACTGGACCCGGATTGAAACTGAGTTCTAAGAATAGAGTTTCATTAGGTTTTCCTTTGAGTTTATCAGAAATATTCTTCACAGACCTCAGTTCGTTCACGTAAACAGGATTTTTTACATCTTTTTGTTTCAACATGGGGTTCAAATTTTTGAACTCATCGGTTTTGCTCGATGAAGGTAAACCATTTTTACTGACTGATTCATGATCGTATCTGAATGTTAAAAACTGTGTCGTTATAAAAAGTTGTAAAGTAGGTTTCTAGTGAACAAGTTTTATTACAAAATGGTTATATAAATTTTATTAACTTAAAAATCTATGATAATAACTTATATTTTAGGTATATAAAGCGTATTATGTACCATAACACTTTAAATAAGTTAAACTTAATATTAATGAATACTTTTCGTCAGGTTGGGTCTTAAATTTAGTTCAAACCTTAAAAAAATAAAACTAGTACTATTATTTCTCAAACAGTTTTATGTTTACTTTATAAAACTATCTTTAAACCAAAAAAAACTTTGGGCATAAAAAAAGGGAGAATTTCCCAAAGTAGTTCTTTATTAGGTTAATTTTCGTTGTAACATTTATTTTTTAGACCTTACGATCGCTTTTTGCGAAATGTTGTTGCAATTGGTTCCATCAACCCCCTTCACTCTCATCCAGTAGTTGGCAGGAGGTTGGCTTGCGTTAACTATGAAATCGTATCGCTCACCTCCGTTGAGTGTAAGCGTTGAAACCTGTCAGTTTGTATTAGATATTTAAAGAAACTTAAAGGTATTTTGTGTATTTAACTTTATTTTCTATAGTAAATTCTAAATATATGTTAGTTTAAAAGTTAAACTTTTGAAGTACCTACAAATTTGCAACTTTCTTACTAAACCAGCTTTTTTTTCTATTCATTCTTTACTATTTAACAAAGTTTTACCCTAAAGTTTGCTTAGACTTAATCTTGTAACATAAACTTTTTCAACAGAGCAAAATAAGTCTGTAAAATTTTTATTATTCTTTAAATAAAAACTAACGGTGACTGGCTGGATATCTCTACCATCACTGCTGATTACAGTTAAATTATGATCGTCTATTGTGATCTGGAAGTGTTGAAATCAAATTTTTAAAACTTATAGTTCACATGTTTTGAACATTTTTTAAAGTATTTACAATATAACTTTGGTATATTTTTTTACTTTTGATCAGCATGTATTATTTTAAATAACTTTAAGTTTCAAAATAACAGAAGAAATCAATTTAAATAAATACTATTCAAAAATACCTCCATAGGACAGTAGAGAGTTGCGTGACTGATGGCTCTGAATCTAGTTCGACTGTTTGGAAATATTTCAAACTTTGCATACGGGATGTTTGTTGAATTTACTTTTGTTTCATCAAGCTTATTCGAACGCTAAAAAGGTTTTTGTTACATAAAAAGGAAACAACTTGTTAAATGCTTAAGTGAAGAAATACAAGATTTAAAAAAGTTTATCTACATTTAGAGCTTTAAAATTACCAGACCAGTAGGTTATAATTAATAACATAATAACTGAATTAAAGTATTAGCTTCAGGACTATTACCTATGATAAGCTGTTTTTGTATTTTTTATTAAAAAGATGCTTTACAAAATGAATATAATCTCGTTTTGTCTTTAATAACTTATTGTGCTCAACTATATTGACGTAAAAACAAACTTGGTCAGACGTTTAGCAATAGCAAAGTAGTGTGTTTATTTCGAAACTGAATATACATCTATGTTAAAATTTTATCTTACCCCTCTCCGTTGATGACAATGTTGTCAGGGGTCTCCCCTTCTACGAACCCTCCTGCTTCGAGCAAAGTGAGTTTGTCAATAGCAGATGTGTGAAACCAATCGGTTACCATGACAATATGGTTGTTAATTTCTGCGTAGTTGTTTTACGTTTTTGTTTTTTTATTTTAGTTGAAGTTTAAACTTTAAACTAATTTAAGGGCATTTCCGAAAAGTCTTTTACATAGCAAATTTTTACAATAAAATCAACTTTAATTAATTCAAAGTGAAAATATTAGCAAACTATCACAGTGAGTTTAGGTAAAGGTTACTGTAATATGCTGTATGCTAAAGCTTGACACGCCTATAAGTATTTGCTCATAAGTACTCATACAAACGCTCAAAACAGACCAATATCGTACAAACGTGAATGAACATCTACTTGTGACGGCTGCCTGACTATAATAGGTCCTGCGAGACCGTCTCCTCTCTGAAGTCCATTGTGTGAATGCCACCAATGAGTACCTTTGTTTAGTTTAGTAAAAAATATAAGCTTGTTTAAAATTCATCAAAAAAGTAGCTCTGGTACCATATATTACAAAAGAAAATTGTTGAGTAAACAAACTTTATATTCACAACGAGTGTGAAGTTAGCTTGATAACGTTTTTCAAGAATTTTAGAAGAATGTCCAAACTTTAGACCAAATTATTTTCCTTATCTTAATAGCTAGATAAAAACTTTTAATTTTTATTTTAGAGAATAGTTCTTTGTCTTTAATATACAAAAAAAAATCAATGGATTGGGGCTTGACTTTTAGTGTGGGGCCCCTTAGAAAAAATAAATTTTTTATTAATTTTTACTTAGCTCTAATTAAAAAAAATAAAAACAAACTATTTTTTATTTTTTAAATGTTCATATTTATTATTAACTTAATCCTGTACAACACTTTTTTTTTTCCAACTGTTAATATTTTGTACTATTTAGAATTCCTAGTTCCGGAATAAGGCCAAACAGTACGATATATGAGTTTTGTTATCGGTTTTTACTTAGCTCGAATTAAAAACAAAAACAAATAAGTTAAATTATTATTATTTTTTAATTTTATATTTATATGTGAATAATGTTATACAATATTTTTTTTTCAATTTTTAATATTTTGTTTTATTTGGCTTATTTCGGAATTAGGAAATCTAGAATAAGGCTAAATAGTACAAAATATTAACAGTTGAAAAAAATGTGTTGTACAGGATTAAATTACTAATAAATATGAATACTAGAAAAAAAAATTGTTTTTAGTTTTTTTTTAATTAGAGCTAAGTAAAAATTGATAAAAAAACTTATTTTTTTCTAAGGGCCCCACACTAAAAGTCAAGCCCCAATCCAATAGATTTTTTTTGTATATTAAAGACAAAGAACCGCTCTTTAAATTAAAAAAAAAGTTTTTATCTAGCTATTAAGATAAAGAAAATAATTGGGTCTAAAGATTGGACATTTTTTTAAATTCTTGAAAAACGTTATTAAGCTAACTTAACACTCGTATACTCACATTGTTTTTTCACTCACCATGAGGATTAGCAGTGAATATGTAAGTTAAACTGTCGGACATGGGGAGCGGGCACTGGGAAACCATTGGAACCCCGTCCATCCACTGGGTGTCCCTCATGTCCATCCCGTGCCAGTGAATCGCGGTGGAGTCCCCGTTCTGAAGATTGTTTTCAACATCGATCACTACCCTGTCCCCTTCGCATGCCTTGCATAAGGAGTTACATAAAGCTTAGTGCAACTAGTAAAGCAAACTTCCATAACAATTGGTACTCACTGAAATAATTGGATAATGCAGAAGTTTGTTCACAGATATAATTGGTTTCGAGTGACCGTCAGCAGAAAAGCAACCTTTGTTATAACAATCTGACGTCATATTTTTGCGGCAGTCACCACAAGCTTCCTGGGAAAGTGTTCTTAACCGATTGTTGTAAATAATTAAATTAGGGTGTTAAGTTAAATAAGATGGTTGCAAATAAATGAAAAATTAGCTTGTTTCTTTACAATTGTTTCACGTTTACACGATTCTCACATGGAAGTAACTCAAAATAAAATTAAACGTTTATTTGTTTTTAGGCTCCCTATAAGGAAGAGCCCCTTCCTCCTCTTTATAGTTTCATATGTAAGTTTCTATTAATAAACAAGATAATTTTTAATAATGATTTTTTTAAACCTTAGAGTTATATCTTAAACAAATTTAACACGAAGTTAAAAAATACTATATATATATATATATATATATATATATTAGTCTAAGTTAAAATACTTAACTAACACGAATAAAAGCGTTAAATTATTATAAAATAGATTATCTAGTAATTTTTTACTTTATTTCAATAAAAAAAATTATAGTGGTAATTAAAAAAACAACATATTAATTAAGTTTCAAAACTAAGCATAACGAATAATATCAACCCCTCATTTTCTTTAAAATTAAAAATACAGTTCAACTCTTTTTTGTTATACTCTTGATCAATTTTAGCAAACTAAATGAGTTTTCGTTTATTCAGAGTTTATTTATAAAACCTTAAAGCTATAAAACAAACCATTTAATATTCCAGTTGAAGTGACAGGTCCTATTATCACCTACATGGCATATTCTATCACATGGATGTCTGTCTGTACCTTCAACGTGAAATAAGATTTTTTTTAATTATTTAGTTTTTGTTATTAATTTTATCTATTAAACTTAATTTTAAAGACTTTTCATCAAAAATAAAAGTACTGTTTAACTTTATAACTATGTTTAGAAGGTTATGTCAATTTATTAAAAGTATAAGCATAAAATATAAAAAAACTTTCGAATTCAAACAATTTATGAATTTAATCAAAACTAACCTGAATAATCAGCAAATATAAGAACAAACAGCTGCATAGCAATAAAGCATGACAACATCTTCATGATTAGTTAAAGGTTTTAAATTTACTATAAAAGTGCAACTTTTGTAAAAGCGGAATGTAAATTACTAAACAACTAAATAATAAACCTTTTTAGAATTACGTTTTTTCGCTGTTAACCTTCAAAAGTTGAGTATTTATACTAAACTCTTTTTGCAATTCGTTTTACTGTTAATTTTAAGACAATAGAATAAAATAACATTAAGCGCTTTTGAACACATTTATTCAGTGTTATTATACGTGAAAATTTCTATTCAGTCTATGCGTAATTTTCCAAATAGAATAACATTGGAGAAGTGTTAATATTATTGTTTTGTCTTGAAATAAGCTTAAGTGACTATGTATAAAAATGTATGTATAAGGTTTAATTTTTGAAAACAAAACAGCTAACTTGTTGGATACTAGCTTATAAATTCTCGTTTAAATATAACTACATAAAGTTTATTATTATTTAAAAAGAAAAAATCAACTTTGCCGTAAAATATGAAAGTTAAAAGTTTCATCTTTTTCTTTAAATGAAATAATTTTCTTCTCTTTGCTATTAAGCATACTTGTTAAGTAAAAATAAATTAAAATACCAAAAATAAATCAAAAACGAAACTGGTAATAATGATTACTACCGTTTTAAAAATTGCAAACTGTAGTAGCCGTTGTTTTTGATAAAACAGTTGTTTTACCTTATTTAATTTTTTTATTAAAGACGGAAAGACGATTAAATGTAACTTGTTTTGTTAATGTAAAATTTGTTATGGAAAAACTTTACTTAAAGTACTTTAATTTTCGAAATATATAAAACCAAGACTGAAAATTATAACTAAACAAAAAATCAAAGATGATACACTTTCAAATAATTTTGCTTAAAATTATATTAAAAATTACATTTTAAGCTCTAATTTTTCAAGTTTAAAATGAACTAAAATAAATAACTCTAGGTTTTCAGTTAATAAAAGTATTGTGGTTTGTTTTTGTAAAATAACTACATGTTCTGCTGATACTTTTATAAGCTTAAAAATTGTTTAGTACTCTATTTATACATTTTTAAATTTTAAGTAAATTATTTCTTTCGATAATTTACATTATAGAAAGCTAGCCCTAGGTTTTAGAGAATGATTTAGTATAAAAGTTTGTTTTAGAATAAATAATTTCAAAAATGGTTCCAAGAAAGCTCCTATTTAGTATAAAAGCTTTTAAGTAACTACCTGATTAGAAAAAGAAAAAATATACAAAATATGACAAAACAAAAGTTTGATAATTTTGAAAAAATTGAGTTCCAGGTAAGAGGTGAGAAAACCTGTAAATATCTGACACCTTGCTACATTTATGAATGTTTTAAACATTACTGACTCATTTGTTTTATACTTTTTACGCTTTTAAGCAGCTTTGCTGTACTCTGGAAATAAACAAATAAGTACTTAATTTAAATGTTTCAAAAGTTTTGAATAAAACCTGTTGCAACACGGGTGAAAAAAGGACTAGCCTTTTCGAGAAAATATGCACTTTTCTGTTACTAATTTTTAAATACGACACTTATAGCTTAATTACGTATATTTATACGGAAGTAGCCAACTATTTTTTCTCAACAAGGAAGCTCATATTTTAGCCCGTAATATTTACGTGCTAGCAAGCTTTCCCAAACTTTTTTTTTATTGGCGCAAGTTTAAAAAAAAGCCGCCCATTGATTGAATGTTTTTAATTTTTAACCCTGTACTCTTTCAAGTCCTCGCTCGCTTCCTGATAAGTAGAATCGCCGCTAAAGATGCGATATTTCCCAATTTGAAATATACAGTTAATTAAACCACATTAAAACGCTTAAAATTTTTGGTCCGAGGACCTGGTGCACGATGAACTTTTCGGTTATCGGGTCGCACACCACGAATGCTTATTAATGTCTTGTCCAGGACAGGACAGGAAAAACTTTGTTTAAAGCCACAAAGTGTTTCTAAATTCATGGTTTTTAAAGCTATCACTTCAGCATGAAAGATACAATAAATTTTTATGTAACAATAGAGTATGTGGCTGTTAGAACGTATATACAAAATAAAAACATTTCTTTGGTAGTTTGGTCACGGGTAGTTTTTTATCCTACTGTGTAAGTATGATTTTTTTTTAATGTCCTTTTTAAAAAAGTTGAAGTTGATATTTTAGTTAAAAACATCAACAAAACTAACTATAAATAGTCTGTTTTTTAATCTACAGTTATAATATTAGACATGTTTTTTTTATTATTAACTATCGTTTACTATTAATCACGGCAAAGATTAATAACTTATTAACTGCTATCAATTTTACTACTTAGTCGACTTTTAAAAATGTTCATTTTTGTACTCTTAATCTTTGAAAAGATGTTTTCTAAAACACTTTTAGGTTTAAAAAAAATCAAATAATTAATTCAATTTAAAAATTACTGACTTGCTAGTTTGTCTACTTTTTTTTTGTTATAGTTTTAACTCAATGTTCAAAACATAAAACTTAAAAAAAACTCGTTGCGGATAAATTATACATTTGATACTTTATTAACTGATTTCATATAAGTTTTAGTTATAGCAAGGTAGTCGTTTAGTTTTATACTCAGCATTTGTGTACTATTAATTTATCAAAATATTCTCTAAAGTTTTGAAATTTTGAATAAAACTGGTTGCAAAACAGGAAAATATTTATTGAGAAAATACACACTGCTTGCCTTCTATCTTTTGTTTGAAATTTTTAATGTTTATTTCATTGTTTGCTAAATGCTATTTACACAAAATGTTAAATATTCTATATACACAAAAGTAATTAATTATTTTATTTTCTCAAGACAAAATTTCTTTTAATCTTAACATTTCAACATTTACCAACTACATATATTTACGAACAATTAAGAATCTAATGTGTAAAATGTAAATACTACAGCATTGGAGATATGAAAAACTTCAATGTAAGTACCAAGTATTTAGCTTAAAAAAATATATTTACAAGTTTTAATTATTCCTTTAGTTGTTTTGAAAAATAAGTTTACTTTTTTTACACTTTTCAATTATAATTAAGTATTTTGTCTTAAAATTTGTTAAAAAGAGTTAAAATTAATATATTAATAAAGACAACTAAATTTAATAAAAATAACAATATAAAATAAAATGGACAACTTGAACAACTTTCGTTAACATTTTAATGAGTTGTACGTTTTCAAGTATATTGTTGTTAAGATTGTAATGAGTAACTTACACTAATAATATATTTAATTCTTTTAATAAACTTTTGTTGTTAGAATGTTTTTAAAATAAGCAAAAAATGTACTACAGGGTATTTATGGATAAACACTAGTTAAAAAAACTTCTCAAGCTCTTTTGTATATACTACAAGCTTAAGTTGTGAATCTTGAAGTTGCGAATAAAACTGATGTTTTAATACTATTTGCTTTATAAGTATATGAATTTACAATGACTGTTTGTTTTTATATATACTTACAAAACCTTCTAAGTTTTTAAGTTTGTTAATAGTTTGTATTTGTACATCATTAAAATAAAGTATATAGAATTAAAAGGTAACGTTTAGAAGTTAAAGTTAAATACATAAGTTAAGTTTATCAAAAAGATATTCTAAGGCTTTGTTCTGAAAAATCAATTATTGATAAGATTGTAGACATTATAATACTAATTTGATTTTTTAGA
The DNA here is from genome assembly GCF_965202585.1 of Thalia democratica. NCBI lineage: Eukaryota > Metazoa > Chordata > Thaliacea > Salpida > Salpidae > Thalia > Thalia democratica. Next base: position 34,135,767 of record NC_139170.1, on the reverse strand, counting down.
CATATTCCTACTAATAGTAAACCATTTTCTAATTTTTATTATGAAATTAAAAAGAAAAAATTAGTATTTATATTTTTCGGTTATATATTGGAAAACATAACCTATAAATAATTTAGCTCGTTCGCTACGCTTAAAACCAAAAGCTTATAAAATTTTTGAAAAAATTTGTTTGTTTTGATCTAATTAATTTGTTATAAAATAAAAATATATAAAAGCTTTAGATAATTAGATCTATAATATATAAAAAAAGTTACACATTTGAACTGAAATTTTATAAACTTTGTATATATTTTTCAAAAGGCTAACACGAAGAAATAGGTATTTGTTTAACTAGTATAAAAAGAAGATGGTTATGATGTTTACAATAAGGAATTTATTTCTGTACATTACAAAAAGTTAAACAAATTGATTAGAAACAACTCCTTTATTGTGGAAAGTTACTTAAGTTTTAAATTCAATAATACTAATAAAAAAAGTAAAAAAAGAATGTAAAAAATAACAATATTGTGAATAATTAGTTAACTATATTATACTTTTTCTTTTAATAATAATGCCTTTATACATTTCAAAGTTAATATGTATAATAAAACAATTTGTTTAAAAATAACTATTTTTAAAAAAGAAGTTTATAACTAAAAATATTTGAGATGGTTATTTATTTTTTGTAAATTTTATCGATTAAAAGGGTAAATTTCATCATAACCTGTGATATATATAACTCATAAAATTTTACATATATAACAAAAAAATTATTATTAATATACCAATCATAACTTAACTGTGTTCTACTTAAGAAATATATATTAATGCTTTGTTAAAAAAGTAATACAAAAAAATATGTAACTCAATGATCGTTTACTAATAAAACATATTATAAAACTTATTAAATTAATTTGCAAAAAACTAGACTTTCATTTGAAAAACTTATTAGTTTACTTTAAAAAATAAATAATTTTCTATAATTGTGGTTAAAAACTCAGTTTCTTAATTAAAAAATTGTTTGTAGTTTGTGTGTTTAGTTTATGTAGCGTTTAAAACAGAAAAATTTCAATTTTTATACTATGGAGATATATGTTTTAATTTTAACACAGAGTTACTAAACGGTTTATACAGTTTAAACATCACAATTGACATTTGACTTGCTGTGCAACATTATTTGATTTAAGATGTGGTCACGTACGCCCACTTGTGGCCATTTTGTCGAAAGTTGTTTCAATCTGATAACTTATCTAGTAAGCCGAAGACACGAAGCGAAAATGGATCACATGTTTATCAATGAAACCCACCGAACAGTTAACAAGCACAATTTTGTAGTCACTGATCTTGTTTTTATCTGTAGAAGTCTCTCGTCGACTGTAAAAAAGACACAAATGTTCTTGTAAGCGCGTTTTTGCTGCTGTATGAATCAAGCTTTAAAAGTTTATTGTTTTAATTATTTTTTTCAGTTTAATTTTCGAAGTTATTACATTAAGCTTTCTTTTAAATTTAAGCTAAGTCAAGAAGTATGAAAATAGTCAAAATTAAACAAATACATTAGCTATAACAAATAAAAAAGAAAAAAAAAACTTTGTTTCTCGTTCAAGTTTGTTATAATAGAATTTCAAACTTCGTTAAAAAATGTCTTAACTGTAAAAATAACAACCAAACTAACTACTCTAATATTGTTAAAATTATCCATAAAATACTTTTTATGTTTAATTTGCTATATTGTGTAAAGATTATATAGAATTTAAGCATAACTTTTAGTTAAAAAGAATATTGTTTTTAAATGTATCAAAATTTCTACTGCAAAACTTTCATTTACAACAAATACGGCTTATTCCAATACATTTACAATTTATTATATACAAAACTTTTAACTATGCAATCTACTTTTTATTACCTATTTTGACATTTTATAAGAAAGTTTAAAGTGATATGGACGTTTGCATAATTGAGAGTTCAAAAATAAAAGTATTGAGAGTAAATAAAAAAATTAAAACCTGTTTAACACCTTTAAAAAATTAACCTTTAACCTTGAACGACCATATCTAATCGTTATGAATAAAGAAAATTGTTTTCACTAAACAGTCAAAATAAATATAAGTAAAGCAGTAGTGTTTTGGTTAAGACAAATAACTATAACTTAACTGTATAAAAAAAGTATTTGTGTGAACAGTAAAGTGCAGGTTCTATATTGCTGCTGTGCAATCCGCAGTTTGCCGATCTCTGGTCTAAAGTTTATACAATTTTTATGTGTTTTTTTTATATTTAATTAAATTAGATAACTACGATCTTTAAAGAAATCTATTAAACTTATTACATAATTTTAAGGTTTATAAAATTTAGTTTTAATACAAGACAACAAAAAACAAACATTTTCTTTTAATAAATGAATAGCTTTTACCTTACAGTTTACTACAATAAGTTTTTATATTTTATGATCATTAAATTAATAAAACTTGGGTATCTTTTTATTTTTTTGTTAGCAGAGCAAAAATAAAATTTATTTTTACTGTATCAGTACTGTGATGTTTTCAGTACAGCCTATCATGATTGTATTCATAAAATTAAGACTTGAATATGACTTTCATGACCTAAAAGTTTAGTATAATCATTAAAACGTTTGTGTGAAAAGTTTAATTAAATTGTATTTCAATTAGTTTTATGATAATACAATTATATTAGCACTTTTAACTTAAGATCTTTAATGACATTTACGAAAAAAAATTATAAAGATTTAACTAAATAATGATCCGAAAATCACTTTTAAAATAAAATATTTAGAGAAAAGTTTACTTAAAAGTTGTGAAACAACGATAAACAAGCAATATTGAATTAACAAAAACTAAAAATTAATCTTTTAGAAACTTAAACTAAATGATAATAGTTAAACAAGTAAATGATACAGAAAAAATATTTGAAGAACTTTTAGTTTTTAGGATTAAGATGTAACTACTTATAATGTATTTAAATAGTAGTTTTTTGTCAATGTGTATTATTGAACCGTAAAACAGTTAAACTAAAGTGTTAAAATAATTAAAAATCAAACTTTTATAATAATATTTGTGATACGTTTTTAGGAAAAATACTATTCACATATAATAAAGTTAATTTAAATAAAAAAAAGTTGATTAAATTTTTAGATATGAAAATTGTGTTTATTTTTTGATTATACTTATTTATAATGAACAACTGTCGTCAATAAAATATTTTATACATAGAATAAAAGTAGTTTAGCTTGTCTAAACATTTTTTGTAAATAACAAACATACTGTTATTTAGTATTGATTTGAATTAAAAGTCGTATTAAATCAGCTTTAAAAACGTTAATAGCTATTTGTAAGAAATCAGTTGTTTTTAAATTAAATGCTTAGTAAAAAAATTTAACTTCATAAAAATTTAAAATTCATTCTAAGTCCTTTACAAAGACATTTAAAATGACAATATAAAATTATTCTAAACTAGTTACAAACACTTGTCAAGTTAAGAACACTTATGCTTTCTAAACTTTTTTTCTGAAAGTTTTATTTGAATAACGAACAATAATTTAATTTTTTGTGAGTACTTTATTGAGATATGTTTGCTAATTTGAACTTGGTATTTAACATCAGTTGCTTTTATATTTCATCTATTGTTTTATTCTTATGTAAGACTCTCTTAAACTTTATAAAAGCTTTTTGAAAGACTTATAGAGTTTATTATATTAGATAGATAAAATTAAGACTAATATTTTCAACAGTTTAATAGTTACAATTAAATAGTTGAGTGTTACATGCAGTTAAATTTTAGAAATAAAAAAATGTTAAAATACCACGCTTGTTTGAAGCTCATTAGTAAAAAATCTAACTTTAAGAAATTTTCCTTAAACAAAAAAACTTAAAATATTTCTACACAGTACAAAGCTCTATTTAAACTTAAATTTTTCATGCAGCGTGTAAAAAATAGTGAGATGTTCAACTACTTTGCTCCCAGAACTGTTGGGGCGTTCAAATTTTTTTTCAGACATGACAACGAATGGACAGTTGTCGCGTGGTTTCACAGAGCTTCTCTTCATCACCGCATGCTCCGGGACGTCCGAGATATTGCCAGCAGGTTTCCACGGACGACCCTAGACACGGACCTGGACGAGCTCGACCGATTTTTCACCAGGCGAATCAGTACGTTTCAGTTTAAAGTTGGCACCAGGGGCTTGCTGAACATGGAAAATGATCTCAGAAGAATAAAGGAAAGCGTGCAGGATCTAATACGGGATCTGGATGGCTTGTGAGGGTTGACCGCCGCGTGAAAGACCTGAGCGTGCGTGACGATACCGAACAAGGTTCTAACGTGAGGATAGGTAGAAAATATTACATTGTCAGTGACGAAGAGAGTACTGTAGAATCTGTTGTCTCTGAGGATCTTGGTTTCGGAGAATTACCATGATCTAGTGATGATCTTCAAGCAGACAACCTGAGAGAAAAGGTTTAATACACTTTAAATATTAAATTGTAAGGATTTTTTATTAAATGAGTCTAGTATTAATACAGCTATCTGATGTATTAATTTGTCAAAGGATATTATCTATTGTGGTTTGTTTGCACTTGAGATTTGGTATTTATAATAATTTTTAAAGCTAAGTACTGAAATGAAAACGTTATTGAAATCGTTGATTATGATTTAAAATAAAGAAATTTAAATAGTTTTATAATTACGTGATTAAACAACTTTTCTCCATATTTTTTTCAAATCATTATCTTATATCACGCTAATTTTAGTAGGACGTTTTTGGTATATAAATTTTGAGCTTAATTTTGACGATTAAAAGTAATTTCTGCCACATTATCATGAAGTATGTAAAAAAAAGTTCTTAAAATTTTAAACGACAACAAAATAATTTTAAACAACGTTGAAAAAATTAGTACTCAGCCTAAAATGGTTGTTAAAGTTGTATAATTTAGTTGTTTTTTTTATGTTACATTCATATAATAGCTTTTTAATTAATACTTATATTTTAGAAATCTTGTAAAGTTGTTTATTTTGAACATTTTAATAAGCAAATGATCATATTACTTATAATTGTAGTAAAAACTGTCAAAATAGGTAATCATAAAGTAGATTGTATATTCAACAGCTCTAAGAATGCATTAACTTTTAAGTAAATGGACTAAGCAGTATTTGCTTTTGATGAAAGTTTTTTATATTAAAGTTTTGTAACAATTAAAAAAAAATACACTCAATTAAAAATTATTTATTCAAAAAAAATTTAAAAACCTACTTTGAGTTGAAAGTATAGCAAAATAAACTCTATATACGCTTAAAGTATGTTGTTTTACAATATTTGAGTAGTTAGTTCGGTTATTTTTAACTATCAAGGCTCTTATTTTAAGTAGTTAAAAGTTTTTAAACTTGAAGTTGTATAAGAATAAGTTTGAAAACAAGCAAAGTTTAATTTTTTTTTGTTAAAGCTTCTGTGTTTGTTTTTTTTTTACTAGTTTTTTTTATTTCTTGACTTAGCATCAGTTTAATGAGAAACTTAATTTTGGAAATTAAACTGAATATAATAATTAAAATTAACCTATTTAGTGCTTAATAAACACATTTTTTACATAAGTAAAAAGAGTTTTTGTTTTGTTTCCATAAACAGTCGGATGATATAAACAAGATCAGTGACTTAGTCTTGTGTTTGCTATCTGTTCGGTGGGTTTAATTGATGTACATGTGATCCATGTTCGCTTCGTATCTTCGGCTTGCCAGGAAAAAACAAAGGTTTGAATCATGTTTTAAAAATACTCTCTACATTCGGTGCTCTTGTTCAATGAAGCAAGAGAAGTTTTGAGCATTCAGAAGTGCTCAACTCTGTTGAAGTTTTCTTAGCAGGAACAACTCTCTGCATTCTGAGAGTTTCAGTTGTTTCGTTCTCTGATAAAATTTTAGTTTGAATAGATGTTTTGTTATTCAAGCTGACTGCTCCTTTTTTTACCTTGTGATCGAAGTCTTCATCATTCAAAAGTTCAAGTCGGTATTCGAAATCAAAAGAAACTGAATTTTTGTATGCTACAACGTCATAATCCAATAAACTTTTAGCTTTTTCAACTAGCTCTTTTGTTTTTTCTTATCCTGTATCTCTTTTTATTTTTTCTTCATCCTTTTCCATGAATTCGTAAAAAAAATCTTTACAGTTTTTGTAAAAGGTGTTTTTGTAGAAATTTTACTACCTTCTTTTTTATTGATTTCATGGCATTTATTGAAATGTTAAACCTTTAAAAAAAAACATTAGCTCTTATATTATACTGGAACAAACTAGTTATTTTAACGTTTATTTATAGCAAAAACCAGAAAAATAAAATTGAGTCAATTAAAAATGTAAAGAAAATTTAGAATATTACTGTATTAATTTTGTGGTCAAGAAGTTGAAATTAAATGGTCATTTTCTGAAAATTGTAAGATAAACTAAAAAAAAAACTAGTTTAAAAAATAGCATTGTGCTAATAGATGTGCGGCAAAATCTGCTTAAACATTACCTAAATTACAATTGATGGTACGTATTAAGAATAAATAAAAGCTTGGTTTACAAAAATTAGTTTTTCATAAGTAAAAAGTGTATTTAACTTTAATAACTATGTAATACGAAGAAAAAGCTACAATATCTAGATCAAAAATAGTACATAATCTTAAATTGTTTACTAGTACTAACATTTTCGTTTAAATATTTTATGCAGACTAAACTATAACAGACTAACATTTTACTAAAATGATCTTAAAAAATTTACACTTATCAAATTCGTATAAAGAAACTTTTTTTATATGCCAGCATCAGCTGATCTAATTAGCACACAATATTATATGAAACTTTTTATGGGTACATGAATGATTTATAAATTTTTTCATAGCATTTAGTTTTTTACACTCTTATATTCCACATTAAAAAGTTAGAAAAAAAGCACAAGCAAGTCTAAAAAAATTTATCAATAAATTTCTTAACAACTTGAACTCATTTTTAATTTAAACTGGACAATGGGATGGTGGCAAGGCTTTATTGAGCTACTGCTTGGTTAACCTTTAAAACCACAAAGTGTGAAAAAACTAAAAATTTTAATCCCCAATCAAATATTTACTGACAAAAACAAAAATTATTAGACCTCTTATTAATCCAATCAAACTATGAACTTTTTAAAACACTTCTAAATAAATTTTGAAGTTCCATTTTTTTCTTGACAGCTAACTTAACATATGTGATCTGATGTCATTATATGTACTTGTACTACTTATATCTTAAACACAGAAGAGCAGTTTTTATCATTAGTGCGCCAATACTTAGCTAATAAGATTTTTACACAAGGGCCCTACTAAAAACCTGTTTTTGGCCAAGTGAATTAAAAACTATAAATATCCTAGAAAATTTTAAATTCATTTTTAAAACGATGTTTTAATAAAATAAAAGATTCAATAGAGACTGAAAGGTGTTAAAAAATTAGATTAGTTTTAAAACTGGTGAATTAAAAATGAAGTAAGTTTTTTTTCTCTACAGACAAGACAACTTAATAAATGTAAACTAAGATAAAAGTTATTGCTTTTGATTAAAACAATGTGTTAACAAATTATGAACTAATTGTGAATTACTGTGCTCAAATTAGACTCTCTTCTTAATATATGTAATGATAGCTAAGGTTTAAATATCAATTAATTGCGCCTTATTCAAGTGAGTTCTGTATAAACAGGGAACGAGTCAAAATTGCACGAGGAGACTAAATTGCATAAGGGGACTATATTGCACGAAGGTTCAAATTTGTACGAGGATACTTTTGCACGAAGACAAATTTACACATAGGTTCAATTTTGCACAAGTGACATTTTTGCACGGAGGGTCATTTTTGTACAAGAGTATACAAAAAACAGAAAAAATGTTATAAAAAGAAATACAGAACTAAAATAGACATAAATTATAAAAATAGAAAAATAAAAAATGCTACCAACTGAAGGTAAGAGGTAACAGTAATAGTAAAAATAAAAAATATAAAAAACTAATAACTAACATAAAAATAAAAAATTAATTTAAAAAAAAAAGTTAACGACCGAGGGTAAGGGTTAGTGGTAACAGTGGGAGTAAAAACAAAAAAAAATTAACAACAAAATAAAATTAAATTAATCGAGTATTAAAAACAAATTAAAATATTTTTCAACCTGTAGGAAAATGTATTCGTGCAAAATTGACCATTCATCTAAAAGTGTCTTCGTGAAATTTTGTCCCCTCGTGCAATTATGTACGCTCGTGCAAATTTGACACCTTCCCAAAAAAGTGACCCTCAACATTTGACAATTACCTCTTACAACGAATATACTGAGTTTTCTTTAAGCTCATTTTTTGATAGCCATTCATATTCTGTATTGTACCTGAAGTTTACAAAATAGCTATCAGGAGAAAAGTTTCGCCACGCTCGCCTCACTCTAAACACTTTTGATTGAATATTACGAGTCTTATTCTCGTTTTAAATTTAAGTTGTTGTTATGACAAAGGTTAACCTAATATCATGAAAGTTGATTTCAATATATTTAAAATTTTGATTTCAACTTGCGTTTAAAAGTGTGTTACGTCACTAAAAGCTTTAAGTTTAGTTTTGTTCAGCTGTTTGTAAAACATTATCAAAACTATACAATTTAGCTTTACTCACTTTATTTACGCAAAGTGTAGTAAATAAATAAAGAAAGAAAAAAAAAACAAATTTTTAAGAAAAAAAAAAAGAAAATAAACTGTAGTACATTAAAAGTTAAACAAAGTATTAATTTACTTTCTAAATTATATATTAAATTAGTATTTTTATATTTTTTAAAAAACTAAACTACATACAGTATATTGAATAAACTATGTGTAAAATAAATAACACTGATAAATTCTTTTTAGGACTATTCACAAAAACTTAAAAGTAATTTGGAGTTTGTTTGATTTTTGTCAGGAATAGAGTCTAATTAAACTATTAATTATACAATAATAGTAATTAAGTTAAAAAAAACCTAAACTTCTTGATAAAGGTTTAAACTTTTTTTTTATAAATAAAAATAGTTTATCCGAGCAAACTTTTATTTAATTAATCACATTAACTTTCTTTTAGAACAAAAAATATCAAATAATTAGGTCAAAATAACCTCATCTTAGTTTTGTTTAAATATTAACATTAGCTTTGTTTAAAACAGGAATATAGGTGACTAAAGTTAATAGTAATTCTTGCCAAGAATATGATTTTTTAATCTGTAATTGTGTTAAGCAAGCTGATTTAAAATAAAATATCTTAATAAAAAGTATTGAAAACTTAATTTACCTTTTCAGTATAACATTTATAATATTTAATTGATATCAAGTTTTATAACATTAAACAACTGACCTTCTAAATAAAACTTAGTACTAAAATAAATTGAACTAGGCAGTATAATGTTTGTTTTTATTGTACTCATATAAATAAAAAACTAATAAAACTAATACTAAATAAAATATACTTATTTTTAATTAAATGTTTAAACCATTTTTATTTTTGTTTGAAAATTTCAATAAAAACTTATAAGTGTTTTTAAATGATTTTTTTTATTGTTGTATCTTTAATACAAACAGTTCATCAAAATTAAAATATAAATTTTTTAATTCAACAAAAAACTTTAACTACAAACTTTTGTACAGGAAGCACACAGTAAACAATTTAAAGTTATACGTTTTATGTAATTGTTCGAAAGCCTCTAGCGGCGTAAAAGAATCAAAACAGGATACAGAAGAAATCATTTACAATATATAAACATATTAGTTTTTGTGTTAGTAAACTTTTTTTTACAGTAAAAGTTACATTTCCAAAATTTTGAAACGAGTTAATAACTCGTAACAATAAATCAAATATTGAAAATAACATGGTAAATTTAAATAACAGAATAAAATAAAATACTATTAAAAACAGACACTTTGTCTATATTAAATGTTGATATCCCTTTTATTTTGATAATTTACCTTAAGTCAGTTACTTCTAGCTTGAATTTTTACAAATTATTGAGCATAATTTCAAAAGTGAGATTTTAAATCGAGAGGATATCCGTCCCTTTAATTGCTATAAAATAATTTTTGAGGTAAGTTATTTTCTGTAAAATAAATACAGCAAACCTGTTAAGTATAGTAAATACAGCAAGCCAAATATAGAAAATTAAGAGTTTCAAACATTATTTTTTCTAATTATCATGCTCGAGTAATTATTTGACATTTTGTTAACTGAAGTCTGGAACTTATGCCGCCAGCCGAAATTTATCAGTTGAACTTGTTGTTAACTACACTTTAAGTCGAATGTTTTCTAAATGTCTCCAAGTAGAATCAGCTTATAACAGGTATTATACTAGTTTTCGTTTAGCATTATACTAGTTTTCGTTTAGCATTGACTTTTAAATAGTTGTAATCTGTAGCTGCCTACTAAAATTAAGATTTGCACTTTGCAACCTATAATTAGTTTATTAAATATTTTTTCAAACCAAATTCATCAAAAATGTAGCTTTTATGAACATAGATTTTTAATTTTAAAAATGTAAATTTATTTGTTACTATTTTTGCACTCATTATTACCTAAGTATAAAATACAAAACCGTTTACAACAGCTAGAATTACAAAATTTTCAAAAGTGGTAATCCTGAAATATCATTTTAAACTAAACTTTAAAAAATTAAATGCATTTAAAAAGAAATTTGAAAATGATAACCGCTTATGTAAAATCAGAAAGTATTACATTTTAAAAATTTATTTCGAGGTAGAGGTTAAAGATTATAACTTGATATTGTAAGTTACTAAATTTTTCTACATATCTGATTCTTTCATTATAGTTTTGTCTTAAAGTAAATATTTAAAAATATTTTCTAAAGAATAGGGGTCTTATTTTAATTGATATTTCTCCTTTTTTACTTAAATAGTAATCGAAAGTGTGTTTCTTTAAAAAAATTCTTTAATAAAGATAAAAAAAGTCTCTTAATCAGCAAAACAAGTTTGTAAGAGTTGAAAGTTAAAATTATTTTTACTACTACAAAAACTACTCTTTTTTACTTAATTTAGTTTAAAGTTAAATGTTTGAAAATTAAAATATTCCTTAATGATTAAATTGATTAAATTAAATAGTTTTTGATGTAAAATATTATTTAGAATTAATCTTTTGAAAGTATTTTGTTTTATAATAAAAATTGACTATTATTTTTACAGCTTTTGTTTTTGTTTTAAACTATTTGTAGTAAAACGTTGAATTTTAAAAAACTTAAGATAATATTTTCAGTAACAGAGTTGACTATGGCCCATTATGATAGTAGAAAGAAGAAATAAAAATAGAAATAATTGAAAGAAAGAACAATGTGGAAGCTCATTATCATAGTATAATGGCACGAGCATAAAGTTAATTTTATAGACAAATTTATAAATTTTTCAAAAAACATAAAACTTTAATGTCTATTATTTTCCTTATCTTAAAAGCTATCTAAAAAGTTTTTTTTATCTTAGAGAACGCACCTTTGTCTTTAATTTAAGAAAAAAAAAAATTGGTTTGGGGTTTGAATTATTTCAAGGGCTCCCTCCAAAAATAAAGGTTTTTTTTTGTTTTTTCTATTAAAATTGCTTTATAACCAAAAATAATTAAAAAATTTTTTTTTTTTTATTTCCCTTAGTTTGCATGTTATTTAAACTCTTAAATAGTTATTTTATAAATAATGTTAATATCTTTTACGATTTGGCCCCAAAAAAAAATGATGTATAATATTACACTATCATTTGCCTTGGCCATTTCCTAGATAAAAAATTGATAAAAGGAAAAAAAAAACAATTAATAAGAATGTGAATTACAACAAATGTATTAAATTATTATAGTTTAATTAAATTTGTTGTAATTTACATTCTTATAATTGTTTTTTCCTTTTATCAATTTTTTATCTTGGAAATGGCCAAGGCAAATGATAGTGTAATATACATCATTTTGTTTTGGGGCAAAATCTTAAAAGATATTAACATTATTTATAAAATAACTATTTAAGAGTTTAAATAACATGCAAACTAAGGGAAATCAAAAAAAAAAAAAAAAATATTTTTGGTTATAAAGCAATTTTAATAGAAAAAACAAAAAAAAAACCCTTTATTTTTGGAGGGACCCCATGAAATAATTCAAACCCCAACCAAATTTTTTTTTTTAAATTAAAGACAAAGGTGCGTTCTCTAAGATAAAAAAAAAAAAAAATTTAGATAGCTTTTAAGATAAGGAAAATAATAGACATTAAAGTTTTATGTTTTTTGAAAAATTTATAAATTTGCCTATAAAGTTAACTTTATGCTCGTTATAATGGCTTAGTGTGGAAAAGACCTCTCAGTCATCAAGCTACACTAATAAATTTTATATTTTAAAATCTTCTCAAAACTTGGAGTTTTGTAATAAGTGTGGCCTGGTGTCTTAGAGGTCCTATTGATAGCTTTGAAAACTACCTTAGTTAAAAGTTTCAAGATGTAAATTCGGTGGTCAAAAAATAAACAAGAGCAATTTTAGATGTAAAATACTGCATTTTATATTAGGTAAGATATACACAAAAATTTATTTAGAATTTTACTTATGAAAAAACACATTAAAAGTAACATCATAGTATTTTTTAGTGAAGTAAGTTAAATACATTTTTTTTAATTAATCTAAAATTTTCTGTTAAATTAAAACAAGAAAGCTTTTATATGTAAAAATCTAAAAAAAAAGTTAGATAATCTGGAGTTTTAATAAAAACTACTAGCTATTCTGACTTTTTGTTTATTTTGAATATATATAACAGGGTGCCACACACTCATGAAAAACTTCTCACAGTGGAAATTGTAAAAAAAAAATTTGGAACTTGATTTCAGCAAAGTTACTCAGTTACTGTTGATGAAATCTTTCTAGATCTAGAATGAAATTTTGTTAACCCAGTTTCAATATTTTGTTCATAAAAGTTTATTTTATTCATTTTTAAGTGCTTATTTAAAAATTTTAAGCCTTGCGGCAAGTTCTTCAATATTCTTAGAATTAAAATGGTTATTTTTTAATAAATAAAAATAATTTTAAGGGTTTGAAAAAAACTCAGGGAACCTCAGGGAAGATTTTTTGACCCAAAGAGTGGCAACCCTGTATATAATTTGAATAGCTCAATACAATGTCAACTTCTTCATTAACTTTCAACATATCTAAGTTCCTGAAGATATGACTATATCTATGTAATGATCATTTCTTTGCAATTTACCCTATTATTCAAACATCTTGTTAAGCTTTGTTAATCACTTTATCCTTTTCTAATTTAGTTTTTATAATCATGTAAAAGCCTGCCTTATTCAAATAGAACAAGTTTACAAAATAGATGAAGATCATTTACCAATAAATCGTTCTCAACAATTTATTTTACTATAGTTGTGACTACACACATTTTTCTTTTTTCATAAATTGTTTTAAGTGAATATAATACCAAAGCTAAGACTACTAATACTTTAATTGATATTGTTGTTAATAAATGTGTTTTTTGATGTATGGAAGTAGTACATACCAAGTATTCAAAACTAGAACTATTAATTCCATAAGTTATCAAATATTGTCACCTACGCATAAAGCTGATGAGTAGTAAATAAGTAAGTACCTTAGAAAAATCTAAATAAATGATTTTAATTAACTCTGTACTATTTACTTACTTACTTAATTTTTTTTACTTGTTTCTTGTTATAATAATTTATTTTTAATTCTATTTTAAATAAGTTTCAACTTTATTTATGATATTTATTTAAACAAATGATTCAGTATTTACCAAATATTTTTTTAAAAAGCAGCTAGGGAGTGAAATTTTGTTAAATTAACAAACACAAACTTAAATAGTAGGTGTCAAGACTGCTTTGTCTGTAAAACAATATTATGTCCAAACATTTATGCATCTTTTGAAAAATAAGCACATGAATAATTTAATACAGTAGTTAGTTTTGCTTAAGTTATCAAAAAACTTTTTTATCTTAAGTTTAGTTGTTATTTACTAAAAAGGAACAGTAAAACTTGTGTTTTAAAAGCTTTTAATAAAATCTAAAACCTGGAATAACTTTTAAAAAACTGTGGCCACTCGGTCAAAATTTATTGGAGTACTATTTTTCTACAAAGAATGGAAGTTGGTAACAAATATACCATATTAAAAATGCAATTATTCTTTTTAAATCCAGCATTTTTATTTTTGAATAAATGTAGTTTTCAAATAATTTAAGGCAAATAAGTAGATTATATTTAATTTTAAATGAAGTTTTTTTTTTCAATGGAATTCATACTATCAATAATACAATATCATTTCCTTGTATCTATCATTACTGAACTAGATATTTTATTTTCACCAGGGTTACTTATACTCATTTTTATAGACATTCCCTGGGAAAGAACTAAGAAAAAATATTGATCCTACTTGTTAGATATTGTCCCATTTACTGTTTGGTCATTTACTATTTGACTGCCAAATTAGCCACTAAAGATGCAATATTGCCCTGTTTGTGAAACCCTGCTCTTGTAAATACACAAGTAAATTAGTCATTTACTGTTTCACCACCTAATTAATAGCCATGCCCTGATAGCCAAAATTGCCTCTAAATAGGCGATATTGCCCATTTTGGATAACCTTGCTCTTGACATTAATTAAATATCAAAAAAACTAACACTGATAATAAAGCATAAAAATTAAGTTTAGTCAAATAAAGTGTTAAATTAGCACTATGAGGGTAATTGATGCCTTTATAGGTATCATTGCAGTTCTTATTAGTATTACATTTTCATCCAATTCTAACAAAGAATTTTCAAAATTTTGTTTTGCTTTTATTCAATCCTCATAATATTAATTAAGAATATTTAAAATGCATAAATGTTTATCTAAAAAAGTACAAACAGACAACACTTGAAATTAGAAAAAAAAAAGTTAATGGAGTTAAAATGAAGAAAATGAATTAATTAGTAAACTGTCTTATAGAACCAAGTTCAATTTAATATTACTAAAATAAATTAAAAACAGTTTATTTTGTCTTTAAATAGATTGTTTTAAAATTGTATTGGAAGGGTTGCCACAAAATCAGTCGAGTTTAATTTTTTTTTAAAACCTAAGCTAGCTTCAATTTTTTGTTAAACTAAGGTTTTCTAAATTTTACATTTAAACTCCGGCTAGTTTTGATAATTTTCCAAAGTCTCAGGTATTGTTGTTTTTACAGGGTTGCCACTTAACCTAGAAAAACCTGGAATTTGACAATTTAGGCAAAAAAACCTGTAATTTTAACAATTTTCACACGTTCAGTTGTAAAATTTCAACTTGACTCTAAAAATCTATCATATAAATAAAGAAATTTTGTCATCATCAAAAATTTTTCATTAGAAAATATATATAAAGTAGCTTTACAGTATCTTTTCAATGTTTTATACTATTTAATACAGTTTCTTACCTTAAACTTAACTTTAACTAAAGATAGACCCAAAAATATGTACTTTTAGAAACCTGGAAGAAATTTGGAAAACCTGGAAAAAAACAAGTTACAACCCTGGAAGTAGCTTTACAATATCTTTTCAATGTTTTTATACTAATTAATACAGATTTTACCTTAGATTTAACTTTACATTAAAAATTGACCAAAAAACTTGTTCATTAAAAAACATGGAAACATTTTAGAAAACCTGCATAGAAAAGAACCTTTGGCAATACTGAAAAAAACTCATGACTTGTTTTCTTGGAAGTTAAAGTCACTAAAAATCTGTCTCCTTCATTTTTTCAGCAACTTCAAATTTTTCAAACGTATATATTTTATTCAATGTTACAGACAACTTTAGAAAACAGAATAAAGTATATTAATTTTAAGATCAAAGTTTTCAGCAGTTTCTTGCGACTATGCCTGCCTAATAAGGACGACACTGGTCATAGGTTGTCTCTGATGCTGTTGTTGATGGTTGTGTAGTGAAGTTCATTATTTTTATATTTATTTTGAAAAAAAAAGTTTTCACAATTAATTAAAATTTTTCTTATTTAGACCTGCTGACTCCTGCTCTAAACTAAAAAACTCTAAAAGAAAGCCCTGAAATTTATGAAAAATAAAAATGAATGAAATAATAAAAAATGTTTGTAAAAACTTATTTTAAAAAATCTTTTTAATTAGTGACTAACTATATCAGGGTTTCCCATCCTTTTTTTCCTAAGGCCCACTTTAAGAATTAAGAAAAGCTATAGCCCTCTCTGACATGATTTATCAGAAAACTACCATTAAATATGCCAAAGACCGTTTTGTTTATTGATCCTCATAATCAACTCAAGAATAGCTGGTGTAAGTTTCAAAGTATGACCTTGTGGCTCCCCCTTTTACAGCTTATGGCCCTATAAATTTCTGAAAGTTTCCTATGATATGTAGTTTAAGTTTCAAAACAACCATTCAATATACTTAAGACAATTTTTTTGCTCTTCATCATCAACTCATAAATATTAAATGTAAGTTTCAAATTATGGCCTCACCCTGTGGCCCCTTTGCTGCTCATAAAAAATGAATGGCTAACTTTGGCAAACCCTGATTTATAATAATTAAAGTTACAATATAAAACGAAAGTTGTGTTATGTGACTCAAACTAGTTTCTGGTCACACTACAAGCCACATGATAAAAATGTTCAGAAAAGTTATAAATGGAAGTTAAAATAAGTTGTGTACAGCAGCTAGTAGTTTTTACAATTTCTAATTATAATTAAGGATTAAAAATTATATGATGTGAAACTAACTTTTTTAAAGCAAGTTAAAAAAATATTTATTAAATAAAAAGTCCATTAAAAAATCACTAATCATATGTTTTTGTCTTTAGTCTTTTTTTATGAATTTTGTTTTAGTTTTATAACAATCATGTACTTAGTTTTAAAATGTTTTTTTTTCAAGTATTTTTGGATATTGATGTCACATTAGTATAAATTTTATTGTAAAATAAAGTTCATTAAATACTAACATGCCAAATTAAGGTTTTATCTTATGAACTTGTGCTTGAAAAAATAATTAAAAGTATTTAGATAATTTAAAACTAGTTATAATTACTGATAAAAATTAATACTATTTTATCCTAATTCATCAGAAATATTATGGAATCAAAAATGTATATAAAAGCTGGATGCATTGTATGAAATCAGTTGCAGGCAAGAGAGCTAAAGGTAACAGCTGTAAATGTTCAAGCCCAACAATATTTTTTTTAATAATTTTACTTTGCACTTCACAACTAATTTTTTTCATAACTCAAGCTTTTGTTACTATAGTTTTTTTATTTCATTTTTTTTTCATATACTTTATAGGTATTATGTGCTCTTGTCAAGGTTGCCTCACACAAACTCATGACAATCAGGATGACTAGAATAATAAGAAAATTTTTGAAATATCAGGATGACTCAGGATAACTCAGAGTATTTCAATTTTTTTAACACAGACTGACTCAGGATAGTATTATATCCATTTTATCTCAGTACAGATTTTTAAATGATATATAATTGGTTTAGTTTAAATATTTTGTTCTGTTATTACCAATTCTGTTAAAGAACTAGATGTTTATTAATTATTAAAAATTACTTTGTTTATTAAAAAAAGTTGTAAAGGATTAAAAAACTCAGGACAACTCAGGACATTTTAAGGTCACTCGGGACAGTATTTATGACTAAAACAATGGTGACTTTGTTTTGTTAAAATTTTTATTTATTAAAGGTTTAAGACTTTTATTAAAGATATAATGTAAATGGTTTTAGTTTTTACATTTTTTTGTTTTAAATTTAGTCTTTACATGCAAGTTTGATGTAACTCTTCCTAGTATTTTAAAACTCAGTTGATATTTTTTTCCTCAAAGAATGGCAATTCTATCCTGAAGCCCTGTTTGTTTATTAGCAGTAAGACCATTTTCACTGTAAAAATATAGAGCTTCAATTTTAATAAAAACCTAGAATTTTTAGTAAAAAACATGCAAATACCTACAGTTTTAAATGATTTTGATGTATATTATTAAGAAATATTGAAAAGATAAGTGATAAATGTTTATCTACAATAAAAATCTATAATAAAATTTTAAGAATAATTAACATAGAACAGGGTTTCCCAAAGTTTCCCCTTGGGGGCCATTACAGAAGTTTAGGAGGCAATGAAGTCATAATTTTAAACTTACACTAGATTAACTTGAGTTGATGATGAAGAGCAAAAAAAGAAAGGTTTTGGCACTTTTAATGGTAGTTTTGAAACTTATAGTAGATATTATTTAAACATTCTAGGAAATTTAACTGACCATAAGCTGTAAAAGGGGGGCCACAAGGCCCTAATTTGAAACTTACTTTAGCTATTTAGTTGATGATGAATAGCAAAAAAAAAGACCTTAGGCTTTTTTTATGGTATTTTTAGAGTAATCTTGTCAGAGGTTGCCATAGCTATTTTATTTTCTTTTAAGGGGTCCTTATGAAAAAAAGTTTGGGAATCCCTGTTTTAGAAACACATTTATTCTAGTATATTCATAGTAATTAACATGTAATGCATTAGCAATGCTTCCTTGATAATATGAATCTTTTATGAACATCAATATGAAACTGAATGTACTAAGCAACAAATATACTAATTGCAAGTCATTGTAAATTAAGTACAAAAAGGGTTGTTTTTAATACAAATTCAGTTGAAGCTATTCATTGATTACTGATTTTCAGTCAAGCTTACTGTTTATTTGTCCACAAGTTTGGATAATTGGTTTTGAGTAGTTTGTTTCCAGTTTGGAGTAAAATAAGATTAAACTGCTGTTATATCAAATTAATTATGGTTTGTATTAATTTAAGTAGTTGTACTGCTAAATTTTGTATTTGATTTATTGCAAATTTTCTTCCGGTCTGTATTAATTTGTACTGATTTTTATAGCTGTTTAATTATAAAAATTTGTTATTTAACACTGCTTGCTTGTTTTGAGTTTGTTTAAGTGTTTGAAAATATATTGAATTGAAAGCTAAATCTAAAACATAGACCATAATTATAAACCTTTCAAGCCTAGATTTAGCTAAGCTACCTATCAGAAACCCTTCACCGCGGTTTAACATCAGCACTAAACCACGTATCCAGGGCATCCCCCCAGGAATCTCAAAAACACAAACTAAAACATAATCACTAATAATCTGTCTTCTCTTACAATTGCAGAGTAATCGCTTTAAAATATGTTACTTGATAAGTCCAGAAATGTTTCAAAAAACTTATAAATTCTTAAATAATTTTCTATCAAACAACCAAAAAAAAAAGCATATTTTAACTTTTTAGTAATAATAACTTTACTTTTCAACATTTAAAAGTTTGATGTTTGATATATATTTTAAATGCACAAAGTATTATTTATTTTGATGTTTCTAGCTCAAAAAGTAAAAAAAAGGAGACATAGTTTTAATTAACTAAACATTTATTTAAAAATTAGCAATAAAAAAGTTTTGGTGTTTTAGGTATGTAATGGATAATTTTCAAAGATCAGGATATATAATATATTTTTTCAGATTTTTTATATAAATTTAGTAAACAACAAAAACATTCAAGATGGCGATGGCAGCAATGAAAAAAGCTAATGTAAGTTTTATTTGTGAATATAACTTATAAAAAATTCCAATTTTTGCTAATTAAGTAAGCTTGATGTAAATAACCAAAATCTGGTAATTAAACTTTGAGTTTAGGTTTTTGAGCAAAGTTATGAATGTATATTGAATTGTTATGTACTCTAAGAATTTTTTTATGTTTATATTTTAGTTTTACAAATTAAGTGATTATTTAAGTTTTATTTCAAAGTTAGTAAACAGAAACACCCAAAGTTAACAAATAATGATTTAATAGTTTTTAACAAGTTTTGCTCACTTAGCTAAATCTAATTTTGTAAGTAACAAATACTCATTATATTTATTTTCATTTAACTTGATTAAAAAACTATAATAGCCAAATATTTTCTTTAAGTAACTCTTTCATTTTGGTATTTTTATAAAAACTCATGTTATTGCTTGTAAACTTAATTACTTTTGTTCAATTCTTGATAACATTATAATATTAGTTATAAAAGTTAGTTGATTTTAAGAAAACATTTAGTTTTTTTTTTACAAAACCATCTTTATTGTATTATAACTGTTTTTCAATTACAGTTTATTGAAATTATTTTTGATAATGTGTATTTGGGATTCCAAATAATTTCTAATTAACAAATAATTTATTTGTTTTTATTCAGGTAAGGCTACCACCTGAGGTCAACAGAATTTTGTACGTGAGAAACTTGCCATACAAAATAACAGCTGAAGATATGTACGATATATTTGGTAAATATGGAGCAATCAGACAGATCAGAACGTTAGTTACTTTCAAATTACTAAAGTTTAACTTTTTATTAAGTTGATGTTTGTCACTTTTTAGTTGTTATAAAACATTTATGTTGTAATTATAATGATTGTATTGTAAATTATGTAATATAGTTTAAAAATATCATTTTAATTTTTTTATTTTATAAGCATACTTGTACTGACTTGTATATTATTGATTTATCAATATTTTTATTACTTGTTAATTGTACTAAAACTTTTTTTATTTAGAAAAAAGAATTTCGTAAAGTTGTTTTACAGACCATTAAATTAATACTATATATCGTACGAAGTTTAAGTTTTTGTTTAAATTTTTATATGTCAAAGACACTAAAGAATTTAAGATAATCAATGTATTTGAGTATCATTGTAGTTTTTATAATTAGTATATATTTTTAACTTTTATATTGTGGTTTTTGTACAAAGAATACAACAACTTTAATTCATATTTAATTAGCTTTTACCATTAAAATCTATAAGTTTAATATATTGATGGATTATAAATCTTTTTGTAAGTATATAAAAAATATAAGTTTCTATATTAAGACAAAAAAAAATTTGTTAATACTTTTAGTAGAAAATTTGCATACTTCAGAAATTAAATAATTTTGTTGTAATTTTTAACTTTTTTGTGCATGTTTTAACTTTATGAACTAATTATTAATACTTTCATTTATAGTAATTTACATCTTAAGTAGATCTACAATAATAAAATCATGATTTTGATTCTAACTTTATTATACATTTAAGATTTTAAAACTAAGTATTTTTTTTTAATTTTTTTTTTGTACTTTGAAATATATGTTTGTCGTAAATATGTATAATCATGAATGCGTATTGCACAAAATTTTTGCATCCTTTTTCCTGTTGTGCATTAAACTTGACAGACTTTGTGAAGCTGTATATATTTTTTGGCATTGAAACAGTGTCAATTAAATAATTTAATTGCTTGCAAAAATATTCACTTTTAAACAAATATAGCTTTTCTGAAAAACTGTAAAACTGATTTTTTAAATTTAAAGAAGGTTACATATAGTAAAAAATTCATTAAGACATTAATTGTAATTTTTTAAAGTCTTACAGACTTCTTACTTTAAAGTACAGACTAGCCACTAAACCTGGAACCCTGAAAAACCTGGATTTTGACATTTTAGGCTAAAAAAGCTTGGAAAAACCTGGAATTTTGAACATAAATCACTAAAAAATCTCTAATTAAAAAAGTTTTTTACATGTTAAGTTAAGTTTTGATTTTACACATATTATCTATCATAAAGATTAAAAAACACGTATTTTTACAGTATCTTTTCAATGTATTTATACTATTTAACATATTTTCTACCTTAAACTTTTTTATACTAAACTTAAACTTAAAAACGTGTACTTTTAAAAACCTGAATAATTTTTTTTAAAATAAGTGGCCACCCTGTATGTATAATAAAATAAAAGCTGTTTGTGTTCTTAAGAGTGATCATACATATTTTATAAATATAAAAAAAACATTCAAAAAGATAATTAAAAGTATTGTTTTTGTGAATTGTTTTTTGATCATATTGTAAATGAATTATTGGTTATACTATTTAATAATATCTTTGAGTTTTCTAATCGTTAAAAAA
This sequence comes from Thalia democratica, assembly GCF_965202585.1. Classification (NCBI taxonomy): domain Eukaryota; kingdom Metazoa; phylum Chordata; class Thaliacea; order Salpida; family Salpidae; genus Thalia; species Thalia democratica. The sequence continues at coordinate 34,113,835 of NC_139170.1, read as the reverse complement.
ACACTACAAGCTCAAAAGGTAGTAGCGAAAAAGTAATTTTTTATATACCTTAAATTACGATTCTTTTCTTATCGAATAAGTTCAGAACTCTGTCATCAATATTTTTTCATTAAAAATACATGAGTATCACATCGTTTTCCAGAAAAAGTCTTATAGTATGTGTGTTTGTACTTTTCTATTACATTCAGCATGAATAAATTATTACAGCGGAACAACATCTGATACCAAGGGAACAGCCTACATAGTGTACGAGGACATTTACGATGCCAAGAACGCTTGCGACCATTTGTCAGGGTTCAACGTGTGCAACAGATACCTCGTAGTGCTGTACTACAATCCGAACAGGGTTTGTTTTTATATTAATCATTGAGTTTGTTTTAAGTGGTAATTATGAGTTTCAAAGCGTCGATCTAAATTTGTAAATAAGTTCGTCTCGACTTGTGTTAAGTCGAGCAACTTTTACGGTTTAATACCACTATTTTTTGATAAAATTTACTTATTAAATTGTAAAAAATCTAATTGGTTTTTTTAATGTGTTTGCAAATTATTTTAAATTCTGATAATTTTAAGTTATAATTTATTATCTGGACTAAATCTCAATTTTTTACTAATTAATCATAAACAATTTGGACCTTCTGGTATTTAAATTTTTTTTAAGTTTTGAACAGTTTGTTGATATTTACAAGGCTGCCAAAAACCTGGAAAACCTGGAATTTTACAATTTAGGATAAAAAAAAACTAGAAAAACCCTGAACTTGAACATTTTTGAAAAAATTTTGCAATTTCAAAGATAAATCATTAAAAAACTTCAATTTTAAACAACTTTTACATGTTAAATAGTAAAATTTCGATTTGACACAAAAAAATTATTGTATAGATAAATTTTTGTGTCATCATTAAATTTTTTTTTAAATTAAAAAGCACATTTAAAGAAGGTTTGAGATATCTTTTTAATGTCCTTATGCTAATTAATACAGTATTTACCTTAAACTTAGTTTTAAACTAAAAACAAACCTTAAACTTATAATTTAAAAAACCTGGAGAACATTTGCAAAAAAAAGTTTGCAACCCTGTATATACCCAAAAACTTTATAGAAACCAAAATTTGGCAACTTTTAGCAAATATTAGTCATCATTTTTAATAAATACTTCTTAAGTTATTTAATCTTTACTAATTGATCCCTGTGGTACATTTTTAGTTTTTGAGATATGATCCTTTAAAATTTTCATCATAATTAGAAATGTCGTAGTTTTTATCGCAAGTAAAATTTTTTTTGCGTTAATCTATTGAATTAAAAATTAACAACTCAAGTTGAATTAAAGTTAATTCTTTAGTATAGTATACAATTGGGTTCAGTTATATTTAAAACTCGTTAGTTTTGTTTATATACAGTCTTCATCCTTAATAAAATCCGAAATTTAAATTATGTACTTGGAAGACTTAATTAAGTTTTTATTGAAAAACACATCTATTTTAATCATTGTAATAGATAATATTTTCATACTTGTTGTTTATGTTGCAGTTACTATGTTTTAGTTTGAAAAATATCAATCATTTTTTTTCTATGCACAGTAAAGTGTTTTCTATGAAAATCTTTATGACCACAGGTTCAATGTATTTAATAAAAAATGTCGTCAAAATTACAATTTATTTATTTTTTAAACATTTTTCTTTTAGCATAATGTCAAATTAAAAACTAATAGTGTTTTTTGATGATTGATTGTATCTTGAAAAATGTTTTTACTGTACTTAATAGATCATATTTTCAATATTAATTTTAAAATTTGTCGTTTTCTACAGCAATTTAAAAAGAAAGACGTGGAAAAGAAACAGCAGCAAGTGAACAATATTAAGGCGAAGTATGGTGTGAACAGTGATAAGAAGTGAAAAATATATTCCATACATTTCCATTTAGTTGTAAAAATAATGCTTATTTGAATTTCCAATTGTTTTCATAAAACAGCTTTTAGTTTAGATTGTAATTGACACTTTTGTTGTAAATTTTGTTTAGTTAATGATCACTTTAAAAGTTTTAAGCTTTTAACTTTTTAAAAGTTTTAAACTTAAAAGTTCACAAAATGTTTTATAACAATTTTTTTCTAGATGTGTTTCAAAATAAACCAATTTTTGTCACTTTTTATGTTTTGTGTCTGTGTGGAATAGCTGATAAAATAGTAATTATAATTTAGATCTTTTTTTAAATAAAATTTATTTAAAATATTCATACACAAGCTCAAAAGTTTTTAATACAATAATATATAACAAATAATATTACAGTTAAACGTAATAGGTTGATATTTTTATTAGATTTTGAGTATAAATAATTGGGAAACAATATTAGACAAAGAAGGTCTTATTGCCCAATTTTTGTTTTCTAACAGGCTTAAATTCTCAGTTTATATCACTTGTTCAAGTATACTTTTAAGATAAGAACTTAAAGAGAAAAATAAAATAAAGTATATATTAAGAAAACTCAAAGATGGCACCTTTTTAGACTCTGAAATTTATATTTTCTTTTTATTTTGAGTTATTGTAAATTATCTCTTGTAGTATTTCTTTTGTTCTAATAAAATCTGATTAATTAGGCCTGCAGAAACAATTCATATCGATTTAAAACTTATTTAGGTATGGCTAAATGAAGATTAAAGCTTAATAAAATATATCTACTTGTTGAAAAAGAAAAAAAATATAGATTGTCGGCAATCCAATATTCATGAAATCCTCACTTTTAATGAAAATTATTCCCTGCAATATACACTATTTAGTATATAATAAACAGTTTGTTAAGTTTTTTTTTATTAGATTTGCAAGCTGATAACTAGTTTACTAGTACAGTGGATCCACAACTGGATGTTTTTATTTTAATTAGAAAAATTTATTTAGGTATTTGTTTGATATTTTGCAAAGGCTTAATTTAAATAAAGTTTTTTCTCAGTACTTAAAAACACTTACTATTATTCATCAATACTAAAGTGTCTAGACTTTTTTTAAGAGACTTTTGTGGGGTTGTACAATTTTCTTGTTCGGTAATAGATTATTTTGTATTGTAGCTTTTAATAATACATTTAAGAAAATTACATATCTTTATTTTTAATAACTGTCTAAATTTACTCAGGTACATAAAAAATGTTCAAACAACTTGGAAATACCAGTAAAACAGAATGCAAAATAGTTCATTTTTTTAAATTTTTAGTTAAATAATATCAGTATAAACCTAAGTCCTTAACTTATTGACAGTATGAAAATTTTGTCTAACATTGTGAAGATTACATGAATGACGAAATATTTTATACAGAAGAAAATAGTTACGGTGTATAAATAACTTAGATATAAATTAACTAGTCTTAATAACAGAAAAACATATTCAATGATATATTAATTAACTACTTGTGAAACAGTTCCTATTAAAACAAATTATCTAAAAAAAATTAAACTAAAAATATCTTTTTTTGAAAACTAATTAGTAGCGACGTAAAAACTTGATAAAAAAGAACAAATTGTAAAACTATGATTTTTTAATGTTTAAAAAACAATATAATATTTTCTCAAAAATTTCTGAAGTTAAAACTAGACCCTTCAAGTTGTAAAATCAATAAAAAATAGTTTTTTAACACTTTTGATTGGCTAACTTTGTGATAAGTTACTTTTAAACGAAAAGTTTCCTTTTTCGAATTGTGCAAGTTCTGTAAGTATAAAGTTTTATAGAGTTTGTAATTTTTTTTTGCAAAAATTTGTCAATATTAGGAAGGTTCTTTGTGCACCAAGTCCTTGGACCAAATGTTTTGAGCGTCTATTTTTGACGTTCGAATACAACAAAAGTTATCAAAGGATCAAGAAATAAGAGTGTATTTTTAGTAAAATATTTTAAAAGAAAACAATTATCAGTCCTGGACATTATAAGTCCTGGACAAGACGTTAAAAGGTTTCTGTGGTGTTCGACTTGATAACCGAAAGGTTTTTTTGTCCACCAGGTTCTATGACAAAATATGTTGAACGCTTTTTATTTTGTCGTTCAATAAAGAATAATATCAATTGCTACTGTATAACGTTTATTCAAATCTTTTCAAGGGTCGATTAGGAGACAGGAAGCTAGTCAAAACACGCCTCGGTTGCTAATTACTACTAATCAAACACCTATCTATTATTGTAAGGTGTTTTAGATCATTATTTTTTTGAATATCAACCTGAAGACCTGATTTTTAGCAGTTAAACTTAAAAACATGTTTGCAACACCATCAGGATTTATTGAAATTTATGAAATTTTCAAGGATGACTCAGATAAATAAGTATATATTTAAGCACTCTGGAATCCGGATGACTCAGGCCAGTTTAATTTTCTATTAAAAGCTCAGGAAAATTTTGAGACTTCTGAGTACCTCAGGCCAGATTTTTATGTTTTTAAATTAGTTTTAGCTGATTAAGTATCTTTTTTAGTTGTTTTATAACCAGTTTTTAAGAAACTTTTTTTGTTAAAGAACCTAATTTTAGTTGTTTTCGTAAATTTTTCAAAATTTTCTCAAATGATTTAAAAAAGTTAAAGATGACTCCGGACAGTTTAAGGTAGGGGTGGGCAACGTAAATAACCGACCGGTCGGATCCTGAAAAAATTAGTAATTTGCGAGCCGGAGCATTTCGAGTTAGTGATCTACAGGATCCAGCTGGATCTTTGTTTTGATCCGTATCATAATTTAAAAATGTTATGCAGATCTGGGTAAGTACTAGTTTTAGATAAAGATCTGAATCGGACTGGAAGCTAATTTAATAAAATATTTAGATCCGGCTATATGCTAACGGTTCGTGTATTTTAGAGTTTTTAATCTATATATTAATTAATAACTTTCTGAAGTATAGAATTTTATGTTAATATTTATTAAGTATTCATAATTTTATTTTTATTGTAACTCTAGACCGAATTAATACTAGTTATTCTTATAAATAGAATAATTTAGTTACTTAAAAATACTATATCGTAAGCCAAAATATTATAAAATTATTAAGTCTCTGGAGTTATCTAGTTTTGGCAGCTCTTGGCTGGAATTCACATTATTAATATTTAATTCAACAGTTAACTAACATTACAATTATGAACTGCTACCTTTTAATTTAAACAAACTTTTAAATATTTAATACATAGTTTTTTCCGTATAATAGAAACAAAACAACAGATAATTCTAATAAAACAAACAGTTTTACCATAACAATCAAAAAAAAAAAAATGGTGAAGCACTTGTGGTTATTAGAGTTATTTAAATCTAGTTGCATCATGATTTGAAAAACTCTGCAAGTGCACAGGAATACGATTAGTTTTGAAATAAGCTTATCCTTGTTGATGTTTATGTTCAAAATGTTTGTTTGCAAATGCATCAAGTCACAAACAGGACAACTAGTGTCATGGTCATCTTTTTGAAGTTGGCAAACTTTGGCTAGTTCATTAATTCATGAAGTTCTCTAAAAATCTACTAAAAGCAACGAAAGTTATATGTTTATTTAAATTTTTATACTAACTTATTTAAAAAACAGTTAAACTTTAGTAACAAATTAAATAAAACTGAATAATATAAAGCAATTTTTTTTTTAATTCATTAAAAATGGTTTTTATAAAATATAACGGACATTTTATTTAGACAAACACAAAAAAAAGACTATAAATCATATATGTTTAATAACTAACTCCAATTTTTTTCAGCCTTTGTTGAAAACTTATTAACTAAAGTTGTGAATTTTGAATTGAAAAAGTCCAAAAATGGTCATAATTCGTCTACGTCCGTAACGCATTTACAGTATATAAGTAACAGTTTTAAGTAAATTTACATCAGTCGCAAGAATAGGTAGCTGTCTAAATTTCACGAGGGGAAAAAATTGCACGAGTGTACAAAATTGCACGAAGATACTTTTGCACGAGCAGACAATTTTGAAAGGGTTAATTTAAAACTTTTTTTTTTTTAATAATAATTATTATTTTTTTAATCACTAACCTCTTACCCTCGGTCGGTAAGTTATTATATATATACATTTGTTCTAATTTAATCTAAATATTTTTTATCTTTTTTTTACTATCAGTGTTACCCTTAACCCTTACCCTCGGTCGGTTGCTTTATTTTTTTTAGTTATTATTATTAAAATAGTTTTATTTATTTTTTTGTAAGTTTTTTTTTTTTTATCTTACTATTACTGTTACCCCTTACCCTCGGTGCGTAACTTTTTTTTCTTATCTATATCAATTTTTTTTCTTTATTTTTTATTTTTTGTCTGTATTTTTTTTTTACTCACGTGCAAAAATGACTCTTGGTGAAAAATCGTATTCGTGGAATTATATTCCCTCGTGCAAACTTGGCTTCGTTCAATTTTGTGCTATCGTGCAATATTATCTTTGTGCAATTTAGACACGTTCCCAACAAGAATGGCCCACACGAAACAAACCGCCCGCAAATCAACGGGAGGAAAAGCTCCCCGCAAGCAACTTCCTACCCATGTTTCAGAGTCAAAGTCTTACATTTTCGTTGTGTGAAAATTATGAAAAAGAGGTTTTGTGAAAATTTTGTGACTTTTACATTGTCAGGCTGGACTTTATAAAAATTTTTTTAAATGCATAGCGGGCCGGTCACTTTTGTCCGAAAACCGGATTCCGTTAAAAATTAAAAAAATACTTGGGTCGGTCATTTTCACTCCACGGGCCGTACGTTGGCCATCCCTAGTTAAAGGTCACTCAGTGTATTTTTTGGCTTAAAGAGTGGCAAGTTAGTTGTTGAATAAAACAATTGATAACCTGCTTTGCTGATATTTTTGCTCATCGTTTGTGTTTGAGTGTTTTTTGTCTAGTTAAAGACTTTTTAGTTATGTATAGGAAAATTATTTTGAGTTTTGTTTAAGTGTTGATAAAAGAAAAGGTCAACTTGCTTGAAAAAAACAAAGCTACCCTCTTGAATTTTAATTTAATAGATCATAACAAATATTTTTTATTTTTACAGCTCAAATTTTTGATACGAAATTGTTTTCAAGTTGCTTGTCAACATTGTAAAAATCAGTTTAGAATTTACCTAGAATTTGAAATTTAAATTTTTTCAGAATTTTTATAAAAACTTAGTAAAAAAAACATTCAAGATGGCGATGGCAGCAATGAAAAAAGCTAATGTAAGTTTTTTTTTGTGACTTTTTAAACATTACAATTAAAATAAATTAATTAGGGTAAAAGTAAATAACCAAAGTCTGGTATTTAAAATTTGAATTTAGTTTTTTGAACAAAGTTTAGTATGATTTTTGACTACCATTGTACTTTTAGTACTTATTTATCTGTATTTTTAGTTTTTTTGTTTTATAGTTAAAAAATGTTTAAAATATTTTGATAATTACTAAAGCTTTACGTTGAATGTAATTTTAGTTAACACCCTTTAAGTTTGTACCTCACGATTAAATATTTTTATCAATTTTTGCTCACTAAGATAAATCTGATTTTGTAGATAACAAGTAATTATTGTATTTTAAACGCTTATTATCTTTTTAAACTTACTAAAAAATAACTAGTAAAAGCTAATTGTTTCCTGTAAGTAACTATTTTACTGTGGTCATTTTTGAAAACTATATTTTTATTAGTTTGTAGACTTCTTAACTTTTGTGGTGTTAAATCAAATAATATTATTTTAAATAGGAGTATTTTTGGTGTAAAATTATTTCTTAATCTGATATTTATTTATTTTTTTTCTACAGGTAAGATTACCACCTGAGGTCTACAGAATGTTGTACGTGAGAAACTTGCCATACAAAATAACAGCTGAAGATATGTACGATATATTTGGTAAATATGGAGCAATCAGACAGATCAGAACGTTAGTTGCGTTCAAATTACTAACGTTTAACTATTTTTTGCTTGCTTTTTAAGTTTGATAAAAGACTAAAATTCTTATGCTTGTATTTGTATGCTTGTACTAAAACTTATTTTTATTGAAACACACATGTTTAACTTTTTTTTATAAAAACACTTCTACTGATTTGTATACTATTGACTTTTAACATTTTTTTTCTTTATAATTTTACTTTTATTTTAATTTAAAGAAATTACAGTTTAATAAAGTTGTTTTACAGACCATTAACTTAATAAAATATTTTATACAGTACAGAGTTTAAGTTTTTTATTTTTGCTAGCTTATGTTAAAGACACTTGATAAAGTTGCTGAAACAAAAATTAAAAAAAAACTTTAATCAAGATTTTTTTTTATTGACTAAGTTCAGATATTTTTATTATTGATATTTAATATTAAAAATTTATAAATATTACATATTTTTCAAAAACTTATTTTTGTGTTTGTAGCATATGTATTTGTACTTAGTTGTAGTTTTAAAATTTTAAAATAATAATAAACAATTTAAAACAGAGGAGCAACCAAGGGAACAGCCTACATAATATATAAGGATATTTACGATGCTAAGAACGCTTGTGATCATTTGTCAGGGTTCAACGTGTGTAACAGATACCTGGTCGTGCAATACTACAACTCGAAAAGGGTTTGTTTTATTTACAAAAGTTTAAGTAAAGTGATTCAGTTTGTTTATTCTAATTTATTACTAACTCCTAAATATTTTATTTAAGTTGTCTAAAAGTACGTTCACCAATCATGGTCACTTTTTAATAATAAAGTTTTGTATTGAAGTTTAATTTAATACTTATTTATTTGTTTTTATAATATGTTTGTTGTAAGTACATGACATTTTTAGTTATAATAATTTAGATTTATTGTTAAAAATTTTTTAAACATAAACTTTCTTGATTTTTTATTCTCTCCCATTATATACTAATTAAACCTTCTAAAATGTTTTTATTTCTCTCTTTAAAACTAATTCTAGTGATATAGCCGAATTTATTTTATAAACTTACTAAAGTTTGGTTATTTTACCAGTTATGAATAATACTCTTTAAAAAAATAGTTTTAAGTTTTTTGCTATTAAGATTTTTGTTATTTTGTCATTCTGTATTTTTTTAGATATTGTCCCTTTCAAAAAGTTGTCATGTCACTTTTTATTGTATTAAATAAAAGTTGTTTGTTATGGATTGAAAAAAAAAAGATTTATAACTTTTAAGCTGGTAAAGTTTCAGTAAAAGTTTAAATGAAAATTCAGCAAAAAGAAAAATAATATTGTTCTTCTAGTTCCTAAAAATTTTCTAAAAACTTATTATTTTACTATACTTAAAAACATATACCTTGAAAAGATCTTTAAAATGATTATAATTTACCGGCCAAGACATTAAATTGTATCCGTGGTGTATAACGCGATACTAAAGGCTTGTAGGTACTTCAGGTCCTTTTACTAAACTCAGTGGCACCTTTTTTTGTTGTTCTATAATCAAAACAGAAAGTTTATGGTTTTTTACAGAAATTCAAGAAGAAAGATGTGGAAAAGAAGCAGCAGCAAGTGAACAATATTAAGGCAAAATATGGGGTGAACAGTAAAAAGAAGTGAAAAATATATATCACACATTTCTATTTAGCTGTAAAAATAATGCTTATTTTAATTTCCACTTGTTTTTACCAAAACTTATCTTAGTTTGGATGTAATTGACACTTTTCTTGTAAATTTAGTTTTGTCAATAACTTTATTTTAAAACTTTTATATTTTTAAAAGTTTTCTAGACATTTTATAACATTTTTTGTGTTAGATGTTTGTTGCAATAAACCAATTAATGTATTTTTTTTTGTTTGGTATAGCTGATAATTTGTAAGTTATAACTTTTGGAATTTATTCTTGAAATAAGTTATTGAAATAATGGTGTAGAATAAGATCATATCTTTCCATATGACAATGTCTAGTATTAAGTTTATATATATAGACATAGTTAATAATGCAGTGGATTCAGTAAAAGTGTTGAAATGACAGTAAATTTTACTAATATCATTTTAAGTACCATTTTGTGTTACTACAGAGTAGGGGTCAACAAGTTATTGGTGCTCGCGGGCCAAATTTAAAGTTTTAAAACGTCGCGGGCAGTTTTTGTCACTTTTTACTAATCTTTATGTTTTAGTTTTAGAAACATACAGTAGAACATTGCTTTTGTTTTGTTTAAGATCTTACTTTTTTTAGCTATATTTATTAAAATGACTTTTATCCATATACATAAGGCTTTTTTAATAATTACATATCTATTAAACTAAAACTTACTTTGACTAAATTACATAAGTTTTTATAAATTATTTGCTATTTTGAAAACTTAACACATTTAATATTAGGTGGCAACCCTATGACAATACATTAATGCTATATTAACTAAAGAAAAACAAAGGCATGATTCATTTCAAACTTCTAATAACTAATCAGTTGAAAATTGACATCTGATTTCATTTTTGTAAAAATAATAAAAAAGCCTTAATTTTTAAATAAAAACTTTAAACTAGTATTTTCTAGCTTGATTTTACATTACTAATACAAGTCTTAGAATGTCTAAGTATATAGTATTAACAATACTAAAAACCTTTATTTTCATTAAATACTAAATGTTTTATACAGTTAAACTGAACAAAAATCGTTTTTACATAATAATACAGAAAATACATAAATAACAATAAATTTTAAAAGTTGTATTAGTTATAACCACAGAAATTAGTAGCTTGTTTCTTATATTTTAACATCTATTTTACTTGTTTATTTTGTAAAAGCTCGTTTTTTCTGTATGTAACTATAGCATAGGTAAAATAAGAAATAAAAATACTTTTTTGAGCTATATTTAACCCTTAGAAACAATATAAACACTAAAACAGGCTATTGATACTGTGTATATACATATATTCTCACTCTTAGTAAAATTAATTTCGTATACTTTATTACAAAGCAAGGTATTGTAAAGTATAGCGTTGTTCTATAAAATAAAGCCTGAATGTAGAATAATATGTTTAAATTCTTATTCAAGTTTAACAGGATTAGGGCTTACATTTTTTTTAGGCAAGTGAAAGTAAGTGTTAATGAACAAAACCTAGCGTGAATAAGCCTGAGTTTAATAAAATACGTAAAAAAAAAGTTTTCAGACTTAAATGAGTTGCCTTTAAAGCTATTCTGCGTTTTTAAAACTTGTATGTATGTATATATCAACATATATATTAATTTAATTCACATCACCTACAGGACTTAAAGTTTTACATATGTTTAAAACAAAAACTGTAAATTGAAAAAAGCATACACCATAAGTTTTCTTTGCCACTCTTCAAAGCAAAAACGTCAGCTGACGATCAAAATCTAATAGAAGATTCTAGTATAAGAAAAAAATAAAATAATTTTTTTTATCAAGAAGTGCCACCATAAAACTTTCTTTTAGTCGTCCTAAATTTGGCACAAATGTTTATGTGACAATTGCCATATTAAAAAAATCTAACTAAAATCTCTAAGTTTGATTTTTTTGGTCCCTTTTAGTTTGAATTTGGCTAGTTTTTAGAAAATCAAGTTTTCCGAAGATGGAAGTTTCTTCAAGTCATCTAAAATTTTACACCGAGTTTTTTGTGGTAATACCACTAAAACAATTAGCTAAAAACTCAAAGGTCACCGTATTTATAAGCACCTTAGTGTGCATAAGAATTAATTTTAAAGATAACAGAAAACTTATGCAAAAAAATTGAACGACTCAAAAAAAAAAACACTTTTAGCTTATTGTTTTTTTTAATGTTTTTTAAATGTTTCTGGGTATATATAAATCTATTATATAGTGGAAATATCTATAATAAAAACTTTATATCTATAATATAAAAAAACAACTAATTTTCAAATCGTTTACTTAGTTTCGATGCTTATGCATCTCCTCAGAACGAAATAAAGAACAAAGTAAGATTTTTAAAGATTAAAACAAAAAAATACATTGTGACGGTTCAACTAAAATTGAATAATTATAATAAAAACTATGTATAAATTACTAAAAAAGCACCTCAATTTTAAAGATATCAAGTTTTAGTCTAATGCTGTTCATTAATTTTGTAATGAAACATAAAACATTCGCATTTTGTTAACTTATTTAACATTTATTTCATAAATAAATTATTAATCATGTCAATGTAAAATTTAGTTTGAGATGTATATAGTTTAACAGAAAATTAAGTTATTACATAGTAAATTTGTATAACTGTTCCAAGCAAATTTATGTTATAAAATCGTTTTTTCTAAGGAGATCAAAAAAAAATCTTTTTTTTTAATGTTTGCAACTATTGTTTGCTTTGTACTATTAGAATTTTAGACTTGGACAAGTATTGAAAATATGAAAAAGTACATTTCAAAATAGAAGGAAATTTGTTGTTGATGTTATTATTATTCATTATTATTTTGTTTTTTTTTTATCATTAAGTGCATAAATGTTACAGTACTTATCTTTATATTTTCATTTATGAAAGTTAAGTTTATATGTGGTAGAGTTAACTTCTTCAAAACTTCTCATAAATATACAGTAGCTCATTTATCTATTCAAATGTAAAGTTGTTTTTATTGTTTAAGTAAGATTATTCAATAAAAAAGAAAAGCTACACTTTTAGCACAAAATACTGATAAAATTTAACGTAAAAGTATTTCAGCGCAAACATTTATATCTTCTTTAAAGGAGTTGCAACTTATCATTCACATATTAACATATTTGATATTAGTGTTGTTTATTTCCTTTTATAAGTTAATTTAAAGTTATGTATATTTATTTTAGTTCTTATGTTGTTAGACAAGTTTTTAAGTACATTTTTGATCACAATTTTCAGTTAATTTTCGTTTAGTTTTCTTTTTTTTCATGTTGTTCAATTGATTATTTTATGACTAAAGGTTTAAGTATTTATATAATAAAAAAATTATGTGTAATAGCTCGTAAGAAATTGTAGAAGCATAGGGTGTCTCGATAACCAAAAAGTTCTTTTTTACACAAGGTCCTTTGATTAAACGTTTTGAGCGTTTTTGCCTTATGGTTCATTAAATAGTATATATTGAATCCAAGCAATTTAAGACTTATTTTTAGTTCACCAATTGCTGTTAAAAGAAGAAGTCATTGTCTAAACAAGCAGTTCTTAATCGTTTTATCATTTTTAACCCCTTTATGGGAGGTCATTACCTAATTTACCCTCAATATAGAAAGGATGTTTAATTAAAAAAACCTGATATTTTGAAGTTAAGGTTTTTGAACATAATATCGCATTTTAAAATATTAATTGTAAAATAGAAGACGAGCTACAAGAATAAAAAAAGCGGTAGTTAGGAGTTATTGCGAGAAACGATAAAAAAAATCACCAAAGTCATTTCCGACAAAGCACATTATAATCTTCAGTAACTACAGAACAATCAGAAAAAATTGTTAAGACAAGTAATAAAGTAGCAAAATTTTTTACCTAAAATGAGATATCGTTTATAGTTGAAAACTTTTATAAAGAATTGATGTTGGCGGTAATGAAAAACTTTTGTTTATTTCTTCAATGACAACATGAAGTCGTGTTTATGAAATGCATTAAGGTTATAAAGTCGCATAAATCAAATTATGACTTTAATCAAACTGTTAACATGAGATCAGTGATAGAAAAACTATTGCTTATCTGAGAATTTTTGTTAGAGATGTTTTTACTAACTTTGACATTTTAGTAGAATTTCTTGGTTTAGTTCCAACGCAAAACACAACAATCGGTGAAATTTTTCAAGTAAAGGTGCAATGTACCAATACGGAGTTTTTAGAAGTACAATTCCTTCTTTTATTTTCAGTATAAAGTTTAATTAAAGTTAAAAAAATTGTCTTAAAACATTTATCAATATTAAAAAATACTGTTAGGCTACTACAATATATTTTTCAATAAAAAAACATTTATTTGGTAATTTTTTTCGAGTGAAATCGAAATTTTATTACTTTAAATGTAAAAATTGTTTGAAATTCTAGGTTTTTCAAAAATTCTCAAATTTAAGTTTTTTTTCTAGAATTTTTAACCGTAAATTCACAAATTCAAAGCTTTTTTGGGATTCAACTTTTTTGGCAACACTGATTGTTCATTCTTTAATGTACACAATAATATAAATTTGAATTATATCAGCTGCAAGACTTAAAATTTAACATATATTAAAACTCAAACTAACACTGTGGATTGAGTAAAACATACATCATAAGTTAAATTTGCCACTCTTTCAAGCAAAAAAGCCAGCCTGAGTCAAAAAAAACATTCCTGATATTTTTGTATACAAAAAGAAATTCTAGCGAAAAACTTAAAAAATGGCTTAATTGGCCTGAGATTTGAAGTCTACAAATAGTGATAGTCTGAGTGTGTGGCAATGTTTAGTTGTTTATTTGCTTGAATTTCAACTATTTTGATTAACAATGTACAAACTTTATAAATTTACCATCTCTATATCTAGTTTATATTAAATAGGTAGCTCCAAAAAAACAGCAATTGTGTGTATTGATATGCAAGGTATAAAAATTAACTTAGCTTGAAAAAAACAATTGTTGAAAAATGGAATGTATACCTAACAAAAACTATATTAACTTATGTCATATATATTGTTTTAAATGTGTCTGTACAAATTTAGATATAACATGTATAAATAACAATGTTAGAAAAGTATGCATTAACTAAACTTAAACTAACTAAAGTATTAAATAAAAAGTTGTTTAAAATATGAGCATTTTTTTAAGTTGGTGTGCATAGAAAACTTATAAAAAATAAAATGTATCAAAACAAAAATCAAATGAACCTTATTTCTTATTACTATGTTATTTTAAATGTTTTCACACTAAAATATAAAATTTACAAATAAAAAATTACAAAAGAAACTGAGGTAGAAAAAATATTGAAAACGAATATCTAAGCTATAAAGAAATGACAGTTTAGTTAATTACTGTGCATTATTTTTGTACAAAATGGAAAATATTTGCATTTAGTTTATTTAATAAATAAGTGTTATATAACCAACTTATTAAATCCAAGCACTCTTGAGACTCTTTTTTCAGATAATTACTTACTGTTGTAAAAAAGAAGTAATTATGAAACTGAGAAACATATCCTGTTAGAAGGCTAATCTGTCTTTTTTACATTTTTAAACTAAAGCAGTAATTTCTTGAAATTATTTTAAAATTTTATACAGAGACTTAAAATAAAACTAATCGAATTAAGTCGAATTACCGAAAAAAATTTAATTTGAAATATAATTTTGCTCAGCGGGCCACATTTACATGCTCGCGGGCCACAAAATTTTCTTTCGCGGGCCGCATTCCATTCAAAAAAATAACATGCTCGCGGGCCGCAATTGGCCCGCGGGCCGCAGTTTGCCGACCCCTGATATATATAGACTGAGTGAATAATGCGGTTGATTCAGTAAAAGTGCTGAAATGACAGTAAATTTTACTTAAAAAACTTTTAATACCAGTTTGTGTTACTATAGAACATGGGTCGGGTCGGGAAGCAATTGGTGCTCGCGGACCAAGTTTCAAAATTTTAATGTCAAAATTGTCGCAGGCAGCTGTTTTTTTACTTTTTATTAATCTTTATGTTTTAGTTTTAAAAACATAAAATAGAACTTTTTTTTATTTTTTTCAAAGTCTTACTTTTTTAAGCTTTGTTTATTGAAATAACTTTTAGCTATACACAGAATTAATAAAATTTTACATATTTGTTATTAATTAAATTTACTTTTTCTAATAATTTTAATTTTTAATAAACTATTTAATATTGTAAAAAATTAAAATATTTAGTACTAGGTGACAACCCAATGACAAATTATTAATGTTATGTTAACTAAAGACAGACAAAAGCATGATTTATTTTAAACTCCTAATAATTAATCAGTTGAAAACTGATTTTTATAATTTTATTCTTGTAAAAATAATAAAACAGCCTGAAACTTTAAATAAAAACTTTAAACTAGTATAATCTAGCCTGATTCATACAAAAATAACAAAAGTCTTAGAATGTCTAAGTGTATAGCAACGTTAAAAACTATGATTTTTATTAAATACCAAATATACTAAACAGTTGAATTATTTAAAAATAGTTTTTACGTAAAAATACAGAAAAAAAAATAATAAATCTTAAAAGTTGTATTAGTTATAACCATAGAAATTAATAGCTTGAATTTAATATTTTATCATCTTAAATTTACTGGTTTATTTTCTAAAAGCTTGTTTTTTCTGTATGTAACCATGGCATATGTAAAATAACTAAAAAATATTCTTTTTTTGTGGATATATAACTCTAAGAAAGAATGTAAACACAAAAACAGGCCATCGATACTGTGTTAATTAGTATTTTAGGTAGACCCATAGTAAAATTTAGACTAAAAACAGTTAATGTTAATTTAAGGATGGGATCGTTTTTCAGGTTAGTCCGTTTTTTATTTTGAATTTGTACTTTCTATAAAGCACCTATTGAACTGTCTAACTTTAATATTGCTCATATGTCAAAAATTACTTTAAAATTTTGAAAAGCAACTGGAAGCTTAGCTATTCATCACAAAAACAAGACTTTACTTTAATTTTCCATCATATAAACAATACTTTAAAACAAGCTTTTCCCTCCGCTCCTTATTGGTTTTAATTTTATCATTTTGGAGTAAATTATAACTTAACATGTTATTTAGGCATAATAAATAAAAAAAGAAGTAAGTTTTTTAGCAACAATTACATTGAAGCTACCAATCCCTGCTCTATACTATAAAACTCGAAATGCCTTAAATTTTTTAAAAATCAAGCTAGATAAAACAAATTAATCGTTTAAAAAGCAAAAAATGTTATATGCTTGTTAATCATCTATATAATAATTTTAATAACAGAAATAAGTGATGTACTGTAACTCGAATTGTATTTTAAAATATTCAGGAAAGTTTTAATTAATAACTACAATAAGTTCTGTACAGCAGCTAGTAGTTTTTAACATTTCTTTTATTAATAAGGGTCTAATGATGTTTATTATGGGAAACTAACTTTTTTTAAGCGAGTTTGAAAAGTATTAAATATGTAAATATTCCAATAAAAAAAATTTGTCATATGTTTTTATCTTTAGTCTTTTTTTATGTATTTTAGTTTAGTTTAAAAATAGTATATAAAAAGTATTTTCAAATATTGATGTCAGATTAGTATAAACTTTACTGTTAAATAAGATTTAATAAATACCAACATGCCAAATTTACATTTTGTTTCTGAATTTGCAATTAAATAACTCTAAAGTATTTAAAACAGTTTAGAACTACTTATATTGACTGATAATTATAAGTATCATTTTATCCTATTTTAACAGAAATATTATTGAATCAAAATTGTATATAAAGGCTGGATGCATTACATTAATTCAGTTGCATGTAAGAAGGCTAAAAGTGACAGCTATAAAAGTTTAAACTTAAAAGTATTATTTTTAATAGTTTTATATTGCTTTTTATTTTTATTTTTTCATAACTTAGCTTTGTTGTTGTAGTTATTTTGTTTTTTATTTTTATTTTATTTTATATGTATTAAGTCCTTTTGTCAAGATTGACACATACAAACTCAGGATAACTCAAAATATTTTGAAAATTAAAAAGTATCAGGACAGCTCAGAAAATTTAAACTTTTTTTTTTAACTCAGGCAGACTCAAGGTATTATTAAACATTTTCTAAATCTCAGGACAGATTTTTTACATTTTAAATGACATTTAGTTGATAAGGTTTAAGTATTTTTTTTTACAAATTTTGCTGAAGAACTAGATGTTTATTAATTTTTTAAAATTTAAATAAAAAATTACTAGGGATTTAAATTTACTCAGGATGACACAGGACAGTTTAAGATTTATCAGGACTATGGCTAAAAGAATGGTGACTTTGTATTGTTATGATTTTTATTTTTTAAGGTTTGAAACTTAGATTAAAAGTAAAGTGTAAATAGTCTTAATTTTTAAATTTTTTGTTTTAAATTTAGTCCTTACAGGCTAGTTTGATGTAATTCTAACTTTTATTTTAACACTCAATTGATATTTTTTTCCTCAAAAAGTGGCAATTATACTCTTAAGCTTTTCTTTGTTAAGCAGCAAGGCCATTCTACCTGTAAAAACATAGAGCTTTAAACTTTTTTAAAAACCTCTAATTGTTATTACAAAATAAGAAAATATTTAAAATTTTAAGTTAATTTAAAGTATACCATAAAGAAATATTGAGGAGTTAAGTAATAAGTATTTATGTACAATAAAAGACTATAACAAATTATTAAGATCATCTAGTTTATAAACACATCTACAGTATTATTATAATTTATTTAAATAGGATGCTTATTTTTTAGCCCCTTTTCATTTTCCAACTCAAAATTTTTTTGTGTTTAAGAAAAGAGTTGATAAAACTTTAATAGTTACTATGCTAATTGAGCACTGAAGCGTATAAGTTTTGGGTTGTTTCAAGTTAGTAATTTCATGCTTGAGTAAGCAAAGCAATGCTTTTTACCAGTTTAGTTTTGGAAATTAATTATGTTGTGTTTTAGAATTATGCTGCCCTGGAAGCTTAACAATTTGCCCTTATAAAAAAAGGAAACTTTGGTCTTTTTAAAATTCAAAATAAGACATTTTGGTATAACTGTAATTACATTCTTTTTATCTCATTCTACATAAGTAACTAGCACTGGTAACAAGTTAAGTACAAAGTTTTTTACCAGGCTTTATGTTTATAACTTTACGTGTGATTTGTTTAACAGTTTGATATTATATGATAGCTTATAGATATATTTATAGTGTTTTTTATTTATAGTAGTATATTACATTTAGTAAAGACTACTACGATTTTTGTTCAAATGTTGATATGATAAGAAATTAAAAAACAAGGTTAACTTGTTTGAAAAAAAAACAAAACTCCATCCATGAATTTTCATTTAAATTATCATAACAAATATTATTTATTTTTACAGTTCAAATTTTTGATATGAAATTGTTTTAAAGTTGCTTGTCAACATTATAGGAATCAGTATTAAAATTAAGTGGGATTTAAAAGTAAATTTTTTCAGAGTTTTTATAAAAAACTTAATAACAAAAACATTCAAGATGGCGATGGCAGCAATGAAAAAAGCTAATGTAAGTTTTTGTTTGTAACTTTTAAAAAATTACAATTTTGATAAATAACTGAACTCTGAAAATTAAAATTTGAATTTAGTTTTTTGAGCAAAGTTTTGAATGTTTTTTGAAAATCAATGTAGTTTTAGAGTTTATCTGTGGTTTCATTTTAGTATTGTTGTGTATATATTGTTATAGTTTATAAATTTTAATATATTTTGATATATTTTGATAATTACTTAACTTTACTTGGAATTTAATCTTAGTTAAAACCGTTAAGTTAAAACCTCACAATTTAACATTTTTATCAGTTTTTGCTCACTAAGATAAACCAATTTTGTAAATTACAAGTTATAGTTATATTTTAGATATTTATTTTTAATTAATTTTAAAAATAAAACTAGTTATAGCTAAATGTATTTTGTAATTTATTATTTTTATTTTGGTCATTTTAACAAAACTCTATTGTTGTTAGTTTGTGGACTTCTATACTTTTGTTCTGTTAACTTAAATATTACCACCTTTTTAAGGTTTATTTGGGATTAAGACTAATTTCTTAATCTGATAATTTTTTTTTTCCTACAGGTAAGGCTACCACCTGTGGTCAACAGAATTTTGTACGTGAGAAACTTGCCATACAAAATAACAGCTGAAGATATGTACGATATATTTGGTAAATATGGAGCAATCAGACAGATCAGAACGTTAGTTGCATTTAAATTACTAAACTTTTGTTGTTTTATATCAAGTTTTTGCTTTCTTTTTAAGTTTAATGAAAGATAAAAAAAATCTATATATTTTGTACTGAACTTATATTTGTTTAGAAATAGATTTAACCTATCTAAATTTATAAGAACACTTTTACTGTCTTTTATACTATTAAATTCATTTTTATTCTTTTTAAAATTGTACTAAGGTTTTGATAACTTTGAAAATTGAACTTTGTAAAGTTGTTTTACAAATATTTAAATTGATATTCGTAAAGCACAAATTTAAGCTTTTTGTTATTACTACTTTATGTGAAAAAACTTAATATAACTTATACAATAAATTTTTGTTTGTTTACTGTTATAAGTTGCAATGTAGTAAGTTTTGATTTGATATTAATTATTTATCAAACATTATTGTGTAGTTATGTATAAAGTATCAAACAACTATTTTTCATATGTGATTAGCGTTTACTATTAATTTGTATGAGTTTAAAATGTTTTTGTATTTTATATCTATTTTTGTAAATATTTAAGAAGTAGATTTTTCTATATTTAAGTTTAAAATTCACTAGCTAAATGTTTACTAATCCTTAAGGTAAAAAACTACACAATTTAGAATTCAAATAACTAGTTGAAAGTTATAAAGTTTTTATTATGTATTTAGAGTTAGTTTTACTTTTATATAAGAATTCTAAATATTTACACTAATGAAAATATATACTTTAAATAAGTCTTCATAACAAAAACTCACTGTATTATGTATTTAGAGTTAGTTTTACTTTTATATAAGAATTCTAAATATTTACACTAATGAAAATATATACTTTAAGTAAGTCTTCATAACAAAAACTCACTGGTTATCCTGTAATGATTTTAAATTAAAACTTTTAAAACCTAGTATTTACATTAAAAAACTTACTTTACGTATTTTCTTTTTTTTTTGTATTCAGAAATATATGTTTGTGGTAAATGAATTTAAGCATATGAGACAAAATTTTTCATACATCATTCTATCGCACTGTAATCTTCACAAACTCCGTATATTTGTTTATTTTTGTGGGCGTTGAATCAGTGTTAGTTAAATAACTTGCTTCCCTACTAATATATCTACTTTTAAACAATCATTTTACTAACCGTAAAGAAGTTTTTTTTTGTAATCAAATATAGGTTAAGTTATATGTTTTTTAAAAGCTTACAAAATATGTGTTAATTTAAATTATATTTATTTTTATTGACTGTATATAAATCAAAAGCTGTTTGTAGTATTAACAGTGCATACATGTTTGATAAACGTAAAAGCGCATATAAAAATAATTAAAAGTATTGTTTAAGTAAAGAATACTTCTATTATATTGTAAATTATTTTAGAATTAGATAACTTAATAAGGTTTTGGTTTTTATCTTATCGTTTAAAACACTACAAATTTGAAAGACAGTAGCAAAAAAAACTTTAATCAAGATTTTTTCTTATTGACTAAGTTCAGATAACTTTATTTTTGATATTTAACATTAAAAATTTATAAATATTACATATTTTTCAAAATCTTATTTTTGTGTTTGTAGCATATGTATTTGTACTTAGTTGTAGTTTTAAAATTTTAATTTAATTATTAACAATTTAAAACAGGGGAACAACCAAGGGAACAGCCTACATAATATACAAAGATATTTACGATGCTAAGAACGCTTGCGATCATTTGTCAGGGTTCAACGTTTGTAACAGATACCTGGTCGTGCAATACTACAACTCGAAAAAGGTTTGTTTAATTTTTAATCTTTAATTCAAATGGATCAGTTTGTTTATTGAAATTAATTATTAAGTCCTAAATATTTCATATAAGTTGTAAAAAAGGGGTAAAAAGTTGTATAAAACTGTACGTACACCAACAACGGTAATTTATTAATAACAAAGTTTGGCATTTTCAGTTATAATAGTTTTAAGTAATTGTTAAATATTTTTTTTAATATAACCTTTTTCTATTTATTTTCTCACTAATATATTATTTGAATCTTCATGTACTTTTTATTGTTACCTTCAAACTAATTTTAGTGATACAGCCAAGTTTAGAAACTAAATAAAATATGGCTATTTTTACCAATTATGAGTGGTTTAAAAAAGAAAAAGTTTTGAATTTTTTTACTATTAAAAATTTTGTAAATTTGTCCTGTATTTTTTTAAGATATGGTGTCTTCAAAAAGTCATTAGTATTTATGTTTTCATGTCACTTTTCGTCGAATTAAATAGATGTTGTTTTTAATTGATAGAAAAAAACAGATTCAAAGTTCTTGAGCTGATAAAGTTTCAATTAAAGCTAAAATGAAGTTAATGCGAAAAAGAATTAAAATACTTTCCTTATTGTTCTTAAAAGTTTTCTAAAAAGTTATTATCTTACTATTCCTGATAATATATATCTAAAAAATCTTTAGATTGATTATAATTTTACCAGACAATAAACTAAACTGTATCCGTGGTGTATGACGCGATAACGAAAGGTTTTTTGTACACCACGTTGTTGGACCAAACTTATTTGCGCGTTTTTTTATTATAGTTAAATAAACAATACATAAAGTTTGTCTTTTTTACAGCAGTTCAAGAAGAAAGATGTGGAAAAGAAGCAGCAGCAAGTGAACAATATTAAGGCAAAATATGGGGTGAACAGTAAAAAGAAGTGAAAAATATATATCACACATTTCTATTTAGCTGTAAAAATAATGCTTACTTGAACTTTCACTTGTTTTTTTCAATTGCTCTTAATTTTGATTGTAGATGACACTTTTGTTGTAAATTTTATTTAGTCAATAATTTTTATTTTAACTTTTAGAATTCTAAAAGTTTTCTTGATATTAAAAAAAAAATTTTTTAGATGTTTTGTGAAATGAACCAATGAGACTATTTTGTTTGGTATATTTCATAACTTAAACTTAATATTTTACGATTTTTTTTTGAATTAAGTTATTAAATTATTGGTTTTAATTTGTTCAAACGTTTATCTATAATAATATCTAGTATTAAGTTTTAAAATTAAATAGAAAACAAAAATTTTGTATTTGGTTTTGAGTATAATAAGTTCTGTGAATAATATTCGCAAATAATTATTTGCTTTAATTCGTTTTTAAAAGACTTAAAGTGTGCAAAATTGACATCGTACAAAAGTTTCTTTTGCAAAAGTGTCCTTTCGTGCATTTTTACACCTAACTGTTCTTCAACAAAATAAATTAAATATATCTATATAATTATATAAATATAGTTTTAACATTTTGCCCAAATACTTAAAAAAGAAATAAAGTTATTAACAGTGTAGCCAGCTTATTTTTTAGAAACAGATCCTTTAAAACAGATTTTTTTTTTCATAAATTAGTTTTTCTAGTAAAAGTTTGTTTTTATTATCAAAACTTTATACATAATATAAAACACACATTTACAAGATATTACATCATAAAAAAATTAAAATATCAGACTAGTTTGCTACTTTAATGAACTTATAAAATATCTTTTTATAATAAAAACTTAAAAATAAATGATAAAGCAAAAATTTTTTACAAAGCTAATAAATTTTGGCAACATAACAATATAAACTGAAAAATTAATTAGCTAGCAATTGTAATAAATTTCACACTACATGTTTTCATTCCGACTTAAGTCAATTATGATCGATTCGTGAATATTTGCGGCTGACCAACTACAACAACATATGATTGCTGCACGTTTTTAATTGACTTTTTTCGTAACTAGCAAATATAGCTATGAGTAATAACAAGTCGAGAATAAACTATTTTTTTAACCGTGCTTTGCTGATTTAATTTTTTTTTCTCATCCATGAAAGTGTAAATAAATAAATTTTTGTTTACTTCTTCTGATCACATATTTTATTAAATTCAAGATTTGAGGACGTTTTAAAAAAATTAATCAAAAAAAAAAGGGTTAGATAGTTTTTAATAGAGTAATCTTTTCGTATTTTGTACCTTATTTTAACATGGCTTTTTGTATGTTGCTTAGAGTAGTCAAAGTTATTTGAACTATTCCTGTCCTGGACAAGACGTTAAAAGTTATCCGTGAGCTATTAGTGGTGTGCGACTCGATAACCGAAAGATTTTTTGTGCACTAGGTCCTAGGACCAAACATTTCAAGCACTTTTTTTCTCGATTAATAAACTATAATTAACTATAGTTTTAATAATATTCAAAGAAAAAACTTGTAAGTTTTTTATTTAAACGCTCAGTTATTCAAAATGAAAACTGGAACTATATTAAAAATTAGGTACGTCTTTTTAAGATTAATCTACAGCGTTGTTATTTTTGACTTAGCTATACACAATGTCTTTATAGTTTGAAGCTAATAGTACAACAAGATTTTCGTTGAAGTTATTGCTGTAAAAACCTAACCTTGCTTAATAAAAAGTAATCAATTACCTTATTTGTTTATATGACATTAATTACATTATCTATTTGGTCGTTAAAAGTTATAATAGCTTTTAATAGTGATCAGATAAATGGTTACCTTGTTTAGTCAATATTAATAAACTAATTTATTTCAACATAACTCTCAATTAAATCAGCCTTTTAATTACATTAAGGATCATAAAATTACTCGAACGTGACATTTGAGATATAAAAAAGTAGTAACTAGTATCCAAAAGTCTTAATTTAAGACAACCCTGACCCACATTCCACATGATTCATGTCTTTACAAAATTGTTGAAACCTCCAGGTATCAAAAAAGAATTTGTATTTTAAAAAGAACTATATTTACCCAAAATGGATTATTATTAAAAATGTATTAAGTGATTAGTTACAAAAGAATATTTAAAAGCGATAAAAGTTGTTAGAGTTAAAATCAAAATAAAACTATTTTTGTTTACTTACATATGTTAATACTCTAAATTTCAGAAACTTAAAAGTAAATAAAAGACTTCTAA
This sequence comes from Thalia democratica, assembly GCF_965202585.1. NCBI lineage: Eukaryota > Metazoa > Chordata > Thaliacea > Salpida > Salpidae > Thalia > Thalia democratica. Next base: position 34,089,233 of record NC_139170.1, on the reverse strand, counting down.
TCTGCTTAAGATTATTCATGGATTTATTTTTTTAATAAATCACATTTTATGTTTTAAAACATAAAATACTGTAATATTATAGCTTTTATGCCAGGTGAGCACTGAAACGTATAAATTTTTGTTCGTTTTAACTTAATAATATTACCAAGTCTGCTGTAGAGTAGCAATTATATTCAATATCATAGCTAAAAGAGTTTCAGTTTGGTCTGTAAATCTGTTGGTTACAGCTATGTACTATAGTTACTTGTACTTAGATTGTACAGCACCTAGTCTTGAAAAAGTTAGAGAAAAAGTAATTTAATGATTTGAATAAATTTACTTGCAATCTAAATTTACATATTTAAATAAACTTAATTTAACAATATTGTGATTTTCTGATTTTTTTTTTAATATAAAGACATTTTGTGCCTAAATGCTTTTATTATGTTAAAGTTTTTTATAATTTTCAAGCTCTACATTTATATTTTTGAATTTTTGACAGAAATAATAACAAAATCTTACAAAAATAAACATGTATGTTTACTTTAGTATAATGCTTTACTTTCTAGTTTGTATATTTTAAGTTTGTATACAAATATATATGTATACAAAAGTGCAAAAATTCTTAAAGGTTTTATAAATAATAATATATGATAATTTTGTGGTCCAAAAGCTGCTTTTTACATTTTAAGAACTTATGATGATACGCATGTATTGCTCCTCATATCATTAGAAGCAAAACTAAAATTTATTAAGAATAATGAATGTTTTTGTTCATTACTTTTTTATTAAGGTTTGCTTATCAAAAAAAATATTTAGTATTTAATGATGGTCACTCTTTGAAAATGTGTTGAAGAACATCTTGATTAGATTATACTTTTTTTTTATCCACAGTTCTCAAGAACTAATCTACAAAGTACAACTTATGCTTGGTTATTTTTCGTAGATTCTTTGTTGAAAGAGGAAATACCTTTTTAGAATTTAGACATCTTCTTGATAATTTTTTTGACAATTTATTTTGATGTTTGAAGACATTTTCTAAGTGTTAGGCATATGTCCTTTTCAAAGTGGAATTCAAAAATTACCTAAAGATATTTAGCAGTTTTTCTCTTCAGAGTTGACTAAAAAGCTGTATTTGGTCATAGTCTAGGAGTTATCTTCAGAATAAACAAGCAAAGTTTAAGTTTCTATCAAACTATAGTCAATCAATAGTTATATTCAAAAAATACATCTTTTAAAATTTTAGTTAATGTTTAGTGGTTATTATATAAATTTTAGACATATGTGTAGTTTTTTTTATGGAATATAATTAAAATTTAAATAATAACAGCTTAAGTATATTTAAATTTTTTAGCAGAGAAACATTTAAAAATGAACACAGCTGCATAAGAATATTTTACTATTTCCATTTTGTTATTAATTTATTAACTTGTTTAATTTTTGATAAATTTGTTACTACTTGAGCAATTAAATATTAAACAAACTAAAGACTGTGTTTAAGATAAGATTTTTAAAGGTATTTTTTTATTTGTTTTATTATTTGAATATGTTATTATATTACAGTCAATTACTAGTTGTGATGTCTAACTAAACTACATACACTGCTGTTTTAGTTTGTAAAATAATTTTATATAGTTAGGATTTCATAAAGAGTAGTTGTTTTAAGTAAAACGGTTTGCTCTTTTAATAGCAGGTACATGTATTGACTGGTTTCCTGAAGCCTGTGCAACCCCTAAAAAACAAAATCAGAGATAAAAAACAAAAGTCGTTGCTTAAGAAAAACTTAACAAATGTTTATAATTTTGCCTGTGCTGTATTAGTAATCACTCAAGGATGAATGTTGGACTCTGAACAAATAGAAATGACTTAGAGTTTTATATTTGCAAGTGTTCAGCTTGTATTCAGCTGAGCAGATTTTAGTAACATTTTTATTGTGGTGTCACATTTAAATCAAACCTTTTGAGATACTATTTGTGATTGAAAACTCATTCTTGAAAGCAAAGTATTTTAAATAAAAACTGCTAGGATAATTAAATAAAAGTTAATTATGAATTTCAACTAGAAACTATGATTTTTTTTTTAATTTTTAAAAGTCAAACCACTGTGAGGCAAACAACTACTTAAACCATGTTTATTAAATATGTGCATTAACTATTTCAAAAATATGAATTGAAAATAAGTTACTAATTAGTTAAAATAATTTATTTTTTTCAATCCAATGTTAAAATTTATCAGTTTTGTGTTTAAAGTGCAAACTCATGCGCCAAACTATTGTACTCTACAACTAATAAATTTTCAAAAAGTTAATGCTGTTAATAGTTAAAAAACTCTAAGTTGAGAAAAATATAGGTTGAAGTAACTACTTTAAAAAATGAAACTTAACTAGTGTTTTAAATGTATGTGAGTTCATAAGAAGTGTTTTATATATAAGTTGAACAAGTGCACTTATTTTCAAAGAAAAGTAATTTTTTAATGACATAAAACCAACCAAATAAAAGTCCATAATTTATATAAACTATAGATACATTAACATACTGCAGTCTTCAACAAAATTGAATGGTTTATTAAAGCTATTTTAAGAAAGTAGGTATTTTTAGTAGTGCCAATTATTGATTGTATGACTTGTTTATCCTATTGTTTGTATTTTTAGATTAAACACTTAGTTAAAACAACGGTCGATAGTTCTACATACTTCAAGGCACTACTTTACCTGCTTTTGTTTGTATGCTCGTCATAAAAAAGCGTTAACCTTACAACAACAAAAAATATACTTATGAAGCAACTAGATTTCTAAAAAACACATATTAAATGACCAAAGTTAGTTCTATCAAAACTAAACATTAAAAAAAAATATTTCTTATTGCAGACCTTAAGGTAAAATAAGTTTCACTAAAACTTTTATATTGTACTTGAAAATTTGCAATAATGTACTTAAGCATCTATAAACTTATTTTACTTTATTAATATTTTCGTTTAGAATTAAAGGATTTTATACAGTCTAACCATATCACATTGTCAAAGGTATCAAATCAAACATGACAATACAATAACAAACTTGATTTTGTTTTTATACTTGTGAAAAAAAATCTTTGCATTTGAAACAATTCCGTAAACTTATATTTATGCTAACACTTACTAGAATAAAAAAAAATCTCCTTTATTGAAGAAATAAGTTTGTATAACAATAATTTATTTTAGTAGTTCTGAGTGTTTATCCTAATTTAAAAGAGTAAATCTAGTTGTATGTTATTAAACGCAAGCATTTATAAAACTTGAACACTTACAAAAAATTGAATAATTAAACAAAATTAAAATTTATCTAACATTATTTTTCACAAACGAAAATAAAATCAAGTTAAAATTATCAATTTTAGTTTAATTTAGAGGCTATATATTAATATATTTACGCAAAATGATTGAGGACATATTTTAAATTGATGTAATCTAAAACTTTAGCGTGATAGATTTGAAGACTATACAGTTTAAAAATTATTTTTACCATTAAAGATAAAAAACAAAAAATAAACAGAAACAAAGTTTCGTTTTTATACTGGTTATCGATTTGTTGCATATAGTTATGTTGATTTAAAAACTTTTAAAATGTTAGATTCTTTACTTGAGTAGCTTAAGCTTTTTTAAAAATTTTCTGTTAATTTTTTTTATTACTATCGTTTTTTACTACAGCATTATGAATCATTCCTTTTTTTAATAACTTTAATTTGTGTAAATAAAATATTTTCTCGGAAATGAGCACATTCATTTTAAATATTACAATTTAGTTGTACTTAGGTCTTTACATGTCTGTAAAAGTTTAAAAAACGAAAAATTGTAATTCTTTATTATATGATTTGCTTTGTACAGGGTCTGCAAATTGGGGCCTGAGTGTAAAATACAACTTCTGCAAAAAAAAACAAGTTTAAGTTTGTTGATAAAATTTTTCACAAATATACTTTTATTTTGCTTTTGAATAAATCACGCTGCCTATCTTATAACTATTACATTGCAGAGTTGAAATGCATCGCGCCATCAAAACGAAAGTAAGAAACTGGTCGTAGGTTATTTCGGATGCCGTTGTTGTTGATTATGTGTTAAAGTTCAATATTTGTTACTGTTTAGTTTACCAAAAAATGAACTGTATTACTTATTATGTTTGTAAAAACAATATTATACAGACTAGTGCGTGTCATCTATGATCTTAAAACCAATTTAAACAAAACTTAATTAGAAACTAATGTAAAAAATAAGGTAATAGATCTTCTTATTTTTCATTCACAGCTTAAAAATATTTAAAAATAACTGAACTAGATTTTTAACAAACTTTTTTTGGATAATAAGCTTTTTAAATGTAAAGTGTGAAAAAGTTTTACTTTTTTAGTTAAATAAAAAACACGAAAAAACTTATTCAGACATATTTTTATGTATCTTTTTAGTACTCTTGAGTTATTTTGTTTTAAAAAAGCCAAACTTCTAAGCTGTGTCTACAGTTTTAGTAAATATTATTTGTATAGCAACGTATAAAAACAAAGTATAACTTAACTGTGTTTTTTTTTTTGGCAACTTTTTACTAGAAATTTTTTTTATAAACCATTCGAAGAATACAAATCACAAATGAATTCATCAACGGCCTATTTTTTAAAATCATTAAATAGTTTGGCCTTCTGTGGCCCCTTTGCTGCTCATTTCCCCCTAAATTTTTATAATGGCTCCCTAGGGAGCCACTAAGCCCAGTCTAGGAAACCCTGCTGTATACATTTTTTGATTTAAAAAACTGGGACACGCTTAGTTCGAAACCACAAGCTATTCTCTCAAATATCAACCGCTTAATTACCTTTGATCAAATCTGATAACCGCTTACCAACCAAGGGTGAGAGTCAGGGATAACAGTGTCAGTATAAAAAAAAAATTAAAACAAAAATATGTTGTTAAAATTATTTACAAAATAATAAAACTTTTATACTTTGGAATAGTAACTTAATGCGTAAGATATTCTCTCAAAGATGGTTAGTTTATAATGAGTAAACGACTATTTAAACTCGGACAACTCGAGTTCTTACAAAATGTTTGAAAGCAACAAATTAAAAAGCAAGACATATTTGAATAAAAAAAATCTTAGGTTAGGTCTAATTAATACCTATATATATTTTTTGTTGCTAAAATTTAATTATTTTTATAAGATACGCTAATAAGCTAAAAATATAATAGTTTCAAGTAAATAAATAAATTTTTGTGTCTTAATTTTTTAGTTGTTTTACCTACAGACTTGTTGTTTCTTTTTATTTATTCAACTAAACTACTTTTTGAGCTGTGACCATTTAACCATTTTTTAAACAGAGTTTCTGCAATTTCAATTTTCAGAATATGGACAGTCATATAACCGTATCATGTATAATAAATAACGATTATTAAAGTTTTATTAGTAATGAATTAGGACACATATTAACTATTAAGAGAGTGTTTAACTTATTGTACTTAAAATACTAAAAAAAAGTTAAGAAAGGGTTATCCGCCACTTTAATCAACCTCTTTTAAGCGTTATCTATTGAAGTTGCTGATTGTGAGTGTAAGCTATACATAGACTATATTGTTAATAGTTCTTCTAGAAATTTGTCATATAAAAGTAGATAACTATTGTTTATAAGAAAATAATGAAATTAAATCGTTTATATTTGGCTTGCAACAATAAGTTTAGTATTTCAACAAGTGTTTTTAGTCTAACTTAAACATTAAAAACACTTTATTTCTTTTGTTAAGGTTGTTACAAGATAGCCTAAACGAAAATTTTAAAATTATAAAAAAATACTTTTAAAATATCTTTTAAAACAGTATCAACCCAAAGTTCTGATGTTACATAAATCATTTATTAATTGTAAGAAACAAAAATGCTTTCCGGTGACAGTAAAATATTAGATGTTGTACCTTATCATTAAACTTCTATTTTATTAAAAAATAATCAAAAACTTGAGAATTTTAATAATATTTGTTGCTAAAAACTATAACCGATATTAATTAAATTTATGCGATTTATTTTATTGTTATGTATTTAGTTTATTATAGATTAACATTATTTTCATAATACATAATTGTACATTTTGTATACTAGTACATATAATAAAGTCTAACATACTTTATATAACTAGCATCAAGGGTCTTTAACAAAATTTTAATGAAACAGTCAACTTTTACAAGTTAAAACAGTTGTACTTACATTACAGTTACATTACAGTACATTTACATTAGTTGTACTTTTTGTCTTAACTTTCTGTTCATGTAAAACTATACTTATATATATAGTATACGATAATAATTTTATTAAATATAGATATTTTAATCTATTTAAATAAACTACTTGTTAGTTTATCCTTTAAAAAATTTAAACTGATACCTTTAAATTTTTAACTAGTCATTAAAAGTCTATAAAAATAACAAATACTTTCCGCCAAGACTTACATAACTTTTATTAAAACTAAAATATTATAAAACAATTTCAGTATAAAACAGGTTCTAAAACTTATAATCTACAATCCACATATTTTGCACATCCTTGCACGATTCTAGTAACACGGTACTTTAGCGCAGGCAAACCCAGTCTTGCCTTTCAAAAAATCGCTCGACGTTTCGGACCATTCGTTTTTGTCAACGTCGTAGCAATATACAACACCAATAAAGCTTGCATAAGCATAAACAGCACCTCCGATTGAAAATAGCGGAAACGTGCGAATGGACGAAATGTTAGTTGACTTGAGCGTGACGAAGTTTTGACAAGTTCCGTCGAAAACTTGCGTGTCCAGCATTCTTCCAATTGCGAACAGTTTAATGCCGATGGAAAATAAATTTTTCAATGCTTCGAAGCCAAACGTTACCTTGACTTCATTGAGATTCGGCATTGAAGACCAAGAGTCGCCAAGAACATCGTAGGACTCGACCGTGTTCAAGTGCTCAAAAAGTTCCCAGCCCGAAGCAACAACAATGTTTCCATTGTAAACCGCAGATGAATGTTCTGCTCTTGCATGCTTCATTGGAGCGACACTTTTCCAACTTTTTGTCTCTGTATCAAACTGTGTGCAACGATTTACAACAAAATCATCAAGGTTACTACCTCCGAGAAGGAAAATTTTATTCATAAACGCACAAACTTCGAAACGTTTTAACTTTCCACTTGTTTTAGTTACTCTGCTCCAAGTTTTAGTTGAGGGAGAATATTTTTCAACGTGCACCACATAGTTAAAGTCAAAATCATTAGAACTGTCATGTCCTCCAAACAAATACAACTCACCTTTAACAAAGACAGCTTTGGAATGTTTTCGACTGGTTAGCATACAAGGAAGTGCCTTTGGATTTTCAGGAAATCTTGGATCAATTTCGTAGACATCTTTTGAGTATCCCCTTCCTGGTGCCCCTCCGCTTAATATAACTTTGAATTTTTCTTGGTAACAATGTCTAGCTATAGAATAATTTTCACTTCCGTTTTCCACCTTCAATGCTTTTTTTAGTATCAAACTGCATTCGTCAATTTTTGAGAAGTTGGTTTCCTCGGTCAACAGATGATTTAAAGCAGAATTTGTGAGCAAAGTCAGTCTGACTTTGAGTAAAAGATCTTTGGCCAGTTTTGACCGCTCTTTAAGATTGTGACCAATCCAACTGTTTGCTGCTTTAGACACTTCGAGTTCTGAAGTGATATGCAGTTGAGAGCTTGCCAATATTTTTGAGACGAGATCGAACTTTAGTTCTAAAAAGCTGCTTTGTTCTGTTACTGTCGTAAAACAACGCTGTATTAATTCAAAAATAGCAGGATTGTTGCCATTAAAGAGTTTTGTTGACTGATACAAAGCAAGCACGTTGTTGACTGTTATTTTATCTTCAACATAATTGTGCAGTGTGCTCTTTACAGTTGAGACTAGAAGAACTTTGTTTAATTTTAAAGTCTGAAGAAATTGTTCATTGTCAGACTTTGAACTACCTGTAGTTGATTTAAATGTTACTAATTTAACTTAAGTAATAATAACTTTTTATATATAATAAAAAAATAAAAATAATACAAAAGAAGTTCAAAGCAATGACGCCTTTAAAACAAATGTATATATACTATTTAAGATGAATTAGTTTGACACATATAAGAAAAAGTAACAAAATTTTAAGTTTTGAAAAAGCGTTTTAAAAAAGTTAGGAAAAAAATCTATTTATATTTAATTTTATTTATTCTCTGTAAGTTTATTTTTACAGCGGATGTTTTACAGTGTTTTTAATTTTTCCTATGTCATATTTTTTTATTTTTCTTTGTAAAAACGAATTATTATTATTTTTTAAAATGAATCAAAAATAAAATTGTTTTCTTAGAAACTTAGAAAAAGTATATAAAATTTAAACTTCTGTTTTTTAATACTATATGTACAAAACATACGATACAACTTACAATAAGGAATTATAAGTATCAGTATATAAAAAGTTCTATTTAGTATAGAAAATAAAGTGTTTTTGTAATAAAAAACGTTAATGAGTAAAAGTATTTAGTTATTATGAAATTAATAAAATACAAATCTCAGCAAATTCTGTCAATTAAACTTTTAATTGAATTTGCAGTAATGTAGATTATTTTTTTTAATAGCTTTAAAGTATTTACTAACTCTATATATAATTTTATAGCTTTGCTTTTAAAAGTTAAGACATGTTTTATTATTTAAAAATGTTTGTAATATTTACATAAATATAAAAAGTTAATTTTTGTGCCATACATGTAAATCTTAACTTTTTTTAAATAAAATCATAGTTTTTTATTTTGATCAAAGTGATTAAACTTTACATTGTTTCAAGAAGTCTTCCGAAATTTCAGCTCTAGGAAATTTAGACAAAGCTTCTTGTTTAATCAATTTTCTTATTTCACTGTTTTTCAATCTTGACAACTCTTTTGTTGAAACTTGGTGATTTTGTGTAACATTTCGAGACATCTTACTATATAGTCCTACTATTTTAACGTTGAAATAAAATTTTGTTTGTTATTTTTCAATGTTATCCTAGTAGTTTACAAAAAGTACTATAAATATGTAAAAATCTTAGATAGTTTAAAAGAGAATAACACTTTTTACACTAAGAAATGTAGGCTTTTGATTACTTTATTCTAAGCAAAACATCTGATTTGTAAAACTTTTAAAAATTTAAAAATTTACAACTACCTCCGTTAACTACTAGCTTAATAGGTTTGACTTAACTAAATATAAACAGATAATATCTAGTTAAAGCTATTTAATTTATGAAAAATTACATAACATATAACTGTTACTATTTACTTTAAAGTTTAAAAATTTACATCAAATACATCAAAATTACAGATTACCTACCATTACAAGTATCTGTATTTAATTACTAATAGTTTATTAATACACACATTAATGTTCTATAAAGTTCATTCGCTATTCAGTTTATTATGTACTGAGTATTTACTTTTTACTGTTACTAGTGTTTAAGGTTGTAAATTTCAATTTCATTACTTAAGATAATCATTAAATGTTAAAATTAGTAAGATTTTGTGGTTTTTATAGGAGCTTCTTAATAGTTTACACATAAATAGCGTACACTAAAGTTAAAAGAAATGTTAATTCATTTATTCTTAAAACTAAAATTTTAATTAAATTCAAACATGTTATTAATAGAACTTGTTTCTGATAAGTTTGTATACATATATAATATATAGATAGACAAATATCTTCAATACTTAGTATCAGTGGCGTCGCGTGGTATTTTTTTTAGGTGGTGCAGAATTTTAAAAAAAATCCCCTTCTTTAAAACTCTTTTTTATCTTAAATAAAGAACTTTTTCTACAACAATTACATTAAATTGCTAATGTAACTTGGGAAATTTTGTTTAAAAATAAAACATTTAAAAAAAAAAATTATTTAAGAAAATAACTTTTCACAGATTTTAAAAATTCAATATATTTTTTTAGATATAGCTGGTCAAAGTCAAAGGCAATAAAAAATTCCTTATGGGAGGCACAAACTAAAACAGCGCTTAAAAAAATGTTTTACCCCCCCCCCCCTTTTATGCCCTTAAAATCTACTTTAGAATTATTTGACTGAAATTTTTTTATAAAGTTTTAATTTAACTACAACTCATCTTTTATCAATATAAAAAAATCATATTAACTTTTGAGATATGGTAACTCACAGTCAGAGGTACAAAGGAATCCTTATTAATATAATATAAACTCAAACAAGAAATAAATCAAATCAATAAAATCGTATCTTTTTTTTAATAAGTTGGCCTCAAAATCTTTAGATGTTTCTTTTATAAAAAAACAAATTGCTGAAATAGATGTTTGAAACACTAAGAAAAAAAAAGTTATAAAAAAAGTTTTTTTTTGTATATATAAAATTATATATTGATACTTAAAATTTAAAATTTCTCTTCAACAAAAGTAAACAAATTTTATAAAACTTAGGATGAAAAAGTTTGATAAAAATTGCTTTAAGAATGATGGAGAATATAGGTTTTCAGTAAAATTGTATTCTTTTGCTGTTTTGATTTGCTCCTTATATAATAAATCATTGTACTCTCTGGCTTTGACCGGTTGTAACTAAAAGTTTAATTGGAAATTTCAAGTTTATTAAATAGTAACTATTAGCTTTTTGAAAAAGTTAAAACAACAACAACACGTAAAAAAGTGCCTATAAGCCTTCCCCCCCCCCTTACCCCTCACTATTTTGCACTTATTTTTTTACAAACATTAAGATTTTTATTTACTTTTTTTCTAATTTTAATGTTTTTTTTTGGAGGTTTAAAATTCAATAGTTTAAAAGGGTATCTTTTCTTTATTTAATTTTAATATGTTTTTCATTTTGATGACAGTATTTTTCTCAGTAGCTCAATTTTTTTAAGTTTAGTTGGTGAGGCTGTTGAACTTTTAAAGAATTTTAAATATAATTTATAAATAAGTAACCCTTATAGCAGTAAAAAATTGGTTAGTTAGTTTTCATGTGGCCATAGGGGTAAAACACTTATTTTTTAATTTTAGATAAGCTTGTTATTTTCAGAGTAAAAAACTAAAACTGCTTTAGTCAGCCTGAATATTTTTATAATTTGGTCTGTTTTAATTTATCTTGGGTCATCTTGAGTCTTTAACATTTCTAAGTTATCCTGATTATGAGGCAAGGCAACCATGTTTCAACAATTTTATCTAAAAATTTTGCTGTGTTTATGAAAAAATTAAACCAAAAGTCATATAAAGTAGACTAAATTTTCCTAAAATGTTAAACTACTCTAAGTAATCAAAGTTTCTAAGTTAAGGCTATTTACTTTATTTAAATATGTGACTGTTTCAATAATACTAGTTTTCATTTAATATAAGTCTAAATTATTTTTCTAGTGAACTAGAAGTTAATAATAAACTTCTTATTTTTTTTCAGAACTTAAACTTTACACTTAAATATATTTTAATTAAATATTTTATTAATTTTATGATAACAATAATCAATTATAATTAAGTTTATGTATGCAGATTAAAATAAAAAATCAAATTTCTTAGACTTTAGTGATTTGAGGTTCTTATCTTTTTTTTTTCAAAATATTTGATTCATGACAAGTTTTGTTCTTTTATTGTCCAGTTTTAATAGAAGTGATCTGTTAAATTTAAAAAAACCATGTGGGTATATAAACTCAAGTTTAATCCTTTGCAGTAGCTTAGCTTTGTTTTTATTTTATGTTTACAATAGCTTGTAGATGACACTTAAGCATGTCCTGTTTTAGGGAATTTTCAACAAAGTTTACTTACCGCAAGATATTGATTTTGCGGTAATTCTTGAAGAAATTTTGCTTTTTTGAGTTCATTTGCGGCAGTCAGCTAAGAGTTTGCGGCAGTGAAGTGGGCAAAATGGTCGTTTTCAAAATTGGAGTTTTAAAAGAGATTTCGTTCTAAAAAATAACGAAAACGCTACAGATACTTTTTTTTTTCTTACAAAATTTCAAGGTGGTGCAGTTGCGGCAGTGCAACACCCCACGCGACGCCCCTGCTTAGTATCAAATCTTAAAATTCTGAAAAAATGTTAAACTAAATACAGACTAAGATGAAGACGGACCACTAAAAAAAAGCAATAAAATCATCAAATAAAAACCAAAATATTAAGGAAGTCCGGTAAAAGTTAGGGTATAAACAATCTTAAACTGAAAGTGAATTTGAGGGGAAAATAACTGTGATTTGTTAAAAAATATAATAAGAATATCTACAGCAAATTGGAAAACATAACGAAAGAATTTTACAAATGATCATTAAGCGTTATTGAAATTCAAACAATTAAATAGAAGCTGTTAATAAAGATGAGCAAATTGGACAACTTTAAAGAAAGTTAAATGTTGAGATAAACGGTATACTTTACCTGGGTCAGATAATAACAGGTAGATGATGTTAATATAGTTTAAAAAAGAAATACAGTTTGTTTGAAAATTAAGTAAGAAAAGTTAAAGACAGGAAAATGTTTTCATGAATATTTTGGTAAAACTATTAAAATACTAAATATACCAATACTACGCAGCAAAAAAAAATTAAAACATAAGACTTTAACAAAATGTTTAACATTTTTATACGGTTTTTATACATAAAATTTTAAAATACATAGTTATAAGTTTTTGAATAACAATTGATTATCTATAGTATGATAGAAACTTAAACCTTGCTTATTCATTCTGAAGAGAACTGCTAGACTATAACCAAATACAGCTTGTAAGTCAACTCTGAAGAGAAAAACTGCTAAATATATTTAGGTAATTTTTGAATTCCACTTTGAAAAGGACATATCCCTAACATTCAGAAGATGTCACAACTTTTAATATAATTTGTCAAAACAAATATCAAGAAGATGTCTTGGATCAAACAGGTATTTCCTCTTTAAACAAGGAATCTACGAAAAAATAACCAAACCTAAGCTGTACTTTGTAGGCTACTCTTAAGAACTGTGGATAAAAAAACAAATAATAATCTAATTAAGATGTTCTCTTATCATATTTTCAAAGAGTGACTACCATTAAATACCAACTTTTTTTTTGATAAACAAAACTTTTTTAATGATAATTAACGACCAAAAACATTCATTATTTTTAATTAATAATAGCTTTGCCTATAATTATATTAGGAGCACTATATGCATATTATCATAAGTTTTAAAAATGTAAAAAGAAGCTTTTAGACCACAAAATTATCATATATTGCTATATATAAAACCTCTAAGAATTTTTGCATTTTTGTTTACATATGTATTTGTAAATTTCAAAATGTACAAACTCGCAAGTACAAGCATTATACTTAAGTAAACATACATGTTTATTTTTAAAAAAATTTGTAATTATTACTAAAACTTTTCTGTTAAAAATTCAAAAAATTTAAATCTAGAGCTTGAAAATTATTAAATACTCTAACATAATAAAAAAGTTTAGGCACAAAACTTTTTGTTTAACATATAAATTAAATTTTGTGCATTTATTTACCAGAAAAGTACAATATTGTTCAATAAAATTTATTTAAATATTTATACTTAAATTGCAAGTAAATATATTTAAATCATTAAACTATATTTTCTCTAATATTTTCAAAATTAGGTGCTGTACAATCTTAGTTCAAGTAACTATAGTACTTAGTTATAACCGACAGGTTTACTCACCAAACTAAATTTCTTGTAGCTCTAATATTGCATATAGTTGCTAATCTACACCAGACTTGGTAAAATTATTAACTTAAAAGAAACAAAAATTTATTCGCTCCAGTGCTGATTTGGCATAAAAGCTATAATATTACAATATTTTAAGTTTTAAAACATAAAATGTGATTTAATAGAAAAATGAATTCAAGAACTATCTTAAGCATACTAAACTTTTATTTACTTTTATTTACTTTTAAGTTTCTGAAATTTAGGGTATTAACATATGTAAGTAAACGAAAAATAGTTTTATATTGATTTAGACTTTAACAACTTTAATTGATTTTAAACATTCTTTTGTAATTAATCACTGAACAATTGTTCAATAATGTTCCGTTTTAGCTAAACATAGTTCTTTTTAATATACAAACTCTTTTTTGATATCTGGGAATTTTAACATTTTTGTAATGACATGAATCGTGTAAAATGTGGACTAGGGTTGTCTAAAATAAAAACTTCTCGATACTGATTACTACGTTTTTATACTTTAAATGAGTAATTTTATGAATCTTAATGTAATTAAAAGGCCAATTTCGATGAGGATTATCTTCAAATCAGGTCATTTATTAATATTGACTAAATAAAGTAAACATTTATCTAATCACTACTTAAAGCTAAAATAATTTTTTACAACCCAAATAGATAAAATAATTTTTAACATATGATCGAAATATATTACCTTTTACTGAACAATGTTAGTTTATCACAGCAATAATATCAACAAAAACCTCGTTGAAGATTTAGCTGCAAGTTTTAAAGACATTTTTAATAGCTAAGTCTTAAAATAACAACACTGTAGAATTATCTTATAAGGACATAACTAATTTTTAAAATAGTTTTAGTTTTTTAAAATTAAGCGTTTTATTAAAAAACGTACAAGTAAGTTAATTAAAAATTTAATTACTTTAACTTCTCTAAGCATCATACAGTGAGCTCCTAATATAATAAGATTATTTAGGTTATGTTTGTCTCGTTAAACAGCTATGTTTTATTAAAGCATATATTTCTAAAATTTGCATTTATAAGTACATGCAAAACCGGTAAACATAAAAAAAAACTAAGTTTTTATTAAGAGTTTTATATGTTATCCATTTTTATTGAGTATTTTTTATGTTATTTAGTGTTTATGTAACCATAAATTTACTAGCTAAAAGAGAAAAAAACAAGTTTATATAATCAGCACAGTCTAGATTATAAAATCTTACTTAGAATCTCTACAAAATGAATTCGGTGTTAACAAGAATCAAACAACAATAAATTAGTAGGTTTTGTTTTAATGGTACTATTAACACTAAAATGTTATTAAATGACAGCAGTAAAATTCTTAACGACTGTCAAAAATTGCTTAAAAAAACTTAAGAGATGTTCGTAATAGTATCAAAATAAAAGAACTGATGTCTCTGTTCACTTAAACAGTTTTTAAGTATTTTTCAAAATTAAATAAAAAAGTTGAGTATTAGTTAGATATTTAACTACTTGAAAAAAATGTCCTTCGTCTGAAAGGTTTACAGGGTTATGCAGGTGAAAGTTTGAAAGAAAGTTTTAAGAAGGACTTAAACTTTAGTTTAGTGAAAAGTATACGCCTAACACTTATTGGTATTCCCAGCCGGTTTACTATCATTTCTAACTCGCTATCATTTCTAACCTGATCATTTCTAACCCGATCACTTCTAACCCGATCATTTCTAACCCGATCACTTCTAACCCGATCGTTTCTAACCCGATCACTTCTAACCCGATCGTTTCTAACCCGATCACTTCTAACCCGATCACTTGTAACCCGATCACTTCTAACCCGATCAATTCAAACCCGATCACTTCTAACCTGATCACTTCTAACCCGATCACTTCTAACCCGATCATTTCAAACCCGATCACTTCTAACCCGATCACTTCTAACCTAATCATTTCTAATCCGATCACTTCTAACCCGATCACTTCTAACCCGATTATTTCTAACCCGATCACTTCTAACCCGATCATTTCTAACAAGATCATTTCTAACCCAATCACTTCTAACCCAATTAAACCCGATCATTTCTAACCCGATCATATCTAACCCGATCGTTTCTAACCCGATCATATATAACCCGAAATTTATTTAGCCGATCTGTATTAATATATATATATATTTTTTTTAAGATAAGGATTTGTTTTAAAAACAATTTAATCTCAACAAAATTGATTTTTGGTGAAGTTTAGTTTATTTTGTTTAAAATAAAACCTAATATTCAGATAGCTTTTGTTAAAATTTAATTGTTGGTATTAACTGGTTTATTTATTGTTTTGACAATAAGATTTAAATTTGGATTTTTAATGAAGTGTAGTTAATTAGTTTTAAAAAGCATTAGGAAAAGTATAAGTCTTTTGTATTCTAAGGATTAAATATTAAGTTTTGATAGTCGTCAATGTAAAAAATATAATAAGTATCGCAGCGGTTAAAGTCTATTCTGTACTTTCTTTTAAATATGATTGATATTTGTTTTTAAGTGTAGAAACCAGATTACCAACTTGCCTTTAAATTCAGGGAGAATTTATATGAAATACAACTTTTTAAAAATATTAATATCAGCGTTTATGGAACTTTAAAAAATACAGTTAATAAAATTTAGTAATTGTAATTATAATGGTGGTTTCATTTAAAATTGATATCATTAAGTTCTAAGTTCTTTAAACGAAAGTGTATACTGTTTAATACAAAGCCAAAAGTAGAGGTAGAAGGTTTTTTTAATATTCAGAACTTGTCATTTACTCGAACTTTGATTTAATTTTTATTCTTAAATCAACTGGTAAATTGTATATAAAGATTAACTGTAATTAAGTTATAATTAATTATAATAAACTTAGTCATGAAAGTTTAGTGTCGAAAACTTATTATTACGCATTTTTTAAATTTATGTAGGGCAAAATAAATTTACATTTTTCATAAAAATTTAAAAGTTTTCAAAGTTTAAAATTGCAAAAACACGATTATTCTCACGATTAATAGTAGATAATTCTAAAATTATTTTCTTGATATCTATTGAAAATTATTGTTTTACAGGTTTTCAAAAACAAAAAAACTTTAGATTATTTAGCGATCATTGATATGAAATGTAAGTATAAATTATAAGAGTAAACTATATAACTTAAAAACTTATAACAAAATAATAAAACCATTTTGTATTGTGAAACCTATTATATAGGTTTAAATTTTTGATAAAGAAAAAACTCATCATATTTATAGAAGTTTAGAGGTGAAAAAAACCACCGAGAATAAAGTCAATAGACTGCAAGCTGGCTTTACAGTAATGAATAAAAAGTAAATATGTTTTGTGTAATAATCGTCTGGAAAAAAATTTTATTCAAAGAAACAAAGAACTTAATGGAGTTTTTATAAAATTTTGCTCCTAATTATAGTTAATTTAACTATAATTAATTTATTATTCTATTCAAAATGTTTTATTTTTAATACTTATTTTGTTTTTACTTTCGTTATTTCAACTGCTTATAATAAAATAATAAAATAGAAATGTTTGTCAATTAAAGTACTAATTTAAGTCGCAATTAAAACATAAGCGAGATTTAATTACCCTCGAACTTGTTATACAAATAAACTTGTCTTTTTAACTATTAGTGTTAAACAATTTTTTTTTTGCTCTAAAACTAAGTAGGAATTTATTAATGATGTGAAATCTAGACGGTCAATCGACATAACAACTTTTGCGGTTTAGTTATATGACATAACTGTTTTAATAGCTAGTTTCTATAAAAAACTAGGCTTTTCAACTTAATATAACAAAAGTTTTTAACTTCTCCTAATGTTGGTTTGAATTCCATTATCTTATTAGGCCTATGCAAGTTGCATAACAATTTGTATAAGTTATTACGATGAAACTTAAAACTACACTACTATAAAAGGTTAATACATTATTAAGCAATAATAAAACATTTACGTCAGACTTTCAATGTAGTTTTTAAACCGTAATATAAAAGTTTTTGTATCTGAATATTACAATTGTAAGAGTTTATTTTTTAAAATTTGCTAATGTTAAAACTATTGTAGTCACGTTAGTTACAATAAGATCCAATTAAAATATAATTATCACTGCTCATTTTAAAATCCTACAAAGAAGAGTTCAAAATACTTTAAAGTAAACAATTTAGTAAAATGTATATGATTAACGAAAAACGTCTCTTAAAGTGTATTGAAAAAACAAAAAAATAATAGAAAAAAACTAAAATTATGTGTAGCTAAAAAAATAAAAAAAAATGAGGTAATAAAAATATATTAAGATTATGTTAAGTTAATACTAAAATTAAAATTTATACTAAATTTACGTAACACATTAATATAATTATGTTTTAAAGTAACTAAAAGTTTAATTTTTTATTTTTTATTTTAATGGCTTCATTAAGATTAGTTTGTTTTTGCATGAAATCCAGATAAAAAAATTAAAACGTAACATAAGTAAATTGGGTTAGAAACGATCGGGTTAGAAGTGATCGGTTTAGAAATGATCGGGTTAGAAATGATCGGGTTTAATTGGGTTAGAAGTGATTGGGTTAGAAATGATCTTGTTAGAAATGATCGGGTTAGAAGTGATCGGGTTAGAAATGATCGGGTTAGAAATGATCGGGTTTAATTGGGTTAGAAGTGATTGGGTTAGAAATGATCTTGTTAGAAATGATCGGGTTAGAAGTGATCGGGTTAGAAATGATCGGGTTAGAAATGATCGGGTTAGAAGTGATCGGGTTAGAAGTGATCGGGTTAGATATGATCGGGTTAGAAATGATCGGGTTAGAAGTGATCGGGTTAGAAGTGATCGGGTTTAAAGTGATCGGGTTAGAAGTGATCGGGTTTGAAATGATCGGGTTAGAAGTGATCGGGTTAGAAGTGATCGGGTTAGAAATGATCGGGTTAGAAGTGATCGGGTTAGAAGTGATTGGGTTAGAAGTGATCGGGTTAGAAATGATCGGGTTAGAAGTGATCGGGTTAGAAGTGATCGGGTTAGAAGTGATCGGGTTAGAAATGATAGCGGGTTAGAAATGATCGGCTCCCTTCCCAGCCATACATTGTTTTTAACTTGAAACATTCCTTGTAGAAGTTTTTGGTAGTTTGGTCTTTATAGTTTCGCATGGAATGGTGTGTGTAGTAGAGTTGAAAGCTTTGTGGTTAAAGTAGGTTTGAACTAGTTGCAGTTTTGTTTTGTTGCAAACTCGACTGCTAATTTTGTACGCTTTGCTGGACAGATGACTTGTTTATGAAAGAATTTAAAAGAATTAGTTGTTATTTCTGACTGACCAGCCTTAATCTGGTTGGTTGCTATCACGTTGCTTTGTGGCATTTGAAAAGATTTAAAGTAAAATTGTTTTAGTAATAACAAGTTTGAAATTTGGACTAGCACATGATTTTGGGTGGATGATAAATCCTTTGAGTTCCTGTATGTTGAACTTGCTGAAATTGCTATTGATATTCCGAAAGAGTCAGTAAAATGCTTGATCAGGAGAAAAGCGTCTTAGATGAAATTGCGAGCGTCACAGACTGTTTATCAAATTCGTGTTAAGTGTACATTACAATTTTTGCTTTGTAAATCTCTATTTTGTTAGTCGCTGTGTTTACAATGTTTTTTCTTTTAATATAATTGAAGTCTAAAGTTTATCATAAATATTTACTTGAATTTATTTGTGATTAATTGAGATTATAGATAGGCATAACTATAACACTTTAAATATTGTTTGTTTAGTCCTAGTAACATTATTCGGTTGATATCATTTTCGATAGTTCATATGGTGTAAGGACGTAGCTTGGTACGTTTCTGCAAATCTACAGAAACGTATAACGTATACTTATGTGCGAAAAAACTTGCAAAACTTGTTGGTTACTATTGACTACGTTCAAGGTTTGATTTTAAAACCAATATAAATGTTTTTGAGTTAAAATGTGATTTCTTATACTTATTTTTAATGAGTGTTTTCTGGGTTTACACAAGTGGCATGACATAAAAAGTCATAGGGGGTGTGGAGCAAAATAAATTTTCTTGTATACAGTTATCACTCGTACTTCAACATTCCATTTTTGATGTATTAACATAACTGCATATTTTCAGATTAAACTCAATAACATTAGGGTTAGTTTAAATTGCTGTGTTCCCGCTAGGACGTGTTATTTCAGATGTTTTAGTTTTTGCAGATTCGTAACTTTTTTGAGCTAGCTACGTCCCTGATAAGGTGTATAGTTTTGAGGAGAAATTTCATAAAAGCTACCGATTAGCAATAAGGCTTAAGTAATGTTTTTTTTTGAGACTAAAAGTTTACACTAGAAGTTTTACTCGGTTTTTTTTTTCATAAATGACTTTTTTTGTTTTTTGCTTTAAGCATTCTAAAAACTATGTTAGTTTTATGCGGTCAGTTTTGTTATTTTTTTTTAGTAAGTTTTAAAAAATTTATTTGTTTTTACGTCTTAAATAAAGCTTGAATCAATTACACATCTATTCTTTTTA
This sequence comes from Thalia democratica, assembly GCF_965202585.1. Lineage (NCBI taxonomy): Eukaryota > Metazoa > Chordata > Thaliacea > Salpida > Salpidae > Thalia > Thalia democratica. Next base: position 34,069,096 of record NC_139170.1, on the reverse strand, counting down.
CCTCCTTTATGTGATATGTCATTATTCTATTGAAAATTAAAATGAGCTGTTAGTGGATTAACTTATGGTAGCTACTTATAAATACTTTTTAGGGAAACGGGTCTAAATTGCACGAAGACAAAAGTGCATGAGGTTACTAAATTGCACGAGGGGACTAAATTGCACGATAACAAAATTGCACCAGTGCACAAAATTGCACGAAGACACAAGTGAAAAAAAAATGCACGAAGACGATTTTGCACCATAGGTAAATTTCGCCGAGTTACATTTTTGCACAAGAGTAAAAAAACACAGTAAAATAATAAAATAAAAAAAAACAGAAAAAATAAACTAAAAAATAATCTAATAACAAAAAAATTACTGACCGAGGGTAAGGGTTAGTGATAACAGTGATAGTAAAAATAAAAAATAATCACGAATAAAGTTATAAAAATATTAAATTAAAAAAAAGAAAATTATTAAAAAAAAAAGCTATCGATCAAGGGTAAGGGTAACAGTGATAAGAAAAACACTAATAACATGAAAAAAAAATTAAATATAAATAATGTAAAAAATAATAATAATAAAAATTAGAAAAAAAAAGTAAATAAATTACCAATTGAGGGTAGGGGTTAGAAGTAACAGTGAAAGTAAAAAAAAAACTAAATTAAAACAAAAAAAAATAACAAAATAATAAAAGAATTTAAAAAAAAGAAAAAAAAAAGTTTAACCCGAGCAAATTAGTCTTCGTGCAAAAGTATCTTCGTGCAATTTTGTGCCCTCGTGCAAAAGTATCTTCGTGCAATTTTGTGCACTCGTGCAATTTCTTCCCTTCGTGCATTTTTGTACGCACGTACAATTTAAACAGCAACCCCCTTTTTATAAGTATTTTTAGGTTCTAAAATTATTTACTTATGCTTTAGTCAGGGTTGCCAAGGTGTTATAAAAATTTTTTCAGGTTTTCTGAACTTTTTAAATATTTATAAAAAAGAAGTTTTTTAGTTCAATTTAGTATAAAACTAGAGTAAGGCTAAAAAAAGTGTCTTCAATAGTATAACAACACTAAAACTATACTGTAAACTTATTTTAAAAGTGTTTTAATAAAAAAAATGATACAAGTTTTTTAAGTATTATGACAAATCTATGTAACTAATCCGAACTTGACTACCTAAAAACAAATTAAAATAAAACGGTTTTTAGTGATTTTTGTTCGAAGTTCCTTTTTTTTTCAAAGTTATTCAGTTCGAGGTTTTTTACGCCTAATTGTTAAATTTCAGGCATTTCCGTGTTTTTGGCAACCCTTTTAAGTAGGTATAGTAGAGAAGCTAAATAAAAATTTTAATTTTTACGCAATATTTTAAATACTTAAAATTTAGCAAAAAGTTCTAGCACTTCAAATTTTCAAACAATCTATATAATCATTTGGTAGATGATACACATTATTAAACAAAAATTAAAAATGACAGGTCGTAAACTAGTATCTTTTAACTGAAAATGTCAAAAAGCAGGTGAACTTCTAAAATACTTGAAGCTAAAAAAGATTCAGTTGCTACATATAATACCGTGTTTTTTTTCTATTCACCATAAATATATTTTTGTTGTAAACTGCCGCTTAAACTCTTTTATTAGCCCATTGTGTAAGGAAGCTACTAAAGAGCATTCTAGACTTATCAAGTTGTAGGCAACTCTTTGGCGCTTGCTAAAGTTAAAATGTATCCCCTCAGTTGGTAATAAATACTCAATAGACCAGCAATGTGATTTAATTTTCTCTGAAAATTAGTAGTCAGAAAGCCGAATTTCTAGCGACGCGAATTTAAAGTTTCGAAATCCGTTTGTAACATAAGTAAGGCCAGTTGGAACTAGGCAGTTTAAAGAATTTATGCATAGATCACATTTTGATTTACAAAAAATTAAAAACGAACCGTTAAAAATAAACATTTAAAGAACAAGTTTTACTTTAAAGTAATTAGTTTCCTTTTTAATAGTTAAAGACAAGTTATTTTAACTTAATTTTTTATAGACAGTTGTAGTCGACGTATTCATCAGAAAAACCTTATTGATTTATTTTTTGTAATTTAGTTAATTAAATTATTTGTATAAAGTTAATTTTTATAACTTCTTTTATAATTCTACTTTACATACTGTTACAATACAACTACTATTAAAAATTTATTTTAACTTGCCTATTTTAAACTTTAGAACACACCTATTTTCTGAAACAAAAAATAAACAAAGCTAAAACAATTTAGGCAGCTTTTACTTTAAGTCTAAACACTATTGTTTAACAAGACTTTTTAACTTAGAACAGCGCAACTCTGGTCCCTTTTGAGTAAAAGAATTCTATTTAAGAGCTAACAAAATAAATTTCATACTAACTCGCAGATTTCTACATTTTCTTTTATATTTATCATTATGGATTTAACAAAAGTTTGAACTGTGTTGAAAAAATTAAGGTTAATAATAAAGTTAGTACTAAACAGGGTTTTTCAACTAATCTTCATAATCGCACACTAGGCAGAAAAATTAATCGTCCTACTCTACTATATATCACACCCTTACTGTTAATAGCCCCCTGACGGCTAGCATGTTCGTTTTTTTTTTTGGAACCACTAGCTTATACAAGTATTTGTGTTATTATCGTAAGTAAATATAAAAGTATATTATTGCAAATATATAAAAAATAGTATAGAAATACACAATAAGTTGTAGTCGTTTAAAAATAATAATCTAGTGATTATATAAAATTTATCATAATTTTGAAACATACCTAATCTAATAAGCATTAAGAACTTATTCTTATATACAAAATTATTTAATAATATACATAGTCTTTATACACGACCAAAATAATTTTTGTTTGCATTATTTAAATTAATTTAGTAATAACTTTCCCATAGAACTTAAAAAAATTTTTATTCAAACAAAAAATTTAAAGTGGCTTTTTTATTAAAAACTAATTTATTTTACTTATACATTGAACAATCTCTTCAAGCACTAAGTTTAAAAAAAAAAATTAAAGACCAAATATAATTTTCATCAGTTTAACATTAAGCTAATCGATCTAATATACCGTTTTTTAAATCAAGTAAAGTTGATCCATCATCAAGCACTTTAACTGTCTCTTTCTGGTCCTGCTTTTTTTTGAAGATCCTCATTTTGAGTTTTTTCAGAGTCCATGTTAGAAATTACTCTGACAGAGTCTGTAAATTTTTTAATTTAGAATATTTATGTTTTGCTTTGAATTTTACTATTTAGCAATATTTCATTGAAAAACACATATTACACAAACTTTGTAATTTTGACTGTTTGAATTTTAAGTAATACAAATATTACATTAAAAAATAAAACTTTAGAACAATATTTTTCTGAAAAATAAAATTTAATAGTAAAAAATTAATATTTTATAAAAGTTATTTGAGTATTTGAAGCATTAATGTCATTATTTTTATTGTTAAAAACTCAAAACTTTTTGCTTTTTACATTTAAAAATAGAAACTCAGTAAAATTGTAATTGAAAACTGATTTCCATGGTTGTTGCACAAATATATTGCCACAATTTTTAGAGTTACCTATAGCAGGGTTTCCCAAAGTGGGCTATGGCAGATATTCAGAGAGCCATGAGCAGAAAAGAGGGGCATGAGGTCATTGTTTAAAACTGACACTAGATGTTCAGGAGTTGTTGATGAACAGCAAAATAAATAGGTCTTAGATGTTTTTTATGGTAGTTTTGAAACTTACATTAGATATTCTGCAGCTGCTGATGAAGAGCAAAAAAAAACGTCTTATTTATTCTTTGGTAGTTTTTGTGTATTCTCGTTGAAGGGGACCATGGCTTTTTCAATTTCTTTTAAGGTGCCATTTGAAAAAAAGGTTGGGAAACCCTGATCTATAGTGATCTACTGTAACCAGGATCTTGCTGTTTCTAAATTCAAATATAGATCCGGTAGAAAACTAATTTTAGCTAATGAATCTTAAAGTGAATATTTAATCTAGCTAAATGTTCTGAAGTTTTTGATGTAGAGCAAAAAAAAAATTGCAGAGAGTTTTGAAACTTATACTATTTTTTTTCTAATTCAATTAAACTTAATATTTTATGAATATTAAAAGTTAGTGGATAATTTGGATTTAGTTTGATACTAATTGATGAATCCGGTAGATCACTGTTTAACTCAAAAAGCATATTAATTGTAAGTTGCGATTTTTGTTTATATTTTTGTTAAAAAATGAATAATTAAATTCAATACGAGAAGCTTTAGAAACATGAATACTAACTTACGTTATTTTTATACTAACTTGGTTGTAGTCAATCTAACTTGAAAAAATAAAGATAAAAATAAAGGATTAAACTACTGCATCAATCATTGAAATTAAACTATGACTCAAAAAAATAAAAGAAACCGTATATACTAAAAAGTTCCTCTGTCTCTATTAACAAAAAATTGAATTTTTAATACTAATATGTATAACTCTTTCACCCTTATTAGCATTCGACTTCCTTCCTACATTTCTCTCTGATTCATCCTCGTCATCGGAGTCGCTGATATGATAATCCGAGTGGCTCTTGTGAGCCTGGTGAGTTATTTCCAACCAATCAGCTGCGTCTCGATCAGCGTTCACACTAAGCAAGGCTGGTTGGTGTTTTTTGACAAACTTGAAAAATTCTGGGTTGGTTGCTTCCAGTTCTTCTACCCATTTGCCCATATTTTTGAATATAAATTTCTGAAATTTAACTAGTGTCACAAAAAAAAATTCCAATAAAAATCGATTATAAATGCTTGGTTACGAATTGTTTATAGGAGTTCAAAGACTTATTTATCTTAGTTAAATATCCATGTTTAATTATATAAAATAACACAAGAATTATTTTCGTTTGTAAACTGTTTTTAAAAATATTAGACAGTTTAAAATGAAAATTACTAAAAAAACAAAACTTTGGTTTAACTGAAATATCAATCCAAAGTTTTTTAGTACATTTGATTATTTAAAAAAGTTTAAAAAATATTTTCAAATTTTACATAAATTTTACATTTTACTAAGTTTATATTAAAAAATAGTATAGTAAACTTATAGCTATAAATTATAAATTTAGAAACATTCAGAAAAATGAGATGTTGCCTTTAAAAACAAGTTTTCAAACAAAATAGTTAGAAAATAACAAAACCTGACATTTAGACTTTTTTCAGTTATAATTTTTCTTTTGTGTATAAAAATGTTTGATAAAAAAAAACAAATTAAAAAAAAATATACTTTTCAATGCACATATTTTTTTTTTATTGTAAAAAGTTTTAGTACAAAATTTATCAAATGAATAACTAGAGTTTCTTTTGTGATATACAATTCATAATCTATTGTAGTGGTGTTCTTTTTAGTGTGCATAGAACTTACTTACAGTGCAACGAAAACTTAGTAATGTAAAAAAGTATATTCAAAATAATGTTTGTTTTGTCTTTTTCTTCTTTTAAAAACTAATTATAAATGTAATTTTTAGTTCTAAGCATTACCTTTTTTATTAAGGCACTTAAAAAAATTTAAAAAGTTTTTAAGAATTTATTGATATTTTTACAGTCTAAAGTGCATAATTTTTTTTTCCAGTTTTTTAGTCAATCTCTCGAAAAGGTTAAAGACCACTGTTCTATTGCATAAAACATTTTTCTTAAGTTTTCTCTTGAGCAAAGCTTTTGTAGTGTTTAGGAACAACTGCTCTGGATACTTAAAATTATTTTTTGGTGTAAGAGTAGTATTTCAAAAAAATATAAATTTTATTTTCAAATTCACAAAATAGTAATAATTTAAAAAAAAGCTCTACAAGTCTTTATTTTTAAATTTTTATAACTTATAAAAATTTTAATTTAAAACTTGTAAAATTTTGATAAAAGTAAAAGTTTTGTTTGTGTTTTCATTCGAAAGTTACTAGTTATAAGTAAATCCAGGATACCACTCTTTGAAGTAAGTCAGACCAAAAATAGCCAGATTTACTTAAAATAACCTAATAAAATCTAATAAAAAACAAAATTTTCAAAAATGTAGATAAGCTTCAACAAATATGAACATATAAAAATAAAAGTTCTGTTAAATACAGTTATAATAAAAAAAAAGTTTATAAACTAAAAAATGTTTCCAATACTAGCTTATTGAAACTAGTCCATGATATTCTGAAAATATGGCAACCCTGCAAAGCTTCATAAACACTAATTAATAGAAAGTATAATCTAAGACCAAATTAACAATGGTTAAGCAGTTTTTTACTAACAAAAGTTTTTGTATAAGGTAGCACTGCAATTGATTTTATCCAATTCATTTTAAATAAGTTCTGAAGGTTTTAATAGATATTTAAACAGAAAATGTTTTTCTCACTTAATTTGTACAATTGTGAAAAGAAAATGCAGAAAAAAAGTTATATAATTTTAATATACTACAATAGCCTTATGTTCAGAAAATTTTCAAAACTAATTGTAAAATGATGAGAATAAAATATACATCTATTTTTAGAAAAATGTCGCTTTCAATTATAAAGATGTTTGTTTTAAACATTATATTATTACAATCTTTTTTATGTTTAAAATTATTCAAACGTTAATTCAAACTTTAAGCAATCTTTTTTACTCATTAAAAAAATCAATTGATCATATAATAATGTTATAGATAAAACAATCGAATAACTACAGGGTAAATATTCTTTAAGCAAAATAGCCAGCCTGGAGGACCAAAAACTAGCTTATTTAAAAAAAAAAACTTAAAGAAAAGTTAAGTTAAGGTCAAAAACTAAAAACTAACTGCTAATTAAGCTTGAATAAAACCTACAAAAGTTATAACAATAACAAAAGTTTTAATTACAATAAAAAAACATAACTTCAAACATAAGAAACATACTACACTTCGATTATGAAAAAAAAAACAGTCTGAATTATGCAAAATGAATTCTACAGAGAACATTCAAGATTATCAGTTTTGTCTTTTTGGTTACATTTTCATAGGCTACAGTTTTATATGCCAATATTAATAGTATTTTATGCAGGCGATTTATTAGATAAATATCTGAAACTTTGCAGACATTTTTGTTGATTGTTATATTTTAATAAGATAGTTTCTTTAGTTCTAAATTAAATATTTATTTTATTAATTTAGTATTGTAACTTACAGCTGTTTCAATTTTACTGTAGATAATATTTATAGTGAATTTGTTAAAGTATAAGCCATTACAATTCACAATTATTTGATTATTTAAAAACATTTGAGATTTTGCAGGTATGTATTTTAATGATAAATCTTATTGAAACTATTTTGTTTAATTTCTAACTTATGTATAGTAACTTTTAAATTAGCCAGTCAAAGTAGTCACTGTAGTTTAAGGAAATGTATCCTAAAGAGAGTCCATAGAAAATTACTAAATTAGCATAACTTTTTTTTTTAATTTTCGAGTGTACAGTTCAGCAACCCTGTAGCTATTATACTGGTATGGTTAAAAACACATTTGTAAACTAAAAAAGTTTACTAACCTTGTGTAAAAAAATATTTATATAATCAGGCATCCTACTACTTAGTTTCTCCACGTTTTTGAAAGTAAAGGTTTTATTGCCCATTTCATTAAGTGGGGTCCTAATAAAAATATTCAAAACTTTCTGAGTTAAACTTTGTTAAATCAAAACCTGGTGGTCGACATATGTACAAGAAAAGTTCTAGTATAAACAAAACTATGGTGTATCACTGTACTAAATAGCATAAAAATGTTGAAAAGATAGTGCAGTGCTACTTTAATTGTGTTTTATAAAAAATAACATTCTAAATGAAACATTAAAAATTATTTTCAAAAACTAAATCAAGATGTTATTGTTATACATTTAGTTTTATTTTAATTCTAAGTTTTTCTCTTCTTTTTCTAAACTTCTCAAATTCTAAGATTCTAAGCTTTATGACAATCCTTACAAAAAAAACATAAGTAAAGAATGAAAAACTCTTTTAAATAATGCAATAAATAAACAAACACAAGAATTTACTTTTTAAACTTAGTAGTGGACCATATTTTGATGTTTATAAAAAACATTTGATATTAGATAAAATATCAATTAAATTATGAAATATAAACGAAAAAACTTAAAACTATATTGCTTTTTTAGTAAATTTAAAGAATTACCATCTTGTTGTACATCATAAGAAAACTAAATTTTAAAAAATTATAATTACCAAGTGTAAATGTTCCTTATTAAAAAATCTGTTTGGTTGGAAGACTTACTTGAATAAACACATTATTTGAATCGAAAAAATCCATTTTAATTACTTATAATCCCCCATTTCAACATGCAACTTATATATGCAAATTAATTAGCTTGAACTTAGCTTGGAAACGTTTTTTAGGAACTTTATAAAAATGTCCAAACTTAAAGTTAAGACCCAATTATTTTCGTTATCTTATTAGCTAATTAATTTTTTTTTTATTCTAGAGAACAGTCCTTTGTCTATTAATTAAAAAAAATCCATTGAACTGGGGTTTTACTTTTTGAGTGGGGCCCATTTAAAAATTTTGTATCTTTTTTTTTTTTTTATACAATCTTTTCTCAAAAATTATTAATTTTTTTCGAATTTTTTTTTAAACATCTTATTAAAATGAGTTTATTGGTGTTGTAATTTTTTTTTAGTTTTTATTTTCAATTTTTTTTATACCATAAGCCTGAATAAACTTTTCAGAAAAATTCCAATTTTACTCGATTTTCGTATTTCAGATTTACAACTTTTTATGCTAAAACAAAATATTTTTTTATTCAAGTTTTTATTTGCTGTTGTTTTATTGTCATACCTAACTAAACTGTATCGTCAAATAAACTGTAAATAATATTTTGTAGCACTTATGTTGTCTTTGGTTTTAAGTTGATATTCACTAGTTTTCAGTTTGAGCTTCAACAACCAATCAGATGACTTAACTGAGATGTTTTAATTTTAATATCTTATTGATAGCTTCAAAATTATGACCAGAGATTTGCACTACTAGTGGCAAAATATTTGACTACTTTCAACTCTAGAGTTTTAGCGGGACGCTGAAGTCAGTTAGTACTAAAAAGTATTTTTATTGTTAAAAACTTATTTAAATATGAGGTGAGTGATTTAAATAAAAACTCTTACATGACTTTTTTCGTCTAATTTCAAGTGTTATTTTTTAAAAATAAACAAAGCACAAAGAAACATTTTTCTACTAAATTTTGATAGAAATGGGAACAAATCTCTAGCAAATGAGGGTAGTAAACTATGGACTATAATGTTAATTAACATAAAATATTAGGCTCATTTAATTGTAACAACTCGATTTGAGAGACTTTTAATAAAAGAACAATCCAATGGTTAAAGTTTGTATAGGTTATAAATGTAAATTAGTTTTGTGTGTTTAAGATTGTACCGAAGGCTACTACATCTAAGAATAGTCCCTACTAAGTATATTAATTGGGTTCTGTTTGCTTATCTAATCTAGAATGTAACATTTACTATTATATCTTAATCTTTTATTGACTACTACTAAAATTTCATTTAATAAGTTGTATTTGTTCCTTTATATAAGTACTTTTACAAATCCTATGATATGATTGGCTTGAAATGTTAAATATTTAATTACTAACACAATAACTTTTAAAATCAAAAAATGTAAATTAGCTAGTTTTGTATTCTTTTTTTTTTTATAAGGAACTTATTATCGTTAACAATTTTAGCGTTTTTTGTTTTGCTTTTTTCTTACTTTTCATCTATAAATTAATTTGCTTGATTTTAATAAAAAATTCTCTAAAAATTATTAAAGTTTATCTTGTTATCTAAGCTTTAGTTAAGTTACGGCTTGTAAATATACAAAGATCTATTAAAAATTGGAATAAATATTTTGTTTTTTAAAGTTTTACAGAGTTTGAATAGTAAAATTCGTACAAAACGATGTAACACCTTCGCTTTTGCCCAGAATCGTTGCAAACGGTAGAGTTTGAGACTGGTATTTTTACCTTAAAAAAAAACTATTTTTAAAATAAACTTTAAAAAAACCTTGTTGTCAGTTTTCTATTTGTCTCTAGAAATTAGTTCGAAAGAGTCAACAATAGTTAAAATTAAAACTGCAGAAAGATTTTTGTGTGACGTGATAATGTAAAGAAGAGCTTGAGTAAAAGAAAATAGGTTTTGAGTGTTTTACTTCAAGCGAGAAGAAAAGTTGTGCTGGATTGAACTCTAGTAAGGGCAGTCAAAATTACCACTGACAACTCTTTACTGACTTTTCGTGCACACTTGTGGTACATACCTATCTAAGTGATAAGTTTTTATGAACAGCTAGTTGTTGCGCTTAAGAGAACCTCGTAAAAGTTGCTGGTAGAATTGTAACGCTTAATTCACCTTTTGCGACGTTATAACCGCCTTTTTACTCGTAGTATATAAATCACCTAGCACAGTATGTTTATTTTTAGTTAGTATTACCAGATTTATCTGGTGCTCCACTAGAACGCCTGTAATAATTGAATTAACTTACAAAAATGTCGTTCAAGCGCTTATCGCTTGAACGACATAAAAAATAAAATTACAAAATCTAAATCGCGCAAAAAATTCCAAGCTAGTCTTTTTATAACTTGACCACGACGGAATCAAAGGTCGGGCGGTATAGTACATTATTTGGAGAACACTTACAAGTCTAAAATCTTATCAATAAAAATCAAAAAGTCTGGAAAATTTATATAGCTCAAATCCCTGAAACAAGTGTTCACTGGCGCTATGACAAATTAACACCAACAAACCAACCATGTGATCACTGCCACCAGAATGAACCTACAATCAGTTGTTGACAAACTACATTAAACTATTTATACAATAAATATTAAACCTTTAAAGACTATCTTAATTATAAAAGGATTGTACAAGTTTTTAACAATAACACTTTCAACACTAACAAAAGTTTGATAAATATTTAATAAAATTAAACTTTCTAAATCTTATATAACTAAACTAGAGAAAATCCAAATAACTTAAATTTTTCTTTAATAAAAAAATGTACATTTAGTTTATAAGCTCTAATTATTTATCACAAGATTTTGAAACGAACAATTAAAAATCTATTTTTATAATGTTATTCAAAATATTTCACTTTTACAACATTTTTAATACTTGCATATAAACTTTACAAAATTTTCCTTCATAAAAAAAGAATTAATTTAGCCAATTTACAAAAAAATATATAATTTTTGTTTGAAAAGAAATCAAACATCTGACAGTTATTAACACAACAAGTTTTTAATGTGTAAGCCTACATACCACATATTCAAATAAGTTAAAAAACTAGTTAATCAACTACTCATGCATTCGACTAATTACGCAATTTTTGTTATAAAGATGTTTGAGTGTTTATTTTTGTAATGATCAGATTACTTTAAACCTTTCTTTTTTTTTAATTATCTTTAAGCTGTATTTCTGTTAATATTTTATGAAATCTTTTTTTTAGTACTTTTACTAAGATAAAAACTTTTTTTTTTCGTTCAATGCTTTAAATTTTTATTGTTTTATAAATTAAATGCCTATTTTATTACTCTCATGACTTTCATTACATTTCTATAAAAAACAACACTCTTTAAAATATTTTTTAGAACAATAAATCTTATTCTTAGCTTAATTGTTTTACCAAGTAGAATAATGATATGCTACAAGCATACAGTTTACACGGTAATTCGCAAGGGAGTGTAGCTCTTTTTACAACAGTAAAAAGCTGAAGTAAAACTATAAACTTTAATTTTTTTGCGTAAATTAACTTTGGTAGATTTATTTTGACATAACAAAAACCAAGCAAACAATAGAAACATAATAGTAACAAACTATAAGTTTTGCTAAAAATGAGATTACTAAGTAATTGAATTCAAAATGCTACTTTATTAAAATTCTTAAACTTCGATTTAGTTATATTTCAAAGAAAAGCTTTAAAGAACACTAACTTAAATTTTCTAAATTATATTAAACAATTAAAGCTACTTTTTTTGTTTTTTTTTTAAGTATATATTTACGCACAATATTAGCAAAATAAATATTTACAAAAAATATATTCGTATTAAGAGCTTTTTGTAAGAGATTGTTTTTGAAACATAATATTTCACTTAAAAGTAAATCAAAACAAAGTAAAACACGAAGATACATAATCAAGTTGTATTATTTTAATTAATGTAAAGTAAACCAATAATAGACCAAAACTTGGTGTGTTAAAAAGAAAAGAAACTTCAGCTATACATTTTAATTTCAAAATGAAATAATATTAACTAACACAAGAGAAAATTTTAATCAATTATTCAACTTTATAAGAGGTATAAGCAAAAAAGATAAAAAATATTTATAAATATATATTACAGAAGATTTTTTCCGTAACTTCACCAATTTTTCAACTAAAATTAGTTTATTAAAACCAATAGAAAACGTGAAAACTTCATAAAAATATTTAAGAATCATGCTTCAGAAAACAAGCATTTATAGTCAGTAAAGTGATAACTCAAACTTTATTAGGAAAGTTTCAATAAGCACTTACTAATGTAAACAATTCTGTTTTTATACTATTAGCATTTTACTTTAAAGTTTACTATATCATTTAAATCCGTACGAGTTAGTTTATTTTAAACATTTTATTTAAACGCGTGTAAAGGACACAAAGTTAAAAAAATGTTTACGTTTTCAATACTTAAAAAACAACACAAGCTCGAAAATGTTTACAAAAATAAAATGGATATAATCAATAATACTCAATAAACTAACACTAAGTTCTAATTATTTAACAAACTACAAAATATGTTCGTATTTTCAAGTTTGCATTAACTTTCAGCATAAAAATGTATAACTTTATAAAAGCGAATTTTAAACTTCAGTAATGCAGTGTCTTAAATTTATTTCATTTAATCAATTATTTTAATCCTATTTAATTAGTATCTAACAAAAATTTAGTTAAGCTATATTTCTATTTTTTGTAATAAATAGCAAATCCATAAATTCCAGTTAGTGACTATTTTATAGAAATTAATATAAACCGGCGATCCATGATAATATTCGACAAAATTTTCCCGCTAATTTTCACAAGGGGAAATTCCCTCAATTGAAAGCGGGACGGGGAGGTGGCGGTGGGGGAGGGAGGGGAATGTCGGGGAGTTGGAACATCCGCTTGGCGTCGCCACCCTGCGAGTCGTTTCTCCTAAGCGTGTGCGGCAGGTCGAACGGCGGCGGTGATTTGGGGGAATTTCCCTGTTGGTTGACGTATTTTTCGTCGAACTTTTTGGCAACTTCAGCGGCGAAGGAGGGCGACATTCTGGTGGATTTCTTGTGTTTGCCGGATGACTTCCCTGATCTCTGATTGGTTATGATTATAAATACTACTTTTTCTACTTGAAATCAAATTGTTAGACTAAAGTGAAGACAAGTAAATTGGTACTAAGTAAACATCTATCTTTTTCATCATAAATTTCTTTTTTCAACTTGTGCATACAAAAAAACTTAAGTTTAAATTTTTTTAATAGAAGGCCTTAAATAACAGCTATTTCCAGTTAAATTTCATTTACAGAAATATATTTTAAACTACCTTTTTGCTGGAAGAACTTTTGTTCAACAGAGCATCCATCTTCTTAACGCCTTTCTCCTGCTTTTGCCTTTCCAAATCCACGTACCTTCTTATCAATCTGCTCACTTTTATTGAGTTCACCTCTCCACCCTTGTCACTCTCCGTTATCTGTGCATTTATTTTGATTATTATTTAAACAAAATAAATAAAACAATGTCGTAAATAAACATTGTATTTATTGCTTATTTGATTTGCAACCATAAGTTTTTAACAGAAAGTTTTACTCCCTTTAAATAAACACTCTACGTTATAAAATCTGATAACAAGCTTTTATTATCGAGCTTGATACGTAAATCAGTACTGCATCCTTATTATTGTCAAACATTCTTTAATGTTGTAGAAAAAATTATTTTCTTGATAACTTATATCATTACTTAGCTTAACATAAACATGTTTTTGAACATAGTTATGAGTTATATAAAAAATCTCAATAATCAAATTTATAAAAACATTTTAACAACTTAATTATTATTACATACCTCATCATAATGTTGTTAGCAAATTTTCTCCAGGTTTTCCAAATTTCTTCCAGGTTTTTAAAAGTACACATTTTTGTGTCTATTTTTAGTTTTAAGTTTATTTATTGATAAGAAACTGCTAAACATTATAAAAACATTGAAAAGATACTTTAGAGTTACTTTAAATGTGTTTTTTAATAAAAAAAAATTTTGATGATGACAAAAAATCTCACCTATATGATAGATTTCTTGTGTCAAATCGAAATTTTACTACTGAAAATGTTTATATTTTTAAAAATTCCAGGTTTTTAGATTAAAATTCCAGGTTTTTCCAAGTTTTTTGCAAAATTTTTCAAATTCCAGGTTTTTCTAGGTTATTTTTGCCTAGTTTTTTGGAATTCCAGGTTTTTCCAGGTAAAGTGGCAACCCTGTAAATAGTATAAAAACATTGAAAAGATACTGTAAAGCTATTTTAAATGTGTTTTTTTTGTAAAACAGTTTTTGATGATGACAATAAATTTTTATCTGTAAGATACATTTGAAATTTTACTATTTAACGTGTAAAATTTTTTTTAATTACAGGCTTTTTTAGTGATTTTTGTTCAAAATTCTAGTTTTTCCAGGTATTTTTTTCAAAACTTCTCAAAATCCAAGTTTTTAGCATTAATTGTCAAATTGCAGGTTTTTCCAGGTTTTGAAGTTTTTTGGCAACCCTGCTCTTATTACAATCAAACAATTTTTTTATTCCATTTTTATACCTTCTTAACAGCTCTTTTCATGATGTCCTTGTACTGTTGCTTGTTAATTTCCCGCTTCTCGTAGTGAACCTTTATGGCCTTCTTTGCTTCAAACACCACTTTCTCCTGAAACGTTTTCTTTGAATGCACCTGAAGTAAATGGAGATTTGTTAGCTAAATAAAATAATAAATTTTGAAACTTATCAAAGCTTATTTTTTAAATACTTTTTATTACAAGCAGTTCTTGCTTTAAAATATAAATTTGTGCGATATAATGAATTATTTTTTTTTAAATGCTTTTTGATATTTATATTTTCAATTCAAAAAAGTAATATATTTATGTGCCAAATATACATAATAATAAAGTTTTAAAAACTGACGCAAACTTTATGCATCAAAAATAATTTATGACTTGCATTTAAAAGTTGCTTATATTAAACTTACTATAAACTAACTTTTAACTGAACAAGATTATAGAAATTAAAAATATATAAACATTTTTAGCTTATTTAGTTACGGCAATTTACTTATATTATGTCATTAAAATTGCATGAACAACATCATTGATAAGATGTACATAATATATAAACTATGTGCTTTTGTAAAGAAATTTAAACGGTTGATATGTGTAGAAAAGTTTACGGTTAGCTACTCTATAGAAGCTTTTAAAATTTTATTGATAACACATAAAAATATATAAATAATAGTTATGTTAAAAGTATTATTCAAATAATATTTATACTACTGAGCGAACGATTTACCTATAAATGTTACGTCACTACAAAGGTCACTGCAAATAATTTTGATAATATGATCGAAGTGATTAATGCTTATACTTCATTATTACTTGTTATCTAAGCTTTCTGAAAGATTTAAACTCTTTAGTTTAAGTTTAAAGTTTAAGAAGTTAAAAGTATTACAACAGGGTTGCCACACACTCAGGGAATCTCAGGGAATTTTCAAACTGTAGAAAATCTCAGGGAAACTCAGGGAATCTCAGGGAAACTCAGGGAATTTTGGCATTTTTCTTTTAACTCAGGGAAACTCAGGGAAGTTTTGATTTTTTCTCTAAATTTCAGGAAAGTTTTTGAAAATCTCAGGGAATTTTTTTTCTAGATCTAGAATGAGGTTTAGTTAATCCAGTTTCAATATTTTGTTCAAAAGTAGTAATTTTTATTATTTAAGTGGTTATTTAGAATTTTTTTAGCCTTGCGGCTAGTTCTTCAATATTCTTAGTATTAACATTATAGTTTTTTTAAGTTTTAAATTTATATTTACTTAAATAAAATCAAACATAAAAATTTTAATTTTAGATTATTTTGTATCAGTTGTTAGGTATTAAGTTGTACTTTGATATAAGATATTTCTTTAGCTATTTCTTTAAACTTTCTTTTTTCAGGTTTTTTTACAATAATGTTAAGCTTTTAAGTTTTATTTACTGCATTCAGAACAGTTGCTAGGAAAGACATACAAGTCATAATGAAGTTATTATGTATGCATTTAAGTGAGTTCTTCATGTGAAATTATTATTATAGTATAATTAAATTTTGTCAATTAAAATGTCAAACAAATTAAACTTTATTCTTTTATGTAGAAAGTTAAGTAAGAAGTTTACACAAAGTTGTGCAAAAATTTAGTTTTTAATTTTTAATTGGTTTAAACCTTTTAAGATTGAGTTTTTGAAAACAGTTTTTTTCATAAATTTAATGCAGAACCATACACATACAACCTTCCTTTTATTATTAAAGAAGAAAAATGAGAATGAGGTACTAATAATTTGTGTTAGAAGAGAAACTTTTTTTTTAAGATTTGAAAAATACTCAGGGAAACTTAAGGTTACTCAGGGAAATTTTTGGTCACTCAGGGAAGATTTTTTGGCTCAAAGAGTGGCAACCCTGTTATAAACTATGAACTTACTTATAACCAAATTTGTTTTTAAATATTTATTCAAAAACTCGTTAGCTAAAAGAGATATTAATGTAGTATAATATAAACTATACTAAGAAGCTTATAACTTTATTTTTTAACCAAAATAAACAACGTAAAAGTAGTATGAATACTTTTATAGATTACAAATAACTTACAACAGAATTTTGTATTGGAATCAATGCTTTAGACCAGAGGTGCGCACGATTTACGTTCTAAATTTTATTGTAAATATTCTTGCGTTCATGGTAAAAAACAAATGTTTTAAGTATATTTCACAGGAAATATAAACTTACACTAGATATACTGGGGTTTGAAATTAAGAGTAAAATAGAATTTTATTAAATTTCATGCTAAAGTCAGTCTAACTATAATGTTAAAAATATAGTCGAAAATATATATAGCTCAAACTTTTATTTTAAATAAACAATAGTCTAAATAATAATAAACAAAAAAAAAAGTTTATTTTAATTATGAACAACACAATATTAAGATGTTTGAAACAAAAAACAACATTGAATTAATAAAAGTAGAGACTGCCAGCGCACGTATTGACATTTAAGCACATGTGAAAGTAAACAAGATATATTTTTATTAGTAATAAATATAAACAATATATTTCTTTTAAAATATATTTATTTTCGTTTATGGTTAACTTTAGGTGAGCACCAATACCAAACTGAAAGTATAGTACATTTGACGACTTATTTAACCATAATTTCAGGCTAAAAAACGATACTTTGTTTTAAACAAGCTAGAAAGAACTAAATTAAAATATTAAAAGCTAAAATATTTTATCAATACAATATTGATTTTTACAATATCATAATCAATATAAATTATTGTATTGATATAATCACTTTTATATTGTAAATTGAAAGCAATTAAGTATATAAGTTTATTAGCTATGATATATAAGTTTAATTTTATTCATGTATTTATAAAAGATAAATTTTTTGCCTAAAATTATGATTAAATAAGACATCAAATGTATTATAATTTTAGCTTGATATTGGTGCTCACCTAAAGTTAACCGTAACCTTATTTTCTTTTATATAAAACCAACTTGTTTCATTTTAGTCTTGTTCATGAGATCGACCGCTGATGAAACTTCGTAGTCGTCATCTTCCATCTTGCTGCCGGAATTCTTCAGATCTTTGCTGAGGATCTGTTGACAATATTTAACTGTTGATTTTATCAAATTACAAATCAATTTTTGAAAAAAAGACAATATACATAAGCATAATAACCAAATATCTTTTAATTTAGACACTATGCGACTAACCGACTCTTAACAGAAAATCACAAGTTAAGTCGAAAGTTTAAAATATTTAATTATAAAACTATTAAATATCCATATCAAACTTCAAATTATATATATTAAATGATAAATATAATAAGTATAACATATATTTTTCATACTTAAAATGCTTATTTTCTAATATCTGATACTTAGACATTATTTTGCTATAATGGTTCCTGATACTACTAGCATTTATAACTAATTTAATTTCAAAAAAAGTTATTATTTATTTAGTAATTTTGTTTTCTTAGACTGAACTAAATAACTCAATCTCCATAAAATAAATGTAGTTTAAAATTTCTTACTACATTTAAAAGTATTTCGAACATCAATATGAATAATTTTATAATTTATTGTTAATAAACTACTGTAATTTATTAACAAGTACAGGGTTGCCACAGATCAAGCTGGGAAAAAATCCTGACTTTTTATTAATTTTTTCCTGACTTTTCTAAACCCAATTCTTAATTTAAACTTATCCTAAAATACATAATCAAGCACTTGAAACTATATATAGTTTTCAAACTTACATTTCCTCTTATCATTTAGTATAAAATTTGTGACAAATAAATCTACTTATATTTATTTCTAAGACTTCAGTTATTCTACAAAAAATTATAAATAAGTAAATTTAACCATAGCTTATACCTCTCTTGTGACTTATTTTTCATATTTTAAAAACTTTGAAATTATAAAGAGGTTAAGTATACACATAAACTTGTTACATAAAATACAAAACTTAGAGCTTAATTATAAAGAACTTAATTATTTATTTAAACAAAAAACACTTTGATTCTAAAATTTTGCAAGATAAACTTTTGTGTATATCACAATTTCACTATTGAAGTGTCCTTGCCACAGATCATCAATACTAAAAAGCATCCTGTTTGTTCAATATAACAAACAAAAACTTTCCAGTTTTATGAAGGATATTTTACTAAATTTTACCAGATGAAGATATTGGAAAATAAGTAATTTTGTAAATTTCTAGAAAAATTTTGTAATTTTAGTCTGACTTTAGAGGATTTCTAATTAATTTTCTATCATTTTAAGTATTTGGAAAACAAAGAATTTATTTAATTTAAACAGAAAATACTTAACGTTTTTTAAATTTTGTCAAATTTCCTGACTTTTGTCATTCATTTTAGTTTTTCCTGACCTTGTGGCAACCCTGCAAGTATACTGTGCTATTTTTAATCGTGCTACGTAAAATTGTGATTTAAGCTTTGTAACTAGAAGCTAAAATGTGATTAAAAAACTGAACTAACTTGATATGTTCAATAGTTAAAGAATAATTAAACATTTGTTTTTAATATTTAAAATCTACAAAAATAAAGAAGTTAAATTTATAACAATCTTCAAACGTATTGTTTAATAAAGTGTCATTTTATAAAGCTATTTTTTAAACCACTTAAAAAAAATAAAGCAGTTTCTGTCGAATTATTTTAATTCTAAATATGTATTTGTAGATAAAAATAAAAGTGAATTTAAAATGCTTATAACTATGTGATTACTTTAGCCACAAAAAAGCAATAAACTTACTTTGTTATCTTTGCTCGGTAATATCTGTAAAAGTAAATAAAAAAGAAATTAAATATAATTCAATTACTCAACTAGTTTTGTTTAATAAATATAGTACAAATTATAAGACTTCTTTGTAATAACTCATAAACTTCTGACCTGATTTTAACTGAGAAATTAGGTATATATAATGTACATCTCAACAAGTTATTAATAAATTTGCTTATTATAAACCTAACATGATAAAAACTATTTATTACGACACTAAAAAACTTAACTATGACTTATTGAAACTATTAATAAGACTACAATCTATTATCACTTACATGTCTAACTCTTTATTCAGACAATGTTTTATTTAAGCTACCTTAGTTAAAACAATTATCTATCAACTAGCTCAAACTTACTTAAAAAAAAAAAACAATTCAAACTTCAATCCTATTTTGTTATCATAAACACTGGCAATTTTATTAAGTTAAAAGGCTTTTGATTCTTCCTTAATTGATACTTTGTCAGATTTACCAAAAAAATTACTTAAAAATAAACAAAAAAAAAACCCAATTTCTTCCATGTAATAATTACTTAATCAAATAAACCTACCTTATCAAGACCGAACGTTTGCGACAGTTGCTTCAGCGACAATTTGTTCTTCGCGCTGGATGCTTGCGCGCCAGAGTAGCCCGCTATGCTCAGTATCTGCGCCGGGTTCAACTTGCTCGGTTGTTGCGGGGGAGGGGAATCTTGTTGAGGGGAATTTTCCGGGGACGGCGGCGATTGCGACGGTTCGATCATCTTGTTTCGCTTGTTTCTCTTGCTCGATGCTGCATGAAAAAGTTTAAAATGTGCAAATGTGATTAAAGCTCTGTAGTTTAAAGAGTGATTAAGAACTTATAAAAGTAAAAGGATATATATCAGCGCAACTGAAACTTTTAAACCTAGATATAGTATTTATACCAGGGTTTCCCAATGTGAGCCATAAACAGCAAAAGGATGGCCATGAGTAGTAAATGGGCCACAGGGGGGCAATGAGGCCATAATTTTTAAATTACTCTACAGATTCTGGAGTTGTCGTGAAGAGCAAAAGAAAGTCTTAGGTAAATTTTACAGTTTTTTTTTTGATAAATCTAGTCGGAGGGGGCAATAGCTTTTTATAAATCTTTAAAAGGGGCTTCATGAAAAACAGTTTAGTAAACCCTGATACAGATGATAAGCAACGGTACTTCTTAAAAATGTTGAATATTAATACTTTTTAAATAAAATGTATAAAACTATGATAAACTAACACTTGCCACTGCTGGCATTGCTCGTGTTTCCCTTACTTTTACCACTGTGGACTGACAACTGCGAATCGTCATCTCTGTGTTCTTCATCCTGCAAAATTAATGCTTATTTAAACATAGATTTTCAAACACCAACAAAAAAAACTTTGATCTTTTCATCAGTTAATAGTTATTAAAACTTAATTCAACTATGAAAACTTTAAATTATTTTGTCGTCCGAATATTTATATCAAAAATTATGAAAATGTTGAATAAAAAAAATTAAAACAGTTTAATTAAAAGTTGATCAAAAAATATTTTTATTGTTTAAAATAACGAATTTTTATTAACGTTTTCCTTCTGATCCTGCAGCATTCTCTGGATGTTGTTCTTCTTAAAAGCTTCCAGCTTGGCCTTCAAACTCTCATTGTCTCGCTCCGGAGAGGGGGAAGGGGCTTCCATGGCAACCGATCCACCGTCTTGACTCGTTTCCATGGCAGCGGAGTCTTGAGAGGCTTCTTCTTCCTGCTGTTTAGGAATTTCGGCCACGCACGATATTTGGATGATGTTGGGGTTGGCAGGCGTTGAGTTTTGATCTGTGAAATTTTCAAATTCAAACCTGTAACAATCTGTACAATAAACAACAAACAGGAATAAAAATTAGTTTTTATTTTGAATATCAAGGGTGCAGTATAAAACAAGATTTTAAGAATAATGAAAGTTGTATTCTTAAGTGTTAAAACAAACATGCTAATTCAAAAATAAACAGAGTAAATTTTGAATTAATTACCTACAATTAACGAGATATTTAGTTGATATATTATGGCAACAACTCATTTATACAAGATGCTGTGAAAACCTGTATATACGGTTATTTATTTTTTATAAAACAACAAATTTTACCATCATCGTCTTCGGACTGTTTTCCGTTGCCATTGTTCACCACCGTCGAAATAACCTTGGGAGACTGAAATTCCATCTGCAGCTTTTTGCCGCTTTCACTGGTGGGTACGTAGGACGCCTTGGGCGAAAACAAACCCTGGTCGCTGCGCTTTCGTTTTCGGGAAATACCCAAGAATTCGTCGTTGGAGGCGTCAATGGGGTGGGGCGATTCTTGTTGGGAGCTGTTCAGGGAATTGTTGACTTTCGAACTGCTCTGCATGCTTGAACTGTTAAAAGTTTCAAATTAATACAAACTATCTCTAAACTTTTAAATGCATACTTTATAATTAGTTTAGTAATTTTTCGTTGTTAACTTTGGTATTGAGTAGCTTTTTAGAATGGTTCAAAAAAAAAAAAATTATGTTTACAAAAATAAGTAAGTATAAAATTGTGAAGTCCAGTAACTAAGTGCTAATGATGATACTACTGCTATGACTTATAGATCTGGAAAAATATCCGTCATCTGAATGTGTAGAACATTGATACGTTGAATACAACCTATTTGCAAAACGACAAGAAACAGATAAAAATTTAAAATATCCTAAATCCAAAACATTTAAAATTTAATAAAAATTAACACTTTACATATCAACACAATATATAAAATGTTAAAACTTTAACCCACTCCATGCTGACTGCAGAAGAAAAGCTCTGATTTCTGGACCTTTTCCTTTGGTTCAAATTACTCGAATTTTGGTCAAGCTTGTTTCTTGAGTCTTCCCTTTTCTTTGAAACGGATCTGGAACTTTTACGCTTTCTTTGGGGAGTCGGAGACCTCTTAGGAGTCCTGGACCTTTTTCGCTCTCTCCTGCCTTTTGATGCGGATCTCCTGCGATCCCTCGATTTTTTACGGTCTCCAGATCTCGATCTTTTGCGCTCTCTTGATCTCTTTCTCGACCTGGATCGTTTCCTGTCCCTGTGCTTGCTTCTCTTGTTTTCCCTCGAGCGCGATCTGCTCCTTCTTCGATCCCTGGACTTTCTACGCCTGTCCCTCGAAGTAGACCTTCTTCTCCTACTGCGAGATCTCGACCTCCTCGTTCGCTTCTTCCTGTCGCGGCTTCTGCTCCTCTTCCTGCTCCGGCTCCTCTTACGCTTGCCTCTGCTCGCGCTCCTGTCTCTGTTTTTCTTCGGAGTCTTACTTCTCTCCCTTGACCTGCCGTTTTCCACAACCGCCTTCTTATTTTCGGCTTCTTTCTCCTTCTCCGGCTTGTTAGCCTTCTTCTTAGCTTCCTCCTGCAAGATGCGGTTTTCCTCAGCGATGATGTCGTTCTCGTTCTCATCAGAATCGTTTTCTTCCTTGTGCTTCTTTTTGTGCTTCTTCTTCGCCTTCTTGTCTTCTTTCTTCTTTTTCTTCTTCGACTTCTTGCCCTCCGCTTCACTTTCGCTCTGCCCCGCTTTGCTCTTGTCTTCGCTTTCGTTTCCCGTCTCCCCGCTGTGCTTTCGCTTTCGGCTCGACGAGGCTTCGCTTTTAGCATCTTTCTTGTCTTCTACCGGCACCTCAAGATTGGCTGATTCCGGCTTTTCTTCAGTTTCTTGCGGAACTTCAGTTGCTTCTTTTGTATTTTCATCAACTGAAACTTGAACAGGCGACAAATCTCCAGCAATCGGTGACTTTTTACTCTCTTCATGTGAGTTTTCGGCTTCCTTTTCTTCAACGTTATCTTTAGTTTTCGGTTCATCCCTGCCACCAATATTTTCGATCAGGTCCATCACGTCATCATCTTCCTGATGTTCCTGCGAAGAAACACGCTCAGGCGAATGTTCCGGTGAAGAATTGGCAAACATATCGATGTCGTCTTCGGAGGACTCTTTCCTTGGTATCTTTTTCTTCTTTGCCTTTTCTGCTTCATGTGTCTGAAATTAGAAAAACTTGCTTTATATTAAAAACTAAGTTTAATCATTAAGAACTTCATTGTAATTTTAAAATATATAAGTTGTAATACTTCAAAAAATAAAAGATTTATATTTAAGTAACATTTGTTAAAAATATGAATTAATAAAATGTTTTTATTTTTAACAAACTTAATAAAGTTTAGACTGAAACATTAAGGTTTTATAATCCATACAAAAAACACTAAATAAAAACAGTTATACAAACTGAAACGCAATTTTACAAATAAAAGATAGAAAAAAAACGTAACTCAACCTTTTTCATTTCAATCCATTTGGCAGCGATTTCCGGGTTGAGCAAGTAACCTTCTTTTTCGCAAGCCTGTTCCACATCGGGGGTTTTATCCGCGACCATTTTGGCGCCGTTTTCAACCTCTTTCTCCTCGTCGGAGAGGGTCGGGTCGAACGGGTCGTAAGTGTCCTCGTGCTTGGGACTTTCCGGCGGGGTTTTGTCGTCGGTGGGGTTGAACGGATCGTACTCTTCCTCCTTCGGCTGGGTGGGCAGGACCTTGGACATTTTTATTTGTATGGGCGCTTTCTTGAACGGGTTTTTACCGCTGTGGGGCGGCACAGATGACATTTTTGCTGGCTTTGTTTTCGTTGCTGAATGGCGTGCTGTTTGTGAGACAATTTTTTGCAGAAATGTTTTAATTAATTAAGTATCTATCTGAAAAACAACGATAAATTGAGTTATATACAATTACATATTGTACAATAAACTCAATGTTTCTGTTATTTACTAAAAATTCAATAAACTTAACATAACGTTTCAAAATTAAAGTTTTATAAGTTTTGGTTTTAAAAAATCAAGTCTTAGTTAATAAAAAACAAAAAATATCAAATAAAGTTTTTAATATTAAATTTTTTAAGTCAACAAACAATCAACAAAACTCTCAACTTTTAAAGTTGATAACACTGTTACAAAAAAAATAAAGTCAAAATGCAAATATCACAGTTGTAGAATACAGTTCTACGAAGAGCTTATCAAATTTACTTATTAAAGAGCAATACGAGTAATATGTAAATAGTAAAATGTTTTCTTTGTTCAAAGTTAAGCTTGAAACAAAAAATAAGCAGCTTTTGTTAGATATTATTATACGTGAAATAGATTTAGAACTGAATATTTATTAAAGCTTGCTTAACCTTTAATATTTTTTTAGTTTAAGTTTTTGTACAAGTATAGCACTGTATGACTTTGAGATTTGACTACTTTTAACAATATCAAGGTGATTTTTGAATAACTGTAGGTGATATCTTAACATCTTTTAACTTTTTTTAGCTTCCAAAATAATTGTATAACTTAATTTTAACAAAAAAATGAAAATTTTGGTACGCATTTGCATAGATATACTTTAGGTATGAATTGTATTTTATACTAAAAATATTTTGAAGCTTTTGTTTAGATTTTTAAGGATACAAAACATTACAAGTAAAACTTAATACACTATAAACTAAGAAATGTTGAAAGACATGTAACAGACATGAAAATTTAATGATTAAGCTAATAGATACTAATATAAACTACTTTTGATATTTAAACTAAAAAATAGGTAATAGTATATGCAGCTAGACTTTCAGTGGCGTTGACCAACTACTTATAATATTCCCAGGTACAAAGTACTCTGAGACACTGTAAAATTTAATAACCCACAAAAATAGAAATTTAAAACAATGTCTATAATGATTTACATGAAGCTTATTTCAATTATCTACTCAATTTAAAACCTTATCTCTATTAACATTAAAAAGGAAAATGCGGTTTTCTTTTTGTGCTCAGATTATTTATCATACGAAATTAATTATTCATAGTCTGTTGTCAGCGTTTACTATCATATAGCCTACATGATCTACCGCTTGTTGATATTACTTAAAGTTATTCTTAAATTTCTAGAAACGAAGTTATAATATTATATAGGTTTTATGTTTAGCATTTAAATTTCTTTTTATGGTGGTTGATACTTTAGAAATAAACAAGTTATACTCAAAACATAAAACAAATACTGTTTACTTATGTTTAAAGTTCAATAATTTATGATCAAACTATTTTAAAAACTTTATGAAAATAAATTTCTTGTAAAATATTTAATTTGAAACGTATATGAAACATGTTTTTTTATTACATATATATCATATATCATTAAAATTAAGTTGAATTACTTGACATTATAAAAAGAAGCTTTCAATAAGATTATAATCTTGTTTTTTGAAACAAATTTTATTTAATACAAATTTAAATGTTTTCTGGTGATGCAAAGTATTTTCTAAGAACTAAAAAAAGGACTGTAAATTCACTAATGGTATAAAAATTTAGAGCTTTACAAACTAAAAAGGTATTTTTATATTAGAATCAATTAGGTTAGACCTTTTAAACAATATTGAAGAAGATAACTTGAATATTTTTCAGTAAGTTTAGTGCATACAGTCATACAGTGCTATAAGTTTATACAGTTACTAAAACTTTATTTGCTTAGAAAAAAAATACATTACAGTAATAAATAATAAAAAATTCTATATCTAAATTTATAATATTATTTTTCATATGTACAATAAGCAGAATATATGAAACTTATGCTAAATATGATACGAGCATACAAATATTAAAAATTAAGTATAAACACTTAAGCAAACAACTTAGATGGTTTTAAACGTGAATTTAAAACGCTTACACCAAGCAGAAAATGCACAAATAAAAGCATGTATTTTCAAGCAGTCGTTTTATTTCCGGACACTAGCTAACCTTGAAATAGCTAATTTTAATACTCAATTAGTTTAAGAATTGATCAAATTTAGACTATTTAAAGCCTTCAAATTAAAAACAAATAGTTTTCGTTTGCAAAATTTTTTTTTGAATTTTCTGAAGTTTTAAAATTAGCATGTAAACAAAATTCACATTTAGGTTAAAAAAGAAAGTTTTAACCTCGATAAAATTGTAAAAAAATACTATAAAAAGCTAAAGAGCAATGTAGCTATAGCAAATGAATGTTTTTTTTTATATTATACTTATTAATGAAAATAATTTTTACTCATTTCAGGTTTTTTCATCAACATTATTGTTTTATGCCTTTAGATGATTTTATTATACAAATAATTGTAAATGTTTTTCATGTATAAAAAATCTGTAATATTTTTGTATATTTGAGCATTCAAAAAAACAAAAACTTAAGGTTATAACTATAGTGTAAAAACTATTACAAATTTATGTACTGAGTGAAATAATAAATAAGGATGAAAACAAAAATTATTTCTAACAAAAATTTAAATGCTTAAAAATTAATTTTGAGACTTTAAATGTAGTTATGTTATATCTACAACTTACAAATTGCTTTTAAAAGTTCTCTATTACGGTAAAAAAAACTACAAAAAGAAAATTGTTAAGCTAAGCTGATGAGTATTTGTTTAAGTGCTTTATAGGCATGCTTAACTGAGTTATTAACAATTGTTGCTTTGAATTGTTACATAAATATATGTGGGCTGGCTAATGTAAACAAAAACTGCTCACTTGGAAACACACAAATATTTCAGTTAAACTATTTGTTTGCACTGTTTGGTATTTACCATGTAATCACAAATTTTATGAGCTTGACCTCTACTTAAAAACTTGAACTCAGGAAAAAATATTTTATTTTGATTTAACGACTATCTAGCAACAAGGCAAACAATTATAACCGCAAAAATTTCTTTTTGTTTTTAAAAGAAGCTTAAATCTATTTTCAAACTAATCTGTTGACACTAAAAATATATTTCTTGTTTTAAACTTTGAAACTAAAAATACATACGTACTTTAACTTATCTTTTTAATGAAACAAACTTACAAAAAATCTATTAAGAAAGTTTTCGACAAAGCTGAGTAAGTTATAATTTTGATGGGAAAACATACTTAAAGGTCAGTCAGATTTGCATATTTGCGGAATCTGCAAACTTTGTAAAAGATTTTTTTATCTTTATACCTAACCCACCTTACCCAAAAATATAAAAACTAATAAATTTTTTTTTTATAGTTTAGATTAAAATAACATGAAAAAAGCCCTTTTTTGCTGACTCGTCAAATATTCAAATCAGACTGATTTTAAGTATACTAGCAATTTTGATGTGTGTTTAAACCTTATCAAAGCCTAATTAAAATCAACTAAATCTACAGTTAAAAGGATTTGGACTTATATTTATAAAGCTACTAGAGTTTATTAAGAAATATTAACTTCTCAACTTTGACATACAATAGTGACGTTTTCTAAAGTTTTGGACTACATGTAGAAAAAACTATTAAAAAATTATATTTCACTAAAAAAGAATTAATTTTATGTAATTATCTTTATCAACGTTATTCTGTTAGCTTTAAAAAAAATATACTTTAATGCTAAAACTTCAAAGATATTACTACAAAGTATTTTTATATCTTTCTTGTAAAATGTGGTACAAAAATTAGTAATTAATTTTTTAATCAAATTAATTTTAGTTTTTATTAATTTATTTAATTAAAGTATAAGTTCATGCAAAATAAAAATTAACATTTTAAAAATTTCTTTAACAAAGTTTTTTTTGATATAATCAAATTTTAAAGTTCACTTAAGTATGATAAATTGATCTAAATTGCACAAGAATCAGTAATTTAATTTTGTACCTTAATTAATTTTGTACTTGAATTAATTTTAACTTGTTCAACTAAATTATTTTTTATTAAATTGTCATACTTTTAAAACTAACCTGAAACTTAGTTTTTTACTTATGCTGTTATAAAGAAATATTCAAATTGCCTTAAAGTTATAAAACATAATCTAATAATCTAAGATTGCAAAGATGAAAATAACCGAAAATACCTAAAATATATTTCATAAATATTAACTCTTATTGAAATATTATAAGTTGGTTTTTAATTTATTTTTATCAACTTTTTAAATTTTTATTACATAACTTATACATAAAACTTATTAAAAAGTAAAGTTTTTAAATATAAAACATACCTAAATGTGTGTTTCATATGTATTTACATTAATTTTAAATTCAACAAAAACATAATTCACTTATTTCTAATTTTTACTGTCTTGAAGTTGAGCTATTGCTTTTATATATTTGAAACTAGAACATAAGTTAAGAATTCTTTTTAATTAATGATTTTAAAAGGTAGCTGTATTATTTTTTTTATCTATGCAACTGTGGAAGCTAATAAAATATACAAAAATATATAAGCTATAGTAAAGTTTAGTCTTAAACTTTATTCAACTTTATAAATTTAATACAATTGATAATTAAAAAATTTTAAGTTTGAATGTAAGAATTTTTAACAAAATAATCTTTATTTTAAACTTAAAAAAGCTATAAAATGTGATAGTAGTCTAAAAAGCATGATTTTTGTTATTGTAGTTAACAAAATTAAATATAAAACTAACCTCATACCTTGATAGCAAAAAATAATAAATTTTTGAATATATTTTAAACTAACCAAATAGCTTCAATAAAAAACTTAAGCATAAACTTATTCAGAGTTTGAGTAAAACTACAGATTTAAAGTCAATAAATAGTTAAACTATATAGCAAAATATTTCAGCAAAGGCTTCAATTTAAGTAAGGTTGTTGCACATTGCATATGCAATTCAATTAGCATTTGAGAATTTTTAAATTTATTGTTTAATAAAAACCATTGGCTGGAATAATTTGGAAATTTGGTAAACCACCATGTGCACGTAAATTAATTTTCTGTTGGTATACTTAAATTGTAGTTAATAAAAATACTTAGTAAAAACTGTGATTTTTATAAAACTAAATTTATAAAACTTATAACTTTAAGCTAAATTAATGAAACATTGATATAAACAAATAATTTTAAGACTTATTTATTACATGTGCTAAATGTTATATTAAATTTTGTAAAACAACTAACCTAGTATTTTAAAAAACTTACTTAATTTTGATATACTGCAATTTATTAAATGTTTTAAGGCTGTAAAAAAACTTATATGACTTTCATTTTGTATTACTGTATCAAAGATAACCTTGAAAACTAAAAAAATAACTTATTTAATGTAACATATATGTACGTACAACCAAATTTTTTTTTTCAAGAGATAGTAGAAAGATATCTTACTTTCTACTTGTAACTTTTTGTATTTAAAAAACTCTTAAACTAGTCAACGTCACTCTGCTTGTAGTAACTTAATCTACTTACCGAAAATATTTTCACTTTTAGAACATTCTGATCTCAGGGTCTTACGGCTCTAAAACTTAAATCTTACAGTAAACTTTAAAGCCAGACATTCATATTTCCCAGTATTACCCGCAAAAACAAACTTATAAACGATCACAAAACCCCCATTTTTAAAGTAGTCAGTCAACGCAACTCTAAAGTCTTAACCGCTAGCCCTACAAACCAAACCTATTTCAACTTCCTTCTGCTTCCTCAGTTTTCTCTTCTCTTCCATTTTGAACTGCTCGTTGGGTTTTATGACGCCGTTGCGACCCACGGTGATGTGGTTCGAAGGGGCCAAAAGGACTTTCTGGCTGCTCAGTATGCTGCCCAGCAGGTCGCAAGAAGCACTGCTGCTACATTACACATAAAATATTTTACTGTTCAATTGTCATTCAGTTGAGGAAAAACTTACTTCATAGATGTTGAAAACAACTTAAGAAAGTATTAAGGGTTTAAACCAAAACAATTGCTTTTAGATTTCAAAAATAATGATTTTATCGTATCCTACATTAAACTGTTAAATTTATCTAAAATTAGTATATTTATCATAAATGAACTGTTGTTAAGTATGCTATTGTGTCAAACAATAAAAAGCTATTATTCTTCTTGAAAATTTTAACATTTTGAAATTGTAAATAAAATAAACCACACATTATTAGCAAAAGAAACCTAGGCCGGTCTATGGTGGTTTTGGGTTCCCATTCCTTGGAATTCTTGACAAACATGGAAGGCAGGGGTCTGTTGAACCTGAGCGCGGATTCTGATAATTGTTGGTGTTTTGATGCCAGTACATGCATAGCTTCCTCCTCTTCACTGTATTATGTATATTTAATAATTAATATTTCCATTTAAGGATTATATAAAACTTTATTTGTAAAATAAAAAAAAACATGTTAGGATGTAGGATAGCTCATTTACATTTGAACATTGTACTAAGAAACTACTAAACGTAAATAAGTATTTACTAATTTACTTTATTTTTATATATTATTTCATTTTATGTTAAGCATGTATAGAAAGTTATTATGGACATCATTAAAAACTTTGTTCCACTGAGCAAAATGTATTGATAGTTTTTAAACACAAAGTTAAACAGTGATACATTTACAAACTTTCCAACTAGTAATATTACACAAACTTATCAGAGGTTTCAAACTCGTCAAACACACTGTTGCTTCCGAACAAAGAAACAGGCGCCAATGTGGCACTACCGCTACCCGGCACCGGCCTGTTTGTTTTCTTATTTCCGCTTGATCGCGCTGTTGTAAGAAAAAAGTTTTATTAAATTTTTAACCAATTTAAAACAAGACATTTCAATCTCTAGCTAAATTATTTCATTGAACAGATATGTTTTATCATAATATCCAAAAAATACTGCAGTCTAATATAGTTTTTTAAGACTAGCATTTTGTAAACTTATATTATTTTAGTTTTACTTTATAACTTATAAAACAGCTTTTTTATTAACAACTTAAAAACATCAGCAATCTGTATAATACTAAACTAAGAAACTATGGTAAAGGTTCAATAATACACCGAACTGGTATTTTAGTTTTTAAATCAAAACAACTTTACGAACACGTTTGTCTCTTATTGGAGCGGGATCTCCTCGCAGTGTTTCTGGTAGTGACCTTCTTTCTCGACCTCCTCTTCCTTCTTGTCCTCCCCCTGGTCACTTGATCGGACGGAACGCTGACCAGGTGGCTGCTGTTTATGTTCTGGTACACTTCTTGCAGGATTGCCGACATTGCTGACTGTTTGAATTGGAAATATATTAAAATATTTGGCTGCAGGGTTGTCAAATGTTTTAAACAATTTTCTCTAGATTCTCAAATTTTCCTTCAGGTTTTATAAGTACACATTTCTTGGTCTGTTTTTAGTATAAAGTCAAGTTTAAATTAAAAAATGTTTTAAATAGTATAAAAACATTGAAAAGATATTGTAAAGCTACTTCAAATGTGTTTAAAAATAATTTGATGATGACAAAAAATTTTTATCTATATGGAAGATTTTTTGTGTCAAATCAAAATTTATCTACAAAATTTATTTTACATGTAAAAACTGTTTGAAATTCTAGTTTTTTTTCAAAATTTCTCAAATTCAAGGTTTTTTAGCCTAAATTTTTAAATTCCAGGTTTTCAAGTTTTTTGGCAACCCTGGCAGTGCTTTAATACTTTGTAAACAACTTTTTTAAGGCTTTCCAACAATTATTCAACAAATATCATACTGTGTGTTCCTAATAAATAAGCACATGTTTTTTGTTAGACAAAAATTTTAGAAAGCATCTAAAATTTATTACTTAAGAATTTTAAGAAGTACAGGTGTAAATTACAGTTTTATTAAGAGTAGCATTTATCAAAACATTACTACAGGAGATAACTAAAGTTGAATAAATGTCCTATTTTAGCTCAATACTAAAATTGCTGCAAATTTATATACAATCTTACAAAAAAAATTAAGCATGAAACTATGCAAAAACAGAATTCTGTAAACTATACTGCATAACAAACTGATAAAGATGATGACGCATTGGAAACTCTGCTTATTCTTGTTGTTCTTGATCTTTGAACAAGCATCCTTGTTTGTTCAGTCGCGAGAGTTCTGCCCATTCTGCGCGTGTTCTCCCCATACATGGCTGTGAAATGAAACAAACTTTAGAAATCTACTTATATACTAATAATCTGAAAGTTTTCATAAATATTACAAAACGTTCACCTTCCACAGGGAAATTCAAGGCACAATCGTCGCAGAACCATTCAGTGAGGGGAATTTCAGACAGGGCAGGAGTTAGACAGGCAGTGTGAAATCTGATTAAAATAAATGAATTTACAATAAAATAGGTTCTTTTAATAATTAAAAGACTGTTTAAATAAAGTGTTTGCATAAAATTAATATTGTGGGGAGTTACAAAAAAACTGTGCACAAAAAATATTAAAATATTACACACCACTTTGAGTATTAGTCTATTTCACAACGAATAATGCAGGTAAGAGTAAATTGTACCAAAGGTAGACTTAGCAATAAATCGTATAAGCTTTGAAAGGTCTATTAGTGCGAAATTAGCTAAAATGTTCTTATATACAGTTATCACCAACCCTTTATCGCAGCCATCGCAAAGAAGCAAGCTGTCCTCGTTCTCACCGCTGCCACAAATTTCGCACACAACCGTGTTGTAGTGCTGCATTGCTTCATCATCGTAATCCACCTTTGATTCATTTAAAAATATTATTTTTGTGAAATGTTATGGGGTACATCAGTACTACGTTTGAATATAAGTAATTTGCATTTACAAGCTGTAATATAAATAACAAAATACAAATTTCAGAAAGTAATTCTTAAGATAATTAATATAAACTGGTTTTAAAACAAATAAAACATAGAACTATTACAGTGTAATATAGCGTAGCAATACTAAGAAATCTTTACTAACCTGTAAAGGTTTTTTGTCCTCTTCTTTTAATTTTACTTC
Source organism: Thalia democratica (assembly GCF_965202585.1). Classification (NCBI taxonomy): domain Eukaryota; kingdom Metazoa; phylum Chordata; class Thaliacea; order Salpida; family Salpidae; genus Thalia; species Thalia democratica. The sequence goes on along the minus strand of NC_139170.1, from coordinate 34,035,840 downwards.
ACAAACTAAATTATCACAGTTTTCTGATCTCTGGTAAACTTTTATCGAGTCAAACTTTCTTCTACCGATTGGGCATGTGTTAGTTTTCTCCAAAAAAAAACAACTACAAGTTTTTAGAAAATATTGAAAATATCATTTAGTAAAGTGACAATAATTAAACATCCAAACTTGAAGATAATTTCACATATTAAAAGTTTTAAATTATATAAACTTTTTCTGTAAAATAATGGTATTTTATTTAAAAAAATATATGAACATTTAAAATGTGTAGAGCTAAAATAGTTAAATTAGTTTCAGCTCAAAATTATTAATGTGGTATAACTAAATTTTGTTTAAGTTCCACTGTGATTTTCTAAACGTTTTATGTTTTATTGTTATAAACTCTTTATATTTGCTACAATCATAAGCTACAAAAAAATAGTATATTTAAATGCTATTTTATAGCAACTAATGATTAATAAATTATGCATACAAACTTTACTCCACTCTATGATACAGTCAGAACAGAATTCATGTTGGCAGTTATTTGGAATTCCAATTTGCTGATCTTCAAATACATTCAAACAGATAGGGCAAGAATCTGTGTTTTTTTAACATGTTGAATTTTGTATCAATTTGTTGAAGTACAAAAAAACATGAAACACCAGTATATACTTTCTTATGATAGTACCAATTTTAATATTGGTGTATATAGAAACATGGGTAGATGTCAGTAAAAAAAGTATCAAAAAAAAAATTAACAGCTAAAATATTTTTAGTTCATTATTAATTAGTTTCTATTACAAACATGTAGAAGTCCAAATTTTTTTAATCTAAATTTTATTTTAATGGTTGTTTATTAAACACCTTAGTTCCTTAAGATATGTAAATCTAACTTTTTAGTTTCATAAAAATACTTTAAATTAACACTTTACATTTATTTAGTTAAGTTATATATTTTTTTAATGTTTGCCTTTTTTAGTTGTGAAATATTATTCAGTATACAGTGAATAAGAAGTTATTGAAAAATATTATAGTACAACAAAACTAATAAACATTTCAGCTATTATTAAAAAGTTTTATAGACAATAACTGAGATTCTTTATTTTAACAAAATATGTGTCAGAGACAATAATTGTCTAAATAAATATTAATAAAAAAAAATTAAGTATACAAATAACTTTAACATGCATACAAAATTGGACTAGCATTTATTCAAAAGACTATTTATTTATCTTTATTGTACTATCCATTGTACAAAAATAGACTTAAATATAAATAGTTGTGGTACTTTAACTCTATTAAACTAAATTTACAAATACTTAATAATACTATTAGAAACTTAATTCAATTAATTATATTAAAACAACTAGATAATAATATTACATTCTTACGATTATTTAAAAGTTGTATATTCTTACCTTCATCATCATCTTGATGGTTACAACTACTTGTTGAGGGTTCATCAACAGAAATATCCATGATTTTACTTATAAATTAGCTAAAGCTGTGAATTGTTAAAAATTTACTTCTCATATATTCCGTTTAATTTGTAAAGCAAGTATAAAAATACTATAAACAGGGTTCCCACCAAAAATTCAATAAAATTATAGGGAAATCCATAAAATATAGCAAATTTGTAGGGAAAATATCAAAAAAAAAATCCAATGAGTTTTAAATGTTGCGAACATATTTTTAAGATAAATAAAGTTAAATATGTCATTTTCCGTTTATTTTATAAGAAATTTACGAAAGTTTGAGGGTTTTTGAGCTCTAAATTTAATTAAATAAGCAAATTTAAAATAAATAGTATTTAATATAAAAAGGAAAAATTTTATCCACTAGGTAAGGCCATAGATTCACCGTATTTTTTGCTGGAATTGAAAATATTAGATTCTTTTTAACATGTTTTTCACCACAAGGTGTTGCTGTTTTAGATTTCAAATTTCAATCACCAACGAAAAAACGTAATTAATAGGGATTTCTAGGGATTTTTACATACTTTTCAATTCTGCATAGGGATTTATAAGTATTTTTTAGAATATTGTAACTTTATAGGGAAATGTTGGGATTTATAGGGAAGTGGGAACCCTGTATGAAACTGAATAATATATTATATATGACTAAACTTAAAAAACATCCCTACAAACTTATATCAACAGCTGATGGCCTAGAATCTAGATAAAACTATTCAAAAAAACAAGGTTGAACCCCTTATGCAATTAACAACATTTAAACTCACTAACTTTAACCAAAAAAACCTCAAAGGTTTTAAATTGGTTACAAAAAGAAACAGCTTAGTTAAAGGTATAAAAAGTAAAACTAAATTTTCGAAAAGTGGTAAAAACATTCATTGATTTTTTTTAATTAAGGCCATAGGGGGGGTAGGCCATGTTTTTTACAAGTTGATCTTATTTTATAGAGTTTTTACTAAGCTTCAAGTTGCTTTTTACCGTTTTTAAAAATTTGAATTAGTTTTTGAGATATGACCGGCCAAAGTCGGGCCGCATAACAGGTTCCTTATGGGGAAGGAAAAACTAAAACGGCAAAAAAAGACTAATGCATTCAAAATCTATCTCCTCCTTCATTTTTTAATCAATCTTCTTCAAACTTTCACAGTCTATTCTTTATACAATAACAAAAAAACGCTATTTGTGACTTTAAAAAATTTCAAGTAAAAATACCTTTTTTTTGAAAAAAAATATTTTTTTTTGATAAAAAATCACTTTTTTTATTTTATTTTTGTCATAAAATTTTTATTTTTTAAAATTATTAAAATTCACAAATAACGTTTTTTTCTCATAATGTTAGGAACATTTCCTGAAAATTTGAAGAAGATTGCTTGAAAAATGAAGGAGAAGATAGATTTTAAAGCCCGTTTTTAAAAACTCGAGAAAAACGGCTTTAAAGTTACCCTTTATATACCCTTTATAAAGAAAAACCTTTATATAACCGGTCATAAAAAAAAAGTTACTTAATATTTTTAAAATCTAAAAAAAAACATCTGAAAGATTATGAAATTTACTATAATATAAGTCTATATGTTATTTTTGGTCAAAAAATCCCTATGGCCTTAAATTATATAAGTTTACTTTACAAAATATACAAAAGACACTCAGTGCCAATTATATTTCAAGATATTTTCATCAGTGGATACATAGCAACAATTAAAATATATAAGTTTAGCTATACCTTTAAAATTTTATTTATTGTCATGATTTTGTCATGCATTAGTTACAAAATAAAAAATTGACTTTATTTGTGTTATTATATTTTATGTATTATTTATGTCATTTTTTTACAAAATATCTACTCTTGAAATAAAAAGCCAAAAAAACTAAGTCAACTCAAGTTCAAGAAAAAATATGAAAAATATAGAACAAAAAACTTTTTAACAGTTGTAGGAAAATTTGAAAATTTATTATTATAAGTTATCTAAGTTGAAGGTTTAATTTTGTTTTAGTAACCACTTACTTATAATTAGCCTGAGTTAGTATTATCAGCATTGAATAACAACCCTGTAATTAGTGGCTACAGGTTGTGTTGAAACTCTATAAAGGATAATTAAACTGTATCTAAAATTTATTAAAAGATACTGTTATATAAATTTAAGCTATGGGAAAAGGGGTAAAAAGTCCTACAGTAATAACTAAGTTACCAGTTGCATTTTGAAAAACTTGGCAACTTTAAAGACACCAAAAATCAAATTTTATAGTTTCATAGGTTTTTTAAGGAAGCCAAAAACTAAATTTCTTAAAAAAACTTTACTAATTCACTAACAATCTATTTACTTTAATTTTCAAAACTTCTCAGTCAATCTACATATAAAATTAAAGTTCAGTTGAGGAAAACTTTAACACTCTAAATGTGTTTATTTTACTTTAAAGTTTAAATATGCAAAAAATAAACGACAAAGTTAATTTGTTTCTTTCTTAGTGATAACAGTTTTTTATTAATTTTTTTATAAACTGTTGTAAATCCTCTAACAAACATTTCCTACATATTAGATGTAAATATCTTAATAATCATAAAAGAGATATACTTTGAAAGGTCTTTATAAATTAAGAAAAATTGAAAAAAATCCCTTATATATTTTTAAACTTTTTACAAAACTGACTATTATATACACATCTCATAAATTAATTGAAAAGTTTGTATTCCACAAAACAGATTCTATAATGTTTACTTAAACCCTTCAGACAAGATCAATCTTATTTTTTATAAGAAATACTACACTCTCATAAGCTATTTATGTTAGGAGATTATAAGAAAACATAAATAATAATATATTTTCAATATATTGAGTTGGTTTTTATGTGCTTTTCTTTTTACTAATAGCAATTTATAAAAGTTGTTAGTAATTGATTATTATGAAAATAAAACTTTTTGTCAACCTTTATCTTTATAAGTTTATTTTATTTTGTAGAGTTTTTTTCTTAACTACTAGACACTTTTAATTCCTTGCCAAAATTGAAAGTAATTTTTTAGATAAAATGAATCAAAGTGAATGAGTTCAATAGGTTAGTTAAAGAAAATGTAGACAAAAAAGAAGTAAAAAAAAACTATTTCACTAAATATATGTTTCTATTTTTTAACCATTCTTCTTAACCATTTTTCTTTCTTTCATTTTTCTTATCTTCATTAACTTTTACAGTAAGTCCTTTTTAGCTTTAAATTTTTATTCAACAAGTTTTTTTGTTTCGAAATAAATACATTTTTGAACCACTCTTTTTTATTGCTTGTTTATTTACCTAATATTTTTATCTCTTAAAATATTTTATAATCCATTTCCAGAAATCTTTTTAATAATTCAAGAAATGTTTTCTGAAAACTTTAGGTCTCTAGCTCAAACACAAATAAAAAATAACAAGTTTTTAGGTATTTATTAATTTCAAAAGAAAATATAAAATTGCCATCCATACAATTGTATTTAAACCTTTCTACAAAAATTATTATTCTTAAACACTAATTAACACTTTTAATTAAACCAAATCCAACTTCTAACTTTTATATTTCAATTTTTGTAAAAAACTGTTTCACCCCCTGTGTCCTTAACTTAATATTAATCCTTGAATTTATCTTAATATATTAACTAACAATAATATATTGAATTTAAAAATAACTTTTTGGTTTTATTAAATATACACTTAAATGTTGATTAAAATCATTATTATCACTTTACTACATCAAACTGTATATGAGGTAACAACCATTTTTATTTATTAACAAACACACAAATTAAGAATTATTTTCACTAGTTTGTTTTGAAATTTGATTTAAATAATTAGTGTTTCATAGAAACTTGCTCTTAATAATATTTGTGTTTAGTGAAACATTATAGTAAAGTAAATACAAGAAAGACAGTTATAAATTTCAGCAAGTTTCTATCTTATAAAAACATGTAAATTTTTCTATAAACATAATAGTTTAATAGCTTATTTGCCAACAGGTTATTTATATAAAAACTTTAAAAACTTAAATTTTAAATTTATTCATTTTTAAAAATAATTTTTTTCTAAAAGTCCAAATTTAATTTTTTTAATAATGTTCCTTAAACTCAAGAGTATTTTAAGACTTTTTCAATAATTATAAAGATCAAATACTTTTTTTTTTCCGGATAATTTGATCACCAACAAAATTGTAAAAGATAAAAATAGCCTAAAAAATAATATGGTCTTTTTAGTAAAAATATATTCAAAGTTTTAGCTAGTTAATTTAAAAGTTAATTTAAGATTTTATTTTAAAAAAAGTAGTTAATTGACAAATCGTGTTATTGAATCATTAAAAGTTCATAAATCAATCATATACAGTCTTGTTAGTTATCAAAAACAGACAATTTACTTATTAAATATTAAGAATAAATAATAAGTAGGAATCAATTACTGGAGTTAATAAACAAAATCTTACAAAGAAATAAAGTATAAAATGTCAATTTTAAATTATAATGAACAAATAAAAAAACTATATGTATTTGTACAAAAAGGCTCTTGTATGAAAAAATTAGCTTTCAAGTTTCTACTTCAAACTGTTATTTAAAATTTGTTGTAAAATTATGTAACTTAGTACGCCTAGTTTAGTTTTTAAAATACCATCCACTATGCTAGATGTAATTTATACATATTTTTCAAAAATTCAGCAACAAAATTTTTAGAACATTACTGAACTTTCAAGTCTTATTTTTTATATAATAGTATTGGTATAAGAAATAAAGTATTTAAAATTTGCAATAATTATAAAAAGTCATAGAAATAATGCAAAATATACTTAAATTCCTTGACAAACTTCAAAGCAAATACTTTAATAAACAAATTACTATAAACTATAGAGAAAAAACTATATTTTATTAGTAGAAAAAAATATCTATATTTTTTATACTTAATAAACCCAAATTAAGGCAGCTTAGGTGAACAAAAAAATGTTTGGGTAACTAAAAAACAAAAATTAATACTAATATCAAACATACAAAAAAAAACTTATTGAGCTAAATATTAAATAGCGTTTGAAATTCAACAGCCACAGTACTTTTATATTTTACTTTAAATTAGTGACTAATTTCAAGTAAAATTGACTCAAATTTGATAGATGATAATTTAATTTGACAAAAATCTAAAACTAGCAAAAAAAAACTAGACCTAAAAATAGTATAAGTTAGTAAAGCAAGTTGTAACTCAGTATTTCTTATAAACAGTTTTATTATACACAAATTCAACTCAAAACTCATAGCTGTAATAATAAAATTACAATATATTCATATTATGACTAATCCACACCTAACTCTGTCTTAAAAAACTATAATTCAACAATACATAATGACTGGTGTTCTTCTGTCAGAAGGCACAAATGTTAAACCAGTTACAAAAAATAAAAACTTTTAATTTTATTTTAATACACTTGGTATTACGATGTATAAATAATAAAAACAAATTTTCCTTAAGCTGAAAAAAAATCTGTGGAGGGTATTAAAAATACAGTTGCTAATTATATTTTGTCATGTGACTTAAACAATTTTGGTTTCAAAAGTACTTTGTTTGCATACAATAGAATTTTAAAGAAGAAAGTTTTTATTATAAAGAGCAATATAAATAATTCAAAATGGTTTGCCACAGAAAATAAAGTAAAGTTGTAAGCATTCCTGTGTTTATCATGTTTTTTTTCAAGTTTGTTAAATTATTTATTTAGTAAAATTTGTTGTTCAATATTATTATTATAGCGTGTGCATAATATGTACAAATCTAAAATTAAAAATAATAATATTATATTTTAATGAACAATAAAAAAAGACTCTCAAAATATTTTGTCCTAGGAACTGGTGTACAAAAAAAAAATTTATTCAGTCTCACACCAAGGTAACATTTTAACGTTTTGTTCAAGACATAATAACATAAACTGTTTTTAATAAATTGCTATTATTCAAATTGTCCAGTAGAAAATATACTATTTACCCTAAAATATGATTTAAAACATCAAATTGCAAAGTATAAATAACTAACACCAACACAAACAACAAAACTGATGAATAAAAAACATTCAACTATAAATTAATTACTAAGTGTGAAATAAATAAGTGTGAAAACTTGTAATTAGTTGAAAAAAATTGAATCATCATTTAAAATAAACTAACAGTTTTAAAAAATTTGATTTTATAACAACAATTTTTATCTTGAATTTTTATAACATGAAAAAATTGCAAGAATACATGCATTGTATTAACTTTTTTATCTTATATTGTTATTATTTGCACATTAACTGATAAAGGCATTTACTTTACTAAATATTTAATAATTAAATATATTCTACTATGTAGTCCTATTATCTAAATATAAATAGCTTTAATAAAGCTTTGTACTTATTTTCTCTCAAAGAATATTTTGAAAATGCTTGTTGTTACCTTAATTTTATAACATATATATTTTTTTTCATATTCAACTTAAAAACTAAAAGTAAATAAAATAATAGCTATACAGAAAATAAATGTAATTTTTTTCAAGTTAATTAGGACCAGATAAAGTCCAATATTTAACTTTCCAAATAACATTGACTCTCATATAAAAATATCAAATGGTATTGGACCTAATAATGAAATCTAAACATTTATAGATTAAAAAATCTAACTTTTGAGATTTAGTAAATTTGGTAAGAAATTTCTATACAAACTTAAGAAAAGCAACATTTTAATTTTTTTAATAATAAATCAATTAAAAATAGATATGAATTACAGTTATTTAGCTAAAGAACTCATTTTTTTAGAAAACATTCCAAAAATAATTTTAAAGAAATGGTAAAATTAATTTAGAAATATTGAAAATAAAATAAAATATTCTTTTTAGCAACAGATTTTCATAACATTAAGATATTCTTTCAGATTAACTGTTTAAGCATTAATAGTTTTTTAAAGTAAAAGTTTAAAGAAGATTGGTATAAAAACTAAGAGGAAGATAGATTTGTAGTGAAATTATCTTTATATGTCTGTCTATTTGGTTTGCACTTTGTGAAGGAACCTGTTAAACTCACCCTTATATCTTGATAACTTATATTTCATTGAATTTTGTTTATTAGTAAAAAGTATCTGATAACTAAAAGAAAACTCCACAAAATATGATCAGCTTGAAAAAAACAAGGTATCCTAACATATGGAAATAAATTATTTTTTTTTGTTCAACAAACTTATTTTTTATATTAAATTGTCTCCATAATAACATTTCTTTACTATTTTATAAACATGTTTACAAACTTAAAAACAAATTTGTTAAAATTAAAACATTAAGATAAGTCACTTGAATAACTTTTAGCACTAAGCACTGTTTTTTCATTAATTATTTTTATACAATAAAATAAAGTATAACTTCATTAACTATTGATTAAGTTTAAAAAAACTATTTTCATAAAAAAGTTATATTAGCAGTTTTCAAGACATAAATAACAGATTAAAAAATTAACAACTAGTAAAAAAAAGTTTAAAGTTAACTAACAGAAAAATAATCAAAAAATAAAGCAAATAGCATAACTAACTATGTGAGTATTTAACTAATAACAAATTATTTAGTTTTTAGCTTTAAAAGCTAGAAACATATATAAAGAAAATATTAAAGTGCTTGTTTTTAAAATAATATTTATTTAATGTTTGTGTAATAATTAGTGAAACTAAAAACTCAAATTTCTAACAGTGTTTATGGTTCAATTGAGGTATTCAAGTTTTTTTTTTTCACAATTTAGTTTTGTCTTCAACTCTATCATAATATTCATATAATTTTATAAAATATCTGGTGTAAACATTTGAAAAATTTAATAGATTTATAAACTCAAGGGCAACAAAGAGGTCAAAGTATTTTAATACAAAAATTAACATTTGCTCTAATTTGAAAACTTATATTATGAACTTAAGGTTACTTTATTCAGAGTTATTAATGGTATTTTAGACTTTTTTTAAGTTTTCTGATTTTTATTTGGATATTTAAAATACAAGTCTTCTTCTTTTTTTTATATTACTAGATGTATAAAATTTGTATAAAATTACTGGATAGATGAATGCTACTTAAAATGTGTGTTAAAATGAATATAACTTTTTGAAGGTAAAAAACATTATTCTCATACTATTACCCTTTGCAACAATAAACTTTTGTCAGGCATAGCAAGTGTGTTACAGCATTGTTTAATCTTACTTACCTAATTACTTTTTAAGTTCAGTTAACTAAAATGGATAAAAACAAAAACTATTTTTCAAAAAACATTGGTGGCAAGCAATTTGTATATAACTCACAAGGCTAAAATCTCAAAAAAAAACACTTAGTATGGGAAAATTAAGAAGATTAAATATCCAATCAAGTGTTCACCAGCTCTACAACTATAAAACATAACAACAATCCAACCATGTGATCACTACTACTAGAGTGAACCCACAATCAGTTGTCAACAAAACCCATAAACTAGTATTATAATATTTACCTTAATTTTTAAAGACTATCTTAAGAAAATATATACTGTAATAACACTTAAATATAATAATTACATTTAACAAAACGTTTTTGAACCTTAAGTAGTTAAATAAAAATCTAAAAAACAAAAACTTTTAATTGAAGTATGCAAAAACAAACAATATACAAATTTATACTTATGCCTACTAATATATCCACACAAGTTAGTTTTCTTTATAAAGTGACCAACACTAATTTAACATTTATTAGTATATATATATATATATATATATAAAACTAATTTTACATTTATTAAGGTCATAGGGGGGTAGGCCATGTTTTTTACAAGTTGATCTTATTTTATAGAGTTTTTACTAAGCTTCAAGTTGCTTTTTACCGTTTTTAAAAATTCAAATTAGTTTTTGAGATATGACCGGCCAAAGTTGGGCCGCATAACAGGTTCCTTATGGGGAAGGAAAAACTAAAACGGCGAAAAAAGACTAATGCATTCAAAATCTATCTCCTCCTTCATTTTTTAAGCAATCTTCTTCAAACTTTCAGTCTATTCTTTATACAATAACAAAAAAACGTTATTTGTAACTTTAAAAAATTTCAAGTAAAAATACTAAAGATTATGAAATTTACTATAATATAAGTCTATATGTTATTTTTGGTCAAAAAATGGCTTCTACCCCCCCCCCCCATATGGCCTTAAGTAAACACATGACAAATTACAGATTTAAAGCATTCTAAATCTACTAAATATACTCAAAACTAAATTTTTTTAAATGTTTTAAAACTAATTCTTTAAGTTTTTAAGGATTTCTGGTACACTTGACCACTAATCTCCAAATAAAGAAAAAAATATTGTAAAAAACAGTTATGTCATATCTATTCTAATATTTTCTTATATTACACACAACACTGTTTAAAATTACAGGTTTTTCATTGATAACTTCAAGAGGATATAGATCCTGTTTTTTTTACTGAATTTTAAATTTTAGGTATCCAGGTAATTGAGCTATCCTGTTTTTAGATGCAAAAAAATAAAAAAAATTTCAATTTAATAATTTTAGGATACAACTAGTATTGTAAAAAGTCTTTAGTATAAGCAATAATTTTTTCATTGTCAACTTTAAAACGAGTTAAAAAATTAATTAAAAATATATCTACTTCTTCCTTTTTTGATCTGAAGATCAAAAGTTTTCACCAAATGTTTTTAAATGACAATACAAAAATTTTGGTAAAATAAATTCAAACAAGAATGAGTCAGCCTCAATTCTAAAACAAACCTGAAAAAGTTCAAACTAGCGTCAAAAGTGGCAATCTCAGTGTTTAATAATTCATGTACTTCTTTTTATATACCTAGGCAACTTATTATCAATAGATTATTCATTTTGTTTAAAGTTTTTGTTGTATATTTTATTACACAAAGCATTTCAAAACTTTTCGAGTTTCATTTTCAAGTGATAAATTTTAAATTAAAGTTGAAAAAAAATATTTGGTAAGTGAACAGCTTAAAAAATAACTTTAGATTATGGTGTATGAATAAATACAAATTTTAGAGATTTAGCAAGTAAAACTAAAGTTTAACTTTTTTACTTTTACGCTTTTTTAGTAAAACTAAAGTATACTTTAGTTTTACTTGCTAAATCTCTAAAATTTGTATTTATTTGAATTTATTCATACGCCATAATCTAAAGTTATTTTTTAAGCTGTTCACTTACCAATTTTTTTTTTTCAAATTTAATCTAAAATTTATCACTTGACAATGAAACTCGAAAAGTTTTGAAAAGCTTTGTGTAATAAAATATAAAACAAAATGAATAATCTATTGATATTAAGTTGCAATTGGTATATAAATACGTTCAAAAACCTTCCTATAATAGTACTTATGTACTTCTTTTATCAAAAAATTACTTTGAACCACATATTTCATTTTTCTATACGTTATATAAATTCCAACAGTCGTGTTTTAAATAACTCTATTAACTAATACTTTGAAGATACCTCTATAAATATATATAACGGTTTACACCAGGGTTACCCAAAGTGGGCTACGTGGCCCACTTGAGAAAAAAAAGGCTTAGGTGTTTTTTATGTTAGTTTTTGAGTAATCTTGTTGAAAGGGCCATGGCTTTTTTAATTTCTTTAAAGGGGGCCATTTCATGGTTGCCACTGATCAAGCTGAGAAAAATTTCCTGACTTTTCCTGACTTTTTACCAAAATTTTCTTGACTTTTCTAAATCAAACTTTTAAATTAAACTTATCATAAAATACATAATATAACACTTGAAACTATATAAAGCTGTTCAATATGTTAATAGAAAAATTTTGCAGTTTTATAGAGGATATTTCACTAATTTATACCAGATGAAGGCATTGGAAGTAAAATTAAATATTTTTGTAAGTTTCTAGGAAAATTTTGGATTTTTTCTGACTTTAAAGGACTTTTAATTAATTTTTACCGTTTGAAGGCTTTGGAAAATAAGGAATTGTGTAAATTTAAACTGACAAAATCTGACTTTATTTTTTAATTTCATCAAATTTCCTGACTTTTTTTCAAAACCCCCCATTTTTTCCTGACTTATATCATTTTTAAAATTTTTCCTGGCTTTTCCTGATTTCCTGACTTTTCCTGACCGAGTGGCAACCCTGCCATTTGCAAAAAGTTTGGGAAACCCTGGTTTACACCTTCCATAGATAAGATATTAAACTTGTTAAGTTAGATCCCTCATAATAAAAAACTAATCTGAAAAAAGTCAACTCGTAACTTAGATAGTAATTTATAATATAAAACTAAATTGAAAAAAGAAGAACCCATATGGCCTTAATTGTTTTTCAACCAAGTTTACAGTGAAAACGTACTGTAAAATTTTATGTGTATCATTGTAGCTGACAACAAAAATAATATTTACCAACTTAAACCTTTTGTTTTCAACTTTATGAAATAATGAAGTAAAAATTTAAAAAAAGGTTTAAAGTTGTTCAAATTGTTGTCAGCTACAATTATACATATTAAAATGTTTAATATATTTTCAAAGATAAGTGTGTTAGAGAAAACAACACAATGCTTGCAATGTTAGAAAACTATTTAAAGCTATAAGAAACCAAGGAAATCCTTTTAAGTTTTAATAAACAGTCATAAGAATTTTTGGTATACTAGTAAACAAAAAAAATGTTTTTAAAAATTATTACTGAGAAAAGCTCAAGGTTAAAATTTTAAGAATTTTCTATTACAAACTATGTTAGAATAGAATTGTTATAATTAAATATCTGTCATTTAAGTATTTACATAAAAAGTAATTTTTTACTTATTTTACAATTAACAAAGTGTACAGTTTTAAACAGCTGCTGCAAAGAAACCTTAAAATTTCAATAGCAAATACATAGTTTAAATTTTAACAATATGTAATTACAAATACAGTATCTCTATATTTGTTTTTTTGAATTAGAATTTAAAAAATAATAATATTTTCAGCTATATAAAACTTTTTTTTTAATTTAACCCTAAATTTGAATTATTAAAAAAATCTTTTTTTACCATTTAATTATACAATATTACTACAAATATGTTAAGTTGAAAACTTTAACTTATTTTTGTTATACATTTACTTCTGTATGTAAAAGGTATTACTAATACCTTTTACATACAGAAGTAAAAAAATCTAGTTTTTTGTTCTTTTCTTTTGTATATGTGTTGACTATGATTTTCAATCTTGCAATGTCAAACTCAGAGAACTTTCAGAGCCATTTGCAAGATTGAAATCCATGGTCAACACATATACAAAAAATAAAAGAACAAAAAACTAGAATTTTTTTTAAAAGCATAAATAATGATCAGTGTAATACCATTTCGATTTTTACAAGCTAAGTATTTAAAATTAAACAGCTTTATTTAATACTTATTTTGATACCAACTTTGAATTTGCTTATATATAATAGCTTACATATTTAAATTTACTACTAGATTTCACTGTAAGGTTCCTAAATATTTATTTATGACACTTGTGAATGTAAGTGTAAACTTCTACTGAGCAATTGTTTGGGCTTCACAACTTTTTCGCACACTCAACATTTAATAAAGCTGTTGGTTAGAAACCTCCTTTTGCCATTAAAAAAATTGAAGTAAAACTTAAAGGTTAAAACAAAGTAAAAATTTTATATTTTATACATATAATATTAAACAATGAACTTTACCGCAAGATCAACAACAACAACAGCATCCGAGACAATCCTACGACCGGTTTCGTCCTTATTAGGACTAAGGCAGGAATAGTCGCGAGAAACCGCCATTGTAATCTTAAACAAGCAAGCTTAAGTACAAAGTACTGAAGCGACCGTTTGTGGGTAAAGTTAAAAAAATGACACAGCTAAATCATTCACAGCCCAACGTCTCAGACATTGTCAGCTTATTGTGAGATTAAAGTCTGCGCTCGTTTGATCAGTTTTAGCCAGTATTTATTTCGACTATCATCAAAAAAGTTGAGATGTTATATGCAATCGATTTTATACAACCATTTTATCGAACCATTTTATACAGTAATATCATAAAGACAAAAAAATTGTATAAACAACATACAACTCTATTTTTAGAAGAAAATATAAATTAACAGATATAGTTAAAGCATTTTAGTTTTTAAGCTTTAAAACATTATTTCGTTAAGTTTTTCTTTAGTAAAATATGGTTTAGGTATACACCTGTATTTAAGCACAACTATGGAGAAAAATTAAAAAATTTTAATTATAAGATGTTTTCAACTTTTTTTTAACTTTATTTAACTCAACTGACTCGGAACACGTTCAAAGTCCACTCGCGTTCAAAATCCATCTGATCAAAATCCACCTAGTCGAATTCAAGAACCGCTTACCGATCGAGGGTAAGGGTTAGGGGTAACAGTGATATTGAAAAAATACATAAATAAAAAAACAATTTTTTTTAATCGGGTGGATTTTGATAGTATACCACTGACTCACATGTTTAATAATGGGCTTAGAAGGATATAGTATTATATTTAAAGGTTATCCACAACTTACGTGCAGGGTGCAAACTGCAGACTGATTGAATCGAAACAATTGTTTCTATCCTTATACCTCTTGCTCTGCAATAGCGTCAACAACCAATAAATATTATATTTTTTTTTAAATAAATAAATTTTAATAAATAAATAGTTTTAATAAATTTTTGTACAAGTATAAAACGTTAAGATTATAATTTAAAATTTTATCTTTCTAATATTTACAAAATATTTTTATTTAATTAATTTAAATAAACTTTTGTACAAGTATAAAACGTTAAGATTATAATTTAAAGTTTTTACTTTTTAATATTTACAAAATTTCTTTAAAGTTTTAATGTACTTTTTGTGTTTTCTTAAAATACAATTAAGTTTACAGCTTCAGCTTATAAAAGCAATGTGAGCCTAATTTTTTAAATAGTAAATAAACCTGTTAAATTAAAAAATACATTTAAGGTACTGCTGTTATTTTTAACGACTTTAAAAACAGCAAGTTTTATTGCATAGTTAAAAAGTTTTTTTTTTATTTTTAACCATATTAAACTTTAACTTACGATTTGTTTTTATTTTTATATATGACTAGTGGACTAAATCCGAACTACAAACGAAAAAAATTTGTACTCTGCTGTAAAACAGCTTGTGCAAAACAAATATAGTAAAAATAGAACTAGTGACCGTTAGAAAATTAAAGGTTTTTTAAACTTACAATCAAGCATATTTGTATATATAATTAAGATATTACAAATTAAAAAAAAAAACTATGACCCTTGAAAACACAGCAAAGTAAGAATATTAAATAAAAAATATTATACATTTTTGGTTAAATTACCCGTTAGAGTGAAAGTTCCAAAAAAAAAAAATTTTTTCTTAAGGGGCCCACTCAAAACTTCAAACCCCAATCTGATAATTTTTTTTTAAATTAAAGGTAAAGAAGCATTCTCTAGAATAAAAAAAATATTAGTTAGCTTTAAAAATAAAGAAAATAATTAGATCTAAAGTTTGGACATTTTTTTAAAATTGCAAAAAATTCTAATCGAGCTAAGTTAACGCTCATTTAGTTATCAATGTACTCTAAACACAGATTAATTTTTTTCTTGCTTGCTACTCTGAATTTTAAGATTAAGTTTTGACCAGGGAAACTTCGTATAAAACAGAAAATAACTTTTTTTTTGTTTTAAATTCTGAACACATCTATCATAAGTCTATATTATACATACAAATTAAAAACACCATAACCTTTAAAAAAATATTAAACTAAAACACTTCTAAATTTCTTACTTGCTTTAATTTTGTTCGAACCACATATAAAAGCTATTTAACTCTAATTGTCCTGAACAAGATGTAAAAAGGTATCAAAGGTACGCGACTCGATAACCGAAAGGTTTTTAGTGCACCAGGTCACTGGACCAAATATTTTTAGCTTTTAGTTTTGTCCTTAAATAATCTATACTGTAACTCAGCTATAATTTTTCAAAATCTTCTAGTTTTTTTTACTTACCAACTTTATCAACACGTAGAAAAAAGTAGTATAATTAAATCTTGATGAGTTTATTTGTAATTAATGCTATAAGACTAGCTTATTTAAGCAAACTTCAAGATTTAGTGTGTTAGAATTTCCATACTTTTATTTTAACGAACAAATCTTCTTATTCTCTATAAACTATACCAAAATAAATAACAGACAAGAATTAATTTGATGATAAGCCTCTCAAATTATCGTTGCCAAAAATTAAGAAACCTAAAAAAATATTTTGTTTGATTTAGCTTATAGTTTCATTTTCGAGTAATTTTAGGCAATAGGGTATTTACAACAATAGCAAGTTTGCCCTTAATCAAATCATAAAAACTTAAAACAAAATATAGGAAACAAATTTACCATACAAGTTTCAAAAATATTTTAAGCTTAAGTGATCTTACAACAATTATTTCTTAAAAATACTTTTACTAGATAAGTCGATAGTTATACAATTTTGTAATACCTTATGTTAGTTGACATATTTTTAAAATTATGTCCTTAAATAGTAAGGGTTTTTTTCAACTCTTTGTTTATAATAACTAAGCTTTATGTTATTTTATATTATAAAGTTAGCAATCGAAGTTTTGAAATTTTCTAAGCTGCCAATATTCGTACTTAATCTTTGTTGACAAATACAAAAGAAACATAAAAAGTCAACTACTTTTAATTTAAAAACATTATTTATGAACCAATAATATTAATAATTTACTGTTGTATTTTTTTTACTAGCTGATTTTACATTCTAAATTGTTTTATTTTGTTTATATTTTATTAGTTTGTACAGAAATAAACACATACTTTAATATATAAAACTGAAGATTGTAGATAATGTTGTGCAATTAGCTACGACGCGTATCAACATGTCTTTTGTTTAATATTAAATATTATATTCATATATCTTTAAGCGATTTTTACTGAATACTTTTAAATTTTTGCTTTAAACATAGTAACTAATAAATTAAATATGATCTTTTATTACAAATTAGTTTTATATTTAATCTAAATTATAGTTCTCAAAGGTGGTCCATATGGCCCCCTTGGGGGTGAATCTTAGTAAATCAGGGATCTACGAAGAGGCTAAAGAGGAGGTAGGGGTATGAAAAGTAAAGGGGTCATACGGGATACTTAAATACGTTTCACAAGGAATTCAAAACTTACACTAGATTATTCTGGGTTTCGTATTGACTAGTTTACAAAATTATGAAACATTAGACAAAAAAATCTAAACTTGCTCTATATATCTTAGAGTTTGTTATAAGGCAATCATATTTTTAACTTCTGTAAAATAAGAGTTTATAAAAATGAGTTTGGGAATTTGCAATCTACAGTGTAATATACTATAATTATGAGAAATAAATAAACCAACACGTATAAAACATCAAATCAAACTCTAAAAGCTCCCTATTTTAACTGTTTACAAAAAAATCTCTATAAACATTTTTTTAAGTTTTGATTATATACTGATGAGTTTTTAACGCTTAGGTTCAACCTTAAATAGTAAATTATTACAATGTAATTGAACTTCAATAAAAACTATAACCTATCTTGTTGAACCATCAAAAATATGTCATTTTTAATTTCTTAATAGAGCTGTATAATGTCCGATATTGTAATTTTTTTATTAATAACCGATTGAAACATGTAAATTCAAATTAAGTAACTGTTCTATCCATGATTTAAGACGTGACAGCTAATTTTTTAAACAGCCTTCAATCTTATATCAGAAAATAAACTACTAGATAAAAAAAACCTCTAAGTTTAAAGTCTTTATATAGATCTAATAGTTATAGACTCTTAAATACTAAAGAGTACTCTCTGGATTGAACTAAAAACGTGTTAATTAAAAATTTTAAAGGGAATGAAACTTTGTATATAATCAAGCGTTGTAAATATTTTTAATTCTTCTAGTTATGATACAAGTTGAAATAAAATAAATTTTTTCAAAGCTAAGTTAAAAATAGCTTATAGAACAGTTTTTTACCTGAAGTAGGAGTTTCTTCAAGTTCTTCTACTTTTCAATCCTTACTACTAAAATGGGTTTAATTCAAATTTAAGTTAGAATAAATATTAAAGTTTTTGTGCTGAAACAGCTGGTCTATAACATATAAAAAAAACTTTCCTAATATAAAAAAAGTTAGACTGTCATTACACAATGAAATATAAAAAATTAAGTTATTTGTGTAAATATAAATAAAACTGTATCATAAACAAAACTTTTTTTTGCAAATGTGGTGACAGTTATTTTATAACTATTGTAAACATTACAAATATTACTTTAAATTATTTACAACTTACTTTAAAACTTTATTTACCTTAAGTGGACTTGGTTTTATAAGTTTTTTTTGTTTAAAAATAAATTCAAGTACACTAGTTAATATTAGTACATTTTTGCATTTTAGATGTAAGAATATGAAATATATTACTAAAATGACGACAAGAAAACTAAAAAATAGTTTAGTAACTTTTTTGTTTTCACGAAACATAAAACATATAAGAAAGCAATAAAAAGTATCAATGATTAGATAAAATTACAAATAATGCATATTTTATTTTATAAATAAAATTAACCATAAAAACAGTCAATTGTTTTACAGCAATTTTTTTTTTATGATAGTTGTAAGATTCCGTCAAATCTTCTTAGACCTCAGGCCAAAATTAAACCAAAATCATTATTTGCCTCATCACTTTCGTTCTGACTCTTTTCAGACAAAATATCCGTCATTAATCTGTTGTGACTTGCAACCAGTTTCTTGTAGTCTTCCTCCAATGTATCCAACAAACGCAAAAGGTCTTGTTTTTCTTCATAATCTAAACAAGTGAATTCCAATTCTTCTGTTGCAGTAGCTTCACATTCAGCTTTTAACACTCCTGATTCTTTGTACTTTTTTGCTTTCTTTATTATCTCACAAATTTTCATTTTTACAGTAATTGCCATCTGCTCATCAATCGTTCTTTCAATTACCTCTCTTTTAACTCCTCCTTCCAACAACAATCTCAAACGATCTTCCAAAACTAAATATCGCCTGCTTGACACACCGCGAATGTTGTAAAACTCGTTTAGTTTTTCACCACACTCCTGGTCAACATCTACTGTGTTCCCTTCAGTTTGTTCATACCAATCCGTTTCATTTTTTGCTGCTTTATCAGTTAAAAGGTCTTTGAATATTTCCCTAGTTGTTGCAAAAGGTTCGTAGCTAGCAAGTATTTGAATATTTTCTTTAGTTGTAACAAATCCGGGCATTCTTTCGTAATATTTAGTTTCAACAAATCCGAACTTTAATTGCTTCGTTTTTACTTGTTTGTTATTTGGCATAGTTTTATTTAAGCTGTCAACCATATTAACATCCAATAATATGTTTTTTTTTACAATTAGTAGCTTTACTTAAATCTAAAAAATATAATTTTTCAAATTTAATTTTAAAAAGAAGTAATAGTAAGAAATACTTCAAATTGTTTAAACTCTATCTCTTAAAAATGTGTTGTTGAAAAGATAGTAATTAATCAACTCACACTTACTTAAATTATTAGAAAAATATCAAAGCTGTTCTAGGTCAGCCTGAGTTGAAACAAAATTATACCTGAGTAAGCCTGATATTTATAAAAAATTGCTGAGTTAGACTGAATAAATTGAATTTAAAAGGTTAGCTTTAAAACCCTGCAACTAATTTACATATTTGCCAAACTTGCATAATTTTGTTTTGTATACTTTTGATGTCGATTGTTAATTCTTTTCTTATGTAATATTTTTTCTTGGGTAAGGTGGGTTAGAGATAAAGCTAAACTTTAGTAAAAATTAAAAAAAAATGTATGCATGCAAGCTCAGTAAATATTAGATTTAGTTGCAGATACTTGAAACTACTGATTTGTAGTATTAAGAAACTTAGTAATGATTTTTACAGTTGTTCTTTGTATAAAGTATGATAAAATATATGTTAGCAACAGTTATATATGTTAAACCAGGGTTTTCCAAAGTGGTTCATATGGGTACGTTGGAAGAGATCTTAGCAAGTCAGAGTGCAATTAGCTAAAAAGCAAAATGTGAGGTTGACTAATAAAGAGGCAACATGGTCGTACTTAATTACACTTCATGAAAAGTTGGAAATATACACTAGGTATTCTGAAGTTTGTAGTGGGTGGAGGTAATTCTTTTTAATTTTCTGAAAAATGGTATTTGTTAGTATGAGAAACCCTTAGTAACACTAAAAAAAGTTGGGAAAATAAAAACAAGAAATTTTGCTAAATATGTTTAATTTTAATTTAATTAAACTTTTATGTATTAAGAATAAACGAGTTTTTAAATTATAACCTTTATAACTAGTAGTACAGTAAACAAATAGTTTAACTCAAAATATTAACAGTTAACACACAAGAATAATGAACTAATTTCTACTTCTAACAATAATACAAAGTATTAAATAAGAAACAAATGAAAACATTATTAAGATAAATTGATATTAGCTTTATAGTTAAAAAATTTCACATTATAAATTCTACCTTGTACCAGGCATTTTTAATTGGAGTAGCAGGTAGAACAGTATATTTTAATAAAATCTTTTGGGAAATGACTTAAATGTCTTTTCTATGCTAATGTATTTTTTTTTTATAATTACGTAAATCTAATTATATACATATATATATAAATATTAAGCTGTTATTTTGTTATCTATGTTTGTGTATATAAACTACTTTTTTTAATTTTAAAAAAAGTTTGTCATATAAGCAGTATTACAATTAACTTTACTTTGTAGCAGGTTAGCCTTTTTGTTAGAAAATGTTACTTTTTGAAAATTGAAACTATAATATATGGTTATAAGTTAAATTCAAACTATTTAATATTTAAAGATGTTACAAAAGAAAGTGTCCTTTCAAATAATTCTTAAAAATTTGAATTTAAATTTTCTTTGCAACTATGTAAATACCTTTTGTTAATAAAATTAATTAGATTTAAGTAATTAAGTTTTTTGTGATTAAATTTTTAGTATTAAATTTTTGTTTTTAAAATAAAATATATTTTAAAAATAACTAAATGCGTGGCTTCATGGTGTAAGGGTCCTAATGATGGTTTTGAAAAAATCTCCATAACCTTTCCAAAGAACCTTTCACCATACAAACCCAGTGGTCAACAAATATACAAAAAAAAAAGTAAAATATATTTACTTAAAGAAACTTAAAAGAAAACTTTTTGAGTTGTTACTACATTAATGTCGTAGTCGAGTAGTTGAAATGAATTAGTCAGCTTTAATGAACTATAAGAATAAAAACTTTAAAAGTTCTTCAATATTTGTCCACCTGTGAGTTTTGGCCTTTAGAAGTTCAACTCAAGTGAAATTTTCAATTGCTACATAGTGTAAAATAATAAGGTTTGCTTTACATAAATTTACTTTATATATTCAACCTAATTAAACTTGTAATTAAACTTTACTAACTACATTGGACACTTATGAAGTAAAATTGTACTTACTAGTTCAAAAAAAATGCATAATAATAATAATAATAATAATTTATATGGAATGGTGTTTTATAATGGAAATTTTAAGTAACCTAGTAAACAATTTCCACTTAAAAAGCATAATTTTAAAATATTGATTCTATGTGTCATCTTTATATGTTTTAATTCTTAATATTTTTCAGCTGACACTAACTTGTGTTTAAGCAACTAAGTAAGCTTTCTTAATTTTTATAATTTATAAATTCAACATTCACTTTTAAAAAAATTAGCAAAAAAGCATAATAAAATCTATTAAAATAATTTAGAATTTGATAAAACTAAATTTTTAGTGAATAATCTAAGCTTTCTTTTTTTTCAAGTGGTGCACAGAAAACAGGAAACAAGTCAAAATACGCCCCTTGAAACTTACTATTTTCAGTTTTATTATTATTCAGTATTGGTTCGGTTGTTTTGAATTAATTTAAAAAAAAGAAAAAAATAACAGATGTACATACTATAGATAGACTGCATTTTAGAAAACAATTGGAGATGTCTACTTCATAAAAGTAAAACAGATACAGTTTTATAATTTTAAAATTTCACAAAAATCAAAAAATATTTTTTATTTTAATAATACTAAACAGAACTTTAAAGTTAGAATCAGTATAAAAATGTTAGTTTAAGTTTTATCGTTTTCATTTTTATTTGCTTTTTGCTAACTAACTTTTGTAAATGCCCTACAAACACGGATCACTTGCTCTAATTTACAGAAGTTGATAAGTAGTTTATATATTTTTAAAAACATTTATTTACCCAATGTTTGAACAGTTATTATAGCTAAAGGTGTACTTCACCCGCATATACAGCTAGCTGTTCTTTTTCTATAAGTTTCTTTTTCTTAATATATGTTTATATACCACAATGTAGGTAAAAACTAACTTTACATTTAAATTCTAATATATCTGTAGATTTCAAATTTAATGTTAAACTATTTATTATAGAACAATTATTTCTATCAAAAACAGGTTAAAATGAGTTTTTAAGTATTTTTTTGTAAATGTTTCTTTCTAAAATTAAACTAGCATGAAACAAGTTTTTTAGTTCTAAAATTCTTATTTAAAGCGCAAAACATTTTTATCTAAATCTAATAAAAACAAAGTAAAAACAGACTGTATATTTTACCAAATACAAATATATTAAAAATTTTTAAAAAGCACTTTGCTGTTATTGATGGTCAAATAAATTAAAATGAGAAGTGTCACAATCTACAGCTAAGTAAATAATTTTAAAACTTTTATCAATCGACAATAAATCAATTGATAAAATCATTAATTATATTACAAAGTAGTTGATCAAATAGTTATGTCTGGAAAATTACTCTCTTAATTTTGAACAGCTTGTTTTTAAGTTCATAAGCTTGACAATAAAAAATAGTACTTTATCAATAATTAACCAGTTTTAAAGTTTAAAATTTAAATAATATAAGCCAAATAAA
Organism: Thalia democratica; assembly: GCF_965202585.1. Classification (NCBI taxonomy): domain Eukaryota; kingdom Metazoa; phylum Chordata; class Thaliacea; order Salpida; family Salpidae; genus Thalia; species Thalia democratica. The sequence continues at coordinate 34,012,493 of NC_139170.1, read as the reverse complement.
AAACTACTTAACAATTAAAAAATAGTTGCACTTTTAATCAGCATACTTAGTCAAAATCTTAATATTCAAAAATACGTTTTTCAAAGTCTAACACTCTCGTATTTGTTCATTAACAAATATTTGATAAACATACAAATAACATTGAAATTTTAATAACATTAAAACTTTTAAGTGTTCCTTGGCTGAATATAAACTAAATTTGAAAAAAAGTATTTTAAATTTCACAATAAACTGTTAAAATTCACATACTAACTACAACTCACAAAAGGTTAGTGACCAAATATTTAAAAAGTATTACGTTATCGATTAATTCAAGATTTTTGATAAGTAATTATAAAATTAGAATAACTTTATTTTGCTTGTAAACTAAACTTTCACTAATTAAACAATAACTGTCGTAATTAACCACCTAAATAGATGCAAAATTTAATCCACGCAAATTTCGCACAACCCTATCATGGCCTTATCGCCAAACTTAATATTTTCGCACGCTAAATCAAGCAGACCCCACGATTGGTCTGCTACCATGCCAACGAACGCGCAACGACCCGATTTGTTCGGTTGACCAGGCACCCAATAGTACAGGGACGATTGGTATATGTCCCCAGCATCGTACATGTTACCGTCCAGCAAGTTCCAGGTCCCGTCCAGTTCCATGTCGTAGTAGCCGATCCAGTAGTTGAGACCGTCGTTTTCCACCAAGCGACGAATTTTTCTGAACATTTTATTGAATTGTTAATTTGAGTGTATTTTTGCTGAACTTAATAAGTTTTGTATTTTTTATAAAAAGATGGTATTTTAAAATTTCAATAAGTAATGCTAGTTTTTTAAGATTTGATACAATAGAATAAAAGTTATTGATTATTAAATAAAATTACAAAAAAAAGGTTTTTTAAGTATAAGTAATAAAATTTAACGTATATATTGTTTGACTTAAATATTAACTTTTAATGTTAAAATTTCAAACAAAAAGAACCAGTAAAAATCTGAATTTTAAAATTTGTATGAATTTTTAAGTGTGAAAAAGTACGAACATAAGCATAACATATACTAAAAAAGAAGTTCAATAAATTTAAATTGCTTAGTTTTTGTTTTTAAACAAAAATCGTAAAAAACGCTAAAACTTTAAACTGAAATGCTAAAACTTTGTTAACATACAAAAAAACTCACGAATGGTATTGTACACCTTCGGGTTCAAGATTATTGCTTATAAGATCGCCGCCTGCATTTAAGCACATTTGTCTGGTCTGTTGAAAACTAGTACGGTTGACAAATATGAATATTTATCAAAAATTTTGAAAGTTAAACGTTTACCAAAAACATTGTAGAGGTATCGTATGTGAAATAAAGCTTTAAGTCAAAATTTGTTAGCTGAAAGCTAAAACCTGTTAAAAATGGGATAAAGTGAAATCTGTTCGAATAAAAAACAAGTTGGTAACAAACAAAATACCAAAATAAAAATTATTTTCAAAACACTTTTCGGAATTCAATTATAAAAAGATAGCTTAAGTAGTTTCTAAAAATAAAACATTAAAAAACACCTGAGAAAATGTGCCTCCAAGTGTTAAGCTAAATGTGTATTCCTTACACTTGCATTTGTTCTTTCCTTTGAAATAAAACAACTGGTTTCAAAACTTTGATAACATAAAAATTCAACATTATTAAAAATAAATAATTTCAAACTTGTAATTTTTAGATATTTTAAATATTTTGATTACAAATCATTATTAAAACTTTTTGTACGTAGTAAAACCTGTTTGATGAAAATTACAAAAAAACTTTACTTTATTTACTAAGCTTAGCTAACCACCATATTCAGAAGAACTTGATTTTTTGAACGCACAAGCTGAACTTGTAATAAGGTTTTGAAGTACTATTAACAAAATTGAAGCAGACTTTCTATGAATCATGCATAAAAATGTTATATATATATTCCTCAAAATCAAATAAATACGTTAGCCAGTTCATAACCGTACAGTAAATTTAATGTTTACTTTGACTTGAACTTTAGTCGAGTATAATATTATGTGTTACGGTTAATATTTCAGTTTGATCAGTAAATATTTTTCTTTTATCTGAAAAAAAACTATTTGGTCCTAGGACGTGGTGCACGAAGAACCTTCCGGTTATCAAGTCGCACGCCACGGATAATATTTAAGGTCTCGTCCAGGACAGTTGCTTACGAAGAGTCGGAAAAATGTATATATTACTTAAGCACGTTAGTTTTATAATTTATTCGTTATTAGGCTTTGATTTTCATCAATCTAAAACTAAAGAAACTACGTCTTAAAGTATTAATAATTATTGCTATGATAAAAATATACTAAAGGTCACAAATTAAAGCTATTTATTTGTATACGAGTACTTGTTTCTACGAACTATCTCTTAATATTAGAAATTCTCTTAAAAAATGTAAATTAACATATGTTTTCAAATTATTTAGATGCTTATTGAACAATTATAAGACCTAAATCTACAAAAAAGAACAGCCTAACTTGTAAATAGTTACTATCATTTACATAAATCAAAGTTTTCATTATAAAAGAACTTAAGTATATAACAAATGGTAGCAAGGGCAATGTAGACTAATTTCAAAACTAAGACTTTTTAATAAATGCTCACCAGCATAATTCAAGTTAAACTCAAACTGACAGTTTTTTATTGATATAAAAACTGAGATAGAAATGACCTTCATTGTCATTCGGACCTTATATACTTAAATCTGTACATATCATAGTATTTTCTATGTTCATAATATAATAGACTGATTTTTTTTGAAAAATTTGGAAAACTGATGCGATGAAAATAAGTTATTGTGAGTTGATATTACCTAGAAAAACAAAACAAAAACAACAAATTTTTTCTAACTTCAACAAAACTAACTTAATTTTATAAAGCTTCATAATAATTTCTTTAACAAAAACTGAAACAAAGTTTTAGTAGTAGGTTGATTTATGTATCATATAAATGTCGTTAAACTACCTAAATTTATACTAAACCATTAACTTTATCGTTACTTAACCAGAATTTAACTAAGGCTTTTTGATCTCAAACCCTAAAGTTTAAAGTTTTAAAAACTTTTAATTACAGTTAAGTTTTATAAGGAAGCAAATTAGAATTTTTTTTTCAAATAAGCAAAAATAACTTGTTTGCACTTGAAACATAAAACGCTGATTAAGCTTTAACTTCGACTGGGTAATTACACAAAAAAGGTGTGTGAGGTCAGCACATGTTAAATAGAAGCTAATTTAATTGCATTTTGTTTAACAGAGTATAAACTATGTATAAAACAAATATCAAGTTATTACTTCAAGTCACGTTTCTCTTAAGTTGTATATTTTTCTCGAAAATTATCTTTAGCTTTACTATCTTATGATTTACAGTAATACTTTATTAAAACACTTAAGTTTGTTTAGTAAACTATAAACGTTTTTAGTATATGTAACCTTCAAATTTGTAAATCAACAGAATTCATTCAACAAATTACTTTTATAACCTCAAAATATTTTTTTACTTCGTAATAACTTCAAAAAACTTAAGTTATGTTTTTTGTTTTAAAGACTGAAGGAAACAGTTTTAAGGATGTATTTTAAGTTAATTTATATCGAAGTTCGGAATTCTTTATCGGCTATTGTCACTTGTTTTGTTCGTGATGCCAATAATTTTTTGTTGTTGTTTGTAGTAAAATATAAATTGTCAACAAAATTCTTTAAAATGAGGAAAACATAAATAATCAAGTAAGCATTCAAAAGGCTGAAAAAGTATGTAGACTTTGTAAGAAACTAGCTAAAAAAATATCTTTTTATGGCAGAGACTAGTCTAGGGTTTACCGAAGTAAGCCATATGACCCCCTTTGGGCCATTAACGAAATTTAGGGGGTCATAAGCAGCAAAAGGGCCAAAAAGGGGAGCAGTAGTAAAGGGACTGCAGGGGGGCATGAGGTCATAATTTGAAACTTACACTAGCCAAAACTAAAACTTTTGAAACTAAAAACACGAGCCGAAGTCAAATCAGAATACTGCATCGTCACATTAAAATTTGAAGGGGCAGCAGTAGCTGTCATCTTTTTGACTCGTATATCAATCGAGATGGCTTACTAGAGCATAGTTTTGAACTCGCAACATTTCGGTTATGAGCCAAATATATGAACATTCGGCTAACCGACTGACGAAAGATTTTAATATCACCATTAGTTATCTGATTTATGCATGGAAATTATAGAAACGCGGATCTTAATAACGTTAAATAAATTCCTTGCCTTGTTAAAGTTATTATTTATGTTTAGTTTTACACACTTGTGAAAACTTAGTAGTAAAGTGACCGTAATGCCATAACTTTAAACTTACACTATATATTTAGGAGTTGGTGGTGAAGAGCAAACAAAAAAAAGGATTTAGTTTATTTTCTTTCGAAAAGTCTTGTCGGAGAGGGCTATAGCTGATTTTATTTCTTAAAAGAGGGCCTTATTATAGGAAGTTTGGGAAACTCTGGACTAGTCAGTAAAAGTTAATAATTTTATTTGTTTTTGTTGCAATTTTCATATATGTATATATATAAATATTTTAATATTGTAAATTTAGTTTTAAAAAATAATTTTATGTGTAAGACTTGTGAATCAACAAAGTTGTTCTGGTTGTAGGTTCTGGACAATACGTTGGAAGGTATCCAAGTGGTATGCGTCTCGATAACCGAAAGGTTTTTTTGGTGGACCAGGTCCTAGGACCAAATATTTTGAGCGCTGTTTTTTTGTCGTTCAATAAACAAAAGTATTCCAGTTAAATTGGTTACCATAACTTTTTTGCACTTAAAGTTCATTTACTGCAATATACAAAACATTTTTTTATATTAATTATTTTTATAATTTTGGTAAATTTAAGTAATGCATATAAAATATAGTTTTAATTAAAAATTTGCTTAATTTTGAATTTATTTTCTAATCTATAGCTAATGTTTTATCTAATGATAGTTAAAAACTAATTAAACCGGATTGGTAGTTAAAAAATAAATTTAAAGCAATTAAAAATGATACTTTTAGATTTTAAAAAACATTAAATTTTTAGAAGACAATTTTGTTTTTCTTTTTACAACCATAGTTAGACAAAAGTTGAAGTGAACAAAAGTCTGTATTGTAGCTTTAGCTAAGACAGGTTATCTTAAGATTAAATAACTATACAACAGAAATTAATTAACTACTTTTACTGGACAAACAAATATAAATAGTACAGTTATAAAAGTCACTGTTTAAGCTTTAAAACTGTATAAAACTAAACAAACGATGCAAATACATAAACAGTTCTTATACATTACTATGCTACTTTCGATGTAGACCATTTTACAAATGACTTACTACTCTGCTGTTTTGCTCTATATTGACATAGTTTTAGTAAACTTATAAGTTTGTAAATATACTATATTAATAACACCAACAATAATTTTAGAAACATGAGCTTTTGAAGTTTTCAAAATGAAAAAAATAAGTAACTTATTTACGATAAACAATTTTTGAAAGTTCACTGAAAGAGAGAGCAGTGTTTAAAAAAAGTTTAAATTTTCACGTAAATATGTCAAAAATATCAGCTGCTTTTTTTGGCAATTTTTGTTTCTTTTTTATTTAAAATTTTAGCTAAAAAAAAAAACAAACTCAAATGGCGTTGTAAAGCTGATTTGTTTATATATTATTTTGAAATAAAATCTGTTAAGATATCACTAAAAAATTTTAAAACTTTTAATCGATAAATACTGAACTTACATATTATTTTTTAAGCTATAAGTCTTATTAACAATAATTCTATACACATAAAATTCAAATAAATCTATTGATAAACAGGTTGAAGTTTAAAACTATTACAGTTCTACGCACCTGTCGTAATTTTAGTACTTTTGAATTATAGGCAGTAAGTAGATTAATGTTTTGTATGTTTGTATGTTTTGACATTAAATGAAATTATTAAAATTTAACCCATAATAAACCTGTTGTCATAAACGATTTTCACTTACTTTTAATAGTTAATTTGAACATAGTTAATATTTTATCTTATCAGTTGTAAATTGTAAGTAGTACATACAACGAAAAGTTATGTCTAAAGAAAATTTTCATACAATTTACTATAAAACAGTTTTTAAATAGATCAAAAACCATAATGAAAACTACTTAAAAAGAACTTTGAAAGTTTTGTTTACTTGCAAAGTACTGTAGTCTATTACTTTGAACTACAAAACGCAACAGTTTTATCTATACTTATTTTGTCCCAATATAAGAATAATAAATTTATTTTCTGATGTTTGAAAAAAAAATTATGGTTAAATATAATTGAAATTCGCGTGAGCGAAATAAGCATATTTTAAAATCTAAGTCTGTGAAATTTCAGGTTGACTACAACAATTTAGTACTTCAGACAAATATTAAAATTAAATTTCACTTGCGACCATCAAGTATATGAACTTATAAACTTAAAATGAATATTGTTAATATATGCATTTTCAGTATGCGCATAAAATCCTCATGTAGGCCGAAGTAAATCTAATGTTTTTGTTTAAATTTTTATTGAAATAAATGAAGAACTAAACAGCGTAAATCTTTTATTGAAATCCTTTGAAGCTTGTAATAAACAGTCAAAGTAAAATTGCAGAGACCTTGATATAGTTTAAAGGAAATTAAACAAACAATATTTGAGCAGGCATTATACTAAGAAAATTAAAAATATTCATAAAAATGAATGCAAGATCACAGACGTATTAAAATACAGATATTAAAAATATAAAACTAAAAGTTGACTTGGTCGCTTTTTAAACGCTTGTAGGTATAAAATGCATGTAACGAGAGCGGTCTGTGCTCGTGTAAAACAAAATACAAGCATCATCACTTTCATTCAAACAAGGCTCGCGAGCATTTACCTTGTAATCCTTATCATTGAATTCGTTCCACACGTTTCCGTCTATGTCTTTGCATTTTGCCCACCAATGGCCCGACGAAGGACAACCTCTGTGGTAACAAACAGCGTACAAATGATATTTGTCTAGTTGTTGATCCCCTTTGCAGAACTCGTTCATGTCCAGATCATTGACGGGATAATCAACTTTGTGTGTATTTTTCACTTTTTTATCTGTGCGTTGAAGGTAAATGATGAACACCGGTGGCATCTTCACAATTTCTTTTTTATCTATTTGATATTCACTGCATTTACTGCAACGGTCGGAACTCTTCATATTAAAATTATCAGCTAGCAAGCCACGTAACCTGTAGCATTTCTCGTTTCTGCCCAACTTTTTGAGTGTCAGGTTGAGAATGTTAAATTGCTGATTATCACATTTGCTTCCACACTTGCAGGTGGTCACCACTTGGAAGACTACTTCGAACATGCTCCCGATTTTCGTCGGCTCATTACTACTTAGAACACCGATGCGACGATCTTCTAAGTTCAAATCCTCTTCCAACCCGTTAAACAAAACTTCAAAGAACTCTGCGGCGTCATGATGTTTTCCATCGCTGAGTGCGTTACCCCGACAGGCGAACTGTTTGTTGAACTTTAATGGTCTCAACTTTTCGTGTTCACCGCTCCAGCACTGTTGCAACAAAGCTGCAAAACACTCAGCCAGCTTGCCTTTGTGGTGCGGCGATTCGCGGTTCAGGTGTTTGATGTAGGCCTCGCTGATGAAGTATTCAACCAGCTCGACTGTTTTAAACAAGCACTGAAGCATGCAATTCATGAAACATGTATTCCCAAGGTTTTCCAAACCGCAAACACCTTTTTTACGACCGCCTCTGGTCAAAGGGTCTTGTTTTTTTAAGTCATCAAGCTGCATGACCAGCTCTTCAACCGCGTCAATGACGTCATTGTAGTGCCGTTTGCCAGCGTACTCGCACAGATTAAAAACCGACGCCCTCAACGCGCTAATATTTTCAGATGAGGGCAGTTTTACCAACAACTCGCAGGTCGTACTGTCGTTCAGAAACTCGTACCTGTACCTCAAGCGTTTCTGAATCTCGAGCAACTCGTCGATGGCGGAAGAAAGGGTCGCGTAGCCGCCGCAAAAAGAACCGAACCTCTCAACGACCTTTTTTGGGGCGTGTCCAAGGTTTAAAATTTTGTCGTGGTGAGTGCACACTTTATTGAACAAGGCTAACGAGCGGGGAACTTCAGCGCTTTCACTTTGTTTTGAAGCGGCTGAGTCTTTTTCCACACTAGATTTTCGTTCAAGAGCGTTTTCCGCGATGAGAGCTCTTACGCGGTCTAAAAAACCTTTATTACTAGTTATTTCTTTTAGAGAATCTACGTATTTTTTGTCAATTAGTTCTTCCAAGTGATCAAAACTCCTGTAAAGAAAACACATTACGTTATTTGTTTGACAATCTGTGCACGATTGTTTTAAAAGTAAGGGTGTGTTTGATGCAATAAACTAAAGATGATTAGACATATACATGTTTGAAATATACAAAAGTAATAAACTTGATTTATAGCTTCAGAAGGTTATATTTTAAATGTTTAATAAAAGAAAGTAATAAAAAAAAATAATTGAAACTAAAATTGCAGTTCTATATACTTAAACATTTTTACCCAAAATGGCACAGTTGAAATAAATTAGTTTAGTTTAAAGCTCTAATTAAGATTTATGTTTTCAAAGTAGCATTAGAACTCAAAACATAATTAAGTATGAATTTATGATTAAATTTTAAAACGAATTTTCTCATATTATAAGTTATTTTGTTCAAAATAAAAACTAATAAAAAAAAACTAATACTTATGAACTTAAATAAAGCTAAAGTTAAAAAAAATACACAAACTTTGGCTGAAGTTTAAATTCAGATTAATTAACACCATTAGCAGAAATAGTGAAAAACTGAACGTATCATTTTTTATTAAATTACCAACCTTACATAATGAGTGCCGGGAGGTATTACGAACCTGAAAATACGAGTTTTGTTATTTGATCTCAACTCAACAAAAGACCTGTACCCATAAGGAAGTACTTTTGTGCCTTCTACAATTTCCACTTGGCCCTGTTAAGACAATATAACATCAAAGTTAAGCACAAGCACAGAACAGTTCTTTAATAAAAGGTTTTTAAAAATTTCTAGTTTTTTTGATGACATCAGCTGAAAAACCATAGTTATGTTCCTTACCGGTTTGTTTATGTTGAAAGGCAGTGGACCTGCTCTTTGTCGTTCTTCCATGCTTGTTTGCTTTGTTACTTAGGAGCTGCAAAAATATCTTTTGTTGTGACTTTTAAGATAATTAATTTTGATTCCGTTAAATACTCAGCTTATGAACTTGAAAAAGAACTTTATGAAAACCTATCATTATAAGAACTATTTTTAATCAATTAAAACATTCACTGTTTTCCAGTTTAAATAAAAAGTTTTCATTTCATAACAACCAAATTTTATCTTTAGGTTATATTGTTTGTGTTATTCAATTTTGAACATAATATTCACATTATGATAATTTGATTACGCGAGCTAATCAAAAATACATTTTGGTAAAACATATATGAAATTTATACTTAAAAAGCTTTTGGTTCAAATAATAAAATATATCTGAATAAGTTCTTTTATAAATAAAGTAGTTTCACAGCGGGTAGTTTTTATGTAAGTAGACTAAAAGTGTTTTACAAAACAACTGTTTTGTATTAGTGCAACTTTTATTTGTTTTACACGACCAATTACCGCTCTCGTTACAAGCATTTTATACCTTCCAGCGTTTAAAAAGCGACCAAGTCAACTTTTATTTTTATATTTTTTATTTGTGTAGGATATATCGATGTGTAACTTTGATTCATTATGATGACTTTCTGAAATTTTCTTGGTATAAGGCGGATATATTCATTTTACACTTTTTTTCTAGTTCAAGCAAAGTTTTTTCTTTATGGATACAGGTTTATTTTAATTTTTTTCTAATAGTTTATTTAATTTATTTTTAAATGTTATAGCCTTAATTTATTTTTGCTTATTTTGTAATAAGTTGAAATAAGTTGATAGTAGAGTCTTAAAGTTTGTATAATAAAAAGTTTAATTGTTATTTATTTTTTCTGTTTTTTAACTCATATAAAAGGTTAAATTATTTTCTAAAATGTTGATAAGTTTTAAAATAAAACACATTTCAGATAGAAACTTTACCTTTTGACGTAGAGTTCAATATATATTTTATGTGTATATAATGTTAGTTATATAAACTTATATAAACTGTTTTATTTTTTAGAAAAATATTTAATGTTTTAAAGTTTAATAGTTTTATTAAGTTTTATTGAGTTTTTCGTTTTAGAGCTTAAATTTTGACTGAAAAGTTTTTTTTCATTCGTCGCTCATTATAATTTTGATTAAGTTGAGTTTGCAACTCGATGACCGAGAGGTCTTTTTGCGTTTCCAGGTCCTTGAACCAAAAATTTTTCAGGAAGTTTTCGTTTTTGTTCAATAAACACTATATATTGTTCGTTTAACTTCGTTTAAACTAGTTCAAGACTTTTGTAATTTTAGTTTGACTGTCTATTATGAGCTACAAAGCATAAAAATAAAGATTTTAAGCTAATTAGCTTTTCTTTTAAATAAAAGATTTAACAAATACATTACATTTACTTCGGTCTCATAAAGGTTTCATCCGTATACTGAACATAAATATATTTTTAAAAATATGATTTTTTCACTCAAGCCAATTTATATTTAAAAAATTACTTTGTTTTAATAAAATAAATAATAATAAAAATATATATCTGCTTTTAAAGCTAGTTTAAAGCTTGCCTATAGAACTTTAGGCTTTTTACTTTAAATTTTTGTTACAAATATAAAAAGAGTGTTCGTATAAAAAACTTTTTTATAAATAATACAAAAATTAGAAGTAAAGATCTAATTTTTTTTTTTTTATAACAAAACATTAGTTTTTGCAATCATATTAGACTGAAACAAATCTGTTCAATGTACAACTATCAGGATAAAAAAAGCAAAATTAATTTATCAAAGATCAAATATATACGTAGTAAAAAGTAAAAAGACTGATCTTTACAAAAAATAATGTTTAGTCTTGCTATTAAAGTTAAATTTTTAATTTACCATGTGTTACCTTTTAATTTTAATCAATTATGAAGTATTTTTGGTAAGTTTTACAATTGTTGTTTATTTGATAATGGTAAAAACAGAATTGTATATTTTTTGATTTTAGTTTTCAATTGTTATGGGCTAGCCATATATAATTTAAAGTAATCTGCCACCAAAGTTTGAATTTTAGACTAAGAATTAAGAACGCAAAAAATATGGCAGCTCTATAAAGTCGTACTAGTTTTAATATCATCTTAAGACTGTTGTATCAATAGATCTTCATGCTACTAAGTGCATAAAAATTATTAACTATAAATTTTGATTAAAATTGAAAATCATTATGTTTTACAAAATATTGGTAACAAGTTTTTTTACTATCTGGTAATAAGTAAACTGTATTTATTTTATTTTATAAATAACCGCATTACGATGAAGCTAAGACTTCTATAAAGTTGCTTGACAACTAAAAGAAAGTCAAAAAAGATTGACAGAAAGAAAATCAACTAAAAATGTTTGACACCTTTACGTGAAAAGTGAAACTTCTTTCTTGTAACATCACTCCTCTCGGTAAATGAAATATCACAAGTACTTAATCGAAACTAAGTTAAAGGTTTCTGTCATACTATTTTTGATACTAAATGGTTAATGGGTATACAGTTTTTGTACATCATACAAAATCATAAAGTATTTATTTTTCTTTATAAAAAAGCAAACGCAAAGCAATTTTTTTGTTTTGAAATTGCGAAGATATTTGGCATGCAAAGTTAAGCGACAAAAAATTAACTGTTGAGATAAGCATTGAAATGCTTGTTTAAAAACGCATCAAAATGTTTTTTAATTGTTCTTTATTAAACAATAAAAAAGCGCTAAAAAAGTTTGGTCTATGAACCTGGTGTACAAAGGAACCTTTCGGTTATCGAGTCTTACACCACATGCTTATAAAGTTTGTTACGAGCTATTAGATTTAGTTTTTTATTATTTAAATATTTAGTAATAAAACAACCAGTTAAAAGAAATGAAAGAAAAATAAAACTAAACGTTAATTAACTGAATTTAAAAATGTACTTAAAAACTTGTTTAGTAAGATAAAAACTAAAATATGGATATAACTCTAAATCTAGTTATAAAAGGAGATAAACAATACTTAAAGAAATTATTTGAATAATTCGTAATGATAGGTTACAACCTCTTTAAAAAAAGTAAAAATGTAACTCGCCGAAACATTTTGAAACATTTTTACGATAAATTTTATCAGTTTTTTGTGTTAAAAAGGTTATTCTTATTTTATTTAATAATTTTACTGGAAGAGTAAAAATGATTTTATATTGAAATAGATAATTAAACGATTGTATTTTTTTTTTAATTTTGTTAATCATTGATAACGTTTAAAGAAACAAGTTGATTAATCTCAAATCTGCAAAGTTAACGGTTCATTGTTTTTAACTAACCAATGTTAAAAAGGTTAAAGTTTTAAAGAAGTAAATAGTTTTCCTTCCAGTATACAATATTATGTGTAACAGTGTTTATCAGGGTAATTGTTTTTGCATTAGCACTATAATATCTTAATATCGTCAGTATTAAAAATTTATTTCTCACTTAGACTTGAAACTACTTTTAAATTTTTTAAGCAACATTTCTAACTAAAGATACAAAGGGTAATTACAACACGTACTTTAAAAGTACATAAAAGTGTTAACTTAAATTGTCGTATGATGATACTTTAAAATTAGCAAACGTTAAACTGATTAATGTTTTAAAACTTAATTTAGCTGTTAAAAGTATGCTTAGTTAATACCAAAGAACAAAAGATATATAATATTTTACGAAATTATTAAGTATTTTTTATACTTACTTACATACATAACTAGTTTGCAACAAACCATAAACTTTGAAATACAAAAAATAAACACATTTTTAGAAATAATAATATAAAAACAAAAAATTTATATTTTACTGAGTTCAATTGGTTTTTGAGTATTATTTCTAACGACGAAGGTAATAAAAATATAATCTTAATAAAACATGTTAAAGTTAAGTATTAAATTTAGTTATTAAAATTCTTGCTACAAGAAAAATTTTAGTGATTGAAAAAATAGTGTCAAGCAGTTGCCGGCCAAAAACTAGGTCAGTTTTGAACTAAACTTTAAAGGAATTTAAAAAAAACACAAAAAACTAGACAAAATGCATGTGTTAGAGTTACTTAATGTTAGAACAAAAATTAGCAGTGAAAAGTTACATTATTTAACTTGTGATAGTTATAAAAGTTAAATGTGTAAATAGTTTGAAATTTATTGTATGATAAAACTAAGACATACATTGTTATATTCGTTTAAATTATAGATCAACTTAAAATTAGGCTTAAAAAGTGTTGGCTTGTAAAACTTGCTCAAAGTTTTAACATGAACTTAATCAAAATCTAAGACTTTAGATCAATATTTGTTATTTAAATTGATCTTTAAAAGTTTTAAAATCTGTTTTAAGATTTCGTGTACAGATTAACAGCCTACCCTGGTATTATTTGATAAAAAACAAATACTTTCAAGTTTTATTTTAAACTGGTTATTAGGGTTATTAAACTTCAAGTAGAACTTATTTCATAATAATTTTATTAAATATTTATTTAGAATTAGGTTGTTGTTGCTTTAGCAAACACTTAAAACCAAAATAAATAAAACCTTTTTACATTATTACTAAAAAACTATAAAAAAATAGTCTAATTTATTTCTAATAACTTGTTTTATTAAACTAAAGTTTTTATTGAAAAGCTCAAAAGTTGGTAGAAAAATGACAATTGCGTAAAACCGTGGCAATTTAAATAAAACTTCAGTTTATACGAGTTTACTATTAAAATATCATGATAATTTGCTTATTACTTTTTTTTTGTAAAAAATCCGCATTAAGACGCCATTGTAACTTTTTTTTTTAACAGCTAAAGAGAAGTAAGAAAGAGCATAAAAAAAACGACAAAATAATCGAAAACATTGTTTGACATGTTTACATGAAAACTGAAACTTCTTTCAATGAAATAATGCTCTCTCTCTCTTTCAAAAAAACATCACATTCTACTTCATTAAAAATAAGTTGTAGAGTTTCATTAGCAAGTTACTTCTGGTTTTATATTTATTGTACACTTTAAAAATTTATATAGTATACCACCTGCCATATTATAAAAATCAATGTCAAAAATATTCTTTTGAAAATTTAGAAGATAATTAGCATGCAAAGTTAAGCGACAAAAACTATTAAAACAAACATTAAGCTAAATTTAAAAACTTCTTAAATAATTATCTGTAAAAAATAATTTTGTTAAGTCTCAAATTGTATTATCCATATAGCTCAGTTTTTATAGGTATACAAATTAAATTTTATAAGTACAAAAACTGTTTATACTAGAAGTCTTACTTTAATAAATATTTATCATCGCAATGCACGTTTTTTATCTTAGTTTACATGTGTATTACGTCATACACTTTACTAATTATAAACTGATAAAGTATTAAAGGGGATAAAACTCAAAAAACATATAAAAACTAGGTGTTTTTATATTAGAAAAAATTAAAAAAAAAAAAAGAAAGCCTACACCTTCTCATAGAAAGCTTAATTTTAAAACATACTTGGAAAATACATATAAGTGTTAAGTTGCAAGGTTGTATAATGATATTTAATATTAAGACGATATTAGACGAAAAATTGTTTAATGCTTATAAACTTCAGTTAGCTTGTAAAAGTCTGTCAAATTATGTTAAAAAGAACAAAGTTTAACGTAATAAATTACATAACTGTTCTGTACTTTTGTTTACCTACTTACTTACATACGTATCTAGTTTACAATACTTTTTTAACTCGAAAAAATGTTAAACACAAACTACACACAAAGCTTTATACCGACAAAAATATCTGGTTTATTAACATATCATGCACTTTACTGTGTTAAATTGTATTTACTTAAAACTTTTTTTTCTTGAAAAAATAAGAGTAATAAAACCACTATCTTAAAAAAAAAGTATTGTTTTTATTTAAATTAAACTCCATGAGAAAAAGTTTGCTTTTAAGTATTGTGCAAGTTTTAAACTGAAGCTAGTTAAGAATTTAAAAATAGATTTACAAAAGATTGATAAAACATAACTATGATATGGTAATAAATTGTAAATAGCTGAAACTTACAATAACTAAGTTATGACAATTATTAGATATATTTAGTGTTTTAATAGTTTTTAAGTTATCCTATGATTAACTATAGATATAAACAAATAAATTTATACAATAGATAAAAACGTTTTTAAATACTTTTTTAAAGTTTAAGAGGTACTTGATTCAAATCTTAGACGACTACTTTTTTACAAATAAATGTTTAAAAAATGATAAGCCAATAGTTTGAACATTAAATATAGAAAAGAACCCACTCTATTTAAAATTCAAACGAAACGGTCATTCTCATGATTCATTGTTAAAATCTTTATATTGCTTAATATCGATTTGAATTTAAAACAGCCGATTACTAAAAATAGCTAACACACTCTAAATATTTTTACATACTAATACTTATTAGAATAATTGTATACACGGTACAAACATCAAAACTTGTTTAGGTAAAACGCTTTTTAGTATAGTTACTATTTTATAGTTACTAACTTGATTTTTTAAAGTAAAAGTTTTATGTTAAATATGTAGTTAACAAAGTGTTTTTTTTAAAAGTAACCTTATTTTTTAGATAAATTTGACTTTATTAAAATTTAATTTGGTTAACTAATGTTGTTGTTATGTTTGATACATTATACACTATACATAAAGTTTTTCGTCTATAAAGTACCATGTGTGCAAATTCTGACTAAAAATAATTAAATTGAATGTATATAGTTGAATAGAAAGCTTATAAAAGCGAACTCAAAAACGTTTAAAATATTTACTGAGCTGTTTTCAAAAATTTGCTTAACACTTTTATAAAATAAAAAATGTTGATGATTAGGTACAAGACAAGTTACATACTTTTGTCATTTCATGTGCAAATACTTTCAACTATTAGGGTCAGAAACGTAGTTTATTTAATAAATTCATGGAAACTCCTAAAAAAAAAAAGAAATTAACATTAACTAATTTTGAAACAAAAGTGTTCATTAAAGTTATTTTTTGGTTTAAGTGTTCAAAATAATTTAGTTGGATTTTAAAGATTTTACAAACCGTATATGTCAGCACGCTGATATTTATTTGTTTTTTTCGAAAATACTGATATACCGAAATTAGAGTCAAATGGTTGAAACTAAAAGTCACAACATTTTTTTAACATTGGAAACTACATTTGTAGACATATATTGCAACAAAATATTTATAAATAAAATTGTGGTGTGTTGTAGTTCAAAGTAACAGCATACAATGTTTTGAAAGCAGCTAAAACTTTAAAAGTTCTTTTTAAATAGTTTTCATTCTAATTTTTAAACTACAGAAACTGTTTTATAGTAATTTGTATAAATCTTTTCGCTAGACATAACTTTTTGTTAAACTTTGTACTACATATAATTTACAACTAACAAACTAAAATATCAACATGTTTTAATCAACTGTAAAGCAAAAAAGTCTAAATCCCTTATGAAAACAATGTTTACTGGTTTAGATTTTAATAAGTTTAGTTTATATTAGAAAATTTAAACATATCAAACAGTAACCTAGCTACTGTCTACAATAAAAAAGTACGAAAATATACGACAGGATCGTAGAACTGTAATAGTTTTAAACTTCAGTGTATAACTGACAAAAAACCTTTTTAAACTTATAGTATATAAAATTGCTTTTATAACAGTTTACAGTTTAAAAAAACAGTATGTAAATATATAGTTTTTATCAATTATAAGTTATCAAAATACCTAGAAAAATTAAGTAGTTTCTTTTTTTAAAATAAAAAATCTGCTTTACGACGCCATTAAGACTTTTATTTCAATTTTTTAATAAAAATTATGATAAAATTAAAAAAAATTAAATTTTAATAAAATGGATGAAAGAAAAGGCAGCATAAATAGCAGAAAAAGAATTAGTTTAAAAAATTTGACATATTTACATGAAAACTGAAACTTCTTTTAAACACTGTTCTCTCTTTCAGTGAACTTTCAAAAACTGCTTATCGTAAATAAGTTACTTTTTTTTTAATGAAAACTTTAAAAGCTCGTGTTTTTAAAGAATCTAAATTTTAATGTTTAAAGATAAGATATAGCTGTTTTAAAATATTTTAGAAACCAATTTTTTCTTAGTGTATTTAGAAAACATTTACTTCAACTTAGAACTACTTTGAAAATAAATGCAAATTTTAGATTTTTAAATTGTAACACGATATTTTATATTAAGCGCACGAAAAACTGTTTACTGTTTTAAAATTTAAGTTAGCTCTTAAAAGTATCAATTTCGAGAAAAAGACAAAAAAAAAACATTCATAATTGCTTCCAAAACTTTTTTATAAAAAAATTATCAAAAAATATAAATTTTTAATGTGTTTAATTATATATAAAAATATAGTTTTTACTTTGTTTTTCAGCCTTTTTGTATATATCTTTAAATGACAAAAAGTTTTAATACTTATTTATTTCAATATAGTTATTGCTTTTTAAAAAGATATGATATTTAAAACGCTATAAAAGTTATTAAATTCAGCTTAAAAAAAAAGTAGACAAAATTATGTGCTAAAAAAAAGCCACTGTTTTTGATATGATAATTATTAAAGTTGAAGTGTTTTGGTTATAACATGGTAAAAAAGTATTAATTTAATAGTTGAATTGGTTTAGTCTAAGATTATACTACCAACAAATTTCAAAACTCTGTTAATAAACTTTTTGCCCTCAAAGCTTTTTGAAAATAAATAATGTGGCAGTTTCAGATCTTAAACTAAAATTATTTCACAAACAATATTTAAAAGTTAATATATCAATATTTGGCACATTAATTTATTATAGTAATTTACTGTATTTATATTATATAAAGTAGTAATGTTATTGGCATAAAGTGAAAGTAAAGCCAATATGGTGCGCTTTATTCTATTATAAATTTAAAACAGCCGAATTCTAAATATAGCTGTCACACGGTAAATCACTTTACATGAAAATGCAAATAATCGTATATATGAACTTTCAAAAACTCATGTTGGTAAAACGCTTCATAGAGTAGTATTTTTTATACTAAGTATAAACATTTTTTTAAAGTTTATATCAATAATAATAATAAAGACAAACACGTTATATAAAACAATTTTCCTGTTGTTTTTAATATTTAAGTCAATTTTTACACTTTTAAAATCATCTCGTATTAATTTAATTTTAATTCAGTATCTTAAACGAAAAAAATGAACTCAAAATAAAAGCGCTTATAAAAGCGAACTCAAAAACGTTAAGATATTTACATAATCATATTTAGAAACGGTTTAATTAATTTTTTAGATAATTATTATAAATTATACATTCTTTATGATTAGATACAAGTTTTTTATGTATAAATTTTAATTCAACCTAATTTTTTTATGTATAAATAATTAATTAGAATATGTAATCAGTATAAATCATTTATTTGGTCAGAGATGTAACTAGTTCGAAAAATAGTTGTAAAGTCTTTATATTAAAGTATGTTTTTAGTTCTGTTATAAAAATGTGTTACAAGTTTTTTATAATTAAGTTCTGTATCTGATGTTGTGCTTAAATTAATCAAAATGGATATGAAGTTTTTACAAACTGTATACTTTTACCATGTCGCTGATACTTTTTTTCGTTTTTTTTAAAGTTTATCTACTTAAAGAAGTCAAAGTTTCTTTAAACAATTGAAAAGTTTTATAAAAGACAAGAAAATACTTTCATAGTATTTATTTAAAAGAAACTAAGTGTATATAAACTATTTCGTACTGTGCAAATAGTCGACTTATACTTATGTTTAGCAAAAGTAGATAACAATTTATAAACACCAATCAATAGGGATTTTAGATTATGTTAAAAATTAATGAAAACAATTATGTTTAAAAAAATTCTATTTGAAATTATGCTGTAATACCTACTGTTAACAACAAAAAAAATATTTTAAGTCATCTCTAAAACAAATAAAAACTCGTTTATAACAACGTTGTTTTTTATACGTTTTGGTGTTAAACTTATAGAGTTCAAAGTGAGTATACATCGTGTCGCCTAAGCTCGATTTAAAACTCAGCTTGAAAGCGCGAAGACATCAGTTGACGCGAAATACCGTAAAAGTTTTGAAATTCAGCTTTTATCATGCTTGAATACTTGATGTATAAAACTTAAGTGGAAACAAATTTATAACTAATCAATAGTTTTGATACGTCAAAATGTGTTTCATTGATTTATTAACTGTATAGTAAATCATAAACATACTTTGCTTTACGCTAACTTTTTTTTGGTATGCATTACGATATTATTAATACATCTTTTAGTTTTTAACAGGGTAGTAATTTTAAGAAAGATTCATAGAAAAAAAAAAAAACATCTAAAGTTGTATGACATAATTACGTAAAAACTTAAACTTCTTTTTGATGAAGTAACGCTCTCTTTTTTTTTAGTAAAACATCTGATTCCTTTATATTAAATTGTTTACTGATTTTTACATAAAAACTTGTGAATCAAATGATTTGTTGTTTTATATTTTTATCATGTTTCACAAACTAAGAAAATAAAAAGTTTACCATATAAAAAAACAAGCGTAAAGTTACTGTCCAGATAAAGTTGTATATCAAGTTTAAAAATAGTTAAATTGTATTTTTAAAGACTACTTGTGAAGGAAAGTAGTAATTAGGTTAAAAATTTTAAGATGTGACCCATAATTCTAAAATAACTAGTATTATCGAAAAATGGAGCTTTGTTAATGTAAATAGTTTATATATATAAGTAAATTTTTAATATTTATATAATATTTGTATAATATAATATTAATATTTAAATATTTATACGCTATGTATATTTTGTTAAAATTTACATGAGCTTTTTTTTTTTAAATGTGCACTACATCATATATCTTACATATTATATGTATTGTAAAACTATCAAGGGAAATAACTTTCAAAAAAACATAATATATTTGTTTGCTGTTTTGACAATATTTGTACACAAAACTACACATTTACTATTCTTTAAGGAAATATATATTTTAACCTACAGTTTTTCTTTTATAAAGGTTGATTACAACACATACTTTTGAAATATCTAAAAGTTATAACATTTACAGTCGTAAGATGATATTTAATGCTTAGCGGAAAGCTTAGAAAATTAAATTCATAATGTTTAAAACTTAAGCTTGCTAGTTATATTTTGCTTAAATTCGCTGAAAAAAACAAAAATAAAGTTAAACATAAAAAAATTTATAACTTATTTACGATGAATTTTTTTAACATTGTTAACTAGCAAACTTCTTAACTAGAAAATACTTAATAAACACTTAGCTTTGTAAAAAATAAATATATAATTAGTTAGTAAAATTAGCTGTTGTAAGTAAAAACAGCAATCTTTTAATGTTTTAAATCATTCTTTGATTTTTTTAAAAACGGCTTAAACAAAATTGGTAATGTTAATAAAAAGATTTCATATAGAACATTGATTTTAGTCAAAAAAGTTATGAGTAAAATTTGAAATTAAATTAAAGTTTTTTAAGCAGTTGCCTGCTTAAAAGTAGGTCAGTTTTGAACTTAAGCTTATTCGAAACTAAAAAAAACCACAATACTAGCTAAATGTATTACTCATGTGATAGAAGACAAAGTTAGCAGAAAAAATTTACACTGTTTATGTTATGCTTGTTAATGAAATCATATATAGGTCAGACATGATTGAACTGAAGATTATTTGTTAAAATATTTTTTTGTTTGTAGTTCAGTTTATAGGTTTTTAGTTAGTTAAGTTTGAATTATTTTTGTTTGCTTATATGTTAAAAAGCTTTTTTTATGCTTAAAGTCTTTGTATTATCTAGTAAAAGTCTTTTTTTCAATTTCAGTTTGTTAAACGATATATAAGAATCTTTTATTTTTTATGTATTCAACATTATTTATCAACCTTAAAAAAAAACTACTAGCTTGTAATTGGGCTTTATATAAGTACTTTTTTTAAAGAAACATCATACAACACTCAAACAAGAAGTATTTTAATATTTTTAGAAGTATAAAAATTAGTTAGTTATTTAGTTAAAAATTTTTTAACCATGAGTAAATCAAGCGCTAGAAAAACTTTTCTGAAAACACTGGTGATCTATGCCTTACTAGCCTTCAGCATCGTCGGTTAGTTTTTTGAAATTCTTTATTCAAAAGTAAGCAGCTAGTTATGACCATATGTATTCTAAGGATATGTAGCACTTGTTGCAACATATTCTTACAATTTTTTTAATATAAGGAGAACGTTACTGAAGCTTGAAAAATGTTTTGTTTAAAAGTTTGTAAACTATACAAACGTTTTTTTATGCAGTATTTCTTATTTTTAATTTAAACGCTTGTTTTATATTATTCTATTTGGAAAATAAGTAATCTAGAAAATGTTTATTTTAAGCAAGTTATTTTGAAAATGCTTCAACAATTTTTAAAGCTTACAACAAAAAAAATTATATTTGTTTTTAAGATAGTAAATTTCGGTCGAATCCAATGAAAATGATTTCTCTATAAAATAATTAAATGAAAAATATATGTAGTTTTCTTAAAAAGTTAAACATTATTTCAAATTGAACTTTTACTTACAAAGTAAATTATGCTTCATTAAAAACTTTTCAAACAGGAACCCTAGTTTTTTTTTTTTTGAACTTTGATTAACTTTACTACAAAAAATTACAAAACACAAACTTATCTAAGATTAAGTTAACACTAACATAATTTTTACTATTAAAAATTATACTTAAAACATTAAAATACTTAATTGGTAGAAGTTTTGATAGTTTCGCTATAACATAAAGTAATCTTTAAATCTTTATTATCAATCTTTTTAATTGTCTATCTAATCTTTATTTTCTTAAAAAATTAAAAAATTGTTTGTTATAAAATTTGTTGCAAACAGTTATTTTTAAAAATTTGATAAAACGTCTGCTGTACATCAAGAGCAATTAAAGTGCTAAATTAAAATAGTTCAAGCATTAAATACTATTTCTCCTCAGGTAACAGTATCGAATTAAAAAATCTATGTAAAAATACAGTTTTATTATATTTTGTAAGGTTAATAGTTTAACATTATAAAATTGTTGTCTTCTGTTGTTATTAATTACTAGACATTATAATGTTGATCATATTTAAAAGATATATGTTTAAAACAAAATATTTTATTCACAAAGTTTTGCTTAGCTTTCTTTGTAAAATTTCAAAGTACATATTTAACAGTTCAAAAAAGGTTTACTGTTTCCTTAAACATCAAAAACCTTTGTATTGTTTACTTTGTGAAATTAAACGTTTCTTTTAAGTTTCTTTTTAATTTTTAATTACTTGTGTATTTCAATTTACAGTTGACACTACTTACATAGTAAACAGACAATCTAATAAAATCGTTTAGATCTTTTTACAACTTAAATTACATAATACATTTCGCTTAGTACATACAACTGAATTGTAAGCTAAATACTTAGTTTAAGTAGTTGTGTAAAACATGTTACTAAACAAAAATTTGAAACTATTCTGTTAGAGTTAATAAAATAGATATATGTTGTAAGTGCTGTAACTAAAACTAGTTAAAAGAATTATTATATACAGTTTTGATATATAACACATTTGTTTAATTACTTGGTTATCATGAAGTAAAGTAAAAAATAAATAATAAAAACAAAGTTTGCAAGATTAAAAAGAAAGCCTAACTATTTAAAACTTAGGTTATGGGTAGATAAACGCTTAACCTACATTAGCAATGTTTTTTATTTATCCATCAATATTGAGCTAGTTTATTATTTTAAGGATTGTAATTATACTGAAAATCATTTACTTACTTATTATTAAGACTAATGATAAAGTCACAAAAAGTTAAACATTTTAAAATACCTTTTTATTTACTAAACATATAATAAAATTCTGCTACTACCTATTGAAGAAAAAAAATATACACAAATACTTAATTAGATTAATTATGTTTGAAGTCGTTTTAGAAAAAAAATACATGACTATTACTATGCTATTTAAACTTAACTAAAAACAATTAGTTTTAAATTGCTATACTTTCATACTTTTATATTGATAGTTATATTTTAGAAAATAACATTATGTTTTCAATTCACAAGTTACAAATTAGGTACAAGCGACATTTATTTAATTATAAATAATCAATATTCTGAAAATCAGAACGCAGCAACTGTTAAAAATAGCTTTTAAAGTTAGTATAGAATTGATACACAGAGGATTAAAACTAGCTTTGAACTGGAATTGAAAATAATCAATACTTTTTTACAATTTTCAAATAGCTCTACAACTAGAACAAAATTTATTAGGTTAAAAGTAATCGCTTTAAAAATTTTTTGGTAGCAATGTTATAGCTAAGGTCAATCTAGTTTAAATTTTTAAAAAGAAACTACTTTTTTAACTAAATACCCATTTTTAAGTTGTTACTAAGTTTTAATTTCATTGTAAAAGGAGTTTTTATTCCAGATAAAAAATTTTTTTGATGAAATACAGGGAGACTTGTTGTTTTTTTATATTAAACATAATGACTTATTTTAATTACTTTGGTCTACTTTTAAAAGAAAACATCCTTAACAGTATTATCAATTAAACTAAATTCAAGTAGCTTAGTACAGACATACTATTAGAAAATATTTGATTTTGTCTTTAATATTGTCTTTTTCAAGTTGTTAATTAGATATTAACATGATACAAATACTTAAATTAACCCTATTAACCGAAAAACTTACAAAAATTAGCTTAAAATTAAAAATATTTCTTTTAATATAAAATGAAAAACGCTACAAGAAGAAATTATCTCGACTTATTGATAAAAGAAAATATTTAAGATACAAGTTATTGTTCAAATTATAATTTCAATTTTTCGTCAACAAAAAATGTTTAATACGTGTTTATTAGCATTTGAAGTAGAACGAAAATTCGATTGTAGAACTAAAAAAGTTGTTAAACTTTAAAACGTTTAAAGATTTTTTTACTTGATACAAAAACCATACTTTGGTAATAAGTTGCAAAAAATTATATAAGCTAAAACAAAACTAATTAAAACAGTTACTATGCTTTGTTAAATCGAATTTACATTTTTCAAACAACTTAATAAATAATTGCTCGAAGATATCTTCTAAGAATATTTTTTATTAAGCAAAATTCTAGCAGTAAAAATAAAGTAAAATTTAACCGTTCAAAAAATTTTAATTGAAGTTATACTATATTTGATATGAAGTTTTAAAATATAACTTACACCCAAACTAACATATTTTCAATGGTAACTTAAATATTTGTCTGATGTGATTTAATATAAACTATTTACAGCAATCATATGTGTAGCTAAACTGAGTTTAATACTTAAAAAGATCGTCCCTTGTTAAAGACGGGTGCACGACAACTCAATTTGGACAATTAAAATTCTTAAAATAAAGTTTAAAAGGCCACAACTTAAATAATACTGAAATATTTAAACAAAATAAAAAATATGTATGTTGGTTTTATAAATATCTACTAACAATTTTTTTTTTACTAAAATGTTAAACACTTTTTTCGATGCGGCTAAAATAAGTTTTAAAATAAACTTGTTTTTATTATTTTTTAGTATCTTAAGAATCATTTAATATTTTACAAAAAGAAATAAATTGCTGTAGCTATCATTAAAACCAACACAATATTTTTATTTAATTCAAATAAACAATACTTTTTAAGTTGTGGCCCTTTAAATTTTTCTTCTACAATTTGAGTTGTCGGAATTTGAATTGTCATGTAATCGTTAAAGACCTATATTTAATTACATTTAAAATTTGTCAAAAAAATATTGTGATTAATAATACTTAATAGTTTCTTAAAAATAATATGCATACAAATAAGTAGTTTTATTATCTTGGCCCGATAGTTTTACTAATCAATATATATTAAAAAAAGACTTAGACTATTTCAAAAATATATAAACATTGTGTAAAATAAATTGTATGTTAAACATTTTGACTTTAGAACTTAGTATTAAATTTTATTTAACTAATGGAACTTAATTTTAATCACTACATTGTAATTAATTTAAAATTCATATGACAACTTTAATAAAGTAAAGCCTTAAAAATTTAATGATAATACTTTATTGCCACAGATTTTACAAATAAAACGTACAATATAGGTTAAAAATTATTATTTTTGGTTTTCTAACACAGCTTTCCCAAACTGGACAAAGTGGCCCCCTTGAGGGTAGTAAAATGTAAAGTAGTAAATAAACCACGAGATCATAATCTAAAACTTAAAAAAGGTTTTAGGCGGTTTTAATGGTAGTTTTTTGAGAAATCTTGTTGGAGGAGGTCATAGCTTTTCTAATTTATTCAAAAGGTGCTTTTTGAAAAAAAAGTTTGGGAAACTCTGGTCTAGCATATAATTTGAAGCCGTTTTCGATCTGTAAAGTTCTTAAAACTACTTTAATATTTATCTAAATAGTTTACAAAACGAAAAATTTTCGGGTCAAGTTTAGAACATATTTCTTTCTCACTTCATACTCTCTCAAATGAAATATAAATAAATTTTCATTGATTCTTAGTAAATAGTTATAATTAGAAAGTATAATATTTTATTTAGAATAAAATATATTGAACATTTAATTTTGTTCATATTCTACTTTTTAAAGTCATAAAAAATCAAAAACAATACGGAATAGTACGGGAGATATATTTTAATTGTATGTCAAATTTAAAATTACTAAAATCCTTCAAAATTTTAATACACAAATTTATTTAAAAGATTAGTGTACAAGCAAGCTTAAAATATATTGCTAAAATAAGCTTTTGTTTTATTCATTCATCAGAGCTTAAGTTAATTTTTGAAAAAGTAACTTTGGAAACAAAACTTTTTAACTAATTTGTTAGCATATAAAACTTTTATATTTATTTTATAAACAGCCAAAAAATCAATCTATCCTACACATACTGTGCTTTGAAAAAAAAAACATTTAAATTTAAAAAACACGTTTAAGTTTATAAAACTAATGATCAAACCTTATATTCAAAGATATATATATATATATCTAAAAAGCAAGTAAAAGCTATGAAAACCTTGTATTAAATAAATTAACATTGTAAATATGCTATGAGCATTTTTAATTATTTTGTATGTATATAAATAAATAATTTATTAAACTCAGTTTAAAAATTTAAAACTGACAAGTTTATTAAAATTTGAGAATAAGTATTGAAACTTTAGATAAAATATTAATAACATAAAATACTAAATTAAAATGTGTTCAAACTAGTTGATTTTGAAAACAAAAAATAAACACTTTTTATACTATTTTTGAAACTATAACAAAAACATATACACTTAAGAGATTATAATATATTTCGCTGAACCAAAAACTGAATATAATGATTATCAGTACACTGTAAATTTATAGAATCAATGTGCTCATAATATCAATATTTAATAAAATAATAATGCTTTGGTTTATGCAGTGGCTGACAAATTTAAACAAATGATTGTTATCATTGAAAACAAGTATAAACTTGAATACTCAAAACTATCTTAGATAAGTTTTAAAATATTATAATAGACAATGTTAAAACTTTAACAATTTCACTTTACAGCACTAGAAGAAAAAAAAGTTACGAGGCAACAAAATAAACAGTTGGAACAAGGTGGTTAGTAATTAAGTTTTTAGTCAAATAATACTTCTTGTGTTCTAAGTTTAATAAATTTTTTCAAGTAATAAATATTTTTAAATATATGAAAAAAAAGATGAGTTAGGAAAATATTATGAAAAGTTACTTTTTCACTGTTTTTACTACATAGCATAAAGTTTCAAAATAATGGTCATGTTTTAACAAATTAAAAACATTTAAACTTAAATTAAAAAAAAAAATCAAATTAATAATACTGTACTATGAGTAACAGCCAAGGGTTAGCAAACTACAACTCAAAGCCATTAAAAGTGAAACGTAATATCTAAAATCAACTTAAGTAGTCTATTAACAATAAAACATAAAAAATACTGTTAGTTTTACTATGATTAAGCTATTTACTAAATAACAGATAGCCAAAATTGGTAATGGATGCTGTGCTAAAAAAATTAACAATTTATAAAACACACAAAACTAAAAGCAAAGAAAAACACAGTGGTACACTGAAGTTACACATAAATACTAAATTTAAAATAGAACTAATTCTGATTATTTTTGTCTGCTTGGGTCTCTTAAAGTTTTGTTTTTGCTTTGGTATTTTTCATTTGGAAGATCGCAATTGTTCCAGTCATTAGTAAAATTCTTCTACTTATCCGTTTCCATCGAATCTAAAATTTTATTACTGTTTAGTTTTAGGTAAAGATGTTTTGAAAAGTTTTTACAAACAATGGCGAATAAAAAATTATTTACTATATAAATCTAGCCTAAAAATTATTAGATTTTTATCAACGCTATCAAACATATTTAATCACTTTCAAAACTCAAATTAACTTTTGAGATATAAGCGATAAAGTCAGTGTACTCGATAGGTACCTAAATAGAAGGCGGAAAACAAAAACACGAAAAACGATTATTTCATTAGAAATCTATATTTTTCATTTTTTAACCAATTTTCTTCATATCTTCAGGGAAAGTCCATCACTAAAATTTAGGTATTTATTTTTTAAAATGAAAAATAATAATTTTATTTAAAAAAAAAAAACCTCCTAGTTTTTTTTTTTTTATAAAATTTTTTATCTTACAATGTTTTAAAATCCCAACATTAATAGTGTTTTATCATTAAATCATTAAAGGAACATTTCCTGAAAGTAAGAGGTCCATAGCTCAAAAAATGAAACAGAAGATAAATTGAATGAGTTTATAAATTTCTGAGATACTTAAACGAAGAAATTTACAGTCTTTACTTTTGTATCAAAATTTTTTTACAAAAACTAGAATATTTCAAAAATTAAACAATTTTTCTAATTTCTATGATAATTGGCATGTAATTTGTACTTAAAGCTTTCATACAAGATCCAATGTTATTTTTAATTAGAAAAAAAAAATGTTGGACCCCTTTATGCCCTTAATTATAAATGACTTCCAACCCCTGAGCTAAGCAACACTTTTATCAAAACTAGACTAAACAACAAAAGTTTTTACAATAAACTAACAAGTATTTAGTTATTAATTAAAAATTATATTCCCAATAAATATTTTATTAGTCTACTATAACTAAAAATAGTTTAATAGAAGTTGCCCTTTTTAGGTAGAATCAATAAATTAAAATACTTGTTTATTATAAAACAGAGTTGCCACGTTAATGACCTTTAACTATTCGAAATCAGTCTAAATTTTAAAATATCATAGTATCCTGAGATTTTGAAAGCTTTCAAAACTTCCTTAGTTATCATGAGTGTGTCGACATATGCAGAAAGGTTCTAAGTAGTAATTTGTGCAAACATACCTACAAACGTTACTCAATAATGTATATTAGATAGTTAGATGATTTCCTAGTACGTAAGCAAACTAGTTTTCAGCAAAATGTAACTAATAATTTTGGGTATAACTATCTGCTTTTAATTGGTACTTAAAAAAAGAAAAAAGTTTGAAAATAAAAAAAAGCTTACTGAATTAAATTATGAAACCAGCAAAAAATTGAAAAAGCTTACCAATAGTATCTAAAGTATAGTGAATTTTTTCATATTTATTTTGAAGGTTATTAATTTTCTTTTACTTAATAAGAATTTTGCACAAAATATTTACTATACTTTTATTTTATGAAAATATTAATCTGATTTAGAGCATAATTATTAGCAGTGGCAAAGCATGATGGGGACACAGGTCATATAAGTTAAAAAAAAGTTATATCTTATTCTGGTATTTCTCTAACACGGTTAATTTCAATGTTCTTTTTTTTGCAGTTTTACTAAATACAGTGTTGCCATAAGTTTCTGGTATTGATTTTAAAAAATCAAGTCTTTTGGTATATTTTGTATAAAAATAAACTTAAGGTAAAAAGCAGTCTTAAATAGTATAACAATATTGAAAAGAAGTTAATTGTTAAGCTACTTCATTTAAGTTTTTTAATGAAAAACAAAAATGGTACAATGATTTTTTGATAAATTTACTTATTTGATCAATTTTTTATACTTTATATGTAAAAAATTAAAAATTTTAGGTTTTTCCTGTTTTTTATTACTAAATTGTCAAACTCTAAGTATTTCCAGGTTTTTTGGGCAACCTTGTGAATAACTTAGTATAAAACACAATAACACTTAAAGTAGTTTAAGTTGATTAGAACATCTTATGCATGGTTGCCACTCATCAAGCTGAGAAAATTTTCCTGACTTTTCCCTGACATTTTACCAAAATTTTCCTGACTTTTCTATATCAGTTTTACTTATATAAATTGTTCACTGAGTTTAATAAAATACTACCCAAACTATTTAATATAAAATACTTAAATTAAAAATCAATTAAAAAAGAATATACTTAAGTAACTGTAAAAAAAGACATAAAAAAGTAAACTATATATATGTTGTATAAAATATTTCATCTTATCATTTAGTATAAAATTTGTATCAAATAAATATACTCTTATTTACTTTAAAAACTTAAGTTACTCTACAAAAAATACAAACAATAAGCAAACTTAATCTTGGCATATACCTCTCTTATAACTTAATTTATAAGTTTAAACAACTTTGAAAAAGTTATAAAGAGGTAAAGTATAAACATTAACTTGTTACATAAAATACTAAACTAACTGCTTAATTATAAAGAATTCAATTATTTAAACAAAAACACTTTGATTCTAAAATTATGCTAGATAAAATTTGTGTATATATCACAGTTTCACTATGGAAGTGTCCTTGCTACAGATCATCAATACTAAAAAGCTTACAAAATCTGCTTGTTCAAGTAGGGTACTTGTTCAATATATTAATAGAAAATTTTTGCAGTTTTATAAAGGATGTTTTACTAATTTATACCAGGTGAAGGCATTGGAAATAAAATTAAATATTTTTGTAAATTTCTAGGAAAACTTTGGAATTTTTTTCTGACTTTAAAGGAATTTTATTTAATTTTTACCATTTGAAGGCTTTGCAAAACAAGGAATTTTGTAAATTTAAACTGACAAAATCTGACTTTTTTTAAATCAAATTTCCTGACTTTTCCTGACTTTTTTTCAAAACCCCCCATTTTTTCCTGACTTTTGTTATTTTTAAAAAATTTTCCTGATTTTTCCTGATTTCCTGACTTTTCCTGACCGAGTGGCAACCCTGCTTATGACAACATTACATCTTATCCTAAATATTATTATCTTTTTAATCATTATTTAGTATATACAATAAAATAATTATAACAGCTTAAACAAAACTTTATTAATAAATTAGAGTGATTATCAAAACTGTTTAAGGTTGTTTTTTAACTGTTGTAAGTTTTTATTTTAGTTAAATAAATAGTTAATACAAATCTAAATAGTTAGAAAGTTAAATAGTTGAATCAAACTCTTAATTATAAAACTTTAAAGAAAAAATATCTAGATTTTGGCTTGAATAGCATGTTACCAGAAACTTACTTGCAATGTTTGCTTAAAAACAGTTATCATATGTTATATGAATATAGTTGATGATATGTTATCAGATAATATCAAAATTGTTTAATATATATCTAAAGTTTAGATTAAACACTATAAGCAAAAAAAAGTCTTATTTAGGATAAAATGTTTAAATTCATAGAAAATACATACTTTTTTTTCAATGTCAAGTTTATTATTTTTGACACAATTACTTATGTGTTACTTCATTTATTTAGAGTAGTTTTGCTGATTAACAGATTCTTGGGCACAAATTAAAGTTCTAAACAAAAAAAACAAAAGCGATGATATAAAAACAAAACTAAGAACCAATCATAGGCAATATAAACTATAAATATAATTAACAATTGAAAATTAAGTTCTGATACAAAAAACAATAGAACTTACTAAAAAAGATCAAGTTAAAAAAACTATCATTCCTCTCAAAATTTTTGAAATGTCATTTTATAATAAGGAAAAATATAATAATTGAATGAGAACTTGAACTATCTTTCTTAAAAAAATAGTACATGTATTATTTATTACAAAATCTGTATCTTTAATTTATAAAGACTATGTATATCATTGAAAAAAGCTACATAAGAAAATGAAGTATAAACCTGTAACTTTTTGAAACTTTTTATATAACTTCTCATCATGTTTGCTCATCAAATTGTATCTTCACTATAAAACATGATAAATTTTTGTAGATTAACAACTGCAGGTTTTTCGGTTGCAAATGACTGACGGGTTTCAGTAAGAATAAAGTCTTTTGGTCTCAGTCTACCAAAAGCTTTTGCTCTGATGATCGAAGTGGTTTTGATAACACTTTAACATCAAAGTTTTATATATAAATCTAAAACAATATTTTGTTCTATCCAAGCTTCAATATGAAAGCTTAAGTTTGCATAAAAAGTATACAAAACTTGCACACATATAAAAATTTTATTTCTACAGATTAAAAAGATATATAAGTTGTACATATAAAGTATCTACTTATTTAAAGAATTATAAAAAAGCATACATAAAACTGTATATGAAACATATAAAAAAGTATAAACAAAAAAAAACTGAAAATAAATTATAAAATTTTTTAAAAGATATTACTTCAGTATTAAAATATTCTGTAAAACTTTGCTTGCAAACTTGATACTAGTAAATTCAAAAAATGACTCAAACTATCTTGACATTCTATGTTAAATAGCAATAACCTTTCACTACTACTTCACAAATAAAAAATTTCAAAATGTTGATCATAAAAAATATCAACAAAAGTAAGAAAATCCATCTAACATAAAAAAATTACCCAAAGAAAAACTTATTCTGTATAAAAAAAAGTGAGACAAGTATATCAATTTCTAAAGATTATAAAAATAAGCTAAAAGAATACTAATTAGTCGCTAAAAAATAGATTTTGAATATGAAAAAATTTTGCAATAACCCAATCTAATATAGTTACATAAAGTCTAAACTTAATATTCAGTACTGAAATACTCTTTTTATATGAAAATGATAAAGATAAAACAGTGACCTCAGATTTTGAAATAGTCTCACATTTTAAAAGAAGTTTTCAAAAAGTATTTAAAAAAGATAAAAACCACAAAAGTTTTAAAGTAGCTCAAAAAAAATTGTAGTAAAATGGAAAACTTTTTTATAACTTATGAAGACATTGAAAATTCAATTGACCTCCTAAAAAATAAAATCATTAGAACCGTAGAAAATATCCTGCCATGTTTTATTAAGTATGCAACTCAATCAATAATTTTTCCACTTTCATTAACTTTCAATTGCTTTATAGAATTGGCTGAAGTACCAAAATAATGGAAAATGTCTTTTGTCATTCCAGGTGGTATTGTGTGAGAGGATGGAACATTAACGCGTAAAATTAAATATATTTAATTTAAGTACTTTAAATATTAGTAAATGTAACAATTTTCCATTAAAAACAATAGAAATAAAAATATATACATTTTGTATCATCTAAATTAGAAAAGATTTATTATTTTTTTGTATTTACTAATCATATAAAACTAATAATAACATTAATTATTTTTATTTCCCTACGCCTTCCCCAAACAGACTATTAATTTACTTTTATTATATTTGTACAATCATTTTCTTATTTGGTTATACTTTCTTATGGATGTGCACTTGTTATTTCTTTTTTGTATGTACTAAATTATCGCCTATTATATTTAGCAAATAAGTTTAAACTTACTAAGGAGTTGTTTATAATTTCAATTTTTTTAACTTTTTTTGTAGTGGAATATAAATTTAAGGGCATAGGGGGGTAAACACCTTTTCCCCAATTTGATCTTATTTTATATAGATTTTACTAAGCTACAAGATGCTTTTTACAGATTAAAAAAATTAAAATAAATTTTGAGATATAGCGGGTCAAAGTCGGAGGCAACAATAGGTTCCTTATGGGAGCCGCAAACTAAAACGGCAAATAACTTTTTACTTGTGGATTAATTGACAAGCTTAAGCAATTTAAGTAGTGAATAAAACCAATAAAAAATATATTAGATAACTTAAACTATTTTAGTAGAAATAAGTATAAAACCTAAAAAAAATATTTTATAGGCTCAAAGGCAAACAAAATGAAAAATAAACAACGAAGACAATCAAATAGGCAACTAGAGGAAAATGGTTAGTAATTTATTATTTTTTAGCTCAAAAGTATTCTACCATTTAAGAACTTATTTAGACTATTTTAAATTAAAAAGATACCACCAACAAAACCAACTTTTGAAACATTATACCCAGATTTTTTTAGAGAAAATTTTGAGAATGTTAATATATATTTATCATAATTTAATCGGAACTAGTCTAAAAAGTTATTTTTATAATTTACAAAAGTTTTATGATGAATTTATACATACTACTGAACTTTCAATCAAAAAATGTGTTACTTTAATAAAAAAAAACAAAATTATATCCTTTAAAAAAAAAGTTGTTACAGAAAAACTAAAACTCTATAAACAATGTATCTCAAATAAGCAGATGATAAAAAAAAAATATATATCAGATGAGTGTCATAAAGCTGTGAAATTGTTCTGTATAGAACATGATTTTTTTTTGCCATATGCATTAAATTTTTACTGTTTTGTAAAATCAAAGCTAAAGTAAGCACCTTCTTTCACTTTATTACTCCATGAAAACAATTTTCCAGTAGAATCTGAATTTGGTAACTTCTTTTTTTTGATAAATTTTTCCAAAAAGTATTTGATTATAAAAACAAAAACTTTAAACTTGTTAATAAAAGCTGTCTAGAAATTCAAATTTAATTATGAACAATGATGAAGTAATTAAATCTATCATTTGAAAGACAAATTAATTGGAACACCTAAAAACATTCCTTCATATTTTATAAAATGTACTATTTATTCTCAATTTTTTTTCCAATTTCACAAAATTCTAATTATTCTCTAGCTTTATCTTTTATACCTAACAAATTGAAAATCTCATAAGTTGTACCTGTACACAACAAAGTTAGAAAATACAACCCTTCAAATAGTAGACCAATTTCTTTGACAGGTAGCTTTTGCAGAATCTTTGAACATAAAGTACTTTTTAAAATCATTGATTTTCAAATAATCATATTTCACCTGAACAATTTAGTTTTCTTTCTAACCAAAATCCTGTTTTCTATTATCGGGTTGTTTACACTGATAGTTGGTGTCTTTTTTGAACAATAAGTCTGCCAAAGTAATTTATATAGATATCCAAAAAAATTTTGACTCTGTCTCTCATTTTAAAATAATTAAAACTTGGTTCAGGGTTTCCCTTTTTTTCATAAGGCCCCCTTTGAAAAAATTAAAAACACATTGTCCCCTTCATTAGATTTCTCAATGACTACTCTAAGACCTAACTTTTTCCTCTCATCAATTCCAGAATTAATTCTAGTATAAGTTTAAAATGTTAGCCTTATGGCCCCTTTACTAGTCACGCCCCTTTGCAGCTTGTAGCCCTCTAACTTTCTGAGTTAACTCTCTAGGAGGCCATATGACTCACTTAAAGAAAACCTAGTCTAGTTAGTTGGTTCAAAGAGTTTCTTCATGACAGAGCTTAAAAAAATTAATTAAATTTCAGGTTCTTTACCTATCTTTTGTGGAGCGCTTCAAGGAGGGGTTATTGGTCTAATCTGACTAATTAATTATACAAATGATTTAGCTTTAGAAGTTTATGTTAGCAAAAATATTAACCTCTTAGCAGATGAAACAAACAAATTTTAGCAATTCTAACATAGCTTTACAAAGTTCTTTAAATAAAATTTACCATTGGCTAAAAGAAAAAATAAATTTCCTAGTATATTTTATATTCTAAATATTCAAAAAAACACTCTGATCTCTACTTTTGATTTTAAAACTAATAATATGAACTCGTCATCAACTATTTTTTAAACCTTGGAATTTTTATTCCAGAAAATTTAAAACAAAACCGCCATAACAATTACCTTTGTTGATTTATATCAACTCTATCATTTCAACTTTTAAATATCATGAATCTATGGATATGGACATCCCTAAAAGGTTGTATCTCATATACTTTTGTTTTAAGCTGGAATAAAACACAACAATCTGGTCTCCATACTTAAAAAATATATTGTTCATATAGATAAATATAGAAACATTAATATGTGGATAATGTACCATATAAGCATCCAACGCGTTCATTATTTCTAGGCTGAGATCTTTATACAGATTAGGAAATACTTGGAGATCTTTTTAGAGGCAACCTCAACAAAGTATAAAAACAGTAGTGTTACCTTGTGAGTAAAGCAAGAAAGTATCTCAAGTTCAGTCACTATAAATTTTGAATCAAGCAGTAGTTTGACAACTCACACATGCTGCTTGCTTAGATGTGTTTCATTTATGAGCATGCGAATAAACAGAAGGTTTTGAAAAATAGATGCAGCAGAATACTCAAGTTTGGTGAATCGGTGTTTGTGATAAATTGCAAGGTAATTAAGGGCATAGGGGGGATAAAAACATTTTTCCCAATTTGATCTTATTTATATAGCTTTTATTAAGCTACAAGATGCTTTTTACAGATTAAAAAAATCCAAAGTAATTTTTTAAATGTAGTTGGACATAGTTGGAGGTAGCAATAGGATCTTTATGGGAGGCGCAAACTAAAACGGCATATAACTGGAAATCACTAAAAACATATCATCTCGTGCTATTTTTGAGATAACTACCTCAAATTTTCAGGAAATGCTTTTTATAATATTTATAAAATTATGTCAAAATTTAAAAAAATCCAAAATTAATTACTTTATAATAAAAAAAATAAAATAAATACTGTTTTTTTTTTGTTTTTTTAATATAATTTTTTTATTTTTAAATTTTATTAAAATTATGTCCTTTAGAATTTTTTAAATATATTAAGGAACATTTCATGAAAATTTGAGGTAGTTATCTCAAAATACGTAGAAGAAAATAGATTTTAGTAAAATAGTCTATTTTTGCTATTTTAGTTTGCGCCTTCCCATAAGGATCCTATT
Source organism: Thalia democratica (assembly GCF_965202585.1). NCBI lineage: Eukaryota > Metazoa > Chordata > Thaliacea > Salpida > Salpidae > Thalia > Thalia democratica. The sequence continues at coordinate 33,976,337 of NC_139170.1, read as the reverse complement.
GCTGCCTCTGACTTTGACCATTTTAGTTTGCGCCTTCCCATAAGGATCCTATTGCTGCCTCTGACTTTGACCGGCTATATCTCAGAAATAATTTTGGATTTTTATAATCTGTAAAAAGCATCTTGTAGCTTAGTAAAAACTATGTAAAATAAGATAAAATTTTGAAAAAAAGTGTTAGAGAAAATACTAAAATAAATTTACAGTAAGCTCTCGCTTATTTTCGCACATTGTGTCCACCAAAAAAGTGCATAAAGATACAAGAGATTGTAAAGATACAAGAGGTACCAAATATACTTACTATAATGGCTGTTTTTTGATACTGCTTTTAGTTGAAAGCAGACTGGGGTTTTTCCAAGTTTTAACAATTTGTTTACTTTATTTATGAATATGTAAACAAAAGACAAAACTATACAGATATTAAAAAAAAAGGATTTAAATTTATTTAAAATAATTTTACTAATTAAATTAATTAATTTTAATAATAAGTAGATTTTATCTTTATTTATATATGACTTGTTTGATACTTAACGTTTATATTCTATTCTACTTAGCAATTTCAATTTATAATTAAGCATTTGCTTACAATTAAGAAATGGTGTGGTGTCTTTATTAAAATTTGTTTCTATAGCCTTTTACAAAATTATGCATTTGGTGCTGTAATGGATTTCTTCTTTTTAACAAAAATCTATAAAATATAAGAAAAATGTTTAATTAAAGTTGTTTATAATACTACAACTTTTTTTAAATTTTCCTTTGCCCACATAAGAATAAACTTGTCTTGCATTGTATCAAAGATACATTAATAGATTTTTTGAGTAGAATTTCATGCCATAAGATCTTGAGGAATTGAATTTTTTTTTTATATAAAGGTATAAAAGGAGGAGTGTTAAGACACTTAAGCTATAAAAGTCAAAGCAACAGAGTTTAGTAGGTTCCTTATGGAAAGCACAAACTAAAAATTCAAAAATACTTATTTCACTTAAAAATATAAAATAAACCTAATTTGTGCAATATTAAAAAAATTAAAATTAAATTTTTAATTTTTTAGAATTCTAAAATGTGTAACTAAACAAGAGTGCGTAACGTCACAAGGCGTAAAAATGCAAGAGGTTACTGTATATTAAAAAAAAAACTTTACACACAAAATTTGCATATTTTGTGTGATTATTACGCCATTATACATCAAAAGCAGTTGTAATGTCTTTAAATGTATGTTTATAAGTATAAGCTTTCATTTAAGATATAAATTGTAAGTCTAGGACATGTACAAGTGACTTTATTACTGTTTAAGTCAAAAATCATGAAAACTTATGATTTTTGAGGTTGAAAGCTAAATTTTTTTATTAATGAAGTCAAATTACATCCAATTCATATGTCAATATAAGTCTAGCAAACAACATCCAAGTACTCCCTACCCCTAATTTTGACAAAAACTATTTAAAACTAGTATTTTGGAATTTTTTGCATTGTAGAAGGAAAAAAACTGGTTTGACTTAAACTTACTAACTTCTGAAATACTTGAAGCAGAGAAAAACAAAACCAATTTTGAAATGTAGAAATCAAATTCTATCTGGTTAGAAAATGGTTAGCAGTTTTTCAAAAAATAAATGATTTAAAAATAGGTATTAAATTTAAGGCCATAGGGGGGAGGGGAGGGGTAAAACACTTTTTTTTATAAAAATTAACTTTGGCTTTTAAATGAAAGCTTTAAGTACAAACTATAAGCTAGTTTTCAAAGAATTTAAAAATATAATTTAACTTTTGAGATATTTTATATTTTGTAAATTGTTTCCAATACAAACGTATGGACCGCAAAATTTTTGAGGCCAATTTTTGTTGGAAGTTTTAAAATTCATTAAAAATCTATCTTCTACTTCATTTTTCAAGTAATCTTCGTCAAATTTTCAGGAAATGATCCTTATATTAAAAGAAAAAATGTCACTTATGATTTTTTACAATTAAAAAAATAAATATTTTAGTACAAAAATTAACAAAAAATTTTTTTTTTCAAAACTTTTTTTCAAGTCCAAAGTAATGTTTTTTCGTTATTGTATAAAGATTAGAATGTGAAAGTTTGAAGAAGGTGGCTTGATAAATGTAGAAGGAGATAGATTTTAAATAATATAGTCTTTTTTTGAGGTTTTAGTTTTCCCTTCCCATAGGAAACCTATTATGCAGCATGACTTTGACTGGTCATATCTCAAAAAAAATTCTATTTTTTTAAAACGATAAAAAGCATCTTGGAGCTTAGAAAAAACTCTATAAAATAAGATCAACTTGTAAAAAACATGGCTCACCCCCCTATGGCCTTAATGTCACTTAAGACATTAAAACTATACTATATAGATCAGGGTTTCCTATCATTATTTATAAACTTCCTTTTTCAGAATATTGGAAAATGATAGTCTTTGTTTATTACAAACACAAAAATATCTAGTGTAAGTTTTGAATTTATTGAAAAATGCATCTAAGTAACCTTTATAACCCCTTTACTCTTGAGATTCACTCCTTTGGCCACTTTGCGGCTTATTTCCTCTTGACTTGCTAAGATGGCGTTTACCACTAAAAATAAAAAATATCTTTTTCTTCATTTTTTAACCAGTAACTGAAATACCAATAACAAAAATTAAAAACACTTAATGCAGGGATTTTTTTTAAGTAAAAATGTTATTAAAATAAACTACCAATTTTTTTGTGTTGTTAATCCAAAATTTTCATATTTTAAAATCTCAACATTCAAAGTCTTTTTAACTATAAAAGAAATATTTACGGAAAGTTTGAGGAGAATCTTGCTCAAAAAGAGAAGGAGAAGATAAGTTTTTAGTAATTTTTTAAGGATACAAGAAAATTGACCTTGAAAATTTAGTGATTCATATATCAGTATCAGAAACTTTTTACAAAAACTACAATATCTGAAAAGACAATATATGTTTTAATAGTCAAAAACTAGCTTTTAATTTGTACTTTCACTGGCTTTCATATAAAACACTGGCTTTCATATAAAAGCCAATGTTATTTTTTGTAAAAAAAATAATGTTGGACCACCCTTTGCCCTTAAACTTGCTAAACAAAATAGATCAAGCTAAAAGAAAATCATAAAAAACATCATCAGAAATTCCTTAAACTAAGAAAAATACTTTTTAAAACTAAAGTTATCAAACTTAAATTAAAAGACATTTAACAAGTTTTTTTTCTTCTTTCTAATGTGCAAAATAGTTTTTAAAGATTTTTAAAACTGAGAAATATAGGATTCAGTTGTATTAAGGACATAGGGGGGGGGGGGGGGGGGGGGTAAACACCCTTTTTTGGTTTTTGTCTTATTTTATATAGTTTTTACTAAGCTACAAGATGGTTTTTAAGATTTTTAAAATTCAAAATAATTTTTGAGATATAGCCGGTCAAAGTCGGAGGCAACAATAGGAACCTTATGGGAGGCGCAAACTAAAACGGCAAAAATAGACTATTTCACTAAAAATCTATCTTCTCCTGAGTTTTTTGAGATAACTACCTCAAATTTTCAGGAAATGTTCCTTGATATATTTAGAAAATTCTGTCGGAAGGAATTTTAAAAAAATTAAAAAATAAAAATTTTATATAAAAAATAAACAAAAAAAACAATTATTTTTTAGTTTTTTTGTTATAAAATATTTATTTTTTAATTTTTTTTAATTCTGTTTCGACAGAATTTTCTGAATATTGCAAGGAACATTTCCTGAAAATTTGAGGTAGTTATCTCAAAAAACGTAGGAGAAGATATATTTTTAGTGATTTCTAGTTATTTGCCGTTTTAGTTTGCGCCTTCCATAAGGTTCCTATTGTTTCCTCTAAGTTTGACCGGCTATATCTCAAAAAATATTTTGAATTTTTAAAATCTGTAAAAATCATCTTGTAGCTTAGTAAAAACTATATAAAATAAGATAAAAAACCAAAAAAGGGTGTTTACCCCCCCTATGCCCTTAAATATTTAAACATTTCATAGGGGTATGGAGTACAGCACATTTTTCTGGTCATATTGTAAAATTCATAAGAGTACATTTTATTTGGAAGTGTTTTTGCTTCATTACGAAGAATCTAAAAAAATTATAAAAAACCCAAAAAACTAAGTATGCCACGCAAAAAAAATAAAATTCAAAGCCAAAAATCACTTACTTTTTGATTTTTTGACTTAAACAGTTATAAAATCACTTATACATGTCCTAGATTTATAATTCATGTCTTAAATGAAAGTTTATACTTACTGACATATATTTAAAGACATATTAACTCCTTTTGAATTATTATGACGTCATAATCACCCTAAATTTGCAAAATTTGTCTGTAAAATGTAGGTGTAGGGATTACAGCCAATTTTTTTGGTCATGTTGTAAAACTCAAAAAAGTACATATGATTTGGATGTGTTTTTGCTTAGTTATAAAGAATCTAATTAAGAAATATTTTAATTTTGTAAGAAAAAAGTCACTGCCAAAAAACTGATTTCAACCCTAAAAATCACATACTTTTTGATTTTTTGACTTAAACAGTAATAAAAGTACTTATACATCTCCTATACTTATAATTTATATCTTAAATGAAAGCTTATAATTAAAGGCATAAATTAAAGACATTTTAACTGCTTTTGTTGTATTATGATGGCATTGATACACTAAAAATGCAAACTTATTTGTAAAATTGTTTTTTTTTTTTATACAAAAAGCAATTTATTCTGTTGTTTTACTTTTTTTTTTTTTGGTTTAGAATATAAAATGTGTTGAGTCAGCTAGGCAGAAATATATTACTGATGTAATGTCATTTCAATTGCATGTTGATACATATACAAAATACATTTAAAATCACTTTCCGCTATTAGAAATTATGATTATTAAGAGCACTTGTCTAAAAGTAAAAGATCTAGACTTATATATCTAAAAACACATGTAAAGTTATTAAAATTAATTTTGTTATTTAAATAAAAGACTTGTTATTTAATTAAACAATAAATGTTTATCTGTAATTTTTTTTTAGCTTATAGTATGTTGTTGTTTTCAAATTACTATTAGTTAAAGTTTATAAAGTATTGTACATCTAAATAAAGTATAACTTGATTTGTTAGTTTGTTTAAATGTTTTAATTCTCTAATTTCTAAGCTTTTTATTAAATCATTTTTAGTTTTAAACTCATTGCAGTTAAATGTTATAGTATGTACTTATATAAAATGTAATTTTTGGGGTTGAAATCAGTTTTTTGAGCAGTGACTTTATTTTTTGCAAAATTTAAATATTTCTTTATTAGATTCTTTTTAACTAAGCAAAAACCCATCCAAATCATATGTACTTATTTAAATTTTACAATATGACCAAAAAAATGTGCTGTACACCCTACCCTACAATTTACAGACAAATTTTGTACATTTAGGATGATTATGACATCATAATACATCAAAGTTAGTTAATATGTCTTTAAAAACATGTCAATAAGTATAAGCTTTCATTTAAGACATAAATTATAAATCTAAGACATGTATAAGTAATTTTATTACTGTTTAAGTGAAAATATCAAAAGTATGTGATTTTTGTGGGTGAAATTAGTTTTAAGGGCAGCACACTTTTCTTTTTGAGTTTTTTTTAATTTTTTCTGATTCTTTTTAATGAATCAAAATACATCTGAATCAAATGTATTCATAATTCAAGCAAACATCACCCTAGTACTCCCTACCCCTACATTTCACAAGTGATAGTAGATATTAAACAGTTTGAAATAAATAATGAAAAAAAATAAACTAAAAAGCAATACTAAAAATAAATTAGAACTTTTTGAAGTAATTTTAGAAAAAAATTTGATAATTGATAGCTTTAATTAAAAAATCAGGTTTGGCAATAAAATAATTGTTGTTAAAAAGTTATGCATGTTAACGTAATACTTCATTTTAAACATTTTAAACATAAGTTGTAAAAAAAATTGATTTGATTTTTTCTAAAAAACAATATTAGAAACAACAATCCTTTTTTTTAGGTTTACTTTATTAAATTTCTTGATAATACTTCATAAGTAAGAACACAAAAGTATTCTTAAATAACTTATATCTACTTTAATATAAACCTTACAAATAGTTTTTAATTTTCATCATAAGTCTTGAATCAAGATAATAAGACTCTTGATTGAAATAAAGTTTTTGCTTTATTTATTATGCTAGAATATACTACAGAATATATGTACTCCAGTAGGATTGAAATATTTTATTTAATTGAGTTAAATTCTTCTACCGGGGATTTTTTATTACATAAAACAGTACTTTTTACAAAGTCTGCTTTTAGTAGTGGAATAATTTTAACAAAGTAACTAAGTTGTAATCCAATTATTTTAATAGATTAATTTCAATGAATGAAAAAAACACTTCTACTACAACGTTTTTGAGTAAAAAAACAACTTTTGTGTGCATTTTTTATTTGTATAGTATTAAAGTAAACTAACCGGTAAAAAAGTACGTTATAAATTACCAAAAGTTTGCTAACTCTCTTAACTCGAACAGTAAAACTCTGTTGGGCAATAAAAAGTGTTTTAGATTTTTTATATGTATATACACTAGTACTGTACAATTAAGCAAAACATTTATATTGACAATTAGTTTCAAATAGTTCTCAGTTAAGGACTAAACCTTAACGGATCCAGGGATCCGATTTTCTAAATTTTAATTTAAGAAAAAGACCCGCATCTAAAAGAATAAATATTTTGCTAATTATCTTAACCTTCTTTTAAATAGATCAGTTTTTAGAATTATTCCTTTTTAAATTTAAAAAGTTTTGTATTTGTTGTTAAAAAAAAATATCCATATAATTTTTTTATTACGATTAGTGATCTGTCGCACTTACAAACTACCATCCATCTGTTTCGCGAATCCGATCAAATTTTAACCGAATAATAATTTGAATAAAAATCTTGATCTTGATTTGAATAAAAAGTATAAAGTAGATCACCGTTTGCAAAATCTACGTTTTCAAAGTTTATTTTGTTATGATTTTATTAGGTTTATTGTACTCCATTATAAAAACATAAATAGAAATTGTATACTGCCACATACATATTTCATTATAATAGCTTACGTACGTGAAACAAATTTGTTAGGTTTTTAGTTGTGTTAATTTTTATGAATGAAGTTATTATACTACAAGCTAAATTTGAAAATTACATAAAAGCATTTATAGACTTGTTTTATAAATTGTACACTGTACAGTTCTAATTAATGTAAAAGTATGTACATTTGACTAAAACAATTTTAGTTAAAATCAAAAAAAATATAGGTGAAAAATATATTTGTTGGGATATATTGGATGACTTTAAATACTTTATCCCGGAAAAACTTGGTACCAAAAGTGCTGCTTCAGAAATTTGCAAGAATACATCGTCAATAATAGCAACATTTAGTGCTGAACTCTCTACCTACTTATTTTCAAGTTTTTTTAATTCTCTGAAGTGCGATGAAACAGAATTCGTTTTTTTAAACGTAAAAAATTCTAAAAACCACGGCAAAGAAAATATTTGCTTATTTGAAATGCATGAAAACATCACAAAACCGTTGACAAGTTTTGAAGAAAAGTTCCATAAGTACCATGTAATGTGTAAAAGAAGAATGAGTCAAAACGGAAATACTAATTCAGACAGTAAAACAAGCAAATTATTTTACAAAATTGTACTGGGTTGTTTTGTGTGCTTCAGCATTCTTCTAGTTATTGTTTTTGGAGTGAAGCATATAAAAGTTAGTACAATATATGTTAACTAATATTAAATTGTACTTTCGTGATCAAGTATTCAATGTTATTGTAAGTAAATGGGAAAAACTTTATGAAAATAACAAAAATAAAAAATTTCCAAGATTTTTCTCTCATTTTTAATGATTTGTTTATGCACAATATTATTGAAAATATAATTTTTTTATTTACAGGATAAACTAGTGAGAGTTTTGAGTAATCAAAACAACTTAGAAGAAGATCAAACAGGTGTCGTCGAGAACATTATAGTTGGACACGATCAGGTATACATAACAGAAAGAATCCAACCTGAACTAAACCCAAGTCACCAACCTGAACCGAATCCAAGTCAGCAACCTGAACCGAATCCAAGTCAGCAACCTGAACCGAATCCAAGTCAGCAACTTGAACCGAATCCAAGTCACCAACCTGAACTGAATTCAAGTCAGCAACCTGAACCGAATCGAAGTCAGCAACTCGAACCGAATTCAAGTCACCAACCTGAACCGAATCCAAGTCAGCAACTTGAATCGAATCCAAGTCAGCAGCCTGAACTGAATTCAAGTCACCAACCTGAACCGAATCCAAGTCAGCAGCCTGAACCGAATCCAAGTCACCAACCTGAACCGAATCCAAGTCAGCAACCTGAACCGAATCCAAGTCACCAACCTGAACTGAATTCAAGTCACCAACCTGAACTGAATTTAAGTCAGCAACCGGAACCGAATCCAAGTCACCAACCTGAACTGAATTCAAGTCAGCAGCTTGAACCGAATCCAAGTCAGCAACCTGAACTGAATCCAAGTCACCAACCTGAACTGAATTCAAGTCAGCAGCTTGAACCGAATCCAAGTCAGCAACCTGAACTGAATCCAAGTCACCAACCTGAACTGAATTCAAGTCAGCAGCTTGAACCGAATCCAAGTCAGCAACCTGAACTGAATCCAAGTCACCAACCTGAACTGAATTCAAGTCAGCAACTTGAATCGAATCCAAGTCAGCAGCCTGAACTGAATTCAAGTCACCAACCTGAACCGAATCCAAGTCAGCAGCCTGAACCGAATCCAAGTCACCAACCTGAACCGAATCCAAGTCAGCAACCTGAACTGAATCCAAGTCACCAACCTGAACCGAATCCAAGCAACCAACTACAACCTGTTTTAAGAAACGACCATACTCTAGTCCGAAAAGACAACTGTGTTAAACGTTTGTTTGAAAACAGCCATGGCTTGGAAGATTTCGTCCTCCTCGATAAAATCGGAAGTGTAAGTTATTTTTATTTTATAGATAATTTTAAAATTAAAAAATTACTACTATTTTTTGTTAGTTTTCATTTAAGACAAAAATATGTGACACATATATTGTTTTTTATTTGTTTAAATTGTTTAATCACTTTATTCAGTTTTATAATGTTATAGTCAACCAGATTAAAGAATTAAATTTAATCAATAAAAACAGATATTCTTATTATTACATGTTTCGTTAAACAAAAAAACGTGCTGGGAAGTTTTGTGGAATAAAGATAAAAAATTAAAAATCAGAATTAGTACGTTTATACTGCAAGAATGTTATTTATTTTCATGGTTGTGTTTAAAAAATAATTCTAAGTTTTCTTCTTCTAAGAAAAATTTGCTCTTACTTAAGTACGTTGTTACATAAAAGTTTTAAAATTTCTTAACATTAAAAACCCAATATAACAGCACCTTAAAAGCTATTTACAGAACTAAATAGTACTTAAACCCATATGATGTATTGTACTTTATAATGGTTGTTTCAGTAGCAAAAAGTCATAGGTTCAGAATAAAATTACTTTGAAAAACGATAACTGACTGTAAAAGGTTTTATACAAATGCAAAATTTCTGGTATCTTAATTTATTACGAATAAAAAAAAACTTTAAGGTATGCTCATACAAAATTGTAAACCTTTTTATTTAATAACAAGATTTTTTTTAATTTTAGGGAACGTTTGGAGTAATCTTAAACTTACAGAATTTATTAGACGAAAAGTTCTGTGCTATGAAGATACTGATTCCCCGTAGAGGGTTAGTCAATGAATTATTCAAATTTTAAAGTATGAGAAACTTAAATCATTATTTATTAAAAATTGCAAAATACTTGTTAGTATCATTAACCACTGCATTTATTTCTCGTTTAATATGTAAAAAAGTATGAATTTATTCCTAATGTACTACACTACTTGCAAACAATAAATTGTTCTAAAATACTAAACCAAGAAACCTATATAGTTTTATTTAACTTAAAATGATTAGTTTTTAAGATAAGAAAACTTCTATATATTAATAAATAAGTCTTTTCCTTATGATCAAAATTCATGAATAGTTTTTGTTTCAACGTCAACATTTCGAAACTAAAGGGCTAGTTATTAAAATGATTATGAAAAGCTTTTGTATTGCAATAAAAGAAAAAAAACTTTCAATAATTTTATTCACACATAAACAAAATTGTAGTTTTTTTTATTGCAAAACTTAGAGTTGTTGAAAATATTTAATTTATAATTAGTTTTTTAAAGTTCTTAAAATCATTTTTGTCTAAACAATCAACATAAAGATTGAATGCGACTTAAATGTCAAATATAAAATGTTAATATAGTACTAAAACAAACTATACAACTTATGTCTTGTTTTTTTTTAACTCCCTTTATTTATTTTACTTTTAGTTATACATAAAGTTAAATTTAGTGATAAGTTAAATCTTATTTAGCGTTTCTACTTAAACTTTTTGCTAAGAAAGGGTCTTTTAGTTTCAATGTAATTGCTTATAATTTAAAATAACTAAAGATTTAAGCCACTTTGTATATAGTACAAAACGCAAGAGAAAATAAAAACAGTATATGTAAGTAAAACAACTAATTTTAAATATTAATATCTTACTGCATTTAAGTTATAGAATTTTTATTAGACAAAATTTACGTGTTGTATTAAGCCATATAAAAGATACTAGACTGTTGAGAATAAATTTTGCTTTTAGATTAGTACCAGTTTTTTAAATTTTGTTTTGGAATAATAAGCAAGTATGTGTAATTTAGTGTGTCGAAAAATGTTTTTTTTTACTACAGTAATAATTTAAATAGTTAGCAAAAGATTAAGTTACGTCTAAATTAATCTATTGGTAAGTATTATATGTTTTTTTTAGTTTGTGTACTTAATTTTATTTATCTAGAAGTTTTAACAAACCTTAAAATTGCTCCTACATAAAAGTGTAGAATAAGAACTGTAAATCAGTTTTTATAGAACATATAAGCATTAACTTATTTTAAAAATTCAAAATTTAAGAGTTTCTATTATTTTTAATCAATTGACTTCAAGTTTATGTTATTTCCTCAAAATTATGACGAATGAAAAAAAAAGAACATCATTTTAATTAAAATTGCTTTTCTCAAAATTTCAAATATTGCTACTTAACATAATATTATATATTGTTATTGCAAGAACAATAATATTTTTAAACAATTGAAGTTCGTTTTATTTAAAAGCTTAAGCTACATAAAAGTATGTTTTAAAAATGAAAAAAATTAATTAGTTTTCAAGATGTAGTCTTACAGACTACAATAATTTTTTTTTTCGGTATACCTTCTCGGAAATCAAAGAAAATTCTGAACACCTATCTCCTTCATCTCTTAATCATTTAACTTTAAGTTATAAGGAAATGTATCTTACTTTAAAAGTACTCATCAACTAACAAATTTTAATTTATTCTTTTACTTAATTTTTTTAAAGTTCCTATTAACTACTTTTTTTAAAGTTGAAATTATAATTTTGTTAAGTATTATAAACTGTACTAATGAAGTTTCAGAAAATTTGCTTAAAATCTGTAGGAGAAATGCTTTTAATACATTTTTCCTTACTTGACTTTTTTACTTGGTCTTTTTTTAAGAATCTATTGAGTTTTTCAACGTTGTAGCCATTTATTTAAAAAAATAATTTAAATTGAAAACAATAAAAAAAACACAAACCAACTACTAGCTTAGTTTTTTTTAAAGTATTATACACTTGTAAAAAGTTGGCTAACACCCCTATGGCATTAACGCACTGTCTGATGCAGAAAGGGGCCAAGTGGCTTCCTTGGGGGCCATGAGCAGCAAAGGGGCCACGAGCAGTATAGGGGCCAATAGGAAGCAATGAGGTCATAAATTAAAACTTAGCTATATATTCTAGATTTGATGATGAAGAGCAAAAAAAAAGGTCTTAGGTAGTTTTTGAGTAATCTTGTTGGAGTGGACATAGCTTTTTTAATTTCTTTAAAGGGGGCCTTTTGAAAAAAAATCTAAGAAAACCTGGTCTAATGTCTTTTTAATGTAAAAAAAAAATTCAGCATGGTATTATTTTTTATGTTTTAATGTCAAAAGACAGTTTTGGTATTTTTCTAAAAAGTCAGAAACTATAAGAACTATTCTATTGGAAGTTTAAAATTTTTCTTCAGACTAAACTAAACACAAAATTCTCCTCATATTAAATTTCACGGCAAAGTTTTCCCCACAAAGCGATTTATTTTATTTTTTTATCATTACAAAAGTAAACCCAAAGTTTTTAATTTGAACAGAAATTTTTTTTTTAACAAACAATATTTACATTTAACTCTCTAAAAAAATTCTATAGCATTGTAAACTGTACAGTTAACACTAACAATTTCATTACATAACTTATTAAATTTTATAAAATTTCCGACAAGTTATTATTTTTTAAACAGTTATTTGTTTGTAATTCGTATAATTTTTTTTTGAAAACGCATAACCAGTTCATGTCAAACTTGTAAAATTTTGAAATCTAGTTATATTAAATTTATAATCTTTTGTCGAAGATATTCAGTGCAAAATTTTTTACACATTTAGAATTTGATAGTAATGTTCCTCATTAAATTGATATCTAACCATAGAAATTTGTTTGACAATGTGTAAAGAAAATAATTAGCTTCTCACTCATATATTTATTTAAAAATGAAAACTCAGATTAAAGATATCGTTTTTTTAATTAAAAAAAAAGTAACGGTAAAGATAGTTAGATCTTTTTAACAACACAAATGCTAAAACTATTTAATTTGCTGCCTCTGCAGTTTATTTTTTTTAAATCCTTGCTCATCTAATCAACATTGGAAGTTAGTTGAGATATCTTCGATGCTTACTTCTTGTTTTTAAACAGCAAAAACACAACCAAACAAACTAGGGCAACAATGCATGTTCCTCCAACTACGATCAAATTTGAATTACTACTTATTGCATCACTAGTAATACCATCTGATCTTAAGTTCTTTTTAGGCTTGAAGCAAATGTACTTTTTTCGAGTGTTCTGTCTACAACCACGCTTAGGATAAATTTTCAGCTTGTCCGTATGGGCCGTGGTTAAAAAGGCTCCGGGACAGTTAGGTGGAGTAGTACTAATTTTTTTTTCATCGTACAAGTGTCCATGAAGCTTATAGCTGAACTCTACTCCATTGCTAAAGACACGAGATGAGTTGTCTTTAGCAATGTTTAGGCCAATGTACTTAGAGTTAAAGTCGAAACGATGATAATCACACGAATTTAAAGCATTGACAACTGCATCGAATTCGGACTTTTCTGTAAATGGGGCCAAAATGGCTCCTAACAGAGTACATTTCTCTTCTGCTGCACATTGTCCAGCAGCTTTGTCAGCAGGATGAATATAAGTCCCTTTTTCAGTTTCCACAATTAGCTTTTCCTTACTACAACTAATCATATTAAAAAATTCTATTAAAAAACACATTGAAAATAAAAGTTTTATAAAACTTGCACACGACATATCAGTTAGATACTTACAAAACAATAACGTTTAAGCGAGCTAAAAATAATTTCAATAAATATGCATTAATATACCAACGACCTTAGTTTTTTTTTTAAATGAAAAAATATATATGTATAAACACTTAAGTACATATAGTTTTTTATTGTTATAAGAATAATTTCTAAGAGATTAGATATTTGCTTATTAAAACATGTTCTTTTATGATAATTATTATTAAAACTTGGACTAGTCTAATTTAACTTAGTCAAAATCTATATTATAATTAAGTAAGTAACAAGTGCTCAAAAAAGTGTTCATTAACTAAAACTAATAACACTGGGAACGGGTCTAAACTGCACGATGCCAAATTTGCACGAAACCAAATTTGCACCAGGGCACAAAACTGCACGAGAGAAAAAAATTGCACAAAGACAATTTTGCTTGAGTTAAATTTTTGCACGAGAGTAGAAAAATACAAAAAAAAAATTAATTAAAAAAAAAGCTACTGACCGAGGGTAAGGGTAACAGTGATAGTAAAGATTAAAAATATTAAAAGAATAAAATTAAATAATAATGAAATTAAATAACTTACCGACCGAGGGTAAGGGCTAGGGGTAACAGTGAAAGTAAGAAAAAAAAATATATAAAAAAAAGATTTAAAAAAATAATTAAAAAAAAAATTAACCCGTGCAAAATTGTATCTCGGCAAGTTTGTCTGCTCGTGCAAAAGTATCTTTGTGCAATTTTATCCCCTCGTGCAATTTAGACAGCTACTCAATAACACTATCTCAAAAATTACTAATGTAAATTTTGGTTGTTTTTAAAGCGAGTTAATTCTCAAAACTTTAGTCTTTTAAATTTAAACAGTGCAGCCATTTAAAATTAAAAAAAAAATTTCTAATGTTTTTTTTTCACAGTCAAACAATTGAAGAAATGAAAACAGAACCACGGATACTTTCCCTTTTGAACCACAAAAATATTGTGGTTCATAAGGATTCCAAGACAATCACAAACAACGCTAACTTTCAGTAAGTTTGTTTCAATCTTATACACAACACTAAACAACTAGTTTATAAGTAATATGTGTAATTAGAAAAAATAAACCTGTGAATAATTCTTAAAGATTTATTTTAAAAGCTAACAGAGCACTTTAAATTTTTGTAGATACAAAGTTTAAGTTAAAATAGTGAAACAAGTAAATTAGATTTATTTGTTACTTTCGTTTAAAAATGTACGAAAGGCTTAACTTAATTTAAGAACTATTTAACAGAGATTTATTGGAAGAATTTAACTCTGGTGCATACAGTAGTGACCAAATTAAAATTCCGAGAAGTCTACCTGGCACTAATGATGAATGTAAGTAGTTTTTGTTACTATTGGCTTTTTAGACCAACTTACTTTGTTTTTAATTTTCTTACATTTAGTTTGACGTAAAAGAATCACATTAAATTAAAATTAATTTATAAGAGTTAATTGCAGTGAGCTGATATTTTTTAACAATATGTACTAAACTTATCAAAAACAAGAACAGGTTTAAAACATGAAACAGTTTACCAATCAATATGGTTTAACATTTTTAATATATTCACTCAACTGTAAAACTTTTACAGACACGAAATTAGTGGGGATTCAGATGAAGTTGTATCAATTTGATATGGTCAGGTATATTAAAATCAAGTGTCCATCAACCTCAACAAGATTGCTTCTTGCAATTCATGTTTGTGAAGATTTTTTTAAATATGTAAAATTAAATGTTTTAACCTTTCATTTGCTTAAAAAGTTATTGTTATTACAAAAATCTCTGTATATAAAGTTAATAAGAATAAAAAATTAAATATGTTTTTTTGATAAATTTTTGCAATAAAATGAATGAACATTAGATTTATTTTATTAAGGCATGTGTAAAAAAAAAAAGTACTGTAGTTTAAAATTTAAAGAAGATTGAAAGGTTTTTTTTAGTTTAGGGTTTCTCAAAGTGGACCATTACATAAATTTAGGGGGTTATAATCAGCAAAGAAGCAAAAGGGTGGTAAATTGATTAGTAAAGAGGCCACAGGGGGAACGTTAGGCCATTTTTGAAACTTATACTAGATATTCAAAACTTGATGGTTAACAGCAAAAACAAAAATATTATTTAAGGGTAGTTTTTCTAGAAGTCTTGTCATAGGCTATAGTTTTTTTTATTTCTTTAAAAAAGGTCTTATGAAAAAAGTTTGGGTAACCTTGCTTTAAATACTAAAAACCCATTAAAGTTAGTCACAAAAATTCTTATAAATCTATATCAATTTTACTAATACATCTGATATTAGTTTGAATTTAAAATTTGTACTTGGTTTTATATAAAATTAACACTCAAAATTTTTGGTAATGGGCCTGGTGAATAAAAAGACATTTGAGTCATCGAAATACACATCAACTGTTTACTTTATCTATTTTGTTTTTGAAATAATCTTTTAAATAACTTAGCTTCAAAATTAACAAGATAAGAACAAATTTAAAATTTATTACAATTGGTATGCCTGTTGTTGTATATTAGCAAAGAATTTTTTTAAACTACTTTTTAGTTTTAAGTTTAAAAGATTTTCTTCAATTTAGGAGTACCATGCAGTTTCAAAAACTATCTAAGAAGTGTTCAAGCATTTTACAACACAATTTTCTTGAGTAGCTTAAAATTTACTAGTTGGTTTAATTGTTAAGGGGTTACATCTTAAAAGAAAAAAACTTTCACTAAAACATATAACTAAAAGATAAAATCACTAAAATAGCTGTTAAAGCAAAAATGAACCAAACAAAGAATGAAAAAACATAGAGAAAATACTATAAAACATATATTACCATCTGATGTAGGAATCCTAGGTCCTTGTTGAAAATAACAAGAATTGAACCTAGTGGTCAACTCATATACAAAAAAAAATGTTCTTATGCGTTAATACTTTTTTACTATAACTAAAAAAACAAAATTATATGTTTTAGCATGTCAAGTTTAAAAGTATTTGTAAAGGTTTTAAATCAAGAACCCCACAAGTAGTTTTTTGACAGTCAAACATTCTTGAGATAGAAGCATAAAAAGTATTGAAAATCATCATGATCACAAAATATTAGCATGATAAATTTACTAGCTTGAGTAACTATTTTTTGCATATCTGATATTTTAAGTAATTTAAATCTTCTTGTCTAGAACGTTTTGATATTAAAATGTTACTCATTTTATTATATATACTTAAGAAAAACTCAAAAAACTAGTTTACATATGTTTTAAACTTATAATATTGTATGAATCGATGACCAAAATCTCAAATTATAATTAAAGATTTTACACCATTTTGTTTTTGATCATTTCCTTTTTTTTCGCTTGTATTCAAAAAAATTATAACATCTGTCTTTAAGAAAAAAAAAGAATTATATAAGTTATACTTTTAATTTAATACAAAAAGGCTTAAACTTTATCAAAAGTAGTTTAATTCAAACTGTTACCTATTAATAAGCATAATCGTTAAGATCAAAACTATATTAAAACAAATTTTGCACTTTAGATTTACTAAAAACTAAAAGTACGTTGAGTTCACAAATAAAGCGATCCTTCTTATTTTTTCAGATGTTCCGAGGTCTCTCCTACATCCATCAGGAATGGCTGATCATCCACAGAGATGTGAAGCCAAAGAACCTGTTGGTGGAGGAAGACCCGAAGACCGGAACCCCAAATCTCTGCTTGGCAGACTTTGGGCTTTCCGTGATTCAGGATGGTCCGAAGCAGAACGTTGACATCATCTTGGAACGAGCGAAGAAGATAATAGAGAGACAACCACATACTTCTCCCGAAGACCGGGCAAAGAAGGCGGATGAAATCGCCCACACCCTCATCAACAACTTACAGCAGAGGACAAGGAGAAGAATGGGCACCCTGGCCTACATGGCCCCAGAGATCGTGAGTTTTGATTTTTGACTAGTTTTAAAAACTTTTAACAAATGAATTCTTAGGATTATATTTAACTTATGCCTTTGCAAAAAATATCCTTAGATAGTTTAAATGGAAATTAAAACTGAACACTGTAATTAAAACCATCAAAAACCCTCTGCTATTTATGTTTAAACCACTGCATATTTTATCAGAAGAATGAAAACAGCAACTTTATATACAACGAGAAAGTGGACCTGTATTCTGCAGGTCTCACTCTCAAGTATATCTTCCTTGGAAAGGAGGATGAAACGGCTGATCAGCAAGTAGAAACAAAAATTGATGGAGAGGATGAACCACTTCCGTTCCCCAAAGACAAAGATGGATATCTGCTGGTGGTAAGTAACACTTAATTGAGTATTTGTACTGATAGACAAATCAACAGAATGACTTAAAAAGTTTTGTTGAAAAGCATTTAGAGAATGATAAAAATTTCGTAAACAATAGCAATTTTATATTTAGAAAGACCTTATCATTGAGCTCACCAGTGTACATCCGCACTTACGCCCACCAGCTGAAGCGTGTGAACTAAGAATCGAAGAAATAAAAAGACGGTTTGACAAGGTGGTCAGAATAAAAGCGTTGAAGAAGAATTTGATAAAAAAGAAAGTGTTAAGGAAAAACATAAGGAGAAGAAAAGTAAGAAGAAGAAGGCGAAATCTAAGGGGCGATCTAAGGAGGAGGAAGTTGCTGAAGAAGAAAGGTTGGAGTAAACTTTGATTATAAAAATTTATTATTATGACTATTTTGAATTTAAACTATTGGTAAAAATGAGTTAAAACTACTTAAAATATATTGAAAACTTTCTTCTGTATAAAAGACTTGTTTTGTTAATTGACAAAGTACAAAATGGAAAAATTTACTAATTACTTTTATTTACTTTTACTTTTTTTTACTTTTTTAATTTACTTTTTATTACATACTTTTTAGACTTCACAGTTATTCTAGACTTGCTAAGTAAATTGTTTCAAAGTTTTTAACTTTAATAAAGAAAGTTATAAAATATAGCGTTTATGACTTATTTCACTCACTGTGTACATACTACTTCACTTTTGTTATAACACTTTTTATTGCATTTTTTTAACATTGTTTTTTTGAACTTGTACTAATCTAAAATTAATAAAAAAGCTAACCATAAAGTCTTTTAGTTTATATTTTAGTTTAGATATTACTTTTAGTAAATAATTTAGTTTTTGTGTTTTACGATACAACAGCTTAGAAAAATAAATTACAATAAAGTTATATAATAGATACTTAGATTAAATTTCTTCCAGTTACTACTATATTAAGTACTGTTAAAAATATTGTAAAAATTTTAAAGTTTAGTAGTCTTTAGTAGTAGTAAAGTAGTCTTTATTTAAACAATTACATTTATCTTATGATATTTTTTTAAACAAGTATCAATAACAATTAATTAATCAATAGAACTTGAACTTTTAAACAACACTAAAACACTCTAACTAATATTCGATAAAAATGATTAGACTAAGTCAAAAGTTTTTATAAAAACATAAATAGTTCTGAAACTAAATGTGAAACTAAAATTGTAAAAAAATGTTGTGCCGACTCAAACAGCAGAGTAGGTTTCTCTTTAACTCACTTGTTGAACTAACTTGTACCTAACAGAAAAATGGCGCTTTATAAAAAATATTAAAAACTTTGCAACGTGTTTAAAGCTTATACACGTACAAAGCTTAAACAGTGATTTTTGTTACTTTACTTTTATCCAGTAAAGAATTAACAAATCATATGTAAATTTGTTTTTTACTAAATTTATTTACATAACTAGTTTTATTTAAGATTATAATGCATAATAAATTGCTGACACTATCTTTAAAGCCAGCCATTGTCTTTATTATTCCAGTCTAGCAAAAACAACTGCATACATACTTTTCAGTATAACATAAAGTTACTTGATTTAAATCTATTAATTAATCTACTACACAATCCTGCTAAAAACAGACTTATGGGATTATAAACTAAAACTTAGAAACAGTAAACATTAATTTGTGCAATAGGTTTCGTAACTTTGAACATTCTCATCATCTAAATAAAACCACGTGTTTGTTAAGAAAAGAAAAATGTGAACGCTGACAACTATGGTAAATACTGGTTTGGAAAAATACATTTTAGTCATCGAGCTAAATACAATTTGCTTATAAACTCTGTCTTAAGCTATTTAAACTTAAGTAGTGGTTTAACTTAAAAGTTATTAAAGATTTTTTAAAGAAAATGAGCAAGTGATAGATACAAGTAGAAAAAAAATTGTATATCATCTTTTAAATTATACTGCCAATAATAACCATTGTCTAATAGATTATTTGTGTAGCATTTTTAGTACAAATTGTATTGCAGTATTCAATTTTTATTATTATATATAATTTTACGAACAAAAATACTCTTAAAGTAACTTTGGTCAAAGGAACTGGATGTACTTAAAAACCTCTCAGTCATCAAGCGCACACCAACCTTAAATAAAAATTATATCTAGCTAAAGAAGAAAAAAAAATTAACGAGCAAAATCAAAATTCTGGAACCATAAATTCTGTGAAAAAGTAGACTGTTAAACTTAACAATTGTAAGCATTAAAAAAAACATCTATAAAAACAAAAAATATATAAATAATTGTAGAGTAAATTTTTAACTAAAAGTTGTATTTTAAAACTCACAATTTTAAAACGGAAAAAGTTCAATTTAGACACCAAAGTCTAGGACTATTTATAAAAGTATGTATTTTTACTGTTATACGAGTTTTAAAAAATGTGGTAAAACAATGCTTTAAATTAAAATTTAAAACAAGTAAAACTTTTTAATTTAAAAATTATTATCTAAGTATAATACAAATACAAAACCATATTCATATTAGTTTTACATATAGTTACTAACAAACAGGACACATGCCACTAAAAGACGATAAACTAAAAAGTTCAACAACATACCAACCTAAAAAGAAAAACATAAAAAACAGAGGCTAATGTAGTATATTAAACCTAGTTAAAATCGCTCAATTAAAATGTTAAAATGCTAAAAAGAATGGAAACTAATTCTAAGAGACAATAAACTAACTTGACTGACCAATAAAGTATAGAACTTTGAGCTGTACGACACGCATTTATAACAGTCGATTCAATCAAATGTTTGATTGGAGCCGTGGTGCCAATCAATTATATCTCAAAAGCAGTGACTTTTATCGAAAAATTCAAAGTAGTAAAATGAGATATTTCATAAAATTAATTGAACAACCGCTTTCAACTTATTTTTTTTAAACCGGTAGGTGTTTAAACAAGGGTTTAATGTTTTTAATAAAGAACTAACAATAAAAACAGAAATAAAATCAAAATAACTGAGAGTTTTAAGACGGAGACTTTTGCTCTAACTTGATTTTAAGTGGACTAACATTTTTATAAAAACAGTTATAAAAATTTAGTTTCAAAAATTAGTATCTTGACATTTACAAGCTTTGAGAAAATTAAAACAGTAAAATTTACTATTTTTTCAGAACTTAACAATTTTACTGTTTAAAAGTTTGAAACATAAGCACAAAATATTTTTTACTTTCGTTTAAAAACTATTAACTAATTTAAAGTTTGTACTAAACTATTTACATTTAACATCAAGGAAACAAGAGTAAGTTTTTTAAATTTAGTCTATTTTTTCGTAAAAGTACAAGGCTACCATTTGTATTATACCGTTTTAAAAAATCTAAAATAACTTAAGTGATATAAACGGTCAAAGGTAGAGAGTTTAACAGGTTTTTTTAAAGCAGGCGCTAACTAAAAAGGCACAATTAGACTATTTTACTATAAAACAATACTCCGTCTCAAGTTTCTAAACAATTTTTTGGTAACTTTTTTTGTCTTTTCTTAAATAACTTTTTCAATAAAACTGACAATTTTTTTTTTTTTAATTTTGGTATATTATTTCTGTCAAAATCCGCTTCCCACAAGTTATATACTATATTAAAAAGATCCTTTCCTGAAAGTTTAAAGTAAATTTCTTAAAATTTAAAGGAGGAAACGGTTAATTTTTTTTTTTAACCGAGAAATTTTGTTTTAAATATTTTTGTTTTATATGATTGTATTGCTTAGTTTTTCGGAACTGGTTATATCTAAGAAAATATTGGAAACTTTTGTTCTATAAAAAGTATCTTATAGTATATATTCTAAGTTTTTAAATCAGAGTCAATCTTAATTTTTGTTATAAAATGTTTGATCCGCCTAGGGCTTTGGTAATTAAGTTTTATGAAGCATACATAAATATGTACACTATTTATACATTGTTTTTTTTTTCATAAGAAAAAATACCAACTATTACTAAAAATGTATTTCACTTTTTAACATTTAAGGCATAGTATTTCAAAACTTAACCAAAGTTTATCTTTAAGTACAAAATCTGAATTTTAAAGTCGTTTTTCAACACTTTTCTTACTGAAAGTTTAAACAGTTTTGTACTTTTAGCAGATTTAGTATGTCTATTTTATGACTAATTATTAATCATGTAATATTGCTTATAAGTTTTAGCTTAACTTTTGTGCATTTTAACTTATGTTTAATACTATTATCTATTTAAGAAATTAGCTGTTGAACTATCCTATTAAACAATATAGAAAAACAGTTGTAATAAATAAAGGTGTTCTACTAAAAATAATAAAATGTTTGAATCACATAATAGCTAAATGCTTGTAAACTAAACAACAAATATACTTAAAAGGAAATTGGTTACAAAACCATAATATAAATTACCCATTCAACTTTTTAAATAGAAACCTTTTATAAACAAATAAATTAAGAAACGAGTTAAGGTGATTGAGAAGTTAGTTTTTTTTAAAGTACTTCAGGTTTTTCTAAGCAATACTGGAGATTTGTTTAGAAACACCTGGTTCAACTTTTTTGTTTTTTATCACTAAAAATACAACTAAACAAATTGATGCTATATGTAACAACCCTCCAAAAATAAGGAATTTTGAATTATTGTACACTACTGCACCAGTGATACCTTCTGATTTGGTCACTTTGTTTGGCTTAAAACAAATATACTTGGTAGGTATATCTAAACATTTCCAATCATCAGTAATTTGAAGCTTTTCTGGATACGCAAGGCTTAAAAATGCTCCAGGGCAGCTTTCATACCATAACTCATTTTCTTGATACAAGTCTCCATGAAGCCCATAATCGAACTCAATACCATTGGTAAACACTCGAGTTGAATTATCAGCGGTAATTTTTAGCCCAACAAACCTTAGATCCCAGTTATCATTTTGATAACTGCAAGACTTGATAGCATCCATTACCGCATCGAACTCAGATTTATCGGTGAAGGGTGCAAGGATTCCTCCAAGCTCTGTGCACTTCTTTTCCGCTGCACACCTCCCAGGAGCTTCGTCATCAGTAGGAAGAATATAAGTTCCTTCTTCAGTTTTAACAATGAGCTTCTCTTTAGTACATGTACTCATTTTCATTAGTTTTTCTGAAAAGAAAACGATAAAACAAGTTTAATGCCTAATAAGCACTTATCGTTCTAAAAAAAAACAATTGCAATGTTTACCGCAAAGTGGATTTTCAAATTGTAGATCTGTGATAAAATAAAAATGGTAAAAACTACAAATAAATTAAAACTTGTTTAAATTAAGTTTTTTGTTGATAAAATCAAAATTAAAAAAAAATATTTAAAAGGTATTAATGTTAAAAAACATCCTTTAAAAAATAAATAAATTATAATCTATAAACACAAACAATTGTACCTCTAACCTATACAAGCAGTTAACAGTTTTCAGTAACTTTTAGTCGTGTTAAAACGACGTGTATAAATATAGCTATGAATTTAAAAGTACATGATCATAGTCATACGAGCGTCATTCCATTTACGGTACAACTTTTACGGTTTTTACTAAAGTTCTTTAGCTTTGACGCTCATCCACATCCTTATCTTTACTTCCACAATAATGTTTTATACATCATCTTTTAGCTTAGAGTATCTAGTTTGTGAACTATTATTTTATTTTTATATTGGGTTGGTATAAATGGTGCTGTAGCCCATAGAAAAAGTGGTACATTATGGCTTTTTTTTCAGTTTTTTTGGAAAATCTAACGATAAACAAATAGTTTTGACTTGATATTTTTTTTATGCATATAAAATAATATTCTGCTCATTCTCTATGTACGATTTTTTATAAAACAAATTATTTTTTAAGAAAATAGGTGATTTATTGTTTTCATTATATTATGGTTTATCTCAATAAATATTCAACTAAAAGTAAAATGAATAAAAGATTCACACAGTACTAATTATTCTGCATTGTTACCATGCACAGTTTTTATTTTAACGAATTACTTTTTGAAATATTAAGCATTGAAATTTTCCTTTTTTTTAATAACTGTAAGCTACTTAGTCTTTGAAGTAGCCGCGAAGTTATTCGAGCAGAACGTTTTCTGAACTTTTTTAAATCTTAGCCAAAAAAAGTCTTAGCAAATTAAGATATTGATTTATAATTAACATAAATAAAAAATTGCAGTCCACATGTTTCTACAGAAACCTTTTTACTCAAACTACTATATTTTAAAAATTCATACAACATTACAACAACTCAACAAAAATATATAAGTTTATAAATATCAAAGTGGACCCACCCTATATCTCATCTTTTGTAAAAAAAGTAACCTTTACCCTTGTTAATCCATGAACTAGTGTTTTATTTTAAGTTGTCAACAGAGCTAACATGGTTGTTCTTGATGATTTTCCTAACTATTTCAGTTTCTATTGTACTGTGGTTGTAACTAATTGATTTATTGTAAAAAGTTATTTAGCTAATTCAAAAAAACTTTTTTCAACATCATACAGTTACAACGACACAATCAACTATATTTTATATATATTATTTATATTTTTTTTTATACAAAAAATATTTCTTACACCAAAAAAAATTTCCAAAATTAAATAAAATCGAAAATGTTCCTATGAATTCTGTTGAGTAATATGGGCACCCATTTGTGCCTATAACTATTTTTCTACAGGCTACAGGATCTTTCAATCGAACTTAAAACAAAAACAGATAATTGTTTTTAATTTTAACATTTTTAATTGATTGTTTTTAACATAAATACATTAAACTAAAATATGCTGTACAAACTTTTAGTTAAAAAACTATGTTGTCAACTAATCATATTTAGGTCACATGTAAGCAGTTTGAAAAACAATGGTCAAAACATAAAGTTTCTACATCTGCAAATCAAAAACAAAAAATATATGTTTTTTTATCTACAACAAACAAAAGTTGTGATATAATGAGATTAACAACAAGTAAAAAGAGCACAAATAATTGTTTTTTGAATGGTTAAATTTTGGTACTTAGTATCAACAAAAAAAATAATAACTATTTTTTTTTTAATCAGAATTGCTTTTTTTACAATAGTACTGACTTACTTTTGGTTATAAAATACTGTTGATTGTGTGTTTGTAACTGTATGACTGTTGAAAAAAGTTATTTTGAATTAGCTAAACAACTTTTCACAACAAATCAAATAGTTACAACCACAGTACAATGGAAACTTACATACTTCTTAAAATGGGTACTTTAAGTTGGTGCGTATCTTATACGGACACAAATTTCTTAAGGTGCGTACCTTATGTGGGTGCTTACCTTACACAGACACATACTTACTGAGCACATATTTAAATTATGGTTTAGATCACATACATACTTAATCACTTCCTACATGGGCTTAAATTAAAAGTTATAAAATGCTTTTATTTTAAAAGAGCCAGGTTTTTAGTTTCGCAAAATTTATTCATTAGAATGAAAAATCTTACTACTTGGTTAGGCTTTAGAAATAAATTGCATTTTATACATTTAAAAAGAGTTTTAAATAAATTTTAAAAGAAGAAAAACATCAGAAAATAATGCTAGCTGTCTCAACAATTGATGTTGTTTAACAAATTCTAAGCTTCATCATTTGTTCCTTCTTTACCCTCTTTAAATTTAACTAACCAACAAAAATTAAAAAAAAAACCTTTTGGTGGACGCATACCAGAGTACCAGACACTTACTTAATTAAAGTTGCCACAATAAAAACCACTAAATGTGGGAAAATCATGTGGCTAAAACAAAGTGTCTACTAGCGCTGAACAAAAAAAAAATAATTCAACAGTGTGAACACACAATTTCAACAGTGCTAAAGTGTCGCTTTGTGTTTAAGTGACACTTTGTGCTAATATGTCAATTCGTGCTAAAATGTCACATAAAAAGTCAGTCTGTGCTAATATGTCACTCCGTGCTAAAGTGTCACTCTTTGCTAAAGTTTCACTTTGTGTTTATGTGTCATTCCGTACTAAAGTTACGCCCGTTCTTTTCTGACCCGTTCCCACAGCACCATTCATACTGACATAATATAAAATAAATTATTTAAGATACTATTTGCTAATATGTTGATAAAAAATTGCATCAAATTATATATTAAATTAGTTTAATAATCTGTAGCGCCACCTAAGAAAATTAGTTTCAAACAAATCATTTGCGTTTGTTTTGTACTTCAAAGACTAAGTAGCTTACAGTTATTTAAAAAAGGAAAATTTCAATGCTTAATATTTCAAAAAGTAATTCGTTAAAATAAAAACTGTGCATGGTAACAATGCAGAATAATTAGTACTGTGTGAATCTTTTATTCATTTTACTTTTAGTTGAATATTTATTGAGATAAACCATAATATAATGAAAACAATAAATCACCTATTTTCTTAAAAAATAATTTGTTTTATAAAAAATCGTACTTAGAGAATGAGCAGAATATTATTTTATATGCATAAAAAAAATATCAAGTCAAAACTATTTGTTTATCGTTAGATTTTCCAAAAAAAACTGAAAAAAGGCCATAATGTACACTTTTTCTATGGGCTACAGCACCATTTATACCAACCCAATATAAAAATAAAATAATAGTTCACAAACTAGATACTCTAAGCTAAAAGATGATGTATAAAACATTATTGTGGAAGTAAAGATAAGGATGTGGATGAGCGTCAAAGCTAAAGAACTTTAGTAAAAACCGTAAAAGTTGTACCGTAAATGGAATGACGCTCGTCATAGTCATATCTATAGAGTTTTATTAACGTAATGATTTATAAAACTCTTGTTTGAGCATGATATTTTAGCTTAACCTTGTGAATGTATACATACTTTATTACTATTAGGAATTATCTACATACAGTCTATTTCTGCTTTATTCCAGCAATGACTAAGTTGTTTAGCTTCTTAACATTTTTAATAGTTTTAAGCATAAACTTTTCCAAAACTTAATATTTGATTAGAAAAACAACTTTTTCGGAAACAATAACTTTCAATTTTTATTTTCTATTAAGTTAACTTGCTTGTTTTGTAATAAAAAGCAATGTAAAATTTTTTAGATTAATAACTAAACTTAGAACAATATTTTAACAGTGTAACTATGGAGCAATTGAGGATGGAATCAATTATACTTTCCCTTTTAGACCACAAAAATATTGTGGTTTATAAGGATTCCAAGACAATCATAAACAACGATAAATTCCAGTGAGATTTTTTTTTAATGTAAAAAAACTAAATTAGAGACAATATTTTAGAAGTCTATATGAGTTAGTAAAACAAAAAGCTATACTAATTTTTTTGGACACATTTTTAAAACTTATCAGTGCTAAACTAGTTTTCAACTTAATTAAGAATTAAAGTTTAAGGGACTAAGCAATATAAGGTAAAATACTTTCATCTTAAATTAAAAAATAAATATAAAAGGCATTACTATCTAACTGTTGAAGTTCTACTATAATAATAACCTATATTTATTTTATAGAAATTTGATAGAAGATATAAACTCCAGTGTAGACCTTAGCGACCAAATTAAAATTCCAAAAAGTAAGCATACTACTGGTGGCAAAGGTAAGTAGTTTTTTTTATATTAGAATATTAAAACTTTTAATTTAGTCTAAAGGTTGTTACTGTGTTAAAAAAATCAGTTAACTAAAAAAGCAATTTTTTTATAGTTATAATAATTTGTTGCAGTGGTTTTGCATGTTTTTTAAGTACTAGTACATATCAAAACTAAAAGCAGGTTTAAAATTTGAAATATTTGATTTATCAATATGGTGTAGTTTTTATAGTTTAACATTCCAGCCTTAAATCTTAAATAGATGGAACACTAATAGCAATTATGATGAAGTTATATGGATTCAACCTAATAAACTACATTAGAGGAAGACGACCATCTACGTCGTACAGGCTACTTCTTGCAATTCAAGTTAGTGAACAGTTTTTTTACTTAAAAAATTTGAATGTTAAATATTTCAATTTCAATTATGATTATACTTTTAGTTATAAATTGTTAATAAAGTATTTATCAGAAATATTTCAAAAAGTGCTTAACTTCTCCTTATAAAGTTTTGCAATGTTGTTATTATAATTCTCATAATTCTTTTATTTATTTTATGAAAAATATTTCATTTTGAACTAAAATGCTAACAGTTCTTTATAATTAAAAAGTACTTTTAAATTATTTTACAAAGAATTATACATTTAGACTTTTTAAATTAAAAAAAAAAACTTTAAAGAAAAATATAAACTAAACTTGTAATTTTTTATATTAAAACAAATGAAATATTTTTTTACCATGTAAAATTTATTTTTCAATAAAAATAAGTTTTAAAACTATTTTTGTTACAACTTATTTCAACTGGTAATCTTTTAGTTTTTTTTACTAGCACAGTACAGTAGGACTTTTTAAATTTAAAGTATAACATATCCTTCAACTAAATTCAAATATACCACCCAAATTCAAAAGCTGTTTAAGAAATTTATCCATAATTTTTAAAGCAATGTGTTTTTGGGTTACACAAAAGTTTAAATTATTATAAAACATTCTAAGGGGCAATATCTTAAAAGTAACCTTTACTTAGAAATAAAAAGTATATGTTGATTAGGGTTTTCCAAAGAATTTAGGAAATTAAAGAAGTTTAGGAAGCCGTAAGCAGCAAAGGGGCCAAAGGAAAAGGGCATGAGCAGTAAAGGGGCCATAATGGTCTATGAAGTCATAATTTGAAACTAACACTAGATGTTCTAGAGTTTATAATGTATAGCAAAAAAAAAGTCTAGGGCGATTTTAATGATTTTTGAAACCTATATTAGATATTTACGAAGTTATGGAAGGTATTTAGAAAGTTTAAGGGGCCATAAGCTGCAAAACGGGGAGCCACAAGGCCATCATTTAAAATTTCCACTAGATATTCTAGAGTTGATGATGAACAGCAAAAACAGTTTTGAGAAACCCTGATGTAGATACATCTATAAAGGTTATGGTGATAAAAAATTTGATATTAATGTTAACTTAAAGACCAATTTCCTAAACACTAAAATAGCAATATTAAAATAAAAGTTTAAAAAAAAAAAGCTGGAGAAATACAAAATTTTAATTTAATATTCTATACTAATATTGTTATCTTAATATTAAGTTTGAAATAAATACTAATTTAAAGAATAATTTCCTAAATACTAAAATAGCAATACTGAACAAAATTTAAACATGACAAACACAAAACTTAAAAAAATAGTAAGTCGCCTGATGGTGTAGGGGTCACTTTCTAATTTCTTCCTTGCAAGATTAAAACTTTAAGGTAAACTCATGTTAAAAAAAAATAAAAATCTTATGTTTTAATATATTTTTTTGCTACACCTTAACTACCAAAACAAAATTTGACGGTTTAACATACTAAAATTATAAGTGTTTATTAAGGTTTTAAGACAACTCACAAGTAAACTTTTAAAAGTTAAGCATACTTGACATAGAAGCATAAAAACCTTTTTTAATATCAGGGATGACAAACTATCAGAAAGTATACTTTAAGGTCAATCTAAGTTGAAAAAAGATAAGCCAGAAAAAAAAATTCTTTTTTTTAACTCATACCCTTATCCATAATCTTTTCTAACCTTACTAAAACATTTTAAAAACCAGTCAAAAAATAATGTTTAATTGACTAAAACTAGGACTTTTTTGATGACTCAGCTTTATTTTCAGCTCAAACTGATCTTTAAGTATACTAGTCTAAAATATTGACATAATAAATTGTCTCACTTTGATATGTACTTTTGCACTCCTGCTAACTGTAAATAGTTTTTTTTCTAGTACATTAAAACAAGAATAAACACAACAAAGTTATGTTCTTAAACTTTTGAAAATCTGTACTTCAGGCTCACTAAAAACTAAAAGTGCAATTAGTTCACAAAGAAAACGATCCTTGTTATTTTTTCAGATGTTCCGAGGTCTCTCCTACATCCATCAGGAATGGCTGATCATCCACAGAGATGTGAAGCCGGAGAACCTGTTGGTGGAGGAAGACCCGAAGACCGGAAGCCCAAATCTCTGCCTTGCAGACTTTGGTTACTTAAGAGTTACCCCTAGCTCTCACCCTTGGTCAATAAATTTTTTTTAATTTATTTATTTTTATTTTTACTACCACTGTTACCCCTAACCCTTACCTCATTTCTTCAACTTTTATTAAAATTTGTCTGTTTTTTACCAGAAGTACAAAGGGACAAACTTTATTTATAATGAGAAAGTGGACCTGTACTCTGCAGGTCTCACCCTCAAATATCTCTTCCTTGGAGGAAAGAAGGATGAAACAGCTAATTAGCAAGGAGAAACAAAAACTGATGGAGAGGATGAACCACTTACGTTCCCCAAAGACAAAGATGGATATCTGCTGGTGGTAAGTTTACCTCACACTTACTTAAACTTTTGTAATGGTAGACAAATCAATAGACTTACTTTTAATACTTTTTCGAAAAGCGTTTAGAGAATGATAATAAATTCTGAACAATAGCTTTTTATTTCTAGAAAGATCTTATCATTGAGCTCACCAACGAACAACCGCACCTTCGCCCGTCAGCTGAAGCGTGTGAACGAAGAATCGAAGAAATAAAAAGGCGGTTTGACGAGGCGGTCAGAATCAAAGCGTTGAAGATGAAACTGATGAAGATGAAACTGTTGAGGAAAATAATAAGAAGAAGAAAAATAAGAAGAAGGAGGATACTGATGAGAGGCAGTCTAAGGAGGAAGAAGTTGGTGAGGAGGAAAGGTTGGAGTAAACTTTGATTATAAAAACTTTTTATTATGACTATCTTGAATTTAAACTATTGGTAAAATTGAGTTAGAAATACTTAAAATACATTAAAAAAAATTTTCTGTATAGTTGGCTTGTTTTATTATTTGATACAGTACAAAAAAATCTTTAATTACATACATTTTTGATTACACGGTTTTTTAGACTTGCTAGCTAAGTTTTTTGAAAGTTCTAAATTTTTATAAAAAAAGTTATGAAACTTGATTTGATTTACTTTTTTCACTTACTGTGTACATATAAATGCACTTTTGTTATAACAACTTTTATTGCAATTTTTTTTTTAACACTGTCCATTTAAACTTTTACTGCTGAAAAAATTATAAAAAAGCCAACCTTAAAGTCGTGTTTTTAGTTTTGAAAACATATTTCATTTAAGATATTACTTTTAGTAAATAATTTAGTATTTGTGTTTTACGATACAAAAGCTTAGAAAAATATAATACAATATAGTTACTTAAAAGGTATTAAAAAAAATCTGTTCCTCATGCTTAAATATTAGATACTGTCAAAAATACTGTCAAAAAATCAAATACTTTGCTTTAGTTGTTTTTATTTCAAAAATTACACTTATTTTTTTGAAATTATTTCGAATAATTATCTTTTAAAATAATAAATCAATAGAATTTGAGTTTTAAACAATAACAAAACACTGTAACTACTTTTTGATAAAAATGATTAACCTAAGTCAAAAGTTTTTTATAAAAACAAAAAAAGGTCTAAAGCTGGAAATGAAACTATCAAAGTAAAAAGTGTTTTGCCAATTTTAACAGTAGAGTAATTTTCTTTTTAACTCACTTGTTGAACTAACTTTTACCAAATTGAAAATGTCAATTAACAAATAATGTTTAAGTTTCTGCAACGTGTTTTTAGTTTATAAACGTATGAAGCTTATACAGTGATTTTTGTAATTTTACTGTGTTTCACTCGCTGTGTACATATAACAGTACTTTTGTTATAACACTTTTTATTGCATTTTTTTTAATAATGTCCATTTGAACTTGTACTACTGATATAATAAAAAAAAGCTAACCTTTAAGTCTTGTTTTTAGTTTTGAAAACATATTTCATTTCAGATATTACTTTTAGTAAATTATTTAGTTTTTGTGTTTTACAATACGAAAATTTAGAAAAATATAACACAATATAGTTACATAATAGATGTTTAAATTAAATCAGTTCAGATGCTTAAATATTAAATACTGTATAAAATACTGTCAAAAAATAAAATACTTTGCTGTGTATTTTTTAAATCAAAAATTATACTTATCTATTGAAATTATATCGAATCTTTATCATTAACAAATAATAAATCAATAGAGTTTGAATTTCAAACAATAACAAAACACTGTAACTACTTTTTGATAAAAATGATTAGACTAAGTTAAAAGTTTTTACATAGTTGTGAAACTAAATATAAAACCATGATAGTAAAAAATGTTGTGCCCGTTTAAACAACAGAGTAATTGTCTCTTTAACTTACTTGTTGAACTAACTCGTTCTAAATAGAAAATGGCGGTATATGAATAATGTTTAAAACTTTGCAACGTTTTTTAGCGTAGACACGTATAAAGCTTAAACAGTGATTTTTGTTATTCTACTGTTGATTCCAGTGAACAATAGTTTACTAATTTTATGTAAATTTGTTTTTTTACTGAGTTTATCACATAACTAGTTTTAATTAAGATTATAATACAAGGTACATTGCTGACACTATCTATAAAGCCAGCCATTGTCTTTATTAATGCATGCTAGCAAAAACAACTGTTTATATACTTTGAAGTATAACATAAAGTTACTTTATTTAATTCTATAAGTTAATCTATCATACAGTCCAGCTACAAACAAACTTGTGTGATTAGAAACTAAAACCCATTGTCTACTTTGCTTAGTAACGGTAAATATTAACTTGTGTAATTGTTTGTAAAGCTTTTAATATTCTCATTTTCTAAACAAAACCACCTATTTGTTAAAGAAAAAAGTTGTGAACCTTCACAAGTATGTTATAGACTGGTTTGGACAAAGACCGTTTGTCACTATCTACATACAATTTGCTTATAAACTCTGTCTTGAGCTATTTCATTTTTAAGTAGTAACTTAACTTAAGACTTAGTATAGTTTTTTTATTATAGAAACTGAACAAGTAATAAATAGAAGATTTAAAAACTGTAAGCACTCTTTCTTACTATACTACCAAAAATAACCATTGTCTAAGAGATTTTTTGTGTAGCATTTTTAGTATCAATTTTATTACAGTATTCAAGTGTTGTTGTTATATTTAATTAAACAAAGAAAAACATGCTCAAAGTATCTTTGGTCAAAGGACCTGGGTGCACTAAAATACCTCTCGTTTATTGAGCGCACATCTAATTATAATAAAAATTATAACTAGCTAAAAAAGAAAAAAAAAATTAAGTATAAAATCTATATTCTGAAACGAAAAATTGTATGAAAAACTAGTCTGTTAAACTTCACAATTTTAAACATAATTCTAAACCAAAAAGTATTCATAAAAAAAATAGTATAGTAGCAAGTTGTTTATAAAAAAATAATAATTTGATTTTAAAAAGTTCAAAAATATATTCTATTTAAAATCATTGCTCAAAAACTTAAAAAGTTTTAAGTATAAATTCCAGCATTTAGCAAACTTATCACCACAACAAAATTTTGATTAACTAATACTATTAGTTTTGCGGTTAAAGTGGCTTGTTCAAAACTTTTAAACATCATATTAGTATGATTAATGAGAAAAATTGATGAAAATAGTAAAACTGACCTATCGAGCTTGTATTTCAATAAAAATGTTCGCCCTTTTAAATAAACGTGGGTTATAAACTGCAACTAGTTAAACTGAACATCTCAATATATATGATACATTAAAGAAAGTTTTATAATTAACTTTTGTTAGTATTATAAATTTATTAGTTTTCGCCATAAGTATAATCATATACAAATTAATAAAACACTATGTTTTCAAACACATTTGTTTCACTTTTATTTTAGTTTGTTTATTTTATCAATATCTAAATCATTATGATTTGAAACTACGGTTTGAAATTCTAATTGTGGTAGCTTAATATTAAAGCATTAGCTTTATAAAATGTATATTTTGCTTTTTTGTCTACTTTTCGTGATAGATTATATATATAATTTATTAGGAAAATGCAATTTCAAGATTCCAGAACATATCTTTCATAAAAACAAAAAGAGATTGCCTTTAATCTTCAGCTGGTTTAATAATAAATTTCGAACGGTAGTTTCAAATCATAATCATTTTGATGTATGTTTTAAGATATTGTTAAAATTAACAAACTGAAGAGCTGTTTACTTGTGTTAATGTGAAAAATTACTTGTGTTAATACTAAGAGACTTGAAAATATTTTACAAACTTCAAATGTTTCAAATTTTAAAAGTACCGCGAAAAGTGCATCCCTACGAACTAAATCAAATGCATTGACGTCTAACAGTATTGATACAAAATAACACATTTAGTTAGAATATTTTTTCTTGCAGGCGTCGTACAGAGAAAATCATATAATTGATAAAATATGTAGACCTCAAGTCTTGTTGCGACTATGAATACAATCTTTCAGCTAGTTTTTGCAGTTTAGAAATAATTAGAGTAAACCTAACTTGAGCAAAAGTGTATCATTGACATAAAATTCTAAGATTAACATCAAGTTTGAGCAAAATATAATTGAACCTTGAGTGATTTTTTAACAGTTGCAGTATCTACTATAAGACAAAAAAATTTATTGTTTTTACTTGTATTTTTCTTGCATAACTAATGGTTTCAGTGTACATATCAGTAGTCGTAGTACAGGCGTTTTAATTAAGCTTCCAAGTATAAGATTCTATTTTTACTTATATGTCAGATCACTCTTTTCAGTTTACTCGTCGTTACTTTATTAGCGAGCAAAATAATATTTTACATTATTTTAGTTCGCATGTTTAACTAATTCTAAATGAAGTTTATGATGTAAAAACTTTTAAAAATAATGATTAAAAGAAAAAGTGTTGTATAGAAAGAGATATAAATCTTGAAAAATACTGAAAACCTCGAATTACTTATATTCGCAATAGATGTTTTGCAAATTAAACTAATCTATGTTATAGAAGAAAAAATAGGTCAACAACTTTAAGAGGAAAAAACTCTATTTTGCAGATCAGTATAAGAAGTTTGCTTCACAAGAAAAAAAAAAATAATTGTGATTGTTAGCAAAAACGTGTATTTTGTAACTCATAATTTTAAAACAGAAAAAAATCTAATTTGGATATTAAAGTCTAAAACTGTTTAAAAAAGTATGTATTTAAGAAGTTTATTAAGTATATTTTTACCGATATACAAATTTAAAAAAAACGTTATAAAATGATGCTTATAATTTTCTTTAGAAAGATCAAAAACATAAAAAAATAAAGATTTATTTTAGTTTTTAAAACTTAGAAAAATATTTACTTACTAAAATATAAATAGACTTTATAGTTCGTCTAATTCAAATAAATAAAAGTAAATAGTTTAAAAACTATAAAAGTGAGCTTTGCATAAGAGCTTGCAAAAATCTAAGATATTGTAACTTTTATTCCTAAGCTATTAAAACTGAAAGACTGTTTTTTAGCATAAAACAAAACCATTAGAGATGCTTCCAGTAAGTGTTATGTATTATTATGGTCAACGTCGTTTTTTGGTAATAAAAGCAAAAGTTTTCTTGCTTATATTTAAAATTTGTTTTTATGGCTTCGAATTAAAAAAGTAGTTATGAAATAAAAGAATTAGTAAACAAATAAGTTTGTTAGAGCAAAAATATTTATATGAATAGCGTTTCCTTCTCTAAATAATACAAAACCTATTTTTCATATATAATCAAAACTTACTGTTGATTTCAAAGTTTTGTTTAAACCAGTAAGTAATAATTCAAAACATTAAGAAATAGTTCGTCAAAAGAAAGCAGTTGTAACTAATGAAACAAGTAACAGTTGTTTGATGATAAGAATGTTAGAATTATCTTGTAAAATTTGACTGACAAAGTGGTATTAAATACTTTTTTTCGAGTAATATAGTTCTAAAACCCTCTAATATTTGTTTTTAACAGTTTATTCTCAAAAGGTTAAGACTCAATGATAGGCAAGTTTAGTGCCGAATGTTATTTAAAGTTAGAAATATTAAAAAATTGATAACTTTAAGTGTTAAAAGTATAGTTAAATGCAAGGTAGTGACAATATATTGTCAAATTAATTTTATATAAAAAGTTCTTTTGTGCAGTTCTCGATAAGTTTCGAAAAAAAAGTTAGAAAGAATAAACTGAAGTAACGAACAAAAAACGAAATTTTAAGCAGTCCAATCTGTAAAATTAACTTTTGTTTTAGCTAGAGGAAAAGAAAGGTTGTAATTGGAGGAATAATTGCAACCGATTTAGTAGATTCTTACCAGCTCAGAATGAAAGATTTATGTCCAGTATAATCAGGTTTGTTTTGAAATATGTCAATTATTTAATTTAGATATGCTAGAAATTCTTAAACTAAAGATAAAAGAAATATTATAAAGTTAAAACGTTTGTCTGTTAAAATTTCATAGAAACTAAATTGTAAAGATCAGTATCAACTTCCTGTTTTATAACCAAAAAGATAAATTTCGTTTTGATACCAGTTAAGGCTAATGAAACAGGTGGAAATTGTTCAATGATAAGAACGGTCAAACAAAAATGTCAAAGAAACTAAAATTAACGTTACCGTTGTAACAGTTGTTGGCTATTTTCTTAGATTATTATTTTTTAGGGTCCTGGACAATGACGTTAAACTGTATCCAAGTGGTGTACGACTCGATAACCGAAATGTTCTTTCGTACACTAGATCCTAGGACTAAATATTTTGAGCGTTTTCTTTTGTTAAATTAACAATACTTAAATAAAACGTTTAACGGAATTTAAGCATCAAAAGAAAACTTGTGCTTTTATTTAGAAGATTTTTTACTTCTTTAGTTTTATGTTGAAAGAGTAAGATAACAAAGTTTGTTAAAGAAAAGTTAAAAGCAAAATGGATAAATAAAACGAAAAAATAAAGAAACGATTTAGGGCAGCTTTTTGTATCAATTGCTCAGCCTAAAGATAATTAAGCAATCAACATTTACTGTTAATAAGTAGTGGTGGTGAGCAAACAAACATAAAAAAAAGGTGTTTCAATCAACCCGCCGTTATTTTTTTGTTAAGCTGTTAATAGAGAAGTAATTGTGGAATAAATTTATAAAGATCAGTGTCAACTCTCTTTATTTTAACCAAAAACCGTTTAAATTTGTTCTAATCGAATGCTATTTCAAACTTTGAAATAAATAAAAAATGCTTTAAGGGTAAAAGTGTGCAAAACTGATCAAAAGTTCAAAAACGAAAGATCAGAGTATATTTTTTATTCATTTTAAAGTCACTATAAAATAACTTCTAAGTATTTTATATACGCTAACTTTTTATATCTCAGTTAAACTTAGATTTAAACAATCTATTAAAGTAAATTAAAGTGATTACCACAGTTATACCAATTGTTGGCTTTTTTAAGACTTTGAATGCTTGAAAGTCTTTTGCTTATCAGAAGATAATCTTCGCTTTGATTTTAAGGTTTGAAGTATAGCTTGTACTCATCTGCTTCTTAATGTAAAGTGAAGGATAAAATAAATAAGAAATAATAATAAACTAAAAGTAAACAAGTAAAGTGAAAAGAGTAAAAATCTATGTTAACATAAAGATAAACACAAGAACATGTTTTTGCATCACCTATAAGTTGAACTTAATAATAACTTCATTGAGCGTTTGTATGCAAATTAAGTAAAACTTTGT
The DNA here is from genome assembly GCF_965202585.1 of Thalia democratica. Lineage (NCBI taxonomy): Eukaryota > Metazoa > Chordata > Thaliacea > Salpida > Salpidae > Thalia > Thalia democratica. The sequence continues at coordinate 33,938,948 of NC_139170.1, read as the reverse complement.
AAAACTATTATGACGTACTAAATAAAGCGACTGGCAATTTGTATACTAATTTTACTTTTGTGAAACTTTATTTTACTAACTAAATAGACTTTGATATTTTATTTACTTTTAAGTTGTAAAGAAATAAGCAAGTTACATAAACAATTAGCAAAAGAACAAAAGAGATCACTTTATGTTTAAATAAGACTTCGTAAAGTTTAATATATAAAAAAGTTTTATATAAAAATACGAACTGTTAAAGAAAATATTTTACCGACAAAGTTATAATAAACTATTACTTCCAATGAATAAAGTTAATACGTTTTTTAATTACTTTTCTGCTTTTAAGATATTTTCACAATGAATTATCACAATGACAGTATATATTTTTTTTTTGAGACAGTAAAATGACTAATAAAAAAGCGATAAAGTAATTTAGATATAAAAACTAATTTGTGTGTTTATATAAATTTATTATCTTTTGAAAAAGAGGTTATGAAAGAAGCTTTAAATGTATGCTTTGAAGTACCGTGAACTTTGTCTATCTAAATTTTTTAACAATTTTTTTAGAAAAAGTTTATGCCAAAAATGTTCACAACAAAGCAAACATTTGAACTCGCAAATTTCTAAAATAAGTATTAGTATTTTATAATATGCGTTTTTTTTTAATTAATAAAATTTGAATCGTCATTATGGTTTTTTTTATAGTAAGGTTACTTTTTCGGCTTAAAATTCAAAATTACTAAATTTACTACAATTGACATTGCATCCCTAAATTCTTGTTGCAACACAACTTTTAAACGAATACTAATTTTCGAAATGAGCTTATCTTAAAATTATGATGTTATTCTAAGACAGTCTTTTACTATAATTTGTTTAAAATAAAACTTGTTTAAAGTAAAAAAGAAGTAGTTTATGGTTAAATGCAGTCAAAATAAACAACTAGTTGTATAAAGTTTCAATACTTAAACTTTTTGTGTTGAAGATTAGTAGTCTTTCATTACAAAAGGTTAGTTTTAAAATTTTCAAAAAAAGATGAAGTAAAAACTATATTAATCAAATTTTGCAGTATTTCAAATTCACGCAGCTTTTATTTAGATTTTATAAACATTAAAAAGTGTTAAAAATATTACTTTATTAATCGAACTTTGTAATAAGATAACTAAGACAAATTAAAGTTTCCAAACTTGGAGTACTTACATTAAGTTAGCATTCAAGTTCAGTTGTTTTTAAAGTTTAATGGGTAGAACTGTACTTTGTGATAAACAAAACTTAGAAGACTTTTGTTTTTAAATTTACTAGCGTATACACTTATTGTATGGTTATCGGTTATATTATATAAGACAAGCAAGAACTATTATATGTTAACTTATAACATCGGTTGAGTGTTCGTTTGTAAAATGCTACAAAAAAATTACTATATGTATTTTTAAAACTTTGTGAAAATGACTAATACCTTCAAGTTATGAAAAGAAAATTAGTATTTACAAGCTTTTCCTTTAAACAGATTTACTTATGATAATTTCTAGAAAGAAAGTATTTTGTAAATCAAAGTACTTTGAGTTTTTTGTTGTTGTTTAACATTTGACTTAATTCAAATTTTGTCAGCCTTATATATTTTGTTAATACTAAAACAAAAAGTTTACTTCAGTAGATTAAACTTTATCACCTTAGTTCTTTGAAAATAAGAAAAAAACGCTTAAGTTATACAAAAAAAAAAGTTTATCTTCAAAAATTAAAACATAAGTATAATTTTATTTGCATTTAAGTTTTCAAAGGTGCGGTATTATATAAATCTTCTTCAAATTAGTGCATTGTTTTTAGGTAGTAATTAATAATAACTAAAACTTCTATACAAGATATGTATTAAAGTTAGTGTAAATTAGGGTTGGACAACGTTTTTAGTTGACGAGCCGAATTTACAATAAATACCTAAATCATAAATATTTAAAATACTTTCTTTATATATTTGATTTTTAGAAAACAAATAAGGAGATCTCAACTACTAGTTTGCATGATAAAGTCTTAAAATATTTATTTTATTTTATTTTTAAACTATTTTGTGATGTAGAGCTTTTCAAACGGTCCATAGATAAAAAAGTATCGCAGTCTATAAACAGAGTTTTTTTATAACATATTTTTACAACAAAACTATCAATTAACTTACAAATAACAGATAATAGTAATCAAATCGTCACTTAAATTACAACACTTTCATCGGATTCATTATTTTTTTTTTGAATCTGAAACATTTTTCAGTTCATGAGTCGTCAACCTTTTGTAAATAAAATTTTCTTTTATATCACTGAGTTAAAAATACAAAGCTAGTTTTTGTTTACTATAAAAATCAAAGCATGAATAATTTATATTGAAATAAAGTTTTCATTTAAGTAGTGTTAAAATCTGCCATAAAACAACCCATTAAAAATGTAATCTGAAAAAGAAAAACACAAGTAGCATTTAAAAAATTTAAACTAATAATAAAAAGTAGGTTACCTTAAATAAAACCATTAACTATCGATTTTTTTCAAGTAAGTTAATGTAAAAATTTTTTAAGTAACCTCTCATTATCTAAAATATATCAAAACATTGTTATAATTTATATTTTAGTTTTCAAAAAGTTCCCTTCTAACCGTTATTATGATATTTCTTATTAAGTGTAAACCTTATATTTATTTTTTTTAATTAGTCAGAAAATACAGTCAAGTATAATATCATGTGTGAGTTTTATGATTCAAAAACATTTTCAGTAAACGTTTTATTTTCGGGGAAAGCACATGTTTCAATATCTTAGATATTAGTTTCCCTGATAAGCACTTATACATTTTATACAAAAAAATTAACACGTTACAAATAATGAAGTCAAATTCTAATACTTTATGATAATTGAAAATTGATACCAGCTGATAGAAATACTGATATTACATATTAAGGCGACTTTTTTTGGATGGGGATTTGACGGAGTTGCGTCACATTTAAAAAAAGAAAAAACATAAAAAAGTTTGTTTATTATTTTTTCAGTTATGTTCTCATAAAATAAAGGTCGCAATGTAATTGGTCGGCAATTTACTGATAACATTGTTTTACAAAATAAAAAAAAGAATTTATAAACTGATAGTAATTTAACTTAACTTGTAATATAATTGTTATTTATTAAGTATTAGTTTGTTATGTACATCGACCTTAGAGAATATTTCAAACATTTTCCTTAAAAGTTCTTTTTTTTTGACTTCTGCAAGTTATTTTCAAGCTAATAATTCATAGCTTTTGCTTGCATACCGCATTCGGTCCGCGGCTCGTACATTGCCCATGCCTAGTATAAAGCTTTATTTAAGATTACGACAAGTTTGCTCAAAACATCGGCGTATTTTTTTAGTAAAAATAAACTCAATGCAAAGGTTCGACAAGCACATAAACCTGGTTTACGCCTTTCAAATCTCCCTATAACAGTGTAAAGTTTAAGTATCAAACTACAAGCTACAGTTGTTATGAAAACTAATAATATCAACTATATTTAATGTTCAGTTAAATTGCATTAAAATGTAAAGCTACACATAAAAGGAAAAAAAAAATGTTTTGTATTTAAAATAAGCAGAGTAACATTAAATAATTTAACGTTTAAGCGAAAGATACTAATTATGAATAAAAGTCAATTCAAGCCGTCAAATATTTTAGTTATATTAGTCGTTAATTTAAAACAGACTACTCAGATAACTTGTACTAATAAAATACTTTAGGATAACTTTTAATATTTAATTAAGTTTTTTTTTTGAATGTTTATTTTTGTTATTATTTTAGTTTCTAAGCTACATCTGCTTGTAAATACTATTTTAAGCTATATCATTTCGATTAGTGCTATAACTAAAAAAAATTAAGATTAATTATGACTCTATGTATGTATATTGATTTAACTTTTTCCATATGGTTGAAAATTTAGTTAATTTTGAAGAATTTAGTACATCTAGTTAAACTCAGTGTTGCCATACACTTGGTCTACTCTGGATAACTCACAATAGTTAGAAATTAAATTAAAACACGAGCTAACTGAGGCCAGCTCAGGGCAGTTTAAACTTTTTTTAAACTCGGACTATTTATTTTCTTTTTGCAATATTTAAACAAAATAGGTTTTTTTCTTACTCTCAGGCCTTTTTTAAAATTTATATCTTTTTTCTTAAAGTTTTATTTTTAAATAAATCCTTCTGATAGTATTATAGTACTTCTAGGTTTTTTAGATCGTTTAGTAATAAATTCTGTCAGTTTTTTGCTCTTAAGTATTTTGTTTTGACTGTTTCATGGGCACGTGCTGATTCACTGTAGTTTGAAATAAGTCAGTATAGTTTTTGGTCATTCAGGCAGGGTTTTTGTTTGAAAGGTTGTTACCATGTTAAAAATAATATTTTTTGGGAATCAATAAAAGCAAGAAAACTAGTAGTTTAAAACCTTTATTTTTTACTCTTAGTACAATGGTTAAAAAGTTTTACAAATGCTTGTGACTAAGTCTGTATTGAAGAGATTAGTATACCATGTTGAGCATAGGTTTGCCATACACTGCGCAGGGTATTAAAAACAACACAAAACAGATCATCATTGATAAAAAAGTTGGCTAACTCAGCCAGACTTAAAAGTGTTTGAAAAAAGCAGGCTGACTCAGCCTTGTTTTGATTTTTTTTTCGCAAAATTCAGGCTAGTTTGAATAGTTTTCCAAAACTTCAAGCTAGTTTTTAAAGTTTAAGTCATAAAAAACTAATACTTCTATTGAGTCCTTTTGTTAAAATTTGGTCTTTTTTTTGGTAACAAAGCTTAGTTAATATTTATATTTTTCAAGATAAAATAAGTAATATATATTTACAAGATAAAATATGGGCATTTGTTGGCTTTTCAAATAACGCAAGCATTTATACGATAGAAAAATACGACTCAACTGAAAATAGTGGACAACCGTTGAGACCAAGCTTCAAACAAATCGACATGGTCTCAAAGCCGTAGTTCACAGTAGAAAGTTCTTTGTTATTGTTGGTTTGCGTCATAACAAAGAAATGCCTTCAGTTGAAGTTTACTAAAGTAAAACAAACCAGTTTAGCTTTTTGAATCAAATGTATCTAGCACGTTTATATTTTTGGATGCAGTGAATAAATAATAAGATTTGTGTCCTTAGGGATTTTTGAAAAAATATCATCGAACTGACTCCATAGAAGCTTATGACATAGAAAATTATGTTTGGTCAGAAGTTAAAATTGTACCTTTTCCTCTAACTCAATTCAAACGTACAAGTTATAAATAGTTCTTCAACACTTTCCCATCAAGCTCATTACAATTCGAATTTACAGTTAGAATAACAAAACTATAAGTAATAAATAACATCGTTTCACTTTATGTATGTAAAAACTTTTTTGAAATTTACAAAATTAGATTTTTTAATTTTATTTAATTTAACATTTCTTTAAAGAACATTTTTGAATTGATACGGTGATGGTTCTAATACTACATTGTAAACCTTTTTAAAGTTTTGAAATATATATTAATTGATATACTTAAAAAATACAACTAATTTTCTTCTAAATTTTGCAACAACTAGATTTAAGTTTTAATCAACCATAATATATTTGAAAAATTATAAATAAATAAATACTTTTTCATAAAAAGTTTGCTATTTTATCTTAAGTGAGACTTTGTTTTGAGATGCATTTATTGTTTTCTTTAAAAAATTAAACAAAACAGGAGTTCTGAGTTGTTTTAATGACAACTTTAAAGTCTAACTTTAATTAGCTGTTCCAGTATATAAAAATTGATTTGTTGTATAGCCTGATACAGGGGTCGGCAAACTGCGGCCCGCAGGCCAAATACGAGCCTCAAAGCCAAAATCTGCGGACTGCGTGGCTGTTTTCAGCTCAAAATATACCTTTTTTAAATAAATAATAAGAAAATTTATGTTGTAATTGCTTAAAATTAGGCTCTTAGTTTAACAACTACTCATTACCAGTACTCTAATACTGCTTATTTTATCGAATTTTAGGTTTACAGTAGTGCTTTTATGTTGCTTACTACAAATATTTTGATAAAACTGCGACCCGCAAAGAAGATTTTTATACAGAGCCACCCGCGAATGAGTTTTTCTAAGAAAATTTGCGACTTATAAAACGCTGCCAACCACTGGCCTAATAGATAAAAAAAATACCAATTAAACTGTTTTACTAACTTATATTTGATAAAAGTTTTATTAGCATAAATTTTTTAATACTTAAGTAATAAGTTACACATTTAATACTTAATGACTAATAGTTTGAAATTCATAAATACTAACGTAATAATTTCATTCAAATTTTTTAAAGGCTGATAAAGTTTTTCTTGGAGTAACTTGGTTTTTATTGTACCTGACTTTAAGTTAAGTATGAAACTTTAAATATAAAAATCAATACAACTATGATTAGAATTTATTTATTATTAGTATAACTTAAAGTTCAATATTTATAGAGTATTAAGTATATAACGGGAACGGGTCTAAATTGCACAAACATAAAATTGCACGAGGTTACTAAATTGCACGAAAGCACAAAATTGCACGAAGCCAATTTTACACAAATCCAAATTTGCACGAGGGCACAAAAATGCGCGAGGGAACATAATTCCACGAAGATAATTTTGCACCAAGGGTCAATTTTGTACAAGTTACATTTTTGCACGAGAGTAAAAAAATACAGAAAAAAAAAAAAAATAAACAAAAAAAAACTATAAAAAAAATTAATAAAAAAAAAAAAAGTTACTGACCAAGGGTAAGGATTAGGGGTAAAAGTGTTAGTAAAAAAAAAAATTAAAAAATACCATACAAAATTACAAAAAAATAATTAAAAAAAAAAAGCTACCGACTGAGGGTAAGGGTAAGGGGTAACAGTGATAGTAGAAAAAAAAAATTAAAAAAAATAAAAAAAAAAATTTTTTTTTAGATAAAATTAAAAAAAAAATTAAATAACTTACCGACCGAGGGTAGGGGTTAGGGGTTACAGTGATAGAAAAAAAAAAATTAACCCGTGCAAATTTGTCTCTGTGCAAAATTATCTACTCGTGCAAAAGAGTCTTCGTGCAAAAGTGACCCTTCGTGCAAAATTATCTTCGCGCAATTTTATCTTCGTGCAATTTAGACAGCTACCCGTATAAAACACATCATTAAAGTTTTTAAAAATGTTCGCTAGATTCTAAAACCTTTTAAAGTTGATTTTATTATATATTTTTTCTTTTCTTAACGTTTCATTCAAGAAAAATGTTTATTTTGCAAAAAACTTGTAAGTACATTTCACTATAATTCGATTTTGACACTTGCCGGAATCCAAACGTGTCGTGCTCACATAATTTAGAAAAAACAAATTAAATACTAACTACAATCTAATATATTAAAAAAAGAAGAAGTTTTATCAATAAATAAAACTTTTAAATAATTTTGCTAAACAAAAATTATACTGTAACATTTTGACTTTGATTAATTCGTTCTCTTAAGTCTATTCAAGATTTCTTTGTTTTAGCTGTATGCTGCGATCATCAGTAAGTTTTATTTTTACACCGATAATTATATGTTTAACATTAAAGGTTGCACTTATAAAATTCATCCTTTGGAAACCAACGTTAAATTACTAACTAACCTTATACTAAATCATTTCAACTGCTCATTCTGCGAAGTCTGCTCAAATTTGAAACCTGCGCACGCTTAGGTATCTGCACATAAATCTTCTCAGAAATTTTTTGTTTATTTTTTATTACAACATTTAGTTTTAGACAAAGACAATGTTGGAGGAAGGTGATAATTTTTTAATTTGCATACTAAAAATTTTTAATTTCAAAAATTCGCATGTTTTTACCACATGGTATATATTTATATTTTTGCTTTCATTTCCTTAAGTATTTTACAGAAATACAATCAAAATTTCATAAAACAGTTATGATTTTTTGAAAAACATTAGAATTTACACTTTACCGATTTTTATTCAAGTAGAACAGGTTAATTTAAAATTTTTGGTCGCTGTTGTACAAATATTGATAATTTTGTAAAAAAACTTCTGAGTTTCATCTAATCATTAAAGTTTTTAAATTAAGCAAAACTGGCTTCAAACCATTTCAAAAAGAGTTGTTCAGACGTGCGTTTTTGTTGTAATCATTAATGTTTACAACAGAAAAATAACTGAAACGCTTTCACAAATGAAGTGAGAAAAGTGTATCAAACTAGTTTATGACAACGTTGGTTTAATTTTATATTAAGTAGTTAAAAATTTAGTGGAAATACAGCAGTTGCGTAAAACCGTTGCGTTTTTAAACTTCAGCTTCAAACTTAAGTATCATTGTCTTAGATTTGTAATTTACTGCTTGTACAATAAAGTGCATCTTATGCCCGACCTTGGAGTTTTGCGGTATTTTTTTTTTCAGCGTGGCAAATTATGTAAATCAACAGCAAAAAAAAGCTTCATAACTTTTAGCAAAATCGAGCTGATTACATTTAACAGTTTCGTACTTACCGATTTTTTTTTATATGTTTAATAAAGGGGATTATTTTCAATATTTCATAAATTATTTTTTTTGTAAAACGTCAACCAAGTTTTAAGTTTCTTTTAACAGTTTTTTCATTGAAGTCATATTTTAAAAATATGTGACAATGAAAGAACAATAAAATAGGTACTATTCAGTATTTGCTGACAATTTAGTACTAAAAAAAACAAGAATACAGTTATATGAAATTAGCTCAAAAAGCTTTGTAAAAGACTTAATTATATATCAAAATCAGCTGGGTTAAAACACGAAAATCTAAATATTAAAAAAAAATTACTGAAACAATTGCAGTCATATGATGGTTTTCGATTACATATATATATAGATTAGGGTGAATCTAAAAGACCTACGATTTGGATTGGGAAGCAAGCCAGTGAAAAAAGTGACTGTGAGGATAATTATACTTCAAACTTAAAAAAAATCACTAGCAACTTATTTGGTCTCAATATTATTAATAGAAACATGTAATTGTTCAGTAACTTTAGCTTATTATATATGCTTGATAGTTCATCTATTTAAGACATAACTCGTAAAAAAAATAAGATTTTCTAAATAAAACTTAAAACTACATATCATATAAATGTAAATAAGCATTTAACTTTTTTTATTCAATTGTAAGAGTTTTGCTCTATTTCTCACGAAGTTAATAAAATTTAAATAACTTTTAGCTAAGCCAGTAAATTGGTACTGCTTCTAGTAGGCTTGTTTTAAAAGTTACTAGAGTTTATTTAATTAAAAAATATCTTAACAAAAGGTCTACTCTAGACTACAAAATATTCAACCCTAAAAAAAATTAATTTTTTTGTTTAATGAAGTAAAAAAAGACATAAAAATATAAGTGTTTTTTGAATAATAATTTCTAAATTGTAAAATCAAATTCTTAGTGCTTTTGTTTTTTTTCTTTAAATTTCTAATAAGAATGGTTATTAAAGATTATATTTATAGCAAATATCTTGTGTTTAAGATACCTTTGACTAAACTTTTAAGCGATAAATCTTTTCTTATTTATCTGTTTTTCAATAAACTAAAATTAAACTAGGTAAAAGAACTATAAAAGATTACGAAATTCGTAAGAAATTAAAACAAACTGAAAATAAAAATTAAAAAGTGACTAAACTGATAGTTAAAACTAGTTTAACTTTAAGAACTACTCTAAATAAAACTAAAAATAATATTCTAGACGACCAAAAAAACATATGAAGTATATTTATCATACCTAAAGTCAGTTGTTATGAAGCTTTAGTTAAACAATTACATGGCAGCACAACCTAGACTTATGTAGCGATTTAAAATTGCCCAAATTAGTCTCAAACACAATTTGTAAGCTTGGCAAACATAAAGCCAATGCATTCAGTTTGCAAATAGCTAACCAATTGAGCTTAGAATCCAAAGCTTTGTTGCAGTTTAATGATTCAAAAGAAGGTTTTCTGTCGAATATCAGGTTTGTTGTTTTTACTTTGGATTAAATGATTATTTGAAAAAAAGTTTATTTTGAAGCTGTTTTTGAAATACTAAAAAAGTTTTTCAAAAATAATTAGTTATATGAATTGTTTATTATTTTTTTTATGGTTAAAAATAATATTAGTCAAACCCTACCTATGATAATAATAAATGTTTCATTGGCAAAAAATTTAGTTACTTAAAGTAATTTAGTAAAAAAGATATATTTTTAATCCTAAATACTTATCTAACTTGTTATTTAATTATGTTTTAAATTATAATTATTAAATTATTATAATTAATTAATAGTTGATTAAAATTAAAAAAATAAATTACTACACTGAGGACTGTTAGAGTGCAGTACTAAATATGAACCTTATTTTTGACAAAGTTAAATATTTATATAAAAATAAAAGTAAGTAAACCCATACACACAATTAAAGACCTATTCATGATTGTTTCTTAATTTTAAGTTGATTCATTTAATGATTAGATTTACAGTAAAAAATATTATTGCTCAAAATTAATTTTTTCAAAGTAAATGCATGTATAGTAATAAAAGATTGAGTACATACTATTATACTACACTTTTATAAATTTACATATTAATTTTAATTTGATCCATTTTGTAGATTTGATATCACACCCAAAAAGTTAAATTATACAAAAGAATGATAGAAAAATATTTATTAAAAAAAAAAAAAATTATTGAATTTGTTTAACCCTCACCCATATATTTTTTAAACTGCAGTCCAACTGTCTCCAGATAGGAAGTTTAATTAAGGTTCTACTTAAGCTTATAAAATGGTTATACTTGTTTTTGATTTAATTTTACACAAAAAAAGTTATTAAGAAAAAAATCACTGTTTTAAGATAAGTTGACAAGTTATAAATTTATTTATCTCAAATTTTGTTAACAGTTTAAAACAATTTTTTTTTCACATTTAAGAAGTTGATTGATAATTTAACAGGTAATAAGGTTAAATCAATATTGAGATAAAAAGTATCTAGTTAATGTTTTTAAGACAGTAGAGTTTATTTAAAACTCACTGAAAAAAAATTTTGTTAAAAATAAAAGATCAAAGTAAAATAAAAACCTCAGATATAAAATATAAATACTTATTATGACTTATGTACATTTAAAAAATGTTAGCATATAATATATTCACTGTAGACATTATGTTGTTTTATTCAAAATAGATTCAAATAGCTCATGACTTTACCAATAAGCCAAGCAACATAAACTCAAGAAATTAACATATGTTAATTTTTTTTAAAACTAAATATGTAATACAAATATTGAATATACTCATATAGTGTAAAGAAATAACTTGAAACCATCTTTTTCTTCAAAATGTAGTATTTTGACTCTTATTTTAAAGTTTAAAATATACAATGTAAAATTATTAAACATTGAAATAAGTCAGTTTTTTCAAAGTTTCTAAATACAAACTTTTATTGGGGTGACTTCTTTGAGCCAACTTTATTGAAATTTAAAAATAAAATTACTCTCCAGACTATTTTTGCTGAAATACATATCATTTAAGATAATTTTTCTTACATGATTGTAAAAAATCATGGTGTGGCATGTAAAAAATAAATAAAACTTAAGCATTTTATTTGCAGAAAAAGTCATTAACATTTTATTAATTTTTTAATTCGTTATTTACTATAATAAAAAATAATATTACACAATTGTTGATTGATAAAGAGTAAGGTAAAAAAGTTTGAAAAAGATTACTAAAGAGTAAGGTAAAAAAGTTTGAAAAAGATTACTTGAAATTACTATTAATTGTGGAAGAAGTTTTTAAGTTAAGTAGTGTTTTTCATAACTTTTATAAGTAACTTTCATGAGGTCCTTATTGAAACCCCCAACTTTAACCCTTTAATACACTAGTAGCTGGTAAAAGAGTCTGCAACTTAATTAGATTGTAAATTTTTTGTATTATTCCTCTATGGCCTCAAAAGTTGTAACTTTTGTAATTTGTTATCACTGTTATTAAAAATAATTTGGCTTATTTTTAGAATTTTAAGTTAAAAATTTAATCTAATAAGTAGTGCTTTATAATATAGTTATTTAAATTGCTTTACATTCAACAAACATTATCAACAAACAATTAGAAAGTACTTATCATAATCAATTAAAATTCACCCAACTTTGTGTTGATTTTAGTTTCATATTGTTTGATTTATTACCTCTTTAAACATAGTATAAATATTAAGCATTTAAATTTTTATGGGTCAAAAATATTTTTTTTGAAGACTAACAAAAATAAAATTTGTTTGATAAATAACATAAATTACAAAATATATTGTTGTTAACCAGAAAAAGTTCCATAGAAATATAGTTATAAAAATAGGTAACAATAATTCTTGTTTTTTACAAAAAAACATTGATTGTTTATTTTTCAGTTGAAGAAAACTAAAGCTAACATAAATATTTAACAAGTATAAACTTTGAAAAACTAATATTTGTCTAATAAAATTTTAATAACATAAGTTTTTAGCTGATATGCTGAAACTTTTATTTTTACTTCTACTTATTGCATACCTTTTGGTAGGTTGATAGCTTTTGATTGTAGAACAATTTAAACATTCAAACAAGATGCCAGCATTGTCCCAAGTAAAAATAAAGTTTCTTGATGGAAAAACAAAAGATTACAATGTACATGTGAGTAAATATTTTCTTTGTACAATTTTTAATGATTGTCAATAGTTTTGCTACATATAAATTTTAAAAGGTCTGTTTAGTATTTATCAAAAAGTTGAATAAATAAATAGAAAAAAAAAATCTGGTTGCTTACAATTCATATATTTTTTTCTTTGTCAATTACCTTAAATTTAATTCATTTGCTTTTAATTATAAGCAATCAAAATGGATTGCTTTCTATGTTTAAAACACAAAAAAGGTCATAATAACTCTATCTATTTTATTGTTTATCTAATGTTTTGAAATATTTTTCTTACTAGGTTATATTTCAAGTTTAACCATGTGTTAATCAACTAAGCTGCTATAAACGAATATTTTGAAAAAATCATTTCTGTTCATGTCGCTAAATTAATAAATAAAAAACTTTGTTAGCTAAAGTTTTTGTATGCTAATAACTGAAATATTTCAAGTACTTTTCTGCACAATTTTCTTTTCAGTCATACAATTTATCTATTAAAACAAATGAGTATTTTAACAATGCAAGTTTATTTCTTAACTGTACTTTTTAAAAAGATCACGTTTTTTAAACATTTTATTGTGCAGTGGAAGTCATTGGCCAGCATGTTAATTCAAAATGTCAACAAAGACTTGGACCTGCAACAATCAGACTTCTTTGGACTTCAGTTCAGTGACAGAGAAGACAACTCAGTCTTTCTTGATCCCACTAAAAGAATTGATGAACAAATAAAATGTTGGTTTATTAAATACTTTTATAATCATGATATAAATTTTCAATGTTATTGACAATAACAAAAAAAAGTTTTTAAGATTGTACTTTTAAACTAAAAAACAAAAAGTTTAGGTTGTTTTCATTGTTGTTAACTAAATTAAAACAAGCTTTTATAAAAATTTATCATAATATAAGAATAAGATTAGTTCGAAGCCAAGTTATAAGAACTATTTTAAGTGTTTTAAAATGAAATCAAGCATTTTATAATACAGTAATAAATCAAAAACTTTATGTTCCACAAGTTTAAATGAACTCAAGTTTTTACAACTATTTTCAATAATCAAGTAATTAATTTTTACAGCAAAGTAGTAGCAAACTATATAAATATTTATATTGCACTATTCATAGTAAATTTATTGGATTAGTGTAAGTATACTTGTTTAAAAGGTATAAAATTATCTGAACAAGCTGCTTTTATTCAAAACTAACTTAACTTTGTCAAAACTTTTTTAACACTAAAATACACTATTCCTTTACAGCAAGCAAGTCAGTAGCAAGGGAGCTGTGTCACGTGGTGAGGTTCTACCCGCACAATGTTGACGATTTGGAGGAATACACAACGTACTTGTTAGCGTTGCAGATGAGATTGGACGTGCACAATGGTCAGTACCACAAGTGCATGGAAAAGAATGTGCTGGTGTACATGCTCGCCACCATACTGCAGTGTTAGTTGCTTATTTTATTTGTATAAATACTCCTCAATAAAATAATAGTTGTTTATTATTATTATTATTTTAGAATTTTATACGGTCTTGTTTGGTTTTAAAACTTCTTGATATTTATACTTCTAAAATAACTATGATTATTTCATCTATTAGTATGTTGTTCACTTTTTTTTTAAATTTTCATATATTTGCTGACTTTTTAATCGATAATTGAACTATTTCTTGTTTACCCTGAAACAACAAATCACTGATCCACATGTTAGCTACTTGTTGGTTGAATATTTGTAACAAGCTAAAATATCAAAAGTACAAATCAAGCTTGTTTTAAAGATTGTATTAAAAGTATCAATATAAAATAATCAAGTTAAATTTTTTTAAAATAAATTTATTAAATTTTTAATGCTTTTTCACAAACATAAACAAACTAGACCTTAAGTAAAAAAATTGAGACACGAACAAAAACTACCGCTTTTTTTGATTTGTTGTAAAAAGATGTTTCATCTCTGTTTTGAAATAGCTGCAATGCAAATTATTTTCAAGCATAATTGCATATGTAAAGCTAATTGGTAGATATATATAGAAACATTTTATTCGGTAAAAAGATAAAATAAATGTAGTAGTACTAATTACTTTTGTAGATGATTAAACCTATTTTAATACTTTAGATTGTAAATGTTTTGCTGACTCAAAAAATTGTCATTATTTTCTACTAAGAATAATTGTGTTCTGTATAATAAACTTTTAATAAATATTTCTCTTATTTCTTAGTTTTTTTCGTAACTCTTTTGTATTTTTCATTAGTCCTTTGCTACCTGCAGCAGTTTTTTATCAAAGTTGTATAATATTTCTTTACATGATTAAATTTTTGATTTTTATTATTTAAGGTTTATATGCATACAAATGAGAGTTATTGTTTGCTTACAACAATTTACTCAAGTAAAAATAAAGTATAAGTTAGTTCTTAAAATTTTTCCAACATGAAAAAAAAGAGTTATTTTCTGTTTTAATGCAACTACATGGTACACTACTTTTAAAAATATTTATTAATAACTGTAGTTCCAAAAAACAGTTGTACATTATGAAAAAAACATAAAAATTGCAGCAATCAAATCGTATATTGTAAAAACATGAATGAAGACAAAATCTAACTTAGCCTGCTTACATAGTTTGCATATTCTATCTTAATGCACATATGATTGAACATTTTAAATTCATAACGCCTAGAATATAAAAACTAAATTCAATTAATACTTAACACCTAATTAGACGTGAATAATTTATAAGGGAAGCAATTTTGATGCAAAGTGATTTGCAGTTAAAATTAATTAAGTCGGAACAAATATATGAAACACACCCTCTCAATTTGTGGTAAGTTATTACCAAAATATTTCAACTATTTTTCAGTGGGCTACGGTTTTATGTAATATAATTTGCCGCTATTTAATAAGCATATAAATATTGCTGTGATTTCGTAATGATTTCTGATTCATTGTTAAGATAGTTGTATATTGTTTTTTGAGTTTAATTGTTGATATTTTTTTTTCATTTCACATATATAATAAAAGTATATTAAAAGTAATTTTAAGTATAAAGTTATCTATAGTTTGCCTAAAAAGGTGCTCACTATGAGAAACATTGACATATACTATTGTAAAAGTTAAAAGCAAATAAAAAACAAAGATTTTTGTTCAAGTATAAAAAAGAATGTATGTTTTAGAAAGTACTTATTTTTTAACAGACAAAGTTTATTTAGTTCAAATTTTTAAATCTTTAAAACTAAAATACAAAAATAAGTTTTACTTATTTTTCAAATGTTTACTATTTTCGATTTTTTTTAATATAACTGATTAAGATGCATTGATTACGTGTGTAACAACCAAATTTATTTTAAAGTTACAAAAAAGTTGATTAGTAGTCAATTAACATACTTTGTTATGCAAGCTTAAGCTTTTTGCATTAAAGTTTCAATAAAAATATTTAATTGAATTAAGCTGCTTGTTTCTTTGACTACAACCAGTATTAAAACTTGGAATTAAAAAAATATTTTAATGTGGAACGCAATGTTAATACCAGCGTTATCTAACAAAGCCGCTTAATCCATTTAATACAAAGACATAAAGTTAAACAATGAAGTATTAATCAGTCGTACTAAACTCAAACAAAACAGTGAATGCAAATTTTGAAGACTGCAACCGGTTTTAATTTGATTAATTAAGAAGGAAATATATTAAAGTAGATGAAAAGTGAGGTCAAGAACTTTCACATAAGAAACAATTGGTGTTGCTTTGTAGTTTGTTCTTGGTTTTACCTTTATGTATTGGAAGTAGTTCAAATAAACTGCGTACACACATGAGTCAATATAAAATTCAAAGTAATATTATAATATATAGTTTTTTATTTTTAAAATAATTTTAAATTGTAAAAAGGGTAAGTGAAACAAGAAATAACTTAAGACAGACATTAAAATAAAACATAACAGCTATACAAGTATTTTTACACAAGTGTAAAAAATATAAATGAGGTAATGTATAAATATCAATTATATATCCGTTTCATAAATTGCACATCAAACGAAATTCAATTGATTTAAAGGAATGCTTAAGAAGTTTCATATTTGAAAATTTGCTTTATATCAACAACAAACATTATTTGACAGTTAAATTTACAATTATACCTGAGCTTTAATTGACACAATCATGTGTAATTATAACTTTATAACAGTTTCATAACATTTTGATGAGTTTGAAGTAAGTTGAAATAATTTATTAAGTAATCGAATATTTTCTCTTTATATGTCAATCATCTAAAAGCAATAAAATTCTGTTTTGAAATTAGCCTATTAAAGAACAAAAAAAATACAGAAAGAAATTGAAAACAAATTTTTTGTTTACGTGTTTAATAATTTTGTTTTAATATCAAAAAAGTATAATTACAATTAATTAATTGATTTAGAAATTAATTGATTTTGATATAATTAACTACATCCAAAGAAAATTCATTTATAGCTAATCAATATATGCATACAAAAATAAAGTTTTTGGTTCTTTTTGACTTGGTCATTAAGTCATTCATTATTATAATAGTATATAATACTAAAGAATAATATGCATTACGTGAGCTTTTACTATGAAATAAGTAAAACAAACTTTGGTAATCTTACATAATCATATTGAAACTTTACATACACAGCAAGTTGTATAGTGCCGTCAATTTTGATAAACATTTTGAAATGTTGCCCGCAGGCCACTTTTGTAAGTTGCACTTGACAATTCCAACTTTCTAACATGTCACAATAATAACGTTAAGTAGATCTTGCATGTATTTAGCATCGTTTTAACGTTTCACCTGTTTAAATTGCTGTATATATGTGACTGAAGATCTACGTTAATTTTTTATGAACCTTCGTGTATGTGCAGGTATTATCCTTGTCAATGTCATGATAAACTTTAAGCAGATATTGTAAGTTAAAAATACATCGTATTAATATTGTTAATGAACTAGAAGTTTAAGATTCTTAATAAAAAATGCTGTTAAATTTATTACGTTTTTTTTTTCATAACTTTTTATTATAAATCAAATCTTGTAAACACATATTCTGTTATTTCATGTAGTGTTTTTATCTATGTTCTTCTTATATAACAAGCATTTTTATGTATTTCATGTGTTACTTATGTCATAAAAGTATATCATGTTGTATAAGTACAGCTTACAAACAATTTTCTTGTGTATTCCATTTTCCTTTATGATTTTAAGGCTTGAACAAGTATACCCTGAGTTATATACTGATAATAATATTTTCAGCTTATAATTAAAAAATACTACGAGCTTATACACTTACATTTTTTGTTATAATAGATTACCTTAAATTTACTATCTAGCTAAGATTGAAAAGTAACTAGCTTATTTTGAGTATTTTTTATTAAATTATTTTTTGTATAAATTAAATAAAGGTTTTTATGTTAATATTCTTGCGGTTTTAATGTCAGCTAAGCTTTTTTACAATTATTGAAAGTTTTAAATATTTTTTTTTGTTATTACTTTTATCTTCAAATTTACCAACTAATTTCATGGTATTAATATGTTATTGTAAGTTTTTATGAATATTGTTTACAAAACAGTAACTAAAATGTGAGAAAACTTAATATCTTTTGAAATTTTTATTAAATAAATCAAATTTTGAATATTGTTTAAAACAGCTTAACTAATTTGTGGTTATAAAAACGTTATAAACCCTTTTAAACTTATCACTAACCAAATTAACTTCGAGAAAAACTTATTTCTTGGAAGTATGACTATTTTAAAATACCTTTTGTTCTGTTCTTATTAGCTAAAACCCAGTAAATTAGTTTAATGTTTTATTTAATTTTTTTATTTTTAAGTACTTGATAATTTTTTTTTTAAATTTTCACTATATATATCAGTTTTTTACAAAACCTAAGTATACTCTATGAACAATTTTATGTGAAAGAATCTTAAAGCAGAGTATATATACACTTTTAGATAATTTTGCAGACAAGTTTGTCACATAAACAACTGCTGAATAACTAAAGATCTTACAAATATTCAGATATGTGTTCTATATTTACATTTTGTTTATCTACAACTGTCTAACTTCTGTGCTGCAAAATTATATTTCTGTAGGGAATTAATTACTATATTTGTACTGATGTACATTGACAAATTAAACTGTCATTGATATGAAAATACTCCGTGTCTGCATCTTGTAACTTTTTCTTGTTCATTTAATGTTTCATTTTCGTTATGTCAGGTTATTTTTGCAACAAATAAAAATGCTTGTGTATTTTTTCGATGCAAACGAAGTATTCTCGTCTTGCGTTCGTCATTATCAAATTATATTCTGTTGCGGACAAAGTTATTATCCAATCCATATTTCTGCGAAATATCAAAAAGAGAAAAGTTTGGTCGTACCTATTTTATACTTATACTTTTTATTTGTCAATATACACATTTTATATGAGCTGTGATATAACCGACGTATGACATTATAAAATTATACTTTCGCAGCGTGAATTTAAATCTACGTCGAAAACTTTTGTCGCTTTTCTTATACTATATTATCGTTGGACGCTTCAAGAGTTTTAAACCCGAGTAAACCCGAATAAAGTTATTATGACGTCATAAGCCATTGTTGCAAATTTGGCACGTCGCGGCTGGGAATTGATTTGGAAACTTGGCTTTTTGGTTTATGGAAAAATACTTGCAGCTTATGAGGTGTTATTTAAAACTGTTAATGTAAAATTTAAACAAAGTATTTCCGAAGCTTTCAATAAAAAAGTGGTAATGAATTTTTGTTTTTGAAAGCTTGATTAGTTTAGTATCTATTTGGATTGAATATACCAATTTAAAATCTAACTCAACTCTATTTTTAGATACTTTGAAGCTGTTTCTTAAGACTTATAAAGTTAGATTTGAAAATAACACTATCTAAGACTAATAGTCTATAAAATTGATGCACATTAAAAATATATTAGTTGTAGTTCAAAAGTTTTTTAGGTTATCAAACTGTTTAAATTAATTGAAATTTATAAAAATGCTCTATTTTTAAAATTTTATCAAGAAGAGCTATCAAGTAAAATTGGCAGAAAAATGCAATTCACATGTGACTTCAGTTTGCAACGAATTTGAACTTAACATGCCTTCGAATTGCTTTGTTCTGCAAATTAAGTCTCCTCGTTTGCCTTAATAAACCACGCCAAGTTTCAATAAAGCTTTTTGATTTATGATTGTTAACCTGTAAAAAACTTGTCCTGATTTTGAATCTAGTTCTTTTTTAAATGTGTAATAGAATATACTTAAACCACATAATACTAAAACATTTACATGTATTCTTTTTGTAAGTATCAATTCCGTAGTATTTTAAACAATAGAAATATGAAAGCCTATCTATAAAGATAAGTACTCTTTTTTTTTAATTTAAAACAAGCTATAAACAAGTTTTATGAATCAAAGAACTTTTAGAAATTAGTAGATTTTCAGAATAAAAAGATGACTACTTAATTAGTTTAATTGATTAGGTAAGTTTATTATATGTTGTTCATTTAGAAACTTTTTTTTGTTAACTATAAATCTTAACATTAGCTTATAAAATTCTGAATTGAAGTAAGCAGTAAAATGCTAACCTGTTTTTGCATCTGAAATCTAAAGTTTAAGTGATTTCTAATGAGTTCTTCAACATATGTAGAGGTTTCAGTAGATCTACAAATGCCTTAAAAAAATGCTAAAGTGAAGATAACATTTAAATTCTTACAAAAAGCGACATTTATATGTAAGCAACATTCTTAGTAGACCATTATATTTGTATGTCATATGCTCATCTAAATTGAAGCAAAAGGTGTTGTTATGTTCTACCAAGATATTTCTAACTTTTCAAGTACTAAAAGTGCTGTTTAAATATGGACTTTGATATTATAAACTCTTTTTTTTAACCAGTCGTGCTTATTTAGTCTTACTTTTTTGTTTGGTTAGAAAGTTTACTACATTGTATTTTTTGTTTATATGTATGTATATATATAAAATATAAATTAAATTATTTTTACATATGACTACAATGTAAAATAAAAACGTAATCTTTATAATTACACTAACTGCTGTTATCTCTTATCCAGCTTTATTTT
The DNA here is from genome assembly GCF_965202585.1 of Thalia democratica. Lineage (NCBI taxonomy): Eukaryota > Metazoa > Chordata > Thaliacea > Salpida > Salpidae > Thalia > Thalia democratica. The sequence goes on along the minus strand of NC_139170.1, from coordinate 33,918,260 downwards.
GACACGGTGAATTACCTAAGTGTTCTAAAATTGACAAGTACTTGATTCAGTTTAATACCTTACCTGAGTATGAAATACTAAAATAAAAAATTTTCACAGCTGTGTACGGGGACCACGAGTTACCAGAAGGCGCGAACGCAAACTACATATCGAACTTACAAATACTACCCACCAGCTTGAATGGGCAGGAAAAAAACGAAATACTTCAGCTCGTCAGACAGAAACACGTTGAACTCAGGTTTGATTGATCATTAAAAAGTTAAATTATAGATTTATTTAATCTAGCAGTATATTTATGTTTTGTTTTTTAACTATCAAAATATGCATTTGACCATAAAAGGAGTCTAAGTAGAATAGAAAGCGAACTTTAACCTGAAATTAATTTAACATGCAGTACAGTTTAAACTTCATGGTGATTTAATAATTATTTCTTATGACGCACTTCATCTAAAGTTTATTGGATTGGAAATAATTTATTTTTTATGGTGGTAAAAAAAAAACTGTCAAATAAAGATTTCCGAGCTAAGAAGTAAACACAAGTTTGTCAGAGTATGTCAAAATCATATACACAAAGTACTTGTCGTATAGTGTCTATTAATTAGGTTTTAAAAATGGTCTAATAATGTACTCAGTGCTTAAGAAATAAAGCAGGTACTATTACAATTATATATAATATACTTTGATTTCTGTAACAAAAAAAACAAAATTATATATTTCTGCTACTTCATATATGCTTATAAATTTATTATGTTTAACAAATACAGTTTTTACATAATTTAAATATTACTTAATTGTTGAATTGGATAGTAAAAAAAACAACTGTTTTTAATGAAAGTTTTCGAATCAATATAAGTAAATACAGTTTATAGTTCAGATAAAAAAGTAAAAATAACACATTTTGTTAATTTCAAAAACATCAAAAGAGTTTAGATAGCAATAGGCATATGAGCAATCAATAATAAAAATACGCTTATATAAGTTCCGCTTATAAATGAGTTTGTTTTGAAAGTTTTGATTTATTTTCTTATTTGAGTAATTACCTCTATATCTGATGTATCCTGTTATAGACATTTTAGTTTTATTTCGTAAAGTTATACCCGAGCAAACTATATTCATATTTAAATTTATAAAATAAGTATATCACAAAAACGTTTTTTTAATAGTTGCTGTTTAAAATTTTCTGAATTGAAAATTAAAAATAAGTTTAAACCCATATAAGTTCTAAAATAGTTATTTATTTTATTTTTTGATTTCCGCGGAAAACAACAAAAATATATAAAAAATAATTGATATATATTTTTTGTTCAAAAGTATAAACTAGAGTTTTTTTATGCAATGTTTATAGCTTTAGCAGTCTTTTCATTATCGAATTAGTAGAATATATGTTTTTTTTTTAAATTTACCCATGTATTTGTTGATAAGTTAGATGAAATTAAACTTGATACAGTTTTAAATCTAATCGCTAAATGAATATAAATTAAAATAAGTCAAGTTGCAAGTAGAAATATAGCAATTAAGTTACTGTTTTAATCAAAAGTCTATGAATACATTTATTAAACAAGTATTTAAAATAATTAATCCTTTTTCATCTTCAATAATTAAAAAATAAACTTATTTAAAAAAATCAATGAATATTTTATTTTAACTAAATTAGACAAAAAAAACCTTCAAAATATTCACATTTTCTCAATAAGCAACTAACTTCAAAATTTTAGTATTTGTAGATCTTAATAAACCTAAACAAAAAAAAATGTTGAAAGAAATACTTTTTGATAAGGCTATAATTATACATATGAAAAATAAATGATAAAATTATTGAAAAAGTTATTTTTTTCTGATAACTTTGTAACCATTTTTTATTTGGTATAATAACAGATGACAAAAAATAATAACGAAATTATTGTAAATTTTAATTGGGCTTGAACGTATAAATACCTATCAGTAACTGAAAAATGTTGTCACATCAAAATATAATTCGCACAACAACTAATATTTAAACAAACAGGAACATGTCGGGTGGGGAGGCGGACAGGAAGTTGTTGGAAGTGTCCAGCAAGCAGCAAATGTACGGTTTGAAGTTCCTGCCCACGCAAGACTCGAAAGGCAGCAACCTCAAGATAAGTCCCAATCACCAGGGCGTCGTAGTGTACAATGTTAGTTTTGCTTGTATATGTGTGGTATCAACCGTTTGCAATTTCAGTTTGATTTTTTGTTAGTTATGATACTATTATGTTTTTACAACAATAGTTAACACTTTAATTTTGATTAAATAGGTTTGTAGGCTTTTATAAAAAAATGTACTAATAGAATTCAAGCTTGTTTTCTTAGAATGATCTTGTTGTTCTTTTATTTAGCACTTAACGATTAATTTATATTTTACAATTAAACTAATATTTACTTAACACTAGTATCTGGTGTTATGCTATTGCGTACTTTTTGCTTTAAAGGTTGCAATCAAAGTTCTCGACTTAAAAAGGAGAATGATTCAATGATAAATTTTTAAAATTTTATTACAATACAATGTTTCACTCGTTTAAAAAAACGAGATCTTCAGTTGTTTAAAATTCTATTTGAATAAGATTTTAAACAACTGAAGATCTCGTTTTTTTAAACGAGTGAAACATTGTATTGTAATAAAATTTTAAAAATTTATCATTGAGGTGTTATGCTATAACTTATTAAGCTTTACTGCTTGAATTGAATTTAAAAGAAGATTACTAGTGATTTATTATATCAGTTTTCCTTCATTAGTTTGAGCTCACACAAGAGTGAGTTATTTATTGAGCATATATAAACTATTAAAACACTTATGATCATCAAAAAAAAAGTAAACTTTTGTTCATTCAAATGTCTGTTGTTTCTCAATAGTTATCTGTAGGGATTAAGCTCAAATAAATACAAAATACCACATTTTTGTACACTTATCAAATTTAATCTCCTTCATGCACAGTTTAAAACTTGATCGATTTTTGTTACTACATAAAGTTTTGTTGTACAATTTAAAGATTAGTTCCAGTATACTAGTAGTGTTTTATTAATAAATTAATGTTATAAATTGCTTCAAGCATTTTTAAATGTTTGTTGTTTTTGTAGCTTTAATGGTTTCTTATTTTATGATTAAAATATTAATGTAAAAAGTATTTATTTTAAAATCATTCCCATAACTTCAATTAAATCTTATTAGATTAATATACTTAAATAACTTTAAAATTTATTTTACGATCTCATGGGAAAAGATGTCAAAATTCCAAATTTTAACGATAAAACAACCATGAAACCGCATTTATTCTGAGGAATTTGTTTACTTCACTAACAAATATTTACTAACCTATGGGTTTGAGGATATGCATTTAAAACAAACTGATATAATATTTTAAGTTAATTATACTTACAATTTTAAATTTGTAACTCATAAAAAGTTTGTGTTATGCTTAAAGTTTGACATTATATTTAAGCAGTAAAAAACGAGTAAAGCAATTTAAAAATAAGTTTTTGAGCTAAAGTTCAACAAAATAAAAGAATAATTAATTTAAATTTGCACTATCAGTTGTACAAAAACGTTATAAAAAGTAACCGAGGTGTAAAACCGCTCCTCGAACAAAAAAGCTTTTGTTGGTTGTTTATTTTTGCCTTTCTAAATTTACAAGATTTTTAAGATAAACAAGTTTTTGTTGTTTTAAACAACAGTTGAGGCGTCATTGTTTATTCGTGGATAAGTTTTGATAAATATAGAAATAAAACATAAAAATATACTTAAAAGTTGTTTAAAGAGAAGTATCTAGGAACATGTTATAGTTTCATCAAAAAACCAAACAAAACAAAAAACAAGAACTTACAACACAAATAAATAGCTTTTATGGCTTGTAAATTATAACAAAATAATTTGATATATTTGTAGTTTAAAAATTTATGCGAAATAAAAAAGAATTGTTTGGTTTATGTAAGTTAAAAATTAAATTTAAGCTAGATTAAAATACTAAATTTATGTATAAAACTTTTATATTTCATACCACCTACTAAGCAAGTCAGTGTTGTGTTTGCACATCAAACAATGCTGAATAAATGTTTTATAATTTCAGCATGTTTGCGAATTGAGATTTCTTTTAAAATTTTGTTTGCACAACATATCATTTGTATGGTGGGAGCAAACAAGTGTAAACTGCAAGTTTTCAATTGAACTTTATATTTAGTCGGTACAAAAGCGTTGCACAGTGTTTAGTTTTTGTGTGCTTTTGTACGTTTTATAATCCTTTTAGAGCAAAATATAAAACAACAGGTATTGAGCTTCTTGTAGAGTAAAAATTAAATCCTTTTTATGTTTTTTTTGCTAAGCTTGAAATATTGTAATTTGTAATTTTGTAAAGTTTTGAAACATTAAAAGACTTTTCAGAATCACTGGTTAAAAAATAAATATTATAAAAAAGATAAAATAAACTTAAATTGATTAAAGTTTAGTTTTCTTAATTTGCTAGCAGCTTTCAAATATGTTGTAATAAAATATTTTTATGCGTTATGATCTGCACTACGTGTATAGTGAAAAACTAACTTAAATTCAAAAGAGTACTTCTATACGGAGAAGCTTATCAAGCATTAGTACAAAGCCTTCAAAATCAACAACGCCAAGTTTTCAATAAACATCAAACATTACACAGCCTTTTTTTAAAGATGTTTTCACACCCAAATCTCACGATCGTAATAAAAGATAACTTTCAAGTTTCAAGCCCAAAACTGCTTCGGCAAAAAAAAAAACTTTGAAAGGTTTATAGATTATAAATATAAAGGTTAAATGAAAAGAGGCCAGATTAAACAGATTCAGTTACGTTTTGAACCCGATACTTTAAGTGTGCTGATTGTAGAAGTTGGCAATATTAAACGTAGTACAAAAGTCATACACGTTTTGAGGCTTACCAGTTCTATTGAGCAAAGCTGAAAATTTTCTCAGGATTTGAGTGAAATTGTTAACGTGGTTACTGGTTACTTTTTCAGCAGTTTTGTGTAAAGTAGTTTGTTTATAAACACTCCCAAAAATAATCAAGGTCTTTTACATTCAAATGTGTTTTTAAATTGTTTTATATGTCAACTTGGTATATGGTTTTAATACGTGCTAAAATAAGTTTGATGACATTAATTTCAAATTTAAATAGTTTTACTTACTTGAAAAAAACATTGTTTTCAAGCTTAAAAATAAAAATAAAAAAGTTTCAGTTTTTGTTTATTTCCTATTTAAATTTTGAAAATTTAGTTATGAAAGTTTAAAACTGAGTAATTTTGCCTTTAATTTAAATTGAATATGTAAATTTAGAAACTGATTTGTGGTGTGTTTAATAGTTTTACTTGCATAAAAACAAAAAATACTTTGAGTATGAACTAAATTGAAAGGTTTTAAAGAGTGTTTTAATATTTTTTTCTATAAGACATTACCTTGAATAACATTGAAAAGGGCAACAGTCTCAATACATCTTGAATGTTTATCGTGTTGGTAAACCAAGAAAGAAAATTCTGGCAATTTTCCATCTCGAACTTTAGTGCAAAAATCTGTTATTTTGGCAGCTTAACAACTTTTTTTTTTTGCCAACTTTTTTTTTTCCTCAACAAAATTTTTCTAGCAGTTTACTGCTACTACATTTGAAAAACTAATCGGAATGTAAAAGTAAAATTATATTTTCATGATGAATATATTAGTCTAATAAGATTAATGTACTAAGTGAAAGAAACATGTTTTTGTGGTCATGAAGTTTAAATATCTTAGATGGGTTATTGCACAACAGTTCTCTTGAAAGTTTTTTAATTTTTATAAAAATATTACTTCTGAATGTTAAATATATATATATTAACAAATTTATAACTACATTTAAATTTTTTTGACTTAAACCAAAGTAAGCAGCTTTCGAAAGTTCGCACGGAAAACCTCAAGAAAGCTTTTATTTACTTTTTGGCAGGCTGGCAAATACATTTCTTTTTACTTTCGAACTAGCACAAAGTTTCTAACAAAAAGCCCGTTGTAGCGCATACAGAGTGACTCAGACAAAGGGAGGATTATGCGCAGAGTTACAGCATTAACTAAAAATTACGCCCATTATTACAAAGCTTGCAGCCAAAATTTTTAACGCGATTTGCTTCAACCATACAACATTGATTATTTTCTAAAAAAGTCGATGTTCTGCTAATTGTTTACACAAGTTGGTTAAATTGCCCGGTTTTCTGCTATTCTGAAGATAACAAATTTTGAATATTTTTTCTTGCCACTGCTGATTTTAAATAAAACCCAAAGTACATTAGTTATTTTGCAATAAAAAATTAAAAACCACAATTGTTTACTTAAACTATTAATCTTATTACTATATTTAGATAAAATATCGAAATTTTTGTTTTTTTCTGTACCGCCCTAATTGCTAGTTAAAAGCTCATTACTCAGTATTAATGGCCATTAATCTTATTTTCTACACTGCTGGGGTAATTTATTTTTAATTATTTGGTAATTACTGCAATTGATATAAGTTTCCTGTAATTGAACACTAATGATTGTTTAAACAGTATATCTAAAGTTTTCATATTTTTAACCATAACGTACGTTGTGCTTTGTAGATTATTTATAAAAAATATTTACTTAATCTATAATTAAAAAAAAAGTATTTATAAATAACTTTTTCAAACAAAATGTGTATCTGTAAATAATTTTTATATTTCATTTATTGATCTCAAAAAATATAACAATTATAATATTTTTTTTTAAACTTGTTTTAAATTACTTGTTATTAAATAAATTTTCGTAAAGATAATACTTACAGTTATAAGTTAAAACGATGTAGTTTTTAACAATTTTATTAAAAACGCAATAAAAACTTTTAGAATCAATAAATTTATTTATAATTAATAGTTAAAGAATATATTTATGCAGCTGATTTTATTAAAAAATGTATTTTTTGACAAAACTTTTATGAAAAGTTTTGAAAAAATTTCAAATAATGAACTATACTTTGATCTTTTCTTACAATAAAACAATAAAAATATGTTTTTTAAATGTAAATACTCTGTTTAAAATCAACACGTTATAATATTTATTAAAGTTCAATACGAAAAATTATTAAAACTTTCATGTATATATAATGTACATAATTTTAAACTAGGGAACCAAGTTTATACAAAATTTTTACCACTCAGTCGTGTTTATATTTATATTAGTTTTGAAATGTACTAATTGTTAACAATAGTATGAAAGCTAAAATTAAAACTTTTTTACTTTACTTTTAAACATTGAAACAGGAGTATTTTGTATGGAAAGAAGCAAGTTGTGCTTTTATTACAACAAGTACCATAACATTTTCATTTTGCTTTTAACTTAATTGTTGATATTAAAATATAAACGTTTGATATTTGACAAAATATTATAATATTTTAGTTGTCAAAGTTTCCATAAAACTTGAAATTAAAAGGTTTATACTTTGTTGTTAACATTTAAAAAGTATTTTTTAGTATCTCATGAAATAAAATAACAAAATAAAATGTTTATTTACATTTCGCACAGGGATACGAACGGCGTGATTTATATTCTTGGATGAAAATAAGAAAATTGGCGTTCAAAAAGAATAAATTGCTGCTAAAACTCCAGCACGACTCTAATGTTAGTGTCTGTCGTTAAATAAATACAATTTATTACCAAAACTGCCTTGGTGGCAAATATTCATTTGGAAGGATAATGTGTATATTTAATTTTCAAAGAGTATAATTTATTTGAACAAAGGGTTTTAGAGGTAACTGTTAGCTAGTGTGATTTTCTAAGTAGGTATAATTATTAGTATAGTGTGCGTAGTTTTCGTTCTTTGTACTTCTCGGATAAAACATGAGATTTACTTTTAAAATGATTTTGTATAAACTTAAAACAAATATGAAGAAGTTACAACGCCTAGTTTTGTCGTATATTTACATGACTAATGTGTAGCTAAAGTTTATTTATAAGTTAACTTTTACAATAAACGCAAGTGCAAATATCTGTTTTATTAACATCAATCGTTTCAATAAAATAGTGATATCAGTGAACTTTCAATTTTAACAATGGCTTGTAGTAAAATTTTTACCATCAATTGTATAACTTTTTGAACTTATTATAATTGTATACATATAATACGTTACATCATTTGGTGGCAATTTAGTTTAACTTCTTAAATCAGATACACTTCTAAGTGGTTTGTTTAGATCATTAAAAAACACAACTAACTTTGTTGTAAAATGTTTCTTGTATCACTTGAACTTTTTCCCACACTGCTTCAGAGAAATATAATTTCCAGACAGTTCATTGCGTTTTAGTCTGCGCTAAATTGTACACTATTTATCTTGTAGTCAAGTAATAGCAACATGCATAAAGTTAATAAACTTTATGAGAAAACTTGCAAAGCAAATGCAAATTTTGTTTATTTTAAACATGTTAACTAGCCGTTGTGAAAGCTGAACAAACCATTTACAGAGTTTGTTAAGAATTTTTTGTTTGTAAAGTCGGGTCATGTTTCTCTAACTCATTGAAACTTCTACTTCAAGAAAATATTTTCATTTTTAACCTGTCAATGTCAATTAAGTCTTTTAAAACAACAAAAAAAAATTTCTCAACAAACAAATCATTGACAGTTTTTTAAAAAGTTTTCGCCGAAAGTTGACAAAAGTTCCCGCTTCATTAGTTAATTGCCCATCGATGCGTGTAATGTACTTTCCCCTGTGTGTTTACCATGACAACGACTTCCCCCTTTTTCACTCTGGTTGTCATGACGAAAACTTCCCCTTTGTGGTGCCTTGTGGCAGCTAATTAGGCTGACATCAGTCTGCACTTAACTCTCATTTGTCAAAAATTTTGCCACTACTTTGCTTGTCTTTGGCGTCTGAGACGTCTTTAATGCATTAGTTGTAATGTTTTGTACATCCTCTTTTTAGATTTATAAGTCTGATTACTTTTACGTTATTATAAGCGTTATAATTAAATTTGAAATATTTAGTTTAACAGTAAAGTTACTTGTGCTTAAAGTATATAGAATCTCTGAGTTCGGTAAAACCATTCGTGTATTTATTTATACTAAGTCTAATAAAATTTAATAATATTAGATTTAACATTTAAAGTAAAAACTTACATCAAAGTTGAAATTTGTAGTGTTTGTCTCAATTAAAACAAATACAATCTTATTTACTAAATATTTTACAACCCACAAAGAACTGATTATGAGCCAATGGTCTTAAATACAAGTAAAAAATATGTTTACTAGAAGTAAAAAAACTTATAATTAATTTAACTTTAGTTTTTAATTTTTAGATGAAGCACATCACAGACTTGTTTGAGCTGATGCTATGTTATAAAGTTCAAGTATATTAAACTTAGTTTTATGATTCTGCAAAGAGTATATACAAAGTTTAATAACATCAAGCATAAAAATCAAGTATTTCTAAATGTTTTTATGTTGTTTAACGATGTGTTTGTGTTAAAAATATAACTTTACAAGCCGTTTAACTAATTTTATTTGTCCTCAAATATGAAAATATTTCTTTGATTTTGGTTTGAAGAGAACTTATGCAAGCGAATCTAACATACCTATTTTAAAACATGAAAAAACTGCCAGAGATTAAATATAATCGATTATCATCTGCACAGAAAAACGTGTTGTTTGTAATCATGCCAAGAGTGACTCATACAGGAGTCAAAATATCAATCATGTTTTGTTTGCTAAAAACCTTAAAGTAATAATTTACATTCAATGTTGAAAATAGTTTATTATTTTATTTATGTAAAATAAAGTTGTTTTCAGCATTAGGAGTTCATTACTTATCACAATTTTATTACATCACATTGAACGCAATGCTATGATATAATAAAAAAAAACAATACTTAAAAATATCTACATATACAACAACTACAATGTTCAACATATTTTGAACGACAAAAACTAAGCAAGTTTTAAATTTGAGTTATCTGTGAAAATATACTAATAAATCTAATAACTCATGAAGAAAAAAATTGTATAATGCTCAGAATTTATTAGAGTGACACTAGAAAAGTATTTTTGTGAGAAAACTGTATATATATATATATTATTACATGAAAGGTGAAATAAAACCAGTAAACAATAAAAGATAAAATTAATTGTATTGAAAGCAAGCAAATGTGTCAGAATTCGCAAGAATCTCTCACATCAGCAACAGGAGTCATCGTATGGGACAGCTGTTGTTACGTCATAATGCGACATATGCTCTTGCCTTCTGTCGTTGCCAAGCAGCGAATCACAGATCCGCCTTTTTGTAGTTGACCGACTGTAAACAGTTTGTGTGAATTACATTCAAGTTGTCTTTTGTCACAATGACTTATGTTATATGACGTCATTACGTCTATCTAGTAGTCCTGTGGGACTCATGTACAATCTGGGCTGTAACAGTTTTTTGAAATTTGTTCTTAAAAAACATGACCTGGTAACGACACTCATTTATCAAAATTAAACTTAAAATTTTTGTCTGATAAAATTAACGTTTTTTTAAAATCAAAAGGTTCATTTTGACATTATTTTTACCAAAAATTTCACAAGTCTATCATTGTTAACTATAAATAGAAACGGTCAAGTAAAATGTTTGCATTTGAAATCATCCCAACTTATTTTTTGCAAGTTTTTGTATGACATAATAATACAATTTTAATTGCACAAGGTGTTGATATTTATCTGATAAACATGTCTTTTTCGGATGTGCGGTTTTCATTAACCTGCTCTTTTAGCAAATGTCAACTTATTTATATGTCTAATTACTTTTTCACACTTTCAAATACTTTGTTTTGCGAAATTTTACTTTTCAAACAAGTCTTAATCCAATTTTGTTTTTAGAAAACGAGTTCACTTTACTTTTTCAACCAATTTTGAATTTAACTTGTAGTGCCAAGCTAAAACATTTTTGAGCTATTAAAATCAAATTATATTAATAACGCGTTTCCTAGTTTGTTTGAGTATTTATGGTGAAAATAATTTTAAAAACTATCAAAGTTGTTTTTATTCAAAACAAATTGCTTAAGGAAGTCTATGCTTTGATTAATAGTTGTTTAAATAATAGATATTCTATTGTTAAAATTTAAATATTTAATTAGTTTTGACTAAATGCACTTTAAAACATAAGTATTTGCCAAAACTCTTTCAAACAGTGTATAAAAAGTACAAGCAACTTAAATTGCATTGTTATCTGAATTTAATCACCTAATTAAAAATCTGCTTAATAAGCTGATTACCGAGCTAACAAAACGTTTGTAAACAAAAAGTTGTTTAACCAGCAAACTTGCTCTTTTACAACAAATGGGGTTGTAAACTTGTGTGCTTTTCAGTTTTACCGAGGCCGTTGACACGTAATAGTTGTATTGAAATTTTCATACATTAAGTTTCATGGTTGATATTTTTTTTGATGTGAACTCATTGTCATGGGCATTTTAAATGAATTAAGTTGTTGTGGGCCTTTTATGCTTCTTCACACGTTTTTTGATATAAGTTTCAGCGGTTTGACAGTTCAGCGCTAACTTGTTCGTGTTTTATATGGCACGGCAGAGATTTGTTTCGAATATTTTCATTGACCACAGTTTATATAGCTGTTAAAACGTTTTATTAGAAAAAATGCAAAGTTAATTGCCAAAGTTGCAAAACTTTGTAATTTAGTTTTGTGTTTGAAATTTACTTTTTAGAAGTCAGTCTTACTGTATTGGTAGTAGTCTTAATGTGCAATACACATATACTAGTTATAAAGATTTAAATATATATTTGCAGATAATCGAAAAAGGGAAAAAAAAGTTTAATACTTTTTAATAAAATGTGCATAAAACGTAATGTAAATAAGATAGTTTTCATGAATAAAATGTTGTTTAAAAATACAGAAGATAGCTGATATAAAGAGTTATCCTTTAAATTTTAGCAAATCTGCTGTAATACTATTTACAATAAACTTCAAACCCTTGTCCGTAAACGGCCTATCCCTATATACTAAACATTTGTAAGTATATTGTTTTATAACAAACATAAAAAACTATACAAATTATTTTAAATTTTACTTTATAAATTAATTTTTAAAATATTTACATTAAATAACAACCACATGTTTTGTAAGTTTTAAAGAGCTTTAAGTACTAGTTTAAGTACTTGTTTTATTACGTTTTTTTTTCTGCAACCATGTATAAAATATAAATCTGATTCCATGTTTTCATAAAAGTTATATTAATATTTCATTCTTAATAAGGTTGAAATAAATTTTTAATATGTATAGGGTACTAAACAAAATTTTTAACAAAGTTTTTTTTTACTAAAATAGTTTGACATATTAGTTTGTTCATATTTATAATATACTTAACAATATACTACATTTTAATTTGACTATAATCTAATACCATAAATTACGTATTTAAAAAAAAAGCTAATTAGCTAGGATTTATAGTTGACAATATAATATTCAGCATGAAAAAGTTTCACATCCTTCAAATAAATAAAATATAATGCACATTGTCGCTAGGTGGGGAAAAAAATAAAAGTTTTAAACGCCTTAATTTGTTTTCAGACATGCCCCTTGTGAACTATACCTTTGAAATTTCACATCGCACCGCTAACATAAAAAATATTTAGATCTACCGATGACCTAAACACTAACAAACAATTTTATAAAAAAAATACTTTCAATTAAATCTTTGAAATTTCACACTCTACGTTAAAGTTATTGAGATCTACAAATGATCTTAACATCTATCAACTAACAAACTTATATATTTTTTTCACAGCCATCAAAGAAGGGTAGTACAGTCGAGTTCACGATGTCTTCCAGGGATTGCTGTAAGAACATGTGGAAGATATGTGTGGAAAATTACGCCTTCTTCAAACTAGAAACACAACCCAAACCTAAACCGAAGCCACTAGTGTTCAAGAGGGGCTCCACTTTCAGATACAGGTTGGTGACAAATTAGTATTTATCATTTAAATGTTTCGAAAACTTCATATTCATGATACTTACACATTAGAGTTTAAATTTTACTTTAAGCCAAATATACCTGATTTAAGAAAAATTCCACTGTCAGATACAAGTTTTTGGTGAAACTTAATAAAGTTTAAAGAAAAACTGCTTTTTTTTGAATGCAAACGGATCCTTGTAGCAGCCAAAATTGTTTGATTTAGAACCAAAAGTATAAAGTTATGGATTAATAAAAAATATTACAGTTTTTACTGTAGGCTTTAAAAGTAGTTTTTGAAAATACTTTTTTTAAAGTATACAATGGTTAACTACACATGCTAATTAAAAATCTTAAAACTTTACAACGTAGTTAAAATATTTTTGAAATGTAACGCAAGACTTTTTAAGTACTAAAAAGCTTTAAAATATTCTTGTCTCGATATTTTTAAAAGCTGGTAACTTTATTACTCAAGATATTTCACAAGAAAGCAACAATAAACTGTATGGTAAACCTTAATGGCTACTATAATAAAAAGCAACAAACATGACAGTAAAACAAGACAGTATTGTAAATTTATTTGTAAGGTTTAAAACATTTTTAGGTTTATCAGAAGATATTTTTGTGTAGACATTTTTTTTTCTACCGGATAACGAAAAAGTTTACTAAAAATAAGCTTAAGAAAGGCTAATTACTAATTTGAACTTTTGACTATACTAAAGTTTACTTAATTTTTAAAACAAGTTTAGTGGTGTACAAAAGACAAAAACCTTGATTAAAGCACAAATAATCTAAAACGAACTTCTTCAAAATCAAAACAAGTTGGTTTGACCACACATAATATATTACAATTTTGCCAATAAATCTAAAAAGAACCAGTATAAAAATGTCATACAGTGGTTAAAAAGTTTAAACTTGACCATGGGAAAGCAAAATATTGACAAATTTCACTAAAATACAATTTCGCCCATAAATCTGTCAAGTTGCGGGTTTGATGTTGAACAGAACCAAGTTCGATTGTGCACCGCGGTTTTATATAGAAAGGAGAAATTTATATGGTGTTTTTGTGTGTTGTTGATGGTGTGATGTCACAGAGAGGTTTTCTTATTTAATTTATGATGTTATATATTATTTACCTCCTACATTGTGTAGAGCATAGTTGAGTTATGAAGTTCATACAGTTTAGCAGTGATAAGTTATCTACGGCACTTAATAATAAAACTAGTAATGAGTTATATTGCGGAATTATAACTTTTTATAACGTTACAACGAATAAAATATTGAGAATTTTACTAGTGTTACTTATGTTTTATTTACTGTTAATTTAACTCTGAAAAGTATGTATGAAGTAATGTGAAGGTTTCTCGGTTTTGATGATGATGTCATATGACCTTTCGTTCCTGAGCTTGTGAGTCATCATTTAAATTTTAAGTCACAATCTTTTATAAGTTTTCATAACTAACTTTGACTATTAGCAGTAAAAAGTATATGCGTCTTTAATTTAGTTTTAGTACTTTAACTTTTTTTTTTATGCTACTAAAAGAGGTCGTATCTTACATGATATATTTAAAAAAAGGTAAAAATTGCTCCCTTCAACTGCCATAATAATGTGTGATAGAGTTTAGGTAATTACTTTTGTGGTAAGCTTCATACTTTGGACCATGTAGTTTGAATAAAAAAAACAAATTTAATTTTTAATATTTTGATCTAGTTCTTTTAAAGCTAAATTAAGTGAATACTAGCCGAGATTTAAAACATGTTGAAAAATAATTTGTTTCAAATTTTTTTTGAATCGCGTGTTTAAAACAACGCAGCCGGCTTTTAAAATAAAACTTAAACTAATTAAAAAGCCGCTCAAATCCTAACATTAAGCAAACAGCGAGCTAATACAAAAAAGAAAGCACTTTTTTATCTGTTGAGCGCCAAAAAAGATCCACTCGAAAAACGTCGCCTCGCAAAAGTACAAAAGCTGGTGACAAAAGTTTGCACAATCGTTTCGTCACAATGTTCTGTGTGACGTCACGAGTGCAATTAAAAATGTCCAAATCGCTTTGGAGTGTCGCCATTAAAATGTCATTGTGCCGCCCAAAATGTTTTTGTGAAGTTTTTAAACCTCGTTGAAAATTATAACAACGTAAACTTTAATCAGAAGCACTTTGATAAAAACATATAGTGTAAACAGTTTATATAAAGCTTTTTTTTTTTATTTTTAGACAAAAATAACAAAGCTAGCTTTAAACACTTTTTTAGTTGATCATGGGTATAGTTTATAATAAAAAGCAAAGTTGGAAGAAACTGTTTAATCCTGCCTTTGATATTGTGCCTTTTGAAGTTTCAGCAATTTTTGAGTGCCATAAAACATATGACTCACTAAAAACATAAACAATTTATTTTCTCCTTTTCAAGTGCTGTGATGAAAATATTTTTATATTTTTAAAAACCTGCACCTAGTAATAAATATGAATGTTAAAATAATGCTGATTTTTGAACTTGGGGGGTATAGCAGTAGGTTGAAAAAAAAAAGTTTATATTTGTTGTTGCAGATTAGGAATTTTAAATTATTGATGATAGTTTTACCATCAATAAATTATATCATTATATCCGATTACGCAATAAAATCAATCATCTCATTTGAGATAAAGGTTTTTTGCTTTATTCATTCTGGGTTATTTTCATTTATAAAAGTACCGTAACGTTTTAGATTTTTATAACATGCTCAATTTAATGACAGTTTTTTGATTTATTGTAATTGGGTGCTGTTTAAATTTATTTTCAAAATGTTTTCTACATGGAAAAACTATACCTTTTTAAAATGATGAATAATACAAAACAGCTGATGAACTTTTAAACATGAATTATAGCCAGTTATATAAGTATGTACATTCATCTTAATTCAGTCAATAGTTATACAGTTTTTTGTGATAATCTATAAAGCTTTTGTCAAAAAATAGCTTTTTTTTTTATTATTAGATTAAATATTGATTTAAATCGTCAAAATCTATATTAGAGTTAAATAAGTAAACTTGTTTTAAAATCTAAAACTCATTAATAAATCATAGACGGCTACAGACTAAGGTTTTATTAAATCTGTGCGTAATAAAAATACGTAGATTGTAATGTTATTAAATGTCTTTACGTTGATTAAAAATTTGATATCTTTAGACTTTTACGTATATTGGTCTTCTATTAGAGAAATATTTTTAAACTTATCGTCTTCTTTTTATTTTAATAAATTTAAGTTTTATATCAAGTTTATTAATTTTTAATTGATTTAATGTCACGAATAAAGTACAATAAGTTACGTGAAAATTAATATAACTTTGTTTTTTGTTGTTATTTTTGTTCAAGTAGTAAGTTTAATTCCTTAATAAAAAATGACGTTGAAGAGCTAATGATATTTATAAGCTTTTCATTTAGTGCACTAAGTGTTTTAATTTCTTAATAAAGTTGTAGTTCATTGCTAGTATTTAGTAAAAGGTTTTACGAAACAAATAAACATGGTATCACTAAGCTAATACTAGTTATAATTAAAATTAATTATAACATAAATTTCGAAGTAAACAAACTAATTCATTTATAAAAGTACCTTTGTGGTTATCGTAAGTATTTTACGTAATTACCGTAAATTATTTTATAAATACATTTATAAGTATTTTATAAATGGATTACAAATTTTACACAGTTTAAATAGTCTGAAGGGTATATTCTGTCTAAAGTTAAAAGTTTAGCTTACGAACCTTGCATATGATGTATTTAAAAATAAAAAACACATTTATATCTTGAAACATCTTATACTTAAATTAGTCTTTGAACTCAAAACTTTCGATAAGAAACACAACTTTGTAGTTGCTGAGTTTTTAATAAGTTCAACTTCATTTGTAAAACATTATCTATTAAATGCATGTTTTATAAATTCTCTTTGTTTGTTTCTTTTGGTTACATGAGTAAGAATCGTTTGTAGTAAATAAATATGTTTGAAAAGTTGATCAAACTTTTATTTTTTTATAAAGTAATTAAAGTTTAGTTATAAGAGTTTATAAATTTTTAGTTTTACAACTATTCTATTTCTGAGCATTTAGCATATTATTTTGAGTTTTGTAATTTAGTCAACATTTGCTACTGCAAATTATTTATTTAACTTTTTAAAGTTTCTCCTTAAAACAAACTTTAAAGTATTGTTGATGTTAAATAGTTATTTTTAGATGTCAAACTACATTTTTTATCAAGAAAACTTAATCTACTTAAAATTAAGCGAAACAACAACTTATATCCATTGGTTTTCAAAAGATTTAAAATAACTAGTTTTGTTCGATTAGAAATAAAACTGCAAACTGATATTTTTAAGTTGTATACGTTATAAGTTTCAAAGTAATGTATCATTTATAAAATTAGTTATAAAACAATCTTAAACAAAAACTTGTCCAAATTTTGACAAGCTACTGAATAGTTGAAAAAGATTAAACACGTTTTCAAAGATACTCATAAGGCTAACTTTAACAGGCCACTTTAGTTTTCATGTAGTTAAAAGTCATGCATAGGAAACATGTCTAGTCTACAAATTAAATTTACAATTGCTTTACAAATCTATTGAAACTATATTAATTTTTATTTAGTAAGTATGAGTACTTGTTTAAATATTGTTTACAAGTTTTTCTTTACCTTTATCTTTTTTAAAAATAAGTATGAGTCAACCTATTTTTTAATAGTTTTGAACCCTAGACTTTTTATGAATTGATCTTGGATTAAATTAGGAATAATTTAAAATACAAATTAATTTTCTTAAATTATTGAAGTCTACAAAAAGACCTCAAAACATCTTAACAGCCATAACTTTTTATTTATAAATATTATGTATTAAAATTAAAATATGTCAATCACGGTTAATTCTGAAACTAACTTATTTTTATGACAATTTTTTCCCTTTCAAACCTCAGTAAAAAAATCTTTTATGACGTCACGAACCATTTCTCAAATATAAATGACGTTCAGTTGTTGAATACTTGTTTAGTATATACATAAAAAATATATAATTGCTGTTATCAAAAAATGTAAATGTTTTCTTTATATTCAAAAAACCTAGCTGACTGGTATAACTTAATATATATATGAAAAAAATCCATATAAAGCAATTTTATTTGTAACTAAGCAGTAATGGGAACAAATATTGTTGTAACACTAAGAGAAGCTGCAAAATTATAAATTTCAAGTTATTCAAATCATGTACAACTAGTATAAATTTGGTCATAAACATAGTATATAAAAAAAGAATTTTGATCAGGCTTTTAGTAATTACTAATATTTTCAAAATAATTAGTTTTCAAATCAGCACCAAAGATTGCCTTGTTGCAACTAAAGTAAACAGTTGATTAAACTTAATTACCAATAACAATTTGCAGCGGTCGAACGAACAAGCAACTCCACGAGATGAGGTTGACTTCAAATTTCAGGAGGAGCAAGTTTGAGAGGTTGAGCTTGAGAACTCCTTCCACCAAGTTCTCATCACCGGCAACAAGCCTCAGTGGTAAAAGCGATCAGGTTTGTGAACATAGTCAGTTGAAATAACTTTTTAAAGCAAAGTAAATGTACAACGCAAGTTGTTATTAATAGATATATATTATTTTAACACCAACTCTCACATTTATTGATTGCGACAAGCAGTCATATTTTGTTGTTTCTCAGTAGTAAAAGCGAACAGGTTTTGAAATTAAATTAATTGAAATACAGAATTTGAAACAATACAAGCAATTAACAAGCTATTTCAGCGAATTTATAATATTCAGCTTGATTGTTTTCGTTATTAAACCACTTTTTTATCGACATAATATGATAATAATAAGAGTTAATATTAGAAATAAACGATTTTTATTGGTTTTCCGCACATCTTAATCATAGCAAAAGTGTTGATTTAAATTGAAAAAGTTAAACTGTTTAGCAGTTTATAAACAAAATATATTTTCTAGCGAATAAATTTCAACTTTAAAACTAATTTAATAATTGAAAATAAAACGAACAGATAACATCAATAGACGAAGGCAGTTACACTCTACAAGAAAATAACTCAAATGCTAACAACACAGATCAGAGTCTCAGCAAAATTGTGGAACAAATTGAAGATAAATTTAATAAAAGTTTGTTTTTAATTCTACTACCTTGAAGTTACTTTATTAAATTATGTAAACTAAACAAAGTAAATTTACCACTAGTCTTTGATAAAACGGTTATACTCAATTAAAGTATCTTGGACCAGTATAAACTTTTTGAAAATTATAAAATATCTAAATCAACTAAATCTAAGATAAGTTTCTAAGCTACTTAGAGTTATACTTTGAACTCTATTGGAGCATGTTTAAAAAAATACAAGTATTATCCTTATAATTTATCCGCTGGTATGTTGTAACCAATTATACTAAATTATGAGCTAAGTATTATCTTATTAACTTCACAACATATAAAATTAATTTATTTTTCTATTTTATTAATATTAAATTATCTTCAGAAACGTTTACTGATGAGCAACCAGCGTCCAACATCAACAGGCAGTCGACAGATTGGAAGGTGGAAAGCGGAGACCTGCACAGCAACACCGCCGCCTCCCTGGCAACCACCCAAGCAGGTAGTTGCAACAATGACGTCATAAATAATCGAAACGACGTCATAATTGTCGAGGGCGTTGCGCCGCCCCTTCCGCCGAAAAACCCCGCGCCCCCGAAAGCGGCGACCGCCGGTTGCCACGGCAACAGACGCGCCGTCGCCAGGCACCACAGCAGCCAGGTGCAGCTGAGAAAGACGTCGTTCAGAAAAAGTACAGCCAGCTTCAGGGAAAGTTTCAGGAACTCGACGTTCAGGGATTCCCTCCACGCGCTCATGACGTCATCGAATTCCAGGGTTTCGTCCTTCACCACGTCACAATTGGAACTCGCCACCAAGCTGAGGTGCCCCGATGACGTCAGCGCCTCGCAGCTGATCCAGTGCGGTTTGTACTCGGTTCCCAAGCAACTGCCGCCCGTCGTGTCGTCCTACCGTGACGTCAGCAACTCGGTGTCGGAGCTGAGGGCGAGTTACGAAGACGAGGATATTGACGATTGTGACGTAGTAGATGAGAGTGACGCCACTATAGACGCGAGAATGTTGGAACCAATCGTCATGAACTTTGATGACGTCAGCGACGAGGAAGTTTCTCCCCGCGACAAAATCGACGTCGACGTCATAACGGGCATGGAGAGGGATATCGAGAAAGTTCTGACGCAGCAGGGAGTTGAGTACGATGACGTCATAATAAAGATAGCGCCGTCGATGGTGAAAAGGGCGCAATCTAGCGACGGGTTGAGCAGCGGCGATTCCGTTATCAATTTGTAGTGAGGAGAAAATATTTTATTTTGTTTGAGGAAGCAGTCTTGAGAAAGTTTGAGTTTTTAGTTAAGATAAGTTTGTTTTAGCTGCACTTCGTTAAAACATTATTCTACTTGTAATTTTGTTGAAGAGGAATGTTTTTTGTAACAATAACATAAAAATGCATGGCTTGGCAAACATTCCTAATTAAAGCAAGCTTTAATTAACTACTTACAATTTCTAAAATATGCTTAAGTTTTTTTAGAAGAACAAAACTTTGTATTTTTTTGCTCGGAACATATTCCTTAATTGCCCTTTAAAAATGAATTAAAACAATCAGTAAACTTTTTATTTTAAATGAATAAAAATTGACTTTTTTCTAAACTATTAAGATTATTAGTGCTTGTTTTATTCTTTTTTACAAATATTTCTTCGTTAAAAGCCAATTTGCAAAGCAATCCATTACTTACACAGTTTCCTTGATTATTCCTCTGTTACTGTATTTAGTTAACCTCTAAAAAATAGTCTTCCTTTTTTTCTGGCCAAAATTGTTTAAAACGGTACTGATTTTATAAGTCTTCTTTGTTACTGTAATTAGAATAGGTTTTTGAACAAAGTATGTTGATTTTACATTCGTCTTAGATTAATTTTACTCTTTTGTTATATTTAGTCAACCTGTTAATCAAAAAAAAAATCAAAAAATCAAACTAAGTTGTGGGTTAGTTACTTATGCTGAAATTTTAGCATTTAAAAAAACATGATACAGTTTAAATACTTAATTGGTTATTTGTATCAAAAATTTGATTCTAAAGGTTTTCAAAAATGAAATTGAAAATTATAACGAATAAGTTATTGAGTTAAAATAAGTTAAGTAATTGCGCCCGGCAAGTTTAGATGATTTATGACGTCTTTGTTGTATACTAATAACTGTTCTATGCCAGTTACCTTATTTTTATCATGTGTATCTGTTCTTAAAATGCAATGTTTATTGCTTTTGTATTAATTTAAAGCTCGTAGACTAAACTTTAAACAATGACTAAATATATATTCAATAATTCATTTACCTTTACATAAAGGTTCTGTATGCTTCCTTTCAAAATAATTTCAAAATATCAAATACGAAGCGCTATTATTTTTACCTCATTTAAATCAAATCAAAGTGCTACCTTACAAGTTACCTACTCATTTAAACTTACATATTTTTTCAAAACAATTGTTACTTAACTCAAAAAATTTTAACTTAAGCTTATTTTCACAATTTATTTTCTATTTTTTTAAATCTAAACTTTACGACTTTGTTTAAGATTGATTGTGATTTTTTTTTGCTGCAAAGCTTATACGTACACATACTTTTTAAATTATGTTTTAATTTGTTGTTTTAATTATTATCTGCGACTAATTAATGTTTAAAAAGCACTGTTTTAATTATTTATGTATTTTTTTTCTTGTGTTTTTTTCTTGTATGTGAGTATGTGTTTAGTGCTATTTTATTAAACGTTTAGAAGTTATTTTCATATGAACTTTGAACTATCTAGTCAATTTAACTCTCGTGAAACTGTAACATATTTGTGCTGTTTGGTTTAGTTGTTTCGCGGTACTTTTGTTAATAAATTTCAAAACTTAATAAAAAAAGTGTGCTTATTGTAATATATTATTGCATGCAAAGTAACAGACAAGCAGATTAAGTTTTGAAAAGTTTAGTAGAGTTTTATATTGAGATCAGTTACAAATTTAAGTTGGAAGTTTAAGCGTTGTGGTGCCATAAGACGTTGTTAAAGGTTAAAATTAAAATTTAACATGTTTGAAATAAGTTCTACTTTACAAATTGTACAGTTTAAGGTTTTAATATTAACTTAGTTTCTATTAGGCTTAATTACTTTTTTATCTGCAACAATCAACATTTTTTAGTTAGAATTTAGTACAGTAATTTTTTATTAATTTCAAACTAAGAGTTTTTGTTAAAAAACAAAAATTTTGTAGTCTAAATACAGCTTTTAATATAAAGCTTACTTTTTATATTAACTTTAAATATTATACCATTAAAACTAAATTAAAATATTTTGTTTTTTATTATTACTTACACAGATAAAATAACATTTTCTTTTAGTTTAGATAATAATTGTTTTACTAATACAACTGTACTTGTAATAATTCAATAAAAAATATTTTTTCTTTTACATAAAAAGATATATAAGCTCGTATCTATATTTTACTACGTATGTCACATGTACAAGTTTAAAAAAGGTTATTTATTACATTCACAAACAATAATTTTCCAAAAATATTATTTCCGCTGTACGGTGATATAGACTTGCGTTAGCTTCAGTTTTCGTTTTTAACTCTTACCAAAAGCTAGATATGTATTTTACTAATAAAAGTACTGAACATTATTAACTCAAATTTTACAGTTTAAGAAATAAAAACTTTTATTTTTTAAGTTTTACCCTACAATATTCATATAATTCTTTTTAAATATTAAGTATTATCCTGACTTTGTTTTTAAACTACAGTTAAACTTTTTAATCAGACTTTATACTTTAAAAACCATCTATAAAATAGCTGACTATTCACAATAGTTATCTAGATAACTTTGCTTGCAAAAAATCTTTACACTTAAGAAGTTTTTGGTTGAACATTTCGTATTGTCTTAAACTGTAGACTTCATTTTTACCACAAAATCCTTTTAATTTTTAAAGTTATAACATAAGTTTTCTAAAATGTATAAGAAGTTTAAGACTAATTTTATAGAATGTTCTTACACTAAAACTAAATGACTGATAAAATTGTATGAACAATTTTTGATGTTTTATTTATAGAGAGAGTTATTTAAAAGGAAAGAAGTTATAGTTTTTACGTAAAGATGTCAAACTTTTAAGGCAGATTAATTTTTTATTCTTTCTGCGTATCTTCATTTAGAATTCTCGTTTTTGAGAACTTGAAATAGTTTAAAAGAAGCGTTGATAACGTCGTAATGTAGACTTAAACGAAGTATTTGTTTAAAATAGACATATAGGCTAGTTAACAACAGACTAATAAATAAGTTTATAATAATTTGTTACCATTAACTAATCACTTGGTAAAATAGTTAATCTTCTTTACAATTCCCAACAAGGGTTCACAACATGTGAATTTAATTTGATAAAATACGTCTTTTATGTATTGAAACTCTAAAAAACTAATACAAAGCAATATATGTTGTCAAATAATAAATTTATTTTTTAATTGAAAAGTTGAAACATAATTATTCTTCAAATTTAGTTGCAAATTAAAATAAAAGCAGTTTTCGGTTGTTTTCATAGTTGTAGAAATAATAAACTTATTTCATAAAGTAGCTTTAAAGTTAAAAAAAGAATATTTTACAACTAAAATTTATTTTTGCCTATCAACTTATTATTGCAATTGTTTTTTTTTACTCTAATTTATTTAGCACAGTTTTATTAAACTATTTCTTCAAGTACAAAATTTTTAGGCTAGGTTACTAAAATATGTTTAATAAAAAAATATTGAAACACTTCAAACAGTATTATAATAAAAAATAATAATCACAAACGCTTTATGTTGTGTAAAAGTAAATAAAAAGTATAAGTAAAACATATTAAGTTGTTCTTTTTTTCTAGGAGTTAATTTAAAAAGTTTTTATTATAAAACTTCTTTTTAAGTTCTATTCTACTTTTTCAAAACAGCTCATCAATAAACTTTCTCGTATAGACATTTTAGTCAAATATGTGTAGAAGTTTTCTTACAACTTTTCATAACAACTCAATTTCCCCCTTATGTTAAAAATTATACTTTAAATTTTTTATAACTTTAAATAGCAAAATTGTAAAAAAACTAATATTTAAAAAAAAAATATACAGAATACATTTATTTTACTTACCCAAAAGTTGTAGTTTCTACATTCTAAACATCTAAACTATTTTTTTACCAAAAATAAAGGTATATTCATTGTAAAAATTGGTAAGTTATAAAAGTTAAACGATCCTTTGTCATAACATATTCAAATAGTTTTTCAAGGCTAGTAAATGACTTTTTCTTCCGCACAGTTTAAAGTATTTTAGAACTTAAAAAGCTAAGCTTATTAAAAAGCTTGGCAAGAGCAAAAACTAAATGTTGTAAAACTTGTATTATAACAACAAAAAGTTTTAACTAGTTATGAATTATCTCGAACAGACTAGATTTTAAGAATAGTATTAGTTTTAAAATAAATGAGGAATTGTTAAGTTAGAATATCATATCATTGAATAAAAGTATTTTACTTTTAACCATGAACTCAACTTAACATAATTACATCAACTTCGCTTAAAAACTTGTAATTTTACAACTTAAGAAATATTTAGTAAAGTCAAACAAATTATTTCAATTCAACTTATTAAATTAAAAACACGTAAAAACAAAAAAATAACCAAACAATATTTTCTTTAGATCAAACTCCAGAGAAGCGGTCTTACGTTCAAACTTCTGTGATTGTTACGTCACCAGAAGACGATGTTACGTCACAAACCAACAGAAGCTCGATTCCGTCACCGGCAACACTGCACTCTAGCGGTAAGGTTTTTGTTGTTTCCTTAAATGAGCCTAAAGTGGTTTCATATTTCGAGCAGTTTGGTAGACAATCTTTTTACCGGTTATGTGATAATTTTTAGGTTTTTTTTCTAAATTTAAAGTCCTTATTTTTGACTAATGTGTATTTAACTTTTAACTTTCACCATACTTATATTGTTTTAAGCCAAAAACAAAATCCTTAAAACTTAATTCTCAAAACTTTCAAACTGTTTTAGAATTTTAACGGTTGACTTTACTGTTTTATATTTTTAGTAAGTTTAACACAAACTTTGATTTTTTTCTCATGGCAGGCGGTATTACGCAATCGCAATCAGGTGGTTTTAATATGACGTCACTATCCAACGTTACGTCACCGCAACCAAATCATCAAGCGGTCAATTTCGACCAATTGAAATCGAGCACAGTAATTCAACAACCACACAGAATTGGTGATGTAAGAATTTTGTTTTTATTTTTATAAAATCGGTTCACAAATTTTAAAAGTTATTTAAAACCTAATTTCGCTGGAGAGCAACAACCCCGTTGTAAAAAAAACTGTTATAAGCTTATGAAAGTATAAATAAAAATACACAATATTTTATATTTATTTATAATGAAACATAAGTCTAAAAGTTAATTTTGAGACCATATGTAACTTATGAAGTTATTGAAAAATTGTACTCAAAATTCTCACCAAACTAGTAAACAATTTTAATGCTTATATTACGTTTAAATCTTGCATATATAACTACTAAACGATAATTTTACCTCTTTAAACTAATGAACGTTTAGTTACACTGCTACCTATCTTTTCCTTAAAGCTTATTTTTTTGTTACTTAGAACCTATTTATTACAAACAACTCATACAAAAATTTACAGAGAAGAAGTGCATCTAGTGCGTACTTTATACTAAAAGAGCTTCTAACAACTGAAAGAACCTACTGTAGGGATCTTAGTGTCATTTGCACTGTTAGTATTACTACAATATTTAATTAAAGTGTGGTGTTAAAACGAATCTAGTATACTTGGTTTGACTTTTATTGTTTATCAAGACATTTCTTATGTTATTCTACACTTTTTTAACTTTTTATATACAATTTAGATATTTTTATATTACTGATTAATAACAGGTCTAAACAAGCTAATGTAAGTAGTATTCTAGTAATGCAAATGTAGCCTTTAAGATATTAAAATATATAAACCTTAATCACGTATAAAAAATATTACTAAATAACTATTTGCATGAGATTATAAACATAAAAAAACAAACAAATTAATTTTATTCTCAGGATTTCAGGAAGGCGGTATCGGAGGTCAACTTCACCAGTGAGGAGGAACGTGACGAAATATTCACCTCTCCCACCTACCTCCTCCAATACCACGAGAACTTCCTCACCAAGCTGGAACAAGTGCTGTACTCGATAGACAACAAGTCACGTGACTTGCTCACTGATGATCAGTACACTTCAGTGGAGCAGCTCATCACCCACCACGTCACCGACATCAGAACTGTTGGTTGAACATTTGGTTTCTTCAACATTGTAGCTTTAGCCTAAATTTTGTACCTTTAGTGTTTTCAGTAGTTTTATGAAATTAACTTACAGTAGGTTTTTATCAGCTCTACAGTTTACAGTATTTATTTGTACTTCTAATACAGCTTAAAATTTATTAAAAATTTTCATAAACACACTAAAAAAAAGTTATGATGATCTCATGAGTTGTATTATTAATGCTTTTACCTAACTACATTATGTTTAAACAGTTACTGTAAATTTTGGCCAATTATCTAACATAACATCAAAAATTTTCATCAGAGTTGCAGATGCCACATAGTAAACTGCTTGAACTCGGTTGAAAAGTTGGAAGAAGTTTGCATGAGAGATCCGAAGATGGAATCCTGCTACAGAGATTTCGAACTAGACAAGTCATGCTACATTCCCCTGGGAAGCTTCTATTTGAAACCGATGGCAAGAATATTTCACTACAAAACCCTTCTGCAACGTTTGTTATTGTTTTAATTTAGTTTTATAATCTTTACTAAATATATTACAAAAAAAGGTTTATTAATAGCCTTTACTGAAAAAAAAAAATAAAATAAAACAGTTTTCAAAAAATAAATTCTAATTATGACGTCACAACAGTATTTTTATAGGAATTATTTTTACGTGAGTTGTAAAAAACCTTTTATTTAATAAATAAAATGTTTAAATAGTTAGACCTACTTTTTTTTCGATTTATTATGATGTACATACGTACTAACTATGACGTCACAACAACAGGTCTGACTCTGCACTACAGAGAAACGGGTATGGAGGGAAAACTCAGTCACGCTGAACGAGGCTTGGAGGAGTGCGTCAAGTTCTCCTCAATCGTCCACCCGAAAATGGAGGAATTGTTAAACGCGCACAAACTACATCAACTGAAGCGTGACCTCATCGGAGTAGATCGGTTGCTTAGTTACAAGCCAAACAGGGTTGGTTGACATTTAAAACTTTCTGATTTTAGTTTATACAATCAGTATACAAAGTCATTACAAACAACATAGTAATTTATATGGTAATTTTTATAAATTGGTTTGGATGAGAGCTTGTTATTTTGTAGTTAACATTTTTTAATCAGCAAGGTGTTGATTTTTTTTTTAGTTTTTTAACTGCCTTAACAACATTATTAATCGAACACTTGATATACAAACTAACTATTAACTTCATAGAAAATTTATAACAAAATTTTGTAATTATAGTTGTATAAAGATTGCCTTTTGTTATTTACAAAAGTCAGAAAACTACTACGTAAATATTTTCATAATAAATTTATAAAACTTAAATTTTTAAGATTTACTTTACAGAAATTTATAAGAGAAGGCGTGTTGTACAAACTATCAAGAAAGGGATTTCAGCAAAGGTTATTTTTCCTGTTCAGCGATTGTCTCACATACACTTCCACCGGTGTAACTACAACAAATCAGTTCAAAGTTAACAACTGTCTGCCCCTCAATAATTTACTTGTTAGTTGTTACATTGTTCATTATTATATTAAAAATTACATGCTGTTCAATTGTTTTCATACATTTTCATGTTATAGAAATTATATATTTTTTTAAATAAAAATAGTATTGTAAGTAAACATTTAAAACATAAAACCCTTTAAAACTATTTGTGCATAATTTACTAAACTTTTTGTTGTAGAAAAAAAAACAAGATTTTATAAAGTTGTTATACTAGAAAACGTGTTTTCAGACTAATAGTAAAATATTCAAAAAATAGTTAAACAAGTATTAATACAAAAAAATACAAACAGATAGAAGTGCACGAAGGAGAGAAAATGGTGGCCAACTGTTTCAGCGTGATCTGCCCTGATGACAAGATCATTGTGCTCGCCGCTGCCTCTAGCGACCAGATGATGAGGTGGCTCTCAGACCTGAGGAAGGCAGTCGGCGAGTACAAAAGTGACAGCAACCAGTTGGGTGTCCCTCTCAGTTAGTTTGGTTAAAATAATGCAATTTTTACTGATTTGAAAGATGTTAATGCCTAATATCCTCTTACACTAGTTTAACATCATCCTCATAGTGCCATATCAAAAAAAAAAAGATAAACAATTTTCCCTTAAACGTTTTTAAATTTAATAAAATTATTCAGACCACAACAACTTGAGGGACAGTCAGCTGTCGGTGTCGTCGGAAGCTTCAATTGTGACGTCACAACAGCAGCAGCGCGCCAACACGACCATGCACGTGTGTTGGCATAGGAACACGTCGGTGGCGGGCGGCGACCACATGGTGTCGCTGAGCAACCACATGAGCGGCTACCTGCTGAGGAAGTTCAAAAATTCGAACGGGTGGCAGAAGTTGTGGGTCGTCTTCACCCAGTTCTGCTTGTTCTTCTACAAATCCCATCACGTTTGTTTGCACTTAAAAACTTGAGAATATTTTATATGTATTGTATATATAAACATTTTCGTTTTATTTCATTAATATTCTACATTAATTTTGATTGGTCGTTTTTGATTAATCTTTTTATTACATAGTTTAACCTAACATTCTGCGAAATATAGCTTCTATAATCATAACAAGTTGTATATATTTTTGTTCTTTTTAATTATTTATTTTTGTCTGTCGTATTTACAATAGTTTTCACCTTGCTAGCTTATGTACACTTTATTTTATTTAAATAAACTAAAAAATTAATAATTAAATATTTGTTTTTACTCCGCAGTAAGGTTGATTGATTAATAAGACTATTTATTTTATTAACTATACTTTAATATTAATATAAAAAATTTGAAACTTAAATTACTTCCATGGCAACAGGACCAGTTTCCACTGGCGAGTCTTCCGTTGCTAGGCTACTCAGTGACGACACCGAGCGAAAATGACGACATCCACAAGGATTTCGTGTTCAAGTTGCAGTTTAAAACCCACGTCTACTTCTTTAGAGCGGAAAGTTTGTACAACTTTGATAGGTCAGTTTGGTTATGTTTTAATAACTTTTCAGTCATTTATATTATTTTATTTTAGTCATTATAAATATTTTCAGCTTAGGTGTTTACATGAACTTAGTTTTATAATACAATAACAATTAAAGTATTTGATAAAAATTTTGTTGTGATTAGTTGTTTTTAAGTGTACTTTGAATAATTGAAATTTTCAAATAAAAAACCGTTTCAAAAAAAAAAACTACAGAATTTGAAAAAAAAACTTTACTTTGAGCTTTTTCAAACTTTAAAAGTTTTAATTGTGATTAAAGGAATGTTTAAGTTCACTTACCTAAGTTTAAATTAGATGAAGTTATGAAATAATACAAATTTCAAATAATTCCTTAGGTGGATGGAAGTGATTTCTTCGACGACAAACTCCCAATGATTTCGTATTCTGCAGATAAAAAAACAAAAATTTCAAGTAGAACTTGTCTTGTTTTTATTTCATTCTTGTTTTAAAATGGTGCCTTTTTAGTATTCCGTCGTTATTTTTAACATTTTGTTGCTGATAATGTGCATTTTTGCAATTTGATTTTTTATAGAAGTTTCTGCTTGTTACGAAGCATGACAGTTAAAAATATTGAAGCTAAAAAACAAATTTACAAAAATTGATAGGAAATGTTCTGTTGTTTTATTAACACATTTTATCTACTTTTAAAAACAAAGTTTTTTTAATTTGTTAATTACGATTTAGTTTGAAATTTATGATTTTCATTTTTTGTTTAATGTTATGTGTTTATAAAGTTTTATGATAGTATTTTTTATTTAAAAAACCACTTATCATTTGTAATTTTTTTCTCAAGTTTCATATACAAAACTTACTTTCATATATTTTAATCTAAGTAAGCATATTTAAAATTTTAACATAATTTGAAAAGATCAAGTTAAAGCTTTCTACGGTACTGTTAATGCTGTATCTTTTATTAATAATGTTTAGTTTGAACTAAATACTTTTTTAACGTTTATTAGTTTGTGTTTTAAATAAATATTTACATTTCTCGATTATTAATTGTTTAATCTTTTTTGTCAAGCTAGTATTTTAGTTTTGTACTTGGTTTTATTTTAATAAACTCGACTGCTACAAATTAAAAAAAAATCAAAATTAAAAAATAATAATTAGAGTACAACTACTTGTGCACGTAAAAAACTTATAAGAAGTACAAAGTTTTGCTTCCCTTATAAAGTATGAAAAGGTCTACGAAGGTTACAAAAATTAGCGTGCATTAAAAATTGTATACAAATTTAGTATGTATTAAGTTTATCTATTTTTAAAAATAGTTATAGCTGCATTCAGGATATAACAGCTTGTCTAAAATATTTTATATAAAGTAGTAACGAATTTTAAACATTTGTAATATAAAATTTAGTGTACAAACAAAAGTCAAATACTTATGTGAATTTATTTAATTTTTATTTTAGAAACAATATAAGGATTGAAAAGTTAGTCCTTAAACTGCAAAAAAAATTATCCAAATTCAACCTATAATCAAAATATAGAACCTTTAAAACAAAATAAGTTTTATAGAAATTATAAGAAAAATCACAGTATTATGCTGATATTCTTTACACGTTTTTTTATATTTTTTTTCAACCTAAATTAACTTTAATGTTTTACTATTCTTCTAACTAAAAGCTCTATACAAACAATTTGTTAACTTTTAATACAAACGTTTATGATAAAAATTATAATTAATGCTAAACACAAGAATAAAAAGGAACAATTTAAAATAGTATTATAAAAACAAAGACATAAAATCATTTAGGAGTAGATAGAGTTTATATATGATTTTTTTCTTTTTAGATAGTTGAAAAAAACATGGTAAATTTGTTTTAGGAATAGAAGTTTTCATATGCACAAACTGTTTAACAAGTATTGCCACAATGCTGCGACCCGTCATAATTTTACATTTCAGGGTATTTCCCTTAAATGTCGCAGTTTTGTCAGTGATAAACTTATATTGTTTGAATTGTGCTTAAGAAAATTGATCTTTTGTACATTGTGGAATCAGGCAAGTTAAACAATATAACGTCATTGAACGTATTTTTTTTGTAAAATTTTACCAATTCTGCTTTTAGTTCTAATAGTATGCTTCACTATGCAGCTTAATGCAGTAGTATTTTAATATTTTATCACATTTGTTTCGAAAAATCTAGCGGAAAAGCTTTTAACAAATTTATTTGAGATACTTTTTTTTAATAACAACAACACTATTAATGTTAGTATTGTATTCATTAGAACAAAAAGGCTAAAATAAAGTGACTTTTTTATTGAAAATTTAAGATTTTGAACTAATTAATATTTGTTAATTTACTTATGCTTCTTCTTGTCTTCAGATCTCATACTAACGATTTTAAAGTCTCCCTCCGTAAGTACTCATTAAGATTTGCGGGTATTTGTATATTTAAAATTCGTGTTTAAATTGTTAATTACAAAATAAAATTAAAACAAAAACTGGTTAAGAGTGTATTTATGTTGTTATTAAACAAAAAGTCTATAAAAATATACAACGTAAGTATTTTTTTGCATTTGAATAACCTAACTTGTTTAATCTTTACAACTTATAAAAATTGTTATAATCAACTATTAAGTTAGTATTAGATAAAACGAACCTAGTATAAATTGGTGTAGTTGTATATATAGAAAAAAAGTATATTAATCTACAAAAAAGTTTTCAAAAGTTTCTATAAGGTTTTTTAATTTTAACAGTAAAGGTTTTGAGACAATACTTAATAAACTTTTATATTTTTTTAATGTCTAATTATTTATTTTGTCTTGTATAACAAAAAATATATACCCCAAAAGATAACTAGATTCGTAATAAAAAAACTTTTTTTTTTAACAATCCTACCGTTCTATAAAGATTGTAATTTAAAAAATTATGTTATCATGCAATTAACTTCAACTTAATTACAAATAGTTTTAGTGTTCTTGTTCAAAATTAAAGTTTAAACTCTTAAATGATAATGCAAATAGTTTTACTTTTGTCTTTTTTCTAAGTTTATATGTTCACAAACTATAAAAAAAACAAGTATGCCGACATGTGTTTTTCCAGTCCAAAAACTTTATTTTATATCATACAACCATTATCAGACTAAAAAAAGTATAGTACTATATATTTTTAAAAATAAAATTTAAACTTATTTTTAGCTTTTGCTTTTTAAATTTTTTATGCAACATGTTTTAAATACTATTTTATCAGTACAAATTTCAATTTTTAATTTTTTAGTAAAAATTATTTCTCTTTAAAAACGTTTAAAAGTAACACAACAGAATGATAAAAAAATTATAAATAAGTTTAGTGGTTTTGGTTTTAGTTAAACTTTGCAATGAGTACAAAATAATGTATTAAGTAATAAATTAACTTTTACGTAATAAGTAATGCTTGAACAAGTAGCTAAGTACAAATGTCAGAATTTATAAATTTAAATGATTGATAATTTCATTGAAGTACAACTTGATTAATTTTTATTTGCAAGGTATGATCACTACATGCATAATAATAAAACACAGCTTTGTATTGTTTTGAATGCAATATGGTAAAAAACAGCTAATGCTCAGTTTTATAATGATTTAACCGCGAACTTTCAATTCATTATTAACAAATTGCATTCATTTGACGGGAAAAGCGATTTGATGAAAAATATTATTGGCAGTTACTATATATTTAGTTTTGATGTCAATAAAACACGTTTTTGTTTACTTAAAAAAAAGTTTAGTGACATTGTTAACTAAACGATTTCAATGAGGCTTTACTGAGAAAAACATACAAAATTCTGAACGATGAATTATTTTTTTTAGAGGCTACATTAAAAAATACTCAATTAGCAAGAATGCAGTTGGCAGAATGTTAAAATAAAAACAATTTATTGTTCTCTATATAATAACGCTTTTTATATATAAATTAAAATAATTTTTATTATATTGTATATAAACAAACATACTTTTTGTTTTCATACATTTAATTATGCTACAACTTTGCAAAACAAAAAAAAAACATATAATTTTCTGAAGAGTTATAGCTTAAAATTGCACAAATTTTGTATACTTCAAACCTTAAGGTTTATCTACGTCCAACTAGAAACTAGTTGAACTAGCTTATTGATTTAAAAATGCACTTTTAGTTACACTGAAACTCTTTGCACAGACATTAAAAGTTGTTAGATTTTTATAAGTAAAAGTGTGATAAGTGTGTTATAGTTGTACAGAAACTCAGGAGAACACTAGTCGGTTCTATACCTAGTGTCGTCTACTAACTATATTATATTCACTTTTATTAAAGATAAATAACCTTCAACTAATTATTTTTTTCACTAGAAATTAGTAAAATAGTTGTTCGTTGTTGTTTAAAAACTGTAATATTATTGTTTAAAAACCCACTGTTTAAGTTTTAAACGTTCATAAGAATATAAACACGTTTCAAACACATAAATAAAGGTAACAAACTTGAATGAAAATTTCTAATACACTTTGTTTCACAACTGAGTTAGTTTAAAACAATCTGCTGTTTTACATTAATCTGATACAGCTTTTTGTAATGTTTAAAAGCTTAAGCTTACTTTTACCATTTAAAAGTTTTGTTATACTGCTCTGATAAATTACTATAGCCAGCTTAATTGGTAATGTAAGGAATTTACTATGTATACTGTAGTTTTATTTAAAGTAAGTTGTCTGATCAAACTTAGTAAAAAACTATTTTACATAAGATTAAAAGATTAGTTAGTTAATGGATCAACAATTGTAACAGTAAAAAATTTAAAGTTTATTGTTTAATTTTTTTACGTGTATAAAATGTTGCAATCTTGAATATGTAGTTAGTATAGCTTTATTTTGTATTCTGAAATGTACATGGTTGTTTAACAAGCTTTAGCTTTTGTTCTAATAAGACATGCTTTGATATGTATTTTAAGTAAAACTTAAGTTAAAACTTTTTTTTTAAATTATAAACTACTAGTATAAGATTCTTGTCATAGAAATATGTTTAAAAAACAGTCAGAAATATAATTAGAACAGTCGGTTTATTTTTTATTCACTAGTTCCTTAATTTGATAACTGATTTCACTAAGTTTGAAAGTATTACATCATATATACACTTGATTTAAAAAATAGTGCACTTAAAGTCATTTTTTCTATATTTGAAAGATTCATAAAGTTTTATAATAGAATGATACTTGTAATTTATTTTATATTAAAATAAATAGTTTAAAAAGTTGTTATCCTTAATAAGATAAACGTACGTATGTTTATAGAATATTTATTTAAAATTATCAAAACTCAATCGTCAGTTTTTTATTAAGTTTTAAAGTACAACAAAATGTTACAAAAACAAAACTAACAACAAAAAGAAACAATGTATAAAATGCAGTGAGTAAAGATAGTGAGTACAAAAGTTTTCTTAAGATATATTTTCAATTAATCAGTTATAAGTATTAAATATATTCAGAAAGTTATAGAAAAAAAAATTTAGTTAAAAAAGAACTATTTTAATATCATTTAAATTTTATACTATATATTCATTAAAGCAACTCTTTTTCTATGTTAAGCTAATTTAACAAAAACAATCATTTTCAATTGTTTCTATATCAATTAAAACTCACTAAATTGTTTAATTTTAAGTTATTTATTTTTTTAAATAAACACAGCATTTAAGAGTAAACAGCTAAGTTTTAAGTTTTTGAAGATTTTTTTCAAAGCTAAGTAAAATAACAATAGGCTTAAAAACTAGTACATTCAAAATTTTTTAAAACCATGAAATTTTTTAAAAGATAATAAATCCCAAAAAAAAAACAATAAAAAACCACCTAAACATATCAAACAAAAGTTACAAAACTAAACAAACGTCCCATATTTTTCCTTTGACAGAAATCTTGTACTTTTCTTTTCAGCTTGTATCAGAATCCTCCAACTCGTGGTGCAGCTCGTCTATACATTGAGCGGCTGTAGGTCGGCTTTCAGGGTTCAATCTGGTCAGTCGGTTGACGAGATCTTCCTGTAAAAAAATTGATAAATCAAATGACTCAGATTTACAAAAAAAAAGTACCTGTGTGTGACCGTAATAATTTTAACGTATAGAAAATGTTGTTTTTTTGTCAGCATAAAAGCTTTTTTTTTATTCTGCAAAGCAAACTGACCACTCTGCCGTATGCTTGTCGTTTCACTGGGAACGGTGGTTTTCCGTCATTCTCAGGTTGCCCTTCGCCATCCTCGGCACTCTGTTGCGCCACATCCGGGTCTGCAACGCTTCCAAGGAACATCCACCTCACAGTCAGTCCTGCGCTGTACAGGTCCGCCTTGTGGGAGTAACGGAAGTTGGTTATCTCACTCTGCGAAGATGAAATATTGAGCTAAATGCAGTTTAATTTTACAAGTTTTTCTTTGAGCTGTATAATCTAAAGATGTATACACTGTGAGATAATTAGGCACGAAAGTTGTGAAGAAAAGTAATGAAAAACTTAAAATTATTCGCAAACTCACGATTTCTGGGGCTCGGTACGCTTTAGTTCCAACCAATCTTCTTGTCCTCTGTTGTAGATCATCGACGTACTTCCAGCAATCCTCTACCGAGCTCAAATCGACCGAAACGCCTGGGTTGGGAAACTGTTGCGCAATCTTTCTCACCACATCGGATCTTTCCGCCGAGCTGCTGGGACCCCTCTGCACCACCGACAACCCGAAGTCGGCGATTGAGAGGTTGGGGACGCCGTTGTGGTCTTCTTCGACCAGCAGATTCCCTGGCTTGATATCTCGATGAATAACAAGCAATTGCGAATGTAGATAGTGAAGACCTTTAAACAGCTGAAATTGATGTTTGAAGTTTAACTTTTCGAATGCAAACGCGAAGCTTTGGGCTTAGTATATGGGGATAACAAGTAATAAAATAATTTTATGTTTTGTTTAGGGGACTTAAAACTTCGGTATAGTCTAGCTTTTAGGCAATCGCCACAAGTTACTTGCGCCTGGTGTTTTAAATTAAAAGAAACAGATGATTGTTCATTACTCAGAATTATTTTTTTCTACAGTTTTAACAAATCTGTTACAAGGTTGAAAGAAATTGAAAATAATTGATTGCTGAGTATTTTTAAACGTTTGTTTTTTTTTACGTAAAACGCCATGCTAAGGTATATTTTATTAAACAAATGGACTATCAATGGCACCTTTAACATTACAAGTTAAAAATTCAATAAAGGTTATACTGAAAATCTTAATTTAAAATTATATTCTATAAATAAGACCAAAAATTTATGTTGCAATATTTTACAAAACGTCCAAAGTTTTTAGATGTTTTTTTTATAGATTTTTAACAACATTCTTGTTTTTGTGTGCCTTAATTATTGTGTTTTCTATCAGTTTTTTTTTTCAGCAACCCTGATAGTTTTAGTCATTTTTATGCTTCTATGTCAAGTAACCTTGAATGTCAAATCTTTTTACAACCTTTCTAACATACAAGTTTTTTAAATGATATACTAAATTCCTGTACATTTTTATTAAATGAAAACAATTCTCTACCAACTTAGTTAAAATGGTCAGAGTATTAACTATGTAGTATGCAGATTATATGAATTTTATGGTTTTATTTATATATTCAGTTGATTTCAATATATGTATATAATTTGATTAAAGAATGAAAGGTTTCAGTATGTATAAATGTTTTTACTACTGACCTAGTTTGTCCTGTGCTTTCACAATTAAATCTGATTTTATACTTTTTTAAGTTCAATAATAACTTATTATTGACCTTTAAAACTTAAAGTTTTAATTTTTATAGTTTAAATAATACTCTCTATATATAAAAATAGAGAAAGCATTATTTAAACTATAAACCTTTTATAACTTAAAGTTATAGCTTTTTGAGTTTAAATAATACTCTCTCTATCTTTATATAAATTATTTAAACTATAAAAATTAAAACTTTAAGTTTTAAAGGTCAATAATAAGTTATTATTGAACTTAAAAAAGTATAAAATCAGATTTAATTGTGAAAGCACAGGACAAACTAGGTCAGTAGTAAAAACATTTATACATACTGAAACCTTTCATGCTTTTGAATTTAATTAAATTACTTGAAACCACTGTTTAGCTTTTTTTTTAAAGAAATATGTTAGTATGAATATACAGAATTAATTTTTCTAAACCAAATAAATTTTCAAAAAAAGTTAAGTTATTTAAAGTTTGTTATTCAAGAAAAAAAATCCTTGTTTGTACTTCATTGTTTAAAAAAAAGATATCAATAAAAAATAATAATAAACAGTGATACTATGCATCAACATATTCTATCTACTTAACGTACATTAAAAATATTGTTAAAAACAATTACAGTTCAAAAAACAAAATGAGTATTTGACAAATTTAACTCATTTATGTTTAGTTAATCATAAATAAGATAAGTAATGCTTTTCTAAGAACTTATCTGTAAAAATAAAAACAAAAAATGAAAAATTAATTTTATAATATGTTACTAACATGGTGTGCAAGGGATACCCTTAGAGATCCCCATGGATTTTCTTCATAAATATATGTTGACGCTGACCAGCTGTACACTTTCATCTTTATCACAAGAAATTCTTGAACTATAAATTGGTAAATATAAGAATTTTAAATTTTAGACACAATAACCAAAAATAATAAGGGTTGTCACGTGTCGGGCTAAGTCAGTTTTTTTGGGATCAAGTTTCAAAAGAGTCAGTATTTTAGAATAAAATAGCAGTAAATCAGTCTTTTTAGGTCAAAAGAGAAAAATTTCAGAAATTTTTTGTTCTAACCTACAATTTCCTTAATTTTCAAAGCCTTAAAGTGGTAAAAAAAATAACAAAAAATCTTTTAAAGTCAGACTAAAATTAAAAACCTTTCCTAGAAGCATGTTGAAGTTGAACTATTACTCTATTTGAACAAAATGTTTCATTTAATCTTTTAACAAAGGTGATTTGTTGCAAGGTTACTTCCATAGTGAAGCTTTGATATATTTAAATATTTTATGTAAGTTTTTATTAAATGTTTTATGTAAGATCACGGCTTATTTTTTGGTATACATTATGATATAGTTTTGTTTTAAGTTTTACGAAGTTGATTACAAATGCTTAAATTTTACTACCATTTTTCGTTTTGCAGAATTATTTATAATTTAGTTTGAGCATTTTTATTGAAAATTCTTTGCCAGTAGTTTACATACATTTGTGACACTTGGAGGTTATTTGCAAAGAGGTAAGCAGTGAGAAAAAGTATACTTAGTTCAGTGCAAATTTATTATAATTTAGTTTATATTACTATTTTTACATTCCAATGTCCTGAATAAGATGTTAAACTGTGTCCGAAGGATGTGCGACTAAAATACCGATTTTTTTTTGTGCACCAGGTCGAAAGAATAAACATTTTGAGCGCTTTTTATAGTTTAACAAACAATAACTTATTGCTGAAGTACACATTCTGAAGTAACACAGCAGCTGTCAAGTTTGTAGCTGATAATTAATGGTCAAAATCAGGATTTCTAAAGTAGGCCATGAGAAGCAAATAGGGGTAATATGCAGTTAAGTGGCCACAATGGGACTATGAGGTCATAACTTGTAACTTACACTAGATATTCTGGAGTTGTTGATGAAGAAAAAATTAAAATAAAATAAAAAAGTATTAGGTATTTTTAATGGTATTTTTGAAAGTAAAATTAGATTTTCTGGAGTTGTTGATGCAAAGAAAAAAAGGTTTCAGGTTTTTTAAGTAATCTTGTTGAAGGGGGCCATAGTTTTTTTTATTCATTTAAAGGGGACGATTTGAAAAAAAGTTTAGGAAACCCTGGTCGAAATAAAAAATAAACCTGATAGAAAGCTTTTGTTTTGGTTTAAAAATGTGTACTGAATAAGAAGTACGTACTAAAATGCGTACATATTAAAACAAGTGTACTCAAAATACGTACTTATCAAAGCATACGTATTCATAATGTGTACTTAATTAGAAATGTGTTCTTAAAATTCTTACCCAAGAGAAAGGTAAAAGTCAAGCTAAATAGGTCAAATTCTTGAAAAGTCAGGCTAAATTTACAAAACTTTGCGTGGTGACCCTGAATAATAAAGTTATGTAGTTAATACCACATCCTACAAGTAAAACTGGTTTAACTATGAGTAGCTACTTTAATTAATTTTGTTCTTTTCCTAACTTTATAAAATTACAAGCCCAGGATTTATTTTGTAAAAAAAAATAAGATAATTTCTACTAAAAGTTATAGATTTGTTAAGCTTCTAACTTTTTTTTTAATTGTGCTTATTTCAATAAATGTATTACTAATTAGTAAAAATATAAATGTCATAGTAATTTGTCTTTTAATATCAGTTCTTCACATAACCTTTTAAGTTAGGGTTTCCTAGGCTAATTTTCATAAACGTTCCGATCTTAAAATACTACTAAATTTTTGTCCCGACTTTATTCAAAATTGTGAATAAGACTTTTTTTTGCTAGTCAGTATAAACAACAGACGTATACTCACAATTTATACCCGCACACAATTCCCACCTAGTTTTTTTTTTTTTGATATTGTTTTGCTTTGTTTTTATTTAATTTTTTATTTCAATGTTACCCCTAACCCTTACCCTTGGTCTGTAAGTGGCACTCAGATTCAATCGGATGAGAATTGTGCGTGGACTGGAACTGAGCGTGACGCAATTCGAGAATGTCTAGTAAAAGTTTCAAACTTTTCGTAAAATCTACCTACGTACCCCCTTATAGCCCCTACTTGGGAGTTTGTGTAGAAGACCATAAAAAGGTCTAAGGCACATTAACGGAAACTTTAAAAATGCATTTGATATTCTAGAGTTTGTAATAAATAGGAGCAATATTATATTTTTTAAGCGATATTTAGGAAAAACAAGTTGATAAAACAATGAGTTAAAGGATTTTTCTTGTGGTATGTATTTAACCTTGAAAGTAAATATTGCAAGTCAAGTTGAATTAAGACTATTATAGTTTACTGAACGAAAAAATTTGACGCTCAAATTTGACCTAGTGCAAGAAAAACCTTTTGGCTATCGAGTCGCACACCATGGATACCTTTGAACGACTTGTCCAGAACAGAAAAAAATACCTTAAAAGCTTAGTTACACCTACTCATTTAGTTCACTCATAAAGATAATTACTTAATAAAAAACTGAAAAATATAAAATTAAATAATAAAATTAATAATAAAATTCTTAATAAAATAAAATATAAAACACATTTATAATAGTTAAGCCTATTTATTCCTTCTTTATATTTTAAAAAATTAAATAAACAAACCACAAAATAATTTAAATATATTTATCAACGAAGTGAAACTTATCATATTAACATGATAATTGTAGCTCTATACTTAATAGTTTATAATAACAGAGATTAAGTTTTATAGTTTAAAAGCTTGCGTGATTTATTTTCTAAAACTAAAATTGCTAAAAACAACTTATAGCCTTTTTATAAACAGACTAGACTGCACCATTGTTTAAAGAAACTCCTAAACAATCTGAGACTCTAGTACCTATCAGGCAGACATAGGGACAATTTACCATTTTATATGTTCAATCGAACGTGATTAGGTACATTACCACTGAAGCATTGTCTAGGGGCAAAGTAAAAAAAAACTTATTATATGGTCACTAATCATCTTAGCTTTGCTCAAGGTAGCTGAAATATAAGTACTAGCTGATTGACCCAAGGAGTATAATCCATTGTCTCACATTAAACTTATAAAACATTTAAGTCGTAAACTATTAAATTACGAAAATTCTTTTCGACTCTTTAACAAACGAATGCCTTGATGCTTAAGCACACATGATTAAACTGATACAACAAATAATCATGACTATGTCTGCCTGATAAATCTTAATTAAATAAAATCCAGGTCGCAAAATTTTTATTTTGTTGTTAATGGTCTTGCAGTTATGACAATTATATGATTATGAAAACTGTTGAGCTTTGCTGAAGATAGTCAACACTTAGCTTTTATCCAAAACAAAAGGAGTGAAATCTTCTTTTGATACAAAACTTTTCAGGTTGTATAATATAGTCTATTAAAAATATTTAAGTACATGCTAATACTACAGATTGGTTAGCTACAAGCCAATATATATTATAGAATAAACAAAAAATTGCCTTAAAATTAGAAAAGTTTCGACAATTTTGCAAAAATTCAAAACAATATCCTGACTTAAGGCAACAATTAAATAGATTATGAATGTGCAAGTATAAAGTTTATAATATTGCACTGAATAAATGTTTCTGATTACTAATTTAAACATAAAGTTTACATGATTTTTTGTTAAAGTTGTATAAAAATCTACATACCTTTCGGTTTACCATTTACAAGAGCAGTAAGGTAACTCATTGGGATTTTCGCTATTTCAGAAGTTTGTTTTTCATTGAATTCGCTAATAAAGTTCCTGGCGATAAAAGGTAAACTTAAGGTTTAGCTCCAAGATAAATTAAATATATAATCGGTATTTGGTTATGAAAATTAAAAAAAAAATCCATAAAAGAGTCAAACACCATTAAGAGTTATCAATAAAAAAAAAAAACAAATCTTTAATTAAACAATAACTATGAACTTAAAAAACCAAAATGGTAAAAGTGGTTAATAATTATTTGTTGTACAATAAGTTTTAAGAAAGCTTAAGGTTAAATCAAACAAATTACAAATAAATACAAACCTTGTTTCATCGTTGTTGCAAATCGTATGTGAATCTTTAAAGTTATAAACATGCTTATGGTTCAGGATAGAAGAAATCCTGGCCTCCATCCTAAGTTCTTCAATCGTTTCCCTGTTGAATATTAGATAGTGATTTATGCAACAAAA
This sequence comes from Thalia democratica, assembly GCF_965202585.1. NCBI lineage: Eukaryota > Metazoa > Chordata > Thaliacea > Salpida > Salpidae > Thalia > Thalia democratica. The sequence continues at coordinate 33,876,184 of NC_139170.1, read as the reverse complement.
CATCTATAATAAATAATTTTTACGTTATTTTGTACTGAATAGTTGAAAATTTAAGGTATTTTATTTTAATAAACAACTGTAGCTCTTAATATTTTATAGATAATAAATTTATTTGGAAAGCTTTTTCTGAATATTGATAACTTTATTAAGTACTTACTTAAACGTCTAAAAAACCAAGGAAATTGTTATCACGTATTAAATAAATTAAATAATTTTAATTTTTACCGGCAAAACAAAGGGGAACTACTGGATTAGTTAAATATATCAAACGCTTTTTAATAAGTAAATATTTGTAGACATACACCTGATTTGTTTTATAAATGTATTTTCTATTTTATACTTACAGAACTAATAATGACTAAATGTACTAAAGAGAAACTAGTTGTGGAAACTGAAAAAGGAACTTATATTCTTCCTTCTGACAAAGCTGCAGGACAGTGTGCTGCAGAGCAGAAATGTTTGGACATGGGGGGTATTTTGGCGCCAATTACGGATAAAAGCGATTTTGACGCCATAAAAGATGCAATTAGCTCTTGTGAGTTTCATAAATATGAACTTGAAGATAGGTACATCGGCTTGTCTATTTCTACAGACAACTCTTATCGTGTCTTCAGTAACGGGGTTGAATTTAACAAAGATTTGCATGGAGACTTGTATGAAGAAAATGACATTAGGCCTGGAAACTGTCCTGGTGCCTTTTTAATGCTCCTTTTTCCAGAAAAGCTACAAATTGGTAACATCTGGCGCTGTTACAAAGATAATTTTGAATTACGATACGTTTGTTTTAAGCCAAAAAAGAGCTCTAAGTCACAGGCTGTTAAAAGTAATGAAGTAAGTGTAAATTCAAGCTTGCTTATTTTTGGAGTCTTATGCTTTGTTGCATTTGCTTGTCTGGTTGTTTTATTGACTGTTAAAATCAAGAAGTTAACATCGAAGATTTCTCAACTAGCTTCCAGTGTTGCTTAAGTGAACCATAAGTAATTTTTGAGTAAAATGTAGACTGTATTTCTGATAAACTAATGCTATTAATTTTAAGTTATCTAGCATTTTTGTTTTATATAAAGTTAAAATATTTAACTTAACTTTGATAATTTGTTTTTCTTTTAATTTATGAATAAAGTTGAAGGTTAATGTTTGTTATGCTTATACTAATAAAATTCTTTAGTTATAAATTTTATATAATATTTAGTTTGTTGTGCAAAATAGGTAATGAAAGCAAGTGTTTAAGTTTCGACTTCTTTACATTTATATTACTAAATCATAGTTTGGAAACATATCAGAGAATTGTTTATAATTTAAATAAAGGTAAAAGTTCATTAATTGATACATTAAAGTTTGAAATCAAACATGGCTAGGCTTAAGGTTGTAAACGTTATAGATTAGAGGTGAGCAACGTACGGCCCGCGGGCCGGATACTGAGTGAAAATGACCGGCCTAAAAACGTGTTTGAATTTTCAATTGAATCTGACCCGCAGATGAAAATGACCGGCACGCGAGTAGAAAGTCCGGCCCAAAAAGGTCAATATCAAAAAATTTTTATAAAACTTTGTATTCTACTTTTACATAACAAAACTGTAAGAGTTTAAAATTTGATAACATTTTAAAAAATGGCTATTCTATTTAATGTTTATTGATAAAAACACCGTTTTATCTAGATATGTTGTGTTGTTCTGACTTAGTTGTAATATATATTTTTTTAGTTACCCAAAGAAAATAATTATTTGAGTCTAATATTTTACACATCTACCTTTGTCAATTAACATGTCAATTCTATTTATATACATTATATAAACATTTGACATGTCTTAATCTACACCTTAGTTGTCAGACTTGAGAAACTTTTTTGAGTTAGAAAGATTAAATAACATAATCAACTGTATCCATAAAACAAGATATCTGCCGGAACCAAAGCTTTTATTTTAACTAGAACCCTACTGGATCTGGATGGCGATTTAAAATTAGAATCAAGTCAGATCCGGATAGTATTTTCAAATCAGCAACCGGCCGTATCCGAACCTATAAAGGCATTATCAAGCTGGATCAGGATACTGGATCTGGTAAATCACTAATTTAAAATGCTACGGCCCACCAAAAACTGTTTTTTATTCAGATTCGACCCGCCGATTAAAAACATTCCCCCCCCCCCCCTATTATAGACAGGGTTGCCACATGGTCAGGAAAAGTCAGGAAAAATTAAAAAAATGACAAAAGTCAGGAAAAATTAGGAAGTTTGATGAAACTAAAAAAAAGTTAGATTTGTCAGTTTAAATTTACAAATTCCCTTATTTTCCAAAGCCTTCAAATGGTAAAAATTAATTAAAAATCCTTTAAAGTCAGAAAAAAATTCCAAAATTTTCCTAGAAATTTACAAAATTATTTAATTTCCAATGCCTTTAATTGGTATAAACTAGTAAAATATCCTTTATAAAACTGCAAAATTTTTCTATTAATATATTGAACAAGTACCCTACTTGAACAAGCAGATTTTGTAAGATTTTTAGTATTGATGACCTGAAGCAAGGACACTTCCATAGTGAAACTGTGATATATACACAAAAGTTTAAATGCAAGTGGTGTTCATGTACTCTGTCACTGTCAAATGTGGGAAGAAAAGCACTCACAGTACATATGAATGGAGCTGGACATAGAAATAGAAGGCCAGGAGTTCACTGAATCCAATAATATTTCTACAATGCTGGATCAAGCTCCAGTGGGTTAAGTGGTGAGAGCAGCGGCAGATTAGCGAGTTGTGAGAGCAGTGGTCTAAGCCCATCAATAGGTTTGGTAAGTAAATCACAAACCACAACCGCTGAAATTTTATGGGCATTGCACATTGTCAAGCACAATTACTCAGCCAGTTCGTGTAACAAACTGGCGGAGCTGACCAAAAAAATGTTTGCTGACAATGCAATAGCACAGTCATGTCAGATGGCCCAAACAAAATTATCATACATGATAAATTTTGGCCTTGGACCACATTTCGAAAACATTTTGCTAGAATAATAATTGACAAGCTGTGTTTATAAGGTAATAATATAAGTATTTTGCTGATAGAGCTGTTTATTGCAAATACATCAATCATACACAGATGGTTTAAGTAATGTATTGGAAGTTAGATGATTGAATTCAGTAAAATACAGTTGTTTTAACCTGTATTGAAATTAGATTGAAAGCTTTATATAGTTTCAAGTGTTAGATTATGAATTTTAGAACTAATTTAAATTAAGAGTTTGATTTAGAAAAGTCAGGAAAATTTTGGTAAAAAGTCAGGAAAAGCCAGGAAATTTTTCTCAGCTTGATCTGTGGCAACCATGTGTAGATCATGTTTGATAAATCTAAACATGTAAAACTAGTTAGGTGTCGGATCTCAAAATAGTGTCACTGTTTGTTTGTATATACAGTTAATAATGAAAGTTTATAAGTTTTTTATACAGGTTTAAAATTGATTCTTAAATGTGGTTATTTCTAATTAAAATTTACATATGCGAAAACTTTTACCGATTTTTAATGTCTACAAAGAATTTACTTTAAATTGATTTATGTCTTGGTCTTATGAACTCAAAAATAGATATATTAAAGATATTCTAAATTGATATTTATGTGAAACTTTTTTTTATTTTGATTTATGATTAATTTTAGATTTTCTTGCAAAATTGTTTTTTGTTGAATATTATGATACTAATATCAGTAGCTAATTTCTTATAAAATATACGTAGAAAAATGTGTAATATTTTTTGTCATTTAAAGATTTTTTTGAGCTATATTTTGAAATATTTTTAGTTAATTTAGAAAAGTCGATTTGAAAAACAACCAGAACATACTTATAATAAAAACAAAAAACTGTTTACAATCTTCAGCTAGAACAGTTTAAAATAAATAGCACTTTGCTAAACAATGATACAAAAGTTATACAAAAAAAAACTTGTCGACATATGAAAAAGCTCGCTCCTCTTAAAATACAATAAATTCTAAAGTATTTCATAGTTAATAACTGTAGTTTTGTGAATTTTTAGGTGGAAGATTAATTTTTCCACTGAACATTTGTACTGTACAATACTTAATAATTACGTCATACTGTTTTTTGTATAATTTTTGTATCAATTATTACTATTATAGGATAGTTTTTGAATGTATTTATATACTATTTGCAATTTATTATTAACGGATTACATATTTTGTTTTATATTGTATTTCACAAAGCTTTTCAAAACTATACTAGTTTCATTCTCAAGTGGTAAATGTTAAATTAAATTTAAAAATACTTTGGTTAGTAAACAGCTTAAAAAATAGCTTTGAAATATGACGTATGAATAAATTCAAATAAATACAAAATTTATAGATTTAGCAAGTAAAAATAAAGTAAATGTATGTTTATTAATAAATTTAAAGTAATTTGGCTTTTCCATTTAATGCTATTTGTGTATTTAAATTAAGTCGCTCTTCCTCAATTAATATTGATTCTAGGCTGTGGAGTTCGCTTTGTTTACATCGTTTCAAAACTTTAAAGTTTTTTATTATGTTATAATTTTTACAGGGTGTGTAATTAAAAATATGTTCAAATATTGCGCTGTTTTTATCTGTTCCGCAGTGGTGTGTAATTTTTCGGAAGATTTGCCGTAATGTTTCTCTCCAATGTAAGAGATGCTCTGATCTGCAGAGCAGGTGTACTGATAAATAACATTTGCTTCAAATACTTCCGAGCATTTACTTTTTTTGCTGAAGTAGTCAGAAACGTTTTTGCTGGTGTAGGCCGGTTTAATATTAATGTTGTATTTTTGAAATATGGATGCTATTCGTTTTTGGAATCTTATTGAAAAACAACCTACGGAACTGTTGTGAAGAGAAGTTTTCGGTTTCTGTTTTCTGTTCATCTTTTGTGTTAATATTTTAATTTTGTTTAAATGTTGAGTTGTCGATTTTGTGAGCTTCAAGAAATTTGTTTATTTTGGAATCTATAAGGTTTTTTGAATACTGATTCTTAAGCAATAAGTTTTTAATTTTTGTAAGTTGATCTTTAAAAGCGGTAAAACTTGAGCATATATTAAGCGCTTTGTTTAGATAAAAGTTTTTTAAACCAAGTTTCCAAGATTTTGGACAAATACTAGTGTATTGCATTATTAGACCTGTGTCTGTTGCTTTTCTGTACACATTTGTGTGTAGTTGGTTTGATACTAGTTTTACTTCAGTGTCGAGAAACGGTAGTTTTCCGTCAACGGATCTTTTTAAAGTAAATTCTAAGTTTTGGTGTAGAGTATTCATTTCATGATAAAATATGTTAATTCAGTTTTGTTTTGTGTGACTACGAATATATCATCTACATATCTTGTGTATAATAGAGGTTTTGTTTTTGAATTTGTTTATAATTAGTAACTCTCTTTTGATGTTACAAAAAAAAAACCTTATAGAGTCCAAAATCAACAAATTTCTTGAAGCTCACAAAATCGACAACTCAACATTTAAACAAAATGAAAATATTAACACAAAAAATGAAAAAAAAATCAGAAACCGAAAACTGCTCTTATTTCACAATAGTTTACGTAGGTAGTTGTTCAATAAGATTCCAAAAACGAATAGCATCCATATTTCAAAAATACAACATTAATATTAAACCGGCCTACACCAGCAAAAAAGTTTCTGTCTACTTCAGCGACAAACGTTAATGCTCGGAAGTATGAAGCAAATGTTATTTATAAGTACACCTGCTCTGCAGATCAGATCTTACATTGGAGAAACATCACGGCAAATCTTCCGACAAATTACAGACCACTGCGGAACAGATAAAAACAGCGCAATATTTGAACATCTTTTTAATTACACACCCTGTAAAAATTATGACATAATAAAAAACTTTAAAGTTTTGAAACGATGTAAACAAAGCGAACTCCACAGCCTAGAATCAATATTGATTGAGGAGCATTAAATGGAAAAACAAAATTATTAAAAATTTTTTTATAAACATACCTTTACTGTGTTTTTTATACTTTAAAGATGAAAATCAAAGTTCTCAACTTAGATATAAGGAGAATAATCAATTATAATTTTTATTAACAATACAATGTTTCACTCGCTTGAAACTAGTCAAATAAGATTATCAGTTGAATAAAATCTTATTTTTATTCAACCGATGATCTCGTTTGACTAGTTTCAAGCGAGTGAAACATTGTATTGTTAATAAAATTTAGAATTTATAACATACCTCTACTTTTAGTTTTACTTGCTAAATCTCTAAATTTCGTTTTTATTTGAATTTATTCATACGTCATAATTTAAAGTAAATTTTCAAGATATTTACTAACCAAAAATTTTTTTAAATTCCATTTAACATTTACCACTTAAATGAAACTAGTATAATTTCGAAAAGCTTTGTGAAATTAAACATATAAAAAAAGAGTAATCTGTTATTAATAAGTTGAAAATGATATATAAATTTTGTATCAATGTTTATCAAAGTGCTATTTGTTTCAAACCGTACTAGCTGAAGGTTGTAAACTTTTTTTTGCTTTTATAAAACGTATGTTCTAGTTTTTTTTCAAAATTGATATTTCTTAATAAATTATTTATAAGTCCTTCAAATAGGTTTTGTGGAAAGTGATCGAGTAAAATTAATCACATTGTTTTCTAAAGACATATTTATATACTTTTTAGGGTAAATAATACTTAGTCAGCAGTAACAAAAATTTTTTTTTTGTATAAAATAAAAGAAAGTTTTACCAACTATTACACAATTTATATATCTAGTCTAGTAAGTAGATATAATGTTTTAAATTTTATTTTATTTATTAAACAAGCTTGTCTAAAGGTGTAGTGCAAAATAGTAAAATTAGTAACAAAATGTTTGATAGAATTATTTATGGATTATAAAACTTTAAAGTAGATAAAAAATTATTTATGGTATAGTTTTTATAAAGACATGTAGGTTTCTTGATAATACGCTTCAGCTTCAATGCAATTTTTAATTGAAAATGTAAGGGTTAGTGAAGGGGTGGCAAACTGCAGCAAGTAAACTACTTAATATATACGGGATCATAGTTGTCAGAATTTGAGTATTGTGTAAGTCTAGCGGTTGTAAATTATGTCTATCTTAAATTTTAATCTCTAAGTGTCTTGTCTTAAACATTTAAAGTCAAAAAATAAATTTAACGAAGCTTTATTTAATATGTTCTGTGTTTGAAAAAATAGTTAAGATATAACACAAGAATGAACAAAACATAATTCGCTCGAGAAAGTATGCCTTAATTAAATTATGAAAACTGTTAAACCTTTTTCTATTAGTATATAGACAAAAGTAAGTCGTATAAAGTTTTTTATCAGAAGCATGAAAACTTTCCAATTTTTTTTGTTTTAGATTGTTGGAAAATAACCTTGAGTTTAAAGATAAAAAAAATTAATTATTCAATTAGCATAATAAAAAAAATTGTACAAAGAAGTAAGTTAAATTCAACGACAAATTGTCCAACTTAGTTTTTGAAAACAAAATCAAAATGAAAATTTTTCAAGGGCTACAACAATTTTCTGGTATAAACTAATCAGAGACCATAAACATAGTTTTATAATATTTCTATAAAGACAAAAATATCATTTTAAGCACATTAGATAATCTGCATTTTGAATAAGCTATAAATTTAAGTGGAAAAAATCTAAAAAAAAGTAAAAGTATATGTTATTAATCACTATTTATTTGTAAAAAACTATTTTTTAATATTTCTAATACTGAAATTTATGATAATATGGTTAATGTGTACTTATGAAAACTTAGTTATACTTTTTTGGAAATCAATTTACAAAAAGTATAGTTTTATACTGCCTAACCGATTTATAAGGACTTTAATTTAATAAAATAACATGTATGGAACACTGAAATTTATTAAACACTTGTATTGATTTATTGTAGATTTCAAAACGTACTTATTAGCGGTTTTACATAACTTGTCGTTTGGTGCAGTCTAGTTCTTGTTGAATAATGGCGACAATTACATATCAGCTTTGCCGAAGATCGCTAAAGTAAATACTAAACAACTTATCAAGCAAATGTAAACTTATATGTCACATTGAAACTGACAATATTTCAGACCAGCCTTTTTTAAGTGAATTATTATCACCCCTTTTTGGGGACTGTAGTACATGTGGAAGCAACTATCAGCAAATGGGCAAAATTAAAGGAAAAATATTAAAATATTGGGTATTAAATGGGCGATAACTAACTTACATTAGATGTTCTTGGCATTCTAATAAAGAGTAAAAACTTGTTTAGGTGTATTTTAAAGGAAATTCGAATTTTTGACTATGACACCCTTGGGTCGGAAATTTTAAATATCACACTTGTTTTTCTGGGATTGGTAAAGAAGAATAAAATAAAAAGAAGTTTGAAGTACAACTATAAGAGACTTAAAACTTATAACAGGTATTTTTGAGTTTGTAAAGAAGAGGGAAAATTATCTTTGCGTTTCAAAAAGGTGGCGATTGGGAAAAAAAATCGGAAAACTCTGCATTAGACGTTAACCTGTTAAAGGTTTAGTAGTGTCAATTTTTTCTTGTACCCGCAAACGAATGCTTCAGTGCGAAAGTACTTAATCACGTTTGATTTGAATAATACAACAGTTCATCGTGACTATGCCTGCTTAATAAAAGACCTACTGCAAACATAAAAAAATCGCATTTTGTTAGAAAGACTGTTGTTAATGGTTATGTTTTGCAGTATAGTACATATCTGCTTTGCTTTATATTACTAAAATAACTACCAGTTTAATATAGTAAATATTTAAAAAGCGATGAAAAGAAGTTAATTTCATTTGTTTCACTTCGTTTTTAGTATAAAAAGATTTTGTGTATTTACGTGCTTACTAAATCTCTAAAACTACCTTACTCACTATGGTATATTTAATAGAAAATAAGTACTTACGTTGGTAAATAGTTTGTATTAGATTGTTGAAGTGCGAAATTTTTGATAACTTAAAGAAGGTCTATAAATATTTATATAATTACTAATTAAATTATTTAAACTTACCTAGAAAAAATAAGTTCATTTAGTGTTATTTTTTATTAAAGACAACCTAACTTCTTCTAATAGGTTTAAGTTAGTTGTGTACCTCGACAAAATGGCTTAAAGTTTTAACGTTTTAAATATTTTAAATAAATGAAGTATTGTAAAAACAATCTTTTTTGAATAGATAAAAAACTATATAAAATAACTATATCGAATTAATTTTTTCAATACAACACATTATTTAATGTTTTAGGTTTTTATGCTATCGTAACAGCATAAGTAAAAATGGTACCTTACAATAAATAGTCTAATAATACACTAAGCCATTTTTTAAACTTGAAGTTAAAAATAATTTAATATACAAGTTTGATTATTTGATTCTGCAGTTTTGATTCACTATTTAGTTTAATTTTCGTTTAAGTTCTTACCTAAAATTTATATTACTACCAACATAGTACCTTTTGTTTTTGAATAAAATGAGACAAGTTTATCAAAAAATTATAATAAATTTGTTTTTTTGATAACTGAACTTTTGTGAACTTATTTTGTGCAGTTTTCACGGTGTCTATTCTAAAGTGAATATAACCTTTTCAAAACTTTTTTTAAAGCTTTTTTTAACTCTTAGGTTCAAATTCAACCACACTACCAAATATAACTTGGTGTTAAGTATTTTTAAATTAGCACTTAAAAAAGTTTCTAAACATACTGATCATTTAAGTGTAAAGTTTATCGTAAAGTCTATATAGTATAACTAATATATTTAATTACTATAAGAAAAATTCTAAATTTTAAACAAGTTTCATTAAAAATTATACGTTGCTGGCTTAGTACTTTCTTTAAGTTTTATAAAATAAAGTGTGAATAAGACTAAATACAATAAATGATAAATACAATCATGACTAACCCTTTCTGTGGAATGATGAACTTTAAAGCATAATTGAAACCGTCGTTCATGTCTTTAATTAGAACGATTCTTCCAAAACCTCCCTGAAAAAAAAGTATTTGTTATCTATAAAACAAGTATTTAGAGAATCAGGGGTTTCTTTTAAATAAAGAACATCTAATTTATCATATAGTGTTAGATATGTTTTTTTTATCATTTTTTAATTTATAAACAGTTCTTGTTCAGTTTTAAGAGTAACTTTCATCAGAACCTTAAGAAACTAATTAATGGCTTTAGTAAACTTAGTGATGAAAAACACTTTTGTACTAATTTAGTATTTGAAAAGATTAAGTTGTACCTCAGTCAAAAATAAACTATAAAAAAACTTTGAAATCCTATGAATTTTTTTAACTATGAAAGAAGTTTATAAATTAAAACAAATAAGAAGTTGTATTTGCCACCTTTTGATACTTCAAAAAAAAAAAACAAGCCACATTTACTTTTTTAGTTTAATTTATATCCACGTCTCTGAGGCATAGAGTACAAATTTGCATGTGAAAAACTATTTATATATTTTTTCTATTAGTCTTTAGGTTACAAAAAATCGTTGATACATGAGACAAACTGTATGTAGGCTAAGTTAAAGAGTAAGCAGAAATATAACAAAGTAGTTAAAAAGTAGCGATTTAACATAAACTCTAGTTAATGATGATAAACGGAAATTATAATATAGCTTAATAACCCTTATGAGAAATTACTTTTTGATAATAAAATCTAAATTAAACTCATTAAGTCTCGTTAAGTTATTGACAAGTTTTAAATATATCTTATACTTGTAAAAAATTACTCTATACAATTAATTGTTATCAAATTAATTATAATTAAAATAATTTAGTAGAAACTACGCCTTAATTTAAGATACAGCTAGTGACAATACACTCAAAATACTATATCTAAAATAAAAATTAGTTTTATAAGATATTATAATTTATGTTTCTGTTCTGTTTAAAAACATTTTTTTGTAACATTTAAAAATTTTTAGGGAAATACTTCGTAGAGAAAAAAAATAGTATTTAAATTCTAGGTAATGTTTTGATCAAAAGTAAAAAGTATCTAATTAAAGTTTTTTTACTTTTAAATATTACATAAAGATGTTTTCTTTTTCTGTAGTTAAACAATTGACAAAAAATTAATAAATACACTTTAAAGTGTTTTTTTTGAAGTTATTAAAGTTAACTAACTTTCCCAATAGTTTCTAGAAGGTTGAAGTGTTTTAGGTTATACTTAGGAGGTTGTTGTACTTGAGTCTGTTCTTCAATTTTTTTGGGGTGAACGTTCTCTTCACTTTGTTTGGAGTGAACGTTCTCTTCACTTTGTTTGGAGAGAACGTTCTCTTCACTTTGTTTGGAGTGAACGTTCTCTTCACTTTGTTTGGAGTGAACGTTCTCTTCACTTTGTTTGGAGTGAACGTTCTCTTCACTTTGTTTGGAGTGAACGTTCTCTTCACTTTGTTTGGAGTGAACGTTCTCTTCACTTTGTTTGGAGTGAACGTTCTCTTCACTTTGTTTGGGGTTAACTTTATCTTCAATTTGTTTGGGGTTAACTTTATCTTCAATTTGTTTGGGGTTAACTTTATCTTCAATTTGTTTGGGGTTAACTTTATCTTCAATTTGTTTGGGGTGAACGTCAGGTTGTTGGACCTCGATCGCGTCTATTGATGCGTTGTGTTTACTATAATTCACTCCAAACGAAACCTTGATATTTTCTTTCCGACTACAGAAAAACTTCCGTTTTTTTACCTGTATTTTAAAAAGTACAAAAAAATAATACAATTTATCTTCAAGCTCTTACCAAATTAGAAACGATCTTAAAACAGTTTTAAGACATTTTTTAGATACTAAATGGTTTCTTATAACAAATTGTATCATAAAAAAAATAAATTAACTGCCTAAAAAGCTTTTAAAGTTTAAGTTGTTGTGAAACATAAAATACACTAACCCAAAAATGCTTTCCATAAACTCCTACGATAATACTTAAAATACAGATGAGAAAATATGAAAAATATTTCCAGTTTTTGTTGTCTCCACTACTATACTTATGATTTTTGTCGTCACCTTTACTTTTGAAACTTTTTGTTGTAACTAAAGAATGGTTACAAATTACTTGATATTTAATTTTTGTATCTAATTTCATTGATGTCGTACTTCCTTTAGCCAAATTAAAAAGTTTCAGTTCTTCTATGTCCTTGTTTTTATTATCTTTCATATTCACTATATAGTTTACATTTTTAACACAGAGACGACCATTTAAACCCTTCTCAAAATAATTTAGAAGCAATGTTTTGTTATAAACTGCTACGGTTGATGATTTGTTTCCGCAAGTTTTGTAGGCAAGAGCTTTGGTGGATTTTTTGGAAAGAAAAAGTTTATAGTCATCTATCTTCGCTCCACAAAACAGCTCGTTGTCTATAAGATAAATAATGTTTGTACTCTAGGAAGTTTAAAACATAAATAAGTACTCTTTTTCTACCCCTTATGTTATCTAAGTATCAAATTTGCTTATAATTCTTAAAAAATAAGAGTTCTAAATATAACTTTCGTTTGGTAATTACAAACACCTGATAAAAATGATATACAGATAAATTGTACAATATATGCTAAGTGTAATTTTATGTATAGTTTTCCTTAAATTTTTTTTTTATAATATCCTGGACATGACATTAAACTGTATCCTGGTGTATGAATTGATAACCAAAAGGTTTTTTCGTACACTAGGTCCTTGGACCAAATTTATGAGCGCTTTTTTTGTTCATATTTTTTTTTATATGTTCTTACTAGATTTTTTTATAATTGTTGAAATAAGATTGCAAGTTTACATTAAGATTAAGGTTTAGTAAACTTTTTTACTTTATAAAGATTATTTTATTAGATACTTATTTTAGGTATAACTAAAAAAATATAAGTATACTGTTAACATATTTTTAGAGGTGTATGTTTTCCTGTAATTGTATGTAATTTTGAGAAAAAGCTGTTGATAGTTTAGTTGTTAGATATAGTTCAAAACGAATAAATTGAGTTAAGTTTTCTATTTAAACTTATCAAAACTGTTCCATTAAAAAAGTTTAACTCTAATACTTTTGTGTTACAATTAAAAATACAGTTTTTAAAATTTAAATTAATACTAAGATTATTAAAGTTATATCTTTCGTATAGTACTATTAATAAGCCAAACAATTTTTGTTATTAACGTTTTTTAGTATTATATAGTAGTAGACTGTGTGTTAGATTAGCAAAAATTTAAATTCTATTTTACCGTTAACTAAATAAAAGTGTTAACTATGTTTAAGTATAAATGTTATGTAATTTAACTTGATATATATGTTTGTAATAGTTGTTCAGTGTTTGTGAATTAATTGAAAATATTAAAACAAAAGCTTAAAAATACTCATAGATCATAACTCAAGAAAACAGTACCATTCTATTTTACTACCTAGCTACAGTTGCATCCTAAAAGACAATAACTTATACTACAACGTAAAATAGGAAACTATAAGTAGCGTAAGATCAAACTATTCAAAAAAAAAGCTGAAAATTCACAGCTAAAAAAAGAAAGATAACATAATGTAGTATCAAGTTTTAAACAATAAAAAGTGGACATAATATATGCATTTATTACTAATTTTTTTTTTATAAAACTTTTTAATAATCAATCTTAAATTTAACTGCACAGACCTAAGCCATAAGTCCAAACAGATGTTTGGAACTTTTTGTTAGTTTACTAGCTTTCAAACAAGAAGTTGAATTTTTGTTAACTTTTTATTAGTCTGTAACGTTTTAGTAGTACGGTGCTTAAAAATTCCGCGACCTTTTAGTTTTGAGCTAAATTTTAATTTTACATTTGACCAATACCACAAAAACACCAGAAAGAAAACAAGCGATGGTTTTAATACTAAAATTTTACCTTGAGACCACTCGATTTTCTAAAAATGCCCAACGCAAATTGTATAAGACCCAAAAAATACTTAGAGTTTTGAGCTGGGAACTTTTGAGATGTGGAAATTATCACAAGAAGGCATTATGCACAATTTTAGAAGATTTAAAGAAATTTTAATAGAGGAACTTCTTGATCTTATGACGTTTTTATTACTTTTATTAAGTCTTTTAAAATTTAAAGTTTTTTCTTTTTCAAAAATTCACGAAGTACCTTTATAAAACAAAGAATAAAATTTAGTTAAGGTAAGAAATATAGAACTTTTTGCATTAAGTTTCTAATACAAACGTAGGTACTGAAAATTTTTCATCGTCAATTTCCTTAAAAGTTTAAAAACTAACTAAATATTTATCGTTTCCATTACTTTTTGAGCTAGATATTTTTTAGAAATTTTTAGAAAATATGTTGTTTCTAGTTTAAAAGACTTTAAATGTGAAACTCAAAAAAAAAATAAAAAGGTAGTTTTTTATAAGAAAACTTTTGCTTCAAAAAAAAACTTGTACTAAAAAGATTTATACACTAGTAGCTGATTTACTGTGACAATTTGAAGAAGTTTGGTAAAATAAGGAATGAGAAAATATATTTTAATGTAATAAACTTTTTTTTTTGTTTTGGTTTGTTCCTTCTTTAAGAACTTATTGCTTATTGAGCTTAACAACTTTTATCACTTGTATCTAGAAAATTATTTTGAATTTTTTTGAGTGGTTAAAAATGTCTGGCAGATATGATAAAACTCTACAAAATGAAATAAACTTTTTGAAACCATAGTGGATTCCCGTATGTCATTTATAATGATAAATTAACATTAACGTTTAATTAGTTTTATGTTTCGTTATTTTAATAGTCAAGTCAGCCAACCATTACTTGTTTTTATTTGACTATTAACTCTGATAGCTTGAAACTAAACATGTGAAAACGTTTTATCTGCTTAGTCTTGTTTTAAACCAAAATTATTTACACAAGCAACAAAATAGCACAGATAACAAAACAATAAAAACAAAAATAAAATGTTTGTGTTTATATGTGAATTTAGTTGACTAAAAAAGAAGGTGACCAAAAACTTTTTGAAATTTAAAAGAATTAATCAGTTTTTATAACTTTTTTAAAAGTGAGTATAATATTTAGAAAGTCTATTGAATCAGACCCTTTAAGGTACAATGGACTGTTAGAAAAAAGTACTTGCAGTTTAGTTATAATTATGTTTATTAACTCAGTAAAAACTTAAAAAACAGTAATGAACTGCCTAAAAATTTTATAAATGAAATACATAAGGAACAAGGCTGCGGTGAGAGACTTAGTTGTCTGCAGATAATCAAAATTTAATTTTGTGTGGTAAAACTGTACTTTGAGTGAATTTACATAGTTTTATTCTTATTGAATAACTTTTTTATTGGTATTAAAGATAGTTTTGTATTTAAAAAAAATATTAACTAAAAAGTTTCAAAACTATTTTTTAGCCACTAATTTATTTACTAACCATGTTGCTGCTCGTTTGGTTGTCTATATTTTTTGTCAAATTCTGCTTTTGCTGCTGTAAAGTGAAATTTTTTAAGTGTATTTACAAAATAAGTTCAAAACTTTTAAATGTTCATTAAAATTCTTTAGAAAAGGTTTTTTACTTTTTTGTTTACAGAATAAGTAAACAAAGGCTCTTTTAGCAAACAAAAAGCTTATTTTATAGTATATTTAAACTCTAATGTGTTATTAGTTTTTTTAATATATTTTTGTATTAAAATTTTTAATGATTTTAATTCGACACTAAAGCTGTTGGTTTAAAAATACTTTCGTATATAGTTTTACGTTTTATTTATGTATACTTCTTGAGTTGTAAGTAAATAAAATAAAGTTATTTTTTTTTCTAAACCATTTAAAAAAGAAAGATAAGTTTGATAAGATTTGTAATTAGAAGTTATTAAGAAAAAAAAATTTAAATAAGTTTTTAAGTTATACCTTGAACTCTTTTTTCAATTACTTAGTTATCTTAAAAAATTGTTTGAAACACTTTTAAGTTTTAAAACGAGTTCAAATAAAAATTTATACCAGTTTAAAAGATTTGTATCTAATTTGTTACTAAACTTTTAATTGCTCTATGTAAAATCAATTAACGTTTAAAATTTTGATAAATATCTTTAACAATATTTTGGTTTTATACAAATGTAGTGCTATTTACAATACTAAAAGTAAAAATACATCTTTAATCTAATTCTTTCTGTATAGTAGTTTTGAGGATTTTAAGAAGTTAAAATTTTAACGAGCGTGAACTTGATATCATCTTCTATCATTAAAAAACAAAATATATTTCTTTTTTAGTAAAATAGACCGAATAATAATAAAAGTCATTGTTATCAAGGTGAAAAAGTTGAGGCAGCTCTATTAACAAAGAAAGTAACTAAATTAGGACTAAAAGTTTATTATAGAATAAAATATATCTGAGATTAAAACGAAATTACAAATCAAAAAAGTTGGTGCTTAATAAATAGATTCCAACTTTAAAAATAAATATACCTGAGTTATTATTTTGCTAGCAAAAACTTTTTAAAGCTGTTTCTTTTAACCTGATAAGTTTTGTTCTGGTTATACAGCTATTTGATATTTTTAAAAATTTAAAAAAATATTTTTTTTTTCAAGATCAAATCTAGTTTTAATCCTCTGTGTATCAATTCTATATTATCTTTAAAAAATATCTTTAACTGTAGCTGATTTTTGATTTTTAGAATATTGACTAATTTTAACTGAGTAAATCTTCTTGTTACCAAAGTTATAACTTTTTTATTGTTAAAAAAATTTGTAGAATCTAAAATTTTATTATTTATTCAAAGTTCATTTACCTCTTTAAATATGTGACTTCCGAGCTAAAAAAAATAAAAAGGCACGATTTAGCATTTTAGACAGTTTTTGTCCTTTAAACATATTTTTTTATATAAATTAGTCGTGTATATTTATATTTTATTCATAATAAAAAGAAATTACATGTTTAGCAAATAATGAGTCGTTTTAGATTTTTTTTTTTAATTAAGGAATTTATCATTAGTTTTCACGATAAATCTTTTAAGTTAGATTACAAGTAGTGTTTTAAAGCAGAATTATGACAAATTAAAAAGTAAGCTAAATATTAATGGAAAAGTAATAAATTTTGCTATAATAAGTTATGCCTAGATTTAACAGTAATCTGTTTTTTATACAATTAGACTGTTAATTTTTAGGAACAATTTTTATTTGAGTTGTATAATAAAATTTTTTACTTTATATTTATTCAACATAGTATATAACTATTATGTATAAATTACTTTTAAGATACTTTTAACTTATTTACATTCACAACTTATTTTGTAAACAATACAGAAAAAGTATTTTTTGATGTTATTACATCTTATATAAAACTAATTCTTAAAAACAATATTTAGTTATTAACTTTGTAGCATGCATTATTAATCTTATGTTTAAAAAAAATCTCAAACAATTTGTTTTAGCTAGTCTTTTTACTATAAAAGTTGTGTCAACTGTAAACTAAAACATACAAGTAGTTAAAAAAGAAAAATAGTGTGAAAAGATTTATTTAAATTTCATTGAGTATTTGATGTTAGGCTTTTTAATTTTCTTAAAAGTTTCAAGGAATACTAAACCTATTTTAGAACATCAAGTATGTTTATTTTAGTTATACAAAAGATAGATAAGAAATGTTTTTTTAAATAAAGTATTCATATAGTAATGATATCTTGTAATTAAAAGTAATAAAGCACTTTGTTAATTTAGCATAAACAAAAAAAAACACTATTAGTTAAGTTATAATTTTACTTTGAATTTTATAAAAAATATTACAACTATGTTCTTACATTACTACTTAAAAACCTAAAAAAATATTTTATACTGCTCCTTGTAGAAAAGTAATATTTGATGCCTAAAATATTTTAAATAGGCACTTTAATTGCTTTTGATGTACAGCAGACGCGTTTTTGAATTTTTAAAAATAATTAAATAATATGATAGGTATTTATTACATTTCGAATATTTTGTTAAAAATAATAATATAAGTTTAGCTATGAAACAAAACACGTTAATAAATTACAATTAGGAAGTGTCAATATTAACTATAGTACTCGCAACAAGTAATGACTTTTAAAGTGGTGTACATAATTTTTTAAAGAAAAAATTATTAATGTTTTCAATATAATGCACTTTTCAAACTTTTCTTGCGAGAACTGTTTGCTAAAGGTTATAATAAATAATTGTTATATGCGTCTGTTTTTTAAAATAACAAATATTAGAAATTTTAGAAAACTACTAAAAAATATAACAAATGTTTTAACGAATAATATATGAGTGTGATTATACTTTAATTATTTAAATGCTTCTGATATACTTTGCTTGAGTAAACAATTATTTCGTAGTATCTTAAAATAAAATATAAAAGTGAGTTGATATTTAAGAAATAACAATTTTTCTTGTTTTCAAAAAAAAAGTTGTAAAATAATACACCAGAATAAACGTCTCTATAGCAATAAAATGAGGTTTTAAAAGAGCTTCATGTTTTGATTTTATTTTTCACATAAAAAGTATTTTTTATTGTTCATACCGAAATACTTTACATTAAAAAAACAAAGTAGAATAGTTTTTAATTTATTTTATTATTATTTTGTAAATTGTGATCATTTGAAGCGTTTTCAAAATAACTTGACAGAAAAACTTTGTACATCACTTAGTTTTTAGTTAAAGTATTATATAATAAGTATTTAGAAAAAAAAACAATGCATTTCTACTACTTATAAGTTAGGTAATATTTGCTTTAAAAAAGCTTCAGTAGTTTTTTTATTTAAAAAAGTATAAGGTTATGTTGCTATTAGTACTTACCTAAAGTTATAATAAACTACTTTTTTGTCATAACTAGCAGATAAAAGACTAACCGAAACATAAGAAAAAGGTCGATATTAGGAAAATTTCGATGATACATATGTTTTTAAACAACATGTTTAAAATGTTTTCAGATGTTTAGAAACGTTTAAATTTTTAACAAATACTTATAAACTACTTATAAAAGTATTTTTCGATACATATGTCAAAATTATAAAATACAAAAAAACTTAACTTGAATATTAGTACCATAAAACAAAGTTGAACACAATTTTAGTGTGTTTCAGCTGTTATTTTTAAGCGTTTATTAAATGTTTTTTATATACAAAACAAAAAGTTATATTACTATTATTTTACAAAATCAAACAAAAAATATCTTGCTTAAAAAAACAAAGGCTTTTAGTAGTAATTAATGTATTTAAAATATAAGTAAATAATTTTTTTTTTAACTTAGCTAAAAAAAAAACACAGCAAGTAACTAAAAACATAAAATTCAATAGTTTTGAATGCTTCTGTTTTATTACAATCATGCCTGACCTATATATGATTTCAATAACAAGCATAACATAAACAGTGTAAATTTTTTCTGATAACTTTTCTTCTATCACATGAGTAATACATTTTATCTGGCTTTTCAAATTCCTACTAAGTTTAAGTTCAAAACTGACCCAGTTTTAAGCCGGCAACTGCTTGACACTATATTTCTTAATCTTAAACTTTTCTCATAAATTTTATTGAATAAAATCAATACTTTTTTTCTAATTTTTTATTAACCGTACGTATATGTTACTTTTTTTGTTTGAAAAAATCAGAAAAGCTCTTTTACTTTAATTAATTACACTTTAATTAATTTCACAAACATTATATATCATCGCATTTTAAACCGAATGTTAAGTATTAACATTACGGGCAGACTAATTCTATAAGTTTACTACGAAAATAACAATCTTAAATAAAGGTTATAAATAAATTCGACTTATTTTTCACTGTTTATTTGTTTAATTGTAAACACTACTTGTTTTTGTAAATAGTAATTAATAGAACGAAAGTTTATAACTATAATTTTTCAAAATTATAAATAAAAACACTTTCTTTAATCAAGTTAAAAACTTAATGATTAATATTTAAACAGATTTTTAAAGATTTTTATATAAAACTTCAATCAAGTAATTACTTCTTCCACAGAACGAAATATTTTCATATAGAATCGTTTTGTCGAAATAAAATCAATAAAATACATTTTCTGAATATTTTAAAACTTTATAAGTATTTGTTTTTACTTTATGTATACTCTTTGAAAAAATATTACACTAATATGGTAAAAGTATATTACTTCTGAAATTGCAATCGTCAAATAAATAAATTTAAATACATTAAACTAAACATAGTTTTTTTCAAACAATATTTATAATAACTTATTAAATCATATCAAGTATTTACTTAAAATAGTTGTATATGTTTCTATATTTTAAAAAATCTACGTTTTTTAACTAAAAAAAATTTAATCATCCATTAAATAGTAAATTCATGTACCAATTCAAACATAATCTTAATCTTTTGATATCTGAAACAAAGTTTAACCCTTTTTAAAGTATTTTAACATAACTATTTTTAAGATTTTGAATTTGCTTTTATTAGCGTTCGACGCATTCGGTTTTACTCCACTCTAGAAATAAAAGTCAAATAATATATAAAAAGTTCTTTCCTTATACAAGATATATTTATGTATAATAGACATAATCAATTATGAATAACAAAATGTCAAGCCTTAATCACACTAATGGCATTAAAGCTTTTAGTAGTTAAAATATTAATTTTGCTACAAAGAGATAAACCTGCAAAATCTTTAATGTTTTTACTATTTATAAAGTACTCTAGTAAGTAATGTCATGTAAAAGTTTTCAGTGTGTCACAGTTGTTTTTAGAGTATAGATTTTCTAAACTTAAATTCAACTATAGTATAAAAATAAAGCAACATGGAGTTTTAACATATACTTTATGTGAATGGCCATTGGCCATACTGTTATGATAAGTTTGAATTGAATAAGTTCGTAAATTTGTTTAGTGTGCCAATTATAGATTCGTAAACTTATGAATATATATTTTTAAAGTACTTTTCCTTTAACTTATATATTAAGTAACTCACAAACTCTAAGAAAGTTTTGCAAGTTTAAAAAAAGTTGTGCAAGTCAGAACTTTTTAAACAGTTATTGTTTCAATTTTTAGCAGTGTATAGAAACCACTTTAATTGTGCAATTTAATTTGTTCGCGTCACAGCTTAAAAACTATTCTCAATACTAGTTTTCAGAAAAAAGAAAAACAAAAGCAGGAACGGGTCTAAATAACCCAAAGATAAAATTGCACGAATGCGCAAAGCCAAATTTGCACAAGGGCACACAATTGCACTAGGGAACAAAATTGCACGAAGATGATTCTGCACCGAAGGTCAGTCTGCACAAAGTTAAAAAATATAGAATTAAAAGAAAAATAAAAAAGTACAGAAAAAAAAAAACTAAAAATAATTTAAAATAAAAAAAGGGAAAAAAGATACTGACCTAGGGTAAGTTTTAGAGGTAACAGTGATGGTAAAAAACATTTAAAAAAGATTAAAAAAAAACATATAAAAAAAATAAAAATCAATAAATAAAAATAACTTACCGACCGAGGGTAAGGGTTATGGTAACAGTGATTAAAAAAAATATTTAAACTTAAAAAAATAACCCGTGCAAAATTGTCTCCGTGCAAAATTGTCTGCTCGTGCAAAAGTGATTTCATCTTCGTGCAATTTTATCCACTCGTGCAAAAGTATCTTTGTGCAATTTTGTACGCTCGTGCAATTTAGACAGCTACCCAACAAAAGCATTATAGTTTTTTTTTTGCTAACTTTTTTCTACCACATAAGTAATGCAACAAGTTTATATATATATATATATATATTGGTTTAGTTATAATGTAAATAAATAAATTCTACTTTCTATTCTAGTGTTTTACGAAATTAAAAAAAAAGTACTTTTTTCAATGTCAGGTTGAATTAATTCAATTAAAATTACAAAAAAACTATATAAAAAATTTATATTTATTACATATTTTAATGAACTATTTAAACATGAAGAGATAAAGTCGTGTAACACATATCTAATTATAAAAAACTTATTCTTTTTAAGAGTTCTTAGACTAAAAACGATTGAATTGTTTTTAATTATGACTATGTAAATATTTTTAACGTTTTTAAGTTCACCTTTATAAGCGTTTAATTCAAACGTTTGTTTTTTCCTCAAAAGATTTAAAGAATAAAAAAACAATAACATACTGCTTTATTTATTTAAAATAATTTTATCTATGGACATAAATATAAATTACAAATACAAATATAATTTACACACGTGTAAAATTAAATTATATTAATTAGATCATGATTAATAATTTTTAGTTAAACAAAAGATATAAACTTTCCCAACTTGTATAAAAGTTACTACTTTATGAAAAGTTTTACCAACTTTTTTTTGATGATTCATGTATGCATTTGTTTAATAAAAGTAGCTTCATGTAAGGTAACTTAGCGTGTGACAGCTAAATTTAAAACATTAATAAGCAACATACAGACTTTAGTGATATTTTAAAAGAATTACCACAAAATACTGTTTGAAATGGAAAAAAAAGTATTGATAATAAGTTAATGTGACAATTGTTGTTCTATCAAATTTTTAATATTTATAAATGATAGAATAATCATTTAAGATTTAAATTCAGTTTTAATTTATATAAAGCTTTAGAAGCCATAAGTGTTTTAACTGATTTTGTTTGAAATTTTTTAGTAAAGATTTAAACTAACTAATTTTAATTGCGTCATGACTTTAAAACTAAAAGTTTAATACTTATTATAACATAAAACAAAGTTTAAACTACTTCTGATACTTTTGTTGTATCACTTAAGTAAACATCTTGTATACTTTTTGTGGTTTACTTTCAAATTCTTAATAAGTGAAAGTTCAAAACTTGCATAAAACTTTAAAAGCCGTATATCATAGAGAAAGAACTTTATTGATTTAAAAAAGTATTTGAACTAATCATAGTTAAAAAATATTTTTAAAAAGAAAGACCGTTTGAAATAGTAAAAAATACTAATTCTATTCACAGAAATCTTTTTATGAGGTATCCAAATTTGTTTTCTCAAATTTAGCATGTTTTACAAAATTTCTATTTGCTAAACTTGTTTTAAACGCGTTATCTATGTAAGCAAAAAATTTAAATTTTTTTTTTAATTTTTATGTTAAGCTTGTTTCTTTTTCATTTTTGCAAAATTGATACTTTTATTAGCTACCAAAGTTTCAAAGCATAAAAAAAAATTCGTGCGCTTAATACTAACTACCGTATTACAATCTCAATTTGTATAAATTTTAATAAAATGGATTGTAGTTAACCTTTGTACGAGAATTTGTAGGTTGAAATATAAACTTTGAACATTTTAAAGTGTTTAGTTTTGTTAAGGAATTTTATTTTTAAATATATGAAAGGAGCAAAGTATTATCTTATAGTTTTTGCAAGTTATTTTGGTTAATAGTAGTTATTCATGGTATGTAATAACTATAATTTAATCTACAGAAAACGAACAAAACTAAATTGTAACAAAAAAGTTGTATATTGCGATGAAATATATTTACTTCAAAAAAACATTTTTAATTTATTAATTATTTTAACTATTTTACACTTATTAGTTATAAATATTTAAAACTTCTAAAAAAGTATAAGCATTTTCTTTTACAAATAGCCAATTTAGTAAACTATTTGATGGTTTTTCAAAATGTTACGCAAAAAAATTGCGTAACATTTGTTCTTCAAATATAGCTGATTGAATATTATTAATATTTAGAAAACCATGTTTATAAAACCAACAATAGTAAAAAAAAACTTTGAAGTTTCCATGAAAAAAAATCCGTAACTGACTTTTAATAAAGATTTGAGAATTTCACTTAAAGAGAGAGAGAAAGCATTATTTTATAAAACAAAAAGGTTTTGTATTTACGTAAGAATGTCAAACATTTTTGCTGATCCTTTCACTTTCATTTTTGTAACAATTCATTTATACAAATTTTAGATTTAAGAAATCAAAAAGAAGTTTTAATTGCGTCTTAATGCGGATTTTTTTTACCAAAAGTTTAAATAAAATATACTTTTATATTAAACAAATTGTTAACTTTTAATAATAAATACAAAGTTTACTTAACTTTTGTTTTATACTATAAATTAATTTTAACAACAACTTTGATCAATTAGTAAGTGGATTTATTATTTAAAGCTTTAGTTTTAAACTGTGGATGTTTTACGCATCTGCTATAGGCAGATAGCTAGAAGATTACTGTTATTTAAGTTTTATGTTTCCAAATATTAAACAGAATAAAAAAATACATATCTATACAATATCGTTTTCTTAAACGATTGTGATTCATTTTTAACAGTTAATGTGAGGAGTAGTAAATCCTTGTTTAGTTTTTCAGTTGTTAATGATAAGTGTTTTAACTTTTATCTAAAAACTTATTTATTTTATTTATAAAAAAAAAACAATTTCTAAACAGTCTAAATTTCATAATGAAAATGAAAGTTTGAAAAATTTGTCTTCCTAACAAACTATTTGTACTAAAGCACTACTGCTTTTTGTACTAAAGCACGCAACAGGTTTATATAGATTTTATTTGCAGTGAAACAAATATATTTTTTATTTTCTGGTGTTTTGCAAAAAAATAAGTTACATAATTGACCTTGCTTATAGAATTTAGTACTTTTTAGTAATTAAATACACTACCAAAAATATAAATTAAACAACTAGTCAACACGTCAAACTAAGTTAATTTAAATACCAAAACCTAAACATAACTTTATTATAAGGTATATTACAAGATTTTATTTAAATATTAGTAAATGTTTAATATGAATTTATATAGAACTTCATTGTATTTAATTAACAAGCAAACCTCTGACGTAAAAAAATTAATTATTTAAAAATTTTTTAACTAAGTAATTATTAATTATTGAAGTTGTATAAATATAAAAACTCATATTTATTCACGAAGATCTTCTTTATTTTAAAAGAGTTTAAGCTACTTAAAAAACAAAAATTGTTTAATTTTTTTTATTGTACTTGAGTTTGCTTTTCTAATCGTTTAATGCAGCTGCTTTTAAGAAACTAAAGTCAATATTATTCAATTTATAAACGAGAAATTTTGTGTATGACAATTAAGACTAAGTTTAAATAAATATCTTTAATAGAATATTAAACAAGATGTATACTTTAAACTAAATATAGACATTAAAATTGTTGCTTAAAAGTTTAACTATACATACACTTTATAAAATATAAACCACACTATGAAATTTTTTACTTACAAGATTTTTAGTGTTTCTTTCATGTATATAATATTTGTAATAAGCACTGTCATATTAAGTTAATTAGAATTTTTGTACTTTTCAATACTGTTTGTTAAAGTATTTAAACTAATTTGAAATTAGTTACGATGTACAAAATTAAAACTACGTCTTTAGTCAAGTGTTTTCTGTTCAATAACTCTAAATATAAAAAATAGTTAAACTCAGAATGTTAAGGATGCAAATAATTTTACACAATAAGACATGTTTTAAGTTTTCTTAAAAAACTATTTAGTTTTTCGTTTTAATATAGTATAAAAATAACTATAGATAAAAAAAAACTGTATGTTCAACATGTAAAAAGTATTATAAACTTTTAAATAAATTTTATGACAGAACAGTACGGTAACGCAATTTGTTTTTAGAATTAAACTACAAGTCTTTATTTAAACTGTATTTATTTGCAAGCTTGTTCGTTGTTATCAAAGTATACTTAGTTGTATCTTGTAACTTTACTTATTTATTTTGATTACTTGTCACTTTCTGCTTTGACAAACTTTCAACATTGAATTTTTTACTAAGTTAATATATATTTTTGACATGTTAAGAAAATTTTAGTTTTGAAATATTTTGATAATGTTAATACATAAAAGCTTAATTATTAATTAGCTACTTGAAGCAGAAAGTTGTGTTAGTTGTAGAAAAATTTTGTACTAAGTAAACATTTTTGCAAAACTAATAAGTAGAGCAGCTAATTAATATTACGAAATAATTTGCGTTGCATTCAACAATCAATTTGTATACGTATTAAGAATTTTTGTTTCCAAAAAAGAAAGGTAAATAAATTGAAGCAACTTAACTTAGTTAAATGAATAATACTATTTAAGTGTTTTATAACCAAAGTAAAAAAAGGTAGCGCTATATTATACAATAAAATATTTAAATTTCAACTTATTTTAAAATAAAAATTATCAGAGGTTAAAAGAAAATTAAAAATTTGTAATTATAAAAAAGTAGTTTACTGAACCTTATAAAAAAGACTTCATTTTTTACGGTGATATCAAAGAAGTTTTAAAGCTGTTACTTTTAACTTGATAACTTTTATCCTGGTTGTAAAACTTTCTGATTTTTTTTTAAATATTGATTTTTTTAAAGTTAATATCTAGTTTTCATCTTCTGTATCAATTCTGTATTATGAAATAAACTTATATGTAGTTGCTTTTTTATTTTCAGAATGTTAATTCATTATTGATTTTAAAGTGTCGCTTGTACCTGATTGATAAGATAGTTTTACTTTTTAAATAAATTATCAATATAAAAGTGAAGTAATGTAAAATTCTAAACCTATTAAACTGAGATTTAATGCAATATTTTTAAAAAGGTAAAACTTTAAGTAACTTATGCTAAGATAAAATTTGTTCAAAATGAACTTTTATTTTTATTTTTTTTAATTTTTATTATTTTACTTAAACAAATTTATTTTATTAGTTCTTCATTATTGTTTGTTTAATACATAAAAGTAATATTTTTTACATGTTAAAAAAACAATGAGTTGTTCCTAAAATGTTTAACTTTTAGTAAATTTAATAGTATGTTTTACGATAAGGAATTTAAGTTTTTAAAGTAGATTTACGATTTTAAAATTAATATGTTAGGTTAATTTTTGTGTATAAAAGATAAACTTTACTAACATAAGGTTTAAGCATTAATCTATACGTAATCTTTTTTTTTATATTCAAACTTTGAAAAATTTCTAAAGTTATGATCGTTTTTTATAGGGTTATAAAGTAAAGACTTAAAATTTTAATTTAAGTTATAAGTATTTTAATCTAAGCACCTAAACAAGTTATTTTTGTATATAATTACAAAATTTACAAGTTTTTTCTGGACTATACAAGAATATCGTTAGTTTTTTTATATTATCATATTTAATATAATATTTTTAAAAAATCAATATCAGTTAAACAATTCAGTAGTGTACAATATTAAAATTAAATCAAGATCTGAAATATTTTTAATTAGTTTATCAGTTTACTATATAAATTTTAAACTAATTATACAAATAGCTGAAAAATTTGAAAAAAGGATAAAAGTATTTAGATTTCATACAGATTAAAATATAAAGCTTTTTAAGAAATTTCTTGAATTAGTACACATTTTATCTAATCCTAAGTATACTTTTGAAACTACACAAGGTTGTTTGAGGATAAAAAAAAGCTTGCTTATGACCTCAACAAATGATGATCTACATAAAACTGAAAAAAAAGTAACTCATTTAGAAACACTGGTAGACAAGTACATTAGTGTGAAATCTGTTTCATATTTTATTTACTATCTGTTTAGATTTTTGGTTTACCACCATGTTTGTCTTTGTTTTCAGTGTTGTGTGTTTTATACATGATTAATTTTTTGAGAACAACACGCATAACTAGTTTTGGCTGATATTAACCCTATTATTAATAAACAAATAACCACTAGGGTTTACACATAGTAAAACTAACAGTATTTATTTCATAGAAATCAAAGATTGTAATATATTTAAGTTGCTTTGAACTAGTACATGTCATACACTTTTTTAAATAGCTTTGGGTCACAACCCTTGGCATAGCTGCTTATATAAAATAATAACATTTTCAAAAGCTTTTATACTATGAGTTTAGAGTTTTGATTATATCAAAACATCTCCATTACTAATAAAAAATATACTGTTCTTGAAGATTTATGCTATTTAAAAAAAGTCTAAAAACTTGAGTAAAATTTCATAGAATTTTACTTAATCACAAATAAAATAATTTCTTATGTTTTAATAATTTCAATAATTAAGTAAATTGAAGTTAATAAATTCTAAGTTTACATTAAAACAAAAAAAAAAGTACAAATTTATTTACTAACCACTTAGCTCCAACTTCGCACTTCGTTCTCTTGATATTGCATCTGATTTTTGTGCTGTAAAGTTGTATGTTTTAATGTTTAACATTTTACATCATAATAATTTTTAAATTTATTTAAGATAGATTTGAAAATGAGCCTTTATTAATTTTTTTAATAAAGACATCTCAACTACTTAAGGTTAATGCATTATGGTTTAGTTTTAGATGAGTAATTTGAATACTTTCTATATTGTAGTTATGTAATAATTATATTGATCTCAGTATATGTTAACTTATCTGTTTAAACTTTTTAGCATAAGATAATAAACTTATTTATTAATTATGTAAGAATATCTTTTAAAATGCTCAAAGGGTTTTTAAATTGCTTAGAGTTTTATAGTTGCTATATATTAAGATGATTATCTATAAATAAAAGATTTTATCAATAGTTTTATGATAAAACATTTAGTTATTTTTGTTTTTGTTAAAAGTATAATGCTTCTTCTCAAACCAATTCTATGTGTATGGTGTTTCTTTTTAAAATTGTTTATAAAATAAAGTCAAAAATTTTATATGCTCTATAATTTATTTGAAAATTAAATGTATGAGTTTATTTTATTTAAAGTTAACGGAGGTCCTTATAGCATTAATCAAATAATAATTTTTTAAAGCAATACATTTAAAATTGTATGTACTGTCAGTATTCTTAATAGTTTGTGGACTAACGTTTGGTAAAGTTTCAGCTATTATTAAAGTTGATTCTGACCATATAATTATTGATTAGAACATATTTTCTCGTGTCGTTTCGTTTATTTTTCTAAGTTTTTGATGTTTTATACATATAAATAAAACTATTGTATTTAGAGTAGATATAAATTTAGTTATATAAAAAAATTAGTAAGAATGAAATTTAATTATTTTTAATACTTTAGAATTTTTGGTTTATTAAAAACTTAAAACTTTTATAAAAGTAGTTTTAAGAGTAGAAAAGTTTTAAAAATTCTTTAATATATACTTTAAAAAACTTAAAGGCTTTCTAAACTTGTACCTACATTTCTATTTCAGTTATGCAAAATTAATTAAGTTGTAAACCAATGTAAAGTATTATGTTAAGATAATTGTTCTTTTCAGTATTGTTTGTTAAAATAATCGAACAAATTTGAAATTAATTACGATGTACTAAGTTAAAAATAAGTATTTAGTCAAATGTTTTCTGTTAAATAATTTTATATCTGAAAAATAATTAAACTCAGAATTTCAAGGATGAAATTAATTTTAGACAATAAGACATGTTTTGAGTTTTATTAAAAAACTATGTAAGTATTGTTTTAAATTTATTATAAAAAATTATAGCTCAAAAAAAAAAGTATATTCAACATGTAAAAATTACTGTCAACTTCTTAATAAATTTTAAGACATGGCTGTAATGTAACACAATTTATTTTTAGTATCAAATTGAAACTATTTTTTCGAACTGTATTTATTTGCAAGCTTGTTCGTTATTATCAAAGTATATTTCGTTGTATCTTGTAACTTTACTTATTTATTTTGAGTAGCTGTCATTTTTTGCTATGACAAACTTTTTACATTGATTTTTTTACAAATTTAAGATATATTTTTGACATATTAAGAAAATTTTAGTTTTGAAATATTTTGATAATATTAATACATAAAAGCTTAGTTATTAATTAGCTACTTAAAGAATAAAGTTATGTTAGATGTAGAAATACTTTGTACAAAGTTAACATTTTTGCAAAACTAATAAGTAGAGCAGCTAATTAATACTACGAACTAATTTACATTGTATTTAAAATACAAACTGTATACGTGTTAAGAATTTTTGTTACCGAAAAAAAAATTAAATAGTTTGAAGCAACTTGACTTAATTTAATAAATGATACTAAATAAGTGTTTTATAACCTAAGTAAAAAAAGGTAGCGCTATACTCAAAAAGTATTTAAATTTTAACTTTTTTTTAGAATAAAAATTATCAGAGGTTAAAAGAAATCAAAAATTTGTAATTATCAAAAAGTAGTTTACTAAACCTTGAAAAATTGATTTCACTTTTTACAGTGATATAAAAGAAATTTTAAAGCTGTTACTTTTTACCTGAAAACAACTACTCTGTTGTAGAGCATTGTGTTTTTTTTAATATTGATTTTTTTTTCAAGTTGATATCTAGTTTTTATCCTCTATATCAGTTCTGAAAATTTTTTAATAAACTATCTTTATCTGTAATTGCTTTTTGATTTTCAGAATAATGTTTAAGTTTATTTAAATAAGTGTCGCTTGTACCTAATTGGTAACATAGTTTTACTTTGTAAACAAATTATCAATATAGAAGTGAAAAAATATAAACTTCTAAACTTATTAAGCTATTTATTAATGCTTTAATTCCAAAAATGTAAAACTTTAAATAAATAATTCTTATTTTGCATTAATTTGCTGCTAAGATAAAATTCGTTCAAAATGAACTTTTAGTTTATTTTAAATTTTTATTATTTTACTAAAATAAATTTTATTTAAGTAGTTCTTTATTATTGTTTGTTCAATACGTAAAAGCATTTTTTTTACATGTTGAAAAATTAATGAGTTGTTCTTAAAATGCTTAACTTTTAGTGACTTTATTAGTATGTTTTACGATAAAGATTTAAGTTTTTAAAGTAGATTTATGATTGTAAAATTACTATGCAGGTTAATTTTTATATGTAAAAGATAAACTTTACTGCCATATCATTTAAGCATTAAACTAAACGTAGTTTTTTTATATTCAAACTTAGAAAAGTTTCGAAAATTATGAACGATTTTTTATAGGGCTATAAAGCCTTTAAAATTTCCCTAATATTCTGTTAAACATTAACTTAATGTGATATATAAGTAAGTTTTAAATCTTTTAACTTAACTATTTAAATTAGTTATTTTCATATTTAGTTACAAAATTTACCAGTTTTTTTTCTGAATTAAAGAAAAATAGCTTAAGTTTTATTATATTATCATATTTTTTGTAACTCTTTTTTAAATTTAATATCGACTAAATAATTCAGTAGTGTACATTATAAAAATTAAATTAAAACTAGATTTGAAATATTTTTAATTAGTGTATCTGTTTACTGTATAAATTGTAAACTATGTAAATATACAAATAGTTTAAAGATTTGAAAACAGGATAAAAGTATTTAGATTTCATAAAGTTTAAAACATAAAGCTTTTTTAACTTTCAAAACTTTTCTGAAACTAGTACACATTTTATCTAATCCTAAGTGTACTTTTTTAGGTATACAAGGTCGTTTATACTGTGTTTTAACAATTACGCTAGACCTAACAGCTAAATTTTAGTTTAAGGATTGGAAAAGATTGCTTTTAACCTCTATAAATGATGATCTACAAAAAACTAAAAAAAATAAAAGTAACTTTTTTAGAAACACTAGTAGAAAAGTACATTAGTGTGAATTCTGTTTTATATTTTTAATTTTTATTGACTATTTGTTTACAATTTTGGTATACCACTATGTTTGTCTTTGTTTTCAGTGTTGTGTACTTTATACATGATTAATTTTTTGAGCAAAACACGCATAACTAGATTTGGCTAATATTAAGCCGATGATTATTAAATAAATAACCACTAGGGTTTACACATAGTAAAACTAATAGTATTTATTTTATAAAAATCAAAGATAGTAATATATTTAAGTTGTTTTGAACTAGCACATGTCATACTTTTTTGTTAAATAGCTTTGGGGTCACAACCCTTGGCTTAGCTGCTTATATAGAATAATACTATTTCTAAAAGCTTCTATAAAATATATTAAAAGTTTTAATTATATTTAAAACACCTGATTATTTACAAAAATTTACTTACTTTGAAGTTTTATGCTATGTAGAAAACATTTATACAAAAACAGGAACTTTAAATTTTTTATAATGTTTTACTTAATCATAAAGTAATCGTTCCATATATTTTAATAAACTTAATACTTTAATAAAATTTCAATATGTTTACATTAAAACAATAAAAATTACTATTTGGGTAAAATTTATTTACTAACCACTTAGCTCCAACTTCGTACTTCGTTGTCTTGGTAATACTTCTGATTTTTGTGCTGTAAAGTTAAATGTTTTTAGTTTTAACATTTTCCATCATAATAGTTTTCAAGTTTATCTAAGATAGATTTGTGTATGAAATTTTATATTTATTTTTAATAAATACATTTCAATTGCTTAAGGTGAATGCATTATGCTTTAGTTTTGGATGAATAATTTGAATACTCCTATGTTATAGTTTTGTAATAACAGTATTGATCTCAATATATGTTCACAAA
Source organism: Thalia democratica (assembly GCF_965202585.1). Taxonomy (NCBI): domain Eukaryota; kingdom Metazoa; phylum Chordata; class Thaliacea; order Salpida; family Salpidae; genus Thalia; species Thalia democratica. Next base: position 33,843,931 of record NC_139170.1, on the reverse strand, counting down.
CTTTTTTTAACATAAGTTTAAACTTTTTAACACAAGTTAATAAACTTGTTTATTAATTATGTAAAATTTGTTTTAAAATGCTCAAAGGGTTTTAAAATTGTGTATAGTTTTATATTTGCTTTATTTTAAGATGAATATCTCTAAATATAAGATTTTATCAATAGTTTTATAATAAAACATTTAGTTAGTTTTAATTTTTTTTTTTTTTCATCTCATATTTATGTGTATGGTGTTTCTTTTTTAAACAGCTTATAAAATAAAGTCAAAAGTTTTATATGCTCTATAATTTATTTTAAAATTAAATATAAAAGTTTGTTTATTTAAAAGTTAACGGAAGCTCTTATAGCATAAATCAAATAATAGCTTTTTTATAGCAATGTAATTAAAACTGTATGTAGTATCAGTATTCTAAATAGATTTGTGTACTAACGTTTGGTAAAGTTTAAGTCTTTTTTTAATTTTTATCTGACCATATAACTATTGATTAAAATATATATTCCCATATTATTTCGAATATTTTTCTGATTTTGTTCATGTTTAATGAATTTAAATAAAACTGTTTTATTCAAAAAAGATACAATTTTTTATATTAACGAAATTTGAAATAGGAAAAAATTTAAATTATTTAATTAAAATCAAAAATTTTAAAGTTTTTGTAAAGATTTAAAACGTTTATAAAAGCAGTTTTGAGAATATTAAAGCTCTAAAGCGTCTTTGAAATATACTTTAAACAACTTGAAAGCTTTTAAAATTTGTACCTACATTTCTATTTCCTATATGCAAAATTATTTAAGCTTGAACCGGTGGAAAGTAACATTTTAAGATTTATGTTCTTTTCATTATTGTTTATTAAAATAACTAAACAAATCTGAAAATAATTGAAAATAATTACGATCTACTAAGTTAAAAACTTGTTTTAGTCAAATTTTTTTTGTTCAATAATTTTAAATCTGAAAAAATAATTAAACTCAAAATGTTAACGGTGCAATTACTTTTAGACAGTAAGACATGTTTTAAGTTTTCTTAAAAAACTATATAAGTCTTTTTTAATATATTATAAAAACTATGGCTCAAAAAAAAAAACTATTCATTTAACATTTAAAAAATATTATCAACTTCTAAATAAATTTTAAGACAGGATTGTAAGGTAACGCTATTTATTTTTAGTATCAAACTAAAAGTCTTTCTTCAAACTGTATTTATTTGCAAGCTTGTCTGTTGTTATCAAAGTATATTTAGTTGTATCTTGTAACTTTACTTATTTATTTTGATTACCTGTCACTTTTTGCTTTAACAAACTTTCAATATTGAATTTTTTACAAAGTTAAGATATATTTTTGACATATTAAGAAAACATTAGCTTTGAAATGTTTGAAAAATTTGTACAAAGTAAACATTTTTGCAAAACTAATAAGTAGAGCAGCTAATTAATATTACGAAATAATTTGCGTTGTATTTAAAATTCGAACTGTATACGTTTTGAGAATTTTTGTTACCGAAAAAAAAGGTAAATGGTTTGAACATTGGTTTTTATTCTGTTTTGTCATAAAATTTAATATGAAATAAACTTGTTTTAAAGTGTTTTCCAAATTAAAATCATATATAATTTTCGGTTAGTTAAATAGTTTTTACTACACACTTAATTCAATTTGATCTATTGATAAACACTTGAAAAAAATATTTTTTTAAAGAAATATAAAGTACTTTTTGACAGTATGGAAGTACTTAGCAACTTGATTAAATTTAATAAATGACACAATTTAAGTGTTTTATTATTAGAGTAAAAAAAGGTAGCTCTAAAATTTAAAGTTATTTTTAGAATAAAAAATTATCAGAGGTTAAAAAAAAATTTTAAATTGGTAACTATTAAAGTAGTTTTCTAAACTCGAAAAAAATAGATTTCACTCATTAAAGTGATATCAAAAATTTATAAAGCTGTTACTTTTAACCTGATAACTTTTGTCCTAGTTAAAGCTATCTGAAAATTCTTTTTCAAAAAATATTGATTTTTCTACGTTCAAATCTAGTTTAAATCCTCTGAGTATCAATTCTATATTAACTTCAAAAAACTATTTTGTTCTGTAGTTGCTTTTTGATTTTCAGAATATCGATTAGTTTTAGTTAGTAATTGTTGCTTGTACCTAATTTGTAACTTGTCTTTTGATAACATAGTTTTACTTTTTAAATAAATTATCGATATAAAAGTAAAGTTTTATAAAATTCTAGAATTATTAATGCTTGTTCAAATATATAAAACTTTAGGTAACTTATTTTAATTTTGCGAAAATTTGCTGCTAAGATAAAATTTGTTCAAAATGAACTTTTGGTTTATTTAAAATTTTTATTATTTATACAATATTTAACTTTTAGTGAATTCAAGTATGTTTCACGATAAGAAGATAAAGTTTTTAAAGTAGATTGACGATTGTAAAACTACTACGTTAGGTTAATTTTTAAGTATAAAAGATAAACTTTAATGACATAAGGTTTAAGAATTAATCAATTCAAGTTCTTTTTTTTTATTCAAACTTTAAAAAAATTCTAAAGTTTTGAACGATTTTTTAATAAGTTTCAAAAGTAAGGCTTTTAATTTTAACTAATTAAACTAATTATTTTTATACACAATTAAAAACTTTACAAGTTGTTTTCTGGAATATCCAAGAATAACTTAAGTTTTATTATATTGTCATCTTTTACATAAGTCCTTTTTAAATTCAATATCGACTTAATAATTCAGTAGTGTACATTAGAAAAATTAATCTAAAACTATACATGAATATTTTTAAATAGTTTATTTGTTTACTATATCAGTTGTTAATTTAAACATAAAAGTAGTTAAAAGTATTGAAAAAATGAAAAAAATATTTAGTTTTCATTAAGTTAAAAATAAAGCTTTTTTAAGTTTTACACATTTTCTCGAAATAGTTCACCTCTTATTTAATCTTAAATGTGCTTTTTTTAAACATAAAAATAAAGTTTAGAAATTTTTAGTAGATAAGACATTTGTATTGTAAACCAATAACAATTTATTTTTCAATATAAGTATATAAATTGTTTGAGTAAAAACGTAAAAAAAGTACCAGTATTAATAGTTTTTTATTTTAAGCTTTTAAAAGATACTTTAACTGTTTTTATCGACAAATTTTTGAACATAATTTTTTAATCGCGGAAAAATGCTTTTTAATGCTTAAAGTATTTTAGTTAGGCGTTTTAATTGCTTTTGATGTACAGCAATCGCGTAATGAAATTTGTAAAAAATAAAGAAATAGGCAGTAGGATTTTATTACGTTCTAAATGTTTTTACTGAAAATTACAAAGGAAATTATTTGTCTTATTTAAAACAGTTACAAAAGATTAAACTAGTTTCCTTAGTTGTATTGTTAAATTAGGCTACATGATATTAAACAGAAAAGTTGTATTATGTCAATTTTTTGTTGCTTAATAGTATATACTACTAAAAACGGTGCAAAATACAGATTATTGAATATGTGTTAAAAGTATGATTACTTCAAGCTAATGCACTGTTTAGAAAATCTTTAACAAATATATTGGTAAAACATACCTTGTCTAGTAAATACACAAAGTAAAAAAATGCTTGATTTTTGTAAAATGTATACCGTTGTAACAAAAAAAACAAGTTTAATTGCTTAAAATATAAACTAAAGTTTTAGAATTAAAAGCTTTTAACTCTTAATTGAAGCGTTGCGTTATTTTTAGCTGAAGTAACAGTGAAAGTATTGACTTTTACAGTGATGAACATTAATAAAAAAAGGTTTACTTGTGTTGTTGTTTTGATAAACTTTTTAAACTTTTAAAAGATTTTTTTTATGACAAATTTTTTAAGTTTTTTACAGAGAGCTGTTATAAAAATTTGTAATAAATAACCGCTTTATAAATTAACTTTCAAAAAAATATGATATAACTATTAAATTAAACAATATAGATTAGTTTAACAGCATGTCGGAAACTTAATATTTAAAGCTTTGTATGAGCTCTATTTTCAAAAACCACTTTATTTGTGGTATCTTAATATAAGATAATCAGTTCTAACCCTTTATATTTAAATAAAAAACGTATATGCTTCTAGCATTTTGTTATAAGCTTAAAATATCGTAAAAACTTAAAAATGTTCCGAAATATTTTATTAATAATAAAAGTTTTATTAATAACATAGTTCTTGATGAAATATATAAAACTAAAATTTAGATAAGAATAAGAACAACTGCATTTTTAATTTAAAGCGTAAACAGAGTTTATAAACTTTTAATGATATGATAACTTACTTATAAAAGCTTCGGTAATGTTTTTTTTTTAAATAAAACAAATATATAAACATATATTGCAATTAGTAATTATTTAGAATTCTAATAAGTTATTTTATGTCATAACTAGCTTTTATTTTTACAAAAAAAAAAAAACTAACCAAAACTAAAGAAAAAAGCTGTTGTCAACAATATAATTGGCGTTCTTTTGATCATTTTTAAGTAATTTTTATTTTTTAAAATCTATCAATGTATACATAATTAATAAATACTAATATAAAACTTGTAAAAGTGCAGTACGATATAAATTATACCCAAATTTAAATAAATAAAAGCTTAGTTTTAAATTTATTAATAAAAACAAAAATCAACTTGAGTTGTATTAGTTGTTTTTAGGGATTTATAAATATAATTTTCTATAAACAAAAAAATTTATAACATTTGTTTTACAAACCTAAATCAAAAACATAAAATCTTGCTAATAAAACAAAGGCTTTTACAATGAACTTAAGGTTTTAAATATATAAGTAAATAACTTTTGTTAACTTTAATTAAAAAAACACACTAACAAACTACAAAACAAAACAACAGTTTTAACTATTTTTGTTTTATTACAATCATGTGTGACCTATATATGATTTCAATAACAAGCATAACATAAACAGTGTAAATTTTTTCTGCTAACTTTTCTTCTATCACATGAGTAATACATTTTATCTGACTTTTCAAATTCCTACTAAGTTTAAGTTCAAAACTGACCTACTTTTAAGCCGGCAACTGCTTGACACTATATTTCTTAATCTTAAACTTTTCTCATAAATTTTATTGAATAAAATCAATACTCTACTTTGAATCTTTTATTAACAGTACCAATTGTTACTGAAAAAATCAGAAAAGCTAATTTAAAAACCTAAAAAAAAAGTTTACTAACAACAAACTTTTTATAAGCTAACCATGTTTTTAACTTAAAAAAAATAAACATATTTTAAAGAACTTGTTAAAAAAGTTGTTGTAGACATGCTTTGCATGTAAATAGAAATAAACATTTTTTCGTAAATTTTAACGTTGTACTTATTTTTTGTTCAAAAAAAAGATTTTACGAGCAAGCTTAAGTTTCAAAACATTTAGATATTTTGTTTTCTCTTGAGCTTTGTGCTAACCATTTAATATCATCTTATGACTTTAAATGTTAACACTTAGAGACATTTTCAAAGTGTTTGTTGTAATTAACCTTTGTAGAAGAAGCTGTATGTTAACATATACACTTTTTTTAAATATTAGTATATATAGTTTTGTGTACAAATATTATCAAAACAGCATAAAAAAGCTCTTATGTTTTTTTGTAAGTTATTTCCCTTGATAATTTCACATTCTTATAATACGGAAGGTAAATGGAGTAGAGCAAATCTAAAACAAAATAAGTTTATGTAAACTATGCAAAAAATATATGGTGTTTTTTAATAGAAAACATTTTTTAAACAAGGCTCAATTTGAAAGCGTTTTTCAAAATGTTACAAAGTTTATTTGTATAGTGATTTGCCGCTATTTAAGGTCTGCCAAAATTTAAGCTGTTAAAAAAAAAAACCTTGTATTTAAATTGTTTACTTATATATTTTAGTGTAGACTATATACTAGTTTGTTTGTAAAACTTAGTAAAAATAAAACCAAGAAATCGTTTGAAGATCTGTTACTGAGTTTAAATGCAAGATTTGAGTATTTTACCAAAAAAGAGAGAAAGCATTGTTGAGAAAAAAGTTTCTAAATTCACGTAAATATATGAAAAATTTCTATTCGTATCTTTTTTCTTATTTTATTTATCATTTTCTAAATTTCTTTAACTTTTGATAATTAAAAAGAAGTCTTAAAAAACTAGAAATGCAGCAAAGTATGTTAATGACATAATATATAAGTAATTTAGTGTTTAATAGTTATTTATACATTGACATATATATATATATATATATCTATATTGAAAATTAATTCCTTCAACTATTTTAAATTCAGTAAACTTTTATAGATTATAGTACAAAAGGCAAAAAAAATTAACCCAATTTCGTAAATATTATAGATCATCGAAATTTTAGCCGAGCTTTATCTAACATAACCTGTAATTAAACTTAAGAAGTGTAAAACAAAAAATTACAATCTGAAAGGTAAGGTTCCAAATAAATTCGACTTATTTTTAACTGTTTATTTGTTAAATTGTAAATACTACTTGTTTTTGTAAGTAGTAATTAATACAACAAAAATTTATAACTAAAATATTTTAAAGTTTATTATAAAAAAGTTTTACTCATGAATAAAACTTAATGATTAGTATTCAAAATAGAATTTTAAAAGTTTTTTTTTACAAAACATCAATCGAGTTAATACTTCTTACACAGATCGCAAGATTTTCATACTGAATTGTTTTGTCAGAATAATAATTAATAAAATACATTTTCTTATATTTTAAAGTTTTATAAGTACTTGTTTTTATTTTATGTACATTAAAACTCTAGGAATAAATGTTACGCTAACAGAGTAAAAATTAATTACTTCTTAAAATACAATAGTAAAATTAATAAAATTAAACAAAATAACCTAAACATACTTTTAAACAATATCTACAATAACTTCTTAATACTTAAGTATATGCTTAAAACATATAGAGATATATTAATTTTCTATGTATTTTGAAAGGTATATTTACACGTTTTTAACCGAAATAAAATAATAATTAACAATGAAATAGTAATTTCATGTAACAACTCTATCATGATATTTTTTATTTATGACAAGGTTTAAACCTTTTTAAAAAATTATTAATGTAACTATTTTAAACGATCTTAAATTTGCTTTTATAGCGTTTGATTTAATAGGTTTTATTCCGCTCGAAAGTTGAAGTCAAAAAGTAAACAGAAGGTGCTTTAGTTGCAATGTTTTTCATGTATAACATATACGATCAATTATATTAAAAAAGTATGTTTATGAAACAGTGCTAGCATAACATAAGTTAATAAAACACTTATTATTAATAATGTATAATTCATACTATAAAAAAATACACCTACAAAAACTTCAATGTTTTTACCATATACAACGTATTCTAATAAGTACTGTTATTAAAAGTGTGATAATTATTTTTAGTTTTCGGCTGTTTTAAGTTTGAAAGTCAACAATATTATGAGGCAACATACAGTTTTTACATGTATTTTATGTGAATGACCATCTACCATAGTATTTAATAAACTTTGAACTGAGTAAATTCTTAAACTTATTTAATGTGCCAATTATTGATTTGTAAACTTACGAATATATATTTATAAACTACTTTTCATTTAAGGTTTATATTAAGTAACTCACAGACTTTAAGTAAGTTTTGAAAGTTTAAGGAGTTGTGCAAGTCAGAACTTTTCAAACAGTTATTGTTTAAATTTTTAGCAGTGTATAGAAGTCACTTTAAATATGCAGTTTAGTTTGTTCGCGTTACAGCTTAAAATCTATTCTCATTACCAGTTTCGAGAAGAAGCATAACAAAAACAGTGCAATTTTTTTCGCTAACTTTTTCTATCACATAATTAATGCGTTTTGTCTAGATTTTGTTTTTAACCTCTTTTTTTCAAAATACACAAATTTTTTCGCCAACGTTTTCTCTTGTATCAAAAAAAATTGAATATCTAAATTGTTCCATATTTGAAAAGTATATGTACAGAAAGGCCAAATTAAGATAGTAAAAAGATATTAGCTTCACAAGCAGCAAAATTTTATGAGCTAATTATGTACTTGGCTTTGTATAACTTATCAACTTAAAAAATATTTGAAGTTTTATAAATTTCTTAACAACAAACTTTGTAAGTAAGCAAGTAAACGAGACTTTTTATTGAATTTTTTTTTTGTTGTAACATATTTTTTATTCTTTCAGGATTATTAATACTTTTACGATCAAAATTAAGCTTCAAAAAATAAATAATTTTTCGTCTGCTTATTATCTAATTCAATTAAAAACATATTTTTAAACTGTCACAGTGCGTCGCAATAACAGATATCTTCGCACTTTTATGCTGAGTTTTAAATGCTACCATAGCCGAAAAAATATATAATTAGTTTAAGTTTTGTAGGTTTAGTTTTAAAAATTAAATATAATTTTTTCTACAAATAAGTTAAATTTATTTTAACAGATAGTTTGAAAAAAAAAGTAAAATTTTTAGACTTTATTTTAATTCGAATCATACGTAGTACAGCGAAATTTCATATTTTATATTTTTTATATGAAAACTCTTACAGAAAAACTTATACTTAAACTAAAAACTCTAATGATTAGTATTTAGACATGATTAAAAATGTTTTATATACTTTAAATAAAAATAAACAAATATATACTAAACACGCAGCAGTTTTATATAAACTTGTTTTGTTGTAATGTAAATATGAAAAAATACTTTTTTATGTTTTAAAAATTATTAAAAAGTACAGTTTATGAAGTTTTCAACGTCAGATTAGATTAATTCAATTAAAACGACAAAAAGTTGTTACATATTAAAATAATAAAAGTAAATACATGTAAAAATACATGAGATTATTCTTTTATTTTTCAAACGAGCTACATTCTGACCTAAATAAATTATTTATACTGATTACATATTGAGATAAATTATTTATACATGAAAAGATAAAGCAATGAAACACCTATCTAATCATAAGTAACTTATTGTTTTTAAAAGACTTATTCTATTAAAAACAGTTGAATTGTTCCTATATATAGTTTTGTAAATATCTTTCACGTTTATAGGTTCACCTTTTTAAGCGTTTGATTCGAACTTTTTTTTTTCCAGAAATAATTTAAAGAAAAAAATAATTACATACTGCTTTGTTTCTAAAAAATATTTCTATCTATAGACACAAATATAAGTTACAAATGTAGAATATATTTTGCACACGTGTATAATTAAACTATACCAATCAAATAAACTATCAATTTTTAGTTAAACAACAGTAATAAACATTTACTATTCGTATAAAAGTTACGGAGCGTTTTACCAACATATTTTTTATGATTCAGGTATGAATTTGTTTTAATACAAGAAGCTTCATGTAAGGTAACTTAGCGTGGGCAGCTAATTATAGTATTCTGCTGTTTTTAAATTTAAAATAAAAATGAGCAACATACAGATTTTACTGATATTTTAAATAATCACCAAACAGTACTGTTTGAAAAAAAAAGTGCTAATAATCAATTAATATGACAATTGTTGTTCTACCAAATTATAAACATTTATAAATGATAGAATACTCATTTAAATTTGAAATTCAATTTTAATTTTTAAATGTTTATAGAATTCATAATTTTTTAACTGATTTTCTTCGAAATTTGTTAGTAAAATGACTTTTAAATTAAGTAGTTTTAATCGTGTCTTGACCTTAAAACTAAGAGTTTAATATCTATCAAAACATAAAGAAACAGTTTAAGCTATTTATTATATGTTTTGTTGTATTTTTAAATAAACATCTTGTCTACTTTTTGTAGTTTACTTTTAAATTCTTAATAAACTAAAGTTCAAAACTTGGAAGAAACTTTTAAAGCCATACCTTAATGAGAAAGAACTTTATTGACTTAAATAAATATTTTAATTATCAATAGTTTTAAAATATGTTTATAAAATAAAGACCATTTAAGACAGTAAAAGTACTAATTCTACTAACAAAAAACGTTTTAAGAGGTAATCAAGTTTTTTGTTTTTTATCTAATTTATCATATGAAAAATAATTCCGGTTAATAACTTTGTTGTAGACGAGTTTTGTAAGTAAGCAAAAACTTTAGAATTTTTTGAAACTTTTATGTTATACTTTTTTTTGTCATTTTTGCGAAGTTGATACTTTTACGAGCTACTTAAGTTTCAGAACATTAAACTATTTTTCGTGCGCTTAATATCAAATATCTTATTACAATCTAAATTTGTATAAATTCTAATAAAAACGGGTTGTGCTTAGCTTTTGTACAAAAGTTTGTAGGTTAATATACAAACTTTGAACATCTTGAAATATTCAGTTTTGCAAAGGAATTTAATTTTTAACAACTATGTAAATAGCAAAGTATTATCTTATGGTTTTCGAAAGCTATTTTGGTTTTTAGTAGTAACTCACGAATTGTAATAAGTATAAGAAAGTTATATATCTTTTAAGCTTCGACAGAATTAAAGATTTGTTTTACAAACAGTTTTTTAATTTTTTTTTAACAGTTTAACAAATTTTGGCTTAGCATTTGTTTTTATGGTATAGTTGAATAAATATATAAAAAACTTGAAAGTATACTATATTTACAAAACCAACGATTATTTTAAAAAGACAAGGTTTAAAGTTTGAATAATGAAAAAGAAAAAAACGTAACTGATTATAATAAAGGATTTATAATACTTCTTAAAGAGAAAAAGAGAGTATTATTTTATAAATAAAAAAGCTTCTGTATTCACATAAACACTGTAAACACTTTTGCCGTTTCATATACTTTATAAAAATAATTGTGTTTTAATTTAAAACGTTTTCGAGTTTGCTTTTCTAAGCGTCCAATTTCTTTTTTTTTATTCTAGTTATAAAATTAAAGTTAAAATTTATACGCATGCTGCTTCATAGAAGAGATATTTTATGTATGATAATTAAGATTAAACTTAAATAAAAAATAAATTTTATAATATATTCAATAAAATGGTATATTTTAAACATATAATAAACCATTAATAATTTTACTTAAATTTTAGCTTAGTTAAGCAGATACATTTAACAAAATATTAAACATACTATAAAGCTTTTTTCTTAAATGATTTTTAGTGTTTCTATCATGTATACAATTTTTGTAATAAGCATTGACATGTAAAATTATTTAGCGTGTGACACCTTAATATAGTAGTCGGCTGTTTTTAAGTTTAAAACAGTATAAAGCTCAAAGTATAGTTTTTACTTGAGTAAAGTAAGTTATTATCTTCATTAAGTTTGCCATCTATCAACTTTTTAAAGTGTAATTATAAAAAATTAGACGTACAAGATTTGAATTTATTACATTTTAAACTTAAAAAGAGTAAACCTGCCAAAACCTTTTAAACTTATAGTTTGAATTTATTTCTGTATGTGTCTTAATTTAGTAATACAATTGCTTAAAAGAACTTAACAAATGTATTTTTTTAAAACTATCATAACATATGTAGAGTAAATTTTTAATGCTAACTTTTTTCTACCATATTATTAATATGTTTTGTTTGATTTTTGTGAATTTTTTTTTTAAATCTTAACAAGCTTAAATTTAGAACTTGTGCTGTATTTAAACGCCAGCTTTTTCTCATGGAGTAAAATTTTGTTAGATAAAATCAATATTATATTATTGTTAAAGATAATAGTTTTACTTTATGAAAAAAAAGTTACAAGTAAAAACGACTTAACACAGTAAACTAAGTAATATATTAGTGTTGCACATTTATTACTAGCTAATATTTGTTTAGTTTGGTAATTAATGTTTTTTTTAATTCAAAAATTCATTGATAACTAGCACTGTATGAAACGTAACTAAAAAATGCAGGATGATTTTGTAACATTTTATATTATATATTTTTTCTTTCATCGTAATGTGACAAAAAATTTACTAGCTAACATAAATTTCAAAACTTTAAACTATTTTTTGTCTGCTTTGTGTTAAGTATCATCATAAGACCTTGTAAGTTAACACTTAAGCATATTATTATTGTATGTGTTGTAATGTAATTAACCTTTGTATGAGAAGGTGTAGGTTTAGTTCTTAATTTTCTTAATTCAAAAACATCTAGTTTTGTTTTGAGTAATTTTTTTTTCTTGAAATTTTCCAGTATTTAAAACTTGTTCTAATTATGACGTAATAAACATGTAACTACAAAATACATTTATGTAAGTTACAACAATAAAATATCGCGTATTGCGATAAAAACTGTTTACTTAAACAAAATCTTAACTTTTGATAATTTTAGTTGTTTAAAAGTTGTAATTGTATAATATCTAGTTTTAAAATACATAATTTTCTTAAATTTATTAAAGTATGTTTAAGTTTATTATCAAAATATTAAATTTTAAAATATTTTAATTTATATGCTTTATACAACTTCGAGTTTAACAAATTTCTCCTTTTTTCAAGTTGTTATTGTATGCTTTTTTTAAAAATGTATTTTAATCCGTATTTTGACAGTTTTTTTGTCGCGTAAGTTTTCATGCCAAATACCTTCGCAATTTTCAAATAAAAACTTTGGTTTAGTATTGATTTTTCTTATATGGCAGGTTTATTAACTTTTGAAGTTTAAAAATATGTAAAACCAAAAACAGTTTGCTCTGAAAACTTTTATAATGGACTTCCATAACTTATTTATAAAAATAAAAGACACTATACTGAAAGAAAAAGTTTTCACGTAAACATGTCAAAAGGTTTTTCTTTTTTAATGGTTCTTATTTATTTTTTGTTTATGTGTTTAATATATAAAATAATTCTTAGTGGCGTCGTAATGCTGTTTTTTAACTAAAAATCATTAGTAAATTGTCATAATTTTTCAGTTAGTTGTAAGTTTTTATCAACTATAATTGTACACACAGCAAATTTTAAATCAAAAAAATATTTTTGTATCAGTTTAACCTGAAGTTAAAAGCAAACACGGTTTTGCTGTTTACTACTAACTTTTGAGCTTAAAATAAAAGTTTTAGTTCAATAAACAACGATATGAGCTTGACTTATTATTTACAGATGTTTTGTAAATACAATTTTTTTTAAGTTGCTAGATTAGCAAAAATTTTAATAAAAAAAAATATTTGTTAACATGATGATGAAAAAAGTTTAATTTAAATTTTAAAAACCCTAATGACCAATATAGAACGAAACTTGAAATTTTTAGATCTCCTTACAAAATACCAACGCTAATTTGTACAGTTTGTAAGCAAAATCATTATATAAATTTGATTTGTTCCAATAAAAATTGGTAAAGTGTTTTTTCTGATGTTAGAAAAAAAATTACTGTTAAGTTAATTAAATACTCGATTTTTTGTACACATAACTTTATTATAAGAACAAATGAATTTTAAAAGAGATAAAAATATGCAATTTGTTAAATTCCTAAAATTAAACTACATTCGATAACAAAAAGTATACACCAGGTACGTAGCTAGCTCAAAAAAGTTACGAATCTGCAAAAATTAAAACATCTGAAATAACACGTCTTAGCGGGAACACAGCAATTTAAACTACCTCTAATGTTATTGAATTTAATCCGAAAATATGCAGTTATTTTGATACATCAAAAATGGAATGTTGAAGTACAAGTGATAACTGTATACAAGGCAATTTATTTTGCTCCACACCCCTATGACTCTTTATGTCATACCTCTCGTGTAAACCCAGAAAACATTCATTAAAAATAAGTATTAAAAAATCACAATTTAGCTCAAAAACATTTATATTTTTTTCAAAATCAAACATTTAACGTAGTCAATAGTAACAACAAGCTATGCAAGTTTTTGTAACATAAAATTGTATGATTTTGATTTGTGAAACTTCAGCTTCCATTAGAATCAATTTTGCAATGCAGCTTTTTGACAAATTAAAGCTTTAACGCGCTAAATGTTACATTTTGGATGTATTTTTTTTTTTTATTTTTACGACACTAAAAATGCTAAAGAGTACATATATGTCAAAACGAGAGTCTTTTCAAGCTGAATTAAAAGCAAGTTTTTAAGTTTTTTCACACATAAGTATACGTTTCTGTAGATTTGTAGAAACTACCAAGCTACGTCCCTAGTATACATAATTACACAATCACTTTTCAGTTTCCAAACAACTAAAGCTAAAGTCATTCTCATTTTTGAGTTCGATTTTTTGTAAGCATTCGACTCAAATGTTTAAATTCTTATAAGAAACTTAAGTTAAAAATTTATGATTTATGAGCATGGTGCATTAGTCATAGTAGATTTTTTGTGTATAGTAAATATAATTAAGTATGAATAGTATACGTAGAAGTATGTTTAAAAAAGACTTATGCACAAGAACATATTGGTAACACTAAAGTTTTTATTAATAATTTAAGTAAGTATAATACATGTAGTTGAAAAATTATTACATATATAACATGTCAAAAATTTTAGATGATTCTTATTTTTCTTTTCAACTTTTTTTTCGATTTTATTTTATGTGTTAAAAATCTAAAATAATTCTTAATGGCGTCGTGGTGCGGATCTTTAATAAAAAACTTTTTGTAAACTGTCACAATTTTTCATTTAATTCTAAGTTTTTATCAACTATATTTGTACACACAGCAAATTTTAAATCAAAAAAAAAATTTATCAGTTTAATCTAAAGTTAAAAGCAGACACGGTTTTGCCGTTTACCTACTAATTTTTGAACTTACAATAAAAATTTTGGTTCAATAAAAAACGATATGAGCTCAATTTATTATTCACAGATGATTTGTAAATGTTATTTTTTTCTAAATAATCGCTAAATAAGCAACAGTTACAATATATACAAATATTTGTGAACATGATTACGAAAAAAGTTTAACATGAAATTTAAAAATCCTAATGATCAGTATAAAATTTAACTTGAATACTTTACACATCATTACAAAATACTAGCGTTAGCTATTAATTTTTATGACTTGCATACAAAACTTTTATACATATTTTTTGTTCTTTTAAATCAATAAAGTGTTTTTTCAGATGTTTTACATAATCTTGTTACTGTTTATTAAATACTCGATTTTTGAATACCTAACTTTTTCAAAATAAAAGAGGTAAAAACATGCAATTTGTTAAATTTTTCAAATTAAGCTACATTCGATAACACTTTTAAATCGAAGTAATTACGTGTGTGAGTATACACAATTACTTTTAAGTTTTCAAGCAACTAATGTCATTCTCATATTCGAGTTCGATTTTATAAGTATTCGAATCAAATGTTTCATTCCTATAAAAAACTTTAGTTGAAAGTTTATGCGCATTGTGCATTAGTCATAGTAGACTTTTGTGTAAAGTAAATACAATTAAGTATGAATAATAAACTTAGAAGTACGATTAAAAAATTCCCTTACCTAAAAACACATTAGTAACATTATAGCTTTTATCAAGAACTAAAGTAAGTAAAATAAATCTACTTAAAAGTAGTTACGAGACTACAAAGAGTTTTACCATGAGTTTTTAAAATTCATAATAGAAAAAAGAAAACTTTATAAGAATTGAAGTCTTTATATAAAATTGGACAATATTTGATTAATATATCAACTTTTTATTGAACTTTTTATAGAACTTTTTATGATTTAAATAAGTTAAAGTTACCTATTAGCTACATAAAACACTTCACATAATTAAATAAATAAATATTTTAGTCTAACACAACATACTTCTTGCGTTACTGATAAGTTGAGCCCATTAAGGAGACTTATCCGGCCTGCGACTATACTTTCGTTACAAAAAGTTTACTAAACAATTAGAAATATAAACAGAGTATAGCGAAAGGTGTTTACATGACTTTATGTACCAATTAATTGCTAATAACAAAACTTTTTTCATTTAAACGGTTTATTGAGCAATGCTTTCGAAATTTAACTAATTTCCTTGTCAAAACAAAATAAATACTCACAAAAACTAATTAATCAAACGCAATACGAGTAAACTAAAGAAGCAATCAATATAAAACTAATCAAATTAATCATAAAAACTAAAATAGATAATTAGAACAAAAATGGACTATTTAAAAATGTTAATTGTAATTCTAGATCCTTTATCAGGACCTAGATGTTGATTAAGTTTAGGTTTAAGTTTTTTAATCATAATAGCCTCTACTGCAAGTAAAATATTTCTATTTTTACAAAATTTAATTACCTCAAAACAATTAAAAATATCATTATGATTCTGACAGATTCTACATTGTTCTATATGTGAAAAAACTGCGCTATTTGTAGGTTTTGTATGTTCTTTAATTCTGACGAACAGTTGTCGCTCCGTTTCTCCAATATATTGGGTATCCAGGTCACCTGGACATTGAAACTTATAAACGATGCAACATCTGTAGAGTTTGTTGATCTTTTCTTTCAGTGAAAAATAGTTTCCAACTTTAGATGTTCTGAAAGCTACTTTGATGTTGATTCCAATTGTTTCCAAATTTTTTGTTATATTTTTACTGAATTTTTCTGAAACCTTTTTTATATAAGGAACTGTTAGATACTGTTGTTTAGGAATTTGTTGCTTATCTTCTAATTTTTGAAGTTTTTCTATTTCATTGTTTATGAAGTTAATCGGATAGCCGTTTCTCAAAAGAAGATTCTTTATTCTGTTTGTTTCTATGTTCTGTAGTTCTTCTGACACTAATCTTTTGTTTCTGATGAACAACTGTCTAACCAAGTTTTTCTTCCATGACTTCGGGGTACAAGAGTGAAAATTTAATAGTACATCTGTGTTTGATGGTTTCTTGTAAATTGATGTAGTAAATTTGTTCTCTTCCAGCTTAACACTTATGTCAAGAAAAGGAAGTTTACCTGATGTACATGTTTCCATTGTGAAAACAAGATCTTGATGTAGAGTATTTAATTTTTTATTGAATTCATTTGACATTTCTTCATTTGAAAAGATAGTAAAAATGTCGTCCACATATCTCGTGTACATTTTAGGTTGAATTTCATTTAGAAGACTTCTTTCTAATTTGCTAACGAACCAATTGGCCAAAAGGGGGGCCAAAGGCGATCCCATAGATAGTCCATCTATTTGTTTAAATACTTGATTATTAAAACAGAAGATGCTCTGTGAGCAAGTTTTCAGTATGTTCTTGAATACTTTTTTCGTTATTTTTGATTTTGTGAATACTGAAAGATTTTTTTTTGAGTATACATCGTCTGCTACCATGTTTATCGTTTCCTCTAATGGAACACTTGTATATAAACTTTTTATGTCAAAAGTTCTACAAACATCACCTTCTTTTGGCTTTATGGTTTTTAAAGAATCCATAAACTCAATATTCGAGTTTATTATCCATTTACTATTCAGTAAAGGTTTAAGTTGTATTTCTAACCATTTGCACAATCTATATTCAGGTGTGTCTATAGCAGATAGGACTGGTCGAAGTGGACAGCCAGTTTTATGATGTTTGGCCATTCCATACATTTTTCCTGGCTGACTACCTTTAGGAATTAGACTGAAGTAAACTTCATCTACTATTGTTTTAGATAAAGTAAACTTAAAACAATGTAGTAGCAATAAAAATCAAAGAAAATAAAAAACGCTCAGTTATCAAACAATGAACTTTCACAACAGGCAATCGTTACAACAAAACTACATAATATAATTCAATAGGCATTTTTAAATTTTTTAAAGTTCTTTTAATAGTAAAAAATTGTTTTAAGTTAATAAAAAGTCAAACTAACGCAAAATTTTATAAAAATCTATAGCTTTATGCTAATTTCTATTTTCTTATATTAATTTCAAAAGCGATTAAAGCAATTAATAAAACCAAAACCAAACAAGATGCTGCAATTATTGTTTTAAAACACCCTTTATTTTTAACGAGTCATTTCAACTACTTTTAATGGAATTAACAACGGCTCATTATTGGTTCTGTCACTTTTGCTTCAAGTTATAAGTCTTCGTTTACTTCATTCTAGTTGTAATTTTAAATATTTAAAAATTACTTAAGAACACAATTGTTATGAAAAAGTTATATAATAAGCTTCAAATGAATAAAAAACTTATACTTGTATTCAAGTATGTTTAAAGTAAAAGTTATATTGAGTTCAAATTAAGTTTGTTAAAAAACTTATATTTTACCTGTTTAACATGAGTGGTAACAAGCTGAATATGACTTGTGTTGTTTACAAATTTGATTTCGAACGAATCTATATCTAATAGTCGTCTGTTAGTTAATTACAATCAGATGTTTGTTTTTAATTATTCTTTTAAATTATTTTGTCACAAAGAAAAAATAAGTAAGGCAGCTAAGACTTCTTTAAAGTATACAAAAACTCTTCTAGTTTATGCTTATACAACCTATTAAATTAAAAATATAACTTAATATAAAAAAATATTAACTTGATTCTACGGAAACACCAAGTGCTTTTGATTTTGATAATATTTTAAATGCACAACTATGTTTAGTGCTTCCAATTTTCAATACACAACTGTTTGTTTTACCAACATTTAGAGCAAGTCTTGGTGGAACTATTTATATTTTTTAGCTAAACAGAATTCTAGATCTTTTTTATCAAAAACTTGTTTTAAAATGAAATAATTTTTGCATCGTAGTTTTTTTTCAATTTGTTATTAAAAAGCAAAAGTCTTTAAAATATTCTAACAAAAAATCAACGGTTTTTAAAATTTACGCAGCTAAAGAATGTTGCATGTGTATTTCGGCTTAAATTGATAAAGGTAAAACGCTTATGAAGATTAGACAAAAAAATTAAAAATGTTTTTTTAATTAGCACTTACTACTTATGTTTTATTTTACTTGAAAAATAATTTTAATATGAAATATGTTTCAAAACTTACAAATGACATTAAGTTTTCTAGCTGGTAATCTATTTTAAGCCAAACTACCATTAAACAAGGGTTGACAAATTAAAAATTTTCCATCATCTTCAAGTTAAACTGACTAGTGAAAGTAGTTCTTACTCTGTAAAAAAAATTCCAAAACTTTTACAAACTGTTTTTCTACTATTTGTTACCATAGGCTGTTATTTTTCATAACACACTCAACTTTTCTTTGAAAAAAAACATTTATTTAAGTAAATTAGCTCAAATTTTGAACATAGTAAATAAAACTATGATTTATAAGTTAGTTTGCAAAATCTTTATAATTTTTTTAGAAAGATTATATTTTAAGTTATACTCTAAGGGTTGAATATAGCCCAAAAGGCCAAATCCAGCCTACTTAAGATACTTTATAATATACCGTGGCGATTTTTTGTAAAAAGCTACTGTTCCTAGTTTTGTGTATTAGTATGACTAATGACCATTTTAACATAGCAAAAAATCTCACAGCTAGTACGCTACAACTTCCACCGAGGCAAAACTTTACACATTTTACTTGAGGTTCAAGTGGTTGTACGAACAAGCAATATTCAGGTCATCTCCTTCTTTGACGTGCAAATCTCCGATGACTATAGCTGCTGTAAGACTAGAGCGTGAGTAACAAACAAATTTGTTAGTAGTTTTCAAGTTTGAAAAACATGCACAGTAAGCGCCTGAGTAAGAATTAGTTATTTGAAAGTAGTTTGTTTTGTCACCGTTCTAAAGTAAATAGTTAATTTTTGTACCTTTCGTTGAAATAATTAAATTGCTAATATTTTTTTCTCTGCACAGGTGTTAACTTAAATAACTGTTGGTTTGAACAGATTTAAATGAGCCTCATAAAATTTAATAAAATTAAAAAAAAAATCTAAACTTTTTAAGTTTAAATACTGTTAATAAGTTTTTACAAATTTTGTGACGTTTTTTAACTATCGTGTTGAAGTGTGTTATGTGGTAATAAAGTTTTTTGTAACAATAAATATGTACCATAATAAAATTATACCTCTAAAAAAATCAAAACTTTAAAATAATAAAAACGTATCGCACACTTTGTCTTATTTAAGCTTTTTTTAAACTGTTGAAAGTAGTTAGAAGGTAAACTTTACAAATTTAACATCTCACATGCAAATTAAAAAATATGGAATATTGTTTATTGTGCAATTTCTTGTTAATAATATAGAGGCCAAACTTTAATTAAAAACTACATGTTTATCACTGCGCCTGCGTCTATTTGTTTGATTATTTTTAGGTGTGAGCGCATGTAAGTTTTCTTTTTGTAAACTTCGTTTTCAATTAAAAAAAAATTCAGCTCTGCTCTTCCTGCCACCCAAACAACTTTTTTTGGACAAAAAATTAGTTTTTTTCAAATGAAAAAATGTATCCAGTTTTGTTATAAAAGACCTTACAGGTATAATTGCCAATAACTGATTTGTCACTTATAAAGGCGTGAAAAAAGTTTCTTAAGTAATTCGTAGCCAGGTAATTTTCATCAGGGTTGTTGCTTGATATGTTGAACTCACGAGTGGCACTGTTTGATCGGCAACCGTTGAAATAAAAGTTGAGAACAAGTTCGACAGTTTTAGAAGTATGAAGGGTTGATTAAAAACCTATTTATTAAGTATAGAAGCATTAATTGAAAAACTTTAGAGTGAAATATTTAAAAAAAGTAGTATTTACAAATGGTATTTTTTACAATCTGAAAGCTATAATATTACTAATTTTTGTAAAAACATCTCAACAATAGTTGTTCTAATTAAAATTTTGCTTGTGACCGGTTTCAATGTAAAAAAAATCTAAACTTTTCAATTAGTTAATAAAAATAGTTAATTTCAATTTAACATTTATGGTCAATATTTATTTAATAATTAAATTTTATTTGCGCAAGAAAACATAAACAAAAACCCAGATGTTGCTTACTTAAAACTTTAATAATGCATAATTAGGTAAAATATGTTTTTATCTTTTAGGAAACTAAATTAATGCAAAAAGTCATAAGTGAAAATTTTCATCAGCTCAACAGTATTGTAAAACGGTAAACAGTTGTAGGTAAAGTAGAGTTCACTATTTTTTTTTTGTGTTTTTTTTCACTGAAACTGGTAAGGTCACAAATTAAATAGTTAATTGGCACTTTTATTTGAATAAGCTCTTTACTCAGTAAATTGAGCAATATTAATATCAGTAATAAAAATCACCAAACTAAGTTTTTCCATTTAGTTTTTTTACAAATTAACTACTTATATCGTTAAATCATATATAAATTAACCTAAAAAATGTAATGCTATTGTTATTAGCGAAATGTGGACAATTTGAAAATTAACTTATTTTTTGTTATTGTGTAACAGCTGAAAATTCTCTGACAAAAACTTTGTATTGTTTCGATAAATATATTAAACTAAAATAAATAAATTTTATGATAATGTTCAAACTAAATAATTAATCACATAACTACCATACAAATAAGCGTTTTTTCAATAGTTAATTTTAACACTGCGTATAATTTAGTTAGTAAACTTACAAGGTGCATAAACTTATAGTTCTAGCTTTCTAAGATAATTTTAAATAAGATTTATTGATACACTTAGTGTAAAAACAAGCGAAAATTAAAACTCATGATAAAGTTGTAAATAAGAAATTGATCAAAATAGTTTTAAATTTTACTATGAAAAACGAAAACTTTACTTTGCATCAACTAGTCAATTTAAGATTTATTTACTGTTACTTAATCTGCCTTAGCTATTTTTTTCATTTTCTATTTTTTTAAATTTTATCCCAGCAAGAAATAAGTATATTAATTTGAAATACTAATTGATTAAATTCAACAACACATATATATTTTTTTTTTCAATTCATAGTAAATAATTTTACATCTTATGTTGCCAATTAAAAACCAAACACTAATACTATTATACAAATAAAACAACAGTTATAAATAAACAAATCTTAATATATTTATTAAGCAACATTATTTCGACAAACACAAAATAAATAATTTACCAACTTTTCTTTTTTTAAATAATCTGCTTTTGAAATAAAAACTATACAGTTTTATTACAAACAAAATCTTAAACATAAGAATATTGCTAAAAATTACTTTTATCTTACAAAAAATAAATGTACAGTAGAAACTTACATAAAAATTCCTAAACAACAAAAAAATACAATTATAAAGCTTTTTTTTAATGTGTACTAAAATCAAGCTAAAGAGCTTTAAATTAAAATCACCATGATAAAACACTGCAGTGGTGTTTAGAAAAAAAATTAAAGCTCGTACAGACCTAAAAAACAAAGTGTAAAATTTTACTTTAAATTAACTTGAAACCACTAAAAAAGCCATCCTGATTAAAAACATTAAAAAAACGCATTAGGTTCTTGTCATCGTATAAATTGTATTTAAAGCTTTTTAAACAATGCTATATTATTTAATCGGCAACATTTTATATTAATTGTATAACAGCAAATAAAATCATTGCAATTAATAACGCCATGTTCATCCGTTGTTGGTTGGAACTGTTGCAAGCTTCTATTAAAAACAAAAACAAGTTATTAAAAAAAAATATACCTTAGATTAGTACCAAACTAAGCTATATCAAAAAAAAACTAAGCATACTTTCTTAACTTTAAAATATCTCAAAAATAACCTTATAAAGTTCTCTATTAAAACAAATAAAACATTAACAAAAAAAAGCTAACCTTAAAACTAAAAAATGACGTTAGCCCGAAACAAAAAAAATAATAACTGCAAAAAATTAACATAGTTTAAAAAATAAACCAAATGTATAGAAACTAACCGCCTTTACAGCAGAAAATGGAAGTGAAGTTGTTTTCATCATTATCACCATTACACGCTGGTTCCGACCTCTTGTGTACGCATCCCCTCTTTATTACAGTCTTTCCGTTGACTGTGAATATTTGTTTAATTCTATTTTTATTTTGAAACAAACATAAATTTACAACTTAGAACATACAATTAGTATTAAGTTTTTTCCTAAAAACATATTATTTTGAAGCTTAAACTTTTCATTTTCTGTTTTTTTTTTTTTGAAAGGTATTCAGATAGACAATTTCTTTAGCATATATACAGAGTTGCCACTCGTTTTTTCAAAATTTTTACCAGGTTTTCTATACTTCTTCCAGGTTTTTAAAAGTACACATTTTTTGTTCTATATTTAGTTTAAAATTAAGTTTAAGATAAGAATCTGTGGTAAATAGTATAAAAACATTGAAAAGATACTGTAAAGCTACTTCAAATATGTTTTTTAATTATAAAAAAAATTGATGATGACAAAATGTTTTATTTTTATGATAGATTTTTTGAGTCAAATCGAAATTTTACTACTGAACATGTGAAATTGTTGAAAATTCCAGGTTTTTGATCAAAATTCAAGGTTTTTCAAGGTTTTTTTCAAAATTTCTCAAATTCCAGGTTTTTCCAGGTAAAGTGGCAACCCTGTATATAGATTTAAACCTGATTTTTTTACAGCTAATGCTTAAAATTTAACAGCGTATTTATTGATATTAGAATTTTAAGAGAGAAATTATAATTTTTTTTGCAAACGGTTTTCTGTTTAAATTTAAAAATATTTCTGTTTAAATCTAAAATATTAGAACTATACATACGGGTAGCTGTCAAATTTGCGCGAGCGTACAAAATTGCACGAGGGGACAAAATTGCACGAGTGCACAAAATTGCGCAAAGATACTTTTGCACGATAACTTTTTCGCACGAGGTAATAAAATTGCAAGAAGACACTTTTGCACGAGCAGACAACTTTGCAAGGGTTAATTTTTTTTTTATTCGTTTAATTTTTTTTTTTTTGTTTTTACTATCACAGTTACCCCTAACCCTTACCATCGGTCGGTAGCTTTTTTTTTAATTATTATATATATTTTTTCTGTATTTTTTAATCTCGTGCGAAAATGCAAGTTGTGCAAAATTGATCCTTGGTGCAAAATCATCTTCATGCAATTTTGTTCCCTGGTGCAATTTAGTAACCTCGTGTAATTTTGTCTTCAAGCAATTTAGACCCGTTGCCATACATACATATAATTATATTGGATACAACAATTTTATTCCAATTACAGGCAAAATGTTTGCTTAAAAATAGCAATTACAACACTCAAGTTCACTTAAAAGCTTTAGTTATAACATCAAAAACATTATATAACAATGTAAGACAATTTTAAAATTCATAGCAAACTTTACTACATAATACCCTTTAGAAAGTTACAAAGCTATTGACATATAAATAATTACTTTTTTCGCTTGCATTTTCTATAGACAACCTGTCATCATTATACATTCAATACTTTCAAGTTTATCATTATTCAATACATACTTTTTACAGAGCAAATACCTCAAGTTTAGTTTAAACAGCTGATATGAGCTAAAATACTGTTGTATTTAAAAAGTTTAAGCTTTTTTATAGTAATTAGTTATCTACGATTTCCTTAAAGAACTCAATGAATAAAGAAAGTATACTACCAAAGATAAGTTGTAATTGAAAAAATAATTGTACAAAAAAAAATACTTGTACATTGTATGCTATATATAAAATATAGGTGTTTTATGAAAATATATATTAATAAACAAACTAACAGTGGGAGACAGTTTTCGAACAGTGTTCGTACTTCAAATCACGACAATCACGTAGCTTGGGCAGACCATTTAATGGGCAGTCTTCCAAGTTACCCTGCCCACACTGATAACACTTGATTGCTGTGAATATGTGCAATATTTTGATGCTTTTTTTGAAAAATTTTTACATCAAGCATTTCTTACAATCAGGTTTGCCACTCTTTGAGAGAAAAAAACTGTCCTGAGTCATCCAAAGTTTTTTTTTAATCATAAAAAAACATCTAAACTTTTCAATATCAATAAAAATTAAGCTTTTAAATTAAATTAGTTATAAAATAGCAAAATATTGAAACCAAGTCAGCTAAATCTAATTAAAAATCTAGAAAAAGCTAGCCATAGATTTTCAAAAATACTGTGACTATCTTAAGTTTTTATAAACAAAACTATCCTAAATCAACTTTAGTTTAAAAAACGAAGTTAAAATATGTTGAAATATCCAGGCATTTTCAAAAGTTCAAAACATCCGGAGTTATTGTAAGTGGCAACCCTGTGCGTTTTATTTAAAAATTTTACAATGTTCAAAGTATTCTAGTACTTTTACTAATATAAAAATTAGGTTTAGAATTTAATTAGTTTTAATTAAAATTCTGGGTAAAATTAGTTTAACAATACTGTTAAATATTAAAGGTACATCTTAACTGCGTGTAAAAATTAATAAAAATAAATTTTGTAAATGTGCATAAATTATGACTAATAATATCACTTACCAAAAAAAAATATTAATTTTTATTATAATTAAAACACTTATTTTAACATATCAAAAAGGATTTTTATCTCAAAAAAATATTTAATGAATTTTTTTAATCAATCTAAATTATAAATTAATCTAATAGTTAACAAATGATGTAAAGGTTATTTTTAACTCTATTAGACTTCAAATGTTTGTTACACCAAAAGTCTTACATAAGTATTCTGTTTAAAAAGCTTAACATAAAACAGCTACATTTTAAACGTATATTACTAAAAAAGACGCCTTGACCACAGAGACTTTTATAAAAATCAAAGCTTTCGATTCAAATCACAGTATTGTTTTAAAAAGTGTGTTTTGATGCAGTTTAAAATATAAGTTGTTCCTTGAAATAAATTACAACTTATAGGCATATTTATTTTACTGAAACTATCAAAAAACTCCACCTTATTTTATTAAGCATGCTATTTCATCATTAGTTTTTCCTTTATTATAAATTTTTAATTGCTCCCTAGCATTATCAGAAGTACCAAAACAATGGAAAACATCTTATGTGATTCCAGTAAGCTGATTATTTAAATTTGGTTGAAGTTTTTTAATTAGTAGAGCTCTGAAGATAATAAATCATTATTCGAACTGCACGCTTTATAATTTAAAAACAGCTATAAATGTTGTTACAGTTAGTGCAAAATGCACAATTTTCGATATGTTCAAATACCGCACTGTTGGTTGGAGTCACATGTTCTTTAATTCTTATGAAAAGTTGTCTTTCAGTCTCACCAATATATTGGTTGTTCATATCACCTGGAAACGTAAATTCAAGACTAAACAACTTTGATACAAGCGACTTTTTGAATCCTTTAGGGAGAAATATTTCCCTACTTTGTTTCTGTATTGTATGCAATACGTACTTTTACTTCAATGCCTTCGAAAATTGCTTTTATGTTCCTGAAGAATTTCTCTGACGTCTTTTTAACATATGGTATTGTAATGTAATGTTTCTTATCTTTATTTCAATTAGTTCTGTCACAAAGTTGTCTTTCTTTTGTATTTGTTCATTGATAAACTTTGCCGGAAAAGAGTTTTTCATCAACAATTCTTTAACCTTTTGCCACTAGTCATTTTGTAGATCTTCTGAGATAAGATTTTTGTTTCTATAATACAGGTTTTTTACTAAATTTCTCTTCCTCGACTGCGGTACACACAAGTTAAAATTCATGAGCACGCCTGTGCTTGTTGGTTTTCTGTAGAATGACGTTATAAACTTGTAGTTTTTATTACCACCTGTGTATTGAGATATGGTAGTTTACCTATTTGAAAAATGTGCTTTGTAGTTTTGTAAATGTGTAATCTTTCATAGTCAATACATAAGTTTATAAATGGAAACTTATTTTGTTTTTTGTGCATACTAAGTTATATTTGATCATACAGGATAATTTGTTTGTAATTTTTTTTACTATGTTATGTTTAGTTTTTTAATTTTCATTAGAATGAATAGTTTTTATTTCGTGTGTACTGTTTAAGTGGCTCATGTTTTAATGCCTGAGTGCATCTTCGCACAATAAACTTCAATAATAATTATAAAAATATTAAAAAACACTGAACTTAGATAGCACATATTTTGAAACTCAAAAGTAACTTGATTTTTTACTAGTAGTATTTGAAAAATATAAGTGAAGTAAAAATTACACATCACACTCAACAATAGTTGCAACTACAACCTTCTTAGAAGACTAACTTTCCAAAATCATATTCAAAATAAACAATTACTTAGGTCCATTTCAAAATAATTTTGTCAGAACTTAAATTATGGATGATACACCTAAACCTAGTTATTTCTCAGTGTATATATACAATCCAAAAACCAATAAAAAAAAGACTTGTACAACTATTTTAAAGTATTTTGAAAGTTTAAAATCTATAAAGATTACTATAAAACTATGTTTAGCTACTCTTGTTTATGGGCATAGGAGGATAAATACTTGTTCCGAAATTTAGTCTTGCTTTTTACATAATTAATTAAGCAAACACTTAACAGTTACTTTTTACCACTTGTTAAAACTTGATGTAACTTTTGAGATTTAAGTGATCAAAGTTAAAGGGTTCAATAGGTTCTTTATCGGAGGCACAAACTAAAAAGGTAAAATTAGACTTTCACCAAAAATCTATCTCCTCCTTTAGTCTTTGAGCAATCGTTTTAAAATTTTCTCAGAGTAATCTTTATTAGATTTTAAAACCTTGAAGGAAAATTTTGGTAAAAAAAATTAAAGAGTAGAGAGATTTTAAGTGAACTTTTCAAAATTCCGATAAAATCAGCCTTGAAAATTATTGATTCCATATGCTTGTATTGGATTTTTTTTATAAAACTAGTTATGTCAAAAGTTATTTGATTTTGTTTTCATTCTATAACAACCAATTTATAGTAGATGATACTCGAAGATTCAAATAAAAGCAAATGTTACATTTTATTAAAAATAAAAAAAAAATTGGACTCCCATATGCCCTTAACATGCTAACATGAACTCTGATTATATACCAATTTACTTCTTGATGAAATGATAACTTTCTTAAGTTAACACTTATATCATATACACCTAGTCATAATAACTTCACATAATGTGTTAAGTATGTAATTTTGTCAGTATGTTTAATTGGTTTTAAGTTATTCAAAGTCATAAGTCCTTCAACTTTGTGTTTTACATGTTGATTTTATTTTGTTAGTTTATTTTAGCTACCAGACTTTTCTTACCTTTTCACAAACTAACTTTTGAGATATATTTACAATTTAAGTCAGAGAGTTAAATAGATTTTAATAAATTGTAAAAAGCAAACTAGCACTGCATAAAACAACTAGTTCACTTTTTACAGTTAGTTCATTACTATTTTTAGGGGTATGGAGTACTTGGGTGATGTTTGCTGGACTTATGAAAACATATGATTTGGATGTGTTTTTGCTTCATTAAGAAGAACCTGAAAAAAAATTAAAAAAACTCAAAATAAAAAGTTTGTCGCACAAAAAACCAATTCAAACCCCAAAAATCACATAATTTTTGATATTTTTACTTAAACAGTATAAAAATCACTTATACATGTCCTAGACTTATAATTTATGTCTTTAATGAAAGCTTATACTTATTGACATATACTTAAAGACATATTAACTGCTTTTGATGTATTATGACGTCATAATCACCCTAAATGTGCAAAATTTGTCTGTAAAATGTAGGGGTGGGTAGGGAGTACAGCACATTTTTTTGGTCATATTGTAATATTCATTTAAGTACATATAATTTAAATGTGTTTTTGCCTAGTTAAAAAGAATCTAAAACAAAATTATAACTTTGCAAAAAAAAAAGTCACTGCCCAAAAAACTGATTTCAACCCCAAAAATCAAATATTATTTGATTTTTTGAATTAATCCAGTATTATAATTACTTATACATGTCCTAGACTTATAAGTTATATCTTAAATGAAAGCTTATAATTATAGGCGTATATTAATGACATTTCAATTGTTTTTGTTGTACAGGGTTCGTGTGCGAAATTTTTTTCATTTAGCCTGACTGAGACCAATTTAGCCTGACATTTTTTCAAAATAAGGAAAATTCCCTTTTAAAGTCATTTTAGGTATTGGTGAGTCTTGATTAGTACTATTATATGTATTCGACTTCAACCAGCTTTATCTCAAAAATATTTTAAGCTTTAAAAATCTGCAAAAAGCAACTCGTAGCTTAGTTACAACTCATTAAAATAAGACTAAATTGTAAAAAGGTGATTGACCCCCCCCCTCCTATACTCTTGACATAACAAATTCAGTGATAAGTTTTAAAATAAGTGTTATTTCTAATAAAGTTCTAGTTTAAAAATTTAAAATATATTACTAAACACAATTGTTCATTTTAATTACACTAAGTAAAAACATAATAACTAGAAGATTAAAAAAAAAGATGAGCATTGTTGTGTTTTATTAAAATTTAAAATGAAACGCAAAAACAACACAAGTATTAAAATTGATACATAATTATAAATCCTAAACTCTAAATAAATATAGTGATTTTTGACGTTGTATCAGATTTGAAAATAACTGACACTTAAATTAAAAAAACCCTTAATATTTTGTTCTTGTAAAGAAAAATGAATTGTACCTAAAATTTATACTCCCACAAAACTTAGTACTTATATCTTAAAGCTAAGTTATAGTGTTGAGAATATCTCTAATAACTTTAAACAATCAGTAAAATACATGAATAACTGCTAATAGTTTTAATCTAAAAAGTATTTGGTATAAAGCCTTTAAATTAGAAATTAAAACAGTTCAACCAACTAAGCTCTGAAAAACATAGCTGATGTAAACAAATTCAAACAAACAGCCAAGTTGTTGAACTAAACTGTGATGTTTAAACTGTATTTTAAATATGATTTGTCATAACCATGACGTATATAATCTACTCAAAACATATTAATGAAGATTTTTAATTTTTTTTTACAGATTCAACAAAAGGTTTTAAGCATTTATTTTAACAAATACTGACTGATTTTGTCTTTAATAAGTAAATCTTTATTTAGAAATAAATTGACATCTCAATTTGATCTTAAAAGATTTCTCAATTTTTTTAATCGAAAATATTCAAGCATTTGAACTGATAAAAACTGAGATTCTCAAATTTTTAAATAAAAAACTGATTTAGCCTGACGTTTTTCAACTATTTTCAAAAAAACCGATTTAGCCTGACGCGAACGAACCCTGGTTGTATAATGACGTCATTATTATACTAAATATGCAAACTTTATATATATATATATATAAAATACATTTTAAATCACTTTCCATTATTAGAAATTATGATTATTGAGAGCATTTTATATAAGTAAATACAATGACAACTAACTGCTATGAATTTAAAATTAAAAAATATTTGATAAAAAACTTTAAAGTTAGAGAATTAAAACATTTAAACTAACTAACAAATTAAGTTTTAACTTATTTAGATGTACAATACTTAATAAACTTTAACTAATAGTAATTTGAAAACAATAACATACTTAAAGCTAAAATTAAATTATTACAGATAAACATTTAGTTTAATTAAATAAAAGTTCTAAAATTTAAAGAACAAAATTACACTAATTTTAATAAGTTTACATGTGTCTTCTATGATATATAAGTCTAGATCTTCTAATCTTAGACAGGTGCTATCAATAATAATTTCTAATAACAGAAAATGGTTTAAAATGTACTTTATATATACATAAATAAACATGTAACTGAAATGACATTACATCAGTAATATTTTTCTGCCTAGCTGACTTGACACATTTTATATTCTAAATCAAAAAACTTAAAACAAAACAGCAGAAGAATTTGTTTTTTATAGTAGAAAAAAAAGTAGAGATTACAAACAAAATTTGCATATTTAGTGTTTTAATGACGTCATAAAACAACAAAAGCAGTTGAAATGTCTTTAATTTATGCCTACAATTATAAACTTTCATTTAAGATATAAATTATAAGTCTAGGATATGTATAAGTAATTTTATTACTGTTAAAGTTGAAAAATCAAAAAATAAGTAATTTTTGGGGTTAAAATCAGTTTTTTTTTGGCAGTGACTTTTTTTTTTGCAAAGTTATAATTTTATTTTAGATTCTTTTTAACTAGGCATAAAACACATTTAAATCATATGTACTTGAATGAATATTACAATATGACCAAAAAAATACAATAAAATACTCCCTACCCCTACATTTTACAGACAAATTTTGCACATTTAGGGTTATTATGAAGTCATAATACATCAAAAGCAGTTAATATGTCTTTAAATATATGTTGATAAGTATTAGCTTTCATTTAAGACATAAATTATAAGTCTAGGACATGTATAAGTGATTTTATTACTGTTAAAGTAAAAAAAATAAAAATATATGTGATTTTTGGGATTGAAATTAGTTTTTTGGCCAACAATTTTTTTT
Organism: Thalia democratica; assembly: GCF_965202585.1. NCBI lineage: Eukaryota > Metazoa > Chordata > Thaliacea > Salpida > Salpidae > Thalia > Thalia democratica. The sequence goes on along the minus strand of NC_139170.1, from coordinate 33,812,852 downwards.
TTTGATTTTTTTTAAATATTTTTATCTGAGTCTTTATAATGAAGCAAAAACACATCCAAATCATATGTACTTGAATGAATATTACAATATGACCACAATAATGTGCTGTACTCCCTACCCCTACTATTTTTATAACTTATTCTTTTTTTGTTAAGACTTTTATTTAAAACTTTTATTTATTAAAATATTTCAGTAAGCCCAGAAAAGAAATACTTGAATTATAAGAACTTTTCCTAAAAACTTAAGATATCTAGCTTAAAATATTAAAAAGTAGAATAGATTTAAGTTTTTTTTTGTGATATTTATTTATACTCTTGTATCAGATACTAAAAATAAAAATTAATTTCAATCTTTATATTCAATAGATTTTATTTGTTTTGCCTAGTGTTTCACAAGGCAAAACGAACAGGGCCAATTAAATGGTATACATAACTTTAATCAATTAAAATAGTACGGTTTTCAATTATTTGATGGTGTTTCGAGTTCTTTTTTTATTTAAACACAAAAGATCTTTAAACACCTTACTTATATATTAGAATTTGAAAAATACAAAATAAAAGTCAATGTTACTTTTTGTAGAAAAGTTGAACAACATTACTTATTTTAAACTTACCGCTAGCAGTATATGCAACAAAAAGGAAAAGAAATACTCTCATATTCATTTGATGTCCCATAAAAGCTGAAATTTTTTGTTGTTGGTTACAAATTGATTTTGTTTTCAATAAATATTATTTTTCAAATATCTTTATAATGTAACTAAACATAAATGTAAATTTTTTGTTATGTTTTATAGTTAAATAAAATTTGAAAAATTAAGCATTATAAAAGTTTTTAAAATAAAATTAATGTTTTAATTTAGAAATATAAATATTATGGTTTTATAACTGTTAAACAAACCAATATTTTTAGAAATAAAAAGCAGTTTAAATTCATAAAAATTCCAAAAATAATTTTTCAGCTTATTACTTATTAATTTTTTGGTTAGTAAAACTTTGACTAGTTAAATTTTTTATTGTTTAATATCTAAGATGAAAATACTAGATGAAATTTTCCCTTTAGTTACTAACAGTTTAAAGCTGGGTTTTCCTAACACATAGTCATAAACACTCCCTTGGCCAAATTTAAAAGATAATTACTCCCCTTTTTTATATACTGCCTTTTACTAGTTAATTAGCCATTTAATTATGCCACTTTTATGCCTCTAATAGCAAAAATTGTCTCAAATATGACATAGCCTAGTTTTAATCCGTTTCAATCTGAGAAATTAAAAGAAATTTATTCACAGACATCTGCTTATTTCACTATTCATTTTATTGGCTTTCTTATAGAAATAATTTCTAATATAAATAATAAAAAAAAAATTATATTTTATATAATAAAGTATAAATATAAAAGTTGTGTTCTCATTCATAGTAGAAGTAAGGGCATAGTGGAGTTTAGGCTTCTTCACATGTTGGTATCATTTAAGTTATAAGAAATCTATATTAAAAAAATTATTTTTACCATTTCTAAAAATTTAATGTAGTTTTTGACATAAAAGAGTACATAGAAGAAGAGTTCAATAAGGTCTTTACAAAATAACTAAGCTAGAAAGACAAAACAAGACTATTTAATTTAAGTTTTGAATTGCTTATCAGGGTTCTTTTTTTTTTTAATCCAAGAACATATTTATAAATATAAATAACGTAGAATGCACGGACGTTTTTAATTTTATTTCTGTTCCAAGCAATTATTATCATGTAATGTTTTTAGGAACTGTAAAACTCTATTTCAAATAAAATTGTGACCATTTAAAAATAATAATTTAATTGTATTTACTTAACAAGTTAAAATTCAAATGTCTTTATTGTGCACAAGACTTTTCCTTTGCTCATTTCAGGGTGGCCACTGATTTTGAGAAAATTCTTCCAGGTTTTTGAAAATACAGTTTTTGAGTCAATTTTTAGTTTAGAGTAAGGTGAAAAAATGTGTCAAATAGTAAATCAACATTAAAAAGATACTGTTAAGTTACTAAAAATGTGTTTTTTATTTAAATTTAAATTTGATGATGACTATTTTTATATATGATAGATTTTTAGTGTCAAATGAAAATTTTAATATTTTAACTGAAAAAATTGTTTAAAACTCCCATGTTTTTCCAATTTTTTATTGATTTTTGTTCAAATTCCAAGTTCTTTTTTTCAAAATTCTTAAATTCCAGGTATTTTCAGAATTCAAGATTTTTTTAATGTGAAGAGATTTTTATGAGTAAGGGAATTACTGACCTTAACATAAGTTCATCATCATTTTTACTTTAATAATACTCTTTTGGTTTTTATTTTCGTATTTTATTTGTCAAAAATTTCCTTTATGAAATAAAATTTACTTAAAAAATTATTATTAAGTAGATCAATGTAATAACATTCAATTTTATAGGCCTATATACTGCTTTTAAATTTTTCATTTTTATTTTGCAAGGTTGCAGTAGGTTTTTTAGGCTTCTAAAATTTCTTGAAGGTTTTTGAAAGTATAAGTTCTTTTGTACATTTTATTATAAAACTAGATTTATGGTAGAAAATTTTCTTAAATAGTATATAAATAATGAAAAGTACTGTAATGCAGTTTTAAATGTGTAAATAGATAAAACTATAATCAACACTAAGAAAGTGTATCGTATATAGTAAATTTTATATTGTCTGAACTTTGTTATTAAAGATGTAAAATCTGTTTCAAATTACAGCTTTTTGGTGATTTTTGTTCAAAACTTGATGGTTTATTTTCAATAATTTAATTACAGGTTTTTAGTCTAAATTGTCAAACTATAGGTTTTTCAGAATTTCAGGGTTTAAAACAACCTTTTTAGTCAGTTTTTATACCACTGTAAAATTTATAAATATCATCATAAACTAAAAGTTGGTCCAGCACTATGCAAATATATTAAACCAATGTAAATTAAATGTTTGTAGTAAAATTCTGATTACCTTAAGAATTCAAGGAAAATGTGTGCCCTGATAAGCTCACTTAGTTGAATGTTGTAAATCAACAAACCCATGGCTGACACATGTACAAAAAATCTAAATTAAGGAACTCTAGCTTGTGGTTTTATATTAGAACTTTTTTTAAAATGTACAAGTTCTAGATGCATATAAGAAAGAGGTATATTTTCATATAACTAACTTATATATTTATATTTCAATTAAATAAACAACTTATCAATTTATTAAGGTATTAAACATATAAAAACTAAATTTCTGTAAAATTGATAATATTAAGCAAAAAATTTTGAGCCAAAAATGTAAGATAGCAGCAAACTTAATATTAAACAATCTTATAGAATTTAACATAATGTTAAACTTAGATTAATTTTTGTATTAGTATTAACCTTTAAGATTGTATGATGTTATTCTTGTAAGAACTTAAATTTGTTTCATCTAGGAAGTTGTTTATGTTAGTCATGGGAATGTTGAGAAATGGTACTTCTTAGTTAATGTTTCTAAAAAGTAATTTTAAATTAAATAAGACCAGTATGTTATATAATAACAAAACAACAAACTTAACTTATTTAATGAGAAATTTTTAAAGCATTGTCTAGCAGGGCTACCGGAAATAGAAAGATCTCGACACTAAACATCTAAACAGAGTATGTTTTTTATATAACTTCAAGTTTCACTTTCAAGCGAATTTTGTTAATCAAAAGCATTAACTGTTGCAATTCTAGTCTTATTAAAAATTAACAACTAAACATGTCTGAGTTTCTATTTGTTGATTTTTTTTTAGTTTGAACTGTTCTACTCGTATAATTTTGTTACTTAATTAATTTTAGCTCTAGTTTTTTTTTTATAAATCTTTAATTCGAGCTTTTCTTTATTGTAAATGGATTAATTATTTAAAATGTTTGTTCCGTTTTAGCTTTATTATAGCTTAAATTTAAGACTGTGAGGTATTGTTTGACGCGATGACTAGGCAATTTTAGTTCGAGGCCTTTTTGTAAACTCCAAGTCCTAAGATCAATATTTTTTGAGCATTACTGCATTACCTTCTTTTTTGCTCGTAATAAATGAACTTTAAATTCTTAAAATTGGAGAATATTAAGACCAAAATTGTTGAAATTAAACAATGTTGCTCGTTTTATAATTTTGAATTTATTTTTTATAATAAACATATCCAAAAAATAACATTAATTTATACTAACTATTTGCAAAAATACAGCTGCCCATAGACAAAATTTTGTAAAAAATGTGTTTTGTTTTACAAAAAGCTACCAACAAATGTGATTACTATGGGTATGACAATTCTTACTATGAATATCTAAAATAAAAAAACTACAGTAATTAAGAACACTAAATTAATTTCAGCATATGGAAAAGTGCTTAATTTCAATTAAGAAAACATAAATAGTTTGCTTTAAATTTGTTCCATCCAACAGTTTCTAAACTATAACTAACCAAACAGTATTTTATCAGCTATTGTTGTACTTCGAGCGTGAACTTAGCTTGAGAGCGTTTTTTTAAATTTTATAAAAATGTCCAACTTAAATTTTTATTTAATTTTAGAGAACGGTCCTTTGTCTTTAATTTTAAAAAAATCCATTGAATTGGGGTTTTAATTTTTGAGTGAAGCCCATTTAAAATTCTTGTGTTTTTTTCCATTTTTTTATCTATAGCCTTTTCTCCAAAAACAATATTTTTTTTTCAATTTTTTTTTAAATTTTATTTTTAATACGATAAGTCTGAATAAACTTTTTAGAAAAATTCCAATTTTGCACGATTTTCGTTTTTCAGATATACAACTTTTTATGCAAAAAAAAAATTAGTAATTTTTTTTTTTTGAAAGATTTATATAGTTTTGTCTATGATGATGTGATTTTCTTTTTTTAGTTTATTATTGCTTTTAAAATATATGACCCATACAAGTTTTACCTAAATTTTTAGCAACGCTATTTGAGGGATTTTTGCTCAAGTGCTAGGAGTTTAGGTACTACTTTTATTGTAATAAATCTACATTGTACATATCTTACTACGTTCCATTTAAAAAGTATGCATCATAACCTTAAAAAACCAATACTTTTGTTTAAATATAAAACATCAAATTTCTGATTAAGTCTATCTCTATGTTTATAAAAGTTAAAATCGAATAAACTTTACACATAAGTTTCTTAGTTACTTTTAAAACTCCATTACAATGACTGTATTTACCAGAATTAGCGAATGATAACAGTTTTTAGGCCATTTGAGCACTGAAGTTTATAAAATTTTGATTTTTTGTTTATTTAAATTTTCCACACTCGAGGTAATAAACTTTTTAGTTGTAGCAAGCTACATTAGTAAGTTATTTAAATATCCGCAGGCCCTAATCATAGTTTAAGGTTTTAACTCTTCATAATAGATCCCGAAATATCCAGTCTAAGATTTAAACAATACTTTAATTCTGCCTAAGCACATTTTATTTTACTGTATATTTCAAACATCAGAATACCTGAAGTAAGTTTCAAAACTTCGTTTCGCTAACCGCAGTTTGTTAAACTCTATGAGAGATTGAAGTATTTTTTTCTAAAACTATATTAATTTAGTATTTCTTATATAAGCATGTAACGAACAAAACCTTAAGAAGTGAAAAATAAATTATATATAAATATTTAAACCTAAAATCCTAAAATTACTTCGAAATTTAAAACATTTAGAAACAACAATTTTTTTTTGATTTAGACGTAAATTTATATTGCAATAACTTTACTAATGAGTTAAAATGAACAGTTTTACCTGAAAACTTTTTTATTAATACTTTTTAGAATAAATTTAGCATTAAAAGTAAATTTCTTTAAAGTTATCAGTTCATATTTTTTTTTTTTTTTTAATTATAATTTTCAGTAACAAAAGTCAGCCAAGTAACATTTTAAAATGGCTGAGTTGTAAGTAAGCTAAGTTATAAAAGTATATAATTAGTTTTTTATTTCTTTAACATAACAATATTTTCATAGACCATGTTTTTCTTTTAACATTTTACATGGCAAAAAAAGATTTAAATAGATTATTTACACTAAAAAATAAAATTAATCTAGAAATAATAAGGAATAATAACAGAAATAATCGTAATCTAGATTGTAAACTTTAAAAAACTTTAATTTACTCTTTTCAAACCTTACTTTTGGATTAAAAAGATTGTTTACTTACTTGATCCAAAAATTAAATTTCAACTATTCGTTGAATGCGTTTTTTAATCCTAGCATGATTAATTTAGTTCTAAAATTAGCCTAAATTATTTTAAGTAAAACTAAACAGTTAATAAAGTAGCTTTTTAGTGTTTGTAATTATTACTTAAAACTTATAACTATTTAGGGTACGTATAAATAACTAAGCAAAAAAAAAAAGGATAGAAAACACAAAAAAACAAAAATGATTTTTACATATTTGTTGTAGTTATAAAAGTCTATTTGTAATTCTCTTTTGATTATGTGGTGTTTTAAAACTAAGAACAGTTTTTTTTTTTCATATCTTTTATAAACAAAAGAAACGTTTTCGTTTAAAACTTTATAACAATATGTTAATGAAAACTATTAGAATATTAAAACTTTTATTTGAAATCGTAAAAAAGAAAAATATAATAAATTTTTTATTTGTAATTTAGCATAAAAAACAACACTTTATGTTAAAATTGTTGTCATTATCTAGTAAAATGTTTAATATATTTAGTACAGTAAAACTGATTAAAATAGTTTTCTTAAGTATAAAATTACTCGTTATTAATACTAGTTAACAGCTTGTTGTGAACTAAAGACTAAGTCTTTTAAATAAAGTTACAGCTTATTAGTATAAAGTATCAAACTTGTTAATAATTTTTAGAATATTTAATTTCTTAAACATTTTCACTTCGATGTTCACAGGTTTTTAACTTCGGGTTATTTCGTATTTTACTACTTTTGATCAGTTAAAATAACTTTTACTAATTAAATAAAAATTTTCTTTCTGTCTCTAAAATTTTCTCTTATCTACTGTACTTTTAAGATAAATTGCATGTAAAAACGGAAAAAGGTTAGTTTTCTTAAAGCTTTAGTAAATAAAGAATTTTTTGTCCATAGTTTTTTGAATGTGTTTTATATAAATTTATGTACTATAAAACAGACATAGCATAAAAATTTAGGACATTTAAACAATGTACTTAATTATATTACTTATCTCTGTTCTACTACCGTATTCAAAGTGCAACCTACATTTTTCTAATCAATGTCAACTGCGGTACACTGTTAACTGTGACGACGAAAGTTTTACTAACGGTTCCCATGGTAACTTGGCTCAATTGCAAGATAGGGGTAACACCGTGGACTTTGCTCATAATGGGCTGCAAGGTTTAATTTTACTCATTCCTTAAACCAACTTTTTTTATTTATTTGTAAATAACCTAAAATAATCTTTAAAGCAGGTATTACTAAACTTTAACGTTTTAACGTTTTATATTCTCAAAAATAAACAATTACTGTTTGTAATTTTAAAAAGTTCTCACAAACTGTAAGAGATCAAAATACGTATCACAAAATTTAATATGTAGATATTTTACAGGTTATTTGCTTTAGTGTAAATAAAAGTACTAGATCAAAGAAAAAGGGATTAATCAAATTAAAACTAGACAGCACATTTTCTTACAGTTCTCGATTTACTGATAAATTTTTATTCTTTTTTAACTTTAGTAAATAAACAAGCTACGTTTTACAGTTGATTTGGATATAGGAAGTGTTTTTAGCAACTACACCCAAAACTTGGAGGGAAAGTTTAATGAACTTGAGAAAAACCACGAAAGTTTGAAAGCTGATCATGAAAAATTAAAACAGCTTACGTATACATTTACAGGAGGTTTAATTTTTACTTTTTGTTATGTTCACTAAGTTTTATCTCAAGTATTTTTACAAATCTGCTCAAAAATATGCGTTTAAACTAATAAGTATGTACAGGTCTTGACTATTACAAACTTTGAAAGCTTGTTCAATTTCCATAACTTAATTTAAACAAAGCAATTTCTCATTAACAAACAATAAAAAAAACTCGGTTATTAGGTAAACCATGTGTTGTAGAAGATATCAATGTATCGAATGGAAAATTGATTCTGCCTGTTGGCAGTTTAAGTCCTTACGGCCATGAATTTGTAAAATGCCGCCATGGATTCTTTTTGCTGGAAGAAAGAAAACCTTTTTGTTATGACGGAAAAATGTTAAAACCTCCGAATGCGGAAAACGCCTGTATAAGACGTTAGATTTTTACATAGCTTTTAAAATTCCGTATTTTTCCGCATATAAAACTGTTTAGAAAGAAGAAATTTAGTATTTTATCAAATGAAAAAATGAAATCAGAACTAATTTAAAGTTTAGAAATAAGTAAGCTTCTTTTATGTAACTAAAAAAATGAGAAAAATCGATCAAATAAAATCCTTAAATCGAAATATTTTTCATGCTTATTAATCTGGGAAAACAGTTTGAGTCCATTTTAATTTCAGCTGGTATAAAAACAAAATATTTTGTACTACTTTTAGTATTAATTGTAAGTTTAAAATATGCGTAGTGGTGTTAATAAAAAATAACAACTTTCAGCACGTGACTGTGGCGATATAAGAAAGCTAAATCCAAGTGCACGAGACGGTATGTATGACGTATATCCTTTTGAGAAATTCATTGAAATGATTGAAGTTTTTTGTCATCTTGAACCTGATAACTCAGGCTGGATTGTGAGTTTTTTGTCTAGTCTTCATTTTTTTTACTAAAGTTTTTATAAGTTTTCCGAAATTTTTTAAACTAAAACAAACTTTCTTGTTTTTTGTATTGAACTATTGTTGTTAAAGCTCGTACTTTTTATTTTGACGAAACAAAGAAACAAATTTAAGTTTAAAATACCGTTTCGTCTAAAAATGTAAACTTCTATGAACTTACGTATTTTTTTTAGTTTATAAGCGTTAACGCTGCTAAAAAAGATTATTTCAAAGGTAATACAACAAAGACTGAATGGAAGACTCAGCTTTAATAGAAAATGGTGGGCATATAAGAACGGTTTTGGGGTTATGCGCCCAAGAAGTAATTATTGGCTCGGTTAGTTTTCGAAAATAAAAATATTTAAATTAAGTTAATTTCTAAGTAATAATGTTTACTATACCAGCTCATAATAGTTAAATGTATACTGTTATTACTTGAATAGAAAAACGTTTTTTAATAACAGTGTGTTTAGACTAAACTAACTTTCTTTGAAAACAAGTTCTTTAAACTATAATTAGCTGAAATTATATGAACTAGCAAAGTTTATGGACAATTAAAGCTTAGAAAAGTATAAGGTGTATATAACTAGGATATCACAAATATAAGTCATAGATGCTAATAACTAATGAAGTTTATATGTTTATTACCATTTATTGTACCTAAAGAAAAGGTAAGGCCTTATTTTGTACAGTTACTTTCTGACCTTCTTTTTTTACAAACAAAGCTTAAAAAAGCATGTTGCAACATATTTGAAACTAAAAAGTTTAATTCAGGGCTCGAAAATGTACACAAACTGGTTAAGAATGGAAACTACGTACTGAGAGTTGAATTGCGATTTGTTAATGGAGAGAGAACTACTGTGCACTACGAGTTAGTGACTTTTTAAAACAAAATTTTTAACATTAAGAAACTTTAAAATTGCTAGTATACTTGAAACTTGAACATTTTTTAGAAAACAGTTTTAACTTATAACTTAAACTTAATTTCAGTGATTTCTACATCAACAGCGAAGAGGAAAAGTACAGTTTGCATGTGAGCGGGTACCAGGGAAATCCTCGCTGTTATTCTTTTTTAATTTTTACTAACTCAACATTTAAATGTGTTGTTAAGTTTTTTGTTTTCACAAAATACACTTACGTCAGTGTGTATCTAAAAAAATATTTCTAAATTTTAAATGACCTAAGTTAATGTCATTGCAAATAAAAATTATCAAACAGACGACGGGTTGGCAGCCCACAACGGAATGAAGTTCACAACGCTCGATCAAGACAACGACGACATGCCGCACGGTACGTGTTTGTTTTTAAATTTAACGAAGGTGAAACACTGTTTTCAATTGAACTGTTTTCTCAAAGTGAAACGTCAAACTCGTTGACGGCATTTTGAAAAAACGAACAAATTAAAAACGAAGGCTTAAAAAACGGGAGAGAAAAAAAATTGAGAGAATTGAAAAACGAGAGAAGTGTTTTTTGCAGGTAATTGCGCGCGCACTGGAGGCGGTGGCTGGTGGTACCACTCGGAATGCACGAATTCGAACCTGAACGGCAGGTACAGCACGTGCCGCCGAGATGTTGGATACAAATTGTATTGGAATTATGAGTGCATCGTCGCCACGAGGATGAAAATAAAGAGGAAGAGCTAAACGTGTGCACCAGTGATTTGTTCAGCTTGTTTACCATATTCCCTTTTCTGTTGGTGTTTTACTGTTTCTTTTTACTTTAAAAAAACAATGTTTAATATTTTATTCTTAGTTTTAAACAATGTTTAGACTAAAACTAAAAAAAAACTCTTATTTTTAATACTTATTTTTAGTTTTATATTTTTATATCATATTAAAGCTGTTAAAAACAACGCTAAATTGTATGTAGTTTTGTCATTGTGGACTTTATGAATTTATTGTAGCAAAAAATAAAAAAACTGTTTTAATTTGTTTTGAATGTATAAAGTAATTTTTAAACAATTATATTTTAGTTAAAAAGGTTCAAACAAAAACAAAAAGTCTTGTGTCAGTATCTGCAACTGTACTTACAACAACATGTTTTTATACCTATAGCTTAGTTTGAAAATATATGTTTGTATAACAAATATTTATATTTTAATTAACTTTTGTTACTTCTCGAAAGTTTTTGTTGTAGCATGTAAGCTTTTAAATTTCAATTAGTGATCTACAGGATTCACTGTCTGGATCCGGGTCCAGCCGGATATTGCCTTATATAGTACTAATATAGTTTTTAAATAAGAATGTAGTAATGTAAGAAGTTGTTTAAGCATGTGGTGTATGACTCGATAACTAAAAGGTTTTTTCGTACACCAGGTCCTTAGAACAAACTTTTTGACCGCTTTTTTTGTGGTTCAATAAGTTATATATATCCGGATAAGGCTGAATCTAAACTTGTGGATTCAGTAGATCACTTGCATATGTTATCCAGAAATATTTTAGAGTTAAAATATTTGAAACTTAATATTAATATTAGAAATTTTTTATATTAAAGAAAAAAACATAACTAATTTTATAACAAAACGTTCCTTTGAAAAACATAAATAAGCTATGGCGTAAATAACATAACAGTATCAATTCTTTTGAAATATTTGATTGAACTTATTAGTTATTGTAGACTTAAACTGTTTTGTGCTCACACGTTGTTTTAATTCAAATGTGTTTGAAGAAAAACACAAAGTAAACTCTCTAATTGCCTTTTATTGGCATATCGAACCATAGCTGTATCAATAAAAGCATGTTGATTGATTAATTTATAGTAATTTTGCTGCTTCTTTACATTGCAAACTTTTTTTTTAATATTTAGAATTCTAAATTTAAACAATTTTTTTTTATTTCTAAAATTCAGTTTTAGAATACTTTTTCCACCTGTTCTATAATAAGGTTAGGCAGCTTCTGTAGTCGATGAACTCAATATAGCAACGTTTTATACAGAAAAAAGCGAAATTTAATCTAAAAGTAATTTTGCGGGACACTTTACTTTATAAGTAAGGTTTACATGAAAAGTCAATTTCCGAAAATTAAAGTTATTAGAAAATAGGTATGTATTAAGGGCAAACTCAAAAAGTAGTAGGCGTTTGAAAAAATTCTTTTAGGTCTTATTGATAAGTTTATGATTTTAAAACAAAAAAGTAAAAAATATTAAACTAAAATCTTTAAGAAAATAAAAAATTACAACATTTTGTAATTATTCTAGCCATAAATCAAAAGTATTAAACATTTGGCAAGAAAAAATCCCTTAATTAATTAATTGATAAGTTAAAAAAAAATTTTTGTTAAAGAAGAAAATTTTCTGATACATGGTCTTTTAAACATTTAAAAATTATTCTAATTATCCGAATTTGAAAGTTTGTGCACAAATTAAACTTTGAGGACGAAGTGCACCCATACATAAGTTAGATCCAGAGAAAAGTCTACAAATAACGGTAAAAGATAACAAAGTTAAACTATACACCTCAAGTTTATAACAACACACACTGTTTTAAGCATTAAACATTTAAAAATAAATAACTTTAAAATACACAATAAATAATAATACTTAATTTTATAGGATAACTAATTAAAACTGGATCGTAATTAAAAAAATTTGGGTGCGGTTCCGGCCTGATGATAATTTAAAAAAAGTATCAAGTTCTGTCCGGATCCCAAGTTTGTCGATCAGTGAGATGACTATTTTAAAACATTTAAAAAGTATATGTACAGTTTAAAGCTGGATAAACTATACTTTTGCTGAACGTAGTGTAGTACAGAAGAATATTGTTAACCTATTAAAATTTAATACTACTTCAAAGTATCTGAAAAAAATTAACATAAATTAAGTTTCTTGAACTATTATTTTCTTGTTCTTTTATACAAAACTGTTTTGCGTGTCAACAACTTAAATTTTTTTTGTTTATCAAAAATTAAAGGCTAACCGCTATTGAAAATGGTTACTAGATTGGTGACTGCACTCACTTTCATAAAAAAAAAACAAATTGCTGCAGATTTTCCATCATTTTTTAAGTCAGCATACTTTTCACTGGTGAGAATACATCGTACACTGTAAATACATACTTTTTTTCAATTTAGAACATTTTTCATGCAATCAAACAAAAGTTAAAACTTTTAGATACATATAGTTTAGCGTAATTTGTAATTAATAGCAAATGATAGAATATATCTTTCTAGACCCTTATTGACAAACTTTAATAATATTGAATTGAAACCCAATATGTTTTTAAGCATAAAGTTTTTACTTTAGACTTTTAAATAACTTTGAACAAATAACTTAAAACTATCGTTTAGAATTAGATGCATGTTTTATCTAAATGTATGAAAGAAAATTTGAAACCGCTAGGCAAACTAAAATTTAGTTTCTGTCAATTATTAGCCAGTTTAACTTCTAAGTATTTGTATACAATGTTTATAAATTTTCGTTGTTATTTTGCAAAAACTGTGTGATATTTGTTAATTTAAGTTCTAAAGGGTAATTTATTTAGACTATGATCAATCTATAACTAGTGTAAAGTTTACTAAAAAAATTACTTAAAAAAACTTCATTTAAAAGTGAAACTAAAACTTAAAATCTTTTTAAAAACTACTTATTTACATTTATAAGTGTAAATACAGTAGTCTATAAAAAAATGTAATAACATAACTTAATAAGTTAAACAGGTAAATATACATTTTCGATCATTTTTTTACAACAAAGTTATAATTGTTTAACATTTGTTTATTTATATAAAGATATGATTATAGTACAAAAACATTTATCTTTGATAGAAGAAGCTCTTCTATTGCTTACAAAATGTTCTTACCATATAAGCTGTTTCAAAACTTTTTATGGTTTTATTTAAATTATATTTTTTAAAGCATACAAAAGATTAACGCAGACATAGTAGTATTATAATTTAATGTACTTTATAAATTTAGCTTTATTCTTTAGTAAATTATCTTATAGTAGAGCAATTTGGAATTAATTATTTTAAACATGTTGTAAATGGTTCAAATTTACCGGTTATTAATATTTATTAGCACTTATTTTTCTAAAGTTAAAATAAGCTAGAAGAGTTAAAGAATCACCTAAAGATGATTTTTTATACAAACATAATAGATCAACTTTAACTAGTACACCCAAAACTCACATGTATAGAAACAATTTAAACTGTAAATGAAAGTATAAAAAATAGTTTTTGATTAAGACTTTTAAATCATAAGCTATCTTACTTCTATTTCGTGTTAGTACTTTAAAAAAAAACTTATTATATATATTACTGTAAATTTTACATATAGTTGATTTCACAAGTTTTGCATCGATTGTTTTGAAATTGTCTCAAAGCTTCATCCAGCACCTTTTAGGCAATCGCTAATTTGTCTGGAACCTTCTTTAAAAATGGAGATAATTCTAACTTTCCTATCGTTTTTTTGAACCCTTGTGGATCACGTTTTATTATTAGCATGCCCATGTCGCTTGACTTTTGTACCTCCTCTGTCGAAGATGGTTTTTTAATCAATAGATAAACATACTAATTTAGCACATACCAGTAGAGTTGTATAAAATAAAAAAAACCTAAACATGTCTGGAGTACCTAGACTATATTCTAAATCGAAAGTTCTCAGATGCATCCCAACTGTCAAAAGGACTTTAAAAACTGCCACAGAACACCAAGGAGTCTTCCGAGGAGTAAGCAGCGTGGATCCAGCCCGACAGCACCAGAAAAATTTATCCCGCCACAATTTCAAGAAGCTGGCATTAAGACGTGAAATCTGCAAAAAAAACGACAACTTCCCAGAATCTATTAACTTTTCATACAATTCTAACACAGCTTCAAATGACTCTATCAGCCAAAAGGTTTTGCTTTCTCTCAACATAAGAAAACAAACCGACGGTCCTCAAAAACCAATATGGAAATCCGTATAACATCTTTGAAGTGACATCAAGCAATGTTTTTATATTTTTAGAAACACTGTAAAGTTGTTTTAACTTTTCAATTCCACCTGCTGAAGTTTATAGATTCTTTTGTCAAGCGCATTCATTCCAGTTGATTTGATTCACAACTTTTGGTTGTTTTACGAGCTCGTTTAAATTTGTGTTGGAAATTTCTAAAACCAATTTATTGAACTTTTTGTTGCCTATTTTAGCTGTTTTTTGCGAGTTCCACAATGCTAATTCTGCAATAGTTTTGAGTTTAAGAATCTAAACATTAAATTCACGATTCTTTCCGATATGTTTCTTCAAATTTTCAACTGAAAAGTTTGTAGATGGAACTTTTAAGCCTAAAAATGATTATTTAAGATTTATTTTCAAGCTTAAAAATTTTTATGAGATGGATAAATGTATCATTGATCAAATTAAAAAAAAAAAATTACGTCCTAACTGTTTCACAGAAGAAGTTATTATTTATTGCATTATAAACTTTGTGAAGAATATAAGAATTTTAATTCAAAATTATATTGTTCTTATTTATATCATTCTCTGCATATATTTCTTTTTGTTTAAAACTTATTGTTTTATATACAACTGTTACTAATAACAACTGCATTTGATTAAACAGTTTGTTTTGCTAAAAATATAGTTTTTAATAAACTAGAAATATAAAAACTAGGCCTTCCTTACTTTTAATGAGCAATGCTTTTTGAAGTAATCCACAATAAAGTCAGAACCTTTATTTAACTTTTCACTAGCGATTTGCTGTTTACTCTGTACTTGTTTTTTTTTTTTGTTTATCAATTGGTTCGTGCACCGTATAATCAGCAAAAAACTTTGTATAGTCTACACGTTTACCCTTTCTTCCGCTCTTTAATTATACTTTTAAGTTACAATTCAAACAATAAAAAACTGGTTTTAATTTTAATCACTTGGACTTAAATTAAAAAAGTTTTTTAATTATTAAAACATATTTGCTTTTTCCATCCAATAATCTAAATTACAAAATTAAAAATATTTTTTATGCTAAAAGATATATTTTTATTTTTTATTAGCACACACGTTTTATCACTACATTGAAGTTTTTTTAAGAAAAATACCTTAAGTATTTATTAATTATTAACTGTTTTTAAATGACAATCTAATAAAACTTTAAAACCAAATCTTAACAAATATTTATTTGTTTATTTGTCTAATATACACTTATTATATGAACATAAACACACACATTAAAAATAACTCCAAACTTTTGTTTAATATTAGAGGTAATTCCAATAAATTGATTATAGTTGTTACAAAACTTTTTGTGAAAAGTTTAATGTTATCGTGACATACTTTCAAAACAGTTCATTAAGAAAATGTATAGCTATATGATAGTTCAAAACATTACCGTCAATATATATTCAATTAGTTTCTGTGAAACAAGTATTAGTATATGAAGCCCAAAAAAACAGATGAAAAAAAAAGTTAATAATTACTTAAGTTAAAAAGCAACGACCTTAAAGTAGGATATCTAAAAATTTTACGGACTTGTACAAAACTTCAAGTTATTTAAACTTCTTTAAAATTAAATCAAAGTCTGTTTAATTTGCGTAAACTATATAAACAAGGTCCTTTCACTAAATAGTCTATTTATTCGTTAGTAATCACGTTTGTTGTTAAAAATCTTAGTCGAAAATAACTTAACCTAAAAATTTTTTTTAGAGTTTTAATGAACATATAAAGTTACTGTAGGTTTTGTTTCTAACATTTCTATATCCGTTGTTAAACAACACTGTCTTGATTAAAAACTAAATAGTTTTTATTTTTGTTATGTTATACAAGTTAAATAAACTTAAATTAGTTAACATGTTACTTATCGTTTAGTCATTAGTACTCAGTAATAAAGCCATTGTAACGTATTTAAGTATATTTAAAAACTTAGTAATATAAAAAACTTTTTAATCGATTTATTAACATTGTAAACGTTAAGTTCGTCTTAAAAAGTACTTTTTAGTTTAGTTATAATAAGTTTATTAGTTGTGATATAAAAAAGTTTTGTATTTAGTTATTTTTAAGTTGTATTTTATTAGTTTAATTAAAAGCAGTATTTTTTAAATGTTTTATAATATTCATACATTAACTTATTTGCTCTAAACTTATCAATTATACGAAGATAAACTAATAGTATCAATGAAATTTAATACAATTTACTTAAGAATGCTTGTTTTTAAATTTTATATGTAATATTTTTTAACGTAATTGTTTTGGGTAAAGCAAACCTACAATATACAAACTTCATTCAATTAACACTTATAACATTTAAAAATGTTTTATAAATAGTAAATGTTGTGATTTTTGTACAACCAAATCTACTAACGTAAGAAAAATAAAGTGTCAGATTGACGGTAAATTTATTGTAGTTTATGATCAGTTAAAATATATGTAGTACATATGTAAGTTTTTATTAATTATAGGGTGCTATATTTTAAACTATCTTATATCTGACTTTTTAAAATCGTAACTTTTTGTATTAAATTAATACTTACTAGCTTTAATTTGCATGAAGGTCTATCGTAATTTTGTTAGTTTTTCTAAAATAGTTCAATCAAATTAGTTTAAACTAATTAGTAAAATACTAGAAACTGCATACATAATTATTTCAAATTTACTTATATATGAGTATTTAAAAAAACTATACAACTGTTGTTTAGCTGATATATTTACTATTTACTAGTTTTTTTGTAATTTCTACCTATATACATATTAAAATCTAAGAAAAATTGAAATGTACTTCATATTTAAAAGATGACATTAAAGAGTAAATGTAGCAAAATAATTTTTACAAAAATATTGTTATTGCTACACATTAGTCAACTAAGCCTTTAAGTATATTAGTAAAAATTATAATTTAAAATTATAAATTGTAGTTAGAACATAAAACTCAGTTTAGTACTATTTTTTTTTTGTATTACTTGATACAATCGCCAACAGACCTTTCATTTAAAACAGTACTCACTTTAAGTTTTTCTTATTTAAAAAAGCTTTATTGTAAACAAAGGAAATGTTGAAACGTTTTAGCGTATATTTTTGTAGTATAATTTTTGTATGTCTAGGACAAGAAATAAAACTCTATCTGTATAACTTGGTAAAAAAAAGGTATTTTGTACAACAGATCCTTAAACCAAACTTACTGACAATTATTTTTTGTTGTTCAATAAACTGTACATAACTATATAGTAGAGATATGTATATAAGTTAAAAAAAAAGTGAATTAAACCCTGATTTAGTTCGTATTCATGGTTGGCAGCCTTTTGTAAGTCGATGGCCGCACTCTAAAGAAGAAATGTTTCTTGGGCTGCAGTTTTTTTACAATGAAAGTAATAAGTTACATAAAAACACAGTTTTAAGCCAAAAATGTGATCAAATAAGTAATAAAAAGCACTAGTAAAAGTGTAATTTGTGAGCCTAATTGTAAGTTTTTACCACAAAATAAAATCAAGACATCATTTAAGTTCATTTTTAGCAAACTGCAGATTTTTGTTGTTCTCCTGTTACAAAGTAATACTTGTTTATTCTTTTTTCAATAACTTTTTTTATGACATATAAACAAAAAATCAACATATGTAATTTTTAATAGTTTTAGTATTATTAAACACCATAAAAAATAAAGGAAAACAACAAATATTTTTTTATATATTTAAAAAAAAAGGCACTACGTTGTTTAGTTTGCTATAAGTATACAAAATTCTTTGACGAAGAGATTTCTATACTTAGCTGTAGACACAAAAGACAGCATAAGACACAAAAGATGTCTTGAACAATGGTTAGTTTCCAATTCAACTTGTCTTGAGTGCAAGTCGGCAGTTATAACAAGTAACTTACTGAAAAATATTTACCCTTTTAAGAAAGAGGAAGCAGACCTTGTGTATAGAAATTAGTCTAATGAGACTAAAAGTATCTTGAAAATAGACTCTATAACCATATAGAAAATGCTGAGTGAAAAAACTTAACTGTCGAAAAAAAAAGTTTGAAGTTACTAGAGGATTTATAAAAGTTTTCAGAAGAAAATGATGCTTTAAAGCAGGAAAATTTTGCGTTTAAAGTTAAAAATTGGGCAAGTGAAAAACCACGAAAGGGGTGTTTGTGATTTAGAACCACCAAGTAAGAAAGCTAAGAAGAATTTGGCATCTGAATTGAGTTTAATCCAAAAAGAAGAAACACTAAGCATTAAAGAAGTCTATTGAACAAGTTTGTTATGAAAATGTTTAATAAGTTAAAAATAAAATATTAATTATTTCATACATATAGTTTTAATAAGCTTGAGTACTAACGTAAAAGCTACAAACTTAATTAACTATAAAAATATTAAACTTTAAAATTAGTCAATAATAACAGCTTATAAGTTTTTTTTATAGTGTATTCACTATTTAAAAAATCTACTAAAATATAATCTTTTAAATTTGATAAAAAGTATTTGCACTGAAGTATTTGAAAACTATTTTGTGTATTTTGTTTTTTTTAACAATAATGTCTAATTTTCAACAACTTCTTACGAATAAATTGATGAAGCTTGTTTGTTATAAAATTACGAGTTAGAAAAACATGTTAAATACAATAATAATCAAGTATAATTGTATCATATCTGTGTATTATTAATTTGGTTAAAAACATTCTTTTGAACTTCATACAATGATAGTAAACGCAAAACACAAGAAAAAGAAATGTAACTAACTTTTATTTGAAACACAAACTCCGATAAATACGCATTGGAAAGAAGTTAGCTTCTTAAATAAACATTTTTGTTTTGCAAATTATAAAAATTTTCAAGATAGCTTAGAGATTTTTTATTTTTACAGCTGTTTTTAGTTAGAAAAAACATTCTAGTTATAAAATAATGCATGCCTTTGGCATAGCTAAAATTATACTTTTTAAAAAACGGTAATGATAAATTTTAATGGTAAAAGCTTAAAATTAGGCTCTTAATATAATGATTACTCCTTACTAGTGATTATTTCAACACATTTTTGGTTTAAATTAGTTTTTAATGTTGATTGTTAGAAATAATACGAAATAATTGTGGCCTAAAGAAAAATCATTTTGTACTTCAAGTTTCACTAGATTAAATAACATGCGACTCATAAAGGGCTACCGACCCCTGATCTAGGTATAAGAAATATAAAATAATAAATTATAGCATTTTATCACAAATAGTTAAACAGCATGAGTAAGAAAAATAG
This sequence comes from Thalia democratica, assembly GCF_965202585.1. Taxonomy (NCBI): domain Eukaryota; kingdom Metazoa; phylum Chordata; class Thaliacea; order Salpida; family Salpidae; genus Thalia; species Thalia democratica. The sequence goes on along the minus strand of NC_139170.1, from coordinate 33,793,020 downwards.
AATTACACAAGTTATGAAAAACTAAATAGCTAAAGTTGTCTAGTGATAGTACTTAAGTGACATGTTTAATTACTAGTGAACAGTCATAACGTAAAACTAAATTTGAAAATATTAAAAATAGTAAAATACGTGGGAATATACTTTAGTATTATTAATTGTAATATTATTAAATTTTTATAGATTAAATAAATTGAAAATAAATATTTATTATAAATAGATATATGAATGTAAAAAGATTAAAGTTTAAAAGAAAAATTTGTAATAACTCCATCTATACTAACATTTAAATCAAAATTGAAATTCTCTTTATAAAAATATATTCTAGTTTTTATTATTTTATAGTATTGTTTCCTGATATAAAGATTATTTTTTTATAGAGTAAGCTAGTTATGTCTGTAATATTTTTGTTTTAAACAACAGGTTTGAATTTTGATATACAGTTTGTAAGTTCATAACTTTTTCTGCTTCTTTTAGTTTTAATTTATTCAAATTTAATACAGTATAATATCTAAAACAGTATAATATTTTTTTATTACTACTTATACGTTTTTTATTTATTTCTAAGCAGAAAAAAAAAGCATTTTAAACACTGAGTTTTTCTGCTAATATTGCATACTTAACTGGCAATGCATACCTAAGAAATGCGTACTTAAGCGGAAAGTTTTTTTTTAAAATGTGAACCCCCTTTGAAAAAAGTATATACACGCCCCTGAATAACACGTGTTTATTAATGGAAAATTAATTGAATGACTAAAATGATTGCAAATTAGTAGATCAAGTATATTTCCATTTTTATGAGTTAGACTCTTGATTACCTGAGTTAAAAAGTTATCCGTGTAAACATTAGGAAAGTACTAAAGGGATTCATTGTATTCTGTGCTAAGAATTGTACAGTATATGTTTGTACTCAGAACATTGAAAAAATAACTACTCGGAATAAAAAATATCATCTTAAATACTTATATAAAAATCAGTGTAAATTTTGCAGACAGTTGGGGAAGGTAGAAAAAGAAAAATACGTAGTTTTATGTTTTTTAAATTACGTCTGTACATATGTATTCAAACCTTATGTTTTTAATAGAGATTAAATAATTTTTAATTTTAAATACTTTAAGGGAAAATCTGTAAAGGACAGCAACACCTCCACTCCGACTTGTCCTATCGTTTCGCGTTATATTTAAGTTGGTGGGATATCACCCGTTGAATTTAGGAGTCAACCATGTTTCAATAAGAAAAAATAAATCAAAATTATTTATATACTATAAGCTCTATGAAAAATCAAAATTATTTTAAACATATTTTTCATTTTTATTTTAAATAAGTACTTCACTAACATTTGACTGTAGTCTATTGTAAATAGCTAAACAATTATTACTCAATTTGAAACTTTATAAATTGAAATTGCCTGAATGTAAATTGTATAACAAAATTGTTAGACAATTAAGACTGTTGTCATTTATAGTGTTTTAAATATATTTAGAAACTGTCCAAATTCCTAAAGTTTTTTACGAAATTTTGAATATTCAATTTTGATAGTGAGTTAGTTTATGTTTAGTTTAGTTTACTTAGAAAATAAGTGGTCATTTTTCTTAATCTCAAATCAAGTTAATCCTATAATACGTTGAGGCTTCAAAGAGTTTAAGTTAATTTGCAACAATAGCAAAAATAACTTTAAAGTTTTTGTTAAAATGAGCTTCGAAATCAAAATTATAATTAACAAACAATTTCAATTGCTTTGAACTTGCAACAACTAAACCTTTTTACTCTTAAACTTAGTAGAAAATCTAAAAAAGTAAAGTACAGTTAAAAGTGAATGTATTCTGGTTTAAATTTACAAAACTGTTTATTTATAACTTTAATTTATCATCAAAACTAAACTTTAAAAATCTTTATTTGTTTTCGCTAAAAACCTGCATAAATAGCTGAGTGCATATAACTTGCAACACTCGCTGGATCACTGCCAACTAGTTGGCTTGTACTTATACTTCAAACTACACAGTTGAGTGCATATGTACCGATGAATTATCAAACTATGATTCCTTCAAATCACACGACAATCGAATATACCATACATGAAAGTTATAAAGTTAATGTATTTATTGATTAGGAAATGACTACTATTTTGTCATGAAAGAAATACTTAAATAAAAGTAAAAAAAAAGTTAAGTTTATAATATTGCTGAATACTTTATGAGACACTAACAATAATATTTTTTAAGGAATATCGTTTTTTTTTTTGAAGATAATTTTTTTTGCAGTATCTTACTGATCAGAAATTTCCTTTATCGCTAATGCATTTCTTAACTTTTCCCGAGTACTTTTGTACCATTGCTTAAGTAGTAAATTATTTTTGATAACTAATATGTGCATGTTGCTAATTTTGTCTGCAAGCGTTTAAAAAAACTTAACTGTGTAACTTAAGTTATGATAACCAAACAAGTAGTTTTGTTTAGTTATGAAATATCTTACTTAAAAACGTTAATAATATTTTCAGTTTATTTAGTATAAATAGCATGTTTTAAAGATATGAGTTTATAGTAACTTAGGTGTTGTTCTAAAATATTATACTTTACATTGTAATTTTTTTATAATATTTTAATGTTTAGTTTTTTATGTGGTTTAATAACTAAATGAAGTTGTTTAACATATATATACAAATTACTATAAAGTATATATCTATTTATATATAATTGTTCTGTGTGTGCTAGTGTAAAAGTTTAAAGAAATCATAGAAAAATAAACTATCGACTCTGTACAATTTTGTTTGAAATATTTTGCTATTTTTAGAGTTTTTCTTTTATCTTTAGCTGCATTGCTACCCACTTTCCATCTACCAAAAACAAACTGACTTGTTTTTCAAATTTTACCACATAAAATAGATCGTTTAATAAAAAAAAAGCGAAAAATCATAGTCAATAAAAAAATAAATTACGAATAGTAATGTTACGTTAAAGTTTCATTCCAAGTAACTCAGCTAAGAGATTTGTTAAATTTGCTAAAATGCTTGAACAGTTATAAGTTTAAATAGTACTAGTTTTTTCTTCAAACTTTAAAAAAAAGTTACGAAGTATTAAAGCATTTGTAGTATTTCGAAAAATATAGAAATAAGCACAACAAGAGTGAGTAGCTCTAATAATGGCTACAATGAAAGAATACATAGATAATAAAAAAAAAGGCAAAGTTTTCTACTGTTACATAATTTTAGAATACTTTTAAAAAAGTGTACTCGGGGTTTTCGAAAGTTAAAAATATAATACAGCTACAATTATAAAAAAAGCAAGTCAATAAACTCAAACATATCTACAAGAGTCTTGTAACAAGACATCAGTCTGGTGACTATTATAGCAAGGCAAAATTTAAAAAACCTGAATATCCACTATATTTAGTACTCATTGTAATAAACACTTAAAAAAATGTTAGGCTAATTTGGGATAAAAATATTTTAAACCGTTTTATTGTTGCAAAACTTTAAACAAAATTTTAAAGTATTATTTCTAAATTTAAGGAATAGATAGTGAGCTGCAGGTCAAAAATCCCTGGTTAAAATTATACTTTGACTTTACCAGCAATCAAAAAGTACATTTTGTAAACAAGCACTTCACAATCAAATTTAAAAAAACGTGTTCATGATTATGTAATGCAAATGCTATGTCATACATATCCTGAAGCCAAACACATCACAATTTAACTAGATATTTTGTTACTGTTTAGTTTGAAAATAGGCTAGGGTTAATTTTCGGTGAACACCAATTTCAATCTGAAATTATAATACATTTGATGCATTATTTGATCATTATTTCAGGCTAGAAATATATCTTTTATAAGTACATAAATAAAATTAAACTTATAAGTCATAAACTAATAAACTTCAGTTTATATTTGCTTTTACTTCACAATATGAAGTGATTATATCAATACAATAATTTATGTTGATTGTTGTAAAATAAAATTGATTAGATATTTTAGTTTATAATTTATTAATTTAGTCCTTTCTTTGTACTTATATAGCTTGTTTAAAACAAAGTATGGTTTTTTTAGCCTTAACTATGGTTAAATAAGACATTGAATGTATTATATTTTCAGTTTAATATTGGTGCTCACCTAAAGTTAACCATAACCTAAACATTTTCTTGATTGTAAGCTGATTTTTAAGAGAAAGTTTTTGGTTTTCTGTCAATTTGATAAGTATACTTGTACTACTTTACCTAGTATTTTAAAATATATAGTAGTTATTTCTCCTACAACATTTAAACTATTTTAAAGAAAAAAAAACATACTACAAAATATGAAACTCTTAACTGCATAGTTAAACAAAATGTCTTATATAACAGTTCTTTCATATCAGTTTTTGTCTTTCACATTTATCATAATTACTATTATATACTACATCTTAAATGAAGTTTTACTGCCATACTCTTGAATTCAACCACCACATCTGGAAAACTCAGAAAATTCTAATACTAACAAAAAAATATATTTGTTTTAATTATAAGTTGATGTAGATGTAAAAGTTAGTTTTTTAGTTTTCAAAATTGTATATAAAGTTGTTACTAAAGTTTTTAAAAGTTTTATTAACAAAGGTTAAGCACAATCTCACTCTTTTTTCAAGCTTGAATAAACATTTTAATCACCATTATGTTTATAACTATAAGATCTCATACAATATATTATACAATTTAAACTTACTAAGCTAACTTGACAAAGTAAAGTATTTTTAAATAAGAAATTGTAAAATGGTACTAACTGATCTAGATTATAATACTATTTGAAAAATGTTTTTTACATTTGAAGTTTAAAAGATAATTAAAGTAAATTGCTTAAGGCAGATTTTTTAAGTATTTTTTTTTTAATTTATGAATAAAAAAGTTTATATTTTTTTAGTTATGTAAGTTTGTATTTCCCATAGTGATAATGATGCTTACATTTTAGAAGCTACTTAAATTTAATGAGTTGATGTTTTAAAATTATTTAGTTTTTTAATATTTTTGTTAATTCCACACTGTTTATTTTAATTACTTAGTCAAGTTTTATGCTATCTCTACTTAACTCTAACAAAATTGTTTTTATAGCCCTTGTTTATATAAATTGCAGTCTTGTTCTCACTCATCTGAAAATTATAGGGTGGTTACAAAGTCTGAAATCCTGGAAAAACCTGGAATTTTAAACAAGTTTCACATTTAAAGTAGTAAAGTTTTGATTTGACAATAACAATTTGTCATATATATATAAATTTTTGTCATCATCAATTTGTCTATAAACATGTTAAAAGTAGCATTACACTGTATCTTTTTAAATTTTTTACACTGTTTAACACAATTTTTTACCTTAAAACTAATTTTAAACTAAAAATAGACCCAAAAACGTATACTTTTAAAAACCTGGAAGAAATTTCTCAAAAACCAATGGCCACCTTTAAATAGATATTATAATATATAAGCAGAAAGAAGCATTTAAAAATCATAATGCACATTGAATATCTGACACAAGTTTGTACACAAAAGAAAATAGTATTATTTTTCAACCAATCTTGCAATTACAAGTTCTGAAATTTCAAAATTATTAAATTAATCAATATCTTATCAACAAACTTAGTTTGATACTAATAGTTGGCAATGCAACAATTTATGATGTTGTAGTTGCTTTATTAAATAGAAAAAATCAACATTATTTACTTGTTCAACAAAAACATAGGCACAAGTCTACAGAACTGAAGCTTTGACTTTCATAACTTTCATATGCCGTGAGACAAACTCAAGTTTACAAAGTTTAATCATACCAATATGATCATCAGTAACGTCAGCATTGTCTTTGCCGTGCAACGCTCAATACATTGTCCACTTGGTAAGACAGTGAGAGTACCAGATGTCTTGCCTAGTGGACAATGTATTGAACGTTGCACCGCAAATGACAATGCTGTCATCACTGATCAATGCCAGCAAGTAGTTACTTCATGCTTGCATGTATAAACCGTTTGTAGATTGAAGACTGCAAGTTGTTTGGTTGTGACTGACTGATCAGTCCTAATCAGAACAAAACCGTTCTCAATCTACTGAAAGATTGTGGTCTGATGATCGAATTGGTATGATTAAACCTTGTTATTTTTTGTTTAGTAATATCATTGAAAACTAAATTGAGGAGTGTTTAAAAAATAACTATAAAAAAAAGGTTAATAGATTATAGTTCTATGAGAAGATTTTTATTCATAATTATTTAAAATATATTGTCATTTGCAAATTGTAATGAATTTGTAGTTGTAATAGTTTGTAAAGCAAGCTTAATCTTTTAAAAATGTAGCTTCTTTAAATAGTGGCTTAAGAAGTAATCTGAAAAAAATAAAGACAAAATTTTTTTTTCTCCAAAGAGTGGCAACCATACGGAATGCTAAAAAGTCATATAACTTAAATTTATAACATTTTTTCATATGTGCATTTCACATGTTTGGTTATTACTAAAAAAAAAACCTAAAATACTTTTTATGTGAATTGTTAAAGATGTTAAAGGTCTGTTTCTTATTTTAACCTTTTTGTTTTGTCATATTTTGGTTATAGTGGGTAAGTTTACACAAAAACTATATAAATAATTTGGATTACATTTATTCATTTGCTAAATTGTTGACATAATAGTTGTCATGGTTAGTTTTTGTTATTTAGACTAAGCAAAATAAGTTTTACTCATTAACTTTATTTAGATGTATACTGTGTTTTTTTCAGACTTTTTAAGCAACATATTAAATAAACTGTTAAAATGAATGAAGTTAGTGTTTTTCAAGTTAATTACTTTACAATTTTATTTGAAACTGTTTTTTCTCTTATAATGAACATAACTTAAAAAATAATTATACAATTCTATTTTTCTATTTTTTAATTTTGATTTTAATTTTTTTACTTTGATTGCATTAAGTTACAAAAAAATCTAAATAGGTTTTTTTTTGTAAAATTAAGTAATTTATCTTTAATAAATGTAAAAATTCTAACTTGCAATACAGTAAACAGCATTTTTTAATAAAAATACTAAAGGGCCACAACTCTACAGTAAAACACATTTGAAAAAAAAAGCATTTCTAGGTCTAATTAATACCTACAATCACTTTTTTTTGTTTTGAAAAGTTCAAAATATTTTTTAGACATGGTTAAAAAAAGTTTTCAAACATAGTGATTTTTAAAATAAGAAATAAATCCTTTTAAATAAACATTTGTTATATTTTTTTTTACAGTTATAATTTACTTAATTCTACTTAATTTTACACAATTTTATTTTTAGAAGAACATTTTCACTGTTGAATTGTGAACATTTTTAAAGAATATGAATTGTCATGTAACTATATTGTCATATAAAATAAGCTCATAAAAGTTTACAATAATCACAACTAAAGGTTTTATTCATTCATGCAAAGTATATAAAACTTTTGATAGAGTTTAAATTATTAAAGCAAGATTACCCAAAGTGGGCCAAGTTGTCCCTTTGATGGCGTTTAGACAAAAGTTCAGAGGGCCATGAGCAGTAAAGGGGCCATGAGGTAATAATTTCAAACTTACACTAGATGTTCTGGAGTTGATGTAAAGAGCAATAAAAAGTAAGGTCATAGGTGTTTTTAATGGTAAAACTAATGGTTTAATGGTAGTTTTAAATTTTATACTTGATTACATTATATTTAAAAAAAATAGGAAATTTAGAGAGCCATAAGCAGTAAAAGGGGAGCCACAAAGCTATAATTTGAAATTTTCACTAAATACTTTTGAGTTGATGATAAAGAGCAAAAAAAATTTAAAAGGGGCCTTTTGAAAAAAAGAGTTTGTGGAAATTGGATTTAAAGAAAATTTCTCTACTTATTTTAACTGAATCTAAAATAAAGCAAGTTAAAACCAATTTTTTTTCATGACTTTAATGTTGATACTGCTTTAGCAATATACATTGGATTTTTTTAATAAAAATTACTTGATAAACAAAAGCTGCAGTATATAAATTGTTTACTATGCAGTTATTAAAATAATCTCAAGTATTATTTAGTTATTTTTTTTATGTTCTCAAGAAGTTTGCTTGTAAAAATGCATCTAAATATATCTGTTGGTAAATTACTTATATTAAAAGACTTGATAGTTGGTATTAGTTTACAGTTTACATATATACAACTTAATTTTTTTTTAACTAACAAACTTTTTTTTTCTTTTTTAACAAGGTTTGTGGTACCAGAGTTAGAGTAAAGCACCCAGAATATGGAATTTTGGCACCAGGTAGAATTACTGATGTAATTCCGTCTTCAGAAAATGACAAAAAAATTAGTAAAGTAAAAGTAGATTTTGATGAACAGCAGTAAGTTTTTGTGTTTAGGATTTTAATATTGTATAGATGCAAAAGAGTGTTTTACTTATATTAGAATTAATAAATTAAATAGCTTTTATTTTGTCATGATATATCTATAGTTTTATAACAAAATAAAAAGTAATTTATAGTTCTATAAGTAACATTATATCAATTATCTACTTCTGAATTACTTTTTAAGTTTATAGCTATTACTCTTATAATTTTAATCTTTTGTCAAATAACTTTTTTGTAGACTTTTTTGTCTGATCAAATTTGAAAAGTATTAAACCACTTAAATTATTAATGTTAAGTACTATTTCCTATTTATCATGGAAAAATAGTCTGCTATTTTAGTATTAATGTTTTTTGAAATAATGTTTTATACAATCACAAAAAAAACTGTATATAAAGGCAGTTACTGATATAAGTGTGACAATAGCATGGTTTGTACGCATCAGTATAAACAAAGTTAAGGATTAATCAATATTTGTGTAAAAAGTGGCAAAATGAAAGTTTTTCTCATTTCAAATGCTTAAAAATTTCAGATTTTTTTTGTTTACACTAATAAGCTGTCATTTTCTTTCTTTAACAAACATTTGGCTTTAAAAGGCAAGATGACAATACTTTTCAGTACTAGTTTTTATATTTGAATAATAGATTTGAGAATCTTTATTTTTTTTAATATGATTACTAAGATGTGAAATTATTTAAAAGAAAATATTTAGTTTTTGTAAACAAAATGTCAGTATCTGTCAGTAAATTCTTGAACGTTTCTGAATTTCTAAAGGAAATTTGTGATTTTTTATGTTGTTTAGATTATATTAAGATGTGAGTTTGTTTCTTGATATATCGTGAGTTTTTGAAGGCAAAATGGTATTTATATTTATCAGTCAGGTGTAAGTATCATAAAGAGGGTGTGTCAGTTTTGATTTAGTTTATTAAAAAAAAAGTTAACAAATAGGTGAGCTAGCACTCTGAAAGTTAAATGTTAAATAATAATAGTCTGGATCAGTTACACAACCATTTAAATTCCAAAGACTGAAACTTAAATGATATACTAAGGGTCCATGTATTTTAAATAATTTGAAATTAAAAACTAAAAATGCATTTGAAAGTATTAATTACCTATAACTTATCTTATAGGTAATGTCGTTTCATCTGGTTATAAGACAAACGACCAACTACCAAAGGTTAGAGCAGGGTTAGCCAAACTCATTTTCATAAATGCCTTATGGCAGAAGTTAATAAAAGCCTAATTTCTTAGATATTTCCTATTACTAATTAAGTACTCATTTACTATTTCCAGCCTTACTGATTTAATTATCACCCTCTGGTAGCCAATATTGCTCTTAGAGGGCAATGTTACCCACTTAAGGATTATATCAGTCTGTATGGTCTATATTAAGAAGTTTTAGTTTGTTTATATGAATTTTCAGCTATAGTTGAACCATATAGACAAAGCTAACTCTTTTTTTTTCAACTAGGTTGAAGACTACTGAGTGGTTTTCTGCCAAGTGTGTATTGCTTGAAGACCAAATAAAAAGTATTATTTTTGAAGTTAGTGATGAAGACGTTAACGTTGGCTGTTCAATTTTTGTTCAGCACAAGCTTAAGTATTGCCAAATTCCTGGTAAACATTGGTATTATGCAGTTGTTTACAAGGTCAGTTTTAAGTTAATAAATGTTTATAACTTGAGTTTCAATTTATATATTAAGTTTTTATGCAGCTATGTAATTTAAAGGTTCATTATTTAGTGTATGAAGTAATTATATAATTGAGTTCTCATAAATATTTTCAAAAAAAAAAAATCATTCATAAAACTTTCAAAGCTTATTGAAGTATGATAATTAATGTCTTTCTATCATTTTACTTGGTTTTTATTTTAATGAGTTCTAAAATGATGTTTAGAAATACGGAACTGGAGAGCCAGGTAGAAATGAAAAGAGACTAAAAGTTCAACTTGATCTTGGGTGAGTATAAAACAAAATAATAAGATTGAAAAAAATAACATTTAGGTGGTAGGGGAATTTTATTAAAAATAAGAAATTTTCTAAAATTAAAATTTCAGAAAAAAAGGATTTATAAATGCTGATATTCCCAACCAGGGACAGTTTGTCTATAGTATGGATCCTAACAAAAGAGCTTACAAAATGTATAACTTCAAACAAAAAATTGTTAAAAATGGTTGGTTACAATTTTAATAACTTCTTTTTCCGCTTGTGATATAAAAAATACATTTTATAATTTTTACTTGAACAGTATCAATTTTCAACTGCATTAATGTTCAACTTAAAATATACTGAGATCAGATTATAAATAAGGTCACTTATAAACAATAAGGTCAATGCAATCTTGAGTTAACTGTTAAAAAACCTCTTTCTCTTATTAGCTTTGTACTGCGAAGAATGTAGTATGAAAAAAGATGAAAATAAATGCAATGTATGCGGTTGCCATTACTGTAATCAAAAGACCAGGCATGAAATGATAGTGTGTTCTGAGTGCGGACTATTTGTTTGCACAAAGTGTTTTTGCAAGTTTTCAAATGCAAAACTGTTTGAAATTACATATTTTAATGATATTATGTTAGTTTTTATAACTGGAAACTTGTTAACTAGTTTTGAAAAATAAGCTGTTTTAAGGTTCAATAAATTTTCTATGAAGAAGTTCAAGTTGTTTATTTTTTTTAAATTCAAATTAAATTGAATTTATCTATAATAACAACTTTTTTTCTTATCAGTGTTACATTAAAATTAAACAGAAATATAAGTATGTAATATGAAGAATGCAACCGAAATTAGTTGGTATTGATAAAAACTATTCGTTGCATTTTTTTGATACACTAAAAATCTTTAGATACTGCCCCAGTTGCCGTAAAAAAGTACACAAGCTGAAAGAAAACGGTCAAAGGGATCTGGCACTTACTTATAAACGCAAAGTTAGTGCAAAAGATTTTGATGCTGCATACCCTGAAGAATACCGGAAAGAACATTCACTTAAGCTAGATAACATACAAGCCAAATCAGTCAGCCAAACCCCCCAAAAAAAACCAAAATCGACTGAAAATGCCAAATTGAGTATCCAGCAGTCGTTGACTCAGCAGCAAGAAGTTGATCAGCAGCCAGTTGCAAATCAGCAGGATAAGCAGGCTTGTTTATTCTTTGAATATTTGTTGTCTTTATTTAATTTCAAATAGGTTTTATATTATGATTCTAAATATGGAAGTTTGGTAGTTAATAAGGTACATTAGAAATGTATTCTTTTTTACAAAAATAACAAATATAGTTTTATGATAAATATTAAAAATAGGGAGAATTACAACAAGCTTTAAATATGAGAATATAAAATAAACAAGTATACTAACAAATCTTGCTAGCTTTCTTTCAAGTAAAATTAATCTAGTTTTTATTATATCACAAATAAAACTAAAGTTTTAAAATTCGTGAATTTTAAGCTCTCATCATGTTCTACAAAATAATATTGTTTTGTTTTACTATATCTTTTTATCTATTTCTACTAATTTTTTTATTATAATCAATACTGTTCAAACATTTTCTATATTTATAATTCGACTTGTCTCGCATAAAGTAGATTTTGGTACTAGTTATTTTACAAAAATTATTACATGCATAAAAATGTTATACGTTTACAAGAGAAAACTTATGAAGGAAAATAAGTTTTTTACACCCTATAATCACAAATTTTCTTTATGTTGTATATTCTGCATTAGTTGCAAACTAATTATAAATATATTGAAGATTTAAGCTGTTAAACTTAATTAGACATAAGTATGACTGATAACTGATTGACATTATACACATACTAAGAATTAATAATTACTTTTTTTTAGCCTGTTTATAGGAATGAGATTTATGAAATCAATTGAAATTTTTTTTAAAATTTTTAGGCATTATGTTTTGTAGTAAATTGTAACTAATTATAGATGTTTTTGTAAAGTGTATGTAGTAAAAATCCTAGTTCTTTTAAAATAGTAGTTTAATAGTCCATTGAAATAACTAAACTAAGCTGCTGCTTAATCAATTTCTTTTTACAAAGGTCATCTTAACAATTTAGATTGATTATTATAAAGAAGTCAATAAACCACTTTTAATTTGGTGTAAACAAAAACTGAATTTTGTCATATACATGAGTAGAACTTTAACACATTCAAAATATACTAAAAGAAAAAATTTAATAAATTTTTTAAAACTAATTTAAAAAAATAAACAGCTATAAACGGTTAAGCTGCTATTATTTTATATTTATGTAACTTGGGAACAGGTCAAATCTGCATGAATACACTTTTGCACAGAGAATCACTTATGCACGAAGGGTCGTTTTTGCAAGAGAACAAAAAAAAGATAAAACTAAAAGAAAAAAGTTGATTGAAAAAATTATAATATATAAAAATTATTTGGAAAAAGGTAAAACAAAAACAAAATAATGAAACAAAAAGTTACATACTAAGGGTAAGGGTTAGAGGTAACAGTGCTAGTAAAAATACAGTAAACAATAGTTATAATAGATAAAAATAAAATAAATAAAATTTCAACCTGTGCAAAAATGACTCTTTGTGCAAAAGTGACCCTGCGTGCAAAATTGTCTTTGTGCAAAAGTGACCCTTCGTGCATATTTGACACCTATCCATGTAAATTAGCTATTAGTTGCTGTTTACGCTTTTTTTTTAATGAAAATAAGCTTTAAAATTAAGGGGTACAAATTCAGAAAGCTCAAAAATAGGTTACTTATGAAAGTATCATTTACAGTAGTTAAAAAATGCTTCTTTAAATTTTATTAAATTTCAATTGAGTTTAAACTTATACATTCCAATAATAATTCCTACTGAAGAAGAAAATTTGAAAGTACTTGAGGCAATATAATGAATACATATAAATTTGTAGATTATTTTGTAAAAAAAAAAATATTAAAACGATTGATAAAGACAAAAAAATCACGAAGAACAACACACAACCAAGGGAAGATTTGAGACACTAAAACTTAATATTCTTACTGTTAGAAATTTGAGTAATTTTTTTTCTTAAAATGAAAATACAGACATTTTTTTACTTAGTGTATGGTCACAAATGATTATTTAAAACTTGTTACAGTAGGCTGTTTTATATGTAAGGAACGTTTTCTGAAAGTTAAAGGTTTTTGCTAAAGAAATCAATGATAACTCAGATTTTTAGTAAGTTTATTTTTAATTCACAGACAGTTATTATTAAAAATAAAATTCGTTTGTATTACAAACTTTTTACTAAAATGACTTCTGCTGAAAACTGTTTTATAGTGTATAGTTTGGGATTTTAAAAAGGGTAAAATTTATTTTTGTATTAAAAAGTAAGACCTCTCTCGATATGGTCATAATGCTTATAAAATAAGACAAAATGCATGAATAGCAGTTTTTGTATGGTATGATTTATAGTATTTAATTTGACTTAAAGTATGTTTTACAATCATCTAAAAGGTTTTAAGCATCTGGTCTAAGTCCTAAATCTTATTTATTTACCAATATATATTGTGTAAAATGTAGTAAAATCTTTATTTATATATATGTTATTGTGATGTTTAAAGTTTTTTAACAAAAGAGTTTAAATGTGAAAATCTCCAATCCTTGCACTTAACAATTATTTTTTTTTACATGCTAAGCTGTAATTGTTGACTAGTAAATTTTATACTTTCTCAATTACATGAAATCTAAACACAGGTCTAATACCGTATCTTTAATTCCATACTTTAAATAAACTAAACAAAACACCTTAACATCTTGCTTATGATCTAAAAAGAAACCAAGTTTACAATCAGAATACTTGTAAAAGTACTAAACATTTTTGGTAAATTAAAACAATGACTTAATGCTTTTGAAATACGATTAAAAATTTAATTTTTATGTTAATATAAGAATACAAAAACTTTGTTTTTGCAAGATAGTTTGCAAAAACAAAACAAACAACATTATTGAAATTGAATTTACCTTAATTTTAAAGAATTAACTTGACAGTTCATGCAGATGTAAAAAAATATCTTTATAAGACAGGAGTTTTTCTTTTTTTTACATTGGTACAACTTATTATTATCTACATAAACACTTTAAGTCAGGGTTTCTCTAAGATTTTTTTATAAGACCCCTTTTGAAAAAAATAATAAGAACCTATGGCCCCCTCCGACAAGATTTCTTATAAAAACTACTCTTAGATACAGCTAAGACCTTTTTTTATGCATTTTATCATCAACTGCCTAATATCTAGTGTAAGTTTCAAATTATGGCCTCATGGTCCTGATGGCTTTTTTACTACTTACGGCCCCTTAGAAGCTTATTACCTGTAAACCTAAACTTCTGCAATAACCCCCAGGGGACCGTGTGCCCCACTTTAAGAAACTATGTTTAGTTAAAATTCAAAAAGTTATAGCTCGAAAATAATAACTTCTATAGAAAACTGTTTGAGAAATAGCTGTATATAGATTAAAAATAATATAGTTAAATTTTTTTAATCCACTAATAATACAAATAACTTCAAGTAAACAAATTCTTAAACAAACATTAGTTACTAAACGAAAAAAGTATCAATATAATGTGTAAGTATTTTTCAGGGTTGCCACTCGGTCAGGAAAAGTCAGGAAAAAATAGGGGGTTTTGATAAAAAGTCAGGATAAGTCAGGAAATTTGATGAAGTTTTAAAAAAGTCAGATTTTGTCAGCTTAAATTTACAAAATTCCTTGTTTTCCAAAGCCTTCAAATGGTGAAAATAAATTAAAAATCTATTAAAGTCAGAAAAAAATTCCAAAATTTTCCTAGAAATTTACAAAAATATTTAATTTTATTTCCAATGCTTTTTTCATCTGGTATAAATTAGTAAAATATCTTTTATAAAACTGCTAAAATTTTCTATTAACATAATGAACAAGGTACCCTACTTGAACAAGCAGATTTTGTAAGCTTTTCAGTATTGATGATCTGTAGCAAGGACACTTCCATAGTGAAACTGTGATATATACACAAAAGTTTATCTAGCATAATTTTAGAATCAAAGTGTTTTTTGTTTAAGTAAATAATTAAGTTCTTTATAACTAAGCAGTTAGTTTAGTATTTTATGTAACAAGTTAATGTGTATATTGAAGCGGAATGCAGACCAGATGAAGGAAACTATATCCTCATTGGATGAAGAGGTTGAAATGCTAATAAAAAAACGGAGAAAATAAATTTGAGTACATACATTAAAAAAAAACAGTATTTTATTAAGTTCTTTATTGTTTTAATGTTTTAACTGTAAAAATTCGTTATTGTTTTAAGGTTTGAGTTGTGAAAGTTCCTTATTGATTTAAGGTTTTAATTGTAATAGTTCCTTATATGTCGTTTCGTTTATTTAGATAAATTTATGCTAGGAAATTCTGAAAAAATGTGTTCTTTATTGTTTTAAGGTTTCAACTGTAAAAATTTGTTAATGTTTTAAGATTTTAGTTGTGGAAGTTAATTCAAGGTTTTAATTGTAATTGTTCCTTATATGTCGTTTGTTTATCTAGATACATTTATGCTAGGAAATGCTAAAAAGTTGTGTCTTTTTTCAGACAAGCTGTGTTTATAAGGTAATAATACAAGTATTTTGCTGATAGAGCTGTTTATTACTAACATCAATCATACACAGATGGCTTAAGTGATGTACTGAAAGTTTGATGATAGAATTCAGCAAAAAACTGTCGTTTTAAACCGGTATTAAAATTAGATTGAAAGCTTTATATAGTTTCAAGTGTCAGACCATGTATTTTAGAATAAGTTTAATTTAAAAGTGTGAATTAGAAAAGTCAGGAAAAATCAGAAAATTTTTCTCAGCTTGATCAGTGGCAACCATGATTTTTGTTTATTCTTTACATATATCACCTAAAACTTATGTTTTTAATGATTTTTAAATGATATAAAAGTTACTTCACAGTTAACTTAAATATTCAGCATAAGTACTGTAACTACTGTTTGAATAGTTTATGGCAAAAATTTACTAAAGTATAGCAGCTAAAAATAACAGGCGGAAGAAAAAAATGAGTTATTCAAGTTCAAAAAATTTATGGTGCCAAAGCATTTTGAAGGAAAAATTCCTGGAATTCCAGTTGGAATGACTTTCAGTTCGAGGCGACACGTTAGTTAAACAAATTGAATCAAGCTGTTCAAGTGGAAAAAAAAAATGTGATATTTTTACTTGCAGGTGGGCAACGTGAGCATGCACGGGCCTCCGGTTGCGGGGATAGCAGGCAGCAGGGAGCAGGCGTGGTCCGTCGTCGCGTCTGCAGGGTACGCGGGCGACACTGACAATGGGGATCAGCTGTTCTACTCGGGCAGCGGGGGAAGGCGACTGAGCAGCTCGGCGCGCGTCGGTCCTCAGGTCGAGGACCAGACTACTCTGGAGAGGGGGAACAGGTTTAAATTTCATTCTTAAGATGTGTTGTAAAATAGTTTCTCTTCATTTAAATTCTGACTACGACTTTTTCAAAAAATATTACAATTATTTTTTTGGTTGACTTGAGTTCAAAAGCAATTTTTTAATGCAAAAAAAAATGATTTAAGTGGTTGGATATATTTACTATTTACCTCAACTATTTTTGCTTTGTATAAGTTAAATTTTTTTTTGTTAAGTTGTTAAAGCCATAAATTGGTCTGAATTTTTACAAGTTAAATTTATTTTGTAGAGTTTTATCTCAGCAATCAGACACTTTTTACTAATAAAAAACTATAAGTAAATTTTAATATATAATTGATCAAAATTAAAGAGCTTAATAGGTTTTTTATGGGAGACGAAAACTAGAAAACCAAAAAAAATAATTTCACTTAAAACCTATCTTTTCATTTTTTCAGCATATCTTCCTTAAAATTTCACAGTAAGTTTGTTACTAATACCTTGATTTTATCACTGATTATTTCTTTAATTTTGAAATAAAAAACTACTCTATTTATATTTTTTATCAATTTCAAATTCTTAAGTCTGATAAAGTATTTAAAAAAAGGTTCTTGAAAAATTAGGTCAATTGCTTAAAATGAAGGAGAAGAAAGATTTTAAAGCGCTTGAAAAATTTCTATAATTTAGTAGATAAAAAAATCTGGTCTAAACGTTTCTAACGGAATTTTTAAATATAAGTAACTATATCTTAAGTTTGTAGGTTATTAATATTGACTTATAGTTAACACTTAAAGCTTTCATAAAAAACTTTAAATTAAAGTTTTTAAAAGTAATATTCACAACCCTAAGCTCTTAATATCTAAGTTAACGCAGCATAGCAGATTATTTTAAAACTTTTGCTGCAGAGGGTTAGCAAACACATGCTTTGCACCGCTCAATGAAGAGGCGGGCGCGGACGCTGGAGCTGATTGGAAAAAGTCCAAACCAATAAGGGTGCTGAGGTCTAAAGATGCAAAACACTTTGCACCAAAAGTTGGAGTGAGATATGACGGGATATATAAGGTTTGAGTACAAGGGTTGCTTTTATTTTAAGCGGATTGTGTTAAGATCCTTAATATTTAACTAAATATTTTCTGAAAAGATATACGTTTTAATTTAACCGAAAACTTTTCATTGTGTTGAAAATAAAAGTATATTTTGTTTTAAGGAATATTACAGCATTAATTTTAATTATTGTAAATTAAATTGATATTTTTTTCAGTATGCGATAAATAAATACCGTGTAAATAATATTTTCATATGGTTAGTTCTACAATCCTTTTTAATTGCAGAGCTTTTTTTATTGCTTAAAATTAATTGAGTAAACTTACTGTTTTTTTATTAGTTTCAATTTTTTAAAGTTAATTTGTTTTGTTTTCGTTTTTTAACTTACATCAAATCTTACTACTACTATGCTAATTTTCCACTATATTTAAAATGTTTTAAGCGTGACTAAGACGTTTTGTCAATAAACAATAAACGAGTGTCTTGCAAAACGTGAACTTTTTTCCTTTAAACATATACCAGTTTTTAGTGGTTCACTAAGCATCACTGAGTACAAAATATGCAGTTAAGCACTATTTTTTTGAAAGTTCAACCCAAACTAATTAAAGACAATATGTGAGCTAATGAGTCAATTGTGCAACAAAAAAAAAAAGAAAGTGAATAACAAAAGATCGTTAATTTTCGAACTAACTAAAGAAGGTATGCAAACAAAAAATAAAAAAGCTACAAATTTTGAAAAGCTAATAAGTGTAAAAAATAATTAAATTTTTATTTTAAATTTACAAAACGATTATGTATAATGTATGTGTCTTACAAAATAATTAATTTACTAAGTTTATTATTTATTTTTTCTATGTTGTTTTAAGCAAAATTTCACTTTTTTTTTACTTGTGGAAGAAGATACTGTAAACTAGGTAATAGTTATTTTTGAATTTTAAGATGTTTTAATTACAACAAATCATTTAGCTTCAACCACAGAAAATAAACACTAAAAAAGAATACTAAAAAATTCTTTCTCTTAAACAACATTGTCCCCTAATATCTCAAACTTGGATTCAACCTATTTTCAGATTCAAAAATATAAAAACTATCCTGTTTTTTATACTTTATTATTATTTCCTAAGTGCTCATTGGTTTGAATTATAAAAACTAATCACATTAAGACAATTAAGACTAATCCTATTAAGTTTAAATAAATTCTTAATATACAGTTAAAAAATGCCTATAAAAACATTTTGTTGTACAGTTTTTGAACAATAGTTCTTCAACTTTTTTTCTCAGTTCTTTTTCTCAAACCAATATAACCATCTATTTTTACTTTACGGTTACAAAATATTGTTGGTTGTGTGTTTGTAACTTTTTGACTGTTGAACATAGTTTAGTTTATGGGAATAAATAAAAATTTCATAAATTTAGTGACATAAATTTATTTCCAAACTGTAAGGTAAAATATAAATTTATTTCATGCACATTACTTTGAACAGTTTAGGATATTTTAAACTTCAAAGTTGTTTTTTAACTTAGTTTGTTTTGGTTGTTATTCCTGCAATTCTAAAATAATATTACTTTGTGCTTAGTGAACCATTAAATCTGCAATGAACACTAAGGCATATTTAAAGGAAAAAGTTCACGTTTGGCAAGACACCCACAATAAACTATGCAGCACGACCATCAGCAACACTCCGAGGTCGAAAAACTCACGTAGATTGCTGTTGAAGGTCCAGTGCTTATTTGTTTTATTTTTAATGATTATATTCAACAAAAAGGTCAAAATGTATCGGAAAGAGGCGAATGACGACGGTCAAGTCGTGTGGAGATTTGAGCTTCTCAGAGACGACAAAGAACCAGCTCCGTGGACTGATGAAGGAAAGAAGATGACTGAAATGTTTGCTCTTGATTGCCCTCAGCTGCATGTAGTTAGTACATTTAGCTTATATAAATTGTAGTTAACTACACAGATAGTAGATCATTAATACTATAGCGATTTTTAACTGCCAAATTTTGTTAATAGAATGAAGCCGAATGGAATTCTTACTCTGGTCAGTTTTATTTTGTTTTATTTTTACTGTATTTCTATGCTATGTATTCAGTTATAATTCAATTAAATTGAAAATAACTTATAAGTAATAAAATTTCAGATGAAGTTAAGAGAATTGCAAACAAAAGAAAAAATAAAATCAAAAAATTTTATGTTCCTAAAGACTGGAAAGTTATCATGAAAAAAGATAAAGTCAACAAAAATCGTTATGATTTGGTAGAGAAGCACAGTTCAGAACGTACTGGTCTCAGGGTATAGTTTTTAGTTTCTTTTTTAAACAGTAAATACAACTAAAGTTAATTTTGCTAAATGTTTTGCTTATATAATGAATTAAATGTTCTTCTTGATCGTAAAAGCATGTACAACAAGCGTATCATTTACTTAACAAAACAATTCTTTTAATAGGAGTGGTATATTGGACTGCAGAAACACTTTAGTTGTGATGAATGCAACATACTTGTCCAGTATAAGTCCGGTATAATTAATTTAGCTTGCGGATGCATCTTTTGTAAAGTAAGTACTTTTTGTTTTGTAAAATTTCGACTCAATTTAAAACCTTATTATGTAACTTGAATTTTAAAATCTTGCATTTAAATTTTCACAGCCATGTTTGGAATCTAAAAACGGTAAATTGAAGACGCAGGCTAAATCTCGGGTGTTCACCATTAATAAGAGTCCAGTGTGTCCGAAATGCAACAGAGTGTTTGAGAAAACCATGCATAAGAACGTGAATGAAAGGTTGTGCAAACTGTTGCACATGATTTTCAATTACAACTACGAACACTGTCTCGACAACGGGCGAAGCGACGAGCTCAGCATCACGAAACCCGCAGATGAGCTGTACACCGGCTGGACGAACTTGGACAAGCGAGGCTTGCCAATAGACAAGTATGAGTACTTGTGAGTTGTGTTCGACTGTGTAGATGCATACATTCGTTTTTGAAAAATGTCCTTTTAATTTGGTAACTTGCTATAAAAAACATCGGAATTGTTAAGTTTTCAATCTAGTTGTGAGTAACATAATTTTAATTAAAAACATTATTTAAACTGAAAAGCATTTGTACGTTTGTTGCATTCTTCCACAAATAAAAAATTTAATTAAATTATAATTTTTAAAGCTATGCAAATCTATATTTTTAAACACTATACTTGTAATGTTTAAGTCAAAGCTATTCCTTTTATTTGATGTGTTTTTATATATTTTTTAAGTGAAATTAACGCATTTACAGTACTCAAGCTATTGTTTCAATAAGGAAAAGTGAAGTATTTTATGAAAAAAATCAGAGTTAATTAATTCAATAAAAATTTATTTTAAGTAAATGTTTTTTTATTCCAAAAGTTTATTAAATATTTATAAAAAGTTTCTTTGCTTATGTTGTTTTATTTTATCTAAACCTAGTTCAAGTACTTTATAACTTTACACTAATAATTATTAGTGCCTAAATGTGGAAAATTAGTAGTTATTTTGATTAGATAAAAATGTGCAAATTATGTTTTTTATTATCTTTTACAATCATAAAATTTATTAATAAAAACTTGATTATTTCAGATCTTTGTAGACATAAATTATTGCCAAATTTTATGTACAGTTATGTTTGTATAATAAAATAAGTGTAAAACTTAATTTTTACTATTTTTTGTAAACAGTTTTTCATTTACTGTTACTATTTTTAAGTTAAAGTTAAAACACTTTGTAGATAATGAAAAGCAGTACATATCATAAAATCAAGTCTTAAGACCTTTTTAACAATTTAAAATGCTCTTAATGTTTGTTAAGAGCTCTACCTACTAAATTTTGTTATTAGTTTTTACAATATTTACAGTATTTTTATTTATTTTTGAAGCTAGTCGAAAAATAGTTCTTTAAGCACATCAACAGAAATCTGGCCCAAAAAGTATATTCTATCTTTAAAACATTTTGTATAGATGTAACAAATTATCTTTTAGTATGAAGTTTTTTACAGTTTTTCTTAGTATGCTGTTTAGTACCTAGTACTACGTATTGTATAACTATTTCATTGTAGTTTTGTTTTTAATCAGTTTTTATACTATAACTTTTAAAATTACGCGGCCTTCAACATACGTTTTCAGGTAAATAAAGCTCGCTAACTATAATCGTTACCTACCCCTATCATAAAAACTTTAAAATCGTTTTAGATAATACTACTAATACGAAAAAAGGAATAAAAGTAAACAAGAAAATACCGTTTCTGTAAAAAAAATTAATTTTTATTTTTTATAATGATAAATAGACACTTTTACTATTGGAAAATTAAAATAATATAGAGAAAGTTATTAAATTATATAACTAAGTGGATTTTAAATGCTGAGCAGAAAATCTTCTTAAAATTTTAAAGAGTCTTGTTATACTTCTTAAGGTATAAAAAAAAATTTGTAAAGAAAAATAAAAAAATTATAAGTCAGAAAAGTAAGTTTCGAACTAACAAGACCTGTATTTGCAGTTTGTTTATAAAATTGCTGACACAAAGTTTTAGAAACATAGTTGTTTTTTTTTATCTGTTAGAAAGTTCATAACAAGAGGTTGATCATTTTTTGACTGTAAAGACTGTACTTTAGAAATACTTGAAAAATATTAATACCTACTACTTTTTTACTTAGACAAAATGATCAGCTCTTCGTACTTAATTTTTTTTACCCTTACTATAATCAAGTTAAACTAAGTTTTTGATATTCTATGTTCTTTAAAATGAAACTATAACATAAAGTACTGAAAGTAAATCTTTTTTTTTACTAAACACAGTATTAAACTAATTTTGAATATACTTAAATAGAGTTTTTGAATAAACAAATGTAATTAACGTTGGAAGACTTTTATTAGCTGGAAAAATTAAGTTCAATTATTTTGGCAGTTTTTCAATTATATTATTAGTATATATACAATAAAGGTTTTTATGATGTAACTTAATTTTGAAAGCTCTTTTTGCAAAACTAGGTTAATATTTTTTTATTCTCAATGTGTAAGTTATATAACAATTTTCTGTGCAAAATTTACATTTATCTGCTGTTTACAGATAGTTTTATTTTCATACAATTACTTCTTTATGATTTATTTTTAAAACTCACTATTATACTATAACGTTTAACTCACTATATACTTTTAATTAATAAACAACTTATTTTTTATGTAGTTTACTAGCTTTTGCTAGCTGCTATGTGCTTTAATTAAGAGAGAGTAATAGGTTAATAAGGAATTAAGTTTATAATTAAACGCAGACACATTGTCACTACTTTTGTTAAATATCTACTTCCATTGAGTCTCATTAGGTTAATTTTAATCTTAATTTTCCAACTGCTTTTGAAAATATATAAACTCAGAAAAATTAAAATATAGTGAATATGACAAAGTTAATTCTAAATTTTCTGGTTTTGAAATACATTGTCATTCCAAATGATCTAGTTTTTGTATTTGTTAATAGCATTTGTTTGCTAGTTTTAAATAAAATTTTCAAAAAACTACATCTCTTTTTTTTGACATATCACATTAATAAATATATTTACATAGATTTGAGAAACATACATGTTAATTAAAAGGCAATAAAACCTGACTTAGTGTTTTCTTATTTAAAATTTAAGGACTAGTAACAAAGTATTTTACAATAAACTTTTAAAAAATAAACTTATACAAAAATATTGTTCAACTAGAAAAATTTAGTGTTCAATAACTTCAGTGTTTTATGAGTTATTTGATATCTTAACTAAGTTAAATTTTTTTAATACACTACTATGCCTTATTTAACTTTATTAAGTTTAAATTATAGTTAGTTTTAAATTAGAACTATGTTATTGGTGCTTCTAGGTTTAAATGTATTAAAAAAAGCAAAAAATTGTTTTGATATTATATTTATATTAAATGACATATAATTATTAAAAAGCCAGTGATTGTTGCACAACAGTATTTTTTTTAAATATTAATTTTACACAACTCTCTAAATAAAAAATATAGCATACTTGAAAAAGCATTCTTATTTGTTCGTCATTATTTTATTTTAGTTAGTTTTTTTCTTAGTATTAATATATAATACAATCTTTTTTTTATTCAATAGCTGATAATGGTTAATGCATAGTGAATTATATATTTTTTAGAGTTGTTAGAAATTGATATAAGTTGATAATTTTTATACTTTCTTGTTTATAAATAGTATAAACAAATTTCAAGTTTTAAACGAAGAAGTATTTTTTGATTTATTAAATTAAAATGTAGTTTTAAAAAATGCTCTAGTTTATAGTGACGTTTGGAATGTTATTTCATAACTCAGTAAAAATTGTAGATACTATCATTTGGAATTCAAAAAATTCGGTGCTTTTTTACAATAAATCTTATAATCTAGATAAAATAATATACACATAAAATCGAAAAAAAAACCTGTTTTGTCATTTTCTACATGATTTTATGATATAATTAAAAATAAGGTAGCTGTGTTTATATTAATCTTAAGAATTAAAACTAATCTAGCTAAGAAAATATTTGAAGTTTTTCGCTCATCTTAAATTCTGGAGACTTCAACTAATGAGAATAATAAAATATTTATACTTGTTATGCAGATAACTAAAAACTTGTCAACTTTCAGAAATGGGGAAAAACCAGTTGAAAATAAATGAAGCGTGTAGTGTTTAGTAAGCAATATACTGTCATCAAATAATATCTTTCTTATTGCAAACTTTACATAAATAACTGATTTCCTAAGCCTGACTCAATAAAAGTCTATTTTCTTTAAAAAAAAAACTTATGTTGTAAGATAAAAAAGAAGTCTCGAAATTTTTTTCATGATACGTTAGAATTCGCTACTAAAATTAGCTAATAACTAATGAGATTATATTAGCACAAAAATCGACTAAAAGAATAGTAAAAGACAGAAAACCAACTTAGTTTATCTTGAACATTAAATTTTGATAACTAATTATACTTACATTAATGTAGGTATTAATTTGAATACCAAAAGTTACTAGCTCAGAATAAAACAATATAAGTGATTTACTTGTTTTATTAAATTTACAGTAAAATACCTTTTTGGTCTGTGTATAAAATATTTTTTGTGTAATTTACCTTATTTATCTTTTTATTTAAACTGCAGAAAAAGTTATTAAAATATTTTAGTAAAAGATTAAAACAACTGAGTTGTTAACAGTTATTAATTTAACAAAATTTGTTTTTTGATTTATTAGAAATATACTACTATAAAATAACATGATCACAAAGTTTTGAATAATAGTTTATATGTTTTAAAAAAACAGATAACAATGTACAAAAAACACTTAATGTTCAATTGCAGCTAGTTGTAAGAAAGTAAAATTTTTTAGTTAATTCCAGAAATTAAGTTTATATGCAGAAATATTTGTAAAATAAACAATTAAAGATATATATCTTCAATATAATCTTTATTTAGGATATCATCATTATCATCATTACCATTATTTTCATCAATTTCAGGATTAACAATTATTGGACCTGTTAATAAATAGTTTTGTTGCAATTTTTTATGAGTGCAGTTTGTGTTGGTGTTAGTAAACAATTTTGTTACATTACTCTATTAGTTTAGTTTTATTGACGTAATGATTTTAACAAAAGAAAACTTCACTGTGAAAAGTTTAAAAGTTAGGTATTTTACTTTAAACTAGGTTTAAACAATATTAGGTTCTTTAATTTTACACTAAAGTTAGTAAACCTGAATTCCTGCAGCGCTGTACAATGAAAAACAAAAGCACAACCGCAAAAGCTGAAACCACACAAATGGTAGTGACAAGTAAAGTGTTGTTTGAACTTTCTTCACTGGTAGTGTTGATTGTGGAATTCGTTGTAGTTGTGTTGCTGCTTGTTGTAACTGTAAAACTTGTACTGGTGTTTGCATCATATTTTGCTGTTGTAGTTTCCATTTCGGGTTGTTTTACTACAGAAAGAAAAACTAGTTTTTCATCTTCTATAGCAATATCGTAATGAAGTTCCTTTGTCAAGTTTACCTGCATAAAAAAGTAAAGCAATTAAATCTTAGGTAAAACCTACAGAACGATTAAAAAATACATCTATTTGTAAAATAACCTATTTTTGAATTAAATAGTTTCTTAGATTTCTTGTTTATAGAAAATTTAATATTTTTTATAGTGTTCATAAAAAAAAGATGTGTTATACAAAGAGTTTTTTAAATCAAATACTAAAAGTAAAACAGTCCTTAGAGTAAATAAAAAAAAAAAGTGTTACTAAAACAAACTTATAAAATAACTTTTAAGTTACTGCAAATCTCTTAAAAACCTTAGTCTGTTAAAAAATGTTATAATGAACTTACAAATGTAGACGAACAACAGTCCGATGACAAAAACTATAAGATTTTTTTAAAGGAATAACAAAAAACTAACATTGAAATACACTCGAAGTATTTGATTTTTTTCTGAAGCATTAAAGTCACCCGTCTTTACCTCGACTGTAGTTTCGTTTATTTGTTTGCCTCCATTCTGATAAACTGTAAAAGTATTTTAAAAGATATTAAATGTAATGTATCAATGTGAATGCATAATTTAAACATTGATAACATCTGTATATTTGTAGCAAGCTTAAAACCTTACTCAAATAAAAAAGATTAACCTTTAATTTTGTCATCATCGATATGATCCTCTGTTTTAATATTAAAAGTGCAAGGAGCCACAACAGCTCCATACTTATTGAAATGGCATTCTACTTTTTCCTGTTAAAATTATTTTAATTCAAACCAGTCAATACTACATGCATTTTTTTGTCCTACCTAATAGGGTTTTGATTTTATAAGTATGTTTAAACTGAATTAAATTTAAAACTAATAACGTTTTTGATCGGCAAGTTGTTGTTTCGTTTTCCGTTTTGTTTTTCATCAACAAGCATCAATCTCAGCTTTTCACCTCCTACTACTACACTGATGTTACCAGAATTCAACCATTTCTGTAAAATATTGACTAAAATACTTTGTTTACTTTTCTAAGATTATTAAACAATAAAATAAATAAAGTTGATAAAGTCATTTACGCTATTTTTTTTTAGTTAAACTTAAATACTAAAAAATACTTACGCTGTATATCAGTTCTGTTGTTTGTTCTCTGCTGTCTTGGTCGTACTTTGAAGTTTCAAATTTCAGATATTGAGTTAAATTGATGGACTTTTCGTCGTTTTCAACAACACTATAAGCTGCATCGATTTTATTATTAAAGAAAACTTTATTCACACTATTAGGAGTATTTTAAGTATACCAAACATGTTTAGAACTCTTGTTATAACTATAGTTATAAACTTTAGTTCATTTTTTTATGTTAAAGTTTAAGTAAGAATGTTTTCATTTAAAGTCTTTTGTTTTACTTTTCTCTAAATTACTCATAGATAAATTTTAATTGTAGTATAAAAAAAGCTAATTTTATGAGATATCTTACCATTTAAATATTCAAATTTGTATTTAGGATTAGATTTAAATTTGAAACTGCATTTTTTTGTAAAACCGTTCTCAATTAATTCGCACTTAAATAGTTTTTCTTCTAATACAGGGTTAACTGAAATAAAAAAAGAGTTTAAGTAAGGTCATAAGTTATTAGTTATTTATTGTGTAAATAGATTATTAGGCTTATTTTTAATCAAATATTTGCAGTTTTTACCTTAAAAATGCTATCTAAAGTTTAAGTTTGTGCAAATTTGTAGCGTCATCAAAGTATAAATTATTAAAAAACACTGATTCTAAAAAATACTTAAAAAAATTTTTTAGTGTTAGTTATATATATCAAAATGTTAAACTTATAAGTGTAGAGTATAGAAATGAAGTCTTCCATTTTATTTAAAAGATGGTCATAAAATAAAATTGTTTAAATAATCTAAACAAGGTTTAAAACTAAACACTTTTGAAGTTGTTGTAAAACGTTTTTTTTTTTCTACATATTAATACGCGTTAACGAACTTACAAGTCACATTTAAAATTTTTGTTGTTGACAACCCTTGATCGTTAAAGTTGTCATGTACAGTATAATTGTTTAGAACTTGACAGTATACTTTTTGCAGATCATCTAAGGCAGTAAATTTTATTCTTAAAGGTTCATACTGTAGGAATTTGGTTGTAATTGAATTATATTTCTAAAAGTTTTTGTATACTTCTTATCTTATAGAACTCTTTTGAAATTTTAAAATGATGTTAGTAAAATAAAAATATTTAAAATTTATAACTTAAAAAATCGTCGACTGCAAACCCACTATGATTAAAAAATTAAAGAGACCTTTCTATAATCATAAAGTTTAAACATAGTACATGCATAAATTAAAGACTAACTGTTTCTCTAGTGTAGGTTTTGTTTCCAATATGATACTTTATTTCATGAGGCTTTGGAAAACCATCTTTTGAAATTGAACATCTTACTTTTACTTCTTTATTTTCCTTTGTAACTTTTGGAAGTAAAATATTGATTGAAGTAGGTGCTGAAAACATAAAAAAAAATTATTACATTTATCGTCAATTAACTTATTTTATTCATAAAAAGGCTATTTCAAATTTCTAAAGTTATTTTTATACTCTTTATTTAAACCTTTATAACAATGCAGTTTAGTTGAATTAAAAGACCATTTTGCATTTCTATCACACATAGCAGGTTTGCTTGATATAAGGGAGTCTTCATAAAACATATGTCCATTTTTACACAAAACCGTTCCAGTATCATTATATTGCGAAGATTTGCTGACTACTTTGAACTTGTCGCTAACTAATTCACAATCTGTGTTGAAAAATTGGTTAAAAGTAAAAAATTTAACCGAAATTTATTATTTAATTTATTGTTGTGTTTTTACACGAATAAAGTAATTTAACATTATTTTAACATTTTTGTTTTAAACTTTCCTAGCTTTGAAAATATTTTTTTAATTTTAGCAACTGTTTATGACACCAATTGTGTATAAAAACACTACTCAGGCATATCTACTTCAAACCCAACACCATTTTTTTTGTGTTTTATATTCATTAAATAATAATACAAAACAAACTTTTTACTGTAATGTTACTGAATTCACACGGTGACAGGTAGTTCTCTATTTTCAAAGATACGGTATAAGTACCTTGTTTGACTTTATGAACGTCGTAACGAACTGAAAAGAACAACGTTTCATTTATATATTCTGTTTCAACAAAGAATAAGTTATGATCAGCTGTTTTTTTATTCTGCTGGCAAGTACAGTCTGTATCACAACTAATTGAGATATTGAAACTATCGCCCTCTTTGTTCACTATACTGATGTGAAAATCTTGTTCCCCTCCGAAATTTCTTGAAGCATCGCAAGGATAAGACAGTTTGGCGAACAGCCAGTTATCTGAATTTGTAGGGATAGCTGTTCTGTTGCTGACCATAGTGGACCTATGATCGCATGTCTCTGCAAATTTGTTAGTGTAAAGAACAAGTTGAGTGAAATTAACATAAAAGTTTTAATCAATTAGTTTATCCTTAAGTAAAAAACAATCTAAAGTTAAGGGTTTTTAAATTTCGAAGTTTTCAAGTTTATATTTTACATTTAAAATAAAACTATTAACAATAGCTTTTAAGAATAATTCAGTATTACGGACGACAAAATCCTTAATACTTGAAAATACTTAAGTAAAAAAATACTTAAAAAATAAAAATCAACTCGTAATCAATAAAACACTCTGAAATTTTAAATTTTAACCATCATAAGTAGCTGAGAAAAATATAAACAAGTTGTAATATATATTTCTGACTATAATTTAAAAATTACTTAATTTTTTTATTAAAAGAAATATTAAAATTTCTTTGAAAACGATTATAATTATTTAAGACAGTTGTCAACCGAATCAAAATATTTTTAAGATCCGGCCGTATCCGAATCCAAATCCAAAAAGACATTATCCGGCCAGATTCAAATCAGAGTACAAAAGTCGGGTAGATAATATTAATATGATAATATCATAGGGTTGCAAAATGTCTTTTGTAGTTTTTTTCAGGTTTTTCTTAACTTTTCCTAACTAGCTTTTTAACTACAAGTTCTATGTCTAATTTTATTTTAATTTAAATTAAAGGTTAAAAACTTTCCTAAATAGTATCAAAAAGTCTAAATATTGTAAAGAATACTGTAAAGCTACTTAGAATGTATTAAAACATTTTTAATAGTACAAAAAAAATTCTACTGTATGATAGTTTTTTTGTATCTAACCAAAACTTCATCATTTTACATGTAAATGTTCTTTAAAATTCATAGTTTTTTCAGGTTTTTTAGTGATTTTTGTTTGAAATTTAGGTTTTCTCAAAAGTTTTCTAATTCGAGTTTTGTCAAGTTTTATTAATGTTTATTGTCAAATTCCAGGTTGAATGACAACCCTGCTATTGTTATTATAATACTTTTAGGTATTCCAGCTTGACTAATAGTAACTGGTTTTAAATTTTAGGCTTTTAATGCTTTAAATTTCAGTTTTTTAATCAACACATTTTTGATTGTTAGGCAAATTTTTGGACACTAATGCTGTATTTTTGTGTGTTATCATAATTCTGCAACTAATTGAAAAATATCAAAACAAGACTAATAACAAAATGATATAAACTAACATTAATCAAGTTGTAATTATTAAAACTTGTTTTTTCTATTTAATTAGTGTATGTTTTGGTAAGATGGGTTAGCTTCAATGGTACAGATTTAATAATAAACTATTCAAATTATAATACAATAGTTTTGTTTTGAAAGTTGCAAATTAGTTGCGGGTTTTCGATGCTGTTGGATTTTTTGCATTAAGTTGTACTTAGCATTATTTTATTTGTAAGCAGACTTTAAAAAAAACCTTACGAAATGAGAAATATACTTATTAATAATTTAGCATTAAAAAAGGTACTGCAATCTTTCTCTAGCTGCTAAAGAAATACACACATGTAAGTATGTTTGATTGTAATACAGATAAAACATTATACTTCTGTACAAGACTTTTTCGATCTTAAAGAAGTAAAATTTTAAAAAATTCAATATAAGAACAGATGTACTTTTTTTATGAGTAACTAAAGAATCGCGATTTATCTCTTAAACAATAGCAAAGATAAAAAAATACTGTTGAAAACTCTGAAATCCATCAATGTTCGTATTTTACAACTATCTACTTAAAAAAATCTTGTTAAAAGTTTTAAACAAATTATAATTGATTAAAAAAAAAAAAAAATATGGAAGTACTATTACAAAAAAAAATTGAATAATATTTTTCATATATATTACACTTAAATGCCAGAAACATAAAAACCTGATCTTTAGACCAGAGCATTTTCTACATAGGAAAGATATCGGCCAAAAGCTTCAAAGAGTTGCCGTTATTTAAGGCTATTTCGATCATTTGGATAAATGTATACCGTGTTGAAAATCAAAAGTTTAGACTAAATCGATAACTCTCAAAGTGTGCTTGAGGCAAGCTTTATAATTTAGAAACAATGCTAATTAAAAACGAAAAACCGAAGTCAAACACTCAAATAGCCGCACATGGAAGAATAGCTTTATTGAATATATATTAATTTGTATTCGTTTAAAAGTTTAAACTGCTTGCCTTTTAAAACCTTGTATGTTTTACGTAGTAATCAATTTTGTTAAACATACTTCCGAATGGTTTTACATTTTATTTAACTTTTGACAAACAATTGAGTATAATTCAAAAAGCTTTAAATGAAAATACGGATCCATAAAATTAGTATCCAACCCGATCCGAATCTGAATCTTATTTTGAAATTAGGATCCGGCCGGATCCAGATCCTAACCTTATTTTGAAACTAGGATTCGGGTTTATACCAATCTAAAAAGAGCTTATCTGACCGGATCCGAATACTAAAATTCGGTAGATCACTAATTAAAGAATGCCATTAAAAGTACATTTAAAACTAAGTAGTTGTTTTAAGAATATTTAAAACCAAACATAACAAAAAACTTATTGGTTTATAACTTTGTTTAAAAAAAAAATTTAAAATTTTCTTAATACTGTTTGTAATAATCTTTAACAATTGAAAAAAAAAACCTTTGAGACAATGCAGCTTAGTTGAACTGAAAGACCATTCTGCATTCTTATTACATCTTGCAGTTGTGTTTGGTGTAAAATAATCTTCATAGAACATACTTCCATTTTTACACAAAACTGTTCCAATGCTACTCCATTTTGAAGATTTGCTAATTACTTTAAATTTGTCGCTTACTAATTCACAATCTGCATTTTGTTGTAAACATGCTTTATTAAATATTATATACCGGACTACTAAGCTGAATTAAATAAGAAATTAAAGAACTTACAGTTTAAATGCTGATTGACCTAAATAACTAAAATAGTTTAGCGTTTTGGTCAATTAGCTTAACGTAAATAAATTTATATACAAGTTTGTTTCAAAATCTGAAAACTTTGTTTATACGTTTAATGCGAAGTAAACTATGGCCATTTTAAATGGGCTCAGTTAAGTACTGATTTTGTTCAAACAAATTCCACTACAAAAATTTATTTGTATAAATATTTAGTTAAATATATGTATAAATATTGACATAATAAACAACTGTTTTTTTTACAACTGTTCATATATAAAATTTTCTACCACATATAATCCTTCGAAAACCTAAGGTTTATTAAACATGTTTTGCTAAAACTACAAGTTAAATTTTTTTATAAATATTTTGACATTGTAATAATGTTAAATATCTTTTGTTCAGTAAGTTAAGTTTGAAATATACGCTGCTTTTCTTTTTTTTACTAGTTTAAGTACTTATGCATTTGAAAAAGTTTCAGTAGTATAAAGTTATATCTGTATATATATATATATATATATATAAAGATTAGAATTAGATAAGCTAAATCTAATTTCACAGAGCTGAATAGATTACACAGGCTTCTAGGTAGTTTACTAAAAAAACGTCTAATTAAAAAAAAAACAGAGTATTTGTTTTATATAAGCTATTGCTTGTAACCCTCAGCAATTAAAATTCGAATTGAATTTACATAGGTTGTATAAAACAGTTGATCTGTTCTTTTGAGTTTGACAGTTTATGATAGACTATATATAGTTCATAGCGAATATTTGGAGTCAAAAGAAAAATAAATCTTAAACTTCTGTAAATTTAATCTTTCTTAACTTGACTTATTAAAAGACGTAAAATGACTTAATACTATTTATACATGTCCACTTTATGACTTATGTTTATAACTTTATTTGAATAAAACTGACTGAAAAATTAATCTGTTTTACAGAATAAACAATTAACTATATTAAAAAAATCTTGGCATTCTACTAATGATATACATTTATGTATGTTTGTTACAACTAGTAAAAGAACTGCAACTAAACCTTTATAACAATGCAGTTTAGACGAATTAAAAGACCAATTTGCATTTCTATCACATATCGCAGGTCTGTTTGATATAAAAGAGTCTTCATAAAACATATGTCCATTTTTACATAAAACTGTACCAATATCATTGTGTTGTGAAGATTTGCTCACTACTTTGAACTTGTCGCTAATTAAATCACAATCTGTAGGGAAAAATTGCTTAAAATTAACCATTTTTATCGAAATATATATTTTAACATGGTGTCTTTACACAAATAAAGTGACTTTTAAATTATTTTGGCATTTTTGTTTTAAACTCCTAGCTTTAAAATAATTTTTAACTTTAGCTACTGTTTATGACATCAATTGTGTACACAAAAGTTACCAATGCGTATCCAATTCAAACACAAAACAAATATTTTTTGTGTTTTATATTCATTAAATAGTAATAAAAACAAACCTTTTATGGCAATGTTACTCAATTCACAAGGTGAAATGTAGTCCTTTAACTTTAAAGAAACTGTGTAGGTACCAGGTTTAGCTTGATGAGCGTTGTAACGAAGTGAAAAGAACAACGTTTCACTCTTGTATTCTGGTTTAACATAGAACAAGTCTTGATCAATTATTTTTGTATTCTGCTGGCAAGTACAGTCTGTATCGCAATTAATCGTGATATTAATTTTTTCGCCCTCTTGGTTCACTATGCTGATGAGAAAATCTTGTTCCTCTCCGAATTTCCTTGAAGCATCGCAAGGATAAGACAGTTTGGCGAACAGCCAGTTATCTGAGTTTGTAGGGATAACTGTTCTGTTGCTGACCATAGTGGACCTATGATCGCATGTCTCTGCAAATTTGTAAGTGTATCGAATAAAACTGAATAATAAAAAGCAAAAATTAAGAAAATGCTTTTCATATAACAAAATCAACTAATAGTACTAATATTACAGTTTCTACATCTACAAGCTTCTTTTTCGTTTTTTGTTTTTAAGAAAAAATATTAAAAGTTGTTTTATTTTAAATTTTTAGTTTTACGGAAGATGGAGTGCTTCATAATTTAAAAGATGACTGAACAGATATATTTATTTAAATATCAACAAAAAAGTTTGATTATCAAGTTATTTAAATATTTAAATATTATAAAATGTAATGAATTTAAATATTATATCACTCAGGTTTAAGTTAATCTTTTCTGACTATAGAAAGTAATAGTAGTCATTTTTTTTATTTGGTGTGTAGTATTTATATCACTTTATTATACATAAATACAATGAATAATAACAAGTTTTATTAAACAAAAGTTTAAAACAACTCTTAACTACTGTTTGAAGTATTTAAAATAAAAAAAGTTATTTTCAAACTGTAATCAACGATTTAGGAACTTTTGAAATAAAAAATGTATAATTGAAACTTAAATGTTTTAATAGTATTGAAAAATTATTACAAAAAAATTTTATGTTTAAAAATTTTTCAAAATAAAACAAGGTTTATCATAAAAAGCTCTTTTATACTGTAATTTTTAATAAATAAAAAACAAACCTTTGAGACAATGCAGTTTAGTTGAATTGAAAGACCATTCTGCATTCTTATTACATCTTGCAGTTATGTTGGATATGAAATAATCTTCATAGAACATTTGTCCGTTTTTACACAAGACCGTCCCATTATCATTGTAGTGTGAATGTTTGCTTTCTACTTTGAATTTGTCGCTTTCTAATTCGCAATCTGTTTATAGAGGAAAGTTAGACATGAAATACTTGGCTTCTAAGCTTAATTAAGTTTTTAAAAAAATGTTGATTGAGTAACATAAAAGACATTTTTTAGGTTTTTTTTGTTAAACATACATTTTTCTGAGTAATAAATTCAGAGGCAGTTCTCTAAAAATTAGTTTTGAAAAGAGACATTTTAAATACAACAAGACGAACTTGTGTAACAACTGTTTTACTTGCTATTGGAGTAGACTATTTAAAAATCAATTAATATTAATTTAAAACTATGTAAAAATAAACATAAAACAAGGCTCTGCTGTTTATTATATTAAAAAAATAAAGTTGCAAATTTTAACTGTATCAGAGAAGTAACTAGCTCGAAAAAGTTACGAATCTGTAAAATATTAAAATGTCTTAAACGATGCGTGATAACGTCCTAGCGGGAACAGAGCAATATAAACTACCTCTAGTGTTATTGAATTTTGTGTTAAAGTATGCAGTTATGTTAATACTTCAAAATTAAATGGAATATTAAAATATGAGTGAACACTGTATACAAGTCAATTTATTTTACTTCAATGACCCTATGATTCTTTATGTGTAAACCTATGTGTGTAAACTTTTATTGATATTAAGTATCAGAAAATCACAATTTAACTCAAAAACTGTTATATTTTTAACTGTACAGCTTTAACAGTTTTTGTAAAAATCTTAAAAATAAAACATTTTGTCGTCAATTGATCATGCAACTTTTTGTAACATAAAAATGTATGATTTTGATTTTTAAAGAAAAATCTACATATTTTGTTAGAATAAATTTTGCAATGCATAGCTTTTTGACAAACAAAATCTTTAATGAGCTAAATGTATACAACTTAGATGTATTTAATTTGTTTAACTTTTACGACGCTAAAAATGCTAAAGAGTACATATATGCCAAAATTATCACTTAGGAGTGCAAAACTAAGTATAAATGAATAAGCCGACTTAAAGGGCTTTTAATTAGTTTATTAAAAATCGTCTAAGTAAAAAAAAGAATAACTGTTATTATTATGTAAGCTATTGCTTGTAACCCTCAGAGCATTTAAAGTTCGAATTGAATTTACATAGGTTGTATAAAACAATTTATCTATTTTTATTGAATTTGACAATTTATGATAGACTATTTATATAAACATATATAACTTATTAGAAAAACAAGATTTTAATTGTATATATATATAGTTTATAGCGGATATTTGGAGTCAAAAGAAACAGAGCTTTTAAACTTCTGTAAATTTAATATTTCTGAACCTGACTTATTTAAAGACGTAAAAATGCTTAAAAATGTTTGTTATACATGACCACTTTATGACTTATGTTTTTAACTTTCTTTGAATAAAACTGACTGAAAAAATTAATTTGTTTTACAGAATAAATAATTAATTGTCTTAAACTTAAGTTTAGCATTCTACTAATGGTATACACTTATGTTACAACTAGTAAAAGAACTGCAACTAAACCTTTATAACAATGCAGTTTAGACGAGTTAAAAGACCATTTTGCATTTCTATCACATATCGCAGGTTTGCTTGATATAAGGGAGTCTTCATAAAACATATGTCCATCTTTACATAAAACCGTTCCAATATCGTTATATTGCGAAGATTTGCTCTCTACTCTGAACTTGTCGCTCACTAATTCACAATCTATAACAATATTTTATTAAAAAGTTTGTA
The DNA here is from genome assembly GCF_965202585.1 of Thalia democratica. Lineage (NCBI taxonomy): Eukaryota > Metazoa > Chordata > Thaliacea > Salpida > Salpidae > Thalia > Thalia democratica. The sequence continues at coordinate 33,756,543 of NC_139170.1, read as the reverse complement.
CAAGTTACTGTTTTAGCAATAACTAGTATCTAATTTAAAAATTGTATATCTACTCGAGTTAAACAATGTACAGCTTTTAAAATCGACTTCTTTTAACATGCTATTGGTATTATATAGTTAAAACACTAGTTTTAGTTACTATTTTCAAACTAAGCTAACATTTTTAAAACCGTTTTTTACAGTTGAATCTAAGCAATGGTACACCAAAAATAACACATAGTTAATAACTTTAACGCTTTTAAACTATAATAAACTAAAAAAACTAACTTTGTATCGTAATGTTATTATATTCACACGATGACAGGTAGTTGTTCATTTTCATAGCAACGGAATAAGTACCTGGTTTGATATCATGAACGTTGTAATTAACTGTAAACAACAACGTTTTATTTATATATTCAGTTTTAACAACGAACAAGTCTTGATCAGTTATTTTTGTATTCTGCTGGCAAGTACAGTCTGTATCGCAATTAATTGTGATATTAAAATTTTCGCCCTCTTTGTTCACTATACTGATGAGAAAGTCTTGTTCTGCTCGGAATTTTCTTGAAGCATTGCAAGGATAAGACAGTTTGGCGAACAGCCAGTTATCTGAATTTGTAGGGATAACTGTTCTGTTGCTGGCCATAGTGGACCTATGATCGCATGTCTCTGCAAATTTGTTAGTGTAAAGATTAAAATTGCTTAGTCAAACTTTAAAACATAAGAAAGCGCTTTTATGTATTACAAAATCAAATTTTAGTAAAAAAATTACAGCTTCTATATCTGCAATTTTTTTTTCGTGAGAAAAGATTATTAAAAACAGTTTTTTTTAAGTTGTAGTTTTACGGACGATGGACGATGCATTACATTTAAAAATGAAAAAAGACAAGCATATCATAAAATTAATAAACATTTACAACCATAGGTCACTTTGAAACTTTAAACTTAGTAAATTTAATTAATTTAAGTAATATATCAATTGCATTAATTAAGAATTTCCGACTATAGTAAAAAATTATTGTCATTTTTTTAATTGGTGTATTTCTATTTAATATATAAATTCAATGATTAACAAGTTTCATTCAAGGAAAAGTTTAATATCTGTTATCAGCTTTTGTCCTAACTTTTTTTAATGATTAAGGTAGTCTCGAAGTAAGAAAAACATAATTAAATCTTAATTTTATTATAAACAATAAATAATTAACTACAAAAACTTAAATGTTTTTAATTTTGCTTACTATAAGACTAGTTTTCAATAAAATCCTTTTTTATATGTAACTTTTAATAAATGAAAAACAAACCTTCGAGACAATGCAGTTTAGTTGAATTGAAAGACCATTCTGCATTCTTATTACATCTTGCAGTTGTGTTTGGTGTAAAATAATCTTCATGAAACATATGTCCATTTTTACATAAAACCGTTCCATTATCGTTATAATGTGAAGATTTGCTGACAACTTTGAATTTGTCGCTTTCTAATTCGCAATCTGTTTTTAAGGGTTTTAAGTTCTAGAAATTTAGACATACTTGACTACTAAGCTTAATTAATTTAAAACTTCTAAAAAATTTAGTTAAAGTTGTGATTGAGCAACATAGTAAACAAAGTCTAGATATTTTTGTTAAACATACGTTTTTTTTGGAGTAGTGAGTTCATAGGCAGTTCTTTAAAAGTTAGTAATAAAAGTAGACATTTTAAATGCACACGACGATTTTGGTGTAACAAATGTCTCACTAACTGATAGAATAGACTATTTAAAAAAGTTAAAACTATCTAAAACTTTACTACAAAAAAGAAGACTTAGAATATAGTTCTACTGTTTATTATGTAAAAAACAGAAAATTGTAAAATTATACTATATTAAGCTGAAAAAAATTAAAGCAATTTTTATTTTTGTAGAAATTTCATATAAAAGCAATGACATTTTTTGCACAAATTTTTATTTGAATCTAGTAGGAACTTTTTCAGTATACACTAATCAACTATGCATTTCTGTAAACAACTAAATTTAATTACAAATCTAAATATTCAGTTCTTGATAATTGTACGTAATAATGAGTTTAAATTTACGAAATTTCAGTAAACAAGACTGTTTAAGCATCACAGATTTAATATAATTTCAAACATGCATACATTTTGTTGTAATATCCTTAAACATCAAATTACGAAATAAAGTTTTGTTTGATGAGTGTTAGTGATTTCTGAACTGTACTGTGTTTATTTCAAAAACTTAGCTTAATATCATGGTATCATAATCAAGTCTTCTAAATATTAAATTATTATTTAAGCTTAATTGTATAAAGAAGTACAAAGTTGATGACTTTACACTAAAAAATCTCCCACCAAACTTTAATATAAACGCATGAAAGTATTTGTGGTTCTTGGTAATAATCAACATTTTTCTTGATTTCATAATAATTAACTTAACGTTTAATCAAACTTATTAAGTCAAATAGTAAACTAGAATAGAATTACTTATAAACTTTTAAATTAAACACAACTAAACCTCTATAACAATGAAGTTTAGTTGAATCGAAGGACCATTCTGCATTTTTACCACATACCGCAGTTCTGTTTGATATAAAAGAGTTTTCGTAAAACATATGTCCTTTTTTACACAAAACCGTTCCATTATCCTTATAAGATGAAGATTTGCTCACTACTTTGAATTCTTCGCTCTCTAATTCACAATCTGTGTTGAAAAATGTTGGTTAGAAGTAAAATGTTTGACCAAAAATTAATGTCGAGTTAAAAACTTTGTTTTTAAATTAAACGATGTACAGCTTATTCAACAACTTTTTACACTACATCAGTATTGTAAATTCAAAAGCTAGCTTTAAAAACACGTTTTAAACTACGCTTCTATAAATCTAAAAAAGTCTCTATTTAAGCATATGTACATAAAGAATAATTATATTCTTATTATTTTAAAAATCTAGTACAGAACGAACTTTTAATCGTAATATTAAACAATTCACAAGGCGAAAGGTAGTCTTTTACTTTCAAAGAAACGGTGTAAGTACCAATCAGCGTTGTATAATGAAAGTCAGGATTTGTAATAGTAAAAAAAAATTTGTCATTCCTATACTCAATGCGAATCATGAACCCATATCGCTTAATTCCGATAAAATACCAGCGAACTTGGTCCTTTGAGGTTAAAACAGCTGTAGATTTGTTACCATCAGGGTGTACTATGCTAACGGCAAATGTATGTCCTAAGCCCATGAAAAACGAATTTGCAGGATAAGACATTTTAACAAAGGGCCAATAACTTGAGTTTGTAGTAAAAACTGTTCTGTTGCTCACCATTATAGGTCTATGATCGCATGTCTCTGTAATAATTTTTTATTAAGTTGCAAGTTACACAAAAAGAAATGATAAAAATATTTCAAACTTTTTTTTTGTTAATACAAAATCGACCTAAAGTTCAGCGTTTTGCAATTTAGGCTTATGCAAGTTTCTTATTTTATATTAAAAAAACAAAGAAAACAGTTTTTTGGAAAGCTTTAGTATAAAGTATGATAAAATGCTGTGTACTTAAAAAAAGATAATAACCATTTTTTATTAAAAATGAAAAAATTTGTTATAAAAATAAATTCACTTTTAAATTGTACAGTTGTAAATTATATTTAATAAAATAAAATATATTCAAGTATCAAGTAGGCTTTAATGCCTGTAGTAGAAAATAAATTATAATGTCTATTTTACATTTACATATATATTTTTATCTTTAATATTTAAGTTTTAATGTTAACTCAGGTTTGACTTAAATAAATTAAATAAAAAAACTTTTAATAGTTTAACTTGAAAGTATTAATATTAAAATAAAAGTTAACAACTTATGATCGTAGAATAACTTAAAGCTTTAATTTTTAAACATAGTTATTAGTTTAAATAAAATATAATATAGTTGTAATTATGCATTTCTGAATAAAGTATAAAATGAAAGTTTAATATCATTAAGTTTATTTATATTGATGTATAATTTAGAAATTATCAATATAATATTTATTAAAATTGAGAAAGTTGTACACGTATAAAAGAAAGTTTGTTTTAAACAGTTTATAAAGATTTGGAATACTAAACGTAAATTAATAAACTGTTTGACGAATATTTAAAAAACATCATAACAAAGGATTTAACTTTTTTTGATTAAAAAGACAAAACATATTTTTAAAGTTAAAAACAAACCTCTGAGACAATGCAGTTTAGTTGAATTAAAATTCCATTCTGCATTCTTGTTACATCTTGCAGTTGTGTTTGTTATAAAAGAGTCTTCATAGAACATATGTCCATTTTTACATAAGACCGTTCCATTATCGTTATAATGTGAAGATTTGCTGACAACTTTGAATTTGTCGCTTTTTAACTCACAATCTGTTTTTTAAGGGAAGGTTAGACATTTATTGGTTAGCACTTAACAAATGGAATTATAAATTTTAGAGTTTTTAGCTTTAATTCCGATTGACCTAAACGAAAAAAAACAATATAGGTTTGAAAAGCTGTTCAAAAATATGAACATGCGTATGTATGTATATATACTATTTAAAAAAAAATCAACAAAGGTGAAAAATGTCAATCAAACAAAGTGTTAGTTATATATAACTTTATATAAACCAGATTTATCAAACAAAACCAAATTTAGTTTAGATTACCACGAAGGTCTTTGAATTAGTACTTAAGATAAAGTATATACATATATATCTTAACTAGTTGATCGTTTTATTACAACAAAGTGCGTCATGTACTCAATTGTAATAGTTTTTAAATATAAAAGCTATTACTACGTCATAACATCTTTAACATTTGTTAAGTTTTAAAACTCTAAAATAATTGCCCATAAATAAACATTTTTCTAGTAATCATATACATCAGCATATGTGGAAAACATGTAAAAAACTGTATTTTCTTATATAACTAATAAATATTAAGCTCAAAATTCCTTGGTCGAGCAATCTTAATAAAAATCTTAAATAAATTACAAATATAACTTCGGTTCCTCTTTAAAAAATCATTAGTAAAGTTGAGCCTGTCAAAATAAATTTTATACGTTTATATGTAATCGTTGTAACATACCAAATAGAACATATAATGTAAGATTGATTAAACTTGCCATTAAGTCTTTAGAATAAAGGAATGTGACAACTTTATTTTTAATTTTAAATTGCGAATATATTGTTTCAGTCAACTTTTCAGTTTTTTCCAGGATAATTATGAGTTAAGAGGAACTGATAAAAAACAAAATGAAAAAAACTATTTTAAAAACCATCAGTGGCTAAACTTATTTTTCCACAGAACAAAAGCAATCTACAACATAATGTGTAACTTTTAATAATAGTAATTAAAACTAATTTATAAAATTCTAATAAATGCTGATATACAGGATAAATTAACACTGATCTTCATTTCTATATATAATGCAACTCGATTACCGAGAGGTCTTTTTGCTATCCAGGTCATTGAACCAAAAAAATTGTGAGAATTTTTTATTTTGTTTTTGTTCAATAAACTAAACTGTAACAACTATTATTTATTTTTCTTTACGGCTTTCCTTTACAGATTGTTAAAATACTTTTATCAATTTTGTACAATAAATTTTTTTTTAAAAACAATGCTTTCAGAAAATTATAATTTTATTTTAAACATAAATTTATACTTTTTTAATAGTATATAAACACATTGAAATATTTTTTCAGTATTGAGTTATTGAATTTTGTTTTAAACTTAAAAGTGTTAACATTTTAAACTTAACTTTCCGTATACTTAATTTTTTCATTTTTAATTTTTTATTGTTTAACATAAACTTATTATATATTTGTTTGTGTATTCTGTTTGAGTTGCTCAGGTTTTGATGCCTGAGTCTAAAATTTCATAACAAAGATATAATGATAGAATATATATAATCTTTTTGTCAAGAAAGAGTAAAATTAAGAGGCTATTCACAGAAGTTGTAAGTGCAAGTATGTGTTTTAAACAAAAAGTATGTGTTTCGTCAAGCAATTGTCTCACAAGCCTTAAAGTAATATTTTTTTTTATAACACAACATTCAAACAAAACTTCAAAAAAGTCTTAAATACGGTTCTATTTGTTAATTTGAAAATACAGTACAGCAAAATTGAACATTAAGTTTTCTTAAAAAAATGTTTTGGTTGTATTCAATACTTTTTAAAATTTAATATTTTCCTTTGAATAATTTATGGAAATTTAATTTATCTATTTGAAACTGATCAACTAAACCATGTAAAGCGACTGAACAATTTGAGTTTAAAAGTTGTATGTTATGACTAAGGTTTGTGTTTTTATTCAAATGAAAGTGACAAACGAATGAGTCTATTTGACAGGCTTAAAGTAGTTGTACCCGAAAACCTTAGAGTTCTATTAACAATAAATCAAAAAAAAAATATTACAGTTGTAAAGAAACTGTAACTTAACCTCTATAACAATGCAGTTTAGTTGAGTTAAAAGACCATTTTGCATTATCATCACATGTCGCAGTTATGTTTGATTTAAGGGAGTCTTCGTAAAACATATGTCCATTTTTACACAAGACTGTTCCAATATCATTGTGTTGTGAAGATTTGCTCACCACTTTGAATTTGTCACTTACTAATTCACAATCTATGTGAAAAAGTTGGTTAGCAGTACAAACTCTAATCGAAATTTATATTCGAGTATTAACATTGTGTTTTTACACGAACAAAGTAACTTAAACATTATTTTTTTTTTGTTTTAAACTCCTAGCTTTGAAAATACTGTCTTACTTTAGCTACTGTTTATGAAATCAATTGTATATACAAATACTATCAAGCCGTAGCAAATTCAAAAACAAAACAAATATTTTTTGTGTTTTATATTCATTAAATAATAATAAAAACAAACTTTTTATTGTAATGTTTCCGAATTCACAAGGTGAAATGTAGTCCTTTAACTTTAAAGAAACTGTGTAAGTACCAGGTTTAGCTTGATGAGCGTTGTAATGAAGTGAAAATAACAACGTTTCACTCTTGTATTCTGGTTTAACATAGAACAAGTCTTGATCAGTTATTTTTGTTTTCTGCTGGCAAGTACAGTCTATATCGCAATTAATTGTGATATTAATTTTTTCGCCCTCTTGGTTCACTATACTGATGAGAAAATCTTGTTCCCCTCCGAATTTTCTTGAAGCATCGCAAGGATAAGACAGTTTGGCGAACAGCCAGTTATCTGAGTTTGTAGGGATAACTGTTCTGTTGCTAACCATAGTGGACCTATGATCGCATGTCTCTGCAAATTTGTTAGTGTAAAGAATAATTTACACGGTTAAAATCATTTAATTTACATAGACAATTGGTTCTATCAACAACATGTTAATTGTAAGTCATATTTTGAATTTGATTTAATTACTTTGTCTGTTTTTAGTTTACAGCTTTTGTTTGTGTCTAATGAACTGCTTTGTAGGGCAACGGTGTAACGCAATAAAAGTTAAACAACAAATTTGTGTAACTGGTTTCATATACACAAAATCAAAATAAAGTAAAAATTTAGCTGACAAGATTTTTTTTTTGTAAATAAAAATGTTAAAATCTAATTACTGAAAAACTTTAGTGTTATATATTAAGCATCAATTATGTAAAAAATAATTAACAATAAAATTTTTACAATATTAACAACACTTTGAAATTTTAAATTTAAATATTACAACTAGTTTAAAAATGACCTATTTGTAAGTATGCATACAAATTACAAAAAACACACACAGTGTCATTATTACATATGTTGCTATCTATATCTAACTTAACAAATTCAATTTTCGGTAAGAAGTTTAAATTAAAAAAAAAAAACAAACGTTAAAATATTTCGTTTAAATTATTTATAATTATTTAGGATTGCTAGTAATAAATATATTTGAAACAAAGTAATTATTTCTGGAATTTTTGAATTAATACATAACAAAGGACATAAATGATTTTAACTTTGATTAAAAAAAGTGTTTTATATAGATAATCTTTTACAAATGAAAAAAAAAACCTTTGAGACAATGCAGTTCAGTTGAACTGAAAGACCATTCTGCATTCTTATTACATCTTGCAGTTGTGTTTGGTGTAAAATAATCTTCATAGAACATATGTCCATTTTTACACAAAACTGTTCCAATGCTATTCCATTTTGAAGATTTGCTAACTACTTTAAATTTGTCGCTTACTAATTCACAATCTGTTTTTGGATTTTAATAGGAAAGGTCATACATCAAATTATTGACTACTAAGATGGATAGAGTTAAAAGTTGTAGAACTTTTATTGAAAAATGCAATTACAATCTATATGTATATATATACAAATAAATTCAAAATCTTTAACTATTCGTTTGTTAATATTGAGCTAAGCAAGTTACTGAAATTTATAATAAAAATAACAGTGTTTTTCTAAATTGAGCTGTTTTTAATTAAACAAACAGAAACCTGTGTCATTTAAACAAAAAAAAAAACTGTGAAAATTGTTCTTCTTATTTATGATCTTATATTTGATAATATTAAATAACAACAACATTTTTTTAAGTTTCGCAATACCGTTACTGAGCTATTTTACACTAAAATCTATGACCATTTATAAATTGCGCAAGAAATACTTATATAAAATTTTCTTTGGAAATTAGACTTAGCTTTCGAATCATGCTTTCAAAATAAAGTCTAAAGCTCAAAATTATTAACAAACAATACTTTCGGAGGTGATAAAAAAAACAACCCGAGTTCGATAGAAGTAACCCGACGTAGAATTAAGCTACCGCCGTAGTTTTTATTTTAAACCTTAAGGAATGTACACACAGAAGAAACACATTTTTCACTAGTACATATCAAAAAAAAACCTTTTAAATGTCAAGAATTTCTTTGTTTAATTATTAGTTTTCTTAAACTTGTTTTTAATTTAGAGTATAAATTATAGAATAAAAAACGTTCAATTTTTTCGTTGCAGTGATTTACTGGATTTACTAAATATTTGGACCCCGTCGGATCAGGATTAATTTTTAAAATTAGAATCGAATTATAAAACTAGGATCTTGATCTCATATTAAAATCAAGATGATGTTGGGCCGAATTAACAGTATAAGGATCCGGCTGGATCAAGATCATTTTTATAATTAATATTTGGATCATTTAACTTCTTTTAAAAACGATTCTTCTGGATCCGGACAATCTCTAAAAAAATCGTTTTACAAAAAAATTAAATAACGTCTAATTGGTTTTTTGTTTTGTTTACTTTAAATGTTAACACTAAATTTAAGTACCTAATAATCGGCTTCATAAAAACTTGTTCTATCTTATTAAGTTTTGGTGTTTTAAATAAACAAATAAACATACGTATATACATATACATATACTTGCAAAACAGCTAAAAACAAACCTCTGTAACAATGCAAATCAGTTGAATCAAAATCCCATTTCGCGTTCTCCCCACATCTCGCCTGTATCCTGGATCTTAAAACGCCCTTTTCGAACATGTTACCGCTCCTACACGAGACCGTTCCAAGATCGTTGTAACTTGAAGATCTGCTCGCTAATTTGAATTTGTCGCTGACTAATTCAACGCAGTCTGTTTCAAAGGTTAGTTGTTCACAACTTGAGTTTCAAGCTAAATTAAAGACTTGGGAAATTATTTGTTATACTATGGTATACTTGTACAACGAAAGCAGTTTAGTTTTTTTTTTTCAGTTAAATAAGTACATGTTTTATTGAATAAAAACACGTGGTATACGACTCGATAACCGAAAGTTTTTTTCGTACACCAGATTTTTTGACCAAACTTTTTGAGCGCTTATCTTTTATAATTTAATAAACAACATTACAATCATACCTTTATAACAGTGCAGATCAGTTGAATCAAACGACCACTTTCCATTTTCTTCACATTTAGTAGCTAGGCCGTATTTCAAAAAACCTTTATTGACCATTGTCCCTTTTTTACAAAAAATATGTCCCTGAGTCAAGTATTTTGAAGTTCTACTTACTACTTTGAACTTGTCGCTTTTTAATACGCAATCTGTTTTTTTTTAATCCTAGTTAAACAATGAAAACTTCAACCTTTTGCTCAAAAAATAACGTACATTTTTAATACCTTAGCTAAAATACTGATTGACATAAAACAAAAAAAATAGGTTTTTTGTCAAGTATCTTTACGTACATACAATAACTTTCCTTCTATGTACGCTTTTTGGATACAACTTAAGAATGCGTACTGAACAAGAAAATTGTAAATAATTCTCATAAATAAAACATGAAGGGTTTTTATAGATCAATTTTCATTAAAGTAGACTAATTGTTAATCAATTTGATTAAACAAATATAAGCTCAAACATAAACTAAAACAATGACTAATTAAAACTAAAAATAATTAAATTGTAAAGTGTTATTTGTATTAGGATTCAAATAATATTTGTAGCTTAGGTTAATGTAGTCCAAACTTTGGACTGCAAAGAAGCACTATAATACAAAAGTCAGAAAAAACGAGATGTATTTCTTTATGGTTGGTTTTTTTATTGGTTTACTTTAAATGTTGCAAATAAGTCAGCATAAACAAGTTTATGCAATTGTAGAACAAGTTGAATAGCTTAAATGAAGCTTATTTTAAATAATCTTTCGTTTGAATAATGAATTTATAAAGTGTCTTTTTTGTAAAAGAAACTGTTTAATTGATCTCAAAGACATCCGTAAAAAAACTTTAATTACTATTTGTCTTTTTATGTTTTTTTTTTAAATTGTTACACATAAGTTAGAAAGTATTAGTTTTTAATGCTATAGTAGTAAAAAAGCTATAGCTAATTGTTTTTAATTAAAATATTAAAACTACCAATTCTAATTTAATATTTTAAGTATTTTCTTTGCTATATTTTTAGTTGTTCAAAATAAATTAAAACAAAAAATTGTCGTAGGAACATATTTGCTTTTATTGAAGGTATTTTTTTTGCTTTAAACGCAAGAAAACATAAGTTGTATTTTCTGTGTATTGAAACATAAAAATACAGCTATATATACTTTTTAAGTAATATAATAGCATTGCAAAAAGTAAACAAACAATAAATATAAACAAAGTTAAAACAACTTGCGTAGTACTTATAGATCTTGACAACTCCGTTAAAGTCTGTTAACTCGTTTAACAAACAGAAACATATATCAGTTTAATAAAGAATGTTTTTATTGTGTATATATATATGTATTTTTTTTAGCTGTTTATCATTTTTTATCCCCGTTCTAAAAACTGGCACCAATTAGACCTTATCTTAGTGAGACGCAATCGTATTAACGATTTTCTGTTAACTAGATCATATCAAAGCGCAGACTGCAACAGCGATCATTCTTTGGTCTGCTGTAAAATGCACATCTCAAAAAAGTTCATGCACAATTCAAACAATTTAGCTCGTAAAGTTCGACTAAATGTAGGTGCAATGCGGGACAAAGAAATATCAAAAAGTTCTCAACTCTGATGCCATCTGTCTCTTCGTCGGACACATCTGCTTCTGAGTCTTGGTCTAGGATCGAAAAAAGTATATATCAGAATGCCTTTGAAACTTTTGGAAAGAACAAACATGCCAACAAAGACTGGTTCGAAGAAAATATCAATATTTTATCTCCTCTTTTAAAGAAAAAGCGACAGGCTCATGTTGATTATCAACGTGACCCAAGTAACACGTGTCTTAATAGACTTCGTGAAGCCAGAAAAATTTTTCGGAGGGCAGCTAGAAAATGTGCTACTGAGTTTTGGTTAAAGGCTAGTGCCCGTATTCAGGCTGCTGCTGACAAAGGAGATACCAAATCAGTCTACGAAGGAATAAGAAAAGCAGTTGGACCAACAAAGAGGTCAATATCACCTTTGTTATCTGAGACTGGTGAAATCTTACACAGTAGGAATGAACAGTTGAGTAGATGGGTTCAACACTTTTCCCTTCTGTATTCTACACAGAATATTGTTACTAATGATGCCCTTAACAGAATGGATAGTCTACCAATGATGGATGACTTGGATAGCGTACCAACTACTGAAGAACTCAGTAAAGCCATTGATATGATGGCTCCGTGGAAAGCTCCAGGTAGTGACGGCATATCAGCGGACTTGGTCCGCAATTGTAAGTCATGCTTGTTACCTCATTTACATGATATTTTAGCCAAATGTTGGAGAGAAGGTATAGTGCCACAAGACATGCGTGATGCTAAGATCATAGTCTTATATAAAAACAAGGGTTCCAGATCGGACTGCAATAGTTACAGGGGAATTTCTCTTCTTGCGATTGCTGGTAAAGTTTTTGCAAGAGTGGTTCTTCCTCGTATTCAGAAGCTGGCTGAAAGAGTATATCCTGAGTCTCAATGTGGATTTAGGTCTAAAAGATCTACCACCGACATGATTTTTTCTGTACGTCAGTTACAAGAGAAATGTATTGAGCAGAACATGCCTTTGTACATCGCTTTCATTGACCTCACTAAAGCCTTTGACTTGGTAAGTAGAGAAGGACTATATGCTATACTACTGAAAATTGGATGTCCTCCAAAATTATTTAATATTGTGAAGTCTTTTCATACAAACACAAGGGCAACCATTCAATATGATGGTAGTGTATCTGATTCATTTGAAATCAAAAGTGGGGTAAAGCAAGGCTGCGTACTTGCTCCAACTTTGTTTGGAATCTTCTTTTCGATGCTATTAAAGCATGCTTTTGGTTCATTAACTACTGGAATCAAGCTTCATACAAGAACTGACGGACACCTTTTCAACCCTTCAAATCTGAGAGCTAAGCGAAATCTGAAGAAAGTCACCATACGTGATCTTTTATTTGCTGACGATGCTGCACTCGTGGCTCACTCTGCCCAAGACCTGCAGACACTGCTGAATCAGTTTTCTTCCGCATGCTCGGATTTCGGCCTTACTATAAGCCTTAAGAAGACTAAAATTCTAAGTCAAGGAACAAATATTTTACCATCAATCAAGATCAATTGTAAGGATATCGAGAATGTAGATAACTTTGTATACCTTGGCTCAAATGTTGCGTCAAACGCATCATTGGACAAAGAAATAAATAGTCGCATTGGCAAAGCATCACGCACTTTCGCTCGCTTGACTGCAAGAGTTTGGGATAACCAAAAGCTAAGCATTCGAACAAACGCTAACGTTTACCGTTCCTGTGTCTGCAGTACTCTGCTTTACGGTAGCGAGACATGGACGTTACCTAGCGTACAGGAGAAGAAAATCAATACCTTCCACCTACGATGCCTTCGTCGCATCCTTGGAATTACATGGCAGCAAAAGATCACCAATGAGGAAGTATTGAGACGTACTGGTCTTACCACTATGTACTTTACCCTCAGTCAGCGCAGGCTTTGCTGGCTCGGTCATATCCTGAGAATGAATACTGAGCGGATCCCAAAGTTTCTATTGTATGGCGAGTTGGTCGTTGGCAAACGAAACCGAGGACGTCCAAAATTACGTTTTAAGGATGTATGCAAGCGCGACCTAAAAAGCTTGAACATTGGAACTGATGATTGGGAGTTGCTTGCAAATGACCGTGCCAAATGGAGATCAACTATACACAAAAGACTGCAAGAAAAAGAAAAGGAATATTTTAGAAAAACGAAGAAGAAGATGAAGAAATAAGAAGCAGAATGAATTTAATTGTTTTTTTTTTTTTAAACATGTAATTTTTTATTTTTTTTCTCTATGCACAACACGCATAGCCGATCTCGGCTGATAGCGGGCCTTATTATTATTATTATTATAATTTTTTTATATTTTTTATAAGAATTACAATAAATCCTTTGTAACAACACAGCATGGTTCAACCAAATGATTATTAAGTTAGTTAAATATATAAATTTATATACAGACATACTAAATATTATAAGTTTAGTACACAAAACGAAATTGTACCTTAAACAAATATATCGGCGCTTTAAAAAGAAAGTCTTAACAGGTATATATATCTCAACTTGGAAAAAAAAAAACAATTAAACCTGGGTAACAATGCAGCATTGTTGAATCGTACGACCATTGAAAATTTTCGTCACACTTCGCCGGTATGCCGGTTTTAAAAAAGCCTCTGTGTTTCATTCGCCCGTTCTTACACACAAGCGTTCCCTCATCCATGTATCTAGAAGACTGGCTCTCTATTTTGAATGTGTCGCTCACTAACTCACAATCTGTGTTGATATTTTAAAGTGTTATTTGAAAGTTAAGTGCTTGATCTAAAACAGCGTTGAAATGTATGATTTATTGCATTTTTGTCAAAGTAACGCATGTTCAGTTTTTTTAAAACGAGATTTTAAAAGACTGTTTCATTATCACGAAGTTAGAAATTAGTTTTAAAGTTTTTTATAAACTAAATTACTGGTTACATACAATTTATAAAAAAAGTCCGAGTGTGTCTACAATAAAAACACAACACACTTTATAGTTTTAATATCTCAAAATGACTAAACACTGGTGAAACTAACTTTTTAGCGTTACAACTGCGTCTCGACACGGGGGAAGTGACTTGCCAAAGGGTGGGAGCTCTGAAGTTTTGGTGAAAGAAACGGTGTATGTACCAGCTTCGGCTAGTTTAGCGTTGTAATGAATTACAAACCACCTTGTTCCCATTCTGGCGTATACCACGCTGAACACCCGACCGTAGTACGGTTGGTTTAACCCGCAGTTCCAACCGGTGTTGACCGCCATGGTGGTTTTTTCTCCGCCCCACTTCTGTATGCTGATGTGAAATGTAGATTGTACAACGCACGGGCCGTGGATCTCAGCGAAAATCGAGTTATAGTCTTTGTAGTTTGGTGAATACAGAAGGTTGGTAGACTTTGCCTCTACCCAGTGTTTGGAGTCGCAATCTGTTAGGTTGTTTTCGTAAAGCTTTCAGTAGTTCGTAAAGCAATTAAGGGGAGGCTTCAAAGTGTTTGAAAACTTTATAGGACTGCTTCGTTCACCACAAAGCGTAAACTAACCATTACTTTGACTTGTAAAAACTTTACCTTGAAAAAGTCACTCAGGCGCATCGGTAAAAAACTGCATTTGTATGAAGGACACCTATAACTTATTTAACACTTTGAAGCCGCCTGAATTATGCATAGCTAAAAAAGTGCTTTTATATAACACAAAATCAACCTAAAGTATAATGGTTTACAGTTTGTATTATTGCCAAAATGTTTTTTGATTAAAATTAATGAATATTTTAATAGTGGTATATGCTAACCTTCAGTGTTACTTAACTTTATTTTTAATAAGATAATCTTACAGGCAATTTCGTATTAAAGTTATATACAATTTTTGATCTTAAATTTACTTTTATATATTTTATTTTACCTGCTAAAATTAGTACTTATAAAAATATTAACTAATTTAAAGTAAGCAAACTCTAACTGTGTTAAACCGAGACTCAATATCTTGTTAAATTTATTTAATATTTTTATAAGTAGAAAAATTATAAAGCTAATAAAAAACTAAGTTTAAAGTAACTTTGTACCAACTGTTAACAGTTTTGTAAAGTTAAAATTTATTCAATCAGGTATAGTAGATGTTTGAATAAAGACAAAAAATATAAATCAAAAATAAATGAAAAAGTAAATTGTTCTAAAACTTTCAGAAAGTTTAAAACAAAGAAACATTTTTTTTTAATTTTAGGTTTAGTTTTATAGGTAAAGTTGAGGCTAATTCTTTGTAAAGTCCTTCAAATTAAAAAACTTAAAAAGAATATTTATTGTACTACAGTAACAACATATTTCATTAACTTGAATATTGATAGTGATAATATTAATTTTCAATTCAATTAACTTCAAAAGGGTTCTGTTTTTTAAAGCAAGCTGCTTTTAAAAAACATGTCTTATATAAAAAAAACTATTTGTTTTATAGAAGTGTTAGTCTTTGTTAAAAATATCATTATAAACTGTTCTGTTCAAAAAAAAAACATAAAAAGCTTCAACTAGCCAAACTAAAACCTTTAGTTTATAAATTTTTTATCACACAATAAAATAAAGTTTAAAATCATAAAAAACACTACTTACCAACACTTTCTACATGTATATTTTTTAATAATCCCAATAGGATAACAATAGATTTGAAACTTATAAACATTTTTGTAGAATATAAACGTCCAATTTGTTTTTTTTTTACTTCAATATTAATCAAATAGCTAAATAGCAATTATAAGTTCAAAATGGTAACAAGAAAACTTAATATTATTTTTTTTAGTTTAGTTCAGTTTAATGAAAGTAATAATACCGATTTCGTTCATAGTTAAACAACTAGGCTATGTTTCCAAACGTTTCGCTACTATACTTTCGATTGACTAACACACTTTTATTTATAGCAAATATCAAAACTGTCTTTTATCCACCGATAAATATGTTAATAACTAAATACCTAACTTTTTAGTGGATCACAGCATAAGTTAAGAAACTAAAACTATATTAAAGTACTATTTTAAAAGAAGAACATTGAATAAATGTGAATTAGTAGTAGCTTTGAACAATAATGTATTTGGATATTTTTTAATTACATATTAAATAAAATTAAAGTTTAACGATCCTATAAACCTGAAGATACTTTAAGAACGGTTTATACTTTGTTATTAGTGTGAATGCTTCTTTAGAAACTACTAGTTTGCATATTTACTTTACTTCAATTTTACATAGATAATCTTTGATGCATTTATACTTAACCTGCAGGTTGAAATTGGTATAACAATTTTATTTTTTATAATAAGTAAAAAGTAAACAAGATGAAGTTTGATAAAGACTATAAGTTACCATATAGTTATCGGTCATATAGTTTTTGATCATTTTAAGATTAATTTATGTATAAAAAAACTTGCTATGCTTAATCTAGGCTTTAATAGCTTTTATCTTGTTAAAAAATGTTTTTTTTTTTTTTGTTTAATAGTACCATAAACTTAATCCTAGAAAATATTTTTTATTTGTTTAAAGCAACAATTTAAAGAGTTTAAGACACTTAAACTTAGCTAAAAAAATAGTTTGTACTTAATATATTAGTTTTATACTATTTATTTAGGCATTAGATTTTGATCACTTACTTTATGGTTATTTTATAATTGTCATATTTAACACAGCATTTGTTAAATTTTATTAGTAATCGAACTTTATTAGTTTTAATCAATAAAAGTTTGTACACAGATAAGCAAATAACTAAACCTTAATAGCTTTATAATTTAACAATTACAAAATTAAGTATTTTGAGAGATTTGTTATTTTTGGTAAGCACAACTTTATAGTTTTATTAGTGAACCGAATCTAATACTAGTTAAGAGATTACACATCTTATGAAAACTTTTGTAGAAATTTTAACTTTACCGTTTATTAGTTATAATTTGTACCTCTTTTTAGTCTATTTTTTTTTTAATTCTTAAGTCATTAACAATGTTTTAGCTATGTTTAAGTTTTAAACTAAAATTTCTTGCTTAAAGTGCGTTTAAAAACGAATATTGTCGAATTGTAAAGAAAAACTTTATAATGACAATTTAAAAATAAAAAAGAGAAAAAGTACTTTAAACTTTGCAAAACTACAATTATAAATTTCTGAAAATAACGGTACTTATAAATTTTTTGATTTCGTGTGAAATTTAACCAAAGTGTATGTTTAACAAGCTTTTGGAGTTTTATTTAACTGTTATATATAAACTTTTATCTGCTGCAAAAAATATTCTTAGTATTTTACAATTAGGATCTGATTGACGTTAGATCCTTGAAACCTATAATCTTATACTAGTACACCATTTTCCACATTCTGCACAACTATAAGTTTTTTGAATTTCTGGTAGTGATTATTATTAACGTACTTTTCGTAGGAAACTGGTCGTGACAATCGGAAATGAAGTGTAGAACACATAAAAGTATAGTTTATGACTATCTTAATACAATATCTGACATTGAATTTACGTTAGATTTGTTTTTGGCTTAAAAAAATTTATGAAACTTTTAATTATAATGTTTTTTAATCTACTCATTTATATTGTCTAGGTTAGTTTAAGTTAGTTTCAATAATTCAAAAAAAAAAAAATTTTTGTGCGTACAAAATTTTTATCCTTTTAAATAAATTTTATAAATTAATTAAATGTTTTTAAAATGGTACGTCAACTATAGAGGAAGCTTTTTTATTACATAGCTTATATAAGTGTTGAATTGTTTGAAATATGATAGTTTGTTAATTGTTGTTGTCTTTAAACTTAATTGTTCTAAAAGAAATTTCTCCTCAACAGTTTTTTTTTTTGTACTAGAAAAAACATTAAAATAAACTTGAGTCAAATTATCAAATTATCAAGTAAAAAATTTAATTTTTTATTTTATTAAACATTGTTAGCGTATATAATTTTCAAACAAAAGTATAATGGTAACGCATATTGGAAATTAGCACTTGCTAATAAAAATTAAAAAAAAAAGAGAAATTTGTGAGTATTTTTTTTTCTATAATATATAGTTTATTGAACGACAAAACTACGCTCGAAATAATTGGTTGTAAGACTTCGGCACGAAAAAAACTTTCGGTATTCAAGTCGCACACCACGGATATCTTTTAACGTTTTGTCAAGGACAAGAAGTTAATTGAAAAAAGTTTTCTAGTTTAATTAAAAATATATTTAAAGACTTGTGAGCTCAGTTGAACTTTTCAAATTAAATTGGAAAACCAAATTAACTGAAAGATTTCTTTTAGTTTGTCTTGTTTTATTAGTTGTCTTTACTTGTGCTTGTTGTATTCTTATTTACGACTTTAATATAGTTAAAAATAGAACATAAACTAAATAAAAACAATGTTTAATGAAAATAAAGTTACTTGATTAAACTTTATGTATTAATTTATAAATGTTAGCTGTACTTATACTTAACAACATTACAAAAAAATGTTTTTTTAACTATTAAAAAGTGTTTATTTAAATAAATAAAAAAATAAAAAAACAAAAATATATTGAACTTACGATTCAAACTAATTAAACTTTTTAGAAACAAATCTTAAATTTTTATACTATCACAAAAGTTGAATTTTTTTTTAAAGTTTAATTAGATTGAATAAAAACTTCGATATTTTTTGTTTTGTTTTATTTTTTAAGAAATAGTTTAATTAAAAGTATGGTAATGTACAAATACAGCTGCTGTTGTAAAGCAACAAGATATCCAAGGAAAAGGATAAAAGAGCATGTCCAAAAGAATGTGGAAAATGGTTTGCTTTTCAAATAAAAAAGATAGTATACCGGTCAAGGTTTTAAATGCATCTAAACGTTTATCCATTGCAGAACATTTGGTTAATGATTCAACATTTGTAAACAGTTACAGTCTAAATAGACTAAAAATGATTTAATCTTGTAGTAATGTTTTCGATTTGATTAAATTACAAGCTATTTGTATTTTTTTAAGAAAGCCTGTTTTATGTAAGCAAATAGATTTTGACTATATTTTTCTTTATTTTTGTAATACTTTATAAGTATTGTTTTCACTATATTGATGTTTAGCTTTACTGTAGACCAATTATAATGTAAGTAAACTTAAATCATTCTAATTGTTACTAATTGATTTTTGTCTTTTATTAATCTTTTGATTATTTTATAACTATTTGGTTACTATAAAAGTTTATAAAATCTTATCTCTTGTTAATTTTGTACTTTACCGATGAGAAATGCTCGAAATATATCTAGTTTTATTGAAGTTTTTTGTCTTGTAAATCTTATTGTATAATTTTTTAATTTTACATTTAGTAATTTTGAAGTATATTCCTACGTACTTTACTATTTTTAGATATTGCAAATTTAGTTTTACGTTATGACTTATAAGTTCACTAGTAACTAAACATATCAGTAAACTTTAGCTGTTTAGTTTTCTAAAAATTGTGTAACTTTATTTATTTTACTCATGCTGTTTAATTATTTGTTTTTAAATGCTAAAATTTATTTTTCTTACATTTCTCATACCTAGATCAGGGGTCGGCAGCCCTTTATTCGTCGCGTGTCATTTTACCGAGTAAAACTTGCTCGCGGGCCGCACAGTATAAAAAGATTCCTCTGCAGGCCACAGTTGTTTCGTATTATTTGTAGTAATCAACATAAAAAACTAATTTAAACCGAAAATATGTTGAATTAACCACTAGTTAGGGAGTAATTATTATATAAAGAGCCTAATTTCAAGCTTTTACCGTAAACACTTCTCGTTACTGTTTAAAAAAAGTATGTTTTTGGCTTTGCCAATGGCATGCATTATTTATAGTTCTAAGAATAAAATTTTTTCTTAACTAAAATTAGCTGTAAAAATAAAAAATCTCAAAGCTTTCTCTACACAATTTTTTCAATTTACAAAAAAAAAATGTTTATTTAAGTAGTTGATTACTTTACAATGCGTATATATCGGCGTTTGTCTTTCAACTAAGAGCTAGTTACATTTATTTTGCCTGTGTTTCGCGTTTACTATTATTTTATGAAGTTCAAAGGAAGTAGCTAATCAAAGTAACAATCGATTCAAGAGTATCGAGCACCTGATATCAAGCATCCAGTTTAAAACATCTAGAATCGAAATTTAAGAATATCAAGTAGCAAGCATTAATTCGTTTAAAATATTACTCTAAGTAGAATTTGAAATTGTTACTACTTACGGTATTTTTACTTATGTAGTGGTATAAAAGAGATTTTTGTAATTATTATTTTGTAATTAATAAACTTCTTGAGATTGATTTTAATTGTGTTAAGTTTATAAATCATTTTAGTAAGACCAATATTTGTAACTGTAGCATTTAAGCTACTACTAAGTAAGACAAGTAGTTTAGCTGAAGTGGTTGGAGACCATGTACTCAAGACTTAAATACTACGTATACCGATAAACATAAACTGTATACATGAACACATTTTGTTGGGCATATGATTTTGAGAACCGCATTTCGCCAGTTTTCCGACCCCTAACTTAAGTAGTTAGGAGGTAAAACAATAAAACGGTAAAATTATTTTTTATATTTTCTGATATATGGAAGATTAATCCTTATTTGTAATAGCTTAACGTTTTATAAAGTTACTTACATTCTACCTATTCTATAATTTAATAAACGTACTTATAATAAAATTTTTTACCTGCATAGAAACGAATGCAGGTTTTGAGGAAATAATATATCATATCATTATCACTGTTTTCAATAGAAAAAGTATTGACCTAACTCTTGGCAATAAGGAAAAGTGTAAAAAGGCTGTTTATAAAAAAAACTAAATATACCTAGAAGCTAAAAGTAATATTATCGACGCTTGTAACGGAAGGCAATGGTTTAGGTATATATAAGCATTTCAAAACAAGCCGTGCGTTAATTGCAAAATATTAAACTTAATTATTAAAAACTGTCAATTTACAAAGTACGTACCAGCTGTTTTTAAACTAATTGCTTTAAAACCTTTACGTTAAAAAAAAAAGTTCAACAACAGGTGAAACTTTAACAGTATGAGATAGAAAAACTTGTGTTAAAATACTTCAAAACAATAGCAATAAAATGCTAGATTGCACTTAAAGCATTGGTGCTAAGTAACGTAAATATGTAAAATCTGTAAAATGAGTTTAAATTGTGAAAGTATAAAAATTTTTTTTCTGGTTAGGTAAGTATGAGCTTTAACAACTTAAATTAGACCATTTTCCAAAAAATTGTTAAACTATAGTTCAAGCTATGTATCGACATGTCACCAAAATCTATTATTCGCTTTTTAGAAAATAAATACAAAAATACCGTAAATATTACTATTCCAACATGTTGCTAACAGCACAAGCGCACAAATCACAATGAAACTTCAGCAGGAAGATCAACTCCGTCGGTTCAAGCGTCAAGGTCGTATATTTCCACGGACTTTATTGGCTCACGACGTTCACACGACCCTCCAACAACGTGTACGAAGTTGCCAACACTGCAGCATGCGAAATTACATCGAGTAACCCTCATCGGAGTCATCAATACAAATTAGTCAGGCTAGTACATTTCAACACTGCTCAAGTGCTCACCGCTCCAATAAACTTCGTAGTTCAACGTTGTGGCTCCTAACGCATTAACTCCGTATAACATTGTCAATTTCGTAAATTTCTCCTATAGTACCGCCGTCAAGATTCCTTCTTAAAATGTCAAAAAACTTGTTTGCGTTGACCCATTTTTATACGTCTTACAAAAAGTGGTAACTTTCTTGCTTGTCAAAGTAACAACAAGCTATAGCTAAAATTGCTTGCGCTGTTTCTTGATGGTTTGTTGTGATTTCATATTTTTGATCTGTGACATTTTTTTAACATTAAATAGATGTCTACTATTAGAAATAATTCATTAAAAAAATAAATCTGTTATAAAAAGTGCTTCAGACCAGACTAGGTATAAATTATAAACCAATAGTGAAAACTGTTCTATTTCTATGACATTTTTTTAAGCGCTAGATTTTCAAAACTGCTTTTTATCAAGTCAGATTCAGATCTTAATAAATAAATATTAAAATATATCTGTGATTTAATATTTATGAAATACAGTTTAATGAGCAGTTTTATAAGTTTTAATGTTTTTATATTTTTGATGCAAAACCACAAATAAAAGATCTTAATAATTTTCTTAAGTACACTTTAAATAAGTTTAATTTAAAATGTTTTATATAACAGAAACTGTAGTCTATTATAGCAAAGAAAAACACATTTGGTCGCCATTTACGTAATAAGAATTCAAACTAGTAAAAGGATTATATTATGTATCTTTTAAAAATGTTTTATATTTTTTTTTGGCTTTTCTTGACGCGTCGAACTATCAATATCAGCGTAAAAAATGTTGAGTTTAATAAACATTTATTTATTTAATCGTAAGAAGTTGTTGAATTTTAGCCAAAAGTTTTTAAAGAAAATCTTAAATACAAAACGCGGATGCAAATACTTTTCATTAAATTGAAAATTACTGCTTGAGTAGATTCTTTAACAAGTGAACATATATCAAAAAAACAATACGCTGTTATTCTAACAAACTTTTTTTTTTGTTTTTATAGTTAATTTCATTATAACTTTTACCTCAGTACTGAACCAATTTAAAACTATTTATTTGAAATAATTAATAAATAGTTCATAATTGATTAAACATTTCCATTACAAACTTGTACAATAGACTTCTTCAATGCTTAGTGTTTCTTCCATCAATTTATATTGTAAAAGCCTGGAATTTGAGAAGTTTTGAAAAAACCTGGAAAAACCTGAGTTTTTAACATTTACAGTAGTAAAATTTCAGTTTGATACAAAAAATCTATCATATTAATAAGATTTTTTGTCAACATCAAAAGATTTTTCTACTAAAAAGACATTTAAAGTACTTTTCAGTATATTTTCACTGTTTTTATACTATTTAACACAGTTTCTTACACTAAACTTAACTTAAAACTAAAAATAGATCCAAAAATGTGTACTTTTAAAAACCTGGAAGAAATTAAGAAAACCTGGAAAATTTTTTGAAAAAACGAGTGGCAACCTTGTAAAAATGAATATCATACAAAAGCATAAATTATTTTATGTGTTTAATATAAGTTATTTAAGAATTTTAATCGTATGACTTTAAGGTTAAAAAATAGATAAGTTTTTATTTAATACTTTTGTCTGTTTAATAAAAAAAAAAGCTTTTAAAACAATAATAAATAAGTTTAATGAATTTTTTTTATACCTTAATTCTATATTGTTACGTGAACAATTGTTTGTCAAACTGTTAAAATATTTTATTAAAATTAAAACAGCCCATTCAAAGCGTTGCTTTCTTGATCCTTGAACAATTTGGAATGCAGTTTTCTGAAAAGAAAGAAAACAAGGCAGGCAAGTTCTACCTCAAACAAGTTGACCATCCATCATACATTAGGTAAGTGTGCTACTATACTTGATAAACAACGAATTTTGTTATATTAAATTTACAGAATTTTTTATAAAAACTGTTTTTTATACTGAAAATACTATTGATTAAATTTTAAATAACAAAAAAAAAATAAAATAGCTTCTTTAGTTTATGTGCATGTATAAGAGATTTCATAACGAGTAAGGTTTCACTGAAAAAAAATTACAATGAATACTGTTTTGATATATAAATAAATCTTCTGTAAACAGCTATGCAGCAATATTGTTAGGAGGTAAGAGAATAGGTGAATGTGGAATCATACATCCAACAGTTTTGAAAAACTTCAAACTTAAAACTCCCGTCTCAGCCGTTGAAATAAACATGGAGAGCTTGTATTAAACAGTAAATTCCTTGGATAAAAGTAATTTCAATTAAGTGTGCTTTTTATTGTTTTAAAGTACACGATTTTTTGATTTTAAGAAAATTTTAACTAGTCTGTATTTGTTTTTTCGCACTTGTTTTTGAGGTCAGTTTCTGTTTCTTAATGTCAACTTTGTTATGAATAGTAATTTTAATGTTTTGATGAAAGTTGTATTAAGAATATGACTTTTATAAATGAATTTTAAATGTTTAGGTTTTTATATGTACCAACTAGAATAAATTTTTCAAACAAAGCTGTTATTTTTTATTAATATTTCTTATAATAATTTTAAAGATAGCACTATTTAGAAAAGTTTAAGGTAAACGACTTAATTAATATGTAATTTTCTAACTCTGAACTAAAATTGTCTCGTCTAATCGTTAAACTTCTCTTAATTTTTTTTCAAATATAAATATAATCCGCTAGAGTTAATCTACTGTATGACGTTTTCAACGTTAAGTTCAAGAATTTAACAATATAAGAAAGAGTAACTTTAGTGGTGTGTGCCAATGCCACTGGCACACACAAGATCCCCTTGTGCATGATTGGTAAACCAAAAATACATGCCTGCACTAGGAATCCTTTTGTTGATGTGACGAAAATCCCTCAATACTTGCTGAGTCAGCATAAAAACTTTTTTTTTGTTTTAGTTAGTTTTTAATATGCTTAGGTAAGGTGGGTTAGGGTATAAACTTAAAAAAACAAAAACATTTAGGTAAGGTGGGTTAAGGGTATAATATAATATTATAAAAACTTAGTTGATGATTTATCAAATATTAGAGGAAACACCTTTGCTTTAAAATCGGACCCCTGAATAGGGAAATAAAATGGCATTTAGCATATTATAAATCAAAAAAGAGCATGGATGGACCAACAGGCATGCTCTAGACTAGAGGTGGGCAAAGTCTTTAAATCAACTGGCCGGATCCGGAAAAATTTAGTCTTTTGCGGGCCGGGGCATTTTGAATTAGTGATTTACCGGATCCAGATCCAGCCGAATAATGACTTTTTAGATCCGAATCCGACCGAAAACTATTTTAAAGTCGAGATACGGGTCAGGTCGGATTTTAATGTAAATAAAAGTTTCGGAACCGGCCGGAATCTAATTTTATAAATACAGTTGATCACTATTTTAAATCCTTCGAATTCAATTAATTTTCTCAAGTTTGACAACTTAAGATGTAGATTAAGACATTCAGATGTTTAGATAATGTCTAAAACAATAATTGACATTGTAATTGACAAAGGTACGTATGTAAAATATCGTAATTAAAAAAGCAATTTGCGTGTATTAATTTTACAAAAAGTTAAAACATTACAAAATATTAGGACAAAATGGTGTACTTATTAGTATTCGCTCGCGGGCCGCTTATTTTTATTCGCGGGCCAGATCCAATTAAAGCTTAAAAATTGGTCGGGGGCCGGTCATTTTAACTCTGCGGGCCGGATCCTGCCCGCGGGCCGTACGTTGCCCACCTCTACTCTAGATGGTATAAACAGGTCTTTTTATTTGAATTTGCGAAAAAGACTAGTAGGCCTACTTTGTTAATTTTAGACAACGCTCCTGGTCATTTCATCAGATCAGAAAAAGATAATATTAAAACATGGTATTTTCCAGCTAATGTCACAAGCAGGAAGTAGCCATGTGACCTGGGTATAATTGCTGCCCTTAAAAAACGATACAAGTACATATATCTTAGAAAAAATGTTAGTCTTTCATCAACTTGATAATACAGCAAAAAGTGAACTGAAGCAAAGAGTTATGTCACAATAAGTTCATTAAGCTACGTCATAAGTTCGTAAAGATGCAAGAGGTTAATGAAGATTAAGTTTAATTAACTTTAAGAAATAAAAGTTTTGAAGTCTTGGCATTTACAAAAAAGTTACATAATTAAAAATTTAGAAAACAAAGATAAAATTGTTTAATTTTATTTCATACTAGCGATTGATTACATGTAAAAAAAGAATTACTTTAAGAAGTTAGTATTATAAGTATGTTGATTAAAAAAAGCGTTGACAATTTTTAGTTAACATCCAAAGCCAGTATATTGACAGATTTTTCTTCCAATTTTTCTGTATGTTGGGCTCCATCTCCAATTGTTCCAGTTTGCTGGTAAACTGTGTATTTATTTTTATATTAATAAATATCCTAGTGTCAAACAACTCGAAAGTGATTTATTTATAAATCACTTTAAAATTATTTGTCATACAAAAGTTTAGTTTAACTCACTCAGTTTTAAAATTTACTCCAACGTAGTCTTTCTTAACTTCCACATTAACTTTTGCAGTATCAGCTAAAAAAAATAGAAAATTATCCAAGTTTTATTTTGTAACATCTATTAGTTTTATGCTTTTAAGAAGTACTTAAAGCTCAAAACAATTAGAACTACTTTTACATTATAACTAAACATGATGTAATAACGTATAACTTTGAAAATAATGAATGGAGTTAAAAAAAAAGTTCCTAAAAAAATATATTGTGAGTAAACTTTAGTTTAATATACTTCTAAAAATATAATTCAAGTTTATACTATTTTAATAGAATAAGTCATATTTCTTGCGCTATATAGTATTTCTATTTAAAATTAGTAGTTGTTTGAATACTTACTTTCTGCAACAGGAAGTTTTACAGCATCAGTCCCAATCATAAATGCAAAACTCGCAACAAAAAACACTAACAAGGTCAATTTCATTTTTTTTTCTAAACTTAAGTCTGTGAAAAACTATAGCAAAGAAAACTTTAAGTATGAAGGTTTTATGAGTCGAATCAAAAATTAAAAAATCTTAATGTGGTCGATATACGGCTTGAAACTAAATATAGTCCGTCAGTCAAAATTATTTTATGATTTTTGTGATTTATGTCATAAACATATGATAATTTGAAGAAAAACTTAATTTTAAATAATATTTTAAAGTATGATATCGATTAAGTTTGTTTTATTGTACGTCTTTACTACTAAAATGATGACTTCTAAACAATTTTGCACCGATGAAAATCTTTTGGTTTAAGTTAATAAATGTACGTTTAGCAATATTTAAACACTAGTTTTCATTTTTATTTCAACTCTTTACTGATTATTATGTTAAAACAATTACCAAAAAAAGTTGTTAATGAAACATAATAATTAACTGTTCTTTTTTGGGTAAAACTGATTTTTCAACATTAATCTTTAAGTTTGTTCCTATAAATTTTAGTAATATTTATTCTAAAAAATACAACAAAAAAAACAAAAACAGCTAAAAGCTTTTTCACAAATAGTGATATTTTTCGTATAAAAGAAAAACGTTTTTCCTGAGATATCTCAAAGACATAGTTTAGAAATAAACTCGAATATTTATTCAAATATTTTTTGTAACTCAGTTTGTAGAGTAAAAACATTAAATGTATATTAAGTAACTACAAACTTCGACTTTATATATAGTGTAAATCACGCATTTATTTACATTTGGGTATTTTCGAGTAATCTGTTGAGTAAAGTTCACTAAAGTAAACAATTGTCGTAAACAATTGATAACAGTGATAATACTAAATAAAACCGAATTCTTGCGAAAAATTATATGCTTAAAACCAAAATAAACACTAAAATAACAAATAATAGATAGTCTAGTCTTCGCATTAAAATAAACCTTTTACCAAAGCAGCATTTGTTTTGATTGCAGTATTTGTTACAAACGTCATATATATTTGTAATTTAACTTAACTTTATAAAACAGATAAATAGTTATTTTTTTGGTAATGTATAAACTACCAGTTATACTTAAGTTAATGATTTTATCATTAATACTACTAAGTTTTAGTTGTATATTTGTGGTAAGTTTCTTCGAGTAAAACAAATTAAAGTTCTAGCTATTAAGCTAGTTTTTATTACGCAAAAAAATGGAAAATTATCCTTTTATGTATTTAAGTATTTATGTCAAAAACTGAAATGTTAATTCAGTTTATTCCGCAAATTTATTTTTGTTGTCTGAATTGTTTCGAATTATTTCTATTTGTGAAGTTAGATAGACTTAAATCCTTGAAACCCCATAAAAAACCGCTTAAGATTAAATATTGCAATTGATCCAAAAACTATTAAGAAACACAAACAAAAAAATTGTACGATTAAGTTTTATCTACTACAATTTAAACTTGTATTATTTAGTGTAAACTTATAAATAAACAAAGAAAAATACAAATTTTATCAATTATTAAAGGAAGTTAATGAATAGTTTTGAAAAATTATTGTACATTTAGAACTTTTAAAAAGTTTAATGAAATCATATAACTTAAGTAAAATAAAAAAAGAAATGATATTAAAATGCTTATAATTAACTATATAAAAAGTCTTACAAGTGAATATTTGTTTTGTTTTTCATTTAGTCAAATTAGAAAACAAACAAAAATTTGAAGTAAGATACTAAGTATTGGTCTGTATTTTTACATTTTTATTTGAATACCTTATAACTGCAAATGATTTTGAAACATAATTTTAAAACGGAATTAGCTTAAATCTGTACAACTATAATTGAAAAATTTTATCAAAGTTATAACTTTGAAATAAATACATAAGTAAAAAAATAAAGGTCTATGTTTTTTCTGTATTGAAACAGAAAATATAAGCATTTATTTACATTTTGGTATTTACGCGTAATTTAGTGAGTAAAGTTCACTAAAGCTATCAATTGTTGTAAATATTAAATATGAATGATAATATTAAAAAAAAAACCAAATAAATATTGTGAAAAATTTTATGTTTACATTCAAAACAAACACTCTAATAACAAATAATAGATAGTCTAGTCTTAACATTATATCATTATAAGAATACTCTCATTAAAGCAACTTTTTCGTTAATTGAAGTATATGTTACAAATGTTTTATAAAATTCTAAGATAACTTGACTATATAAAGCAACTAAATATTATTTTTATATTAATCTCAAAGTTACTAATTTTGTCTATAGTTAATGATTTCACATTAAAACTAAAAGTTTTAGTTATATATTTTTACTAAGTTTCTTTGTAAATAACAACTCGAACTTCTAGCTGTTTTGTTTTTTTATTACGCCCAAAACAAAAAAAACCTTTTATAAGTATTTATGTCATTATCTGTAATCTGTTATTTATTAAAAAAAATTAATTAGAAAAGTAATGTAGTCTACCGATTTTTTTTAATTAAACTTTTTTGAACTAATTCTAATTACAAAGTTAAATAGATGTTACTTATACTTAAAAACCAAAAAAAAAACAGTCTACGTTAGAATATTGCAACCGATACAAAGATTATCAATAAACTACTACAAAACGCAAGGGAAAAAATTGTACGATAAAGTTTATCTACTACATTTTGAACTTATGTTATGTAGTGAAAACTTATAAATAATTAAAGAAAAAAACTAATTTTATCAATAATCATAAAAAATAAATGACTAGTTCTCACAGATCACTTTACGTTTAGGTCATTTTGAAATTTGATAAATCATCTATATTAAATAAAATAAAGTTAAACAAGGTATAAAATGTTTGTGGTTAACACTATAAAAAGTCTTACTGCTAAAAATTTGTTTTGTTTTTTATTTAGACAAGTAAGAAAATAAAAAAAAATTTTGATGTAAGTTATTATATATTGGCTTTTTTTTTAATATTTCTATATAAATAGCCTACAATTGTTAATCACTATAAAACATAATTCTAAAAAGAAGTTAGTTTCAATCTGTAAAACTATAATCAAAAGGTTATACAGAATTAGAAGTTTGTGATAAATAGTAGTTTAAATTAAAAACAAAAATAAAGAGCTATGTCTTAACTTTATTGAAACAAAAAGAAACATTTATTTACATTTCGATATTTTCGCGTAATCTATTGAGTAAAGTTCATTAAAATTTAAAATTACCGTAAATATAAGATTTTAGTGGTAATACTAGAAAAGAATAAATAAATACTGAAAAAAAATAAAAGATATCTGCAATCAAAACAAACACTAAAATAGCAAATAATAGATACCCTGGTCTTCACATTATGTCATTAACAAATGCTTTTATTAAAGCAGATTTTTTGTTAATTGCAGCATATGTTATACATATTTTATCAAAAATTGTAACTTAACTTAGCTTCAAAAAAACTAAACATTAATTTTTTTAATAATCTAAACATTTCTATTTTGTTTCCAATTAATGTTTTCAACATTAATACTACTAAGTTTTAGATATAAGTTTGTGGTTGGTTTGTATATAAAAATCAACTTTAAATTTTAGCGTTTTAGCTTTTTTTATTAGGCCGAAAAACCAAAAGTTTAATCATTTTAAAATAACTTTCTTGATAATGAAGCCTCGAATTTATTTGAAATAAAATTAACCAAAAAAATAGTGTAATCTTCAAATTTATTTTTGTTATCTAATTTTTTTCCGATTTAACTCTAATAGTTAAGTTAAATTTATAGTACTTTAAATCGCAAGTATAAAGTTTAAATTAAATTATTGCAATCGAAATAAAAATTATTAATAAACTACTATAAACACAAGCAAAAAATAAGTACAATAATAGTTTATCGAATGTACTTAAAACTTGTACTTTTTAATGTAAACTAATAAAGATTTAAAGAAAAAAACAAATTTTATTATTTATTAAATGAATTTAATGCCTAATTATCACAGATCACCTTACGTTTAAAACTTAAAAAAAATATTTCAATCATCTAAATCAAGTTAAAAAAAAGTAGAAAAAAATATTATGCTTATGGTTAACAATATAAAAAATTGTTACTAGTAAATATATTAGGTTTGTTATTTTACTTAACTATATAAAAAATAAAAGACATTTTTTTATGAATAGCTTACAATATTTAAAAGCTCATTTTAAAACGGAATTGGCTTCAATCTGTAAAACTATAATCGAAAAAGTATAAGTAAATTAGAAGTTTAAAATAAATACATAAATAAACAAAAACAAAGAGCTAGGTTTATACTATATTGAAACAAAGATTAAAAGTAATTTTTTACATTTCGGTATTTTTCGTTACTTAATGAGTAAAGTTCACTAAAGTAAACAACTATCGTAAAAACTAGATTTTAATGATAATACTAAAACATTTTCAAATAACTTTTAAAATACATCTTACCAATCAAAAAAACACTAAAACAGCAAATAATAAAAGTCTAGTTTTCTTATTATGCCATTAAAAAATGCTTTAACTAAATACAGTATTTGTGTTAATTTTAGTGTTTGTTGCATTTTTTCTAAACTTTTAAGATATTTTAATTTTAATAAGCACCTAAAAATTAGTTTATTATTAATCAAAAAAATACTAACTTTTTATTTGACTTATGTTTTTAAAATAAATAGTTTTAAGATTTAGTTATAAGTTTTAGTTATGTTAAGTTTGTTCGTAAAAAACAACTCAAACTCTTAGCTCTTTTTGTTTTCATTACACCACAAAACTAAAAAACTACTTTATTCTAATATATTTGTCAATAACTGAAATATTTTAGTTATTTGAAAAAAAATCAACTATTAGAACAGTCGCAACTTAGTTTTCTTTTATATTTTTTGATTTATTACCTTGTATTAAGTTAGATAGATGGTGTTTAGACGTAAAAACACAAAGAAAAACGGCCTACGTTAAAACATCGCAATTGATATAAAAATATCAATAAACTACTACAAACGCAAATAAAAAATTATACGATAAATTTTTATTTAGTACATCTAAAATTGTGTTGTTAATGTAAAGTGATGTATTATTAAAGACTGAATTAAACTTTACCAATATTTAAAGGAAATTATTGACTAATTTTAACAGCTTACCTTACAAATGCTATACGTTTAAATATGGTTAACACTATAAAAAAGTCTTACTAATAAATATTTGTATTGCTTTTAAACTTAATCAAATTAAGAAAAAAAAAACTTAAAGTTAAACAGCTGACAGTTGTCAATGATTTTAAAACATAATTTTAAAACGGAATTAACTTCAATGTTTAGAACTAGAATCGAATTTTTTTTATTTTACCAAATTAAAATAAAAACATTTGAAGTAAATTATTTTACATTGGTCTGTTTTTTATACATTTCTAAACAATTTTAAGTAGTTTTGAAACGGAATTAGCTTCAATTTGTAAAACTATAATCGAAAAGTTATAAGAGAATTCGAAACTTAAATAAATACATAAGTAAACAAAAATAAAAAGCTAGGTCTCTACTTTATTCAAACAAAAAACAAAAACCATTATTTACATTTTGGTATTTTTTCGTAATCTAACCAGTTAAGCTCACTAAAGTAAACAATTACCGTAAAAACTAGATTTTAGTGATATTATTAAAAAAATCTGAATAATTTCGAAAATTACATCTTTACAATAAAAAACACTAAAACACAAATAATAAATTGTCTACTCTTCACATTATGTCGTTAATAATTATTTTGATTTAAAGCAATATAAAATTGCAGTGTTTTTAACAAATATTTTTGAAGTATAGAACTTTCTATCTAATTTTATAATTCAGTCAAGTTTTGCATTTTTTTCATTATTATAAAACCTACAAACTTCATTTTTAATCCGAGTTTTTATATTAATTCTACCATGTTTTAGTGATAAACTTATGGTTCGTATGTAAATAAATATCGGCTTTAATTCTTAGCACTCTTATTTTTTTTTTTCGGTAAAACTGAATAAATCAACATTCTTTTAAATGTTTTTGTTAATAGCTAAAATATATTTTTTATTTGAACAAAAATTTAACCATCAATTTATTTTAAATCAAAAATTTATTTTTTTTTATTTAAAAGTTCTTTGCACCAGGTCCTTGGACCAAATATTTTTATTTTTGTCGTTCAACAAACAACATTGTTTTAAGTTTTTCAAATATGATTCAGCTAACTTCTAATTATAAAGTTATCTATAAGGTAAAAACCACGATAAAAAACAGTGGACTCCATATCAAAAATATTACGCGTCGTCATGTTTTAGCAGTGTTTAACTGTGCTTTTTATCTATGAAAAAAAATGTTGCTTTTCAACGCTTATAGAGCGTTTTTAGATAGAACAGGGTTTCCTAAACTGGACCAAGTGGGTTTTTGGGAGCCATCAGGGCATATTTGAAACTTACCCTAGATATTCTGGAGTTCATAAAGAAGAGAAAAAAAAGAAAAAAAAGTCTTAGGCATTTTTAGTGGTAGTTTTAAAACTTATAGTACATGGTATGGAAACAAGTTTTGAAACTTACACTAGATATTTTGGAGTTAATGATGACGAGCAAAAAATAAGTTTAAAGATGTTTTTAGTGGTATTTTTAAAGCTTAAACTAGATAGTATGGAAAAACAACAGCAAGAGACAATAAATATTTCATAAATATGTATTAATCGTGACATTTGAACAGTTTATTACAACAAAACAGAAAAGAACCGTTCAGGTTAAATAAAAATCAAGCAAAAATTTTAAAACGGTATATCAAACCACAGTAAAACCTTTAAATTTAAAAAATCGTCAGTGCCACACTTGGTGGCAGTAGCGCTTGTAAACTGATCTGGCGCAAAACGCGGAGCACGGCCCGCTGCATCTCGCCTGAGTCTTCCCTTCCACTTTCTCACCGCAGCATCCCTCGCTTCCGTCCGACTTCAAGCATTTCCTGTCGACCGTCTGCGAGCACTTGGTGTTCCAACCGCAGCTGCCAATAGCGCTCTCGACAACTTCTCCGTTGATCGTGTAGCACGACTCTGATTGGACCAACTCTTCCGCTGTGACGTTCAGGCAGTTTTGCAGGCAGGCGCGTTGCCGCGTTTTCGTTCCTCGGCCGCACGAGCTGTCGCATCGGCTGAACTGCTCCCATTCGCCGAACACCGGGCACTCGCTCAGCGCCGAGCACTCCTGCTGCTCCTGAACCTTCTCGTTTGGACAGGAGCCCGCAGGCACGCACGACCGGTGCCTTTCCTGCACCCCTTTGCCGCAAGTTGCCGAACACAGAGACCAGCTTCCCCAGCTCGTAATTTGAGGGCACTGCTGGTCGTTGCAAATTTTCTCCTCCACCTTGCTTACTGTGACGTCACAAGGCTGGCCGTTGAGGCTGACGCAGTCTCTCCTTCGCTCCTGCCTTCCGCCTCCGCACGTCACAGAGCACTTCGACCAGGACGTCCAGCCGCCGTAGTAGGAAGCCACGCCGGAGTGCTGCATGTGAATGGCGCTTCTCGGGTAAAAGCACTGGTGGCGCTTGCAGCAGCCCGTGAACTTGCCTTTCAATGCCGGGTAATTCCCGAAGGTGGGCGAAGAGTACGGACATCCGAGGTTGTTGAAGTTTGTTAAGGGGTTTTGTCCTAAACTGCCGCCGAAAATTGAATTCAAGTTATTTGCCCCTCCTTGATTAAGTCCCAAAATGCTGTTTAGAATATTTTGATTTCCAAATGCACCAGCATTCGAGCCACCCAAGTTACCTAACATACCTAAATCGGGTCCTTGCAAGTTGTTTGCAAAAGGATTTGGATTTGAATTGCCCCCAAATAAATTCATAACATTAAATTGTTTACCCGTTGCTTCACTAACACTATCTTCTTTTGTTTCACTGTTAGTTTCACCATCGAGATTCAAAGAGTAAGCGCCGAGAGGATTCTGATTGTTCTGGTTGAGGAAAGGATTGTCAAAGGTGCTCATTCCGCTTATCAGCGACGACAGCGCGCCAGAGTCGCCACCCTGCTGACTCAACCACGAGTTGCCGCAGCTGCTCTTCAGCTTAGAGATCTTGTCCTTGTAGTTGTGCGGCTGCATTTCCCCGCTCGCTATCATGCTGACCGCCTGGTACTTGTGCAGCATGGACAGCTCGCTGGCGACGACGTAATTGTACATGGCGTTCTTCAAAGTCGCGGCGTTGACGTCACCGGTCACCGCGCACCCCGACGCCATGCACATCGAGTAGCTGTTCAGGTACCCCTCCGGCTTGCTCACGTCGAACTCGTACTGCTGACACATGGGCTGCCCGAACCTTTCGTTCAACTGAGGCGTTTCGAGGGCCATGGACCTGGTCACCATCGATTTCACGTTTCCCGCCACCACACACCCGTCTTCGGTCGGACAGTGGCCCAGAAGGTTGCACTCTTCCTTTGTTATACCTGATAAATTTGTTTAAATTAGTTGACCTTTTTGACATGCTTCATAAAACTGTATGGTATCAAAGTATGTCTACTTTTATTCTTTGTATATATTCTTCCCTCACTATATAATTACTCAGTATTACATGTTTTTACTTTTAATACTATGCAGAACACTATACATTAAGCTAGTGCTATTTTGTTCAGTTCTATCAAAGTAACTTTTATTCTGAAAAAACCTACCTTCCCAACCAGCTTTTTGACTGGGATAGTTGAAAAACTTCAGAGCTTCATTGACATGGCATCCTTCATTGAGCGGAAGTTCATTTCTTTTCAGCCAGCATTTGGTATAAAGACCATTAAAAGGTGAACCGTCCTGTACAATGTAGTAGTAAATATAAAAAGAAAAAATTCACACATATGAAATGAAATAAAAAATTTTAATCTAGTTGTAGCTTTACAGGAATCGTATTATAACATTTTACTAACTTAATAATGAAATAAACTTGATTTAAGAAAATCATTTCTTTAGTATATTTTATTTTTTTTAGACAGTCGTGCAACATTTTTTAGCATTAAGATTAAATACTAAGTAAAATTTTTAAATTTTTTTCTTTCAACTCGTTATATTGCAGTATTTAAAGGAAGAAACACGGTATGACGTAACAGCCTTCGGCTAAACTAATTAGCTGTATTTTTAGAACCGAGAGCTGCTAACGCCAGTGTTAAGTATCTCGTATAATTTTTGAAGGTAAGTTTAACTTTTTAACTTTTTAAAACAGAAAATTATTACTTTTAAGCATTATAATACACGGCATTACCATCGAAAGTAGTCCATTGACTGCTTGCGACCTGGTTTTGTTCTTATTAAGACTCATTTAGCAAATAAAGTCACCAACAACTTTACTGATGTATCATACAAATAAAACGTGATTGAATTGAATCGTTTTTTTTTTGTAGAATTGACGCAAATAAACATTTCAAACTTAACGTCTTACTAAGACATTGTAAGCTATGGTTCGCACCCATTTTATTAGTTCAGTGTGTTGCAGTCTTGTGCTTGTTGAACAAGCACAAGACTTCTGGTTGTGAAAAACAACTAAGCTTTGCTGAACTTAGCTAAATAAGTACTAGTTTGTTTTAAGCTAATACAGTATGTTTAGTTTTGTTAGTTCGAAGTGTTTGTATATATAGTTTAAGCGTTTCAATAAAATTACTGTATTGGTTTTATTAATTAAGATGAGGGATAAATAATCTACAGTAGGAGTCGAAAAACAGTGGCTGGCGACAGTTTTTTAGCTAATATTATACTTTTTAAAACAGTTAACTTTTTTTTTAGGTTAAGTCAAACATTTAAGCTCTTAATTTAACAATTTATAGTTAATAGTGCTTTATAATTGATAATTTCCTCAAGTTATTGGTTGAATTAGTACTTGTTCATTAACCACCACAATTATTATCAATGACTTCTAGCAAAAACTTTTTGTTGTAGAATTGGCCAGCTACTTATAAAAGGCTGCCGATCACTAGTAATAGCATTAAAACAGTTGTTTTAAACTTTCAAATACATGTGCAGCGCGCTGTAAAACACTAAAATTTAAGTTTTATTTATACTATAGGTAGTTATATAAACATTTTAGATATTATATTAACATTTTTTAAATGTAAATTTGTGAATGTGTTGTGTTTGTTACTAAAATATATATTTAAACTTGACTTATTTTCAAAAAAATTGTTTTAAATTAACAATAAAACTGTTTACAAATTAAATAAATAGTACTTATCAAAACTTGAGGACAAACTTACGCTTACTTTGAGAAACACTGCCTTAGACTAACAAAAAATAAACAAAAAAAAATCATTCTCTAATCATATTAAGAACTGTATATTACAAGTTTAAATAGTATTAGTTATGCCATAAAACCATCGAGTTTCTTCAATAAGTATAAAACTTCTGTGCCCAGTTATATAAACACTTTTGTTTAGATTAACAAAAAATAAAACAGACCATCATTCTCTCATTTTTGACGGCATTATGGAAATGACGATTTCTCACAACCAGATGACAAACGGGAACTCCCGGCAATATTTGTTCACCGAAGAAGCTTCTGAGGGTAGCCAACTCGTCGTCATAGTAACAACCGGGGTTCTTCAAGCACGACGTCCTGTCCACTTCAAACACAGGTTGCGACGGGTTGCACGCTATTCTGAAGATGAGTGTGAAATTATAATTTTGTGGTAGTTTCTTTACATAGCTAACATGTAATAAAAATGTATGAATATCTAGTTTAGTTAAAAGAAGGTGTTTAGAAAAATTAAATTTATTTTTTACTTATACTGTTTAAAAAAAACTTATTAGACTTAACTACATAACATAGTATAGCCGAAAGCAACAATAACAGTTTATCTTTAGCTGTGGCGACTCTATATGTATTTCAGAACTTGAACTTAAAAAAAAAAAATTAGAAGATAAAGAAAATTGCTTGTTATAGAGTTTTTACTTAAACTGATTAGCTCATTAAACCTTTCTAGTACCTTTCTTGAGCTCTAAAATATAAAAAAAATGTTAATGTACTTTATAGTTAATTGACAAACATACTAAGTAAAAACCCATAACCAATAATTATTTAACTAAATATTAGATTTAAAAGTTTAACTGCGTTTTGTTGTTTACTACACAAAAATAACTATTTGAAAATTACGATTTTTGTTATACACTTTTGTTAAGTACTGTGTAGAAAAATGTAAAGTGATTAAAAAAAGTTAATGTGCAAAGTTCAAAGTGCTGCTTAACTTTTAACTTTTAAAAGCACTTAAACCAAAACTTACCTCTGACAGTAAGGAATGTCCACTGGAGGTCGTACTGCTTGTAAAACTGAAATTGGGTTGGTTGGGTCGATGTCGCATCCGAAGGGGAACGGTTTGCAGTTATGACCCATCATGTTCATTCCTTAATAAAAAACTTTATTTAAAAAAATGTTTTGAATATAAAAGAGTTTTTAGTGTTTTCTCTTACCCAGTGCGCCTTGATTTCCTCCGAACAGGATTGGACCACCAGCAAATTGGTTTGCACCTCCTTGGTTGAAAAACCTCCCTTTTACATCTTCCGGGTTTTCTGGACTCCCTTCTTGGCTTTCTTTTGGAACAAATGTGTTGTTTTTAGGCAACAAGTCTGCGAAGTCTTTCAGCGGGTCGCTTTTCTTCGGAACGAAAGCTTTTGGCTCTTCGAAATAAATACAGTTAATTTATTGATAAAAAAACACTGTGTAAAACTTAAAAGTTTTCAACTGACCTGCTTTTGTCAAACATTGTTTTTTAGATGAAACGTAACAATGGGCGTATTTTGAGCATTCATCCAGGTCTGTGATTGGCTCGCTATTTTTACAAGGATTTTTTAAGCAGTTTAGTTCTATTCCTGCATCTGTGAAAAAAAAAGTTAATTGTTTGTTTAAAAGTTTAATGACTAAGTATTTTTATATACGTCCATTGTCAAACTTGTGGAGTGAAATTTCTTAAACAAAATGTTTACAGTAACATTAATTTGCTAGTTTAGAAACTGTTAAAGATGTAAAACAGTGAAAATAGTTATTTTCCTGTGCAAATAAATAAAGCTTAATAAAAAAGTTATAAGAAAATTTAAAGAATTTGAAAACTTTTGCTATCAATAATTGAGTAGTACTATACTACACAATAATCAATAAGTGTAGTTAAAATTGAGTCTTAATCTGATTTCGTTTTTGCCTCAAGGCAAGGTTATGCCACAAAGCTGCAAAAAGGTATACTTTACAAAAAACTTCGAAATGTTTTATATTGAATGTCGCTATGTTACTGTTTAAGTATTTTATTTGTTCATGAAATTAACAGTTAATTAATCTAATAATATACTTGCCTTCTTTTCCATACTTTGCGAGTCTTTTTGCCAGTTCACACTCATCTGAATAAAAATGTTCGTACTTTAGAAATACATCAAAATGTCAAGTTTTAAATACATTTTTGTCTCTAAAATATGTTTTAATAAATGTTTTTACATTGAATTCGAAGTTGATAAGTCGTTAAATAAAACGAAACTAAAGTAATTTATATATTTTTTGTTAAAGATGTCTTATATTCAAGTACTAGTTAGCTAAAAATACTTTACTAAATATGTTATTAAAAAACTTGAACACTTGTACCTTTTTTCTAAAATGTTTTACAACTTGATACTACCATTAAATAGATTTTTAATAAGTTTCCATATAGAGCACAGTTTTATTATTACAAGCTTTAAAAAAAGTTAAAAATTTGAATTAAAGCCCTACTTATTTTTTTATAAGTATAAACAACAAAAAGTAAGTTATACTATTATTAACTTAAAATAAAAACTAAAAGCTATTCTATAAGTTATTGCTTAAAAATAAGTTGAACTAACCTGCTTTACAGTATGAAAATATTAACAGTAAGCTCAGTGTTTTCCAAATCATTTTAACACCTATAAATAAATTTTGTTAGGATAAGTTTATGTATAATTGATAATGTTTTAAAGCTTTTAAAAGCATAGAGCTTCTATAAGTAAACCTCTATTTGTTTTAGAAACTTGAAAAAATACACTGTTACCTTTAACTAAAGTCTTATTTGTAAATATTAACGGTTTTTTTAATCTGTTTTTAAAATAATCTGTAACTTTAAGCAGAAGTGTAACTCATGCATATAAACTTATGTACTTTCAACTCGTTATATACCGGTGTTTGAGGAAGAAGAAACACTTTATGACGTAACAGCCTTCGGCAAAACCGATTATGAATAGCTGTTTTTAGATTTTAGCGCTGCTAACGCAAGTTTAATGTATTGAATCAAAAATAAAATGCACTTTAACTTAAGTTTTTATAGTCGAGTTGTTTCAAAAAGGAAACAGCTTAAACAGTTTGTACATTTATGATTTGTGTGACAAAAATTGTAAAATAATTTTTTTACATTGTACTAAGATAACTTTTACTGCAACTTATCTAGAATTGTATGAAGTTTAACTCATGATTATTTTGACTAAATATAGGCGTATTTATTAAATATAATGCTGTATATGCTTTTTTTGTATTTGAAACAACGTTAAAGTTTCTAGTTTAAAAACACCACTTTTAAATGAATATCGAAATACATTTTTTTTAATCTTTATACAAAATATATGTTATATTAAAATACATATTAGACAAAAAAACTAAATTAAATGGTATAAAACTATAACCTAGTTGTAAACTTACACTAAAAAGTTTATAACTTATCAATATTCTAAAAAAAATTTAACAGTACCCATAAAAAGTAAAATTGTCTTGCAACGAGCTGTCTTTAAGAAATAATGTTAAATACTAATTTAATATATTTTTAAATTCTTTACAACTAAGAATCACGAATAAATTATTTATGAGTATTTGCAAAAGTATAAGTTGAAGTATCTCGCTTTACAATAAAAAAGTATTGAAAATAAGCTTAGGGTTTTTGAATTAATTTTCAAAAATCTATAAGAAATATTATTTAGATATTTTTGATGCAATCAAGCATGTATTATAAGCTTTTATTACCATAGAGCATCAGTAAAATTTTTGTTGGAGAAAAAATTTTACGTTGATAATACGTTATCTACAACTAAAAACCAACTTTCAAGTATAAACTGTTTAAAAAATATGTGTAAAAAGCTACAGAACTTTCAATTAAAGTCTAATTCTAATATATAAACTGATCTTACTTTAAAGTGTGTTGTCGCTGTACATTTCAACTCTTTATATACCGGTGTTTGAGGAAGAAGAAACACTATATGACGTAACAGCCTTCGGCAAAACTGATTATGAATAGCTTTTTTTAGATTTTAGCGCTGCTAACGCAAGTATAATGTATTGAGTCAAATATAAAAAACACTTAAACTTAAGTTTTTAGAATAGAGTTGTTACAAAAGGCGAACATTTTAGTCTTTTATTATATTTGTTTCGTTTGTTGAAAAAAAAAAGGTTTCAAACTTTTCTTTATTTTCTTTGTGTTTTTGATAAACTGTACTTCAACTTATTCATATTTTGATAAAGTATTAGCTGATAGCTCATAATTGTAATTAGACAACTAAGTATAAGCACCTTAATTTTAAAAACAAAAACGCATTTTTTTTTTGCAATAATTACAGTAATATTAAAACTAACTTAAAATTAAACTATAAAAATTTACTTTTTAAAGAATAAACACAATTTAGAATCTTTTACTTTACTTGTATAATTTATGTTTAATAATTTTTTAACTCTTAAAACAACAAGTTTAAATAAATACAGAAACTTTTTTGTAAAGTACGCACTTTTTGCTGAGTACAAACTTTTAGGCTGTGATTAAAATGAATGTTCAAAAGAATTGTTACTTTAATCATTCCAACCTTCGTTTTTTTTTTTATATCAAAATATTTTAATTTTTATTTTAATAAGATCAAGTTTTTTTTACAACTTAGTTAAATGCAATCATTTAAGAAAAGTTGCAGAACTTACTTACATCTAAAAAGCTATTTTTATGTTGCTGTATAAAACAAGACATTTGTAAACAGAATTCACAATCTAACACAGAATGCGGTTGCCTTTTTTGAATTACAATATTTCTATTATTTTTATTCAACAATTTATATAATTTAATAACTAAAACACTGAATAAACTGGCAATTTTTTTTTCACGATTTGCTCAAACTTAAAAAAAATATTTTACAAAATCTTATATTTTTTTATAAGTTTAGCAGTATTTATTATTGAATATATTTTAAGTAAGTAATTTTTTATATTTCATGCTTCTATAAATGCTTACTAAAAAATCAAAATAGTTTGTCAATTCAAACAGTCACTTAATGCGTATATGTTAACAACTTTTTGATTCTGTGTGCATAAATGTTTACAACTACGATAAGTTAAAAGATACAAAAAGTTATTACTAAATAGTAAAGTAATAATTACTTTTGTTTTTTACTTTTTGCTAACATGAACCTTTATTTTAAATATTTAACGTCCAGTAACCATAAAAAATGTTCTGATGAAAGATAAAATGCAAAAGTGTTAAATTTGTAAGTAAGTACATAACCTGACATACATAAATATAAAGTTTATTTTACTCACACACAAACTAAGACCTTTTAATCTGCAAATTTTTCGATTAATTCTTTTTCTACTATAAACACGTCGTAAGTAATTTTTTTTTCGGAAAATTGTTTCAAATCACTGCAGAAAAAGTGAAAGACTTATTTACAAAAATGAAACTATTAAGATTTAAAACGTAAATATACGGTTAACAATGAAACTAAAAGTTTTTATAAGTATCATTTAAAGGTCCATTTTTACTTTTAAGTTAAAATATTGTTATCTTAATATACGTAAACAATAAAATAATATGCAATTGCTTTTTTTTATCAGATTCGTAATTGTTTCAATACTATTGTATACAAATAAGATGTTTGTAATGCAGTTTTATTGGCAATTATTTTTTTGTTTTTTATTGTTTTCAGGTCGTTTATTAGGCGTTTACGAAGTTTTTGTAAGATGCCGTAGTTGACATTGTGTTCTAAATTTTACAAAATTTTACTTGTAAGCAGTTATACAAAAGCTTAATATTGTTTTTCTTATATGAACTAGTTAAAAACAGTTATTGCTGACAAACAAGTTTTTTTACAATTTAATCGTTCATTACTCAAAAGTTAACTCATCTGTTCTTAAATTTTAAACAAAAAAAAATTTAAAACACGTAGTTTCATGATTCGAATAGATACATATGTTCCTTGTAAACAAATATATAATACAGGAATGTCACATAGCCACGTTATACTAGTTCTTTTTTATTTAGAAGGCTTGTTTGATTTATTTTTAGTACATGCATAATGTTATGACCTTAAAATGTCTTATCCTAAAGTTGTGTTTTTGTTTATATCAAACAGTTTTGTTATTACTATGACTTTTTTTTAGTGTTTAAAGAAACAAAATAAATATTGTTTTTTT
This sequence comes from Thalia democratica, assembly GCF_965202585.1. Taxonomy (NCBI): domain Eukaryota; kingdom Metazoa; phylum Chordata; class Thaliacea; order Salpida; family Salpidae; genus Thalia; species Thalia democratica. The sequence continues at coordinate 33,713,317 of NC_139170.1, read as the reverse complement.
ATTTCATTATTCTATGAAACCTTATTGTTATGTTGCAACAACATGTGATTAACAGAACACTTTTTAATGTTTGGGCTTCTACATTTGTGGCAACCTTAGTTGTAATTTTATTAATTATTTATTGCTAAAAGTTAATTTATTAATTTGTAGTACACTAGGTTCTAATCGGTTCGTAATATAAAATATAATAAAACTTAATTAAAAAATCACTAGATGCTGCTTGTGACAACTTCAAATGAAAATAAACTTGAGATTGAAATTTACAACTACTAATTTAACCTTATACTTCGAACAGGTTTGCTACCTGACATGCAGTCGTTTAAAATATTGTTCTTAAATACAACAATTAATAGTATTTACTACTTAATCGGGAAAGGTGTCGGAAGTGCGTGAGCGTAACTTTTGCACTTAAGTTTACCTAAAAACCAATAATTTTAAAAACAATTATCAAACTATTTTTTTATAAAAAACAACTTCTCAAACAAAAAGTATTTATATAAAGTATCTTAATTAGAATAGATTCGGCTCGTGCTCTTTCTGGGCCCGTTCCAATTTAATGTAGCTAGTTTTGCTAACCACTTACTAGGTATTTATATATCGGTTGCCAATTATGACTACCTTAGATGAAAAGAAGCAAGCACATTTAAACTTATAAAAGTTTTTATAGTTAGGTAATACTAAAATTATTGTTTTTAAAACTGGTTTTATTTTCTTTCTGTATTAAATACTAATTTCATGTAGTTTTAACTTTTAAAGGTTTTATTTGGCTTTTTAATTAAAACATTACACGTAAATGCTCAAAATTTTTGTCTAAAAACGGTTTAGAAAAAAAAACTTAAAACATTTATTTTTCAAAATTTTTCTTATTTATGACATAATGTATTTCAAACAACGAGACACTTTATTCAAAAAACTAATTAAAACTTTGTTTTATTTTTTAAAATTTAAGTTTTGATATTTTCAAAATAGGTCTCAACGTTTTGCTTGCAAAAAACCTGTAAAAGAGCTTCATAACTAGAAAAATTACTTATTGTAAATTACTTTTAACCCCTTGTTAAATTTGCTCTAGCTTGTGCAAAATATCTTTTGATACTACTATGGTTTTTGAAATATGCCAAAATCAAAGGTGCCTTCAAAGGGCCATTTGATTTTCAAAATTAAAACTTTAATTTCTAAACAGTTTTTTAACGAAACGGTTTCTTCAATTTGCTAACAAACTTTAAGAGAAGACAGCTTTTTTTCTTTTCTCAATCAGCGTGAAATTCGTTTATTAAAACCTTGTCACGACTTTTTTTTTGTACTATTGATAGCTTGAAATTAAATTTAAGATTTCAAGTTATCTTTCTCAAATTTAGCTTTGTTTGTCACTAAGCTTGTTTCTGGCAGTGCTAAGGCATTATTATAGTTTATAGTTAAAAAGTACATCATTATGTAGCATGGTGATTGAAAAACGGCGACATTTGAGATTTTAGATCATTTTTTACATTTGGTAAACATTACAAAATCATTTAATTTTCTGAAGCCACCCAAATGCAAACTGTATGGGACCCTAAAAATGCCAGATTGGAGTTTTTAGCTGAAAAATGTTTTACATCTGTCAATTATCACAAAATCACATTTTAAGACGAAATAAAAAAAATATGGAGGCACTTCTTGTTGAAAAAGAGAGGAGTTTGAGCAAAATTACAAAAATGATAAAAATTACATTAAAATAAGAAGTGGCTCCGTAAAACTTTCTTTTAATCGTTTCAAACTATGCATAATGGGTTTTAGTGATAATTTCCACATATAAAAATTTTCTAGGGTCAAATATATTAAAATGTATTGTCTACAACTACGCTTCCTTTTTTTAATTAAAAAAGTTTTTAGTTCAAAACTTATTTTAGCTTCTCCTTACTTCTAGACGATTAAAAGACAAATAAATTAACTAATGTGTAACAAATCTTCAATTGAACAAAAACGCACTTGTCAACGTATACATTTGCTATTAGTTTAATTTAGTAGAATTACAAATACATTTCGAAAACTATTAAAACTTAAGTTGTATAATTAGTAGTAAGAGTACAATGTGGACTTTTGATTGTTGGTAACAAAAAATTCAAAAACGTTTTACAAATGACATAAAAACACATAGTAATTGTGTAATATGAAGCCTTAATACTAAAAAAGAAAAGGTTTGTTATTCAATAACAGTAGTTTTAATTTTACAATGCAATAATTTGCGTGTAATATCTTATACTATGCATCTTTTTGTAAGTGTCTTTTAAAAAGATTTAAACTTATATAAATACTTTTAAAAAATTAACACAACTTTGTAAACAAAAAAATAATTAATATCAAAGACGGATTTAGTGATCATAACTACAAAACAAAATGTCTTCTTTCGTTCAACAAAAACAAAAATAAATACTGAACGAATAATTAATAGCTTTATATAAAAACCTCTAATAAGTAAGACAAAAACAAAACTATTAAAGTAAAGAAAAAACTTAAAAAACACTTTATAACATGTTTTCAATTTGTATACTACGCAAAATATTTATATACTAAACTGAATCGTTTAAATAATTTTAATGACAATCAAACTATATTAGACGATAAAAAATTTCTTTTTAAAAGGTTTATAAAAACACTAAATAAATGCAAAAAAATTAATGTTCTAATAATACAAAACAACCAAATTTTAAAACCGAACTGGTGAAAACTGTAACTAAACAGAATATTTCAACAAAAAACTGTACATTCTGTCAAAAAAAAAATTAATACTGGGTGAACAATTTACTTCATATGAGTAATTTCAATATAAAGTTTAACAAATATTTAGCTAAAACATTCTAAAAAACAACTTTTATTTCAATTTTTTCACTAATGTACTAAGCAGTTTAAATTTACTAATCTAAACTATTTAAATCTTTCAGAAAGCTCTTTAAGTTATGCTAGACGGAATTCATCAACTCCTTCGACAAAATACATATAATAAATTTATCACAAATAATAAATGATATATTATTTAATAAATTGTGAGACAAAATCTCTTTTAACAAAAAAAAAACTGAAAGAACAATACTCCATATAAATACCTCTGATAAGTAAAAAAACTACTCAACTAAATTTTTTTTTTGATAACTTTCAAGTCAATTACTGCACAAATTAAAATTATTATTCTGAACCATTTGAAACGTTCAAACTTGAGTCATTTGAATTACCGAAATGACTTTTTAAATTATCGTATACGCTATTCATCAACTTTTTCAAATCCTCATCTCCCCAAACACCGTCCATGGCCTTCTCGTTTCCATCCAAATTTTCCAACTCTCTCGTATCCGAAGTCTGCCTGTTAGCAAGTATCACGACACCAACTTTCGGTTCGTCTTCGTTTCTTTTGCACTCTGTTCTCTCGTTAGTCACGTGGGTCTGCGCACCGTACAAACCCATTATCGACTGGCCCCCTACGGAGTTGCTCTTGTAGTAGATGTAGTTTTTGTTTTCCTAAAATATTTACAATTTTTTTTACCTGTTGTAACAATTTTAAGCACGGTTTTATTTTGATAGCAACTTAAAATTACCTCAAGTTTATTTATATAAAATATTTGATTGTTAAAACGTTTTTGTCTAAAATTTTGTCATAAAGTTTAAACTATAAACTTCTTGTTGTCTTTTATGATACTCTTACCGTTAATATATTATAACATAATCTTAATAAATCACCTAAAAAACATTAGCTATTCAAAAGATAAACTACTAACTTCGTGAAGACCAGCTAAATAAAAATCTAAATCCGCCCAATTGGTATCGTCATGAACTTTTAGCGGGTCCATTAGCAAGGTTTTAGCCTAGAATAATGGTTTAAATCTTTTGTAAAAATGTATGAAATGTTCTATACAAATATATATTGTTCCTAAAATGCTAATAAAGTGATAGAATTTAAACTTTGAAAAAGACTTAGCTTGTTATAACAATTCTAACAAAATCATATTTTAAACATATCTATTTAAATAAAACTTTAATGCTATAAACAATCAAACGTCAAAAAAAACTTTAAACTTTTATTAATTCTACATGAATTAGACAAAGTTTTGTTTAACACTAATACTGTAATGAAACTACTGTGTTTTACATGTTAAATATGTAGTTTTTGCAAACAGATAACCATACAAATAAATGAAGTTTAAATAAAGAACTTTACTGAGCATGTTCATTTAACTGTAAATTTATCCCAAAATTCATTTTAAAACAAGTTTGTTATTTTTTTAGCTGTGGAATTTTTTGCTGATAGAGTTGTATAAGAAACAAGTTATCTTAAAGTTTACTTTCTAATTTTGTTGAAATATTAAGTTTTTATTCAGATTATATTTAATTGTTTTAAATCTTTTGAGTTACATTTATTTAACTAAAAGTTCTTTAAGTGCTTTATAGTTAGCTACTCACTAAAACTTGGTTATTATTAAATTTAAATTATTTTCAAATGATTTATAAAAGTTACAACAGTAATTTGTATTTTTGAAATAGAGTGCTTGTAAAATTTCATTGTGGTTATTTTTACAACAGACATATTGTTAGATTTATCTAAAGTAGTCTCAAATAGAATCTAGTATTTATAAGATATTGGATAAGGTAGGATTACTTATGATGAGTAGCATCAATAATTTAAGTGTAAAAACATACATACCTTACAATAAATCTTTTAATTTAAAAGACTATCCTAGTAAAAATATAAAATAAGTCGTTATAAAAGTAGTAGAAACTAGACAAGAAACAAAAAAAAACAAAAACATATTTTTGGTTAAACTAGTACGAACAGACTTCAATTTTGCTTGTCAGTATAAAAACTTTATGAGTTTGAAACTAGTTTTTATAAAAAAAACAAAAACCAACATTTTATTTAGTGTCAAAATTTTGTTGTATAAAATATTGAAACAGAACATTTTCATGCTAAGCTAGCTCATACTTATTAAGTATACTAATCAACTTATAAAACTTATTTTTAAAGCTGTTACAAATTATTAAAATATAAAGTACTTGGAGGTAAAAAATTACTATTAGCTTCATGAAATTAACAAATCTAAAAAAGTAAAACAGTTAAACAAACAGATAAAAACTTACAGCGTACTTTGAAGGAAAATTGCTTCTTAGTGGTATGTCCTGGAAAGAAAAATAGTTTTAACAAAACTAAACAAAACTATAAAAGATAAAATTGTTAAACTTAGTCAAAGTTTGTACAAAATCTGTAAAAAAACATTACTTGTAGTTTTTAAATATAAAAAACAACTTCATCTACAATGTCAAGGTCACCTACATAAGAAATACAACTTATTTAAATAGTATTAGTAGTATAACATAGTGTTAAAGTTTAAAGTTGATTGATTAAAAATGAGGGAACATATTACTTAAATAAAACAGTCTTTCTTCGTCCTTTTAGTTTGCACCTTTAATAAGGAACTACTTTAACTCACTAATTTTAATCTTTAGCATCGCATAAAATATTTCAAACTATGTGAAGTGATATAGAGTGTCTTGAGAAAAAGCTTAACAAAATAAGTCCAACCGGTATATAACAATATGGACACAAACTAAAAAAGATGAACACTAAAGCTTTAATCTTTGTTTCTATAATTCAAAGGATCGGTTTTACAATACTTTAAAAAATTTAAAAAGTGTACGGTTCTTAAAAGTCTTCAATAGTAATCATAACGCATACCAACAAAGGACTAGGTAATTAGGTATCAATAAAAAAGTCTAACTTTCCTGAGTTATTTATCAGACTTATAGTTTTATTGTACAATCGTAAAGGTTACAATTTTTTTTTTAATTTTTAGTACAAATTTAAATTTAAGATGAAATAAACTCGAGAATGAAAACAGATTTTTAACCGGAATATAACCAAAATTTAAAATAAACGAAACGAACGTTTGAAAGAAGGAGCAACTTTTGCGCGAACAGGGCCATGTCGTAGGAAGTTGACAAAACTCCGTGCACGCATGGTAAACAAGAAGGGTCCACCACTGATATGATCGGGTCAGGTCCTTGGATGCCCAGTTTGCCGGAACTATTTTCGCTGTCCCCCGGTTCGTACTGACTGTACGTGTTTGTATTTCATTTGTTATTATTACTAATTACTATAATTTCAGAAAAAATATTTTTATAAAACAAAATTCTAATTCAAAATCTAAATATGCTTATATCATACAATGAAATATTACGTTATAAAAGTGGTGTAAGACAATAAAAGTTTGTTTTTTCTGTACAACTTTATTATTTTATAGTTTCAATATTTTTCTTTTATTGAAGTTAACTAGTTCAAAAATCGGCATATGACCAAGTAAAAAATATGAATTTTCATACTGATGACAATATTACATGTTAACTAAAACATCTACAGTGTTATTTTTAGAACTAAAATTAAATAACTTTTGAATATGATTCCATGAAATTTCAAGTTCTAACAAATCGAATCCTATAAATTATTTTAAGAAGCCATTTAACAAAACCTTTATGAAACTGTAATAATGAAGAATTTAAAACGAGAAGTACATAACAAACAAGAGTGTAATAGTAAAAGCACTGAAATTAAAAATAATTAAAAGAAAAATATTTAATTACTTAAAGTAGCAATATTTTATTATGTTTTAAAACTTCAATAAGCAGTTTCTCATAAAATAGTTTGGTTTTGAATAAAAAAAGACTATTAGAACAAGAAGTTCTAATAACTTGGTTTTGAATTAAAACAAACTATTAGAACAAGAAGTTCAAGTTTATAAGATTATGCTGGTAAAAAAAAGTTAAAAAAATGTTTATTAAAAGAGATAATTCACAATAATTATAAATTATTAGAAATTTTAATTTTCAGAATCTTCTTAAATACATATCTTTAAATCAAATCTAAAAATATTTTGCAGTTTTAACTTTAGTAACCAGCATTACATTTGCAAAGAAGCTTCGAAACTTTAACTACAAGAAATCTTATAAAAATTTTTAATAAAGAGAACTAATTGAAATATATTTAAGCTTTGTATATTATGTTAGTAAGTTGTGTATTTAAATACAAGATTGATATTTTTTTAAATAAAAATATATATCAACATTCAAAGATACCACAAATTTTTCAAATATGTTTAAAAGAAACACAGCATAACCAAAGTTAAAAGTTTTCTTTTATTCACTATTTCATACTTAATGATTTTGTATAAAAAAGACTCAAAAAAATTAAAAAACTACTTAAAGTAAACTGTACAAATAGAAATGACAACAACAAAACATACTTGGATCTGAACATGATTAAATTGTCATACTTGTCAATGCAAGTGTTGTACATCTGCATCTGCTTGAAAAAACAATTGAAGTTGTTTTTCAGTCCCCAGCCCTTCCATCTGGCAATTATGTCGCCAAGAAACACGTAGTTGCTCCTTGAAAACTGTCTTTCACCCCCTGAAAGGTCATTTTTTTGTTAAGTGTCATTAATAGAAAAATAAAATACAGTTAGCACATATTATTTTTAAAATATAAATCCGAAATCTTAATTGCAACACACGAAAAAAACAAAAACTAAAACGAGGCAAAAACTATCTAAAACAAACAAGTCTCAACCATATTGAAGATTATCTTTGATTCTGCTGTAGAACTTTTTAATACACCAGTTAGGGTCTTTTTCATCGTCATTGACATTTTTTTCTGATTGCGAATAATCGTAGCTCAGATAACCCAAAGTTGTTTTATGGTGCAAATAATGTTGTAGTTGGTATTTTTTATCAAAATAATCACCCTGAAACAATTGTTTGAACAAAATCAAAATGCTTTATGGTAAATATCTTTTTGAGTTAAAACCGATAATTCTATTAACTCTAAAGAAAAGGGTGCGCCAAAGTTAAAAATATTGCCTCTTTGGAGTATCGAATCAAAAAAGTAAACGTATTACTAGAATGGGTAAAATGTAATAAGGAGGGCGATTATTATTTTATAATTTTTGGGGATTTAAGAAACTAGTTTGGGAAACCCTGCTAAAGTATATAAATTAAAATGACAGTGTAAGAAAAATACACTACAAATTAGGTGTTTACAATACAAGAAAAAAATATTTTGCTATTGAAAACTACGAGTCTTTTATTCAGTTTTGGTTTAAATTAATATCAGTAACAGAAATCTCGATAACTAGTTTAATTTTCTTTTAAAATGTAAGTTTCAAATACATTGTGACCATCTTCAAGAATGAAATTTGCGTAATCTTTAATCATCTGGGCCGTCATGAAAGCAGTGATAGGCATTGAAATCTGTCCGACTCTGAACTTTGTCCTGTTGTGCACCGGAATGTCCCAGTGACTGTTGCCACTGTCTGGGAAAGTTTTTTTTTTAAACAGCAATGATTATAAATTTTGTAATAAGAAGAAAGTTAAAATGTGCAAAGTAACATGAGATTAAGTACTGAAACTATACTTGAACTTTTTTTTTCACTTTAAACCTAGAAGCTTTAGATTTTCTAATTATTGCTATTTCTAGTAGAGCAATTAAAAAATTTGTATTATAAAAACTTAAACATAAATAGAAACATTATACTACCTATAACTTTTTCTTTATGAAGCCTACTTAAATAAAATAAAACTAACTTTATCAAATAAAACCAACAAACTTATAACAATAGGAATGGAGTCATTTATGACAACTGCACAGGACATACCAGGTATCTGATGTGCTTGGCGATAGTTATTCAGCAACGTTTTAACCACACCACAAAAACTTAAGTTGTCATTAGAATCACTACTTGGGTTTCCAATTGCGCTCTTGAACTAAAAAATAAGAGTTTGCTTTAAAAATGTTTTTGGTTTTACTCATTGGCTTGGAGTTATTAATTGTTTATTTTTTATGCTTGGCATCATTCAAAAATAAAAACAAAAGTTGTATAATATTTAAATTACTATTTTATAATTGTAAAAAAATTGTTACTTGTACTACAATATATTCTTTCATTTTTTTTGCTTCTAATACCCAGGAAGTAAAGGGCATAGAGGTAAACCACTTTGTTTTTATAAAATGTATATTTTTTTATATCGTTTTAAAAGTTTAGAGTAATATTTTTAGAAATTTAAAAATCATAGCAGGTTAATAACTCTAATTAAAAGCTTTTATTGTTATAGAAAACATTTACTTTTAAATTTTAAACGAACTTCTTACTTATCTTTAAAAATTTAAATGATGTGGTACTGGTATGTATATTAGCGTGATGTTTGATGTCATAATTCATTTATTCATAAGTGTTTAAAAAACCCTTAGATAATTATTCAATTAGCATAACAACAAAATAAAAAACGAAATATTTAAATATTATAATGTATTATAGGCAATATAATTTTTTATGGCATCACTTAGTTAATGATTGCAAAATAAAGATTATGTTAATATAAAGTAATAAAAAATATTGCAAAATAAACAAACAATGAACTGTACCATTAAGTTTTAACACTTGACATTACTGAAAAATGACTGGTACTTTTAAAAATAATAGCTTAAAAAAAACTGTCATATGATTGATAAAATGTTATGGACTATTTTTTTTAAATAGTTAGGTAGACATAATACTCTTGAAGACACAAAAAACTACCAATTAACTTTCTGTAAAAGACATATGTTCTACTAAAAATTCTGGGTAGCTGTCTAAATTGCGCGAGCGTACAAAATTGCACGAGGGGACAAAATTGCACGAAAACACAAATTTGCACGAAGATACTTTTGCACGAAGACTAAATTGTACTAAGATAAAATTGCACGTAGACAAATTAGCACCAAGGTTCACTTTTGCAGGAAGACACTTTTGCACGAGGGTATATTTTTGCACGAGCAGACAATTTTGCACGCAGACACTTTTGCACGAAGGGTTATTTTTGTACGAGTGACAATTTAGCACGGAGGGTCAATTTTGCACGGGTTTTGTTTCCTTCCCAGGGACGGTTCTAATTTGCGCGTAGACATTTTTGCACGAGGGGACAAAATTGCACAAGAAAACTTTTTTGCACGAATAAAATTTATATAATATTAAAAAAATTAAAAAAATCAGAATTAAAAAAATTGGTAACTAAATAATAATATACGAAAAAATGTTGTATAATTATATGATTAAAAAAACTAAAAATATCTGAATTATAAAATTTAATAACTAAATAATTGAAACATTTAAAAAAGAATCAAGTAAAAAATAACAAATTGATTACAAAAACAAAATATTAAGTAAGAAATAACTAATCAAATAACGATAAAAAAATATAAAAACTAAATGATATATACATATATAATATTTTAAAGTAAAATAAGTTATTTTAAAGTAAAAAACAAAAATTAAATGTTAAATTGATTAAAATAAATGATAAAAAAGTCAGAATTTATAAAACCAAATAACTAAATAATAAATAGATTTTTATTAAATCAAAAGTTAATAAGATTTATAAAAATTGAAAATTAATAATTTAAATATAAGTACATTATATAAAAGTCCAAAACAAAAACTAATAAAATTATTAAAAAAAGTCAAAATAAATGAAATAAATAATTAAACAGATTTTAAATAAAAACAAATAAAAAAGTCAAAATGAACAAACTAAATAATAGACAAAAATCAATCGAAAAAATTTCTATAAATAAAAATAAAAACTAGATTAAAAACTAAAATTTTAACCGTTATTAAAATAAAATTACCAAATTTAGTTTTGTTTATATTAATAAACTTTTTTTGCTTAAAATAGAAGTTAACTAATTGTAGCTGTTGTATTATTTTGTTTGTTTCATATTAGTCAAAATCTTGTATCTCCTTTATATTCTAAAAAAGTAAGAAGAAAATTGCTTATGACAGTGCTTTTTCGCAAGTTTGGGTTAGATAAAGAGAAAAAACAGAGCAGGAGAAACTTAAGAGCTATTAAGAGTAAAGCGCGAGAAAATAGTGATGCAACTAAAATAAAGTTTAGACAAATAGAAAATAATGATATATAAATTATGTTTAAAACTTTTATATATAAAAAAAAATTAAGTATAATTTATGGAAGTATACAGCCAAAACAGAACTTTCTGTACAATGCACAATAAATCGGATATCTCCTTTCTAAATTTATTTAATTGTCACACTATTTTGCATGCTCGTTTTTTTCTGTGCAAAATTATTTTCGTGCAATTTTGTCCCCTTGTGCAATTTTGTACGTTCGTGCAATTTTAACACCTACCCATGTAAAAATTATTTATTAATTTTCATTTTTAATTTTGTTTTATTTCATATTGGAGTTTAGTATAATTTTAATTTATTTTAAGTTTATATCAATACATGTTTATTTTTTGTTAAGGGATATTTTTATTTAAATAAAATTCTAGTTTAATTTTTATTAAAAACTTTTAAACGTATATTAGTTTTCAAACACAATAATTTAGTTTCAATTATAAAAAAAAGTAAATAAATAAAAAAAAAAAAATGAATTAATAAAATTATTAAAAACCTTATTAACTTAAAATTAATTACATAAATATGTGGTTATTATTCTTTTATATAAAATATTAAAGTTTCAATATATTTTTTCTTTAGTTATTTCAAGTTATTATTTTTGTGCAAAATTGACCCTCCGTGCAAAACTTGCAAAACTGTCTGTTGTGCAAAATTGACCTTCCGTGCAAAATAGTCTTTATGTAATTTTGTGCCCGCGTGCAAACTAGTCTTCGTGCAAAAGTATCTTTGTGCAATTTTGTTCTCGTGCAATTTAGTAACCTTGTGCAATTTTGTCTTCTCGCAATTTAGACCCGTTCCCAAAAATTCTATATGATTATGGTTTCTCAGTGAAAAAGTAATTAATCTTTCATTAGAAACATTCCATTCACCGTTTTCATGGCTGACCAAACTCAATATGGATGAAATAGCACACTAAGTTACACTTTTTTTTCCTTGCAAAAATGGTTTAACTGATGGATTTGAGCTTTGATCCTTTTTTCAAATGTCGAACTTAGATTCTATTTCAGCCAATACTGTCAAGTTAGAACGATCAAAAGTCTCAACTGGATGGGATTTGCACAACAAATGAGTTGGAGGTGGAATATTTGATTTAAAAACTTTAGTAACTTCCTCCCCAATTTTTAAGTTTTTGTTAACCGAGTCTGTCATAATGGAAGTTGTATTTTGCCAAAGCTGAACAGGTTTAACTGACACTTGTGAAGAAGTTTTAATAGTTGAAGCCAACCTCTTATAAGTTTCAACAATAACCCTGACAATATTTTGGCGGTCTTCAAAAGCAAAAAACAATGGCCTTAAAGAATAACGTCGGTTATCAGAGAATACTAAAATAAGTTCAGGCCAGTCTCCATCAATTTTGGACCTTTATGTTGCATAAAAGTGCAAAATTGACTTTATGTTGTCTAGTTTTGTATACAAAGCCATTGCTGCTTGATTTTCATGTTGCACAGCCTTAAACTGCTTGTAATCTGTTCAGGTGCGTGTGCTTGGAAGAACAAACTCATATATCTTCCATTCTTCAGTAGTGTGCGGAAGGTTTTTAGCAGCTTCAGACAAGGTGAAAGAAGACAGTCTACTATGTTTAGAAGGTTTTATTGATAAAGGAGAAGGTCGACAAAGAAGTTCTTAAATCTAATTCAGATTGATTTTGGATGGCTTCATCTTTAGATAAAAAATAATTATGACCATAAAATGAACCACAAGCGGTTTTAAACGCAAGCCTTAAAACGCAAGTTTTAAACGAATAGAATAGTAAATTTAGTGGTAAAAAAAAAGATATACTTTATTTTTAAAAGAAAGTATTATAATATTGAAAATACAACTTTTACTCTGCTATACAAACAATCTTTAAAGTCAAAGTAATTTGTAATTGTTTAGTGCTCAACAAAATGCATTTAGACAAGTATTGTGGTACACTATAAATATATTATATAAACTATACGTATAACATTAACTCGCTAGCAAAATTAAAAGATAACATTTTGAATAATAATTAAAAACTTATAAGTAACTTGAGTAAATTATAAGACAAATTAAAAACCTCTTTAATTTATTCACAATACTTTTTACTATTTGACATAAAATTATATTAAAAAAAGAGTTTTTGCTAACTTGAATAACAACAATACTAGTCTTTTGTACTAAGCTAAACTATACACAATATTTTAGTTTAACAAAAAATCACTAAGAGTAGGTTATTATTATTATTGCTTTAACCAAGTGAGTAAATATTCTGCTTAATTTCAAATACTTAAGGCCATAGGGGGGGGGGGGTCCACTTTGTTTTTTACAACTTGATCTTATTTTGTAGAATTTAATCTGAGCTATCAGACACTTTTAACCGCTTAAAAAAACTCAAAGTAACTTTTGAGATATAAGCAATCAAAGAAAGGGCGTTTAATAGGTTCCTTATGAAAGGCGAAAACTAAAAATGCGAAAAAAGACTATTTCACTAAAAATCTACCTCCTCCTTCATTTTTTGATTAATCTTTCTCAAATTTTTACAGAATGTGTATCATTAAACTTTAAAGAGATCTATTGTAGGAATTTTTTTAATTTTGAGTAAAAAAAAATTATTATCAAAAAACTACCCTTTTTTTAGTTTTTTGTGGATAAAAATTTTATTTTTCAAAATTTCAAAAATTTCAACATTCAGATTCTTCAAAATATTAAAAGGAACATTTCCTGAAAATTTGAAGTCTCTAGGTCAAAAAATGAAGGAGGAGATAGGTTTTTAGTAAATTTTTAAATTTCCGAGAAAATTGACCCCAAAAAATTTGCGGTCCATACGTTTGTATCGGAATTTTTTTACAAAAAATAAAATATCTCAAAAGTTAAATTATATTTTTGAATTCTTTAAAAACAGGCTTGTAGTTTGTATTTAAAGCTTTCATATAAAATCCAAAGTTATTTTTTGTAAAAAAAAAAAGTCGGACCCCCCCTATGGCCTTAAATTACATACTTTTGTTTTTCTAGCATGTTTAAACTTTGAACAACTAACTTTATCTTGAGACAAGTTGTTATCTAAACCATCACGAACGCTTGGTATTAGCACTGGTATTTCTTGAAGGTCTACTTTGAATTCCTGATCAATGTTTTTCCTGCTCAAAGCAACTGCAGATAGTAAAACGCACAGACTTTTCCTTTTCAACCAGCTCTTTGTATTCATACCTAAATTCAAAGTTTAAGTTGGAAAATTTATCAAAAGATTTGGAAAATATAGTTGTATTTTTTATATTATATTATACTTGAGTAACATTTATTTAATCTAATAAATACAATAATAACATCAATGGTTTTAATATTGATATCAGCTAATTGAATGCAACTTAGAGTTATTACATATGATCATCAAAAGTATTCATAATTTACTGCATTTACTTGATAAGTCTTAAAGTGTATAACTCCTTTGATTCGGAAAACCTTTTTTTTTTAATTAATGTATTTTCAAAATCTGCTTCTTTTTAGCTGCTTCAACAAGAAATACTTATGAACATATGCTTTTTATATACAAAACTCTAAAATTATAAAGTTATAGTGTATAAAATGGCAATAAAATAATTTCTAATGAAAAAAATACTACTAACAATTATAGTTAATATTCAGTGATTTATTTTGAATTACTTCATAATACTTTAACTAAACATTACTTCAAAAATAATTTACAGCAGTAACATTTTTTTAACACCATGAAATTAAAGAAGTAAGAAAAAAAATGCATACCACTGTAAATTCTTTTTTTTTTGTTTTTTTGTTCTAAAATTTTTATTTTTTTGATATTTTTAAATTTTGTTCCGACAGAATTTTATAAATATTGCAAGAAACATTTCCTAAAAATTTGAGGTAGTTATCTTAAAAAACGTAGGAGAAGATAGATTTTTAATGATTTCTAGTTATTTGCTGTTTTAGTTTGCACTTCCCATAAGGATCCTATTGTTGCCTCCAATTTTGACCGGCTATATATCAAAAACTATTTTGAATTTTTAAAATCTGTAAAAAATATCTTCTAGCTTAGTAAGAAGTATATAATTAAGATCAAATTTAAAAAAAAAAAAGGTGTTCCCCCCCATGCTGTTAATGTAATCTTTTTTTCTGTATATTTTTATACAGGGTTTCCAAAAATTTTTTCAAAAGGTCCCCTTTAAAAATATTGAAAAAACTATGGCCCCTCTATAAAGATTACTCAAAAATCTACCATTAAAAACACTTAAAAGCCTTTTTTTTTGCTCTTCATCAGTAATTCCAGAATATCTAGTGTAAGTTTCAAATTATGACCTCATGGCCCCCCTGTGGCTCCTTTACTGCTCATGCCCCCTGAATATCTGTCATGGCCCTCTTCTGGAAACTGTGATTCAATAGCATCCATTGTGATCTATTATCATAAGTTAAGTGCAAACAACTAATATTTATTTATAAATGAATTATAACTGTAATAACATATATTTAAAAATATAAATTTCTATCTTATACATTGCTTGCAAACTGTTTCAAGCAAAACACAATTTTTGTTTAAAGCTGAGCAATAAATAAAGCTTTCTTAAATCTAGAGTTTTAAAACTTATATTCTTCAAGAGATACACATGAGAAAGTAAGTGTAAGAAACCAGAAAATTTACAAACAGTAGATTAATTAAAGCTCAAATTTTTGAAAACTATGATTTGCACTATGTCTCTTTATTTTATTTTGTTACATATTTTTATTTTATTGAGTTCCTTTATTGGTAGCAACAAATTCTGAACCCAAACAAATAAAAATGACACAGTGTTGTTGAAAGAATGAGATGATTAATGTATGAACAAAATAAATGTATGTAGTGACTATAACCTAAGTAAATTTGATGTTAGAATTTGAAGTTAAATGTTTGACCATTTATAAACTTATCACAATGTTATTATTATTAGAGATAAAATTTTACAGGCTTTAGCTTTATTTTTTAAGAGAAACAAGAACCTATTAACATCTTATTTTTTCCACCAGAGAGCAATGCACCAGATAAGTTCTAAACAATTTAACTTGTCTTGAATGTTGTTTTATTTTACATTTAGGTTAGATATGACAAGTCTGCTAAAAAATTAAGTGTTGAGTATAATGAAGAAAAATATTTTAGTTAGTTTGTATTTCTCTGCTCTTCTTACGACTCATTAGAATGCATTGCAAATGGTTTCTATAAAAGCTTCAAAAAAGATTATTTGTAATTTTTGATCTAACAGGTTTAACTATTGCAGTTTTACATGCTACAATAAGGATTCTTACAAAATTCGTTCTAATGATGCAAGTTACTAAGTTTTAAATTGTTAAATTAATAGTCCTAAATTTGCATTTACTGTAAACATTTATTCAAAGCCATAGGATAGTCAAATTTTATTTTTACAAAAATTTACACTAGCTTTTATATAAAAGCTCATTTTATAATCAATGTTGTTATTTTTAAGTTTCCAGATATATTTTGATATATCTGTGCCGTTTTCTTTGTAGTTTTCAAGATCACTGGTATGGTTGTACTATCTTTTTAGAAAGTCCCACCCAATCAAAAATAATGTAACACAGAAATATTGAAATACATCTGGAAACTTAAAAATAAGAACCTGATTATAAAATAGACTGTGAAATAATCCACCATATTGGCAAAGCCAAAAACCCACAAAGTATTTACAGTCAATGCATACTAGAAAAGGTGGCTATAAAGCACCAAAGGGATAACTTAAGAGTATTAGGTGTCCACCTTTATTTTTACAAGTTGATCTTGTCTTATAGAGTTTTATCTGAGCTATCAGGGACTTTTCAAATGCTTAAAAAATTCAGTCATTTTTGAGATAAAAGAGATCAAAGTTGGTGACCTCAATAGGTCCCTTATGAAATTTGCAAACCAAAAACGCAAAAAAAAGACTATTTCATTAAAAATCTATCACCTCCTTCATTTTTTAACCAAGCTTCTTCAAACTTTCACAGAAAGTCCATTATTTAATTTATAAAAGATAAATTGCACTAATTTTTTAAATTTTAGAAAACAAAATGTTTAGTTAAAAAAAACACCTGTTTTTTGTTTTGTTTTTTTTTATCTAAAACTGTAATTTTTTAATCATTTTAAAATCGCATCACTCAAAGTCTTTTAAACTATAAAATGAACATTTCTTGAAAATTTGAGGTATTTAGCTCAAAAAATGAAGGAAAAGATACTTTATTATTATTTTTTTAAATTTCCGAGAAAAATGACACCAAAAAATTTACGGTTCACAAAAAAAAAAACAATATCTCTGAAGTTTAAAAATTTTTAATTCTATAAAAACTGGCTGGTAGTTTGTACTAAGGTTTTCATAAAAGAGCCAGTCTTATTTTTATTTAAAAAAATGTTGGACCCCACCCCCTAAGCCCTTAGATAAACTCTTTTATTTCTGCCTGCATTTCAAAAAACTCCACTTCAAAATATATTGAATAAGGTTTATGTTAAGTAAAAAACTTAAAATGTCAAATGAAAATGGAATTAAAATGCTGATTGAAAATTCCAAGATTGGAAAGCAATTAAAAGAGAGACTTATAGCATTTGGAGCTCAAAAGGATATGGAGTTTAGTTCACTCCAAAATGATATTTGCAAATTAAAAAATGAATACACTGTGAAAAGCTTGAGTCTAGAACAAAGATTGGTTGATTTGAAAAATGATAATTGCACATGTGAAAAAAGTCTTAGCCTTGACAAAAAATATACTGTAATCGAACAAAAAATTAGTGACTTGCAGACATCATTCCTACAGTTTAAACAAGAATTTTCTACAAAATTTGATAAGTTCCAAACAAAGTTTCTGACCTACGCTGATACAGTTCGATTGAACAAACCAGCTGAGTTTTTCACAGATATAAGTACAAAGTTGAGTTTGGTTACCAAAAAAATAGAAGCTCAAAGTGATGAAAAATTAAAAGAAAAAAAGGCACTCAATGTAATTGTATTCAATATTCCAGAATCAGAAAACCCTAGTAGCTCACTTGAAAATTCAAAAAAAGATTTAAATACTATTCAAGGAATTTTGGGAGTACATAAAATTATTAAATCTGAATTTAACTCATTGTACAGAATTGGAAAAATTATCAAGAATAGATGCAGACCAATTATAATTAAGCTCAACAATTTGGAAGCTAAGCAGAGACTTTTAAAGTTGAGAAATTTAAAAGTTATTAGGAATGGAAAAGAAAACGCAATATATAGAACGGTTTCAGAGCTATTGGCTTTTAAAAAATTGCGAGAAAAGTTAAAAATTAAACAAAAACTGGCTGATGATAAAAATCTGAGAGTACAATATGTAATAAGAAACAACAAAATAGTTGAGAAAATACAGCAGCCCTTTCGTTACACCACCCTGGAACTCTGGGGTTAGTGTTAGTTGTAACAACTTTGTTAAAAACTTTAATATATTTAGTCAATCTGTTAATTTTGATGGTAATTGTAGTGACTTTTTTCTTAATGATAGTACTGTTAGTTCTTTAAAAAATAAGTGTACTGAAGCCTTAAACACATTTTCTCAATAGGTCAAAGTCTAGTAAAAATTTTATAATAAAAATTTCCTATACAAATATTAGATCTATCTTAAACAAAATAAGTTTTGTTGAGTTTCATATGTGCACAAACAACATAGACTTATTTTTCTTTACTGAAACTTGGTTAAATCCAAACATTATCAATTCTATTTTTTGTCCATCTGGTTATAACGTTATTCGCAATGATAGATTGAGCAGGGGGGGAGGCGTTGCTGTCTTTGTTAAAAACTATTTAAAAATTATTGAAGTTAAAAGTGAAATTATTGCTTTTGATGGTTTTGAATTTATATGCTTTGATTTAATTCTCAACGGATTAAAGTTAAGATTTCTATGTATTTATATTCCTCCAAATCTTTCTAAATCTATAAAAATTGTATCAAACATGATTGACCTTATTAAACATCTCACACCAAAAAATTTTTCTTTCTATATTATTGGTGATTTTAATTTTCCCAATATTGATTGGAGTATTCCGAGCTCAACTTTCAATGAATGTAATAAAAATTTTATTAAGTTTTGTTCAGAAAACTATTTAACTCAAATTATTGATTCACCTACACATAAAGACGGTGGTATTCTTGATTTAGTGCTTTGTAATTGCATGGGGTTGGATAGAATTAAATTTCATTCAGTAGATTCACCTTTAACTAATACTAATGACCATTCCCTTATATCTTTTGGCATTAGTGTTAAAAAGAGCATGAAATCAGCTACTGTGACACTTTACCCAGATTTTTCCAGAGCGAATTTTAAGTGTATCAACAAATATTTGTCTAGTATAGATTGGAAATTTATTTATAATAAATCAGAGAATTTACAGGAGTTTTATGATAAATTTGTTAACATTATTAATCTTACAATCAAAAAATTTGTACCCTTGAAGAAAAATAGAAAACGTAAGATATATCCTTCTAATTTAAAAAAGCTACAAAAAGAAAAGCAAAAACTATACAAAAAATGCAAGTTAGATCAGCAGATTACTGAAAAATACAAGCTAGTTTCAAAAGCATACGAAAAAGCTGTAAAAAAATTCGACATACAATATGAAAAAAGCTTCTGTCAAAATACTAATTCAAAAAAATTTTATTCTTTTGTAAAATCAAAGCTAAATCTATCACCTTCTTTTCCTCTTTTACTTGATGAAAATAACTTACCATTAATTTCCAACTTTGATAAAGCCTCTTATTTTAACAAATCATTCCAAAAAGTATTTAGTAAAGATTATGAAGATGAACATTTTATACTTATTGATAAGAGTTGTCCTGAAATGCAGGATTTTTTTATTAGTAATAATGAAATAATTGAATCTGTAAATCATTTAAAAGATAAAATACTCAGAACAGCAGAAAACATACCTTCGTATTTTTTAAAACAAACTATTAGCTCTCTCATTTTTCCAATCTCGTTAATTTTTAATTGCTCTTTAGCGACATCTTTCATACCAAGGCAATGGAAAATATCTTATATTATACCAATATTCAAAAAAGGAAACAAAAATAATCCATTAAACTATAGACCAATTTCACTAACTAGTAGCTTTTGCAGATCTTTTGAACATATAATTTCCTTAAAAATACTTAATCATCTTTTCTTAAATAATCTTATTTCTCCGAAACAATTTGGTTTTCTTCCTAAATGAACTTCATGTATTCAATTATTGGATTGCCTTCATTCATGGTTAGTATCTTTTTTTACCAATAAATCTATCAATGTAATTTATACAGACATTCAGAAAGCGTTTGACTCTGTCTCTCATTTTAAGTTAATTAAAACTTTATCTCAATACAAAATTAATAGAAATCTAGTTGAATGGTTCAAAGAGTTTCTTCAGGAAAGAACACAAAGAGTAGTTATTGGTAACACGTTCTCAGAATCCTTACCAATTTTTAGTGGAGTTCCGCAAGGAGGGGTTATAGGTCCACTGTTATTTATAATCTATATAAATGATATAGCCTTAGAGGTTGATTCTAATAGCAACATTAAGCTTTTTGCAGACGACACAAAAATATTTAGCCATTCTAACTTAGTTTTACAAAAATCTTTAGATAAAATCTACCATTGGTTAAAAGAAAGGAGATTAAACCTAAATCCCAGCAAATGTCATGTTTTGAATATTCACAAAAGTACACCTATTCCAACGTTTGATTTTAAAATATACAATGCAATCTTACCTAAAACTGAGGTATTCAAAGACCTTGGAATTTTTATTTCAGATAATTTAAAATGGAACCATCATATTAACTATATTTACCGTACTGCATCAATTTTATCTTTTCAAGTTCTTAAAAGCTTTATATCTACGGATTTGGTAATTCTTAAAAAATTGTACCTAGTTTACATCCGTCCTAAGATGGAATACAACACACCTTTATGGTCTCCATATTCTATAAAAGACATCAACCAACTAGAATCTATTCAAAGAAAATTTACGAGATTAATCTTTAATCGGTGCAACATTTCATATACGTCTTACATAGACAGACTAACAAAGCTTAATATAAAAACTTTAGAATACAGAAGACTTGAATTTGATCTAATTACTTTTTTTTAAACTGATTAACAATGAAACTACTATTGATTCTCAAACTTTCATTAAACCTTATGAAAATAATTACTCACTCAGAGGTAATAATAGAAAATATACATGCAAATATCATTTCAACTATGTTGGTTGGCACAAATCTTTTTTCTATCGTTCGGTAAAAATGTGGAACAAACTTCCAAATGAACTAGTATCGTGCAAAAATCTTAAACATTTTCGATTAAACTTAAAAAGATTTGATTTAAATAAAATATTTACCAGTAAAATTTATAAGTGATTAGTTTTGTTCATCTCTTTAGCCATTGATTTGGTGTGTGGTATGTAGTTTATTGGTAGTTTAATCTGTAAGCTACACATTCCCCTTATAGATTTTAGGTACTTTTCAACTTTGATTTTTTCGGAAGGGCTGTTGTTAATGTGCTTTGGGCTTTAGATTTTGAAATTATTGGATACTCAGTTGATTCCCAAGCTAGATTTGTGAACTGTTGCTGCCACATTTTTGAAGTGATTTTTGACTGAATTTGCCTCATAACGAGTGGCAAATAGTAGCTCAGATCAGTGTTCTGCGAGATGAAGACAGGTTCTGAAGATTTGACAGAAATGCTTGTTACAGGTATTTGTTGCTTTGGAACGTATAATTGGAGATTGGTGACTTTGGAATCGTTGAATTGTGAAAGTTTTAATTTATTCAGTTTGTACTTTGTATAAGTTTTATGTTTATGTTTATTTAATCACTGTAATTTGTTTTTTTTTTTTTTTTTTAATGTCTTTCAGTTTAAGTGGCCTAGGTTTTAATGCCTAGGTCCTTTGTTGGACAATAAACTTTATAATAATAAAAAAATAAAAAAAAACTGAAGTTGTTTGTAATATAGGTTTTAAGCATGCTCCTGAAAAGTTTTATATGTAGCTACTATTTTTTTGAAACTAAAAGTTTTTATAAAAAGCATTCAAGCAAAATTTCAAAATTTCTTAGTTATTACAAGAATAAAATTGTTTAAATTTCTAATATTTACATAATAAATAAAATTAACTACATTAAAATGTATCTCAACTTAAAGCTCACTTACTACTATTAACTACATTTTTATCTAAGCAATGATATTTTGAAAATTAATTAGAAGAAAAAAAAAAAAGCTACATATAAATATTTATAAATAGCATTTGGTTATGATTAACTTTAGGTGGGCACCAATATTGAAGTGTAATTCAATATACAGGAATTTTTCAGCTTTATTTTAAATATTTTACAGTTTTATTTTGAAAACATATGTACTTATTATGTACTTATACTACTGAATGTAATTTTAGGTGACTCTTCAACTGTATATAACAGTGTCATTTTAACAATGCGACTTTTAAACTTGTTTTTTTTTTTAGTATTATGGTTTATGTAGTTTACATATTGACGAGGCTGAAGTTTAACAGACATTTAAATATAAGATTTTTAACATATTCAAATTTTTTACTTACAGTCATTACCGCACTTTAATACCGCTCGTACTTACATTAGAACAATGAAACTCTAGAACCTTGTTCCATGTGCGTAGAACTACGTCATCAACTAAGTAAATTAACTTTTTACTAATAAAAATAAAATATTTATGGTACGCCGAAAAATATCGATATTATTATTAAAAAAATAGAAGAATCTTAGTAAACATTGTTTAAAACCGCTCATACTTACATTAAAACAATGAAACTCTAGAACCTTGTTCCATGTGCGTAGAACTACGTCATCAAAAAAAAAATTAACTTTCTACTATAAAAAATAAAATAGTTATGGTACGCCGAAAAATATCGAATTTATTATTAAAAAATAGAAGAAGCTTAGTAAACATTGTTTAAAACCGCTAATACTTACATTAGAACAATGAAACTCTAGAACCTTGTTCCATGTGCGTAGAACTACGTCATCAACTAAGTAAATTAATTTTTTACTAATAAAAATAAAATATTTATGGTACGCCGAAAAATATCGAATTTATTATTAAAAAATAGAAGAAGCTTAGTAAACTTTGTTTAAAACCGCTTATACTTACATTAGAACAATGAAACTCTAGAACCTTGTTCCATGTGCGTAGAACTATGTCATCAAAAAAAAATTAACTTTCTACTATAAAAAATAAAATAGTTATGGTACGCCGAAAAATATCGAATTTATTATTAAAAAAATAGAAGAAGCTTAGTAAACTTTGTTTAAAACCGCTCATACTTACATTAGAACAATGAAACTCTAGAACCTTGTTCCATGTGCGTAGAACTATGTCATCAAAAAAAAATTAACTTTCTACTATAAAAATAAAATAGTTATGGTACGCCGAAAAATATCGAATTTATTATTAAAAAAATATAAGAAGCTTAGTAAACATTGTTTAAAACCGCTCGTACTTACGTTAGAACAATGAAACTCTAGAACCTTGTTCCATGTGCGTAGAACTACGTCATCAAAAAAAAATTAACTTTCTACTATAAAAAAAAAAATACTTATGGTACGCCGAAAAATATCGAATTTATTATTAAAAAAATAGAAGAAGCTTAGTAAACATTGTTTAAAACCGCTCATACTTACAATGGAACAATGAAACTCTAGAACCTTGTTCCATGTGCGTAGAACTACGTCATCAACTAAGTAAATTAACTTTCTACTATAAAAAATAAAAATTTATGGCACGCCGAAAAATATCGAATTTTTATTGAAAAAATAGACGAAGCTTAGCAAACACTCTTTAAAACCGCTCGTACTTACATTAGAACAATGAAACTCTAGAACCTTGTTCCATGTGCGTAGAACTACGTCATCAAAAAAAAATTAACTTTCTACTATAAAAAAAAAAATACTTATGGTACGCCGAAAAATATCGAATTTATTATTAAAAAAATAGAAGAAGCTTAGTAAACATTGTTTAAAACCGCTCATACTTACAATGGAACAATGAAACTCTAGAACCTTGTTCCATGTGCGTAGAACTACGTCATCAACTAAGTAAATTAACTTTCTACTATAAAAAATAAAAATTTATGGCACGCCGAAAAATATCGAATTTTTATTGAAAAAATAGACGAAGCTTAGCAAACACTCTTTAAAACCGCTCGTACTTACATTAGAACAATGAAACTCTAGAACCTTGTTCCATGTGCGTAGAACTACGTCATCAAAAAAAAATTAACTTTCTACTATAAAATATAAAATAGTTACGGTACCTTCAAAAGCACTTAAATATTGGAATTAAAATCACAATCTATTTATTTTAATACACATACAACAAAGTAAATAAATATTATTTTATTAATGTACACGAATAAAGAACTGTATGATTACGCTAAAGAAGCATTGGTAAAAAAACAAATTTGAAGATTTGGTCAAAACGTTTTTAACAACTTTTAGTTTTAATTTAACTTCGGAAAAAAAAAGAACATATATATATGCGATAAATATCAACGCATAATGAACTTAAAAATCACTAAAATTAATGCACACGAACAAAGAACTGTATGATTACGCTGAAGAAGCATTAGTACAAAATTATATATTTGAATATTTTGCATCAAGTTGTTTAACAACATCTTTTTAAAATTAACTTTGAAAAAAAGTAAGAAGATGTATATATGTATGCAACAAATATTAACGCATAATGAACTTAAAAAATACTAAAATTAATGCAAACGAACAAAGAACTGTATGTTTACGCTGAAGCAGCATTAGTACAAAAGTATATGTTTGAAGATTTTTTTAATAAGTTTTTTAACAACTTTTAGTATCAAATTAACTTTGAAAAAAAGTTAGAACATATATGTATGCAATAAATATTAACGCATAATGAACTTAAAAAACACTAAAATTAATACACACGAACAAAGAACTGTATGTTTACGCTGAAGCAGCATTAGTATAAAAAAATATGTTTTAAACAATTTTTACTAAGCTTCTTCTATTTTTTTAATAATAAATTCGATATTTTTCGGCGTACCATAAATATTTTATTTTTATTAGTAAAAAGTTAATTTACTTAGTTGATGACGTAGTTCTACGCACATGGAACAAGGTTCTAGAGTTTCATTGTTCTGATGTAAGTACGAGCGGTTTTAAACAATGTTTACTAAGCTTCTTCTATTTTTTTAATAATAAATTCGATATTTTTCGGCGTACCATAACTATTTTATTTTTTATAGTAGAAAGTTAATTTTTTTTTGATGACATAGTTCTACGCACATGGAACAAGGTTCTAGAGTTTCATTGTTCTAATGTAAGTATGAGCGGTTTTAAACAATGTTTACTAAGCTTCTTCTATTTTTTAATAATAAATTCGATCTTTTTCGGCGTACCATAACTATTTTACTTTTTATAGTAGAAAGTTTTTTTTTTTTTGATGACGTAGTTCTACGCACATGGAACAAGTTTCTAGAGTTTCATTGTTCTAATGTAAGTACGAGCGGTTTTAAACAATGTTTACTAAGCTTCTTCTATTTTTTAATAATAAATTCGATTTTTTTCGGCGTACCATAACTATTTTATTTTTTATAGTAGAAAATTAATTTTTTTTTTGATGACGTAGTTCTACGCACATGGAACAAGGTTCTAGAGTTTCATTGTTCTAATGTAAGTACGAGCGGTTTTAAACAATGTTTACTAAGCTTCTTATATTTTTTTAATAATAAATTCGATATTTTTCGGCGTACCATAAATATTTTATTTTTATTAGTAAAAAGTTAATTTACTTAGTTGATGACGTAGTTCTACGCACATGGAACAAGGTTCTAGAGTTTCATTGTTCTAATGCAAGTACGAGCGGTATTAAAGTGCGGTAATGACTGTAAGTAAAAAATTTGAATGTGTTAAAAATCTTATATTTAAATGTCTATCAAACTTCAGCCTCGTTACATATTGCTGTGAATTAAATATAAAAATTAAGTCGGTTTTTAGGTCTTATTTAACTCTAACAGTAGTGTCATTTCAACTAAGTGTCATTTCAAATTATATTTTGCATTATTAACAGATAAATTGATTGTTTCTGTTCTTTTAAATAATACTAACATTGGAAAGCTATAGATATTATATAATACTACTGAATGCCACTGAATGTAATTTTAGGTGACTCTTCAACTGTATACAACAGTGTTATTTCAACAATGCGACTTTTAAACTATTTTTTATAATTTTAGTATTACGGTTTAGGTAGGTTACATATTGCTGTAAATTAATTATAAATATTAAGTCGTTTTAAGCCTTATTTAACTCTAACAATAGTGTCATTCCAACTAAGTAAATACAATAACTTACTTTAAAATTAAAGAGCTAGTATTTAGTTATATGTACAACACTACAGTAAGCCCTGCTTATGTACTTATTTTCAAAAAAAACTGAAAATTATTTAAAATAAAGCTGAAAATTTCCTGTATATTTAATTACACTTTGATATTGGTGCCCACCTAAAGTTAATCATAACCTAGCATTTTACTCTTATTTCTGTTGCTATATTGATTTTCAAACTTAA
This sequence comes from Thalia democratica, assembly GCF_965202585.1. Taxonomy (NCBI): domain Eukaryota; kingdom Metazoa; phylum Chordata; class Thaliacea; order Salpida; family Salpidae; genus Thalia; species Thalia democratica. Next base: position 33,686,789 of record NC_139170.1, on the reverse strand, counting down.
CTAAAATTTTATTTTTATACTAAATTTTTCTTTTGTTTTTCAGTAAAAATTTTAGGTAAAAATTTGTTGTTATTTAATTGATTCATTATTATTTTCCCTGATTGTTAAACATCTTTTTAGATTTTTTATGAAAGCACTGACAAAGTCTTTGACCAAAACTTAGTTTGCATAATAAAGTCTTGAAGATTATATTTATTATTTCTCCTCTAATAGTTGAGATGTCTTTGTTTGTTTTTCAAAAATCAAAACAAATAATGTAAAACTAATCATTTTAATTTGTGTTTATTTTACATAACATATGTTGATGCAAGTCTGCACGTTTCTATAGTTAGCTGAATATTTGCAACCTTAAATTCATATTTATATCCTAGGGCACCAAACCTTGAATTGAGGTTGTATAGTTTTAATACTTTGTATATGTGTTTTTGTAAGTCGTCTAAACCTTAACTTGAAATTAAAAAAAAAAAAAACATTTCTGATCTGTCATGATCTGTCATAACTTTGACAAAAAGTACAACCTGTCATATTACAAACAACTAACATAATAATTGAAAATGTTTGAGTTGTAATAAACATCTTTATAGAAAAAAGACACTCAAATATAGTCCTAGGACCTGGTGCACGACGAACCTTTCGGTTATCGTGTCGCATATCACGGATACATTTTAACGTCTTTTCTATGAGTTTAATCAACTTTATACTAATTTTTACTAAACATTGGTGTTTTTATCATTGCACATTTGCGTAACTTACTTTTAACATTGTTAAGTCGTGGATATTTTGAACATAAAAAACATTAGTTTTAAGTCTCTCCACAAAGTTACTAAATACATGAATGTTACTTTGTATTAGAGTTGCATGTTTTTATCTTAAATTTATTTAAACGACAATAAAACTTTTATTTCAGCATTTCTATGGTGTGTTTGTTGGTGTTTAAAAAGAAATAAAAAATTTACTGTACATTTATATATAAAAAGCGCTGATTAACGTATACAAACATTTAAAATGTTGTTTATGTTTTATATTAGATTATAACTTAATAAGTAAAATATAAATAATACTCAGTCTGATTTGCTGAGTCAACAATTATTTTTATAGTTTCAGTTATTTTTTTACTCATTTATATCCTTATTCCTAATCTACGTAACTGAAACATATTGAGAATAATAAAAAATAAATACGTTTTTATAGTTAAAATTTAAAAAAAACGAAAATAATTTATTTTTACTGACTCATTTTTCAAATTTATATGTTAGATTTATGGTAGAAATGTTTATTATTTTTCATAAGTATTTATATTACAACTTAATTTTATCTGTAAGGCTTAATTACGTAAATTTAATAAAACTCAGGCGGCAGAAATGTTTTTTTTAAATTTTAATTTCAATTTGAGGTTTAGACGACTTACAAGAACATATATATAAAGTATTAAAACTATACAACCTCAATTTAAGGTTTGGTACCCTAGGATATATGTTACTAGACGGTTAATACGGGTTTTTCGTCTTCAAGTGTCGATTATGACGTTAAAAATGTTTTTTTTTTAAATTTAATTTCAAGTCAAGGTTTAGACGACTAACAAGAACATATATATAAAGTATTAAAACTATACAACCTCAATTTAAGGTTTGGTGTCCTAGGATATAAATATGAATTTAAGGTTGCAAATATTCAGCTAACTATAGAAACGTCAAATCTGCATAGTCTAAAGTAGTTTGAACATAAAATGACAGTTTACACTTTATCATTTGATATTATTTTCTTTTTTAATGAAGTTTAAAAAACGTTATTGTTTACTTATTATTTAATAAAACTAAACATTTTTATAATTCTTAGTTGGTTTTATTACAAAATAATAAAAAAATAAGATGATTTTATGTTTTTTTTTTGAGAATATTTTTTACGATCTTTTTGAGATTAAGAAAATTTTCTACACTAACTCTTAAGTTTATTGTATGGATCTCTTATCAAAGGATAGTTGACCATAACGTTCGTGAGACGAAGTCACACAAAGTATAGAAATAAAAATTCGTACACTTACTAATGACGACCTGAATTTTTTCATTAATTTTTTTTAAGGCAATCCGTAAAGTAATTATGACGTCACACCGAAATTTCATTTTAAGCAGAATAAAGTTCGTGTGACTAAGTTACTGCATGTATGGAAATGAAAATTCCTACACTTACTAATGACGACCTAAATATATAAATTAAATTTTTTTAAGGCGATCCGTTGAGTAATTATGACGTCACACCGAAATCGCGTTTTAAGCAGAATAAAGTTCGTGTAACGAAGTGAATGCATGTATGGAAATGAAAATTCGTACACTTACTAATGACGACCTAAATCTATCCATTAAAATTTTTTAAGACGATCCGTTAAGTAATTATGATGTCACATCGAAATCGCGTTTTTAGCAGAATCAAAGTAACATTAAGACTGTAACTATATTATATTGAAATTTGGTTTAAACTATTTTTGTTCAAACGTTTAGAAACATTTTTACAAATTAAATAAAGTATTATTTATTGAACGCCAAAATAAAAGCGCTCTAAATATTTGTTCTTAGAAACAGGTATACAAAGGAACCTTTTAGAATTTTAGCAATGTCAACACGTACATGTCTATTAATTAATAACTAATTAAAATTTAGTTTCTCGTATCGAATTATAAATAATAGAAAAAATAGATTTTTTGTAAACAATTTAATAAAACTGTTATAAGAATTGTGCTATTATGAATTCTATTGCAGTTAGATATTTTCTTCTTTATATCGAATTAACGATAGTAATAGAAAAACTGCCGGTATTTATAATCTTAAGCAATATAACTACTATAACTGCGATATCGTTTGTATCATTCATTTATAACATTTTTATTAGTAGTATTTTCATGATCGAAAAGGAATAGCAGATAATCATTTTATATATTACTATATATATAACTTTATCACAGATGTTTTTGTGTTAAAACTTTATTCTGACTAACGGCGTTTCACTGCTCTCAAATAAATTTAAGAACAGATCTACGGAGTCTTTAAAATATTAACACATTAGAAAAAAAGCATGTATAATTTTAGTGTAGTGTTTTTGTGGAATAAAAACATAAAATTATAAAATTGTCTACAAAAAATACAAATTTAATAAAAGTAAACACTTACCTCAAAAAGCTCTAAAGTAGGCAAGTTTTTAGAAATGAAAATTAAGTTAAGTTGTGCAGAAATGTTACGACATAATAAATTTAAAAATTGATAAGTAATTTATACAGCTTAAAAACATGAAGTATTAAATTTGCAAGTATTTGTGATTGTAAATGAATGTTGTGAAATAAATAAGTGCATAAGTAGACAGAGTTATTTAAAGTAGAATCGTCGGTTGTGGGGACAAATATTTGATAAATCTTGCCGCTTATTCAGAAGTAGGTCTTTATATTCTGCTGCAGTTACTGCTCTTTCTGTATTGCAAGTTGGGCAAATTCTACTTACTCCGTTGGATACATGTTTGATCTTTGAAAAAATACTTCACTCCATGTTTGGCCTTTTACCGTATCTGTGAAAAAAGCTCCAGACATAATCCGATAAACGCGTGCTTTGTTATTTATTTATACTTTTAAAAGTATGTTTATAGTTAGCATATCTATCCTTGAAACTACCTGCGGTACTTCCTATATAAATTTTATCTTGGCCCTTACTTTCAACTTTAACTTTATAAATTACATTATTAATTAAACATTTACCTTTTAATGGGCATATATCTTTATTTATTTTACGGCAATTACATGTTTTAGGCATATTACTTAACTTATCACTATTAGGCTTAGGTGATTTTGAATACTTATTTATAGTTTTATTGCTATGCATTTTACTTATACTTTTAGCGCTATTATCACTTACTTGTTCTAAGTTTTCTTTTATCATTTTAGAAATACTTTTAGTTATACGTTGATTACTATAATCTACATTATTATTAGTACTATTGATATAAATATTTTCATTATCATTAATATTTAAATTATCATTACAGCTTATATCTTTAATGTTTAAAGTTTTAATATGTTTTACATTATTGTTACCATAACTAAAATTACCACTAATAGGATTATCATCATTACTACCGTTATTATCATTAATATTAAAATTATTATTTTTATTATTACTGTTATTATTGATATGATTAGTATAATCAGAAATATTATGTATATATACGTTACTCTAACTTTATTACTAAAATTATTATTTGTATTAGCTATGATATGTCTATTTTCAAAGTTTGAAACTACTGTTTAGTTGTGCGATTGTATTAAAGTTTTAACATTACTTATGCAACTATAAGAAATTTTAACTGTCTTTCTATTAAAGATTTTATTATAAAAGTTGCTCTCAGGAGAGTGTTTATCGACTAGCTTTAAAAATTCTTTACCTAAGTTTATATTAACTGAAGAGCAGTATGGAGGATTATACCACATTATATTTCGGTTACGCGGATTTTTGCGCTTTTATCTACATCTAATTTTTCATACTTTAATTTACATTTAAAACCTCGATTTTTTAATTCAGTTTCGTACGGTGCTTTTATTTCGTTAAATATCCTTTCATTCGAAGAGAGGGTACTTAAACGTTTTTCAGATATATTTAGACCTTTTAATGTAATTAAGTACCATTTTACTACAAGACAAACAAATTTTTTCATTATAAACTTTATTAAAAACTTAAGCGCTTTCGGAATATCCAAATTCCCTTATCAAAATGCTATACACTCTCTAGTTAAACAAACACAAAATAACTAGAGTGAAATTATATCATTTGTAAAAAACACAACTAATTAAAACGACAAGTAATTAACAAAAATGGATTTTTATAAACAATTAAGACAAAAAGGATTATTTATATATATTAATAGTTACTCTTGATCCTTTATCAGGACTAAGCTGATTAAGTAAATTTGGCTGGAGTTTTTAAATTAGTAGAGCTTCTGAAGATAATAATTATTCAGAAAACCAACAAGCACGGGCGTGCTCATGAATTTTAACTCGTTCGTGTGTACCGCAGTCGTGGAAGAGAAGTTTAGTAAAAAACTTGAATCACAGAATCAAAAATCTCGTTACAGAAGATCTACAAAATGACGAGTGGCGAAAGGTAAAAGAGCTGTTGATGAAAAACTCATTTCCGGCCAAGTTTATCGATGAATAAATACAAACTAAAGACAACTTTGAGACAGAATTAATTGAAAATAAAGAGATAAGAAACAATACATTACAATACCATATGTTAAAAAGACGCCAGAGAAATATGCTAGGAACATAAAAGCAGTATTTGAAAGCATCGGGGTAAAAGTACGTATTGCTTATAGATCAGAAAAAGTAGGGAAATATTTCTCACTAAAGGATTCAATAAGTGGCTTGTATCAAAGTTGTATTGTCTATAAATTTACGTGTCCAGGTGATCTGAACAACCAGTACATTGGTGAGACAGAAAGACAACTTTTCGTAAGAATTAAATACATGTGACTCAAACCAACTGTGCGGTATTTAAACATATTGAAAATTGTGTGTTTTGTACTAATTGTAAAAACAATTATAATTGTTTTGAAGTTATTAAAACGTGCAGTTCCTATAATGAAATATTATCTTCAGAAGCTCTACTAATTAAAAAACTCCAGCCAAATTTAAATAATCAGCTTGGTCCTGATAGAGGATCAAGAGTAACTATTAATATATTTAAATAATCCTTTTTGTCTTAATTGTTTATAAAAATCCATTTTTGTTAATTACTTGTCGTTTTAATTAGTTGTGTTTTTTTACAAATGATATAATTTCACTCTATTTATTTTGTGTTTGTTTAATTAGGGAGTGTGTAGCATTTTGATAAGGGAATTTGGATATTCCGAAAGCGCTTAAGTTTTTAATTAAGTTTATAATGAAAAAATTTTGTTTATCTTGTAGTAAAATGGTACTTAATTACATTAAAAGGTCTAAATATATCTGAATTTTACAAGAAAATTGCAAGTATGACCGATGGTAAAGTTTATGATTTAAGGAAATTAGAAAAACTGATGATAAAGACAAGTATGACAAAATTGGATATTAAATATTTAAAATAGTGCGAAGAATTAGACTTAATTCCTGAATTTTTGAAGTTCAAGCCACCAAATTTAAACGTTTATGAAAACGTGCACAAGTATTACCGTAAAGTTCTTTTGGAACAAATTAAGATAGCCAAAAAGGAGTTTCATTTTACAAAAAGATCAAGAGATGATATCATGTACAATCTCCGTGATAGGTTAACTATATGTCAATATTAATTGATATTACAGCAAATCAGAGATCACAGCATCAAATGTATGGTGTTGGATAAGAGAAAAACACACCAAAAGAAGCTCTTCAACTTAAGGAACAAACAAAGAAAAATCAAAACGCCAGACTGTATAATCAACTTAAGTTCCTACAAATTGTCACTAAGTGAAAAATCAGCATTGATGTTTGGTTTCAAACGAAGCATTATGCCTAAACACATTGATGAAATAAAAACTAAAGCTTCTATTGAGAGTCAAACCAAAAATGTTTGTTTAAGCGAAAACAAAACTCTGAACTATGACATGCTAGAAAGTCTAAGAAACAGTACCACAAAGTTTATTTCTGAGAGCAACAAAGCATGTTCAACCAAAAAAAAAACAAAAGCAATACACAGAACACTAACAAACCTTGCTAGGAATAAAAACATTAGGTGCCTAAATATGGAAAAAGGAAACGGAGTTGTAATGAACACAAAAAATTACAATGATAAAATGAATGAGATTCTAGAAGATGGCAGTAAGTTTAAAAAACTTACATTGATCTAAACTCAAACAACGACAGCAGAGCACCTTGGTACTTAAAAGAAAAAAAACTATATACAAACTTGTATACAAATACATTATACCATTAGTCACTGACATAGTGTACTATAACTTAATACCCAAAGGAACACAACCTGGAAAAATGTATGGTTTTGCTAAAATCCATAAAACTAATTGTCCCCTCAGACCAGTACTCTCGGCAATAAATACCCCAAAATACGCCATATGTAAATGGGTAGAGATAGAACTTAAACCATACTTAAAAAGCGACTGAATTATGTACTCAAGCTTTGAGTTTGTTGAAAAATTGAAAGAATACCGACCATTGAACACAGACATTTACGTCACATTTGATATCAAGAGTTTGTATACCAACGTCCCGTTGGAGGAGACTATTAATAAAGTTACAAAAGAAATATACATAGACAATTCTAGTTCAATATTTGCTCGATCAAAAATAACTCAAACAGTATTTAAAAACCCTCTAAGAGTATGCTCACAAAGCATCTTTATGTTCAATGGGACCATATATCAACAAACAAACAGTTTATCAATAAGCTCACCTCTTGCCCCTTTACTCGCCAACTGGTTTGTCAGTCAATTAGAGACAGAACTGCTTAACAAAACTGCAAGGCCAAAAATGTACTGCAGATATGTTGACGACATTTTCTGCATTTTCCAAAATAAAGAACAAATACATCAGTTTGATGAAAAACTCAACAACATGCATAAAGACATGAAATTTGTAATCCAGACTTGCCAAGAAGGTAAACTACCATACCTCGATACACAGGTGACAATAAAAATCAACAAGTTTATAACATCATTATTCACAAAACCAACAAGCACGGGCGTGCTCATTAATTTTAACTCGTGTGTACCGCAGTCGTGAAAGAGAAATTTAGTAAAAAACCTGAATCACAGAATCAAAAATCTCGTTACAGAAGATCTACAAAATGACGAGTGGCAAAAGGTAAAAGAGCTGTTGATGAAAAACTCATTTCCGGCCAAGTTTATCGATGAACAAATGCAAAAGAAAGACAACTTTGAGACGGAATTAATTGAAAATAAAAATGATAAGAAACAATACAACACAATACCATATGTTAAAAAAACGTCAGAGAAATTCGCCAGGAACATAAAAGCAGTATTTGAAAGCATCGGGGTAAAAGTACGTATTGCTTATAGATCAGAAAAAATAGGGAAATATTTCTCAATAAAGGATTCAATAAGTCGCTTGTATCAAAGTTGTATTGTCTATAAATTTACGTGTCCAGGTGATCTGAACAACCAGTACATTGGTGAGACAGAAAGACAACTTTTTGTAAGAATTAAAGAACATGTGACTCCAACCAACAGTGCGGTATTTAAAAATATTGAAAATTGTTTATTTTGTACTAGTAGTAAAAACATTTATAATTGTTTTGAAGTTATTAAAACGTGCAGTTCGTATAATGAATTATTATCTTCAGAAGCTCTACTAATTAAAATACTCCAGCCAAATTTAAATAATCAGCTTGGTCCTGATAAAGGATCAAAAGTAACTATTAATATATCTAAATAATCCATTTTGTCTTAATTGTTTATAAAAATCCATTTTTGTTAATTACTTGTCGGTTTAATTAGTTGTGTTTTTTACAAATTATATAATTTCACTCTATTTATTTTGTGTTTGTTTAACTAGGGAGTGTATAGCATTTTGATAAGGGAATTCGGATATTCCGAAAGCGCTTAAGTTTTTAATAAAGTTTAAACGTTTTTCTGTCATTATCGGGAGACATTTTTTTACATGATAAGGGTGGTCAGAACTAATATTAAAAAAGTTCAATACAGTATTCGGTTTACGGTACGGACGGTAAGTATTATGAGATAAATTTAAAGTAACATCTAAAAAATTCGTTATTTACGCTCCTAATTCCAAAGTTATTTTAAAACCGATATCAGACATCAATCTACACGTTGACTTTTTAATCTTTTCGTAAACAAGAGGTTTATTTAATTTCTAAATTTATTTATTCACAAAGGCAACAATGTTTCACTCCTAAAGGATCTTCAGGCCCGCAAAATAAAATAAACATAAGACGATGGATAACTAAAAAAATACAATAATGCAACAAACTATACTTAAATTCAAATTAAATTAGAAAATTAAGCCACATGAAGATAATCAAGAAAAACCTACTCAAAATGATTGAGAAAAGACTAAATAGACTGTCCACAGACCTAAGATCCTTTGATAATGCAAAGCATAGCTACCAAATTGCATTGCTCTAATCCAACTTCAAACACAAACTTGAATTTGAAAACAAAACCAACCCTGTTAACAAGAAGAAACGTAAACGAACAAGAAGAATTATGTACGTTAATCCCCCATACTGCCAGTCAGTAAAAACTAACATTGGGAGGAAATTCTTTGATCTAATTGACAAACATTTTAAAACAGAGAGCATGAAAAACATCTTCAACGTAAGTAATTGCAAAATATCATACTGTTGTATGGATAATGTCAAATCATTAATAAGTAGTCACAATAAGAAGATACTAAGTAAACTGAATCATAAGAACAACCAAGAGGATAAAACATGCAAGTGCCGCGACAAAGACTCCTGCCCCTTAAGTGGCAAATGTTTGCAGGGGAATGTTGTTTATAAGGCGACGATTGCCAGTCAGATCGAAACAAAGGAATATATAGGATCCACGGAGGCCAGTTCAAAAAGAGATGGTATGCACACATTAGTGACATTAAGAATGAAAATAACAAGGGAACAGAGCTTTCCAAGTACATTTGGAGATTAAAAAACAATAACACTTGCTACGATTTAAGGTGGAGCATAATGCATAAGATTAGAGAAATAAAGAATATAGGTAAAATCTGTAAGACTTGCAACTTGGAAAAAATAGGAATAGCACTTGCTAATAAGAAACGATTTTTAAACAAAATACAAGAGCTCTTCTACACCTGCCCGCACTTTAGGAAATTTTATTTTTAAACTTAGCGTATTTAACTCTTTTATGACATATTTCTATTTTTGTTATTACTTGTACCCTTATCTGTAAGCGCCATTTTGTTTTGTGTTGTTATAAGCTAAATCTAAATCTGTATAGAACAAATCAGCTATTGTAAGTATAAATCATATTTAAAAATTAAAAATCATTTTCATTATTATTGTTTTTTAAATTTGTTAATTAATTATCTAGTAATAACACTATACATTTTTTAATTTTCTAATTTAATTTGAATTTAATTATAATTTCTTGTATTATTGTATTTTTTTAGTTATCCATCGTCTTATGTTTATTTTATTTCGCAGGCCTGAAGATCCCTTAGGGGTGAAACATTGTTGCCTTTGTGAATAAATAAATTTAAAAATTAACTTTGGCTCCAAAACTAAAATTGTTGAGACCTGTTGTGCCTAAGGAATAATCCGTGCATAAAAAAATTTTAATAGAAAGACAGTTAGAATTTCTTATAGTTGCATGAGTAATGTTAAAACTCTAATACAATAGCACAACTAAACAGTAATTTCAAACTTTGAAAATAGACATATCATAGCTAATACAAATAATAATTCTAGTAATAAAGCTAGTAATAGCGTATATATACATAATATTTCTAATTTTTCTAATCATATTAATAATAACAGTAATAATAAAAATAATAATTTTAATATTAGTGATAATAACGGTAGTAATGATGATAATCCTAATAGTGGCAATTTTAGTTATGGTAACAATAATGTAAAACATATTAAAACTTTAAACATTAAAATTATAAGCTGTAATGATAATTTAAATATTAATGATAATGAAAATATTCACATCAATAGTACTAATAATAGTGTAGATCAGGGTTTCCCAAAGTGGGCGATAACTTGTAAGGGGGCGAAAGGGTGGGCGATAACTATTAAGGGGGCGAAAAGGGGGCGATTTTAAAATTTTGGGCTGTCTTAAAATTTTTACTATAATCTTGATATTTTACTAATTTTAGCTTGCTATTTAAATATTTGACCCTGAGGTAAAACTTAAACAAAAAAGTTTGTTTTGTTTATGTAAAGTATAGAAAAAAAATAAAGTGCTTATGACTCCTACTTTTAAGTAAATTTCATATTTTCATTCATATATTTTCTTATATAACATTTACATAGATCATCGACGATCGAAATCCCTCTCACCATTTTAAAACCTGAAATATATGTTATTTTGGACCATAAATGGTTTGTAAAAGCCTATGTTATCTATTTTTATCTATCACATCATGATATATTCAATTAGTTTTTGATAAGTCACGAAGTTAGACTAAGAAATAAAACTACACAGGGTTGCAAATTTACCTAGAAACCTAAAAAAACCTGGAATTAGACAATTTAGGCAACAAAAAGTCTGGAATTTTTAACATTTTAACATATTAAGTAGTAAAATTTCGATTAGACACTAAAATACTATTATTTGAATAAAAACATAGATCCCTTCGAGGCATATCTTTTTGAAGTAAACGACTTACAAAAAAACCTTCTTAGACTTATAAACAGACTTTGAACTTAAAGTAAATTTTTCCAAAGAATGATATAAAAGCTTTTGGACTTAACAAAAACTAAGGCAAAAGTATCAAATTATTTGGAGGAATTTAGATTATTATTTATAGCTTTTCCGTCTAGCTAAGTTGTTGAGAAAGCTTTCAGTTCAGTTATCAACATCTTGAACAAAAGATCTAATCTAGATATTTGTAAAGAAGGTGACTTGAGGCTTTATTTTACTAATTGAGAGTCAAATTAGAAAAACATGCAAGCATTTATGAACCTCATCCTTCACATTATATTAGAATTCAGTAGCAGACACTATTTTATGAAAGTTTTTCTACTTTGTCTGATCTTTTAAAATATTTTTTACTTAACCTGGTTTGTATCGTACTTGACTAATCTTTTCATAATAACACGCACTTATCAAGTTATTTATTTTACAAGAAGTTTGCATAATGCCTAATAAACATTAACTATTGTAGACTCACTCTTGAGTTCGCACTTTTTATCCAAAAAAAGTGCAAATTTATATTTTCTTAAATTTAACTTAAATAAAGTCTATTACTAAATACGTATAACTAAAAAACGTAAAATATAATTTTAGATAGCATATATAGATCTATTTTTTAATGAATGTTTGTTTTATGTTTTAGTGGATTTCATGCTTATTCATAACATTATTGCATATAGAATATTGAAGTTTGTCATTTTGTAAAAAAAAAAGATTTTAGTTCTAAGTTTGTACTTTTTAATTTTGTTTATATAACTTAAATGTTTAAATTACATCTAAACATTTTTGTTAAAATGTAAATTCTAGTATAATTGTTATGAACACCTTACCTTTTTATTATAATTGAACAACAGTCTAGTTCAAATAATAAGATTAAGTTATGTCTTATGACTCAATTAATCGAAATTTCGATAGTTGAACAATGCTTAAATTATTTTGTTAGCGCGATGTGCATTAGAATCATAAAAATCGCAATTTATTAAAAACTAAATCATATGTTTGTTTGCAACTTTTTATAAATAGAATAAACTTACAAATATAAAATTTTAGTTTACTCTGAACATAATTGTCTTGTTTACAATTTTTTTATCTAGTGTTTACTTTTATTATTTAGTGATTTTGGTTTCGGTGATAAGTTTTAAATCAGGGTTTCTGAAAGTTGAACATAACTGAAATTTATGAGGTCATGAAAGGCAAAGGGACCAAAGGGAGGGAGGCATAAGCAGTAAAGGATACACAGGGGGCCATGAAGTCATAATTTGATACTTACACTAGATATTCTTGAGTAAATGATGAAGAGCATTTTTATTAGTAGTATTTTCATGATCGAAAAGGAATAGCAGATAATCATTTTATATATTACTATATATATAACTTTATCACAGATTCTTAAAACTTAATTCTGACTAACGGTGTTTCACTGCTCTCAAATAAATTTAAGAACAGATCTACGGAGTCTTTAAAATATTAACACATAAGAAAAAAAGCATTTATAATTTATGTGTAGTGTTTTTGGGAATAAAAACATAAAATTATAAAATTGTCTACAAAAAATACAAATTTAATAAAAGCAAACACTTACCTCAAAAAGCTCTAAGAATAGGCAAGTTTTTAGAAATGAAAATTAAGTTAAGTTGTGCAGAAATGTTACGTCATAATAATTTTAAAAATTTATAAGTAATTTATACAGCTTAAAAACATGAAGTATTAAATTTGCAATTGTTTGTGATTGTAAATGAATGTTGTGAAATAAATAAGTGCATAAGTAGACAGAGTTATTTAAAGTAGAATCGTCGGTTGTGGGGACAAATATTTGATAAATCTTGCCGCTTATTCAGAAGTAGGTCTTTATATTCTGCTGCAGTTACTGCTCTTTCTGTATTGCAAGTTGGGCAAATTCTACTTACTCCGTTGGATGCATGTTTGATCTTTGAAACAATACTTCACTCCATGTTTGGCCTTTTACCGTATCTGTGAAAAAAGCTCCAGACATAATCCGATAAACGCGTGCTTTGTTTTTTATTTATATTATACACATTATTTTATATTTATTAAGTATACACATATATTATAAAACTTAAATATAATAAACAATATGTTTGTATTTATTAATGTATAATTACGTTTGTATTTCAGCAACAAGGCTTGTTTTCAAATACATTTTTATAACAATATTTGTATACCTAAAGAATTTTTTTACTTATAATCAACTTAAAAAAATTATCAACTCATAAAAATAAAAATTATAATCAAAATTTACTTTTATCAAAAACTGTTTACTACTATGCTGTTGTTTGATCATATATATATCCAGATAAAATTACACTAATATAGTACAACAAAAGAAGTATAATTTGTATAGTATAAAAAAATTCATGAATATAATTATTATAATCACTGTGTTCTTCGGCTAATAAGTGCGTACCATACCAGCAGTTTGTACCTAGGAAGCGCGTACCTAGTTGGCAGGTTGCTGTATATTATATATAATCAATAATCTATCAGTTGAAATAAATATATTTTATTAGCAGCATGTAACTAACATATAAAATAACATATAAGTTTCAGAACAGCTTTAAAAGATTATTTTTTTTTTAATTTCAAAAATTAACAATACTTTGTTGTAAAACTAACAAAATTATTAAAAAAAAATCATAATATTTTTTTTAATTAAATAATTTTTTGCACCTAATCGAAATATCTGTTACACGTATAGTCAAACTCGGAATAACTCTTAAAAAAAGTTTAAAGGGCCACAACTCAAAAAGTAATGTATGTTTGAAACTTATAAAAAATTTTAAAACTCTTTTTTTTTTTTTTTTCATAGATATTATTATTAAGAAAGAATTCAAAAATATGAAAAACTTTTTTATTTAAAAATTTATTTTTGTCACAACACGAACATATTATTTAAAATAAAAAACATTGTTTGTATTGAATAGACCTACACAGGGACGTAGCATGGGCAGGGACACTGGCGCATGCGTACCTCTTAAAAAAACAAGATGAAAAGAATTTGTTATTTTAATTTTCAAATCATTTAATTTCCCTGCTTAACTAGATTTTATTTTTCACTATGTTTATGTAGTATTCAAAAAGTTCGTTTAACTCATTATATCAAAGAAAATCAAATCATCCGGTGCTTAAATATTATTATGTACCGGCTTTTATGCAAAACTCGATAAAAACATTTTTTACCACCATAAACTTTAAAAGAATTAGAGTTCACAAAGTGCACATATTTGGTAGTGCATCGTGGTAGTATATCAGATAAGTTTGATTTTCTTACAAAGAAAAATATTAATGATTTATAAACAAACTATCGAGCTAAACATATCTTATGATGAAAATGATTAAAAAAAATTTCATAAAAAAATTAAAATTTAACTAAAAAGTATAATAAAGAGTAATATTGATAAAATATAAAAATAACTACATAAGGATTGTTAATACTATAATTAAACATAATGAAATAATCAATAAATAAACCATTAATACAATGTTAACTTCACTATACAAAAAGAATAAGTAAAATCTCAGTAAACTTGAAACTTTTAGTAAAAGTACCTTCTTATTACTTTTAAAGTAAACAAATCAATTAGTGTAGTTGTATCAACCAGTTTAGTTGGAAAGTTTTGATGTTTTGATTTTTTCCAATGTAGGAAATGCTCTGATTAGCAGAGCAGATGTATATATAAATAACATTTGCTTCAAATGCTTCCGAGAATTTACTTTTATTGCTGAAGTATGAAAAAAAATAATTACTGGTGTAGGCCGATTTAATAAAAATTTTGTGTTTTTGACATCACGGCAAGTGTTCTGACAAATTGCAGACCACTGCGGAACAAATAAAAACAGCGCAATATTTGACTATCTTTTAAATTGCACAGACTGTCAAAACTCTGACATAGTTCAAAAGTTTAAAGTTTTGAAACAATGTAAACAAAGCGAATTCTACAGCCTGGATTCAATATTGGTTGAGGAAGAAAGGCCTAAGTTAATAACGCAAGTATCATTAGAGATATGCCAAAAACAGAAGTTGTACACAGCACTTAACAAAATTTATACCTTCAAAACCTGCACATGATGCATTTTTTATACTTACGATCATTTGAGCTATATAAGTCAACTTACTACTTTTGATGTCATAACGCAGGCATGTTTCAAAAAAAGAATAAACGTTTCTTTTTGTTTCCTGAATCCACCAATCACATATAACTTCTGTACAAAACTGCAAGCACAAAAGCTATACTACGTATCCAACACTGAAGGCAAATCACTTAAATTTTACTGGATTCAAAAAGCTTTCTAAAGCAAGAATTTAGCTGACTAATGTTTGTACAAATTTTAACCACAAGCCACTACTTAAAATCTCGAAGGAGCATATTTGTTCGATATTTTCATAGTTATTCAAGCTCAAAGGAAGTTCAAATCTTTAAAAACTTTCTTCATACAGAGAGCAACACTAAAGTCTTCTGAGCACAATATCTTGTTTGGTACAAAACAGAAGTTTTTTTATTAAATATTTTGTATTTCATGTATTACCTAGACGCTTCAATTTCCTTGGAAAGTCTGTATAAAAAGGTACTACATTAAGTAAAGTAAGTATGAAATAAACTATAAGGCATTTATTTTTTTAGCCGTTGCCTTATTGTAGGAGTAAACTTCAAAACAAAATAGTAACCTAAAAAACTATTAACAATGTTCTATTTATAATGGAGTTTATATGTGAAAATATAAGTTACTCATTTTACTGCTTTAAACTTTATGTAAGGTGTTGTTGAAAAGGTAACTAAAACTATAAAAATGCTTTTTATCAATATCGTTTTATAACTTAAGTATGTGAAAGCACAACATTTCAAATACTATATATTTCTTTTTAGTTTTGCAGACCAAATTAGAATTTAAATAATATCAAAACAGATTAACTTAAAGTAAAAATAAAATAAGTTTTAGTTTAAAAAAAAAATCAACCAAAAAAAATGAAAGTACTTAACATTAGATCGGTTTAGAAATCTTTTTAGTACCATTTAATTTTTTTTATTTATTGAATATTTGTTTACAGCTTAAGTCAACTTAGTAGCTATGTTTTTTAAAACAAAACATATACTTTCTAGCTCACAAAGCAATGTGAAAGTTTAGAAAAAGCGATGAAAAGTAATTACATACAAGCAATCACAAATATACAAAAAACAATATAATATGTGTAACATATTTAACAGTTAACAAAACAATGTGAGAGTTTAGAAAAAGCGATGAAAAGTAATGATAAGCAATCACAAATGGCTCAATTGTGTAGGGAATTCGCTGTAGAAAAAGCTGAAATCATTGAAAATAATGAAAAAAAAGTATGTATTTTGTTACCAAAATAGATTTATTGAACCTTAAAGTTTATGTTTTATGTAAACTGTATAATAATAGAAATAGAATGCTACCCTTAAATTTAAAGACAGTTCTAATGTTTTTTTTTAAATAGATAAACTGTTCATATAACTTAAATGTAGTTGATTAAAAAATTACATCTAAACATTTTTGTTAAAATGTAAATTCTAGTATATTAGTTATGAACACCTTACCTTTTTACTATAATTGAACAACAGTATAGTTCAAAAAATAAGATTAAGGTATGTTTTATGACTCAATTAATCGAAATTTCGATAGTTCAACAATGCTTAAATTATTTTGATATAAAAGTTATCTTTTACAATTCTCATTACAAAAACGTAATCCTAAAATATATAAAGAAACAATTTATGACTTACGTTCTTGAGTTTTATTTTTACTCAAAATTATTCATGGTATTTATAGTAGCTATGAAATAATTAAATTAAGACTCTTTTACAAATTTATTCTAGCTGGAGAAGTTGTCATTAGAAAACAGTCAGTTATCCACAAAATTAGATGAAATGCAACATTTATGTGATGAATTTATGAGAATGGATTCTCGATTTTGTCTTTCTTGATAAGAGCGTACCAAAAAAGTGCGTATTTAAGCGGTAGTATACTGTAGTAGAAAACTAACTTTCAATTATCAGTATTTCGTCTAGATCGACACAATTCTTCAGAGCCACTTGAAGTGGTTTATATAAAAAAAAGTAAAATTAAAGTAAAAATGATCCTATGAAAATTGTACCCATTTAATTAACTAACAGAAAAGAAGAGCTTGCAGATTTAGATACAATAGGTTTTATTAAGGTTGGTAAAATGCTTAACTCTGAAGATTTGAGAAAAGTTGGTAAAGGCATGGTTGCAATATCATTTAACGTGCAAAATTCCTTATGCTTTTTTGAAGTATCAAGTCTGTTCAATCTACCACGTCTTTAAACTTGTGCAATTAAGTTCATTTAAAGATGGTTCTGTTATTTAGTAGCCAACAAAAGTCACTTCGATTTAAGTTTTGACTCGTTCAGAAAACTTTTATCAAGCTCAGAACTGGAAATAACATCAGAAATGGAACTTGTAGTTGCTGTTGATAGCTGGATTAAGCATAATTACAAGCAAAGAGGTAAATTTGCCAAGGAACTGATTAAACGAATTCGTCTACCATTGTTGTCTAAAGCTTGCTTAGAAAATTTGTTAACAGATTACAGCTCGTTTTCAAATTGCGCAGACAGTAAAACGTATATAAATAATGCAATTGATAACAAATCAATAGATACATATGACCCGAGTTCTATTGGTTACCAAGCTCGGTATTGCAACCAGGAAAATTTTGAGATAGTTTCTAATATAGGAACTAGTTTGTACAAACTTGATAATAGAAAGTCATCCGACGCAAGTAAAAAATTTCTAAGCTTTTTAGAACTTCATTCTAGTATTTATAAAAGCGTGTTTATCGAAAAAGTCATTTATTTTATGGGTTCTAACTTCATATTTTCCTATTCAACATTGACAAAAAAAAATAAGTGAAAAGAAAATGTTAGGTAAAAAGTACTTAAACCAACATGCTTGCATATGCAATTTCATGGGGAAGATTAATATAGTAGGTGGATTCCATGCAAATTGCAGAAGACTAACAATCTACGGTCCCAAATTTATACTACATCTTAAAATTCTATTATTTTTGATAGAAAGTATTTTATCATTTCATTTTATACAAATTATTTTTTAAAAGTTAAATTTTAAACTTCAAAAAAAAATCTAATTATTGGTCCATAACTAACCATAAGCAACGTGAAAAAGCAAGTTTTTAAACTCAATTTTGCACTTAAAAAATTTTTCAAAAGTATTGTTCATTTGATATAGTTGAATTAAACTAAGTTTTATGCAAGTAGAACTTAATAATTTTTTAAACAATAAAACATTTATATACAATACGTTTTTTAAATTCTACCTGTAGATACAATATTGCACATATTAGTTTTTTTCCTTTGTTTTTATATTCTTGAGTTAAATGTGTTTACTTGAATGCATTGTATGTTGTTGAATGTATGTTTTTTAATAAAAGAATTAGCATTGCTTAATCGCCACAGTGTGGTATCTTGTATTACATTTACTTTATAAACAACTTAAATTGTTAGGATCCGACAGAATCCTAAATTTAAACGAGATCCGAATTCTAACCGTATTCATATAATAAATCGCTAGTATTAAAGCGTAATTTTTAATTATGTTTACTTTTTTGTAATAATGATAAATAAATAATAAATGCAGGAATTTCATTTTAAACAAATTTTTTGAGTAAATGTATGGTAGGTAGATAATGTAGTACTAGTGGGTATATGATTTTATTTTGTTAAGGTGCATCCAGTTAAAAAAAGAAAAAAAGTTTACTTTCTCTCTATAATCTCTCATTTCATTATCTTACTCTAAAATATAGTGACGTAATAAATAAATACAAACAATGTTTGATACAGAATTTCCTACATATACATAATGCAAGTAGTAGAAAACTAACTTTCAATTATTAGTATTTCGTCTAGATCGACGCAATTCTTCAGAGCCACTTTAAGTGGTTTATATAAAAAAAAGCATAGATAAAGTATAAAATGATCCTATGAAAATTGTACACATGCTTGCTTTTGTATAGAGTTGTAGCACCATATTTTTCTAGTTTTGTAAGTTAGCTTTACAATATCACTTTTATAAGTTTTTAATCCATTGTGATTTTTTTTGTTGTAAAACTTGAGCTTTTTTTTTAATAAACATAATAAAACTTTTTAAAGTTTTTATAAGTTTTGTTAAAATTATATTAACACATTTTTATTTTTTATTTTACAAAACTAGATTTTTGTTATTTTGAAAACCTTAAAATCAGTTTATCATTAATTTTTATGCTGATTATTCAACCTGAAGACATATAACTAATTTTTGGTCACTTCAGCGCTTCCAAAAACCTTGAACTTGACATATAATGCTAAAGTATTTAAGATTTTGATATATAGTAGTGACAGTGCAAATTCCTTGCATTGTCATTGTTTTTTAGAATATTTAGAGTTAGATACGCTTCATTGCACGAACCAATGAGAATCATCTGATGTAATGTTTTAAACTAAATACTGACGCAACGGGGCGAATGCGTGATAGGCAGTTTCATGTAAGCAGCTAGTTGAGTTTGGTGTGCAGCTGGAAGCAACAACATATATTGAACTTATTTTGTGTTCCGTAAAACACCTTCAAGTATCTTTACAATTTTTTTTTCAACGTTATTTTACAATTTAAGAAGTTCCTCAATAAAACTTTCTTTAACTTTAACAAGCTTTTTTTAATATTATTTGATAAAACTTGAGGTTTTCACAAAGAAGTGGAAAGTTTAAACTGGGGTTTCCAAAAAATTTTTTCATTGCAAATTTTGCAAAATTTTAAAAAGATTCAATATCAACTGTTATTTACCAGTTCTTTCTTCCTTGTTGCTTATTACTTTTTCACAACAAACTACGCCTTCTTTTGAAAATTCTGTATTCATAACTCCACAAAGTTCTGCAATTGTTAGCTATAAAATTTGTGGAGATTATTTAATAAGACACAAAGTTAGACTACTTTCTAAGTTTAAGTAAAGGTGTCTTTAATGTAACTAAAAGAATTATTATTTTCATCTATAGTGTTACGAAAAAAAATATTCTTTAAGTCCAGTTTTTAACTGGTTTGTCATTTATTTAGTACTCTGTTTAAAATTTTATACTTGAAAAATTATTTTACTTGGAAAAAACAATAATTGTATGAATTTGTTTAACTTGATTTAAGAAAATAATCTTTCTTAAAAAAGTTAACCATATTTTTTTATATAAAATTGTAACTTATAACTGTTTTTGCAGCAGTTATATGTATTACATAAAAATGGGTGAAAGAAAACGTCAAAGTAACAATGCTTCAAAAACTTTCCAATTAAAAAGAAGAAAACCAGAAGTTCAACTGTAAACGATAATGTACGTGAGAAGCTGTTAAATCATCTTGACTCTTGCAAGAGAAATGATGTAGGAGATAAAATAGTTAGAACTTGCAAATACAATGCCTCCAGTAGAACTAGCAGAAGTACTGTAGAAAACTTATTAAAGTTTTATAAAAAAGGTTGGTTTTGTAAACACAAATTCTTATTTTGTTTTAATATTTTGTTCATTAATAGCTTTGCCTCTAGCGTATAGCATTAACTTAATTTTATCATTTAATTAACTAACAGAAAAGAAGAGTTTGCAGAAATTAGAAACAATAAGTTTTATTAAGGTTGGTAAAATGCTATCATCTGAAGATTTGAAAAAAGTTGGTAAATGCATGGTTGCAATATCATTTAACGTGCAAAATTCCTTATGCTTTTTTGAAGTATCAAGACTGTTCAATCTACCACGTTTTCAAACATGTGCAATTAAGTGCATTGAAAGATGGTTTTGTTATTTAGTAGCCAACAAAAGTCACTTCGATTTAAGTTTTGACTCGTTCAGAAAACTTTTATCAACCTCAGAACTGGAAATAACATCAGAAATGGAACTTGTAGTTGCTGTTGATAGCTGGATTAAGCATAATCACAAGCAAAGAGGTAAATTTGCCAAAGAACTGATAAAACAAATTCGTCTACCATTGTTGTCAAAAGCTTGCTTAGAAAATTTGTTAACAGATAACAGCTCGTGTTCAAATTGCGCAGACAGTAAAACGTATATAAATAATGCAATTGATAACAAATCAATAGATACATATGACCCGAGTTCTATTGGATACCAAGCTCGGCATTGCAACCAGGAAAAATTTGAGATAATTTCTAATATAGGAACTAGTTTGTACAAACTTGATAATATAAAGTCATCCGACGCAAGTAAAAAATTTCTAAGCTTTTTAGAACTTCTCTCTAGTATTTATAAAAGCGTATTTATCGACGAAATCATTTATTTTATGGGCTCTAACTTCATATTTTTCTATTCAACATTGACAAAAAAAATAAGTGAAAAGAAAATGTTAGGTAAAAAATACTTAAACCAACATGCTTGCATATGCAATTTCATTGGGAAGATTAATATAGTAGGTGGATTCCATGCAAATGGCAGAAGACTAACAATCTACGATCCCAATTTGAATACCTGGGAGGAAAGAGCAGAGATGTCAGTACACAAGTCATATGTTGCGTTCTCAGTGTTTTGCGGGAAACTGGTAGTCACTGGTGGTTGCATTAGAGACCAACGCCAAGTGAAACATATGACAAACACAGTTGAAGTTTATGATCACTTTTCCAACTCGTGGTCTCCAATGCCTCCAATGCTTGAAGAAAAATGCAGTCATGACTCAGTGAGCATCGGAAGCAAGCTGTACGTATTTAGCAACAGGAGTAGTAGTGAAGTGTTTGATTATTTTAGTAACGTCTTCGCACGCATTCAAAAAAGAATGCCCCGTTCTGGCTGGTTCTGGAGTAGTGTGAAATGTTTGTCAATTGGGAACAAGATTGTAGCTTTCTCAAGTCACCACCTTTACAAGTATGCTGAGTTCGATGTGGAGAAACAAGAATGGTCGGAAGTCGATGATCAAAAATGGCCAAGAATGATCGAGGGTCGAAGGTCAAGAATGGTTGGTAAGGAAGAAGACCTCCAGTTCTGGTGCAGTTGTATCAAGTCGCCCATGTATTAACTTTGTATACATATTCTTAACTTTTCTTTAAAAAATAAAACCATTCCTTTTTACAAATGGAATTTATATGAAACACGTTTGTCATAAAAATCGCAATTTAACAAAAACTAAATCATATGTTTGTTTGCAACTTTTTATAAATAGAATAAACTTACAAATATAAAATCTATTTAGTTTACTCTGAACATAATTGTCTGGTTTACAATTTTTTTATCTAGTGTTTACTTTTACTATTTAGTGATTTTGGTTTTGGTGATAATTTTTAACTCAGGGTTTCTAAAAATTGAACATAACTGAAATTTATGAGGTCATGAGCGGCAAAGGGACCAAAGGGATGGAGGCATAAGCAGTAAAGGAAACACAGGGGGCCATGAAGTCATAATTTGATACTTACACTAGATATTCTTGAGTAAATGATGAAGAGCAAAAAAAGACTTCAAGTGTTCTAATTGTAAATTTGAAACTTATACAGGACATTAGGGAAAAATTAGGATATATAGGGGCCACAAGCCATAAAAAGGGGAGTCACAAGACCATACTTTTAAAATTGAAAATTACATTATATAGTTCTTAGGTGTTTTTAATGGTAATTTTTCGAGTAATTTTGTTGCAGGAGGAGGTCATAGCTTTTTTCATTTCTTTAAAGGGGGTCTTTTGAAAAAAGTTTTGGAAACCCTTTTATTAATTGGTTAGATTGAACATTTACAGTCTGTATTCTATACTAAATTGTTTTTTCAGAAATGTTAAAAATCATTACGGTTTAGTTGCTATTTTTTTGCATAGTAGTTTATTTCGTTTTACTTAATGAAAGTTTGTTTTTTATTAATGATGAAAAACCTGGATAAGATGTTAAAAGGTATCGTTGGTGTATATCTCAATAAGTGAAAGATTTTTTTGTAAACTAGGTCCTTCACCCAAAATTTATATCGCTTTTTTGTCGTACATTCTAAACAATAACACTATATTAGTAGTCGCATTAAGTTTAATTTCTGTTTTATTGTTATTTCCTTATTATGAGTTTATCTTGATTGTAGTTTAAATACAAAGCTATTAAAGATTTTCGAATATTTTATTCGGATTTCCTAAACTTCTTCCAGGTATTTTAAACAACAAATTTTTAGCTTAATATTTATATCAATTACAATTTAAGTTAAGATATAAACTTAAACTATATAACAACATAAAAAAGATACTGTAAATGAGTTTAAAAAAAAATCATGATAATAGTTTTTTTAATTATCGATATCTTGTACCTAATAGAAATATATGTTACACGTTTAGTCAAACTTGGACAAACTCTTTAAAAAAAAGTTTAAAGGGCCACAACTGAAAAAGTAATGTATGTTTGAATGTGCGTATTCAGTTATAACACTTTTTGTTTTTTATATAATAATATAATATATTTATTAAAAAGAAGTTCAAAAATAAGAAAAACTATTATATTTTAAAAATTTATTTTTGCCACATCACAAACATAATATTTAAAATAAAAAAAAAAGTTTGTTTGTATTAAACAAACCTACACAGGGGCGTAGCGTTGGCAAAGACACTGGCGCATGCGTGCCTCCAAAAAAAACAAGATAAAAAATTTGTTATTTTATTTTTCAAGTCATTTAATTTCCTTGCTTAACTTGAATTTATTTTTCACTATGTTTATGTAGTATTCAAAAATTTAGTTTAACTAAACATATCAAAGAAAATCAAATTATCCAGTGCTTAAATATCATCATGTACCGGCTTTGAAAACTCCGTAATAAAAATACTTTACATTCATAAACTTTATAAGAATTAGAATTCAAAAAGTGTTTATATTTGGTTGTGCACCGTGGTAGTATATCAATTAAGTTAATTTTTTAACAAAGAAAATTATTAACAATTTGTAAACAATCTTATAAACCTAAACATATCTTATGATGAAAACGATTTCAAAGATTTTCATAAAAAAAATAATATTTAACTAAAAAGTATAATAAAGATTAATATTTAAAAATATTAAAAAATAATTACATAAGGATTGTTAATACTATAATTAAACATAATGAAATAATCAATAAATAAACCATTAATATAATGTTAACTTCACTATACAAAAAAATAAGTAAAATCTCAGTAAACTTGAAACTTTTAGTACAAGTACCTTCATGTTACTCTTAAAGTGAACAAATGAATTAGTGTCGTTGTATCAATCAGATGAGAAAGTTCATCAGTTTTGACGTTTTTCCAATGTAGGAAATGTTCTGCAGAGCAGATGTATTTATAAATAACATTTGCTTCAAGTTCTTCCGAGCATTTACTTCTGTTGCTGAAGTAGTAAATAACGTTATTACTGGTGTAAGCCGGTTTAATAACAATGTTGTGTTTTTGACATCACGACAAGTCTTCTGACGAATTACTATTATGTTAAAGTTTTATTATGTTTATTAAAAAAAGCTCAAGTTTTACAACAAAAAAAATCACAATGGATTAAAAACTTATAAAAATGATATTGTAAAGCTAACTTACAAAACTAAAAAAATATGGTGCTACAACTCTATACAAAAGCAAGCATGTGTACAATTTTCATAGGATAATTTTTTACTTTATTTATACTTTTTTTATATAAACCACTTCAAGTGGCTCTGAAGAATTGCGTCGATCTAGACGAAATACTGATAATTGAAAGTTAGTTTTCTACTACTTACATTATGTATATGTAGGAAATACTGTATCAAACATTGTTTGTATTTATTTATTACGTCACGATATTTTAGAGTAAGATAATGAAATGAGAGATTATAGAGAGAAAGTAAACTTTTTTTCTTTTTTTAACTGGATGCACCTTAACAAAATAAAATCATATACCCATTAGTACTACATTATCTACCTACCATACATTTACTCAAAAAATTTGTTTAAAATAAAATTACTGCATTTATTATTTATTTATCATTATTACAAAAAAGAAAACATAATTAGAAATTACGCTTTAATACTAGCGATTTATTGAATGAATACGGTTAGAATTCGGATCTCGTTTAAATTTAGGATTCTGTCGGATCCTAACAATTTAAGTTGTTTATAAAGTAAATATAACACAAGATACCACACTGTGGCGATTAAGCAATGCTAATTCTTTCATTAAAAAACATACATTCAACAACATACAATGCATTAAGTAAACACATTTAAGTCAAGAATATAAAAACAAAGGATAAAAACTAATATGTGCAATATTGTATCTACAGGTAGAATTTAAAAAACGTATTGTATATAACTGTTCAAAAATATAGGCTTAATGGTTTACTAACAAAAGATCCTAGTGATGTAACTTTACTGGAACATAAATAAAAACAAATTGAACAGAATTCTTCCTTTATTGTACCAACCTATGTTTCTGCGTGTTAACGAATCAACACACTTCAACTGGGTTCTTTAAAAAATAATTACTGCAATGAAAGAATAGAAGCATAGAATAAAGTAGGTGTATACATGTTTTCATTAAAATAAAATATTTTCTACAGACAATAGTTAATAATAGGTAAATACTTAATATTCAATCCTACTGTTATAAAACTATATAATATTTGTAAATATTAAGTCTAAAACAAGTAAAGTAAACTGAAATACACAATAAAACAACAAATCATAATATAAACAAACAACTCACGTTAATGGTAAAAAAAAATGATTCAAATTTTACTGTTGTTAATGAATGAACGAAACAAATTCACCACATCTAACAATCACGTCACAATACAAATGAGGCCATCTCAACCATTCATTGTGACGTGATTGTTAGATGTGGTGACTGTGTTTCATTCATTCATTAACAACAGTAAAATTTGAATCAGTTTTTCTTTCTATTAACGTGAGTTGTTTGTTTATATTATGATTTGTTGCTTTATTGTGTAGTTCAGTTTACTTTACTACTATATGTAGGTAGGTAAAATTTAAAATGTTTGCTTAACTGTTTTACTGATTTTTTAACTAGTTTTATTGATTAAAAAAATTATTAAGTTCTACTTGCATAAAACTTAGTTTAATTCAACTATACCAAATGAACAATACTTTGGAAAAATGTTTTAAGTGCATAATTGAGTTTAAAAACTTGCTTTTTCATGTTGCTTATGGTTACTTTTTGACCAATAATTAGATTTTTTTTTTGAAATTTAAAAAGTCAACTTTTAAAAAATAATTTGTGTAAAATGAAATGATAAAATTCTTTCTATCGAAAATAATAGAATTTTAAGATGTAGTATAAATTTGGGACCGTAGATTGTTAGTCTTCTGCAATTTGCATGGAATCCACCTACTATATTAATCTTCCACATTAAATTGCATATGCAAGCATGTTGGTTTAAGTACTTTTTACCTAACATTTTCTTTTCACTTATTTTTTTGTCAATGTTGATTAGGAAAATCTGAAGTTAAAGCCCATAAAATAAATGACTTCGTCGATAAACACGCTTTTATAAATACTAGAATGAAGTTCTAAAAGCTTAGAAATCTTTTACTTGCGTCGGAAGACTTTCTATTATCAAGTTTGTACAAACTAGTTCCTATATTTGAAATTATCTCAAAATTTTCCTGGTTGCAATACCGAGCTTGGTAACCAATAGAACTCGGGTCATATGTATCTACTGATTTGTTATCAATTGCATTATTTATATACGTTTTACTGTCTGCGCAATTTGAAAACGAGCTGTAATCTGTTAACAAATTTTCTAAGCAAGCTTTTGACAACAATGGTAGACGAATTCGTTTAATCAGTTCCTTGGCAAATTTACCTCTTTGCTTGTAATTATGCTTAATCCAGCTATCAACAGCAAATACAAGTTCCATTTCTGATGTTATTTTCAGTTCTGAGGTTTATAAAAGTTTTCTGAACGAGTCAAAACTTAAATCGAAGTGACTTTTGTTGGCTACTAAATAACAAAATGTTGGCAAAATGTTGGCTATTAAATGTGTACAATTTTCATAGGATCATTTTTTACTTTAATTATACTTTTTTTTATATAAACAACTTCAAGTGGCTCTGAAGAATTGCGTCGATCTAGACTAAATACTGATAATTAAAAGTTAGTTTTCTACTTCAGTATACTACCGCTTAAGTACGCACTTTTTTTGGTACGCACCACGCCTTAAGTACGCACTTATCAAGAAAGACAAAATCGAGAATCCATTCTCATAAATTCATCACATAAATGTTGCATTTCATCTAATTTTGTGGATAACTGACTGTTTTCTAATGACAATTTCTCCAGCTAGAATAAATTTTTAAAAGAGTCTTAATTTAATTGTTTCACAGCTACTATAAAAACCATGAATAATTTTGAGTAAAAATAAAACTCAAGAACGTAAGTCATAAATTGTTTCTTTATATATTTTAGGATAACGTTTTTATAATGAGAATTGTAAAGGATAACTTTTTTATCAAAATAATTTAAGCATTGTTGAACTATCGAAATTTCGACTAATTGAGTCATAAGACATAACTTAATTTTATTTTTTGAACTATACTGTTGTTCAATTAAAATAAAATGGTAAGGTGTTCATAACTATTATACTAGAATTAACATTTTAACAAAAATGTTTAGATGTAATTTTTTATTCAACTACATTTAAGTTATATGAACAGTTTATCTATTTAAAAAAAACATTAGAACTGTCTTTAAATTTAAGGGTAGCATTCTATTTCTATTATTATAGAGTCTACATAAAACATAAACTTTAAGGATCAATAAATCTATTTTGGTAACAAAAAACATACTTTTTTTTCATTATTTTCAATGATTTAAGCTTTTTCTACAGCGAATTCCCTACACAATTTAGCCATTTGTGATTGCTTATCATTACTTTTCATCGCTTTTTCTAAACTCTCACATTGTTTTGTTAACTGTTAAATATGTTATACATATTATATTGTTTTTTGTATATTTGTGATTGCTTGTATGTAATTACTTTTCATCGCTTTTTCTAAACTTTCACATTGCTTTGTGAGCTAGAAAGTATATGTTTTGTTTTAAAAAACATAGCTACTAAGTTGACTTAAGCTGTAAACAAATATTAAATAAATAAAAAAAATTAAATGGTACTAAAAAGATTTCTAAACCGAAACTAATGTTAAGTCCTTTCATTTTTTTTGGTTGGTTTTTTTTTAACTAAAACTTATTTTATTTTTACTTTAAGTTAATCTGTTTTGATATTTATTAAATTCTAATTTGGTCTGCAAAACTAAAAAGAATTATATAGTATTTGAAATGTTGTGCTTTCACATACTTAAATTATAAAACGATATTGATAACAAGCATTTTTATAATTTTAGTTACCTTTTCAACAACACCTTAGATAAAGTTTGAAGCAGTAAAATGAGTAGCTTATATTCTCACATATAAACTCCATTATAAATAGAACATTGTTAATAGTTTTTTAGGTTACTATTTTGTTTTGAAGTTTACTCCTACAATAAGGCAATGGCTAAAAAAATAAATGCCTTATAGTTTATTTCATTCTTACTTTACTTAATGTAGTACCTTTTTATACAGACTTTCCAAGGAAATTGAAGCGTCAAGGTAGTACATGAAATACAAAATATTTAATAAAAGAACTTCTGTTTTGTACCAAACAAGATATTGTGCTCAAGAAGACTTTAGTGTTGCTCTCTGTATGATAGAAGTTTTCAAAGATTGGAGTTTCTTTTGAGCTTGAATAACTATGAAAATATC
Organism: Thalia democratica; assembly: GCF_965202585.1. Classification (NCBI taxonomy): domain Eukaryota; kingdom Metazoa; phylum Chordata; class Thaliacea; order Salpida; family Salpidae; genus Thalia; species Thalia democratica. The sequence continues at coordinate 33,657,678 of NC_139170.1, read as the reverse complement.
GAACAAATATACTCCTTCGAGATTTTAAGTAGTGGCTTGTGGTTAAAATTTGTACAAACATTAGTCAGCTAAATTCTTGCTTTAGAAAGCTTTTTGAATTCAGTAAGAATTTAACTGATTTGCCTTTAGTGTTGGATAGATAGTTTAGTTTTTGTGCTTGCAGTTTTGTACAGAAGTTGTATGTGATTGGTGGATTCAGGAAAACAAAAAGAAACGTTTATTCTTTTTTTGAAACATGCCTGCGTTATGACATCAAAAGTAGTAAGTTGACTTATACAGCTCAAATGATCGTAAGTATAAAAAATGCATCATGTGCAGGTTTTGAAGGTAAGATTGTCATTACTGATGGTTACTTTAAAAATTCAACTGAAGCATACTGCTTTCATGAGAATAAAATGGACAAAATTTTCTAGTATGTTGGTAAACAGAACTTCTATGCTAGTATAACAATGATTTACAATTTTTTGTTATAGGTGGAGATTCTACTAACACTTTTGAAGTCTTTGCCAGTGTCACTAAGAAACTTATATTTAAAAAGAATCTACCAAAAATTAAAATTTTCACAAACTACTTTGATGCAATTATCATTGGTTATAAGGTTTATGTATTCAAAGAATTAAAAAAAAATCATCTAAGTATAGGAAGATATAGGACTAAGCGATTGAAAATTATTACATTATTATTAAAAGCAAACATTTTATTGTTTTAAATACTATTTAGTCCGCAAAAACAAAAATTTTTGATTCAAGCAAAAAAGTTGCAACTTTGAAACCATAAAGAAACCTTTTGCTGTAAAAAGTAAATTTGTTTAAAAAATTTAAAAAAAATACAAAAAAAAGGAAGTTACTATCAACTATAAATCATGCATACTTATAAATTTTTTTTAAGTGCTGTGTACAAATTTTATTTTTTGCATATCTCTAATGATACTTGCGTAATTAACTTAGGCCTTTCTTCCTCAACCAATATTGATTCCAGGCTGTAGTACTCGCTTTGTTTACATTGTTTCAAAACTTAGAAGTTTTGAACTATGTCAGAGTTTTTACAGTGTGTGCAATTTAAAAGATAGTCAAATATTGCGCTGTTTTTATTTGTTCCGCAGTGGTCTGTAATTTGTCAGAAGACTTGCCGTGATGTCAAAAACACAACATTGTTATTAAACCGGCCTACACCAGTAATAATTTTTTTTACTTTTTTAGCAATAAAAGTAAATTCTCGGAAGCATTTGAAGCAAATGTTATTTATATATACATCTGCTCTGCTAATCAGAGCATTTCCTACATTGGAAAAACATCAAAACATCAAAACTTTCCAACTAAACTGGTTGATACAACTACACTAATTGATTTGTTCACTTTAATAGTAATAAGAAGGTACTTTTACTAAAAGTTTTAAGTTTACTGAGATTTTACTTATTCTTTTTGTATAGTGAAGTTAACATTGTATTAATGGTTTATTTATTAATTATTTAATTATGTTTAAATATAGTCTTAACAATCCTTACGTAATTATTTTTATATTTTATCAATATTACTCTTTATTATACTTTTTAGTTAAATATTAATTTTTTTAAATTATTTTCATCATAAGATATGTTTAGCTCGATAGTTTGTTTATAAATCATTAATATTTTTCTTTGTAAGAAAATCAAACTTATCTGATACACTACCACGGTGCACTACCAAATATGTGCACTTTTTGAATTCTAATTCTTTTAAAGTTAATGGTGGTAAAAAATGTTTTTATCGAGGTTTGCATAAAAGCCGGTACATAATGATATTTAAGCACCGGATGATTTGATTTTCTTTGATATGATGAGTTAAACGAACTTTTTGAATACTACATAAACATAGTGAAAAATAAAATCTAGTTAAGCAGGGAAATTAAATGATTTGAAAATTAAAATAACAAATTCTTTTCATCTTGTTTATTTAAGAGATACGCATGCGCCAGTGTCCCTGCCCACGCTACGTCCCTGTGTAGGTCTATTCAATAGAAACAACGTTTTTTATTTTAAATTTTATTTAATATAGTTCGTGGTATGGCAAAAATAAATTTTTAAATAAAAAAGTTTTTCATATTTTTGAATTCTTTCTTAATAATAATATCTATGAAAAAAAAAACAAAAAGACTTTTAAAATTTTTTATAAGTTTCAAACATACATTACCTTTTGAGTTGTGGCCCTTTAAACTTTTTTTAAGAGTTATTCCGAGTTTGACTATACGTGTAACAGATATTTCGATTAGGTGCAAAAATTAAAAAAAAAATATTATGATTTTTTTTAAACTCATTACAGTATCTTCTTAATGTTGTTATATTGTTTAAGATTATATCTTAACTTGAGTTTAAATTAATATCAAAAATTAAGCTAAACATTTGTTGATTAAAATACCTAGAAGGAATATAGAAAACCTGGATAAAATATTCAAAAATCTACAGCAGCTTTGTATTTTTACCTACAAGTAAGATAAACTCATAACAAGAAAATAATAATAAAACAGAAATTAAACTTAATGCAACTATTAATATATTGTTATTGTTTAGAGTGACTAACAAAAAAGCGATATAAATTTTGGGTTAAGGACCTAGTGTACAAAAAATATTTCAGTTAGCGAGATACACACAAACGATACCTTTTAACATCTTGTTTTAATATTTTTGTTAGTTTTACAATAAAATATTGTTAATTTTTGAAATTAAAAAAAAATTAATCTTTTAAAGCTGTTCTGAAACTTATATGTTATTTTCTATGTTAGTTAAATGCTGCTAATAAAATATATTTATTTTAAATGATAGATTATTGATTATATATAGTATACAGCAACCTGCCAACTAGGTACGCGCTTCCTAGGTACAAACTGCCGGTATGGTACGCACTTATTAGCTGAAGAACACAGTTATTATAATAATTATATTCATGAATATTTTATACTATACAAATTATACTTCTTTTGTTGTACTATATTAGTGTAATTTTATCTGGATATATATATGATCAAACAACAGCATAGTAGTAAACAGTTTTTGATAAAAGTAAATTTTGATTATAATTTTTATGAGTTGATAATTTTTTTGAGTTGATTATAAGTAAAAAAATTCTTTAAGTATACAAATATTGTTATAAACATGTATTTGAAAACAAGCCTTGTTGCTGAGATACAAACGTAATTATACATTAATAAATACAAACATATTGTTTAATACACTTAAGTTTTATAATATATGTGTATACTTTTAACAAATGTGTTTTATTTGTATGATGAAAGTTTTTATTTTGGGTAATTTTGCATGAATATAAATTTGTAAGTTTTAATAATTTTAAAATTTTTTGCTCAATGTAGGTAAATAAAAACCAAAGTTTTCTAGGTACGCACTGCCGGCTGGGTATGCATTTATACGCTGTGTTCAAAGTGCGTACTTGGTTGGCAGGTTACTGTACAAAAGTTATGACTAACTTATGTTTATTTGAAAGTGTTTTTAAAGTAATGGTATTGTATAAAACTTACATATTGGATCGTTCCAATAAAGAGCGACCACCGGGACTCGAGCTCGGTACGCGGGGCCGGCAGTCGCAGAGGCAAACCGCTAGCCCATACCGGCGCTCGCCTGTCTACTCTAATTAGGGTATTTAAACCATCTATATTCAAGAATTAATGTAAAAAAGTTTCATTTCAAAAAAACAATGAAAAAAGTATAAGATTTATAAAAAAATTGTGTGCAAAATTAGGAGTTAATGATCAGAAAGAGACATGAAGAGCAAAAAAGTGGGCGCTGGACAGCTTGCCTGTTTGATTTCGGCTGCCTGTTCTGCGTACCAAGTTCACGTCCCAGTGGAATTACAATCTCCCTCTGAAAAAACGACCTAACAACGTTTACAATCTAATGCACATCATGCTAACAAGAGTGCTAGCAGCTAATCGCATTCTTCTTTACTTGCGTGGTCGTCCCCATAGAGAGCAACCACCGAAACTCGAGCTCAGGACGCAGGGCCGGCAGTCGCAGAGGCAAACCGCTGGGCCATACAGGCGCTCGCCTGTCTACTCTAATTAGGGTATTTAAACCATCTATATTCAAGAATTAATGTAAAAAAGTTTCTTTAAAAAAAAAAACAATGAAAAAAGTATAAGATTTATATAAAAATTGTGTGCAAAATTAGGAGTTGCTGATCAGAAAGAGACATGAAAGGACAAAAAAGTGGGCGCTGGACAGCTTGCCTGTTTGATTTCGGCTGCCTGACCTGCGTACCAAGTTCACGTCCCAGTGGAATTACAATCTCCCTCTGAAAAAACGACCTAACAAGGTTTACAGTCTAATGCACATTGCGCTGACAAGAGTGCTAGCAGCTAATCGCGTTCTTATATACTTGCGTGGATGTCCCCATGGAGAGCAACCACCGGGACTCGAACTCGGGACGCAGGGCCGGCAGTCGCAGAGGCAAACCGCTGGGCCATACAGGCGCTCGCCTGTCTACTCTAATTAGGGTATTTAAACCATCTATATTCAAGAATTAATGTAAAAAAGTTTCTTTAAAAAAAAAAACAATGAAAAAAGTATAAGATTTATAAAAAAAATTGTGTGCAAAATTAGGAGTTGCTGATCAGAAAGAGACATGAAAGGACAAAAAAGTGGGCGCTGGACAGCTTGCCTGTTTGATTTCGGCTGCCTGTCCTGCGTACCAAGTTCACGTCCCAGTGGAATTACAATCTTCCTTTGAAAAAACGACCTAACAACGTTTACAATCTAATGCACATCGCGCTAACAAGAGTGCTAGCAGCTAAACGCATTCTTATATACTTGCGTGGTCGTCCCCAGAAAGAGCAACCACCGAAACTCGAACTCGGGACGCAGATGCAAATTTTTTAAATGCATACTACAACACTAGTACAACTAACGCTTTGTGTAAGCAAATAAAACATCCTTTTAAACAATTAATTGTTATTTACAGTAACAAACAGTTTGATCACAACACTATAAAATACACAATGTTTCGAACAATGCAACCATGGATTACAACGACAGCAAACTTCAGTTTATGGTGGTTGACGTCAAAGGAATATACATAGAAAAACCAAGGGTGATACTTAATTATGTGAAAAGTAAAAAAACTATCAGGACATCAAAATTAAAAAGCTACTAATTTTTATGTCTGAAATTGTTATAGAGTATTTATTTAAATACTTTCTGTCGTTTTGTTAATTTTCGTTTTTAATAAACAAAAAAACTGTAAAATGAAATTAAATTTTAATATTTTAGCTACGTTGAGCTTCCAACTTTTACTATAATATGATACATTTTCAGCCATTGAAATAATTTTGATGATCTAATTATCATAAATATAGTTTATTTGATACTCAAATTTTGTATTTAGTTGCTTGCTGAGTTCATAATACTCTAAGAAATATGACAAATAATTTTAAAAATGTTTATTTGTGCGTAAGTTAGTTTTATATTAAGTTTTTACGTTTTTAAAGTATTAGTGAAATATTGTAGAAATATAAACTTGTAAATTTAGATGTTTTTATATAAAAATTTATAATTCATTGATTAACTCAGAATAAGAAATTATAACTATATTTTTTAAAATCAGTTAACTTTTTATACTTGATACCTGAGTAACTCAAGCATGGTACAGAGTAATAACAACTTAAGATTACTTCGAACATAAAAAAAACACTTTTTAAACATTACAATGTTATACATAAATAAACTAAAATTTATAAAGTGCCAGTAATTGAAATATTGTGTTGTTATTTACTCAAGTTATAAAACGATATTGATAACAAGCATTTTTATAGTTTTAGTTACCTTTTCAAACAAAACCTTAGATAAAGTTTCAAGCAGTAAAATGAGTTGCTTAAGTTTTGGCATATAACCTCCATTATAAACACAACATTGTGAAAAGTTTTTCAGGTTACTATTTTGTTTAGAAGTTTACTACTACAATAAGGCAATGGCTAAAAAAATAATTGCCTTATAATTTATTTCATACTTACTTTACTTAACATAGTACCTTTTTATACAGACTTCTCAAGGAAATTGAAAACTAGGTAGTAACATGTAACGTCTAGGTAGTACATGAAAAACAAAATGATAGATAAAAGAACTTATGTATTGTACCAAACAAGAAATTGTGCTCAAGAAGACTTTAGTACTGCTTGTATTGATATGCATTGTATATGAAGTAAGTATTTAAAAATTAAATTTTCCTTTGAGCTTGAATAGCTGTGAAAATATCGAACAAATATGCTCCTTCTAGATTTTCAACTCTGAAGTAGTCGTTTTTGGTTAATATTTGTATATTACAAACGGTAGTCAGTTAAATTCATGCCTTGAAAAGCTTTCTGAATCCAGTAAAATTTAAGTGATTTGCATTCTATGTTGGATGAGCAATTTAGCTTTTGTGCTTGCAGTTTTTTGCAGAATTTGTATGTAATTGGTGGATTCAGGAAAACAAAAAGATACGTTTATTCTTATTTTGAAACGCGTATGTGTTACGACATCAAAAGTAGTAAATGGACTTATATAGCTCAATAATTGTAAGTATATAAGATTTTGAAGGTAAGATTGTCATCACTGGGACGTGAAGTAGGTACGCAGGACAGGCAGGCTGTCCAGCGTCCACTTTTTTGTCCTTTCATGTCCTCTTTCTGATCAGCAACTCCTAATTTTGCACACAATTTTAATATAAATCTTATGGTTTTTTCATTGTTATTTTTTTAAATGAAACTTTTTTACATTAATTCTTGAATATAGATGGTTTAAATACCCTAATTAGAGTAGACAGGCGGGCGCCTGTATGGCCCAGCGGTTTGCCACAGCGACTGCCGGCCCTGCGTCCCGAATTCGAGTCCCGGTGGTTGCTCTTCATGGGGACGACCACGCAAGTATATAAGAATGCGATTAGCCGCTAGCACTATTGTTAGCGCGATGTGCATTAGATTGTAAACCTTGTTAGATCGTTTTTTCAGAGGGAGATTGTAATTCGACTAGGACGTGAACTTGGTACGCAGGTCAGGCAGCCGAAATCAAACAGGCAGGCTGTCCAGCGCCCACTTTTTTGTCCTTTCATGTCTCTTTCTGATCAGCAACTCCTAATTTTGCACACAACTTTTATATAAATCTTATACTGTTTTCATTGTTTTTTTTGAAAATAAACTTTTTTACATTAATTCTTAAATATAGATGGTTTAAATACCCTAATCAGAGTAGACAGGCGGGCGCCCGTATGGTCCAGCGGTTTGCTTCTGCGACTGCCGGCCCTGTGTACCGAGTTCGAGTCCCGGTGGTTGCTCTTTATGGGGACGACAACGCAAGTATATAAGAATGCGATTAGCTGCCAGCACTCTTGTTAGCGCGATATGCATTAGATTGTAAACCTTGTTAGGTCGTTTTTTCAGAGGGAGATTGTAATTCCACTGTGACGTGAACTTGGTACGCAGGACAGGCAGCCGAAATCAAACAGGCAGGCTGTCCAGCGCCCACTTTTTTGTCCTTTCATGTCTCTTTCTGATCAGCAACTCCTAATTTTGCACACAACTTTAATATAAATCTTATACTTTTTTCATTGTTTTTTTTCCAATTAAGCTTTTTTACATTAATTCTTGAATATAGATGGTTTAAGTACCCTAATTAGAGTAGACAGGCGAGCGCCTGTATGGCCCAGCGGTTTGCCACAGCGACTGCCGGCCCTGCGTCCCGAGTTCGAGTCCCGGTAGTTGCTCTTCATGGGGACGACCACGCAAGTATATAAGTATGCGATTAGCTGCCAGCACTCTTGTCAGCGCGATGTGCATTAAATTGTAAACCTTGTTAGGTCGTTTTTTCAGAGGGAGATTGTAATTCCACTGGGACGTGAACTTGGTACGCAGGACAGACAGCCGAAATCAAACAGGCAGGCTGTCCGGTGCCCACTTTTTTGTCTAAAAGTTTTAAAACAAAAACATCTGTGATAAAGTTATATATATAGTAATATATAAAATGAGTATCTGCTATTCCTTTTCGATCATGAAAATACTACTAATAAAAATGCTCTTCATCATTTACTTAAGAATATCTAGTGTAAGTATCAAATTATGACTTCATGGCCCCCTGTGTATCCTTTACTACTTATGCCTCCCTCCATTTGGTCCCTTTGCCGCTCATGACCTCATAAATTTCTGTTATGTTCACATTTTAGAAACCCTGAGTTAAAACTTATCACCAAAACCAAAATCACTAAATAGTAAAAGTAAACACTCGATAAAAAAATTGTAAACCAGACAATTATGTTCAGAGTAAACTAAAATTTTATATTTGTAAGTTTATTCTATTTATAAAAAGTTGCAAACAAACAAACATATGATTTAGTTTTTGTTAAATTGCGATTTTTATGACAAACGTGTTTCATATAAATTCCATTTGTAAAAAGGAAAAGTTTTATTTTTTTAAAAAAATTAAGAATATGTATACAAAATTAATACATGGGCGACTTGATACAACTGCACCAGAACTGGAGGTCTTCTTCCTTACCAACCATTCTTGACCTTCGACCCTCGAACATTCTTGGCCATTTTTGATCATCGACTTCCGACCATTCTTGTTTCTCCACATCGAACTCAGCATACTTGTAAAGGTGGTGACTTGAGAAAGCTACAATCTTGTTCCCAATTGACAAACATTTCACACTACTTTAGAACCAGCCAGAACGGGGCATTCTTTTTTGAATGCGAGCAAAGACGTTACTAAAATAATCAAACACTTCACTACTACTCCTGTTGCTGATTACGTACAGCTTGCTTCCGATGCTCACTGAGTCATGACTGCATTTTTCTTCAAGCATTGGAGGCATTGGAGACCACGAATTGGAAAAGTGATCATAAACTTCAACTGTGTTTGTCAAATGTTTCACTTAGCGTTGGTCTCTAATGCAACCACCAGTAACTACCAGTTTCCCGCAAAACACTGAGAACGCAACATCTGACTTGTGTAATGACATCTCTGCTATTTCCTCCCAGGTATTCAATTTGGGACCGTAGATTGTTAGTCTTCTGCCATTTGCATGGAATCCACCTACTATATTAATTTTCCCCATGAAATTGCATATGCAAGCATGTTGGTTTAAGTATTTTTTACCTAACATTTTCTTTTCACTTATTTTTTTTGTCAATGTTGAATAGTAAAGTATGAAGTTAGAGCCCATAAAATAAATGATTTCGTCGATAAACACGCTTTTATAAATACTAGAGTGAAGTTCTAAAAAGCTAAGAAATTTTTTACTTGCGTCGGATGACTTTCTATTATCAAGTTTGTACAAACTAGTTCCTATATTAGAAATTATCTAAAAATTTTCCTGGTTGCAATACCGAGCTTGGTAACTAATAGAACTCGGGTCATATGTATCTATTAATTTGTTATCAATTGCATTATTTATATACGTTTTACTGTCTGCGCAATTTGAAAACGAGCTGTAATCTGTTAACAAATTTTCTAAGCAAGCTTTTGACAACAATGATAGACGAATTTGTTTTATCAGTTCTTTGGCAAATTTACCTCTTTGCTTGTAATTATGCTTAATCCAGCTATCAACAGCAACTACAAGTTCCATTTCTGATGTTATTTCCAGTTCTGAGCTTGATAAAAGTTTTCTGAACGAGTCAAAACTTAAATCGAAGTGACTTTTGTTGGCTACTAAATAACAAAACCATCTTTCAATGCACTTAATTGCACATGTTTAAAAACGTGGTAGATTGAACAGTCTTGATACTTCAAAAAAGCATAAGGAATTCTGCACGTTAAATGATATTGCAACCATGCCTTTACCAACTTTTTTCAAATCTTCAGAGTTAAGCATTTTACCAACCTTAAAAAAACCTATTGTTTCTAATTTCTGCAAGCTCTTCTTTTCTGTTAGTTAATTAAATGATGAAATTAAGCTCATGCTATACTTTAGAGACAAAGTTATTAATGAACAAAATATTAAAACAAAATAAGAATTTGTGTTTTTAAAACCAACCTTTGTTATAAAACTTTTATAAGTTTCCTACAGTACTTCTGCTAGTTCTACTGGAAGCATTGTATTTGCAAGTTCTAACTATTTTATCTCCTACATCATTTCTCTTGCAAGAGTCAAGATGATTTAATAGCTTCTCACGTACATTATCGTTTACAGTTGAACTTCTGGTTTTCTTCTTTTTAGTTGGAAAGTTTTTTGAAGCACTGTTACTTTGACGTTTTCTTTCACCCATTTATATTAAATAAATGTAACTGCTGCAAAAACAGTTATAAGTTACAATTTTATATAAAAAAATATGGATAACTTTCTTAAGAAAGATTATTTTCTTAAATCAAGTTAAATAAATTCTTACAATTATTGTTTTTTCGAGATAAAATAATTTTTAAGTATAAAATTTTAAACAGAATACTAAATAAATGACAAACCAGTTAAAAACTGGACTAAAAGAATATTTTTTTCGTAACACTATAGATGAAAATAATAATTCTTTTAGTTACATTAAAGACACCTTTACTTAAACTTAGAAAGTAGTCTAACTTTATGCCTTATAAAATAATCTCCGCAAACTTTATAGCTAACAATTGCAGAACTTTGTGGAGTTGTGAATACAGAATTTTCAAAAGGAGGCGAATTTTTTTGTGAAAAAGTAATAAGCAACAAGGAAGAAAGAACTGGTAAATAACAAGTTGATATTGAATCTTTTTTAAATTTCGCAAAATTTGCAATGAAAAAAATTTTTGGAAACCCCAGTTTAAACTTTCCACTTCTTTGTGAAAACCTTAAGTTTTATCAAATAATATTAAAAAAAGCTTGTTAAAGTTAAAGAAAGTTTGATTGAGGAACTTCTTAAATTGTATAATAACGATGAAAAAAATTGTAAAGATACTTGAAGGTGTTTTAGGGTACACAAAATAAGTTCAATATATGTTGTTGCTTCCAGCTGCACACCAAACTCAACTAGCTGCTTACATGAAACTGCCTATCACGCATTCGACCCGTTGCATCAGTATTTAGTTTAAAACATTACATCAGATGATTCTCATTGGCTCGTGCAATGAAGCGTATCTAACTCTAAATATTCTCAAAAACAATGACAATGCAAGGAATTTGCACTGTCATTACTATATATAAAAATCTTAAATACTTTAGCATTATATGTCAAGTTCAAGGTTTTTGGAAACGCTGAAGTGACCAAAAATTAGTTATATGTCTTCAGGTTGAATAATCAGCATAAAAATTTATGATAAACTGATTTTGAGATTTTCAAAATAACAAAAATCTAGTTTTGTAAAATAAAAAATAAAAATTTGTTAACATATTTTTAATAAATTTTTTAAAAACTTAAAAAAGTTTTATTATGTTTGTTAAAAAAAAAGCTCAAGTTTTACAACAAAAAAAATCACAATGGATTAAAAACTTATAAAAATGATATTGTAAAGCTAACTTACAAAACTAAAAAAATATGGTGCTACAACTCTATACAAAAGCAAGCATGTGTACAATTTTCATAGGATCATTTTTTACTTTATTTATATTTTTTTTATATAAACCACTTCAAGTGGCTCTGAAGAATTGCGTCGATCTAGACGAAATACTGATAATTGAAAATTAGTTTTCTACTACTTGCATTGTGTATATGTAGGAAATACTGTATCAAACATTGTTTGTATTTATTTATTACGTCACTATATTTTAGAGTAAGATAATGAAATGAGAGATTATAGATAGAAAGTAAACTTTGTTTCTTTTTTTTACTGGATGCACCTTAACAAAATAAAATCATATATCTACTAGTACTACATTATCTACCTACCATACATTTACTCAAAAAATTTGTTTAAAATGAAAATCCTGCATTTATTATTTATTCATCATTATTACAAAAAAGAAAACATAATTAAAAATTACGCTTTAATACTAGCGATTTATTAAATGAATACGGTTAGAAGTCGGATCTGGTTTAAATTTAGGATTCTGTCGGATCCTAACAATTTAATTTGTTTATAACGTAAATATAATACAAGATACCACACTGTGGCGATTAAGCAATGCTAATTCTTTCATTAAAAAACATACATTCAACAACATACAATGCATTAAGTAAACACATTTAAGTCAAGAATATAAAAACAAAGGATAAAAACTAATATGTGCAATATTGTATCTACAGGTAGAATTTAAAAAACGTATTGTATATAACTGTTAAATAGTATAAGCTTAATCGTTTACTAACAAAAGATCCTAGTGAAGTAACCTTACTGGAACATAAATAAAAACAAATTGAACAGTAATCTTCCTTTATTGTACCAAAATATGTTTCTGTGTGTTAACGAATAAACACACTTCAACTGGGTTCTTTAAAAAATAATTACTGCAATGAAAGAATAGAAGCATAGAATAAAGTAGGTGTATACATGTTTTCATTAAAATAAAATATTTTCTACAGACAATAGTTAATAATAGGTAGAATACTTAATATTCAATCCTACTGTTATAAAACTATATAATATTTGTGATTATTAAGTCTAAAATAAGTAAAGTAAACTGAAATACACAACAAAACAACAAACCATAATATAAACAAACAACTCACGTTAATGGAAAGAAAAACTGATTCAAATTTTACTGTTGTTAATGAATGAACGAAACAAATTCACCACATCTAACAATCACGTCACAATACAAATGAGGCCATCTCAACCATTCATTGTGACGTGATTGTTGGATGTGGTGACTGTGTTTCATTCATTCATTAACAACAGTAAAATTTGAAACAGTTTTTCTTTCCATTAACGTGAGTTGTTTGTTTATATTATGATTTGTTGTTTTATTGTGTAGTTCAGTTTACTTTACTATTGTATGTAGGTAGGTAAAAATTTAAAATCTTTGCTTAAGTGTTTTACTGATTTTTCAACTTGTTTTATTGATTAAAAAAATTATTAAGTTCTACTTGCATAAAACTTAGTTTAATTCAACTATATCAAATCAACAATACTTTTGAAAAATGTTTTAAGTGCATAATTGAGTTTAAAAACTTGCTTTTTCACGTTGCTTATGGTTACTTATGGACCAATAGTTAGAATTTTTTTTTAAGTTTAAAAAGTCAACTTTTAAAAATAGTTTGTATAAAATGAAATGATTAATTACTTTCTATCAAAAATAATAAAATTTAAAGATGTAGTATAAATTTGGGACCGTAGATTGTTAGTCTTCTGCAATTTGCATGGAATCCACCTACTATATTAATCTTCCCCATGAAATTGCAAATGCAAGCATGTTTGTTTAAGTACTTTTTACCTAACATTTTCTTTTCACTTATTTTTTTTGTCAATGTTGAATAGGAAAATATGAAGTTAGAGCCCATAAAATAAATGACTTCGTCGATAAACACGCTTTTATAAATACTAGAATGAAGTTCTCAAAAGCTTAGAAATCTTTTACTTGCGTCGGAAGACTTTCTATTATCAAGTTTGTACAAATTAGTTCCTATATTAGAAATTATCTTAAAATTTTCCTGGTTGTAATACCGAGCATGGTAACCAATAGAACTCGGGTCATATGTATCTACTGATTTGTTATCAATTGCATTATTTATAAACGTTTTACTGTCTGCGCAATTTGAAAACGAGCTGTAATCTGTTAACAAATTTTCTATGCAAGCTTTTGACAACAATGGTAGACGAATTCGTTTAATCAGTTCCTTGGCAAATTTACCTCTTTGCTTGTAATTATGCTTAATCCAGCTATCAACAGCAACTACAAGTTCCATTTCTGATGTTATTTCCAGTTCTGAGGTTGATAAAAGTTTTCTGAACGAGTCAAAACTTAAATCGAAGTGTTTTTTGTTGGCTACTAAATAACAAAACCATCTTTCAATGCACTTAATTGCACAAGTTTAAAAACGTGGTAGATTGAACAGTCTTGATACCTCAAAAAAGCATAAGGAATTTTGCACGTGAAATGATATTGCAACCGTGCCTTTATCAACTTTTTTCAAATCTTCAGAGTTAAGCATTTTACCAACCTTAAAAAAACCTATTGTTTCTAATTTCTGCAAGCTCTTCTTTTCTGTTAGTTAATTAAATGTGTACAATTTTCATAGGATCATTTTTACTTTAATTATACTTTTTTTTATATAAACAACTTCAAGTGGCTCTGAAGAATTGTGTCGATCTAGATGAAATACTGATAATTGAAAGTTAGTTTTCTACTACAGTATACTACCGCTTAAGTACGCACTTTTTTTGGTACGCACCACGCCTTAAGTACGCACTTATTAAGAAAGACAAAATCGAGAATCCATTCTCATAATATCATCACATAAATGTTGCATTTCATCTAATTTTGTGGATAACTGACTGTTTTCTAATGACAACTTCTCCAGCTAGAATAGATTTGTAAAAGTTTTTTAATTTTATTATTACACAGCTACTATAAAAACCATGAATAATTTCGAGTAAAAATAAAACTCAAGAACGTAAGTCATAAATTCTTTCTTTATATTTTTTAGGATAACATTTTTATAATGAGAATTGTAAAAGATAACTTTTATATCAAAATAATTTAAGCATTGTTGAACTATTTAAATTTCGATTAATTGAGTCATAAGACATAACTTAATCTTATTTTTTGAACTATACTGTTGTTCAATTATAATAAAAAGGTAAGGTGTTCATAACTATTATACTAGAATTTACATTTTAACAAAAATGTTTAGATGTAATTTTTAAATCAACTACATTTAAGTTATATGAACAGTTTATCTATTTAATAAAAAATTAGAACTGTTTTTAAATTTAAGGGTAGCATTCTATTCTAATATTATACAGTTTACATAAAACATAAACTTTAAGGTTCAATAAATCTATTTTGGTAACAATTATTTGAGCCGCAAAAAATACTTGAATTATTTTATAAAAAGGAGTATTCTAAAATTACTATTCTAGAGATTAAAAAACTATAAAAGAATGAACAGTGAATTTTACACATAATAAAATAAATATTAAAACATAATTTCTGATCTAGTTTGAGGAAGTTTGACCGACTGGTTGATTATCTCACTTGGAAAGTGGTTTCATCAACAGCTTCAGTTAATGAAGTAAATTATTAATTCTTATGCGAAGATATATTATAACCAAGTTAGTTGTAAAGTTAAAAATTCAATTTTAAACTTTTAAAACTATACGTTTCGTAGTAGAACACCATGAAATAGTATTTGACTTGGAATAACATTTGGGAATCTAAACCTTAATTCTAACATTTTATTTTCTTAATTTATATTCAAATAAAATCAAATGTTTTACAATTAATTCTGTGGAACAAAAAGTAATCAAAAAAAAAAAAAAAAAAAAAAAAAAACTTGTTAGTGCTTATGTAAAATGTTATTTTATTAGAGTTTATAATCTTAATTTATAAAATTTTTATATAATGTATCACTTAGAAAAATTTTTTTGTATACTTAGTTGTTTATCACTAATTTTATTTATTTTTGCACAGTAATTTGTTGATAATTACTTATTGAAAGTCGAAACGTCGTCATGCGAATAAATTTTAAACGTAGAATGTGTTTCTTACTGAATTGGTATTTAAAAAGTAATCAAAAAAAAAAAAACTTTTTATTAGGTAAAAATTATGTTTTCTAACTGTAGCAGTCTTTTTGATGGCTTATTTAATTCTACTTGAAAAAAAAATTTCTAGCTGTTAGCCTATAATATTTTAACAAAGAAAAATAGTGAAAAATTAAAAGCTAGTGTTTGACTATTAAAATAAACAACACATTCTAATTGCTAATATATTTTGAATTAAGATAAAACAAAAAGACACAGTTAAATTAATAGTTTAAAATTCCTTAAAATAGAGATTTTTCAACAATAATAAATCAAGTTAGAAAATAAAATTGAGTTTAAAAACTTTTTACATGAAAAACTTGAAGTCATTTCAAATAGAGACCTCAAATCTATACTCTTTTAAAACAAAAAAAATCTTTTCTGAAATAAAAACTTAAATGATTATCAATTTTTTTTTTAATTTATACAGATTAAACAAGTAATAACAGAAATCTGTCAAATAAATGTCTTTCAAACAAATGTTTTAATCACTATGCTATAAAAAACTTTAAGTGTAATGTAAAACGACAAATATAAACTACAAAACTAACCAGGTCAAAATAAAACTACTAACAACTTTAAAACATAAACCATTTAATTAATACAGTAGACTTCCGCTTGATTTCGCACTTTGAACAAAATTAAAAAGTACAAACTTAGAACTAAAATCTTTTTTTTTTTACAAAATGACAAACTTCAATATTCTATATGCAATAATGTTATGAATAAGCATGAAATCCACTAAAACATAAAACAAACATTCATTAAAAAAATAGATCTATATAAGCTATCTAAAATTATATTTTACTTTTTTTAGTAATACGTATTTAGTAATAGACTTTATTAAAGTTTAATTTAAGAAAATATAAATTTGCACTTTTTTTGGATAAAAAGTGCGAACTTTAGAGTGAGTCTACCATAGTTAATGTTTATTAGGCATTATGCAAACTTCTTGTAGAATAAATAACTTGATAAGTGCGTGTTATGATGAAAAGATTAGTCAAATACGATACAAACCAGGTTAAGTAAAAGATATTTTAAAAGATCAGACAAAGTAGAAAAAACTTTCAAAAAATACTGTCTGCTACTGAAGTCTAATATAATGTGAAGGATGAGGTTCATAAATGCTTGCATGTTTTTCTAATCTGACTCTCAATTAGTAAAATAAAGCCTCAAGTCACCTTCTTTACAAATATCTAGATTAGATCTTTTGCTCAAGATGTTGATAACTGAACTGAAAGCTTTCTCAACAACTTAGCTAGATGGAAAAGCTATAAACAATAATCTAAATTCCTCAAAATAATTTGATACTTTTGCCTTAGTTTTTGTTAAGTCCAAAAGCTTTTATATCATTCTTTGGAAAAATTTACTTTAAGTTCAAGGTCTGTTTATAAGTCTAAGAAGGTTTTCTGTAAGTCGTTTACTTCAAAAAGATATGCTTCGAAGGGATCTATGTTTTTATCTAAATAATAGTATTTTAGTGTCAAATTGAAATTTTACTACTTAATATGTTAAAATGTTAAAAATTCCAGACTTTTTGTTGCCTAAATTGTCTAATTCCAGGTTTTTTTAGGTTTCTAGGTAAATTGGCTACCCTGTTTAGTTTTATTTCTTAGTCTAAATTAGTGACTTATCAAAAACTAATTGAATATATCATGATATGATAGTTAATAATAGATAACATAGATTTTTACAAACCATTTATGATCCCAAATAACATATATGTCAGGTTTTAAAATGGTGAGAGGGATTTCGATCGTCGATGATCTATGTAAATGTTATATAAGAAAATATATGATGAAAATATGAAACTTACTTAAAAGTAGGAGTCATAAGCACTTTATTTTTTTTCTATATTTTACATAAACAAAACAAACTTATTTGTTTAAGTTTTACCTCAGGGTCAAATATTTAAATAACAAGCTAAAATTAGTAAAATATCAAGACTATAGTAAAAATTTAAAGACAGCCCAAAATTTTAAAATCGCCCCCTTTTCGCCCCCTTAATAGTTATCGCCCATCCTTTCGCCCCCTTACAAATTATCGCCTACTTTGGGAAACCCTGATCTACACTATTATTAGTACTATTGATATGAATATTTTCATTATCATTAATATTTAAACTATCATTACAGCTTATAATTTTAATGTTTAAAGTTTTAATATGTTTTACATTATTGTTACCATTGAAATTACCACTATTAGGATTATCATCATTACTACCGTTATTATCACTAATATTAAAATTATTATTTTTATTGTTACTGTTATTATTAATATGATTAGAATAATTAGAAATATTATGTATATCTACGTTATTACTAATTTTATTGCTAGAATTATTATTTGTATTAGCTATGATATGTCTATTTTTAAAGTTTGAAATTACTGTTTAGTTGTGCGATTGTATTAAAGTTTTAACATTACTCATGCAACTATAAGAAATTTTAACTGTCTTTCTATTAAAAATTTTATATGCAAGGATTATTCCTTAGGCATAACAGGTCTCGACAATTTTAGTTTTGGAGCCAAAGTTAATTTTTAAATTTATTTATTCACAAAGGCAACAATGTTTCACCCCTAAGGGATCTTCAGGCCTGCGAAATAAAATAAACATAAGACGATGGATAACTAAAAAATACAATAATGCAAGAAATTATAATTATATTCAAATTAAATTAGAAAATTAAAAAATGTAAAGTGTTATTACTGGATAATTAATTAACAAAATTAAAAACAATAATAATGAAAATGATTTTTAATTTTTAAATATGATTTATACTTACAATAGCTTATTTGTTCTATACAGATTTAGATTTAGCTTATAACAACACAAAACAAAATGGCGCTTACAAATAAGGGTACAAGTAATAACAAAAATAGAAATATATGATAAAAGAGTTAAATACGCTAAGTTTTAAAATAAAATTTCCTAAAGTGCGGGCAGGTGTAGAAGAGCTCTTGTCTTTTGTTTAAAATTCGTTTCTTATTAGCAAGTGCTATTTCTATTTTTTGCAAGTTGCAAGTCTTACAGAGTTTACCTATATTCTTTATTTCTCTAGTCTTATGCATTATGCTCCACCTTAAATTGTAGCAAGTGTTATTGTTTTTTAATCTCCAAATGTACTTGGAAAGCTCTGTTCCCTTGTTATTTTCATTCTTAATGTCACTAATGTGTGCATACCATCTCTTTTTGAACTGGCCTCCGTGGATCCTATATATTCCTTTGTTTCGATCTGACTGGCAATCGTCGCCTTATAAACAACATTCCCCTGCAAACATTTGCCACTTAAGGGGCAGGAGTCTTTGTCACGGCAGTTGCATGTTTTATCCTCCTGGTTGTTCTTATGATTCAGTTTACTTAGTATCTTCTTATTGTGGCTACTTATTAATGATTTGACAATTTCCATACAACAGTATGATGTTTTGCAATTACTTCCGTTGAAGATCTTTTTCATGCTCTCTGTTTTAAAATGTTTGTCAATTAGATCAAAGAATTTCCTCCCAATGTTAGTTTTAACTGACTGGCAGTATGGGGGATTAACGTACATAATTCTTCTTGTTCGTTTATGTTTCTTCTTGTCAACAGGGTTGGTTTTGTTTTTAAATTCAAGTTTGTGTTTGAAGTTGGATTGGAGCAGTGCAATTTGGTAGCTATGCTTTGCATTATCAAAGGTTCTTAGGTCTGTGGACAGTCTATTTAGTCTTTTCTCAATCATTTTGGGTAGGTTTTTCTTGATAATCTTCAGGTGGCTTAATTTTCTAATTTAATTGGAATTTAATTTTAGTTTGTTGCATTATTGTATTTTTTTAGTTATCCATCGTCTTATGTTTTTTTGAACTTTATTAATATTAATTCTGACCACCCTTATCATGTAAAAAAATGTTTTCCGGTAATGACACAAAAACGTTTAAACTTTATTAAAAACTTAAGCGCTTTCGGAATATCCAAAATCCCTTATCAAAATGCTATACACTCCCTAGTTAAACAAACACAAAATAAATAGAGTGAAATTATATCATTTTTAAAAAACACAACTAATTAAAACGACAAGTAATTAACAAAAATGGATTTTTAAAAACAATTAAGACAAAATGGATTATTTAGATATATTAATAGTTACTTTTGATATTTTATCAGGACCGAACTGATTATTTAAATTTGTTGGAGTTTTTTAATTAGTAGAGCTCCTGAAGATAATAATTCATTATACAAACTGCACGTTTTAATAACTTCAAAACAATTATAAATGTTATTACAACTAGTACAAAGTAGACAATTTTCAATACGTTTAAATACCGCACTGTTGGTTGGAGTCACATGTTCTTTAATTCTTACAAAAAGTTGTCTTTCTGTCTCACCAATGTACTGGTTGTTCAGATCACCTGGACACGTAAATTTATAGACAATACAACTTTGATACAAGCGACTTATTGAATCCTTTAGTGAGAAATATTTCTCTACTTTTTCTGATCTATAATCAATACGTACTATTACCCCGATGCTTTCAAATACTGCTTTTATGTTCCTGGCGAGTTTCTCTGACGTCTTTTTAACATATGGTATTGTAATGTAGTGTTTCTTATCATTTTTGTTTTCAATTAATTCCGTCTCAAAGTTGTCTTCCTTTTGCATTTGTTCATCGATAAACTTGGCCGGAAATGAGTTTTTCATCAACAGCTCTTTTACCTTTTGCCACTCGTCATTTTGTAGATCATCTGTAACGACATTTTCGATTCTGTGATTCAGGTTTTTTACTAAACTTTTTTTCACGACTGCGGTACACACGAGTTAAAATTAATGAGCACGCCCGTGCTTGTTGGCTTTCTGAATAATGATGTTATAAACTTGTTGTTTTTTATTGTCACCTGTGTATCGAGGTATCGTAGTTTACCTTCTTGGCAAGTCTGGATTACAAATTTCATGTCTTTATGCATATTGTTGAGTTTTTCATCAAACTGATGTATTTGTTCTTTATTTTGGAAAATGCAGAAAATGTCGTCAACATATCTGCAGTACATTTTAGGCCTTGCAGTTTTGTTAAGCAGTTCTGTCTCTAATTGACTGACAAACCAGTTGGCCAGTAAAGGGGCAAGAGGTGAGCTTATTGATAAACCGTTTGCTTGTTGATATATGGTCCCATTGAACATAAAGATGCTTTGTGAGCATGCTCTTAGAGGGTTTTTAAATACTTTGGAGTTATTTTTGATCGAGCAAATATTGAACTAGAATTGTCTATGTATACTACTTTCGTAACTTTACTAATAGTCTCCTCCAACGGGACATTGGTGTACAAACTCTTGATATGAAATGTGACACAAATGTCTGTGTTCAATGGTCGGTATTCTTTCAATTTTTCAACAAACTCAAAGCTTGAGTACATAATCCAGTCACTTTTGAAGGATGGTTTAAGTTCTATCTCTACCCATTTACATAGGCGTATTTTGGGGTATTTATTGCCGAGTGTACTGGTCAGAGGGGACAATTAGTTTTATGGTTTTTAGCAAAACCATACATTTTTCCAGGTTGTGTTCCTTTTGTTATTTAATTATAGTACACTTTGTCAGTGACTAATGGTATAATGTATTTGTATACAAGTCTGTATATAATTTTTTTTCTTTTAAGTACCAAGGTGCTCTGCTGTCGTTGTTTGAGTTTGGATCAAAGTAAGTTTTTTAAACTTACTGCCATCTTCTAGAATCTCATTCATTTTATCATTGTAATTTTTTGTGTTCATTATGACAACTCCGTTTCCTTTGTCCATATTTAGGCACCTAATGTTTTTATTCCAAGCAAGGTTTATTAGTGTTCTGTGCACGTTTTCATAAACGTTAAAATTTGGTGGCTTGAACTTCAAAAATTCAGGAATTAAGTCTAATTCTTCGCACTTTTTTAAATATTTAATATCCATTTTTCTCATACTTGTCTTTATCATCAGTTTTTCTAATTTCCTTAACATCGGTCATACTTGCAGTTTTCTTGTATAATTCAGATATATTTAGACATTTTAATGTAATTAAGTACCATTTTACTACAAGATAAACAAAATTTTTTCATTATAAACTTAATTAAAAACTTAAGCTTTTTCGGAATATCCAAATTCCCTTATCAAAATGCTACACACTCCCTAGTTAAACAACACAAAATAAATAGAGTGAAATTATATCATTTGTAAAAATCACAAATAATTAAAACGACAAGTAATTAACAAAAGTGGATATATAAATTCTTATCTTCAGAAGCTCTACTATTTTAAAAACTCCAGCAAAATTTAAATAATCAGCCTGGTCTTGATAGAGGATCAAGAGTAACTATTAATATATTTAAATAATCCATTTTGTCTTAATTGTTTATAAAAATCCATTTTTGTTAATTACTTGTCGTTTTGATTATTTGTGATTTTTACAAATGATATAATTTCACTCTATTATTTTGTGTTTGTTTAACTAGGGAGTGTGTAGCATTTTGATAAGGGAATTTGGATATTCCGAAAGCGCTTAAATTTTTAATAAAGTTTATAATGAAAAAATTTGTTTGTCTTGTAGTAAAATGGTACTTATTTACATTAAAAGGTCTAAATATATCTGAAAAACGTTTAAGTCCCCTCTCTTCGAATGAAAGGATATTTAACGAAATAAAAGCACCGTACGAAACTGAATTAAAAAATCGAGGTTTTAAATGTAAATTAAAGTATGAAAAATTAGATGTAGATAAAAAACGCAAAAATCCGCGTAACCGAAATATAATGTGGTATAATCCTCCATACTGCTCTTCAGTTAATACAAACTTAGGTAAAGAATTTTTAAAGCTAGTCGATAAACACTTCCCCGATAACCACTTTTATAATAAAATCTTTAATAGAAAGACAGTTGAAATTTCTTATAGTTGCATAAGTAATGTTAAAACTTTAATACAATCGCACAACTAAACAGTAATTTCAAACTTTGAAAATAGACATTACAAAGCTAATACAAATATTAATTCTAGTAATAAAATTAGTAATAACTTAGATATACATAATATTTCTAATTATTCTAATCATATTAATAATAACAGTAACAATAAAAATAATAATTTTAATATTAGTGATAATAACGGTAGTAATGATGATAATCCTAATAGTGGTAATTTTTGTTATGGTAACAATAATGTGAAACGTATAAAAACTTTAAACATTAAAGATATAAGCTGTAATGGTAATTTAAATATTTATGATAATGAAAATATTCGATAAATACGCATTTATAAATACTAGAATGAAGTTCTAAAAAGCTTAAAAATCTTTTACTTGCGTCGGAAGACTTTCTATTATCAAGTTTGTACAAACTAGTTCCTATATTAGAAATTATCTCAAAATTTTCCTGGTTGCAATACCGAGCTTGGTAACCAATAGAACTCGGGTCATATGTATCTACTGATTTGTTATCAATTGCATTATTTATATACGTTTTACTGTCTGCGCAATTTGAAAGCGAGTTGTAATCTGTTAATAAATTTTCTAAGCAAGCTTTTGACAACAATGGTAGACGAATTCGTTTAATCAGTTCCTTGGCAAATTTACCTCTTCGCTTGTGATTATGCTTAATCCAGCTATCAACAGCAACTACAAGTTCCATTTCTGATGTTATTTCCAGTTCTGAGCTTGATAAAAATTTTATGAACGAGTCAAAACTTAAATCGAAGTGACTTTTGTTGGCTACTAAATAACAAAACCATCTTTCAATGCACTTAATTGCACATGTTTGAAAACGTGGTAGATTGAACAGTCTTGATACTTAAAAAAAGCATTGGGAATTCTGCACGTTGAATAATATTGCAACCATGCCTTTACCATCTTTTCTCAAATCTTCAGAGTTAAGCATTTTACCAACCTTAATAAAACCTATTGTTTCTAATTTCTGCAAACTCTTCTTTTCTGTTAGTTAAATAAATGTGTACAATTTTCATAGGATCATTTTTACTTTAATTATACTTTTTTTTATATAAACAACTTCAAGTGGCTCTGAAGAATTGTGTCGATCTAGATGAAATACTGATAATTGAAAGTTAGTTTTCTACTACAGTATACTACCGCTTAAGTACGCACTTTTTTTGGTACGCACCACGCCTTAAGTACGCACTTATCAAGAAAGACAAAATCGAGAATCCATTCTCATAAATTCATCACATAAATGTTGCATTTCATCTAATTTTGTGGATAACTGACTGTTTTCTAATGACAACTTCTCCAGCTAGAATAAATTTGTCAAAGTCTTAATTTAATTATTTCACAGCTACTATAAAAACCATGAATAATTTTGAGTAAAAATAAAACTCAAGAACGTAAGTCATAAATTGTTTCTTTATATATTTTAGAATAACGTTTTTATAATGAGAATTGTAAAAGGTAACTTTTATATCAAAATATTTTAAGCATTGATGAACTATCGAAATTTCGATTAATTGAGTCATAAGACATAACTTAATCTTCTTTTTTGAACTCTACTGTTGTTTAATTAAAATAAAAAGGTAAGGTGTTCATAACTATTATATTAGAATTTTGATTTTAACAAAAATGTTTAGATGTATTTTTTTAATCAACTACATTTAAGTTATATGAACAGTTTATCTATTTGAAAAAAAACATTAGAACTGTCTTTAAATTTAAGGGTAGCATTCTATTTCTATTATTATACAGTTTACATAAAACATAAACTTTAAGGTTCAATAAATCTATTTTGGTAACAATTGTTTGAGCCGAAAAAAATACTTGAATTATTTTATAAAAAGAAGTATTCTAAAATTACTATTCCAGAGATTAAAAAACTATAAAAGAATGAACAGTGAATTTTACACATAATAAAATAAATATTAAAACATAATTTCTGATCTAATTTGAGGAAGTTTGACTAACTGGTTGATTATCTCACTTGAAAAGTGGTTTCATCAACAGCTTCAGTTAATGCAGTAAATTATTAATTCTTATGCGGAGATATATTATAAGCAAGTTAGTTGTAAAGTTAAAAATTCAATTTTAAACTTTAAAAACTATACGTTTCGTAGTAGAACTCCATGAAATAGTATTTGACTTTGAATAACATTTAGGAATCTAAACCTTATTTCTATCAATTTATTTTTCTTAATTTATATTCAAAAAAAATCAAATGTTTTATAATTAATTCTGTGAACAAAAAGTAATCAAATAAAAATAATTTTTTATTATGTAAAAATTATGTTTTGTAACTGTAGCAGTCTTTTTGATGGCTTATTTACATCTACTTAAAAAAAAAACTTCTAGCTGTTAGCCTATAATATTTTAACAAAGAAAAATAGTGGAAAATTAAAAGCTAGTGTTGAACTATTAAAATAAACAACACATTCTAATTGCTAATATATTTTGAATTAAGATAAAACAAAAAGACACAGTTAAATTAATAGTTTAAAATTCCTTAAGATATAGATTTTTCAACAATAATAAATCAAGTTAGAAAATAAAATTGAGTTTAAAAACTTTTTACATGAAAAACTTGAAGTCATTTCAAATGGAGACCACAAATCTATACTCTTTTAAAACCAAAAAAATCTTTTTTGAAATAAAAACTTAAATGGTTATCATTTTTTTTTGTTAATTTATACAGATTAAACAAGTAATAACAGAAATCTGTCAAATAAATGTCTTTCAAACAAATGTTTTAATCACTATGCTATGAAAAACTTTCAGTGTAATATAAAACGACAAATATAAACTACAAAATTAATCAGGTCAAAATAAAACTACTAACAACTTTAAAACATAAACCATTTAATAGATACAGTAGACTTCCGCTTGATTTCGCACTTTGAACAAAATTAAAAAGTACAAACTTAGAACTAAAATCTTTTTTTTTTACAAAATGACAAACTTCAATATTCTATATGCGATAATGTTATGAATAAGCATGAAATCCACTAAAACATAAAACAAACATTTATTAAAAAAATAGACCTATATAAGCTATCTAAAATAATATTTTACTTTTTTTAGTAATACGTGTTTAGTAATAGACTTTATTAAAGTTTAATTTAAGAAAATATAAATTTGCACTTTTTTTGGATAAAAAGTGCGAACTCAAGAGTGAGTCTACCATAGTTAATGTTTATTAGGCATTATGCAAACTTTTGTAGAATAAATAACTTGATAAGTGCGTGTTATTATGAAAAGATTAGTCAAATACGATACAAGCCAGGTTAAGTAAAAAATATTTTAAAAGATCAGACAAAGTAGAAAAAACTTTCATAAAATACTGTCTGCTACTGAAGTCTAATATAATGTGAAGGATGAGGTTCATAAATGCTTGCATGTTTTTCTAATCTGACTCTCAATTAGTAAAATAAAGCCTCAAGTCACCTTCTTTACAAGTATCTAGATTAGATCTTTTGCTCAAGATGTTGATAACTGAACTGAAAGCTTTCTCAACAACATAGCTAGACGGAAAAGCTATAAACAATAATCTAAATTCCTCAAAATAATTTGATACTTTTGCCTTAGTTTTTGTTAAGTCAAAAAGCTTTTATATCATTCTTTGGAAAAATTTACTTTAAGTTCAAGGTCTGTTTATAAGTCTAAGAAGGTTTTCTGTAAGTCGTTTACTTCAAAAAGATATGCCTCGAAGGGATCTATGTTTTTATCTAAATAATAGTATTTTAGTGTCAAATCGAAATTTTACTACTTAATATGTTAAAATGTTAAAAATTCCAGACTTTTTGTTGCCTTAATTGTCTAATTTCAGGTTTTTTTAGGTTTCTAGGTAAATTGGCAACCCTGTTTAGTTTTATTTCTTAGTCTAACTTAGTGACTTATCAAAAACTAATTGAATATATCATGATGTGATAGTTAATAATAGATAACATAGATTTTTACAAACCATTTATGGCCCCAAATAACATATTATCAGGTTTTAAAATGGTGAGAGGGATTTCGATCGTCGATGATCTATGTAAATGTTATTTAAGAAAATATATGAATGAAAATATGAAATTTACTTAAAAGTAGAAGTCATAAGCACTTTATTTTTTTTCTACTATTTTACAACTATTAGGATTATCATCATTACTACCGTTATTATCACTAATATTAAAATTATTATTTTTATTATTACTGTTATTATTAATATGATTAGAATAATTAGAAATATTATGTATATCTACGTTATTACTAACTTTATTACTAGAATTATTAATTGTATTAGCTTTGATATGTCTATTTTCAAAGTTTGAAATTACTGTTTAGTTGTGCGATTGTATTAAAGTTTTAACATTACTCATGCAACTATAAGAAATTTTAACTGTCTTTCTATTAAAACATTTATATGCAAGGATTATTCCTTAAGCACAACAGGTCTCAACAATTTTAGTTTTGGAGCCAAAATTAATTTTTAAATTTATTTATTCACAAAGGCAACAATGTTTCACCCCTAAGGGATTTTCAGGCCTGCGATATAAATAAACATAAGACGATGGATAAAAAAAAATACAATAATGGAAGAAATTATAATTAAATTCAAATTAAATTAGAAAATTTAAAAATGTATAGTGTTATTTTAAGATAATTAATTAACAAAATCAAAAAACAATAATAATGAAAATGATTTTAAATTTTTAAATATGATTTATACTTACAATAGCTGATTTGTTCTATACAGATTTAGATTTAGCTTATAACAACACAAAACAAAATGGCGCTTACAAATAAGGGTACAAGTACAAACAAACATAGAAATATGTGATAAAAGAGTTAAATACGCTAAGTTTTAAAATAAAATAAACAGAAATTAGATACAATAGGTTTTTTTAAGGTTGGTAAAATGCTTAACTCTGAAGATTTGAGAAAAGTTGGTAAAGGAATGGTTGCAATATCATTTAACGTGCAAAATTCCTTATGCTTTTTTGAAGTATCAAGTTTGTTCAATCTACCACGTTTTTAAACTTGTGCAATTAAGTGCATTGAAAGATGGTTTTGTTATTTAGTAGCCAACAAAAGTCACTTCGATTTAAGTCTTGACTCGTTCAGAAAACTTTTATCAAGCTCAGAACTGGAAATAACATCAGAAATGGAACTTGTAGTTGCTGCTGATAGCTGGATTAAGCATAATTACAAGCAAAGAGGTAAATTTGCCAAGGAACTGATTAAACGAATTCGTCTACCATTGTTGTCAAAGCTTGCTTAGAAAATTTGTTAACAGATTACAACTCGTTTTCAAATTGCGCAGACAGTAAAACGTATATAAATAATGCAATTGATAACAAATCAGTAGATACACATGACCCGAGTTCTATTGGTTACCAAGCTCGGTATTGCAACCAGGAAAATTTTGAGATAATTTCTTTGACTTTTTAAACTTCAAAAGAAAATTCTAATTATTGGTCAATAAGTAACCATAAGCAACATGAAAAAGCAAGTTTTTAAACTCAATTTCGCACTTAAATCATTTTTCAAAAGTATTGTTCATTTGATATAGTTGAATTAAACTAAGTTTTATGCAAGTTGAACTTAATAATTTTTTTAATCAATAAAACTAGTTGAAAAATCAGTAAAACAGTTAAGCAAACATTTTAAATTTTTACCTACCTACATACAATAGTAAAGTAAACTGAACTACACAATAAAACAACAAATCATAACATAAACAAACAACTCACGTTAATAGAAAGAAAACTGATTCAAATTTTACTGTTGTTAATGAATGAATGAAACACAGTCACCACATCCGACAATCACGTCACAATGAATGGTTGAGATGGCCTCATTTTTATTGTGATGTGATTGTTAGATGTGGTGAATTTGTTTCGTTTATTCATTAACAACAGTAAAATTTGAATCAGTTTTTCTTTCGATTAACGTGAGTTGTTTGTTTATATTATGATTTGTTGTTTTATTGTGTATTTCAGTTTACTTTACTTATTTTAGACTTAATAATCACAAATATTATATAGTTTTGTAACAGTAGGATTGAATATTAAGTATTTTACCTATTATTAACTATTGTCTGTAGAAAATGTTTTATTTTAATGAAAACACGTATACACCTACTTTATTCTATGCTTCTATTCTTTCATTGCAGTAATTATTTTTTACAGAACCCAGTTGAAGTTTGTTGATTCGTTAACACACAGAAAATTATATACAATAAGTTATATACAATACGTTTTTTAAATTCTACCTGTAGATACAATATTGCACATATTAAATTTTATCCTTTGTTTTTATACTCTTGAGTTAAATGTGTTTACTTGAATGCATTGTATGTTGTTGAATGTATTTTTTTTAGTGAAAAAATTAGCATTGCTTAATCGCCACAGTGTGGTATCTTGTACTATATTTACTTTATAAACAACTTTAGTTGTTAGGATCCGACAGAATCCTAAGTTTAAAAGAGATCCGAATTCTAACCGTATTCATTTAATAAATCGCTATTATTAAAGCGTCATTTTTAATTATGTTTTCTTTTTTGTAATAATGATAAATAAATAATAAATGCAGGAATTTCATTTTAAACAAATTTTTTGAGTAAATGTATGGTAGGTAGATAATTTAGTACTAGTGGGTATATGATTTTATTTTGTTAAGGTGCATCCAGTTAAAAAAAGAAAAAAAGTTTACTTTCTCTCTATAATCTCTCATTTCATTATCTTACTCTAAAATATAGTGACGTAATAAATAAATACAAACAATGTTTGATACAGTATTTCCTGCATATACATAATGCAAGTAGTAGAAAACTAACTTTCAATTATCAGTATTTCGTCTAGATCGACGCAATTCTTCAGAGCCACTTGAAGTGGTTTATATAAAATAAAATATAAATAAAGTAAAAAATGATCCTATGAAAATTGTACACATGCTTGCTTTTGTATAGAGTTGTAGCACCATATTTTTTTAGTTTTGTAAGTTAGCTTTACAATATCATTTTTATAAGTTTTTAATCCATTGTGATTTTTATTTGTTGTAAAACTTGAGCTTTTTTTTAATAAACATAATAAAACTTTTTAAAGTTTTTATAAGTTTTGTTAAAAATATATCAACAGATTTTTATTTTTTATTTTACAAAACTAGATTTTTGTTATTTTGAAAACCTCAAAATCAGTTTATCATAAATTTTTATGCTGATTATTCAACCTGAAGACATATAACTAATTTTTGGTCAGTTCAGCGCTTCCAAAAACCTTTAACTTGACATAAAATGCTAAAGTATTTAAGATTTTGATATATAGTAATGACAGTGCAAATTCCTTGCATTGTCATTGTTTTTGAGAATATTTAGAGTTAGATACGCTTCATTGCACGAGCCAATGAGAATCATCTGATGTAATGTTTTAAACTAAATACTGATGCAACGGGGCGAATGCGTGATAGGCAGTTTCATGTAAGCAGCTAGTTGAGTTTGGTGTGCAGCTGGAAGCAACAGCATATAGTGAACTTATTTTGTGTTCCCTAAAACACCTTCAAGTATCTTTACAATTTTTTTTCAACGTTATTATACAATTTATGAAGTTCACAACAAACTACGCCTCCTTTTGAAAATTCTGTATTCATAACTCCACAAAGTTCTGCAATTGTTAACTATAAAATTTGTGGAGATTATTTAATAAGGCACAAAGTTAGACTACTTTCTAAGTTTAAGTAAAGGTGTCTTTAATGTAACTAAAAGAACTATTATTTTCATCTATAGTGTTACAAAAAAAATATTCTTTTAGTCCAGTTTTTAACTGGTTTGTCATTTATTTAATTTTCAGTTTAAAATTTTATACTTAAAAATTATTTTACTTGGAAAAAACAATAAATGTAAGAATTTATTTAACTTGATTTAAGAAAATAATCTTTCTTAGAAAAGTTATCCATATTTTTTTATATAAAATTGTAACTTATAACTGTTTTTGCAGCAGTTATATTTATTACATAAAAATGGGTGAAAGAAAACGTCAAAGTAACAGTGCTTCAAAAAACTTTCCAATTAAAAAGAAGAAAACCAGAAGTTCAACTGTAAACGTTAATGTACGTGAAAAGCTGTTAAATCATCTTGATATTTGCAAGAGAAATGATGTAGGAGATAAAATAGTTAGAACTTGCAAATACAATGCCTCCAGTAGAACTAGCAGAAGTACTGTAGAAAACTTTTTAAAGTTTTATAACAAAGGTTGGTTTTGAAAACACAAATTCTTATTTTGTTTTAATATTTTGTTCATTAATAACTTTGCCTCTAGCGTATAGCATGAACTTAATTTCATCATTTAATTAACTAACAGAAAAGAAGAGTTTGCAGAAATTAGAAACAATAGGTTTTATTAAGGTTGGTAAAATGCTATCATCTGAAGATTTGAAAAAAGTTGGTAAATGCATGGTTGCAATATCATTTAACGTGCAAAATTCCTTATGCTTTTTTGAAGTATCAAGACTGTTCAATCTACCACGTTTTCAAACATGTGCAATTAAGTGCATTGAAAGATGGTTTTGTTATTTAGTAGCCAACAAAAGTCACTTCGATTTAAGTCTTGACTCGTTCAAAAAACTTTTATCAACCTCAGAACTGGAAATAACATCAGAAATGGAACTTGTAGTTGCTGTTGATAGCTGGATTAAGCATAATCACAAGCAAAGAGATAAATTTGCCAAAAAACTGATAAAACAAATTCGTCTACCATTGTTGTCAAAAGCTTGCTTAGAAAATTTGTTAAAAGATTACAGCTCGTTTTCAAATTGCGCAGACAGTAAAACGTATATAAATAATGCAATTTATAACAAATCAGTAGATACATATGACCCAAGTTCTATTGGTTACCAAGCTTGGTATTGCAACCAGGAAAATTTTGAGATAATTTCTAATATAGGAACTAGTTTGTACAAACTTGATAATAGAAAGTCTTCCGACGCAAGTAAAAGATTTCTAAGCTTTTTAGAACTTCATTCTAGTATTTATAAAAGCTTGTTTATCGACGAAGTCATTTATTTTATGGGCTCTAACTTCATATTTTCCTATTCAACATTGACAATAAAAATAAGTGAAAAAAAATGCTAGGTAAAAAGTACTTAAATCAACATGCTTGCATATGCAATTTCATGGGGAAGATTAATATAGTAGGTGGATTCCATGCAAATTGAAGAAGACTAACAATCTACGGTCCCAAATTTATACTACATCTTAAAAATCTATTATTTTTGAAAGAAAGTATTTTATCATTTCATTTTATACAAATTATTTTTTAAAGTTGACTTTTTAAAATTCAAAAAAAAATTCTAATTATTGGTCCATAAGTAACCATAAGCAACGTGAAAAAGCAAGTTTTTAAACTCAATTTTGCACTTAAAACATTTTTCAAAAGTATTGTTCATTTGATATAGTTGAATTAAACTAAGTTTTATGCAAGTAGAACTTAATAATTTTTTTAATCAATAAAACAAGTTGAAAAATCAGTAAAACAGTTAAGCAAACATTTTAAATTTTTACCTACCTATATACAATAGTAAAGTAAACTGAACTACACAATAAAACAACAAATCATAATATAAACAAACAACTCATGTTAATAGAAAGAAAAACTGATTCAAATTTTACTGTTGTTAATGAATGAATGAAACACACTCACCACATCTAACAATCACGTCACATTACAAATGAGGCCATCTCAACCATTCATTGTGACGTGATTGTTAGATGTGGTGAGTTTGTTTCGTTCATTCATTAACAACAGTAAA
This sequence comes from Thalia democratica, assembly GCF_965202585.1. Taxonomy (NCBI): domain Eukaryota; kingdom Metazoa; phylum Chordata; class Thaliacea; order Salpida; family Salpidae; genus Thalia; species Thalia democratica. The sequence continues at coordinate 33,625,371 of NC_139170.1, read as the reverse complement.
ATTTGAATCAGTTTTTCTTTCCATTAACGTGAGTTGTTTGTTTATATTGAAATTTGTTGTTTTATTGTGTATTTCAGTTTACTTTACTTATTTTAGACTTAATAATCACAAATATTCTATAGTTTTGTAACAGTAGGATTGAATATTAAGTATTTTACCTATTATTAACTATCGTCTGTAGAAAATATTTTATTTTAATGAAAACATGTATACACCTACTTTATTCTATGCTTCTATTCTTTCATTGCAGTAATTATTTTTTACAGAACCCAGTTGAAGTGTGTTGATTCGTTAACACACAGAAACATATGTTGGTACAATAAAGGAAGATTACTGTTCAATTTGTTTTTATTTATGTTCCAGTAAAGTTACTTCACTAGGATCATTTGTTAGTAAACGATTAAGCCTATATTTTTGAACAGTTATATACAATACGTTTTTTAAATTCTACCTGTAGATACAATATTGCACATATTAGTTTTTATCCTTTGTTTTTATATTCTTGAGTTAAATGTGTTTACTTGAATGCATTGTATGTTGTTGAATGTATGTTTTTTAATGAAAGAATTAAAATTGTTTAATCGCCACAGTGTGGTATCTTGTATTATATTTACTTTATAAACAACTAAAATTGTTAGGATCCGACAGAATCCTAAATTTAAACGAGACCCGACTTCTAACCGTATTTATATAATAAATCGCAAGTATTAAAGCGTAATTTTTAATTATGTTTTCTTTTTTGTAATAATGATAAATAAATAATAAATGCAGGAATTTAATTTTAAACAAATTTTTTGAGTAAATGTATGATAGGTAGATAATGTAGTACTAGTGGGTATATGATTTTATTTTGTTAAGGTGCATCCAGTTAAAAAAAGAAAAAAAAAATACTTTCTCTCTGTAATCTCTCATTTTATTATCTTACTCTAAAATATAGTGACGTAATAAATAAATACAAACAATGTTTGATACAGTATTTCCTACATATACATAATGCAAGTAGTAGAAAACTAACTTTCAATTATCAGTATTTCGTCTAGATCGACGCAATTCTTCAAAGCCACTTGAAGTGGTTTATATAAAAAAAAGTATAAATAAAGTAAAAAGTGATCCTATGAAAAATGTACACATGTTTGCTTTTGTATAGAGTTGTAGCACCATATTTTTTTAGTTTTGTAAGTTAGCTTTACAATATCATTTTTATAAGTTTTTAATCCATTGTGATTTTTTTTGTTGTAAATCTTGAGCTTTTTTTTTTAATAAACATAATAAAACTTTTTTAAGTTTTCATAAGTTTTGTTAAAAATATATTAACAAGTTTTTATTTTTTATTTTACAAAACTAGATTTATGTTATTTTGAAAACCTCAAAACCAGTTTATCATAAATTTTTATGCCGATTATTCAACCTGAAGACATATAACTACTTTTTGGTCACTTCAGCGCTTCCAAAAACCTTGAACTTGACATATAATGCTAAAGTATTTAAGATTTTGATACATAGTAATGACAGTGCAAATTCCTTGCATTGTCATTGTTTTTGAGAATATTTAGAGTTAGATACGCTTCATTGCACGAGCCAATGAGAATCATCTGATGTAATGTTTTAAACTAAATACTGATGCAACGGGGCGAATGCGTGATAGGCAGTTTCATGTAAGCAGCTAGTTGAGTTTGGTGTGCAGCTGGAAGCAACAACATATATTAAACTTATTTTGTGTTCCCTAAAACACCTTCAAGTATCTTTACAAATTTTTTTCAACGTTATTATAAAATTTAAGAAGTTCCTCAATAAAACTTTCTTAAACTTTAACAAGCTTTTTTTAATATTATTTGATAAAACTTGAGGTTTTCACAAAGAATTTGAAAGTTTAAACTGGGGTTTCCAAAAAATTTTTTCATTGCAAATTTTTCAAAATTTTAAAAAGATTCAATATCAACTTGTTATTTACCAGTTCTTTCTTCCTTGTTGCTTATTACTTTTTCACAACAAACTACGCCTCCTTTTGAAAGTTCTGTATTCATAACTCCACAAAGTTCTGCAATTGTTAGCTATAAAATTTGTGGAGATTATTTAATAAGACACAAAGTTAGACTACTTTCTAAGTTTAAGTAAAGGTGTCTTTAATGTAACTATAAGAATTATTATTTTCATCTATAGTGTTACGAAAAAAAATATTCTTTTAGTTCAGTTTTTAACTGGTTTGTCATTTATTTAGTACTCTGTTTAAAATTTTATACTTAAAAATTATTTTACTTGGAAAAAACAATAATTGTATGAATTTGTTTAACTTGATTTAAGAAAATAATCTTTCTTAAAAAAGTTATCCATATTTTTTTATATAAAATTGTAACTTATAACTGTTTTTGCAGCAGTTATATGTATTACATAAAAATGGGTGAAAGAAAACGTCGTCAAAGTAACAATGCTTCAAAAAACTTTCCAATTAAAAAGAAGAAAACCAGAAGTTCAACTGTAAACGATAATGTACGTGAGAAGCTGTTAAATCATCTTGACTCTTGCAAGAGAAATGATAAAGGAGATAAAATAGTTAGAACTTGCAAATACAATGCCTCCAGTAGAACTAGCAGAAGTACTGTAGAAAACTTATTAAAGTTTTATAAAAAATGTTGGTTTTGAAAACACAAATTCTTATTTTGTTTTAATATTTTGTTCATTAATAGCTTTGCCTCTAGCGTATAGCATTAACTTAATTTTATCATTTAATTAACTAACAGAAAAGAAGAGTTTGCAGAAATTAGAAACAATAGGATTTATTAAGGTTGGTAAAATGCTTAACTCTGAAGATTTGAAAAAAGTTGGTAAAGGCATGGTTGCAATATCATTTAACGTGCAGAATTCCTTATGCTTTTTTTAAGTATCAAGACTGTTCAATCTACCACGTTTTCAAACATGTGCAATTAAGTGCATTGAAAGATGGTTTTGTTATTTAGTAGCCAACAAAAGTCACTTCGATTTAAGTTTTGAATCGTTCAGAAAACTTTTATCAACCTCAGAACTGGAAATAACATCAGAAATGGAACTTGTAGTTGCTGTTGATAGCTGGATTAAGCATAATTACAAGCGAAGAGGTAAATTTGCCAAGGAACTGATTAAACGAATTCGCCTACCATTGTTGTCAAAAGCTTGCTTAGAAAATTTGTTAACAGATTACAGCTCGTTTTAAAATTGCGCAGACAGTAAAACGTATATAAATAATGCAGTTGATAACAAATCAGTAGATACATATGACCCGAGTTTTATTGGTTACCAAACTTGGTATTGCAACCAGGAATTTTTTGAGATAATTTCTAATATAGGAACTAGTTTGTACAAACTTGATAATAAAAAGTCATCCGACGCAAGTAAAAAATTTCTAAGCTTTTTAGAGCCTCACTCTAGTATTTATAAAAGCGTGTTTATCGACGAAGTCATTTATTTTATGGGCTCTAACTTCATATTTTCCTATTCAACATTGACAAAAAAATAAGTGAAAAGAAATTGTTAGGTAAAAAGCACTTAAACCAACATGCTTGCATATGCAATCTCATGGGGAAGATTAATATAGTAGGTGGATTCCATGCAAATTGCAGAAGACTAACAATCTACGGTCCCAAATTTATACTACATCTTAAAGTTCTATTATTTTTGATAGAAAGTATTTTATCATTTCATTTTATACAAATTATTTTTAAAAAGTTGACTTTTTAAACTTCAAAAAAAAATTCTAATTATTGGTGCATAAGTAACCATAAGCAACGTGAAAAAGCAAGTTTTTAAACTCAATTTTGCACTTAAAACATTTTTCAAAAGTATTGTTCATTTGGTATAGTTGAATTAAACTAAGTTTTATGCAAGTAGAACTTAATAATTTTTTTAATCAATAAAACAAGTTGAAAAATCAGTAAAACACTTAAGCAAACATTTTAAATTTTTACTTACCTACATACAATAGTAAAGTAAACTGAACTACACAATAAAACAACAAATCATAATGTAAAGAAACAACTCACGTTAATAGAAAGAAAAACTGATTCAAATTTTACTGTTGTTAATGAATGAATGAAACACAGTCACCACATCTAACAATCACGTCACAATGAATGGTTGAGATGGCCTCATTTGCATTGTGACGTGATTGTTAGATGTGATGAATTTGTTTCGTTCATTCATTAACAACAGTAAAATTTGAATCAGTTTTTCTTTCCATTATCGTGAGTTGTTTGTTTATATTATGATTTGTTGTTTTATTGTGTATTTCAGTTTACTTTACTTATTTTAGACTTAATAATCACAAATATTCTATAGTTTTATAACAGTAGGATTGAATATTAAGTATTTTACCTATTATTAACTATTGTCTGTAGAAAATATTTTATTTTAATGAAAACATGTATACACCTACTTTATTCTATGCTTCTATTCTTTCATTGCAGTAATTATTTTTTGAAGAACCCAGTTGAAGTGTGTTGATTCGTTAACACACAGAAACATATGTTGGTACAATAAAGGAAGATTATTGTTCAATTTGTTTTTATTTATGTTCCCGTAAAGTTACTTCACTAGGATCATTTGTTAGTAAACGATTAAGCCTATATTTTTGAACAGTTATATACAATACGTTTTTTAAATTCTACCTGTAGATACAATATTGCACATATTAGTTTTTATCCTTTGTTTTTATATTCTTTACTTAAATGTGTTTACTTGAATGCATTGTATGTTGTTGAATGTATGTTTTTTAATGAAAGAATTAGCATTGCTTAATCGCCACAGTGTGGTATCTTGTATTATATTTACTTTATAAACAAATTAAATTGTTAGGATCCGACAGAATCCTAAATTTAAACGAGATCCGAATTCTAACCGTATTTATTTAATAAGTTGCTAGTATTAAAGCGTAATTTTTAATTATGTTTTCTTTTTTGTAATAATGATAAATAAATAATAAATGCAGGAATTTCATTTTAAACAATTTTTTTGAGTAAATGTATGGTAGGTAGATAATGTAGTACTAGTGGGTATATGATTTTATTTTGTTAAGGCGCATCCAGTTAAAAAAAGAAAAAAAGTTTACTTTCTCTTTATAATCTCTCATTTTATTATCTTACTCTAAAATATAGTGACGTAATAAATAAATACAAACAATGTTTGATGCAGTATTTCCTACATATACATAATGCAAGTAGTAGAAAACTAACTTTCAATTATCAGTATTTCGTCTAGATCGACGCAATTCTTCAGAGCCACTTGAAGTGGTTTATATAAAATAAAATATAAATAAAGTAAAAAATGACCCTATGAAAATTGTACACATGCTTGCTTTTGTATAGAGTTGTAGCACCATATTTTTTTAGTTTTGTAAGTTAGCTTTACAATATCATTTTTATAAGTTTTTAATCCATTGTGATTTTTATTTGTTGTAAAACTTGAGCTTTTTTTTAATAAACATAAAAAACTTTTTAAAGTTTTTATAAGTTTTGTTAAAAATATATCAACAAATTTTTATTTTTTATTTTACAAAACTAGATTTTTGTTATTTTGAAAACCTCAAAATCAGTTTATCATAAATTTTTATGCTGATTATTCAACCTGAAGACATATAACTAATTTTTGGTCACTTCAGCGCTTCCAAAAACCTTGAACTTGACATAAAATGCTAAAGTATTTAAGATTTTGATATGTAATAATGACAGTGCAAATTCCTTGCATTGTCATTGTTTTTGAGAATATTTAGAGTTAGATACGCTTCATTGCACGAGCCAATGAGAATCATCTGATGTAATGTTTTAAACTAAATACTGATGCAACGGGGCGAATGCGTGATAGGCAGTTTCATGTAAGCAGCTAGTTGAGTTTGGTGTGCAGCTGGAAGCAACAACATATAGTGAACTTATTTTGTGTTCCCTAAAACACCTTCAAGTATCTTTACAATTTTTTTTCAACGTTATTATACAATTTATGAAGTTCACAACAAACTACGCCTCCTTTTGAAAATTCTGTATTCATAACTCCACAAAGTTCTGCAATTGTTAACTATAAAATTTGTGGAGATTATTTAATAAGGCACAAAGTTAGACTACTTTCTAAGTTTAAGTAAAGGTGTCTTTAATGTAACTAAAAGAACTATTATTTTCATCTATAGTGTTACAAAAAAAATATTCTTTTAGTCCAGTTTTTAACTGGTTTGTCATTTATTTAATTTTCAGTTTAAAATTTTATACTTAAAAATTATTTTACTTGGAAAAAACAATAAATGTAAGAATTTATTTAACTTGATTTAAGAAAATAATCTTTCTTAGAAAAGTTATCCATATTTTTTTATATAAAATTGTAACTTATAACTGTTTTTGCAGCAGTTATATTTATTACATAAAAATGGGTGAAAGAAAACGTCAAAGTAACAGTGCTTCAAAAAACTTTCCAATTAAAAAGAAGAAAACCAGAAGTTCAACTGTAAACGTTAATGTACGTGAAAAGCTGTTAAATCATCTTGATATTTGGAAGAGAAATGATGTAGGAGAAAAAATAGTTAGAACTTGCAAATACAATGCCTCCAGTAGAACTAGCAGAAGTACTGTAGAAAACTTTTTAAAGTTTTATAACAAAGGTTGGTTTTGAAAACACAAATTCTTATTTTGTTTTAATATTTTGTTCATTAATAACTTTGCCTCTAGCGTATAGCATGAACTTAATTTCATCATTTAATTAACTAACAGAAAAGAAGAGTTTGCAGAAATTAGAAACAATAGGTTTTATTAAGGTTGGTAAAATGCTTAACTCTGAAGACTTGAAAAAAGTTGGTAAAGGCATGGTTGCAATTTCATTTAACGTGCAGAATTCCTTATGCTTTTTTTAAGTATCAAGACTGTTCAATCTACCACGTTTTCAAACATGTGCAATTAAGTGCATTGAAAGATGGTTTTGTTATTTAGTAGCCAACAAAAGTCACTTCGATTTAAGTCTTGACTCGTTCAAAAAACTTTTATCAACCTCAGAACTGGAAATAACATCAGAAATGGAACTTGTAGTTGCTGTTGATAGCTGGATTAAGCATAATCACAAGCAAAGAGGTAAATTTGCCAAAAAACTGATAAAACAAATTCGTCTACCATTGTTGTCAAAAGCTTGCTTAGAAAATTTGTTAACAGATTACAGCTCGTTTTCAAATTGCGCAGACAGTAAAACGTATATAAATAATGCAATTTATAACAAATCAGTAGATACATATGACCCGAGTTCTATTGGTTACCAAGCTTGGTATTGCAACCAGGAAAATTTTGAGATAATTTCTAATATAGGAACTAGTTTGTACAAACTTGATAATAGAAAGTCTTCCGACGCAAGTAAAAGATTTCTAAGCTTTTTAGAACTTCATTCTAGTATTTATAAAAGCTTGTTTATCGACGAAGTCATTTATTTTATGGGCTCTAACTTCATATTTTCCTATTCAACATTGACAATAAAAATAAGTGAAAAAAAATGTTAGGTAAAAAGTACTTAAATCAACATGCTTGCATATGCAATTTCATGGGGAAGATTAATATAGTAGGTGGATTCCATGCAAATTGAAGAAGACTAACAATCTACGGTCCCAAATTTATACTACATCTTAAAAATCTATTATTTTTGAAAGAAAGTATTTTATCATTTCATTTTATACAAATTATTTTTTAAAAGTTGACTTTTTAAAATTCAAAAAAAAATTCTAATTATTGGTCCATAAGTAACCATAAGCAACGTGAAAAAGCAAGTTTTTAAACTCAATTTTGCACTTAAAACATTTTTCAAAAGTATTGTTCATTTGATATAGTTGAATTAAACTAAGTTTTATGCAAGTAGAACTTAATAATTTTTTTAATCAATAAAACAAGTTGAAAAATCAGTAAAACAGTTAAGCAAACATTTTAAATTTTTACCTACCTATATACAATAGTAAAGTAAACTGAACTACACAATAAAACAACAAATCATAATATAAACAAACAACTCATGTTAATAGAAAGAAAAACTGATTCAAATTTTACTGTTGTTAATGAATGAATGAAACACACTCACCACATCTAACAATCACGTCACATTACAAATGAGGCCATCTCAACCATTCATTGTGACGTGATTGTTAGATGTGGTGAGTTTGTTTCGTTCATTCATTAACAACAGTAAAATTTGAATCAGTTTTTCTTTCCATTAACGTGAGTTGTTTGTTTATATTGAAATTTGTTGTTTTATTGTGTATTTCAGTTTACTTTACTTATTTTAGACTTAATAATCACAAATATTCTATAGTTTTGTAACAGTAGGATTGAATATTAAGTATTTTACCTATTATTAACTATCGTCTGTAGAAAATATTTTATTTTAATGAAAACATGTATACACCTACTTTATTCTATGCTTCTATTCTTTCATTGCAGTAATTATTTTTTACAGAACCCAGTTGAAGTGTGTTGATTCGTTAACACACAGAAACATATGTTGGTACAATAAAGGAAGATTACTGTTCAATTTGTTTTTATTTATGTTCCAGTAAAGTTACTTCACTAGGATCATTTGTTAGTAAACGATTAAGCCTATATTTTTGAACAGTTATATACAATACGTTTTTTAAATTCTACCTGTAGATACAATATTGCACATATTAGTTTTTATCCTTTGTTTTTATATTCTTGAGTTAAATGTGTTTACTTGAATGCATTGTATGTTGTTGAATGTATGTTTTTTAATGAAAGAATTAGCATTGCTTAATCGCCACAGTGTGGTATCTTGTATTATATTTACTTTATAAACAACTTAAGTTGTTAGGATCCGACAGAATCCTAAATTTAAACGAGACCCGAATTCTAACCGTATTCATTTAATAAATCGCTAGTATTAAAGCGTAATTTTTAATTATGTTTTCTTTTTTGTAATAATGATAAATAAATAATAAATGCAGGAATTTCATTTTAAACAATTTTTTTGAGTAAATGTATGGTAGGTAGAAATTGTAGTACTAGTGGGTATATGATTTTATTTTGTTAAGGTGCATCCGGTTAAAAAAAGAAAAAAAGTTTACTTTCTCTCTATAATCTCTCATTTCATTATCTTACTCTAAAATATAGTGACGTAATAAATAAATACAAACAATGTTTGATACAGTATTTCCTACATATACTTAATGCAAGTAGTAGAAAACTAACTTTCAATTATCAGTATTTCGTCTAGATCGACGCAATTCTTCAGAGCCACTTGAAGTGGTTTATATAAAAAAAATATAAATATAGTAAAAAGTGATCCTATGAAAATTGTACACATGCTTGTTTTTGTATAGAGTTGTAGCACCATATTTTTTTAGTTTTGTAAGTTAGCTTTACAATATCATTTTTATAAGTTTTTAATCCATTGTGATTTTTTGTTGTTGTAAAACTTGAGCTTTTTTTTAATAAACATAATAAAACTTTTTTAAGTTTTGTTAAAAATATATTATCAAATTGTTATTTTTTATTTTACAAAACTAGATTTTTGTTATTTTGAAAACCTCAAAACCAGTTTATCATAAATTTTTATGCTGATTATTCAACCTGAAGACATATAACTAATTTTTGGTCACTTCAGCGCTTCCAAAAACCTTGAACTTGACATATAATGCTAAAGTATTTAAGATTTTGATATATAGTAATGACAGTGCAAATTCCTTGCATTGTCATTTTTTTTGAGAATATTTAGAGTTAGATACGCTTCATTGCACAAGCCAATGAGAATCATCTGATGTAATGTTTTAAACTAAATACTGATGCAACGGGGCGAATGCGTGATAGGCAGTATCATGTAAGCAGCTAGTTGTGTTTGGTGTGCAGCTGGAAGCAACAACATATATTAAACTTATTTTGTGTTCCCTAAAACACCTTCAAGTATCTTTACAATTTTTTTTCAACGTTATTATACAATTTAAGAAGTTCGTCAATAAAACTTTCTTTAACTTTAACAAGCTTTTTTTAATATTATTGGATAAAATTTGAGGTTTTCACAAAGAAGTGGAAAGTTTTAACTAGGGTTTCCAAAAATTTTTTTCATTGCAAATTTTGCAAAATTTTAAAAAGATTCAATATCAACTTGTTATTTACCAGTTCTTTCTTCCTTATTGCTTATTACTTTTTCACAACAAACTACGCCTCCTTTAGAAAATTCTGTATTCATAACTCCACAAAGTTCTGCAATTGTTAGCTATAAAATTTGTGGAGATTATTTAATAAGGCACAAAGTTAGACTACTTTCTAACTTTAAGTAAAGGTGTCTTTAATGTAACTAAAAGAATTATTATTTTCATCTATAGTGTTACTAAAAAAAATATTCTTTTAGTCCAGTTTTTAACTGGTTTGTCATTTATTTAGTATTCTGTTTAAAATTTCATAGTTAAAAATTATTTTACTTGGAAAAAAACAATAATTGTAAGAATTTATTTAACTTGATTTAAGAAAATAATCTTTCTTAAAAAAGTTATCCATCTTTTTTATATAAAATTGTAACTTATAACTGTTTTTGTAGCAGTTATATTTATTACATAAAATTGGGTATAAGAAATCGTCAAAGTAACAGTGATTCAAAAAACTTTCCAATTGAAAAGAAGAAAATCAGAAGTTCAACTGTAAACGATAATGTACAAGAGAAGCTGTTAAATCATCTTGACTCTTGCAAGAGAAATGGTGTAGGAGATAAAATAGTTAGAACTTGTAAATACAATGCCTCCAGTAGAACTAGCAGAAGTACTGTAGAGAACTTATTAAAGTTTTATAACAAAGGTTGGTTTTGAAAACACAAATTCTTATTTTTTTATATGTTTTGTTCATTAATAACTTTGCCTCTAGCGTATAGCATGAGCTTAATTTTATCGTTTAATTAACTAACAGAAAAGAAGAGTTTGCAGAAATTAGAAACAATAGGTTTTATTAAGGTTGGTAAAATGCTATCATCTGAAGATTTGAAAAAAGTTGGTAAATGCATGGTTGCAATATCATTTAACGTGCAAAATTCCTTATGCTTTTTTTTAAGTATCAAGACTGTTCAATCTACCACGTTTTCAAACATGTGCAATTAAGTGCATTGAAAGATGGTTTTGTTATTTAGTAGCCAATAAAAGTCACTTCGATTTAAGTTTTGACTCGTTCAGAAAACTTTTATCAACCTCAGAACTGGAAATAACATCAGAAATAGAACTTGTAGTTGCTGTTGATAGATGGATTAAGCATAATCAAAAGCAAAGAGGTAAATTTGCTAAAGAACTGATTAAACGAATTCGTCTACCATTGTTGTCAAAAGCTTGCTTAGAAAATTTGTTAACAGATTACAGCTCGTTTTCAAATTGCGCAGACAGTAAAACGTATATAAATAATGCATTTGATAACAAATCAGTAGATACATATGACCCGTGTTCTATTGGTTACCAAGCTCGGTATTGCAACCAGGAAAATTTTGAGATAATTTCTAATATAGGAACTAATTTGTACAAACTTGATAATAGAAAGTCTTCCGACGCAAGTAAAAGATTTCTAAGCTTTTTAGAACTTCATTCTAGTACTTTTAAAAGCGTGTTTATCGACGAAGTCATTTATTTTATGGGCTTTAACTTCATATTTTCCTATTCAACATTGACAAAAAAAATAAGTGAAAAGAAAATGTTAGGTAAAAAGTACTTAAACCAACATGCTTGCATATGCAATTTCATGGGGAATATTAATATAGTAGGTGGATTCCATGCAAATTGCAGAAGACTAACAATCTACGGTTCCAAATTTATACTACATCTTAAAATTCTATTATTTTTGGTAGAAAGTATTTTATCATTTCATTTTATACAAATAATTTTTTTTTAAATGACTTTTTAAACTTAAAAAAAAATTCTAATTATTGGTCCATAAGTAACCATAAGCAACATGAAAAAGCAAGTTTTTAAACTCAATTTTGCACTTAAAACATTTTTCAAAAGTATTGTTCATTTGATATAGTTGAATTAAACTAAGTTTTATGCAAGTAGAACTTAATAATTTTTTAAATCAATAAAACAAGTTGAAAAATCATTAAAATAGTTAAGCAAACATTTTAAATTTTTACCTACCTACATACAATAGTAAAGTAAACTGAACTACACAATAAAACAACAAATCATAATTTAAAGAAACAACTCACGTTAATAGAAAGAAAAACTGATTCAAATTTTACTGTTGTTAATGAATGAATGAAACACAGTCACCACATCTAACAATCACGTCACAATGAATGGTTGAGATGGCCTCATTTGCATTGTGACGTGATTGTTAGATGTGGTGAATTTGTTTCGTTCATTCATTAACAACAGTAAAATTTGAATCAGTTTTTTTTTCTATTAACGTGAGTTGTTTGTTTATATCATGATTTGTTGTTTTATTGTGTATTTCAGTTTACTTTACTTATTTTAGACTTAATAATCACAAATATTATATAGTTTTATAACAGTAGGATTGAATATTAAGTATTTTACCTATTGTTAACTATTGTCTGTAGAAAATTATTTATTTTAATGAAAACATGTATACACCTACTTTATTCTATGCTTCTATTCTTTCATTGCAGTAATTATTTTTTAAAGAACCCAGTTGAAGTGTGTTGATTCGTTAACACACAGAAACATATGTTGGTACAATAAAGGAAGATTACTGTTCAATTTGTTTATATTTATGTTCCAGTAAAGTTACTTCACTAGGATCTTTTGTTAGTAAACAATTAAGCCTATATTTTTGAATAGTTATATACAAAACGTTTTTAAATTCTACCTGTAGATACAATATTGCACATATTAGTTTTTGTCCTTTGTTTTTATATTCTTGACTTAAATGTGTTTACTTGAATGCATTGTATGTTGTTGAATGTATGTTTTTTAATGAAAGAATTAGCATTGCTTAATCGCCACAGTGTGGTATCTTGTATTATATTTACTTTATAAACAAATTAAATTGTTAGGATCCGACAGAATCCTAAATTTAAACGAGATCCGAATTCTAACCGTATTCATTTAATAAATCGCTAGTATTAAAGCGTAATTTTAAATTATGTTTTCTTTTTTGTAATAATGATAAATAAATAATAAATGCAGGAATTTCATTTTAAACAAATTTTTTGAGTAAATGTATGGTAGGTAGAAAATGTAGTACTAGTGGGTATATGATTTTATTTTGTTAAGGTGCATCCAGTTAAAAAAAGAAAAAAAGTTTACTTTCTCTCTATAATCTCTCATTTCATTATCTTACTCTAAAATATAGTGACGTAATAAATAAATACTAACAATGTTTGATGCGGTATTTCCTACATATACATCATGCAAGTAGTAGAAAACTAACTTTCAATTATCAGTATTTCGTCTAGATCGACGCAATTCTTCAGAGCCACTTGAAGTGGTTTATATAAAAAAAAATATAAATAAAGTAAAAAATGATCCTATGAAAATTGTACACATGCTTGCTTTTGTATAGAGTTGTAGCACCATATTTTTTTAGTTTTGTAAGTTAGCTTAACAATATCATTTTTACAAGTTTTTAATCCATTGTGAATTTTTTTTGTCGAAAACTTAATTTTTTTTTTAATAAACATAATAAAATTTTTTTAAGTTTTTATAAGTTTTGTTAAAAATATATCAACAAATTTTTATTTTTTATTTTACAAAACTAGATTTTTGTTATTTTGAAAACCTCAAAATCAGTTTATCATAAATTTTTATGCTGATTATTCAACCTGAAGACATATAACTAATTTTAGGTCACTTCAGCGCTTCCAAAAACCTTGAACTTGACATAAAATGCTAAAGTATTTAAGATTTTTATATATAGTAATGACAGTGCAAATTCCTTGCATTGTCATTGTTTTTGAGAATATTTAGAGTTAGATACGCTTCATTGCACGAGCCAATGAGAATCATCTGATGTAATGTTTTAAACTAAATACTGATGCAACGGGGCGAATGCGTGATAGGCAGTTTCATGTAAGCAGCTAGTTAGGTTTGGTGTGCAGCTGGAAGCAACAACATATATTGAACTTATTTTGTGTTCCCTAAAACACCTTCAAGTATCTTTACAATTTTTTTTCAACGTTATTATACAATTTATGAAGTTCCTCAATAAAACTTTCTTTAACTTTAACAAGCTTTTTTTTAAATATTATTTGATAAAACTTGAGGTTTTCACAAAGAAGTGGAAAGTTTAAACTGGGGTTTCAAAAATTTTTTTCATTGCAAATTTTGCAAAATTTTAAAAAGATTCAATATCAACTTGTTATTTACCAGTTCTTTCTTCCTTGTTGCTTATTACTTTTTCACAACAAACTACGCCTCCTTTTGAAAATTCTGTATTCATAACTCCACAAAGTTCTGCAATTGTTAGCTATAAAGTTTGCGGAGATTATTTAATAAGGCACAAAGTTAGACTACTTTCTAAGTTTAAGTAAAGGTGTCTTTAATGTAACTAAAAGAATTATTATTTTCATCTATAGTGTTACGAAAAAAATATTCTTTTAGTCCAGTTTTTAACTGGTTTGTCATTTATTTAGTATTCTGTTTAAAATTTTATATTTAAAAATTATTTTACTTGGAAAAAACAATAATTTTAAGAATTTATTTAACTTGATTAAGAAAATAATCTTTCTTAAAAAAGTTATCCATATTTTTTTATATAAAATTGTAACTTGTAACTGTTTTTGCAGCAGTTATATTTATTACATAAAAATGGGTGAAAGAAAACGTCAAAGTAACAGTGCTTCAAAAAACTTTCCAATTAAAAAGAAGAAAACCAGAAGTTCAACTGTAAACGATAATGTACGTGAGAAGCTGTTAAATCATCTTGACTCTTGCAAGAGAAATGATAAAGGAGATAAAATAGTTAGAACTTGCAAATACAATGCCTCCAGTAGAACTAGCAGAAGTACTGTAGAAAATTTATTAAAGTTTTATAACAAAGGTTGGTTATGAATACACAAATTCTTATTTTGTTTTAATATTTTGTTCATTAATAACTTTGCCTCTAGCGTATAGCATGAACTTAATTTCATCATTTAATTAACTAACAGAAAAGAAGAGTTTGCAGAAATTAGAAACAATAGGTTTTATTAAGGTTGGTAAAGTGCTTAACTCTGAAGATTTGAAAAAAGTTGGTAAAGGTATAGTTGCAATATCATTTAACGTGCAGAATTCCTTATGCTTTTTTGAAGTATCAAGTTTGTTCAATCTACCACGTTTTTAAACTTGTGCAATTAAGTGCACTGAAAGATGATTTTGTTATTTAGTAGCCAACAAAAATCACTTCGATTTAAGTTTTGACTCGTTCAGAAAACTTTTATCAAGCTCAGAACTGGTAATAACATCAGAAATGGAACTTGTAGTTGCTGTTGATAGCTGGATTAAGCATAATCACAAGCAAAGAGGTAAATTTGCCAAGGATCTGATTAAACGAATTCGTCTACCATTGTTGTCAAAAGCTTGCTTAGAAAATTTGTTAACAGATTACAGCTCGTTTTCAAATTGCGCAGACAGTAAAACGTATATAAATAATGCATTTGATAACAAATCAGTAGATACATATGACCCGTGTTCTATTGGTTACCAAGCTCGGTATTGCAACCAGGAAAATTTTGAGATAATTTCTAATATAGGAACTAATTTGTACAAACTTGATAATAGAAAGTCTTCCGACGCAAGTAAAAGATTTCCAAGCTTTTTAGAACTTCATTCTAGTATTTATAAAAGCTTGTTTATTGACGAAGTCATTTATTTTATGGGCTCTAACTTCATATTTTCCTATTCAACATTGACAAAAAAAATAAGTGAAAAGAAAATGTTAGGTAAAAAGTACTTAAACCAACATGCTTGCATATGCAATTTCATGGGGAATATTAATATAGTAGGTGGATTCCATGCAAATTGCAGAAGACTAACAATCTACGGTTCCAAATTTATACTACATCTTAAAATTCTATTATTTTTGGTAGAAAGTATTTTATCATTTCATTTTATACAAATTATTTTTTTTTAAATGACTTTTTAAACTTAAAAAAAAATTCTAATTATTGGTCCATAAGTAACCATAAGCAACATGAAAAAGCAAGTTTTTAAACTCAATTTTGCACTTAAAACATTTTTCAAAAGTATTGTTCATTTGATATAGTTAAATTAAACTAAGTTTTATGCAAGTAGAACTTAATAATTTTTTTAATCAATAAAACAAGTTGAAAAATCAGTAAAACTGTTAAGCAAACATTTTAAATTTTTACCTACCTACATACAATAGTAAAGTAAACTGAACTACACAATAAAACAACAAATCATAATATAAACAAACAACTCACGTTAATAGAAAGAAAAACTGATTCACATTTTACTGTTGTTAATGAATGATATAAACACAGTCACCACATCCAACAATCACGTCACAATGAATAGTTGAGATGGCCTCATTTGCATTGTGACGTGATTGTTAGATGTGGTGAATTTGTTTCGTTCATTCATTAACAACAGTAAAATTTGAATCAGTTTTTCTTCCCATTAAGTGAGTTGTTTGTTTATATTATGATTTGTTGTTTTATTGTGTATTTCAGTTTACTTTACTTATTTTAGACTAAATAATCACAAATATTATATAGTTTTATAACAGTAGGATTGAATATTAAGTATTTTACCTATTATTAACTATTGTCTGTAGAAAATATTTTTTTTTAATGAAAACATGTATACACCTACTTTATTTTATGCTTCTATTCTTTCATTGCAGTAATTATTTTTTAAAGAACCCAGTTGAAGTGTGTTGATTCGTTAACACACAGAAACATATGTTGGTACAATAAAGGAAGATTACTGTTCAATTTGTATATTTCTGTTCCAGTAAAGTTACTTCACTAGGATCTTTTGTTAATAAACGATTAAGCCTATATTTTTGAACAGTTATATAAAATACGTTTTTTAAATTCTACCTGTAGATACAATATTGCACATATTAGTTTTTATCCTTTGTTTTTATATTCTTGAGTTAAATGTGTTTACTTGAATGCATTGTATGTTGTTGAATGTATGTTTTTTAATGAAAGAATTAGCATTGCTTAATCGCCACAGTGTGGTATCTTGTATTATATTTACTTTATAAACAACTTAAGTTGTTAGGATCCGACAGAATCCTAAATTTAAACGAGATCCGAATTCTAACCGTATTCATTTAATAAATCGCTAGTATTAAAGCGTAATTTTTAATTATGTTTTCTTTATTGTAATAATGATAAATAAATAATAAATGCAGGAATTTCATTTTAAACAAATTTTTTGAGTAAATGTATGGTAGGTAGATAATGTAGTACTAGTGGGTATATGATTTTATTTTGTTAAGGTGCATCCGGTTAAAAAAAGAAAAAAAGTTTACTTTCTCTCTATAATCTCTCATTTCATTATCTTACTCTAAAATATAGTGACGTAATAAATAAATACAAACAATGTTTGATACAGTATTTCTTACATATACATAATGCAAGTAGTAGAAAACTAACTTTCAATTATCAGTATTTCGTCTAGATCGACGCAATTCTTCAGAGCCACTTGAAGTGGTTTATATAACAAAAAAATATAAATAAAGTAACAAACGATCCTATGAAAATTGTACACATGTTTGCTTTTGTATACAGTTGTAGCACCATATTTTTTTTAGTTTTGTAAGTTAGCTTTACAATATCATTTTTATAAGTTTTTAATCCATTGTGATTTTTTTTTGTTGTAAAACTTGAGCTTTTTTTTAATAAACATAATAAAACTTTTTTAAGTTTTGTTAAAAATATATTATCAAATTGTTATTTTTTATTTTACAAAACTAGATTTTTGTTATTTTGAAAACCTCAAAACCAGTTTATCATAAATTTTTATGCTGATTATTCAACCTGAAGACATATAACTAATTTTTGGTCACTTCAGCGCTTCCAAAAACCTTGAACTTGACATATATACCAAAGTATTTAAGATTTTGATATATAGTAATGACAGTGCAAATTCCTTGCATTGTCATTGTTTTTGAGAATATTTAGAGTTAGATACGCTTCATTGCACGAGCCAAAAAGAATCATCTGATGTAATGTTTTAAACTAAATACTGATGCAACGGGGCGAATGCGTGATAGGCAGTTTCATGTAAGCAGCTAGTTGAGTTTGGTGTGCAGCAGGAAGCAACAACATATATTGAACTTATTTTGTGTTCCCTAAAACACCTTCAAGTATCTTTACAATTTTTTTTCAACGTTATTATACAATTTAAGAAGTTCGTCAATAAAACTTTCTTTAACTTTAACAAGCTTTTTTTAATATTATTTGATAAAATTTGAGGTTTTCACAAAGAAGTGGAAAGTTTAAACTGGGGTTTTCAAAAATTTTTTTCATTGCAAATTTTGCAAAATTTTAAAAAGATTCAATATCAACTTGTTATTTACCAGATCTTTCTTCCTTGTTGCTTATTACTTTTTCACAACAAACTACGCCTCCTTTAAAAATTCTGTATTCATAACTCCACAAAGTTCTGCAATTGTTAGCTATAAAATTTGTGGAGATTATTTAATAAGGCACAAAGTTAGACTACTTTCTAACTTTAAGTAAAGGTGTCTTTAATGTAACTAAAAGAATTATTATTTTCATCTATAGTGTTACTAAAAAAATATTCTTTTAGTCCAGTTTTTAACTGGTTTGTCATTTATTTAGTATTCTGTTTAAAATTTCATACTTAAAAATTATTTTACTTGGAAAAAAACAATAATTGTAAGAATTTATTTAACTTGATTTAAGAAAATAATCTTTCTTAAAAAAGTTATCCATCTTTTTTATATAAAATTGTAACTTATAACTGTTTTTGTAGCAGTTATATTTATTACATAAAATTTGGTGAAAGAAATCGTCAAAGTAACAGTGATTCAAAAAACTTTCCAATTAAAAAGAAGAAAATCAGAAGTTCAACTGTAAACGATAATGTACGTGAGAAGCTGTTAAATCATCTTGACTCTTGCAAGAGAAATGATGTAGGAGATAAAATAGTTAGAACTTTCAAATACAATGCCTCCAGTAGAACTAGCAGAAGTACTGTAGAAAACTTATTAAAGTTTTATAACACAGGTTGGTTTTGAAAACACAAATTCTTATTTTGTTTATATATTTTGTTCATTAATAACTTTGCCTCTAGCGTATAGCATGAGCTTAATTTTATCGTTTAATTAACTAACAGAAAAGAAAAGCTTGCAGAAATTAGAAAGAACAGGTTTTATTAAGGTTGGTAAAATGCTTAACTCTGAAGATCTGAGAAGTTGGTAAAGGCATGGTTGCAATATCATTTAACGTGCAGAATTCCTTATGCTTTTTTGAAGTATCAAGACTGTTCAATCTACCACGTTTTCAAACATGTGCAATTAAGTGCATTGAAAGATGGTTTTGTTATTTAGTAGCCAACAAAAGTCACTTCGATTTAAGTTTTGACTCGTTCAGAAAACTTTTATCAACTTCAGAACTGGAAATAACATCAGAAATGGAACTTGTAGTTGCTGTTGATAGCTGGATTAAGCATAATCACAAGCAAAGAGGTAAATTTGCCAAAGAACTGATAAAACAAATTCGTCTACCATTGTTGTCAAAAGCTTGCTTAGAAAATTTGTTAACAGATAACAGCTCGTTTTCAAATTGCGCAGACAGTAAAACGTATATAAATAATGCAATTGATAACAAATCAATAGAAACATATGACCCGAGTTCTATTGGTTACCAAGCTCGGTATTGCAACCAGGAAAATTTTGAGATAATTTCTAATATAGGAACTAGTTTGTACAAACTTGATAATATAAAGTCATCCGACGCAAGTAAAAAATTTCTAAGCTTTTTAGAACTTCTCTCTAGTATTTATAAAAGCGTATTTATCGACGAAGTCATTTATTTTATGGGCTCTAACTTCATATTTTCCTATTCAACATTGACAAAAAAAATAAGTGAAAAGAAAATGTTAGGTAAAAAATACTTAAACCAACATGCTTGCATATGCAATTTCATTGGGAAGATTAATATAGTAGGTGGATTCCATGCAAATGGCAGAAGACTAACAATCTACGATCCCAATTTGAATACCTGGGAGGAAAGAGCAGAGATGTCAGTACACAAGTCAGATGTTGCGTTCTCAGTGTTTTGCGGGAAACTGGTAGTCACTGGTGGTTGCATTAGAGACCAAGAAACATTTGACAAACACAGTTGAAGTTTATGATCACTTTTCCAATTCGTGGTCTCCAATGCCTCCAATGCTTGAAGAAAAATGCAGTCATGACTCAGTGAGCATCGGAAGCAAGCTGTACGTATTTAGCAACAGGAGTAGTAGTGAAGTGTTTGATTATTTTAGTAACGTCTTCGCACGCATTCAAAAAAGAATGCCCCGTTCTGGCTGGTTCTGGAGTAGTGTGAAATGTTTGTCAATTGGGAACAAGATTGTAGCTTTCTCAAGTCACCACCTTTACAAGTATGCTGAGTTCGATGTGGAGAAACAAGAATGGTCGGAAGTCGATGATTAAAAATGGCCAAGAATGATCGAGGGTCGAAGGTCAAGAATGGTTGGTAAGGAAGAAGACCTCCAGTTCTGGTGCAGTTGTATCAAGTCGCCCATGTATTAACTTTGTATACATATTCTTAACTTTTCTTTAAAAAATAAAACCATTCCTTTTTACAAATGGAATTTATATGAAACACGTTTGTCATAAAAATCGCAATTTAACAAAAACTAAATCATATGTTTGTTTGCAACTTTTTATAAATAGAATAAACTTACAAATATAAAATTTTAGTTTACTCTGAACATAATTGTCTTGTTTACAATTTTTTTATCTAGTGTTTACTTTTACTATTTAGTGATTTTGGTTTTGGTGATAATTTTTAACTCAGGGTTTCTAAAAATTGAACATAACTGAAATTTATGAGGTCATGAGCGGCAAAGGGACCAAAGGGACGGAGGCATAAGCAGTAAAGGATACACAATGGCCATGAAGTCATAATTTGATACTTACACTAGATATTCTTGAGTAAATGATGAAGAGCAAAAAAAGACTTCAAGTGTTCTAATTGTAATTTTGAAACTTATACAGGACATTAGGGAAAAACTTAGGATATATAGGGGCCACAAGCCATAAAAAGGGGAGTCACAAGGCCATACTTTTAAAATTGAAAATTACATTATATAGTTCTTAGGTGTTTTTAATGGTAATTTTTCCAGTAATTTTGTTGCAGGAGAAGGTCATAGCTTTTTTCATTTCTTTAAAGGGGGTCTTTTGAAGGAGTTTTGGAAACCCTTTTATTAATTGGTTAGATTGAACATTTACAGTCTGTATTCTATACTAAATTGTTTTTTTAAAAGTGTTAAAAATCATTACGGTTTAGTTGCTATTTTTTTGCATAGTAGTTTATTTCGATTTACTTAATGAAAGTTTGTTTTTTATTAATGATGAAAAACCTGGATAAGATGTTAAAAGGTATCGTTGTTGTATATCTCAATAAGTGAAAGATTTTTTTGTATACTAGGTCCTTCAGCCAAGATTTATATCGCTTTTTTGTCGTACATTCTAAACAATAACACTATATTAGTAGTCGCATTAAGTTTAATTTCTGTTTTATTGTTATTTCCTTATTATGAGTTTATCTTGATTGTAGGTTATTATACAAAACTATTAAAGATTTTTGAATATTTTATTCAGGTTTCCAAAACTTCTTCCAGGTATTTTAAACAACAAATTTTTAGCTTAATAATTATATCAATTAGAATTTAAGTTAAGATATAAACTTAAACTATATAACAACATAAAAAAGATACTGTAAATGAGTTTAAAAAAAATCATGATAATAGTTTTTTTAATTATCGATATCTTGTACCTAATAGAAATATATGTTACACGTTTAGTCAAACTCGGACAAACTCTTTAAAAAAATGTTTAAAAGGCCACAACTCAAAAATTAATATATATTTGAAAATGCGTATTCAGTTAAAACACTTTTTTGTTTGTTTTTACATAAATACATTTATTAAAAAGAAGTTCAAAAATACGAAAAACTATTATATTTTAAAGATTTATTTTTGGCACACACAAACATAATATTTAAAATAAAAAAACGTTTGTTTGTATTAAATAGACCTACACAGGGGCGTAGCGTTGGCAAAGACACTGGCGCATGCGTGCCTCCAAAAAAAACAAGATAAAAAAGTTTGTTATTTTATTTTTCAAGTCATTTAATTTCCTTGCTTAACTTGAATTTATTTTTCACTACTTTTATGTAGTATTCAAAAATTTAGTTTAACTCCTCATATCAAAGAAAATCAAATTATCCAGTGCTTAAATATCATCATGTACCGGCTTTGAAAACTCCATAATAAAAATATTTTACATTCATAAACTTTATAAGAATTAGAATTCAAAAAGTGTTTATATTTGGTTGTGCACCGTGGTAGTATATAAATTAAGTTTATTTTTTTTCTAAGAAAAATATTAACGATTTGTAAACAATCTTATAAACCTAAACATATCTTATGATGAAAATGATTTAAAAGATTTTCATATAAAAATAATATTTAACTAAAAAGTATAATAAAGATTAATATTTAAAAATATTAAAAAATTTTACATAAGGATTGTTAATACTATAATTAAACATAATGAAATAATCAATAAATAAACCATCAATACAATGTTAACTTCACTATACAAAAAGAATAAGTAAAATCTCAGTAAACTTGAAACTTTTAGTAAAAGTACCTTCTTGTTACTATTAAAGTGAACAAATGAATTAGTGTAGTTGTATCAATCAGATGAGAAAGTTCATCAGTTTTGATGTTTTTCTAATGTAGAAAATGTTCTGCAGAGCAGATGTATTTATAAATAACATTTGCTTCAAATTCTTTCGAGCATTTACTTTTGTTGCTGAAGTAGTAAAAAACGTTATTACTGGTGTAAGCCGGTTTAATAACAATGTTGTGTTTTTGACATCACGACAAGTCTTCTGCAAATTACTATTATGTTACAGTTTTATTATGTTTATTAAAAAAAATGCTAAAGTTTTACAACAAGAAAAATCACAATGTATTAAAAACTTATAAAAATGATATTGTAAAGCTAATTTACAAAACTAAAAAAAAATATGGTGCTAAAACTCTATACAAAAGGAAGCATGTATACAATTTTCATAGATCATTTTTTACTTTATTTATACTTTTTTTTAATAAACCACTTCAAGTGGCTCTGAAGAATTGCGTTGATCTAGAGTTCTAGACGAAATACTGATAATTCAAAGTTAGTTTTCTACTACTTGCATTATGTATATGTACGAAATACTGTATCAAACATTGTTTGTATTTATTTATAACGTCACTATATTTTAGAGTACGATAATGAAATGAGAGATTATAGAGAGAAAGTAAACTTTTTTTCTTTTTTTAACTGGATGCACCTTAACAAAATAAAATCATATACCCACTAGTACTACATTATCTACCTACCATACATTTACTCAAAAAAAATTTGTTTAAAATGAAATTCCTGCATTTATTATTTATCATTATTACAAAAAAATAAACATAATTAAAAATTACGCTTTAATACTAGCGATTTATTAAATAAATACGGTTAGAATTCGGATCTCGTTTAAATTTAGGATTCTGTCGGATCCTAACAACTTAAGTTGTTTATAAAGTAAATTTAATACAAGATACCACACTGTGGCGATTAAGCAATGCTAATTCTTTCATTAAAAAACATACATTCAACAACATACAATGCATTCAAGTAAACACATTTAACTCAAGAGTATAAAAACAAAGGATAAAAACTAATATGTGCAATATTGTATCTACAGGTAGAATTTAAAAAACGTATTGTATATAACTGTTCAAAAATATAGGCTTAATCGTTTACTAACAAAATATCCTAGTAAAGTAACTTTACTGGAACATAAATAAAATCAAATTGAACAGTAATCTTCCTTTATTGTACCAACATATGTTTCTGTGTGTTAACGAATCAACACACTTCAACTGGGTTCTGTAAAAAATAATTACTGCAATGAAAGAATAGAAGCATAGAATAAAGTAGGTGTATACATGTTTTCATTAAAAAAAATACTTTCTACAGACAATAGTTAATAATAGGTAAAACACTTAATATTCAATCCTACTGTTATAAAACTATATAATATTTGTGATTATTAAGTCTAAAATAAGTAAAGTAAACTGAAATACACAATAAAACAACAAATCATAATATAAACAAACAACTCACGTTAATGGAAAGAAAAACTGATTCAAATTTTACTGTTGTTAATGAATGAACGAAACAAATTCACCACATCTAACAATCACGTCACAATACAAATGAGGCCATCTCAACCATTCATTGTGACGTGATTGTTGGATGTGGTGACTGTGTTTCATTCATTCATTAACAACAGTAAAATTTGAATCAGTTTTTCTTTCTATTAACATAAGTTGTTTGTTTATATTATGATTTGTTGTTTTATTGTGTAGTTCAGTTTACTTTACTATTGTATGTAGGTAGGTAAAAATTTAAAATGTTTGCTTAACTATTTTACTGAATCTTCAACTTGTTTTATTGATTAAAAAAATTATCAAGTTCTACTTGCAAAAAACTTAGTTTAATTCAACTATATCAAATCAACAATACTTTTGAAAAATGTTTTAAGTGCAAAATTGAGTTTAAAAACTTGCTTTTTCACGTTGCTGATGGTTACTTATGGACCAATAATTAGAATTTTTTTTTGAACTTTAAAAATTCAACTTTTAAAAAATAATTTGTATAAAATGAAATGATAAAATACTTTCTATCGAAAATAATAGAATTTTAAGATGTAGTATAAATTTGGGACCGTAGATTGTTAGTCTTCTGCAATTTGCATGGAATCCACCTACTATATTAATCTTCCCCATGAAATTGCATATGCAAGCATGTTGGTTTAAGTACTATTTACCTAACATTTTCTTTTCACTTATTTTTTTTGTCAATGTTGAATAGGAAAATATGAAGTTAGAGCCCATAAAATAAATGACTTCGTCGATAAACACGCTTTTATAAATACTAGAATGAAGTTCTAAAAAGCTTAGAAATCTTTTACTTGCGTCGGAAGACTTTCTATTATCAAGTTTGTACAAACTAGTTCCTATATTAGAAATTATCTCAAAATTTTCCTGGTTGCAATGCCGAGCTTGGTAACCAATAGAACTCGGGTCATATGTATCTATTGATTTGTTATCAATTGCATTATTTATATACGTTTTACTGTCTGCGCAATTTGAAAACGACCTGTAAACTGTTAACAAATTTTTTAAGCAAGCTTTTGACAACAATGGTAGACGAATTTGTTTTATCAGTTCTTTGGCAAATTTACCTCTTTGCTTGTAATTATGCTTAATCCAGCTATCAACAGCAACTACAAGTTCCATTTCTGATGTTATTTCCAGTTCTGAGGTTGATAAAAGTTTTCTGAACGAGTCAAAACTTAAATCGAAGTGACTTTTGTTGGCTACTAAATAACAAAAACATCTTTTAATGCACTTAATTGCACAAGTTTAAAAACGTGGTATATTGAACAGACTTGATACCTCAAAAAAGCATAAGGAATTTTGCACGTTAAATGATATTGCAACCATGCCTTTACCAACTTTTCTCAAATCTTCAGAGTTAAGCATTTTACCAACCTTAATAAAACCTATTGTATCTAGTTTCTGCAAGCTCTTCTTTTCTGTTAGTTAATTAAATGTGTACAATTTTCATAGGATCATTTTTACTTTAATTATACTTATACAGACTTATACAGAATTACATTTCAAACACAACTTTTTTGGCTCAAAAGTTTGTACTCAAGAGAAAAACTACTTTGTAAAATCGTGGGGTTGGGGGGCTATTATTTTTCAAATTTCTGAAAAGGGGGCGATTTAGTAAATGAGTTTGGGAAACCTTGGTCTAGGTAGTACATGAAATACAAAATATTTTATAAAAGAACTTCTGTTTTGTACTAAACAAGATATTGTGCTCAAGAAGACTTTAGTGTTGCTCTCTGTATGAAGGAAGTTTTTAAAGATTGAAGTTTACTTTGAGCTTGAATAAATATGAAAATATCGAACAAATATGCTCCTTCGAGATTTTAAGTAGTGGCTTGTGGTAAAAATTTGTACAAACATTAGTCAGCTAAATACTTGCTTTAAAAAGCTTTTTGAATTCAGTAAGAATTTAAGTGATTTGCCTTCAGTGTTGGATAGATAGTTTAGTTTTTGTGCTTGCAGTTTTGTACAGAAGTTGTATGTGATTGGTGGATTCAGGAAAACAAAAAGAAACGTTTATTCTTTTTTTAAAACATGCCTGCGTTATGACATCAAAAGTAGTAAGTTGACTTTTATAGCTCAAATGATCGTAAGTATAAAAAATGCATCATGTGCAGGTTTTGAAGGTAAGATTGTCATTGCTGATGGTTACTTTAAAAATTCAACTTAAGCATACTGCTTTCATGAGAATAAAATGGACAAAATTTTCTAGTATGTTTGTAAACAGAACTTCTATGCTAGTATAACAATGATTTACAAATTTTTGTTGTAGGTGGAGATTCTACTAACAACTTTTGAAGTCTTTGCCAGTGTCACTAAGAAACTTATATTTAAAAAGAATCTACAAAAAATTAATTTTTTCACAAATTACTTTGATGCAGTTATCATTGGTTATAAGGTTTATGTATTCAAAGAATTAAAAAAAAATCATCTAAGTATAGGAAGATTTAGGACTAAGCGATTGAAAATTATTACATAAAGCAAACATTTTATTGTTTTAAATACTATTTAGTCCGCAAAAACAAAAATTTTAGATTCAAGCAAAAAAGTTGCAACTTTGAAGCCATAAAGAAAAGTTTTGCTGTAAAAAGTAAATTTGTTTAAAAAATAAAAAAATAAATAAAAAAAGGAAGTTACTATCAACTATAAATCATGCATACTTATAAATTTTGTTAAGTGCTGTGTACAACTTTTATTTTTGGCATATCTCTAATGATACTTGCGTAATTAACTTAGGCCTTTCTTCCTCAACCAATATTGATTCTAGGCGGTAGAATTCGCTTTGTTTACATTGTTTCAAAACTTCAAAGTTTTGAACTATGTCAGAGTTTTGACAGTGTGTGCAATTTAAAAGATAGTCAAACATTGCGCTGTTTTTATTTGTTCCGCAGTGGTCTGTAATTCGTCAGAACACTTGCCGTGATGTCAAAAACACAACATTGTTATTAAACCGGCCTACACCAGTAATATTTTTTTTACTACTTCAGCAACAAAAGTAAATTCTCGGAAGCATTTGAAGCAAATGTTATTTATATATACATCTGCTCTGCTAATCAGAGCATTTCCTACAATGGAAAAACATCAAAACATCAAAGCTTTCCAACTAAACTGGTTGATACAACTACACTAATTGATTTGTTCACTTCAATAGTAATAAGAAGGTACTTTTACTAAAAGTTTCAAGTTTACTGAGATTTCACTTATTCTTTTTTTATAATGAAGTTAACATTGTATTAATGGTTTATTTATTGATTACTTCATTATGTTTAATTATAGTATTAACAATCCTTATGTAATTATTTTTATATTTTATCAAAATTACTCTTTATTATACTTTTTAGTTAAATTTTAATTTTTTTATGAAATTTTTTTTAATCATTTTCATCATAAGATATGTTTAGCTCGATAGTTTGTTTATAAATCATTAATATTTTTCTTTGTAAGAAAATCAAACTTATCTGATATACTACCACGGTGCACTACCAAATATGTGCACTTTTTGAATTCTAACTCTTTTAAAGTTTATAGTAGTAAAAAGTGTTTTTTATGGAGTTTTGCATAAAAGCCGGTACATAATGATATTTAAGCACCGGATGATTTGATTTTCTTTGATATGATGAGTTAAACGAACTTTTTGAATACTACATAAACATAGTAAAAAATAAAATCTAGTTAAGCAGGGATATTAAATGATTTGAAAATTAAAATAACAAATTCTTTTCATCTTGTTTTTTTAAGAGGCACGCATGCGCCAGTGTCCCTGCCCACGCTACGTCCCTGTGTAGGTCTATTCAATACAAACAACGTTTTTTATTTTAAATAATATAGTTCGTGGTATGGCAAAAATAAGTTTTAAAATATAATAGTTATTCGTATTTTTGGATTTCTTTTTAATATATATATTTATGTAAAAAACTAAAGAAAATTTGTTTTAACTGAACACGCGTTTTTTAAATTTTCAAATACACATTAATTTTTTAGTTGTTTTAAACTTTTTTTAAGAGTTATTCCGAGTTTGACTAAACGTGTAACAAATATTTAATTACTTACAAAAACCGATCATCAAAATATAAAACTATCATGAAAAACTCATTTACACTATCATTTTCATGTAGTTATATTGTTTTAGATGATATCTTAATACAATTTTAAGTTGATATTAAAAATTAATCTAAAATTTTGTTGTTTAAAATATTTAGAAAAAAATTAGAAAACTTGGATAAAATATTCAAAAATCTACAGTAGCTTTGTATTTTAACCTACAAGTAAGATAAACTCATATAAGGAAGTAATAATAAAACAGAAATTAAACTTAATGCGTTTACTAATATAGTGTTATTGCTTAGAGTGAACGACAAAAAAGCGATATAAATTTTGGGTTAAGGACCTAGTGTACAAAAAATCTTTCACTTATTGAGATACATACCAACGATACCTTTTAACGTCTTGTCCAGGATTATCATCATTAAAAATAAACAAACTTTAATAGAGTAAAACGAAATGAACTACTAATCGAAAAAGTAACAACTAAACCGTAATGATTTTTAACACTTCTAAAAAACAATTTAGTATAGAGTAGAGACTGTAAATGTTCAAACTAACAAATTAAAAAAATATTTTCCCGAACTTTTTCAAAAGACTCCTTTTAAAGAAATAAAAAAAAAGATATGACCTCCTCCTGCAACAAGATTAATCGAAAAACTACCATTAAAAACGCCTAAGAACTATCTAGTGTAATTTTCAATTTTAAATTATGGCCTTGTGACTCCCCGTTTTATGGCTTGTGGCCCCTATTTATCTTATGTTTTTGCCTAATGTCCTTTAAATTACCATTAAAAATACTTGAAATCTTTTTTAGCCCTTCATCATTAACTCAAGAATATCTAGTGTAAGTATCAAATAATGACTTCATGACCCCCCTTGTGTACCCTTTAATGCTCATACCTCCCCCCTTTGGCCCATTTGCTGCTAATGACCCCATAAATTTCAGTTATGTTCCACTTTTTGAAACTGTAAGTTTAACCTAACACCAAAATTAGTTAGTATTAGAAATAAACACTTGATTAAAATTGTAAAACAGACAATTATATTTGGAGTAAACTAAATAAATTTTATATAAATCGGTTAATTTATTTAAAAAAAACTGCAAACAACAAAAAATTATTTAATTTTGTTAAATTGCGATTTTAATTAGGGTATTTGAACCATCTATATTCAAGAATTGATGTAAAAAAATTTCATTGGAAAAAAAGACAATGAAAAAAGTATAAGATTTTTATTAAAATTGTGTGGAAAATTAGGAGTTGCTGATCAGAAAGAGACATGAAAGGACAAAAAAGTGGGCGCTGGACAGCCTGCCTGTTTGATTTCGGCTGCCTGTCCTGCGTACCAAGTTCACATCCCAGTGGAATTACAATCTCCCTCTGATAAAAACGATCTAACAATGTTTACAATCTAATGCACATCGCGCTAACAAAGGTGATAGCAGCTAATCGCATTCTTATATACTTGCGTGGTCGTCCCCATAAGGAGCGACCACCGGGACTTGAACTCGTGACGCTGGACCAGCGGTCGCAGAAGCAAACCGCTGGGCCATACAGGCGCCCGCCTGTCTACTCTAATTAGGGTATTTAAACCATCTATATTCAAGATTTAATGTAAAAAAGTTTTATTGGAAAAAAAAACAATGAAAAAAGTATAAGATTTGTATTAAAATTGTGTGTAAAATTAGGAGTTGCTGATCAGAAAGAGACATGAAAGGACAAAAAAGTGGGCGCTGGACAGCATGCCTGTTTGATTTCGGCTGCCTGTCCTGCGTACCAAGTTCACGTCCCAGTGGAATTACAATTTCCCTCTGAAAAAACGACCTAACAAGGTTTACAATCTAATGCACATCGCGCTAACAAGGGTGCTAGCAGCTAATCGCATTCTTATATACTTGCGTGGTCGTCCCATAAAGAGCAACCACCGGGACTCAAACTCGGGACATAGGGCCGGCAGTCGCAGAAGCAAGCCGCTGGGCCATAGAGGCGCCCGCCTGTCTACTCTAATTAGGGTATTTAAACCATCTATATTCAAGAATTAATGTAAAAAAAATTCATTGAAAAAAAAAACCAATGAAAAAAGTATAAGATTTATATTAAAATTGTGTGCAAAATAAGGAGATGCTGATCAGAAAGAGACATGAAAGGACAAAAAGGTGGGCGCTGGACAGCCTGCCTGTCCTGCGTACCAAGTTCACGTCCCAGTGGAATTACAATCTCCCTCTGAAAAAACGACCTAACAAGGTTTACAATCTTATGCACATCGCGCTAACAAGAGTGGCAGCAGCAAATCGCATTCTTATATACTTGCGTGGTCGTCCCCATAAAGAGCAACCACCGGGACTCGAACTCGGGATGCAGGGCCGGCAGTCGCAGAAGCAAGCCCCTTGGCCATACAGGCGCCCGCCTGTCTACTCTAATTAGGGTATTTAAACCATCTATATTCAAGGTTTAATGTAAATAAGTTTCATTGAAAAAAAAACAATGAAAAAAGTATAAGATTTATATTAAAATTGTGTGCAAAATTAGGAGTTGCTGATCAGAAAGAGACATGAAAGGACAAAAAGGTGGGCGCTGGACAGCATGCCTGTTTGATTTCGGCTGTCTGTCCTGCGTACCAAGGTCACGTCCCAGTGGAATTACAATCTCCCTCTGATAAAAACGACCTAACAAGGTTTACAATCTAATGCACATCACGCTAACAAGAGTGCTTGCAGCTAATCGCATACTTATATACTGACGTCGTCGTCCCCATAGGAGCAACTATCGGGACTCGAACTCGGGACGCAGGGCCGGTAGTCGCAGAAGCAAGCCGCTAGGCCATACAGGCGCCCGCCTGTCTACTCTAATTAGGGTATTTTAACCATCTATATTCAACATATAATGTAAATAAGTTTCATTGTAAAAAAAAACAATAAAAAGTATAAGATTTATATTAAAATTGTGTGCAAAATTAGGAGTTGCTGATCAGAAAGAGACATGAAAGGACAAAAAGGTGGGCGCTGAACAGCCTGCCTGTTTGATTTTAGCTGCCTGTCCTGCGTACGAAGTTCACGTCCCAGTGGAATTACAATCTCCCTCTGATAAAAACGACCTAACAATGTATACAATCTAATGCACATCGCGCTAACAAGGGTGCTAGCGGCTAATCGCATTCTTATATACTTGCGTGGTCGTCCCAATAAAGAGTAACCACCGGGACTCGAACTCGGGATGCAGGGCCAGCAGTCGCAGAAGCAAGCCGCTGGGCCATACAGGCGTCCGCCTGTCAACTCTAATTAGGGTATTTTAACCATCAATATTCAAGATCTAATATAAATAAGTTTCATTGCAAAAAAAAAAAACAATAAAAAGTATAAGATTTTTATAAAATTGTGTGCAAAATTAGGAGTTGCTGATCAGAAAGAGACATGAAAGGACAAAAAGGTGGGCGTTTGACAGCCTGCCTGTTTGATTTTGGCTGCCTGTCCTGCGTACTAAGTTCACGTCCCAGTGGAATTACAATCTCCCTCTGAAAAAACGACCTAACAAGGTTTACAATCTAATGCACATCGCGCTAAAAAGAGTGCTACCAGCTAATCGCATTATTATATACTTGCGTTGTCGTCTAATAAAGAGCAGCCACCGGGACTCAAACTCGGGACGCAGGGCCGGCAGTCGCAGAAGCAAGCCGCTGGGCCATAGAGGCGCCCGCCTGTCTACTCTAATTAGGTTATTTAAACCATCTATATTCAAGATCAAATGTAAATAAGTTTCATTGCAAAAAAAAACCAATAAAAAAAGTATAAGATTTATATAAAAATTGTGTGCAAAATTAGGAGTTGCTGATCAGAAAGAGACATGAAAGGACAAAAAAGTGGGCGCTGGACAGCCTGCCTGTTTAATTTCGGCTGCCTGTCCTGCGTACCAAGTTCACGTCCCAGTGGAATTACAATCTCCCTCTGATAAAAACG
This sequence comes from Thalia democratica, assembly GCF_965202585.1. NCBI lineage: Eukaryota > Metazoa > Chordata > Thaliacea > Salpida > Salpidae > Thalia > Thalia democratica. The sequence goes on along the minus strand of NC_139170.1, from coordinate 33,593,017 downwards.
ACCTAACAAGGTTTACAATCTAATGCACATCGCGCTAACAAGAGTGGTAGCAGCTAATCGCATTCTTATATACTTGCGTGGTCGTCCCCATAAAGAGCAACCACCGGGACTCGAACTCGGGATGCTGGGCCGGCTGTCGCAGAAGCAAGCCGCTTGGCCATACAGGCGCCCGCCTGTCTACTTTATTTAGGGTATTTAAACCATCTATATTCAAGAATTAATGTAAAAAAGTTTCATTGTAAAAAAAAAACAATGAAATAAGTTAAAGATTTATATTAAAATTGTGTGGAAAATAAAAAGTTGCTGATCAGAAAGAGACATGAAAGGACAAAAAAGTGGGCGCTGGACAGCCTGCCTGTTTGATTTCGGCTGCCTGTCCTGCGTACCAAGTTCACGTCCCAGTGGAATTACAATCTCCCTTTGAAAAAACGACCTAACAAGGTTTACAATCTAATGCACATCGCGCTAACAAGAGTGCTTGCAGCTAATCGCATTTTTATATACTTGCGTGGTCGTCCCCATAAGGAGCAACCACCAGGACTCGAACTTGGCACGCAGGGCCAGCAGTCGCAGAAGCAAGCCGCTGGGCCATACAAGCGCCCTCCTGTCTACTCTATTTAGGGTATTTAAACCATCTATATTCAAGATCTAATGTAAAAAAGTTTCATTGCAAAAAAAAGAATGAAAAAAGTATAAGATTTATATTAAAATTGTGTGCAAAATTAGGAGCTGCTGATCAGAAAGAGACAAGAAAAACAAAAAAGTGCGCGTTTGACAGCCTGCCTGTCCTGCGTACCAAGTTCACGTCCCAGTGGAATTACAATCTCCCTCTGAAAAAACGACCTAACAAGGTTTACAATCTAATGCACATCGCGCTAACAAGAGTGCTAACAGCTAATCGCATACTTATATACTGACGTGGTCGTCCCCATAAGAGCAACCACCGGGACTCGAACTCGGGACGCAGGGCCGGCAGTCGCAGAGGCAAGCCGCTGGGCCATACAGGCGCCCGCCTGTCTACTCTAATTAGGGTATTTAAACCATTTATATTCAAGAATTTATGTAAAAAAGTTTCATTGCAAAAAAAAACAATGAAAAAAGTATAAGATTTATATTAAAATTGTGTGCAAAATTAGGAGCTGCTGATCAGAAAGAGACAAGAAAAACAAAAAAGTGCGCGTTTGACAGCCTGCCTGTCCTGCGTACCAAGTTCATGTCCCAGTGGAATTACAATCTCCCTCTGAAAAAACGACCTAACAAGGTTTACAATCTAATGCACATCACGCTAACAAGAGTGGTAGCAGCTAATCGCATATTTATATACTTGCGTTGTCGTCCCCATAAAGAGCAACCACCGGGACTCGAACTCGGGACGCAGGGCCGGCAGTCGCAGAAGCAAGCCGCTGGGCCATACAGGCGCCCGCCTGTCTACTCTAATTAGGGTATTTAAACCATCTATATTCAAGAATTAATGTAAAAAAGTTTCATTGCAAAAAAAACAATAAAAAAAGTATAAGATTTATATAAAAATTGTGTGCAAAATTAGGAGTTGCTGATCAGAAAGAGACATGAAAAACAAAAAAGTGCGCGTTTGACAGCCTGCCTGTTTGATTTCGGCTGCCTGTCCTGCGTACCAAGTTCACGTCCCAGTGGAATTACAATCTCCCTCTGAAAAAACGACCTAACAAGGTTTACAATCTAATGCACATCGCGCTAACAAGAGTGCTAGCAGCTAATCGCATATTTATATACTTGCGTTGTCGTCCCCATAAAGAGCAACCACCGGGACTCGAGCTCGGGACGCACGGCCGGTAGTCGCAGAAGCAAGCCGCTGGGCCATAGAGGCGCCCGCCTGTCTACTCTAATTAGGGTATTTAAACCATCTATATTCAAGAATTAATGTAAAAAAGTTTCATTGCAAAAAAAAACGATAAAAAAAGTATAAGATTTATATTAAAATTGTGTGCAAAATTAGGAGTTGCTGATCAGAAAGAGACATGAAAAACAAAAAAGTGCGCGTTTGACAGCCTGCCTGTTTGATTTCGGCTGCCTGTCCTGCGTACCAAGTTCACGTCCCAGTGGAATTACAATCTCCCTCTGAAAAAACGATCTAACAAGGTTTACAATCTAATGCACATCGCGCTAACAAGAGTGCTAGCAGCTAATCGCATATTTATATACTTGCGTTGTCGTCCCCATAAAGAGCAACCACCGGGACTCGAGCTCGGGACGCACGGCCGGTAGTCGCAGAAGCAAGCCGCTGGGCCATAGAGGCGCCCGCCTGTCTACTCTAATTAGGGTATTTAAACCATCTATATTCAAGAATTAATGTAAAAAAGTTTCATTGCAAAAAAAAACAATAAAAAAAGTATAAGATTTATATTAAAATTGTGTGCAAAATTAGGAGTTGCTGATCAGAAAGAAACATGAAAAACAAAAAAGTGGGCGTTTGACAGCCTGCCTGTTTGATTTCGGCTGCCTGTCCTGCGTACGAAGTTCACGTCCCAGTGGAATTACAATCTCCCTCTGAAAAAACGACCTAACAAGGTTTACAATCTAATGCACATCGCGCTAACAAGAGTGCTAGCAGCTAATCGCATACTTATATACTTGCGTGGTCGTCCCCATAGAGAGCAACCACCGGGACTCGAACTCGGGACGCAGGGCCGGCAGTCGCAGAAGCAAGCCGCTGGGCCATACAGGCGCCCGCCTGTCTACTCTAATTAGGGTATTTAAACCATTTATATTCAAGAATTTATGTAAAAAAGTTTCATTGCAAAAAAAAACAATGAAAAAAGTATAAGATTTATATTAAAATTGTGTGCAAAATTAGGAGTTGCTGATCAGAAAGAGACATGAAAGGACAAAAAAGTGGGCGCTGGACAGCCTGCCTGTTTGATTTCGGCTGCCTGTCCTGCGTACGAAGTTCACGTCCCAGTGGAGTTACAATCTCCCTCTGAAAAAACGACCTAATAAGGTTTACAATCTCATGCACATCGCGATAACAAGGGTGCTAGCAGCAAATCGCATTCTTATATACTTGCGTGGTCGTCCACATAAAGAGCAATCTCCGGGACTCGAACTCGGGATGCAGGACCAGCAGTCGCAGAAGCAATCCGCTGGGCCATACCGGCGCCCGCCTGTCTACTCTAATTAGGGTATTTAAACCATCTATATTCAAGATTTAATGTAAATAAGTTTCATTGCAAAAAAAAAACAATAAAAAGTATAAGATTTATATAAAAATTGTGTGCAAAATTAGGAGCAACCATGGATTAAAACAACAGTAAACTTAAGTTTTTGGTGGTTGACGTCAAAGGAGAATATACAGAAAAACCAAGGGTGATACGTGAATATATGAAAAATATAATATATCAAGACATCAAAATTTAAAAGCTACTATTTTTTGTCTGAAATTGTTATCGAGTATTTAGCTAAAAAATTTCTATCGTTTCGTTAATTTTAATTCTTAATAAACATAAAAAACCGTAAAGTAAAATTAAATATTTTAGCTACGTTGAGCTTCCAACTGTTTCTATAAATTGATAAATTTTCAGCCATTGAAATATCTTGATAATCTAATTATTATAAATATAGTTTATTTATTACTCAAATTATGTATTTAGTTGCTTGCTGAGTTGATTATATTCTATGAAATATGACCAAAAATTTTAAAATGTTTCTTTTTCGTGTCTATGTTCGTTTCATATTAAGTTTTTAAGTGTATCAAGTATTGTAGAAATATTTCGGAAAATTCAAAATTGTAAAATTAAATATTCTTTTATAAAAATTTATTATTCATTAAATAACTCAGACTAAGAAATTATAACTCGACTTTTCCAAATCAGTTATTTTTTTATACTTGATACCTGAGTAACTAAAGCATGGTTCAGAGTAATAAATACTTAAATTTATTTCAAACATATAAAAAACTTTTTAAACATTACAATGTTATACATAAATAAACTAAAATCTATAAATGTATACCAGTATTTGAAATGTTGTGCTTTTACATACTTAAGTTATAAAATGATATTGATAACAAGCATTTTCATAGTTTTAGTTACATTTTCAACCAAAACTTTAGATAAAGTTTCAAGCAGTAAAATGAGTAGCTTATATTTTCACATATAAATTTAATTATAAATAGAACATTGTTAATAGTTTTTTAGGTTACTATTTTGTTTTAAAATTTACTCCTAAAATAAGGCAATGGCTAAAAAATTAATACCTTATAGTTTATTTCATACTTATTTTACTTAATGTAGTACCTTTTTATACAGACTTTCCAAGGAAATAGAAGCGTCTAAGTGATACATGAAATACAAAATATTTTATAAAAGAACTTCTGTTTTGTACCAAACAAGATATTGTGCTCAAGAAGACTTTAGTACTGCTCTCTGTATGAAGGAAGTATTTAAAGATTAGAAGTTCCTTTGAGCTTGAATAACTATGAAAGTATCGAACAAATATGCTCCTTCGAGATTTCAAGTAGTGGCTTGTGGTTAAAATGAATACAAACATTAGTCAGCTAAATTCTTGCTTTGAAAAGCTTTCTGAATCAAGTAAAGTTTAAGTGTTTTGCCTTCAATGTTGGATACGTAGTTTAGCTTTTGTGCTTGCAGTTTTTTGCCGAATTTGTATGTAATTGGTGGATGCAGGGAAACAAAAAGAAACGTCTATTCTGATTTTGAAACACGTATGCGTTATGACATCAAAAGTAGGAAGTTGACTTATATAGCTCAATAATTGTAAGTTTATAAGATTTTGAAGGTAAGATTGTTATTACTGGTGGTTATTTTAAAAATTCAACTGAAGCATACTGCTTTCATGAGAATAAAATGGACAAAGTTTTCTAGTATGTTGGTAAAAAGAACTTTTAATGCCAGTATAACCATGATTAACAATTTTTTTTTATAGGTAGAGATTCTACAAAAACTTATGAAGTCTTTGACAGTGTCACTAAGAAACTTAGATTTATAAAGAAATCACTAAAAATTAAATTTTTCACAAACTATTTCGATGCAGTTATCATTGGTTATAAAGTTTAATTGTATTAAAAGAATTTCAAAAAAATCATCAAAGTATAGGAAGAAGTTATTGCAAATTAAACATAATACAAAAATGTTATTGTTTTAAAAACTATTTAGTCCGCAAAAACAAATTTTTAGATTCAAGTAAAAAAGTTGCAATTTTGAAGCCATAAGAAAACGTTTTGCTGTAAAAAGTTAAGTTGTGTAAAAATTCTAAAAAGTAAAAGCAAAAAAAAAAAGTACTATCAACTTTAAACCATGCATACTTATAGTTTTTGTTAACTGCCGTGTACAATTTTTTATTTTTGGCATAACTCTAATGCTACTTGCGTATTTAACTTAGGCCTTTCTTCCTCTATCAATATTGATTCCAGGCTGTATATTCGTTTTGTTTACATTGTTTCAAATCTTTGAAGTTTTGAACTATGTCAGAGCTTTGACAGTGTGTGCAATTTAAAAAGTATTCAAATATTGCGCTGTTTTTATTTGTTCCGTAGTGGTCTGTAATTCGTCAGAAGACTTAATGTGATGTCAAAAACACAACATTGTTATTAAACCGGCCTACACCAGTAATAATTTTTTTTTACTATTTCAGCAACAAAAGTAAATTCTCGGAAGCATTTGAAGCAAATGTTATTTATATATACATCTGCTCTGCTAATCAGAGCATTTCCTACATTGGAAAAACATCAAAACATCAAAACTTTCCAACTAAACTGGTTGATACAACTACACTAATTGATTTGTTCACTTTAATAGTAACAAGAAGGTACTTTTACTAAAAGTTTCAAGTTTACTGAGATTTCACTTATTCTTTTTTTATAGTGAAGTTAACATTGTATTAATGGTTTATTTATTGATTACTTCATTATGATTAATTATAGTATTAACAATCCTTATGTATTTATTTTTATATTTTATCAATATTACACTTTATTATACTTTTTAGTTAAATTTTAATTTTTTTATGAAATTTTTTTTAATCATTTTCATCATAAGACATGTTTAGCTCGATAGTTTGTTTATAAATCATTAATATTTTTCTTTGTAAGAAAATCAAACTTATCTGATATACTACCACGGTGCACTACCAAATATGTGCACTTTTTGAATTCTAACTCTTTTAAAGTTTATGATGGTAAAAAATGTTTTTTATGGAGTTTTGCATAAAAGCCGGTACATAATGATATTTAAGCACCGGATGATTTGATTTTCTTTGATATGATGAGTTAAACGAACTTTTTGAATACTACATAAACATACAGAAAAAAAATCAAGTTAAGCAAGGAAATTAGATGATTTGAAAATGAAAATAACAAGTTCTTCTTATCTTCTTTTTTTTGGAGGCCCGCGTGTGCCAGTGTCCCTGCCCACGCTTCGCCCCTGTGTAGGTCTATTCAACACAAACAAACGTTATTTTTTATTTTAAATATATTGTTCGTGTTGTGACATAAATAAGTTTTAAAATAAAATAGTTTTTCGTATTTTTGAATTTTATTTTTAATATATATTTATGTAAAAACCAACATAAAAGTGTTTTAATTGAACACGCTTTTTTTTTTAATTTTCAAATACATAATAATTTTTGAGTTGTGGCTATTTAAACTTTTTTTTAAGAGTTTGAATTGTCCGAGTTTGACTAAACGTGTAACAGATATTCCGATTAGTTACAAAAAATTATCATTAAAAAAAATATAATCATTATTTCTTCAAAACTCATTTACAGTATTTTTTTTTCTGTTGTTATAATGTCTAAATAATACCTTAACTTAAATTTAAATTAGTATCAAAAATTTAGCTAAACATTTGTTGATTAAAATACCTAGAAGGAATTTAAAAAACATGGATATAATATTCAAAAATCTACAGCAGCTTTGTTTTTTAGCCTAAAAGAAAGATAAACTCATAATAAGGAAATTGATAATTGAAACATTAAAACAGAAATTAAACTTAATACAACTACTAATATATTGTTATTGTTTAGAGTGAACGACAAAAAAGCGATATAAATCTTGGGTGAAGGACCTAGTGTACAAAAAATCTTTCACTTATTGAGATACAAACTAACGATACCTTTTAACGTCTTGTCAAGGATTATCACCATTAATAATACACAAACTTACATAGAGTAAAATGAAATGAATTACTATTCGAAATAATTGCAACTAAGCAGTTATGATTTTTAAAACTTCTGAAAAAACATATTAGTATAGAGTAGCAACTGTAAATGTTCAATCTAACCAATTAATAAAAGGTTAATTAAAGTTACCATTGAAAACACTTGAAATCTTTTTTGCTTATCATCATTAAATCAAGAATATCTAGTGTAAGAATCAATTTATGACTTCATGTCCCCCTGTTTACCCTTAACTGCTCACGCCCCCCCCCCCCCCCTTAGGCCCCTTTGCTACTCATGACCCTATAAATTTCAGTTATGTTCCACTTTTAGAAACGCTGAGTTAAAAGCTAACACCAAAACTAAAATTAGTTATTATTAAAAGTAAACATTAGATAAAAAAAATTGTAAAACAGACAATTATATATAGAGTAAACTAAATAAATTTTATATATGTAGGTTTATTCTATTTATAAAAAAGTTGCAAACAAACAAACATATGATTTAGTTTTTGTTAAATTGCAATTTGTATGACAAGCGTGTTTCATATAAATTTTATTTGTAAAAAGGAATTGTTTTATATTTAAAGAGAAGTTAAGAGTAAGTATACAAAGTTAATACATGGGCGACTTGATACAACTGCACCAGAACTGGAAGTCCTCTTCCTTACCAACCATTCTTGACCTTCGACCCTAGATCATTCTTGGCCATTTTTTATCATCAACGGGGTCAACGGGGCATTCTTTTTTGAATGCGAGCGAAGACGTTACTAAAATAATCAAACACTTCACTACTACTCCTGTTGCTGATTACGTACAGCTTGCTTCCGATGCTCACTGAGTCATGACTGCATTTTTCTTCGAGCATTGGAGGCATTGGAGATCACGAATTGGAAAAATGATCATATAACTTTATCAAATGTTTCACTTGGCGTTGGTCTCTAATGCAACCTCCTGTGACTACCAGTTTCCCGCAAAACACTGAGAACGCAGCATCTGACTTGTGTACTGACATCTCTGCTCTTTCCTCCGAGGTATTCAATTTGGGATCGTAGATTGTTAGTCTTCTGCCATTTGCATGGAATCCACCTACTATATTAATCTTCCCCATGAAATTGCATATGCAAGCATGTTGGTTTAAGTATTTTTTACCTAACATTCTCTTTTCACTTATTTTTTTTGTCAATGTTGAATAGGAAAATATGAAGTTAGAGCCCATAAAATAAATGATTTCGTCGATAAATACGCTTTTATAAATACTAGAGTGAAGTTCTAAAAAGCTAGAAATTTTTCACTTGCGTCGGATGACTTTCTATTATCAAGTTTGTACAAACTAGTTCCTATATTAGAAATTATCTCAAAATTTTCCTGGTTGCAATACCGAGCTTGGTAACCAATAGAACTCGGGTCATGTGTATCTATTGATTTGTTATCAATTGCATTATTTATATACGTTTTACTGTCTGCGCAATTTGAAAACGAGCTGTAATCTGTTAACAAATTTTCTAAACAAGCTTTTGACAACAATGGTAGACGAATTTGTTTTATCAGTTCCTTGGCAAGTTTACCTCTTCGCTTGTGATTATGCTTAATCCAGCTATCAACAGCGACTACAAGTTCCATTTCTGATGTTATTTCCAGTTCTGAGGTTGATAAAAGTTTTCTGAACGAGTCAAAACTTAAATCGAAGTGACTTTTGTTGGCTACTAAATAACAAAACCATCTTTCAATGCACTTAATTGCACAAGTTTAAAAACGTGATAGATTGAACAAACTTGATACTTCAAAAAAGCATAAAGAATTCTGCACGTTAAATGATATTGCAACCATACTTTTAGATTTAAATATTCAAAAAATGTTAACTTTTTTTCAATTAACACTAAACCAAAAAGATGAAAACACTTGAAAAAAAGTATATATGTAAAAGCTTTTAAGGTGTTTTTTGACAGTAGATGTAGACCTTAATTTTGACAAAAATTTAAGCATTTTTCGAGGCTTTTTTAAACTTAAAAAAAGCAAACTTTGGCTACATTTAAGCTTACATAACTTTTAGTATACTATAAGCAGAACAGAAATAAACCCAGTTTTTAAAAGACGGAACCCCGCTCTAAACAATTAAATAAAAATCTTGCTTTAACTGTTTAGTCGCGAAAATAGTCAATGGCCACTTGCCAGCCCACTGTGGACTGCCCATTGAAAGGTAATTGTTTAATTTAAAATGTAATTTATAAAGTTAAAGTTGAAAGTAAGGGCCAAGATAAATTTTATATAGGAAGTACAGCAGGTAGTTTCAAGGATAGATATGCTAACCATAAACATACTTTTAAAAATATAAATAAAAAACAAACCACGCGTTTATCGGATTATGTCTGGAGCTTTTTTCACAGGTACGGTAAAAGGCCAAACATGGAGTGTAGTATTGTTTCAAAGATCAAACATGCATCCAACGAAGTAAGTAGAATTTGCCCAACTTGCAATACAGAAAGAGCAGTAACTGCAGCAGAATATAAAGACCTACTTCTGAATAAGCGGCAAGATTTATTAAATATTTATCCCCACAACCGACGATTCTACTTTAAATAACTCTGTCTACTTATGCACTTATTTATTTCACAACATTCATTTACAATCACAAACACTTGCAAATTTAATACTTCATGTTTTTAAGCTGTATAAATTACTTATCAATTTTTAAAATTATTATGACGTAACATTTCTGCACAACTAAACTTAATTTTCATTTCTAAAAACTTTACTATTCTTAGAGCTTTTTGAAGTAAGTGTTTGCTTTTATTAAATTTGTATTTTTTGTAGACAATTTTATAATTTTATGTTTTTATTCCACAAAAACACTACACATAAATTATACATGCTTTTTTTCTAATGTGTTAATATTTTAAAGACTCCGTAGATCTGTTCTTAAATTTATTTGAGAGCAGTGAAACGCCGTTAGTCGGAATAAAGTTTCAAAACAAAAACATTTGTGGTATACATTCCGATAAGCTTAGCTTATCAGGATTTCAAGAATTTAACGCCTTTTAACGTTACATCTTATACAACTTTATCTATAATTAGCATTATTTTACTATATTTATAGTTTTTATAACGAATATCTGAAAAAATGAGCTGATTATTGTTTTTTATAATTCTAGTATGTATTTTTTTTAAAGTCCGATTTTATTAAAACTAATACTAATCAGGGGCGTGTTTTGACTGGTTTCCTGTTTCCTGTGAACCCCATGAAAAAAAAAGAAAAGAAAAAGAAAAAAAAGATTCTTAGAATATCACTAAAAACGTTTTTTATTGACTTTGTTTTGGTTTTTTGATAAACTGTGAATAATGAATGTTGAATTTATAACACTGAAAGATGTAAAAATTTCCTCAACAAAAAATGCTCGGTTTTGCCCAGCTAAAATAGATTTTAAATAAAGTTTTAATTGTGACGTCATCATAGGTAAAAGCTTTAAAGTAGCATTTTTTTTTCGAGGAAACTTTTTACTAAGATGCTTTTAGTTCAAAATATAATTTGTTACTTAGTGTACAAACAATTTTTGATACAGTATTGTTTTTGAACTAGTAAGTACAATTTTATTTAAAAAATGTCCAATATAATTACTAAAGTTCTTTTTTAACAAGTTATTGTGTATAATAATGTTGTGTTAAGCTTTTGTACTTTAAAATTTATACTTTTTTTTATGTGTCAACCAACTGGGTTTAAACGTTCAGTTTAGAGAGTTTTCAGATAATCTTTAAACCACTATACTTTGCTGGTAATTTATTCTTTTATCATTAAATGGTATTTTGATATTTTTTTATTTAAGTTGTTTTATTTTGTATATCTGTTGGCCACAAAGTTAGTTCTTGATTTATTGAAATTTTTAACTCTAAGAGAATACAAAATCAATATTAGAGTTCCTGCACAATCAGGAATCATTTAATTATAATTTAGAGATGTTTTAACTTTGTTATAAAAGTCTAAACATTTCTTGGTAATTACCTAGCATGATGTCGCACCAATATCAAGCTAAAATTTTATTGTGTTTAATATCTTTTTGAATTATAATTTTAGGCTTAAAATAAATATTTCAAGCCTTATGTGTTTGATTTAAAATTATTCTTCGTTTTTTAAAAGCTATATAAATGCATAATTAAAATTAAATTCATTTGTTATAAACTAGAATATTTAATTGATTTTATTTTACAGTATAGGAATGTATACAAGTTATAGTATCATTTGCTTTTTTTTTTTAAATAAAAGAAATTAAATTATATAAGTTTTATTGGTTAATTGATAAATAAGTTTTATTTATGTATTTATAAAATGTATTTTTTAAGCCTATAATTATGGTAAAACAAACATTGAATTTAATATAATTTCAGCTTGATATTGGTGCGACATCATCTAGGTAATTACTCATTTTTTTTAGT